>NC_012879.2:11103636-12471790 GCF_000003195.3 Sorghum bicolor | reverse complement strand
GTACCAATTGATGGTTCCCTTTTTCTCAAACCACGCAAAGGGCGGCTGTACAGTTGCCAGGCGCAACTTTTCATGCGTCCATCTGACAACCCATCAGGAGGTCTCGTCATGTCAACTTTAACTGAAAAGATCGTTTCAATAAAAAGAAGACAAATATGCCAGAGAGTCAACAGTCCGAGGACTGCACCGACCATCGAGCACTCGACGCTCGGGGACTGGTCGCCCAGTCTATCAGTTCGGAACTTCAAGGACTGCACCGACCACCGAGCACTCGACGCTCGGGGACTGGTCGCCCAGTCTATCAGCTCGAAACTTCAAAGACTGCACCGACCACCGAGAACTCGATGCTCGGGGACTGGTCGTACAGTATAGCAACGCAGAATTCTAAGGAGCGCACTTGGTGCTTGGGGACTGGTCGTCATACTATTATACACCTGGGGACTGGTCGATTAGTCTATTCAATTGCAGACGGACTGGTAAATTCAATTTTTTAGACCTTGCTACAAGGCTCATACTTTGCCTTCCAGCAAGCTCGGGGACTACATCGGTACGATGCATCTGGCGATGCATCTCAGTTACAGAATTTCTTTGAGGACTTTTATTTTGACCCTGGCACCACGTGCCTACGTCACCTACTACCAGGCTCGGGGACTAAGTGGGCACACTTCACCTTGCGGTGAATATGCTTGCTTTTTTGATGTTTATACCTTTCAAAAAAGTAAAGTGGGCACACTTCACCAGGAAAGAAATCTTTTTTAATTTAGAGCACCATGCATTCTTCGAACAACTCGCTTCTTCGATGTCAATGTTGATCAACTGTCTTTTGAGTTGGTCAAAGAACCGTTGCAACTGTTTGGGCGACTTTCCCACTTATTGAAGATGTCAAGTCTCACTGACCGAAGAAGCTCAAGACGGCGTGTTACATCACAATACATGGTGCTCGGGGACTAGCTGTGGGGGTATAAACCCCTATACCCTTACGGCTAGACTTCGGCCAGGAGGCTTGGCCCATTACGAGACGAGTTCAAGGCTTGATCCGACAACCTGGAGTTTCGCGCAAGGAAACAAGATGTGGAGATCAAGCAGGATTCTAGTCGGTTAGAATAGGAATTGATATCGAATTATCCATGGCAATTGTAACCGACTAGGATTAGTTTCCAGATCTGTAACCCTGCCCTCCAGAATATATAAGGAGGGGCAAGGGACCCCCCTAGGACACATCATATTCTCTCAACACAAATCAATACAACCAGACGCAGGACGTAGGTATTACGCCAACTCGGCGGCCGAACCTGGATAAAAAGCTTGTCCGTGTCTTGCGTCACCATCGAGTTCGTAGTTTGCGCACCGTCTACCGATAAACTACTACCGTGGGTATACCCCAAGGTAGACTGCCGACTAGCTTTCGTCGACAGCCTTAATGTCAGGAAGAATATTAGGATTACATCGGCGAGCTGGCTGCTGATGTGGCCGAAATCCAGACTTGATGGGTTACCGATGTTCAACAATTGATCGGTCTAAACCAGGCATCTCGGTATAATCCCAAGCAAAGCAATCTTTATATTCCTTCAACAAATCGGTTAACTGCTGCTTACACTGAGAATTTAACTTAGCACTAATAAAAGTAGGTCTAGGTTTATCACCACTACCTATATCTACTTCTATCAAATCATCGGCCGATGTGAATCCTTGGCCTAATTTTCCATCATTGGCGAACCTATCCATCAAAACTCTTCATCAGAACTGACTGCTTGGATCGGTGGAATTTCATAATTGGCAACTTTGAGGAAATCCTTCTCCCAAATCTCTCCCGAGATGCACCTAGTCCTTTCATAAGTGTCCGCCTCTGCCGATGCAATGACATAAGAAGAATCTCCCGGGACAATCTCAATCTTGTCACCTACCCACTGAACCAAGCATTGGTGCATTGTAGACGGGATGCAGCAATTGGCATGAATCCAATCTCTCCCTAGCAGCAAATTATAAGCACCCTTTCCACTGATCACAAAGAAGGTTGTCGGCAAGGTTTTGCTGCCGATGGTCAACTCGACGCATATTGCCCCTGTTGACACCGTTTTTGGGCACGTGTCTGGGATGGCAGGATAAGGTGGCAGTACGATGTTTACAAAGTGGGTTGCCGATGAGGATGGTTACCGATGAGGGAGAGGTTGAACGTGATTAAGTCCACAGGCAGTAATATGGTGCCGATGGCTAGATAAGAAAGTCTGCCGATGACTATGGCAAAGGGTCTGCCGATGATGCAAAGAGGGAGTCCGGAAGCTGCCGGTCGTTATGTGGAGGAGTTTTGGTTTGTCATGAGGGATAGTTTTGTTATTTCCTTAATTATTTGCATCGTTTTGTATACGGATTCCGTGTAATTTGGAATTCGAATTCTAATCGTGTCTGGTTGTAGCTCTTTGAGCAGGGTATAAATGTAGACCCTAGGGCCTTGTAATAGATCATCAATCAAGAAATCAATCAAACACACGTTTTTACTCATATTCCAGCATCTACTTTTCGACGACTTCGTCATACTTTTTCCTTTTATTACGAGTTCTTAGGAATTCGTCGACTTAAGCTCGGCGTGTTCTCGAGTTCCGCGTGAGTACCTCTTAGCCGTGACATCCGGGCGCATCGCTGTTGTCAGGACTAAAGTATTCGAGTTATCACCTTTGCCGATAGTAAGGTCAAATCGGCTGGCACGCCTTAACGTTTGAATCGGGTATTAGCCCTTTGTGTTTGCAGATCAGTTTTGCATCAACACATCTTTTGGCACGCCCAGTGGGACCAGATTCAAGATCAAGATCAACATGTCGATCTCTGACCTCGATCAAGAGAACGTCATCCCCGTGACGGAGGCCAACCTCAAGGATGAGCAGAAGCAAGCTATTGCCCAAGCCATGGAAGAGTTCAAGCAGCAATGCCTGAGGTCTTTCAGCATAAACAGGAGCGGCGAAGTGGTCCAGAAAGATGCACTGCCGGCACCACGGTAGGTTACCTTTGACGCCAATCCTGGCAAGCTTCAAGATATGGTTGACAATGCCATCAATCGAGCGTTGATTAACCAAGCTGGTGTACTGTCTAATACGGTTTTCAATGCCGTGGCAAGAACTTTCAAGGAAGGACAAATCCCACCAGATTATGTGGGCCCCTCCCATCATCAGCCAACGGCGCCAGAGGTCACGGCTCCATCGGCTGCCTTGACGAATGCAAGTGCACAATCTGCCGTCCCTCCAAGTACATCGGGGACTACTGGTGCACTATCTATGCCGATGGCAACCAACCCACAAATTTCAGTTGGGCAGCATAAACTGACAACAGATATGTTGGCATTGGCAATGTCAGGGTTGACGCTTCCTCCCAACTGGTGGGGTTACGGTATGCCTCCAGAGTTGACGCCGGGAACATCACAAATAACTGACATGAGGGGCAAAACTCCTATGACATCGGCACCTCCCAATGCGCCGGTGAACCAGAGTCCTCGGTATACCACAACTACTACTGCGAGGCCTCACACTGGAAATCCTCAAGATTCAATGTTCCAGATGCCCAACGCATCGGCAGAGTCAATGCTGATGCAACAGAGGCCTATGGCCCAGTCGGGGTATGTCAATTCAACGACGGTACCCAATTACCAATCATCGGCAGCACCTATGCCGATGAACGCTAATAATGGATGGCTTGGACAGCAAGCCTTTCCACAATTGCCCCAGCAGAGTTACCAGACTACAGGGTTCCAGCAAGGGCAGGTCTATCCCGGGTTCCAAGGTCAGGGGATTCCCAACCAGCCAATGAATTTTGGACAGCAACTCGGAGGACAGCCAATCGGTGGACAGCAGTTTGGTGGTCCGCAGGTTGGAGGACAGATGATCAATACAATGTTCCGTGCAGATCACGTCCCGAACAGACACGTGGAGGTTCGCCACCAAGTGCCAGATCCGCAGCCGCCTCATCGGCAAGATGCCGATGCATATTGGGCCGATAAGATTGCTGAAGTAATGAGGGAACAATTTGGGATAAAACCCAAAGTCAACACTTATTCTTATCGGACACCGTATCCTCCCGCGTATGATTTGATCCCGCTTCCACATCGGTACAAGGTACCGGATTTTACAAAGTTTTCCGGACAGGACGACACGTCAACCATGGAGCATGTCAACAGGTTCATTATTCAATGTGGAGAGACCAGTAACAGGGACGAATTGAGGGTTCGTCTATTTTCATCATCATTGTCTGGATCGGCCTTTACTTGGTTCATATCGTTACCTCCCAACTCAGTAATTACTTGGGCCGATCTAGAGAAGCAATTCCACAAATACTTCTTCTCGGGGGTTCATGAGAAGAAGATCACCGACTTGGTCAAGTTGAGGCAACGTAATGATGAGTCGGTTGAGGGATTTGTGCAGAGGATACGAGAGGTCAAGAATAAATGCTATAGCCTGGTTCTGGATGATCGGCAGCTAGCCGATTTGGCTTTCCAGGGTTTGTTGCCACATATCAGGGATAAGTATGCCTCTCAGGAGTTCGAAAGTTTAAGTCATTTGGTGCAGAGGATTTCTGATCAAGACATCAAGCCTTTTGAGCCTAAGAGAGCATGGAATAAGAAAGTGTCATTTGTCGATGAAGCAACAAGCTCAGATTCTGATGAAGAACCAGTAATCGGTTTGGCAGAATGGGTAAAAAACAAGAAGCCGATGTCTTGTCCTTTTGGGCAGAAGGAACCAGAGAAGTTTGCTTTTGACACCGCTAAGGCCGATAGGATATTTGACTTTCTACTTCAGGAAGGTCAGATCAAACTGTCACCTAACCATGTGATCCCATCGGCAGAAGAGTTGAAGAGGATGAGATATTGCAAGTGGCATAATGCAACTTCCCATGACACCAACGAGTGCAAAGTATTCAGACAGCAGCTGCAATCGGCTATAGAGTCAGGGAGAATCAAGTTTGACAGTTCCAAAGCCTAGAAGCCGATGAAGATAGACCAACATCCTTTCCCGACAAACATGTTGGATGCTAAGGGGAAGGCTAAGGTCTTAACATCGGAGACAGCTGAGAAGAGTGCATCGGTAGATCCCCAGCATCAAGTTACTACTGCCGATGCAAGAAGTAAGGGCTTGGTCCAGGAAGGAACTAGCTCAGGAAGGCTTCCTCGATCTGGTATCGTCATAACTCATAGAAGGCCTCGAGAAAAATGGCAACAACGGGAAGATTGGTATCGGCGCCAGCAGGAAGATTATCGACGGGAAGAAGAAAGACGCCGACAGGAGTGGAATCGGCACAGGGATCATTGGAATTGTCCATTCTTCATCCATTGTTGGGAGGAGAATATCAAGCTTCCTACTGTCAGAGACTGCCCTGAGTGCAACGGTTATGATCGGTACGATAGGATCGATCGGCATTATCATAATGATGAACGGCGATTTAATGGGCCGATCAGAGGAAGGGTGTCAGTTCATGACCGGCTGGGGGGCAGATATAGCGGGCACGACAGACTTAGTGACCGTGTCCAGTATTTTCCCAGGAACCAAGAAGAGCTCGAGGGAATGGCTGATGCGCGGGTTCCCGATGAATTCATATTTTGCAGGGATGCTAACACGCATCGTATGGAGTCAAGGGAGAACCGGCGCCCGACGGCAAGGCAAAGGCCACTTCCTCCATGGTGCCCTGGAGGGTTAACCAAGACACAGAAAAGGAGATTGCAACGTGAAAGGCAAGAAGAGCTAAACAAGGGAGAGAACTCTGGAAGTCGGCAGCCGTCAGACACTAAGAGGGAAGGTCCATCGGTAGGCGTCAACATGGTCTTCATGTTGCCGATGGAGTTTCTTGCACCAGCCAGTGACGATGAGTTGGAATTTTCTGATCAGATAGCTCAGTTGGCTCTGGATCCGATGATGGCTATCTTTGAGAAACCTGCCGATGACGAGAGGCAGCATCTTAAAGCTCTGTTCCTCAAAGGAAGGGTTGATGGGCAGCCAATGACCAAGATCCTAGTTGATGGTGGAGCTGCCATTAATATTATGCCGTATGCAGTATATCGGAAGCTGGGGAAAGGGGATCAAGATTTGACCAAGACCGATATGATGCTCAAAGACTTTGAAGGAAACGTGTCTCCAGTCAAGGGGGCGATATGTGCAGAGTTGACCATCGGCAGCAAAACCTTGCCGACAACTTTTTTCGTGATCAGCGGAAAAGGTGCTTACATCTTATTATTGGGAAGAGATTGGATTCATGCCAATTGTTGTATCCCATCTACAATGCATCAATGCTTGGTTCAGTGGGTAGGTGACAAGATTGAGATTGTCCCAGGAGATTCTTCTTATGTTATCGCGTCGGCAGAAGCGGATACTTACGAAAGGACCAGGTGCATTTCAGGAGAAGTTTGGGAGAAAGATTTTCTCAAAGTTGCCGATTATGAGATTCCACCGATCCAAGCAGTCGGTTCTGATGACGGTTTTTAATGGATAGATTCGCCGATGATGGAAAATTAGGCCAGGGATTCACATCGGCCGATGATTTGGTAGAAGTAGATATAGGTAGTGGTGATAAGCCTAGGCCTACTTTTATTAGTGCTAAATTAGATCCTGAGAGTAAGCAACAATTGACTAGTTTGTTAAAGGAATATAAAGATTGCTTTGCTTGGGATTATACTGAGATGCCTGGTTTAGACCGATCAATTGTTGAACATCGGTTACCCATCAAGTCTGGATTTCGGCCACATCAGCAACCAGCCCGCCGATGTAATCCTAACATTCTACCTGATATTAAGGCCGAAATCACCAAACTTATTGAAGCTAAGTTTATTCGGCAGTGTCGGTATGCCGAGTGGATTGCCAATGTTGTTCCGGTTTACAAGAAGAACGGGAAGCTTCGGGTGTGCATTGATTTCAGGAATCTCAATAAAGCTACGCCGATGGATGGATACCCAATGCCTGTCGCCGATCTACTGGTTGATGCTGCGGCTGGTCATCAGGTCATCAGCTTCATGGATGGTAATGCAGGTTACAATCAAATATTCATGGCGGAGGAGGATATTCCAAAAACCGCATTCAGGTGTCCTGGTCATGTTGGGCTATTTGAGTGGATAGTCATGACTTTTGGGTTGAAGAATGCTGGTGCTACTTATCAAAGGGCTATGAATTTTATATTTCATGAGTTCATCGGCAAGCTCGTGGAGATTTATATTGATGATGTGGTGGTTAAGTCTGGAGATTTCTCAAAGCATCTTGCCGATTTACAAAAAGTGTTAGAGTGCACAAGGAAGCATGGATTGAAGATGAATCCCAACAAGTGTGCATTTGGTGTATCGGCAAGGCAGTTTCTTGGTTTCATGGTACATCAGAGGGGTATTGAAATTAGTCGAAGATCTATTGATGCCATCAATAAAATAGTGGCCCCTACCAACAAAACCGAGCTCCAATCCTTGATCGGCAAGGTAAATTTTATCAGGAGATTTATATCGAATTTATCTGGTAGGATTCGTGCTTTCAGTCCTCTTCTTAAATTGAAAGCCGATCAAGAGTTTATTTGGGGAGAAGAACAGCAGTTGGCTCTGGATGAAATCAAGAAGTATCTAGTAAATCCTCCAGTTCTAGTTCCACCTCAACAAGGGAAGCCCTTCAGATTGTATTTATCTACCGATGGATCGGTTATCGGTTCAGCTTTAGTTCAAGAATTTGAAGGGAAAGAAAGGGTAATTTATTATTTGAGTAGGAGGTTGAGTGATGCTGAAACCAGGTATTCGGCCATTGAGAAACTATGCTTATGCTTATATTTTTCATGTATCAAGCTGAGACATTACCTGTTATCGGCCGAATGCACTGTTGTTTGCAAAGATGACGTGGTCCGATACATGCTATCTATGCCGATTATGAGTGGTAGGATCGGTAAATGGATTTTAGCGCTGTCGGAGTTCGATTTGCGTTACGAATCGGCTAAGGCAGTCAAAGGGCAGATTATGGCCGATTTTGTGACTCAGCATTGCGGTCTAGTGGAAACCTTGGAAATTGTACCCTGGACGCTCTTCTTTGATGGATCTACCTGTGACCGGGGGGCAGGAATCGGCATTGTATTAGTTTCCCCTAAGGGGAGGAAGTATGAGTTTTCCTTGCCGATTGTTGCCACATCAACAAATAATCAGGCTGAGTATCAAGCTCTGATCAAGGGATTGGAGTTGTTAAGAGAAGTTCATGCTGATGCTGTTGAAATATTCGGGGATTCTATGTTGGTTATAAATCAATTGCCCGGAAGCTATGAATGCCGAAGTGAAGTTCTCATAACTTATTTCGAGAGAAGTATGCAACTGTTAAAGGAATTCAAGGATTTCCGATAGGAGCATGTTCCCCGATTGCATAATGAAGACGCTAATCGGTTAGCTCAGCATGCCTCGGGATATCAGCCAATGATTAATGCGACATCGGCAGTCGGTGCCGGTGATTGGAGGAAAGAAATTATTGATTATCTAACAGATCCATCCAAAAAAGTTGAAAGACGGGTTCGATTTCAAGCAACCAAGTATGTGCTCCTTGAAAATGAATTGTATTATCGAACTATCGACGGAATTCTTCTCCGATGCTTGGGTGATGATGAAGCTAGAGGTTTGATGGGGTTAATCCATGAAGGAGTGTGTGGAGCGCATCAGTCAGCTTTTAAGATGAAGTGGATGATTCGAAGGAATGGATATTTTTGGCCGACCATACTTGAAGATTGTTTTAAATATTTCAAGGGATGTCAAGGTTGTCAAAAGTTTGGTAATATCCAGAGAGCACCCGCATCGGCTATGAATCCTATAATAAAGCCTTGGCCGTTCCGGGGATGGGCCATCGATCTGATCGGCCAGATTTATCCACCATCTAGCAAAGGGCATAAGTTCATTCTAGTTGCCACTGACTATTTCACTAAGTGGGTTGAAGCTATTCCTTTGAAGAAAGTCACATCGGCAAATATGATTGATTTTGTGAAGGAGCATATTGTTTACCGATTTGGGATTCCCCAAACGATTACTACCGATCAGGGCACCATGTTCACATCGGGGGAGTTCGATGAATTCGCAATCGGTATGGGAATTAAAGTGTTGAATTCTTCTCCTTATTACGCTCAAGCCAATGGGCAGGCCGAAGCGTCTAACAAAGGAATTATCAAGCTTATTAAACGAAAGATTGAAGAAAATCCTAGGCGGTGGCATACATTATTAAATGAAGCATTATGGTCTTATCGGATGGCTTGTCATGGATCGACCAAGGTATCACCCTATCAATTGGTGTATGGACATGATGCAGTGTTGCCTTGGGAAATTAAGGCTGGATCTAGGCGATTATCTTTTCAAGATCAATTAACTTCCGACGATTATGCCACTTTGATGACCGATGAATTGGATGATCTAGCAGGGCATCGGTTAAAAGCTTTAATGAGTATAGAAGAAAATAAGAAGAGAGTTGCTAGATGGTATGATAAGAAAGTGAAGGCTAAAGAGTTTGCCGATGGGGATTTGGTATGGAAAGTAATTTTACCAATTGGGACCAAAAGTTCGAAGTTTGGAAAGTGGTCTCCTAATTGGGAGGGTCCTTATCGGATAAGTCGATCGGCTCCTGGTAATGCCTACATTCTAGAAACCCTCGAAGGAATTGAATTTCCCAGAGCATTAAACGGCAAATATTTAAAGAAGTACTACCCCAGTATATGGGTCGATGCATAGAAGTTTAGGTGCCGATAACACTCCTATCGGCTGGATCCAAATGCTTAGGGACGAGACTTGGTGTTTCAAAAGTTTAGGCGCCGATAACAGTCCTATTGGCTAGACTAAAAGCTGAGGATACAATGCCGATGGAAACTCTATGTGTTAAGCAGCGTCTGGATTGCCGATATAGCGCGTAGCCGAATTTGGTTGGCTGCTTCTATCTCCTTGATGTCATCATCGGCAGAACCTTCTATCGGCTTCAGCTTCTTCTTCAGTTGGAGTGCTTTGCGACCATGAGCATTTCGCTCGCGCTCAAGAAGCCTGATGGTCTCTGGCAATTGGCTCTCTTCCTGTTGGGCTTGGGACAGAGCGTTCTCTACTTCCTTGAGCTCCGCCAACAGAGACTCTTTTCTTGCCGATAGATCGGATATCTTCTGCTTCAGCGCGTCTCCAGAAGATCTCAGGATACCGATGTTCTTGTGCTTCTCATCGGTCAAAAGCTTCTCTTTCCTCATTTCATCGTAGAGTTGAGTCTGAGCGGCTCTATCGGCAAGCCGCCGAGAAGCTCTTTGGTACTGCAGCTGGCGACTCTCCAGATGAGCGGCTTGGAACAGGATTTCTTCAACATCGGCTGGGATTTGGCCTCTGAGAGTTCTGAACAGGGTCTTGGTAGGGTCGGAGTCATCAACCAATTGCGCTGTGTCCTGGTGAAGGAGAGCTGACAATTCTTCCAGCCTGACCCTGACCTCTGCCGATGTGATGCCGACCGTCTAAGAAGTGCTTGCTTCTTCACCTTCTTCTTCAGAGAAATTGATGGCGAAGGAGAACAGGCTATCGGGAGAATCTTGTTCCTGGGAGGGAAAGCAAAATTAGCTCATACTTAGAAAATCGGCAAATAGTGCTAACGGTAAACGGTGACTTACTTGCTTCAAGGCGATCTCTTGTCTGTGACTGAGAAGTGCTGATGGAGCTGCAGGCTGATCGGCCAAAGATGCCGATGGAGCTACAGGTTGATCGGCTGAGATTGCCGATGGAACAATATCAACTGAAAGAAGACAAAAGGAGTTATGAGACTAAATAAGAATAAGTTCATCGGTAGCGATATTGTTAAAGTATGTTACCTGGAGGAGGGACAACGGTTGTTTGAACCGGGAGAACTGCCGATGGTATAACTAGACCCACCGGGCCAGTTGTTTGTTCACCCATGTCAACTGATGTATCTTCTGTTTGAGATCCTTCCTGTTGGGGTTCTTCTATCTGTGGTGCTTCCCGCATAGGTGGGGGAGATGGTGCTTGTTGTGGCTGGGCTTCTGGAGAAGAAGGAGAAGATTCCACCGGAATTGGAGATACCGGAGGAGGAGGGGGGATTGCTACCTTCTGGCGCTTTGTTCCAGTCTTAGCACCCGTGGTGCCCTTTCTCTTGGGTTGGCTAGACTGGGGGCATCGGTACTCTCACGCCTGGTTTTCGCCGATGCGCCGGTTTGCTGCAATAATGAACAAGAGTTTATAAGCATAAATATAGCCGATATAAAGATGGTCAGCATAAAGGAAAAGATTTGACAAATTGCCTTGAAAGCCCGCGCGAGAGTGGGAGCAGCTACCGTTGGTGATGTCTGGGTTCTTCTGGTGGTGACTTTCCTGAGACGTACACCCCGATGCACGATGGAAGCTAGAGTGGGAGCATTGTGGCCGATTGAGGAAATCGGGCCTGATGGAAACAAGTCGATCGGCCTGCCACTCCTGCTAACCAACGGAGGAATATTATCAACCTGCAAAAGGAATACAAGGGTAAGCTGCCAATGGAGGTAATATTGAGAAAATGAAACGTTGGTTTGAGTTACTTACAGTGTCATCAGGAACTTCGTATTCGGAGTCAATCATGCCGCGGAATGAAAGTGCCGATCTACAGAACAGATGCTCTTTCCATTCTGCCCACCATAACTTGTATGCCTGAGTGATAAAAGCAGCCGGGACCCATTCTGACAGATCTACATCTATATCGGCGTTTGGTGGTAGTTGGGCTGCTCGAGTCCACTCAAGAAGGTTGTTGATAGTTTCTCTGGGTTTTATCACATCGGCATAAGGAAGTGCAATCGGCAACTGGCCGAAAGCTAGCTGGCGAGCTAATGCCGATGGATTGTAAAATTCGTAAGTTTGAGGGGAGGTTTTTGTGCTACCAAAGAAATTCACTGGAATGATTCTGGGAGTCACAATTGCCATCATCACCTCATTGTCCCTGTCGAGAGCTTCATCAAATGGATTGAAGGTCAGAGGGAGCATGCTATCTGGGTCATCATAAGCCAACCATGGTCGTTCGTCTCTGGTCAAACCCTCATACAGAGTCTGGAAGAATCGGCCGATCTGATCTGGATTACCCCCTGAACCAGGCAGAACTATGACAGCTTTGCCAAAGTACAAGGGGGCGCGTGTTGCCGATTCCTCTTCACCCAATACATGGTTTTCAGCTATATCTCTTGGGAAACGCTGTGTGAACAGGTTGAAGTTGAGACGCTTGTGCAGATGCAGATTGAGCCACATGTTGACAAACCACCAGGGGCCTCCCAAATTGCCAGTGGATTGGCCGAGCAGAAGTTTCTGGGCTACTTGATGGAGAAGGTGGTAAGCAGCGCCAAGCAAGTATCGGCCGAGAGGGAATCGGCCACCGTTAGCCAGTCTTTCTGCTGCCGATAGGTAGACAGAAGTCGGTCCTGCCGATCGACCACAGAATACAAACTTGTCCAGCCACATGTTCAGAAAGGTGGTTTGTTCCTTTATGGTGACAGATCCTTTCCCACGGTACTTCTGAATGTACCCCGACCAATCGCCGATAGCGCGGGTCTCCACTTTGGCACTAGGGGCAGTATCAAAAAAGTGGGTGCTATCGGTAGAAGATATATCTAGACCAGTAAGCATGGCTACATCGGCAAGAGTAGGAGAAGCAGGGCCGTGGCCAAAGGCAAAAGCATTGAGGGTGTCTGACCAAAAGTAGGATGCAGCTATCAGCAGTGACTCGTTTCTATGCATATCGGCAATGGACAATCTGATGCATTGGGCTAGATTCCTTTCACCCCACTGAACTTCATTAGAGTTGCTGACCCTCAAGAACCAGTCTTTCCACCCTACAGTTGGGCTGGGCCAAGAGCGGAAGGTGTCCTTCCACAGATCTAAGGAAAAATTTTCGGCTCTGAAGGGGATCCTGTTGGTTTCTGCGTTGATAAGGTCAGTTGGATCTGGGTCCCCTAGAGGGCCGAGGCATTGAAGGTGTGGTTGATCGGTGGGGATGACAATTTTGTTGGACAATTCCTAGTGATTTTGGGCGTAAAAAGAAATACAAAGAGGAAAGAAAAGGAAGATGTTCAGTAAAATGGATTGCGAGTGAATAGGGATATGAAGAAAAATACAGAAGACGGGGTGGAGATTTGACCTCAGGGACGACGAACCCGACGGCCATCTTGCTGCGAAGGAAGCGTTTGAAGGCGCCGGAATTGGTGAAGAGGGGTACTTGTCGGAGACCTTGGGAGTTTTTGGTGGCGCCGCCGCTGGAAAAGTAAAGTTGGGTAGTAGAATGGTGTGATGGGGAAGGAGTACCCGAGAAGGAACTATTTATAGGACAAAATGGGCAAGGGCAAATCCGACTTATCTCTTTGCCGCATCCGAGAAATCCGAGGGTACTCAGGTGGATATGGTAACTATTCGCACGGTAATCTAGGGATTGTGCAGGTGATTTGACAGGAAGCGGTCATTATCTGAAGATATTTTACTGTGCGAGATCTCCTGGTCGGTCCATCGGCAATATTCTACAACGGTCATATTGCCGATGGGCGGATAGAGGGGAAGTAACCGTTTGTGCGAATATCCTGGTCAGAACATCGGCAGATCTTTGTAACGGTATTGTTGCCGATGTACGGCTGAGAAAAATGCCCGTTTAGAAAGTTGGGGATTTCGAGAAATCTGCGGAGGAATAGGATCAGAGTTGTTCAGATTGAGGTTGTTGGTTACCAGATTAGGAGCATTAATTGCGGGAAAAGGCATCATTACTGCAGAGAATTTCGGAGCATTAATAGTTTTATACTCCGAAACTGGGGGGCATGTGTTGACACCGTTTTTGGGCACGTGTCTGGGATGGCAGGATAAGGTGGCAGTACGATGTTTACAAAGTGGGTTGCCGATGAGGATGGTTGCCGATGAGGGAGAGGTTGAACGTGATTAAGTCCACAGGCAGTAATATGGTGCCGATGGCTAGATAAGAAAGTCTGCCGATGACTATGGCAAAGGGTCTGCCGATGATGCAAAGAGGGAGTCCGGAAGCTGCCGGTCGTTATGTGGAGGAGTTTTGGTTTGTCATGAGGGATAGTTTTGTTATTTCCTTAATTATTTGCATCGTTTTGTATACGGATTCCGTGTAATTTGGAATTCGAATTCTAATCATGTCTGGTTGTAGCTCTTTGAGCAGGGTATAAATGTAGACCCTAGGGCCTTGTAATAGATCATCAATCAAGAAATCAATCAAACACACGTTTTTACTCATATTCCAGCATCTACTTTTCGACGACTTCGTCATACTTTTTCCTTTTATTACGAGTTCTTAGGAATTCGTCGACTTAAGCTCGGCGTGTTCTCGAGTTCCGCGTGAGTACCTCTTAGCGGTGACATTCGGGCGCATCGCTGTTGTCAGGACTAAAGTATTCGAGTTATCACCTTTGCCGATAGTAAGGTCAAATCGGCTGGCACGCCTTAACATTTGAATCGGGTATTAGCCCTTTGTGTTTGCAGATCAGTTTTGCATCAACAGCCCCCTTAACCGGAGATACATTCCCTTCAAAGTCCTTCAGCATCATATCGGTCTTGGTCAAATCTTGATCCCCTTTTCCAAGCTTCCGATAAACTGCGTATGGCATGATGTTGATAGCAGCTCCTCCATCAATTAATATCTTGGTCATCGGCTGACCATCAACTCTTCCTTTGACAAATAGAGCTTTAAGATGCTGCCTTTCATTGTCGGTAGGCTTTTCAAAGATAGGTGTCATCGGATCTACAGCCAACTGAGCTATCTGGTCGGAAAACTCCAACTCCTCGTCATCACTGGATGGCGCAAGGAATTCCATCGGCAACATAAATACCATGTTGACACCTGCCGATGGTCCCTTTCCCTTTGGATCCGGCTGCTGTTGATCAGACTGTCCAGAGTTTTCGCCCTTGCTTAGCTCTTCTCGTCTCTCATGCTGCAGTCTCCTCTTCTGTGTCTTAGTCAATCCCTCTGGACACCATGGGGGAAATGGTGACTGCCTTGCCGATGGACGACGATGTTCTCTTGGCTCCATCCGATGAGTATTGGCATCCCTGCAAAATACGAACTCATCGGGAACTTGTGCATTAGCCATCTCTTCGAGCTCTTCTTGGTTCCTGGGAAAATATGCAACACGATCACCAAGCCTGTCGTGTACACTGAGTCTGCCTCTAAGCCGATCATGAACTGACGCTCTCCCCCTAATCGGCCCATTAAACCGCCGATCATCATCGTGGTAGCGCCGATAAGACCTGTCATACCGATCATAGCCATTGCATTCAGGGCAATCCCTAACAGTGAGCAGTTTAATGTTCTGCTCCCAGCAATGGATAAAGAACGGGTAGTTCCAGTGATCCTTGTGCCGATTCCACTCCCGTCGGCGTCTTTCTTCTTCCCGATGATAATCTTCTTGCTAGCGCCGATACCGATCTTCACGTTGCTGCCAAGTCTCCCGAGGCCTTCTATGAGTTATCACAATACCGGATCGGGGAGGCCTTCCCGAGTTAGATCCTTCTAGGATCAGACATTTTCCTTTGGCATCGGTAGGAGTAATGTGGTGCTGAGGATCTACCGATGCACTCTTTTCAGCCGCTTCTGATGTTAAAACCTTGGTCTTTCCCTTAGCATCCAACATATTTGTTGGGAAAGGATGTTGATCAATCTTCATCGGCTTCTGAGCTTTAGAACTATCAAACTTTATTCTCCCAGACTCTATAGCCGATTGCAGCTGTTGCCTAAAAACCTTGCACTCATTGGTGCTGTGAGAAGTCGCATTATGCCACTTGCAATATTTCATTTTCTTCAATTCCTCAGCCGATGGAATCACGTGATTGGGTGACAACTTGATCTGGGCTTCCTGAAGTAGAAAGTCAAATATTCTATCGGCTTTAGTGATATCGAATGCAAACTTCTCCGGCTCTTTATGCCCAAAAGGGCAAGTCATCGGCTTCTTGTTTTTTACCCAGTCTGCCAAACCGATGACTGGCTCCTCATCAGAATCTGAATCTGTTGCTTCATCAACAAATGACACTTTTTTGTTCCATGCTCTCTTGGGCTCGAAAGGTCTGATATCCTGATCAGAAATTCTCTGCACCAAATGACTTAAGCTTTCGAATTCTTGAGAGACATACTTGTCCCTGACGTGTGGCAACAAACCCTGGAAAGCCAAATCGGCTAGCTGCCGATCGTCCAAAACCAGACTATAGCATTTGTTCTTGACCTCCCGCAATCTCTGCACAAAACTTTCAACCGATTCATCATTGCGTTGTTTCAATTTAACCAAATCAGTAATCTTCTTCTCATGAACTCCAGAAAAGAAGTATTTGTGGAATTGCTTCTCTAGATCGGCCCAAGTAATCACTGAGTTAGGAGGCAATGAAATAAACCAGGTGAAAGCCGATCCAGATAAAGATGATGAGAACAAGCGAACCCTTAACTCATCTCTGTTAGCAGCTTCTCCACATTAGATGATGAACCTATTGACATGTTCCATGGTTGATGTATCATCCTGTCCAGAAAACTTAGTGAAATCTGGTACCTTGTACCGATTTGGAAGTGGAATTAAATCGTATGCAGGAGGATACGGTGTCCGATAAGAGTAAGTGTTAACTTTGGGCTTTATCCCAAATTGGTCCCTCATTACTTCAGTAATCTTATCGGCCCAATAAGCATCGACATCTTGCCGATGAGGCGGTTGCGGATCTAGCACCTGCTGATAGGCTTCCACGTGTCTATACGGTGTGCGGTCTACATGGAACATTGGGTTAATCATCTGACCACCAACCTGCTGACCACCGATCTGTTGACCACCAATCTGCTGACCACCGATCTGTTGACCACCAATCTGCTGGCCAAGATTCATCGGCTGGTTGACCAACCCTTGATTTTGGAACCTAGGTTGGATCTGGCCTTGCTGAAACCCTGTGGCCTGATGATTCTGTTGAGGCATCTGTGGAAAGACTCACTGCCCTGTCCATCCACTGTTAACATTCATCGGCATAGACCCTACCGATGACTGGTAATTGGGCATCATCATTGAGTTGACATACTCTGGCTGAATCATAAACCTCTGCTGCGTCGGCATTGAATCTGTCGATGCGTTAGGCATCTGGAACGTTGGAGCTTGAGAATTCCCAGTGTAAGGTCTTGCAGTAGTAGTTGTAGTATACTGGAGACTCTGATTCATCGGCAAATTTGGAGCTGTCGATGCCATAGGAGCCTTACCTCTTACATCAGCCGTCTGAGATGCGCCAGGTGTCTTCAATGTCAACCCTAGGGGCATACCATGACCCCACCAGTTAGGAGGAGGAACCGATCCCGACATCACCGATGCGAATAGATCTGTAGCAAGTTTGATTTGCTCATATAAAGTTGATGGATTGGTTAGCATCGGTGTGGATTGTGTATTAGTAACTCCCAACGTGCTTGGAGGAATAGCAGTTTCTATGCCCACAGCGCCTACAGCAACCGATGGAGCTGTGACCACCGGTGATCCTGGCTGATGATGAGAAGGGCCCACATAATTTGGTGGCAATTGTCCCTCTTTGAAAGTTCTAGCCACGGCATTGAAAACCGTATTGGACAATACACCAGCTTGATTGATCAAGGCACGGTTAATAGCACTGTCAACCATGTCTTGGAGTTTACGAGGATTGGCGTCAAAAGTAACCTGCCAAGGTGCCGGCAGTGCCTCCTTCTGGATCACCTCGCCGCTCCTATTTATGCTGAAGGATTTCAAACATTGCTGCTTGTAGTCCTTCATGGCTTTTGCAATAGTTTGCTTCTGCTCATCTCTGAGATTGGCTTCCGTCACCGGGATGACGTTCTCCATATCGAACTCGGTAGTCGACATATTGATCTTGATCTTGAATCTAGAGTCCCACTAGGCATGCCAAAAGATGTGTTGATGCAAAAGTGGATCTGCAAACACAAAGAGCTAATACCCGATTCAAACGTTAAGGCTTGCCAGCCGATTTGACCTTACTATCGGCAAAGGTGATAACTCGAATACTTTAGTCCTGACAACAGCGATGTGCCCGGATGTCACAGCCAAGAGGTATTCACGCGGAACTCGAGAATACGCTGAGCTTAAGTCAACGAATTCCTAAGAACTCGTAGTAAAAAGGGAAAATATGACGAAGTCGTCGAAAAAGTAGATGCTGGAATATGAGTAAAAACTTGTGTTTGATTGATTGATAGATGTTCATTACAAGGCCCTAGGGTCTACATTTATACCCTGCTCAAAGAGCTACAATCAGACATGACTAGGACTCGAATTTCAAATTAAACAGAATCCGTATACAAAACAAATTTAAATAACTAAGGAAAACGTAAAACTATCCCCCTATAACCAACCAGGACACCACTACGGGCCAATCGGCAACCTCCGCGCTCCCTTTCAGAGCCATCGGCAATCTTCTTAATCGGCAACCCTCTTCATCGGCAACTCTTCTGCAGTCTAGTTACCATTGCTCCATCTGCCGATCTGTACTCTACTGGTCCCCGTGCACGTGTCCAAAAACGGTGTCAACAAAATCTTCGACAAGAGATGACATATAATTTTTTACCAAGGTTCACTTGCTTCCCAGCAAGCTAGTTCTCGTTGTGGCAATACACCCACTTGATGGATCATGAGCTAATTAGCAATCCAAAGCCAAACCCTCAGCGGGTGCCACACATCCACTCATAAGATGGGGATCCTCCAAGCCATGAGTAATCCACAAGAGTAGCCAATTGTCATCTCTCACAAGGAATGCTCAAAACCCCTCACAAATCACTTGGTGAGGCTCAAAATATTCTTCAATCATGAGCTCAACACCACCGTTGCTCCAAGCCATCTCGGGTGTCGAGAAACACCTAAGAATAACAAGAAAATCATAGCCAACTCAAGGACCAAGTGCCGCTAGATGTAATTCTCAATGCGATGCATTTGAATCTCACTAGGGTGAACAATCAAGCAAGGAGATTAGTGGAAAGGATATTCTCTAGCTCAAAGTATGCCTCGAGTATACATATTGGCTAGAGAGAGCTCCCTAAACTCAGCCACCTTCTATTTATAACATTTCACTCATGTGCTAGCCTTTAGGAGCAAATACGAGGGCATCAGACGCGCACAAATGCTTGCACATCAGACGGAGCCTAGCATCTAATGTTTGTCTGCCTTGCACATTAGATTTCTACCACGTGTCACTCTTTGAATGTGACCGGTTGATCTTCAACGGTCACTGGAAAACTTAATGAACAACTGCAGCTCACATCAAACGTGTCACACACATCTCCTTACACCGGACGCTAAGGGTCTCAAACCCTAGAGCTTGCACCTGACGTGTTAGACACTAGGGCATCAGATGCGCCTCTGTGCCCACGAGTATGTTGGGTATTTGAAACGCAAACAAAAAAATCCGCAAGCGCACGAATACCGATGTAGCTTTCACCCAGGAGTATTCCAGAGTATCGATTTTCCATAGGGAACGTGAGTGTACTAACTAAGATTCAAGATCGCCCAAGGATAACTATATAATTATTTTTGGAGAGAAGAGAGGAAGTTTCCTGAGAGTTCTCTAGTTGATCTAGGAATCAAGAATTACTTCAAAGATTATTTATTTCGGGACATTAGAACACTAACCACACAAAGAGATGAGAAGGGGGCTAGGAAGCTCTGACTATGGTCCTATAAACACCGATCCAAACGAGGTGGAATACGTCGACCGTTAGGGCTATCACTACCCTAGGGCTACCACAACAATCCGCAGGATTGGGTGCAATTCCAGGTAATTGCAAGACTAAACACCACATCTAATCTATTAATTACTACTCTAGCGTTATAAAGACTAGAGCACTTGATGCAAGTGGGAATCCAATAAATAACTTGAATGTAAATAAAAGTAATTAAGGAACTTAGGAATTATGAATTGAAGAACTTGGAGAACAATGAAGAACAAACCAGTTGCAGCAAAAGTATAATGTTGAGGAAGATTCGACAGATCCGGCTCCTCCTCCGCTCTCCTCTTCTCTCTCCCTATTTTCTAGATTACAACTAGAACTAGAACTAGAGGAACTAGAACTAGATGAACCAGAGGGATCCTCTCTACTTGGATGAAGAATTGAAACCCTAGCTTTGATTCTGTAGAAGAGGTATGCCTCCAGGGGCCAGGGGGCCTTGCTTATATAGTCTTTTCAGATGAATCTGGGACGTCGGATCAAACCGACATTAATCGCACGGTTTTCCTGGATCCCTTAGGTCGGTGGAGCATGATCCCCGAAAAGGACTCTGATTGGGCACAGAAGGTGGGCGGGCACCCTGGTCTCTAGGGCGGGCGCCCTGGGCCAGGCCCCGTTCTGCCTCCGCTTCGTTCTCGTGGCTTCTGTAGTCTTCTAGATGATAGAAAATTGCGCGGCACGTTAATATCTCTATGTAAACCCGACGTGTGGGCCTTTCCTCCGTATTTCCTGATAACCCCCTGCAGAAATAGACAAACACTAAAACTCGTGGAATTCTGTCACATAAAACCCTAAGTCTGGGTGTCAGTTGCATTTGGATCCTTTTCCATGATTGGTTGACGGTTAAATGTGAGCATTAAGGACCGTCAACAAGCTCCCCCAAGCTTAACCTTTGCTCGTCCCTGAGCAAAGATGAACTTAAGAGTTTCTGCAGTGGTTTCATGCCTTAAAGATATACATGCGTTCAAACAAGATCTCATCTCTGGGTTAGGGTAAACTGTTAAGATTTAAACTTACTCATTTTTCCTTCCACCATGGAGCTTGCAACCGTTACTTGTGTCTTGAGCAGTTAAAAGATAGAACGGTCTAGTCAAATGCCATGTCTCTTGTTCTTCGATTAACTATAGCTCTGGAGTTTTTGCAGATTTTCAAATAAAACTCAGAGATTCCTTGTATGATTCTCTCTAGTCTCTCTTTTGTGGTATTTCTGATCCTTACCAAGGCAGTAATGGTGTATGCCTTCTCTCAAACTATGTGGTATTTTTGGTATGAGGCATAATGGCATTGCCTTCTCTCTCACCCTACTCTAATAAGGTTTTGATATCTGAAGCTCATAGGTGGGAGACAGCTAATACATACTTACAAGACATTTATTGCATAGTCAAACCATGGATCCAGAAGAACGAGTCAATAAGTCAAATCAAGGTGTGCATGTGTGGCTAATGAATGGTGATAATGGTGAAAATAATGGTGGAAGTCTAATTCTACTTTTGCTCTTTTGAGGGGGTACATACCTTCCTTGCACTTGAGGCTTTTGAGGAGAATGAGATGCTCTATATTTTCTTTTTCTTTTCTCTCAGGTGGGTATCTTGTACCCCTAATTCTAGTGTCGGACACTTGTCCATTTTTACCTCTCGTCTCACTTTTTCTTTTCTTTCGAGGTTCCGGGCACTTGCCCCTTTTTATTTTCTCGTATCTTCTTTTTTTAGAGCACTCACCTCTTTAAATAATGTACCAAGTAGTAGTAACCGAAATAACTTGAGCATTTATTTCACAGGGGAAAACAGAAATAGGAGAATGTTTTTGGCTATTCTATCCCGGATTAAGAGTAGAATATTTTTCGGTGGTTCTGGAGATGGAAATGGGTGGATATATGTGGATGCGTACTTCCGGAGTAGAAGCAGTATGTGTGAGTGAACGTGCAAGTGAATCTTGATTTAACCACATGACAAGCTCCTAAGGGTCTACACAGCTTGACCACACTCAATGCTCATAAGCAGTAAACTAAATGAATGGTTCATAGTCTAATAAGCATGTGTATATGGCTATGGTAGGATTTTAAACTCTCATCATACAGGAACTCATCATGTGATATTTTAAAGATTTTCAAAGATAAAATTCTCTAGAATTCTAGCATCTCTAGGAACAGATAAACAGCAGCTCAACCTTCCCATATCATATCCGTTAACAACTTAGACTTTAGATAAGTACTCTTCCCACAAGTTTAGGTTTAGAGCAAATCTTAATTAATAATAGTCATGCCTAAACTTGAGAGAGATTTCAATTTTGAGAACTTGTCATGGCATAACAACTATTCATCAATTCCATATGAGAGCTTATCACGAAGGTTCATAGCAAATTTTATTTATTTATTTATTTAGCAAAATAAGCAAAGATATATATATATATAAGCACAAAATCTTTATTTGGGTTTTTATGATTATGCAACTTTTTATTATTTGAGTAAAGTATAAACATGAGTAAAACACTTAGCTGGACAAGTGGGTTGCTCTCCCCCAAGCTGGATTTTGACGTAATTTCTCCTGATGTAGCTAGCAGGTGGCAGAGGTGTTTTTGAATGTCGGCAGCACCCTGACAGCGATTAGGATGTCCTCCGTCTGCGAGTCTTCTTTGATCCTTGAATTCTGTGGAGCTCAAATAGACAACAAAGCTTTGTGGAACTAGTTAAGTGTTAGCATAAATATCTAGCCTTTATCATATTGAGCCTCCTCAATAAATGTTACACTCTTTGGTAGGATCATAAATTTATTTTTATATTTTTATTTTTATAGCACATAAATATATTTATTTTATTTTATGCCACCAGAGTGAATGTACTTATGGGTTTTATGCCATGAGCATACTCACATGGGGCTTACTATTTTTAACATTTTTATTTTCTTTTCAAGATGATATGAACCTGATTAATTAAGCAAACTATTTTAAATAATTCAAAGGAAAAGGATAACTACCAAGTTTACCTCTTGGCAAGGCGTTCGGTGTTTTTAAGTCCTCCGAACGGGACTCTTCGTTTTCTCAATCGTCCTGGGATTCGCTGGATGGCGTAGTCGGTAGTTCCGGCGGCGCCTGCTCTTCATGTATAACTATCTTCTCTCTACACACCTGACTCGGTGCTACGATCTCCTTAGGACAGTTCTGTTCAAGTTGTATGTCTTCAGACCTTACCAGTTCTCCTTCGTAGTCTGCCCATCCGTCCTTGATGATTTGCCTCCTCTGGTTGCGATTGCGTCGTCTTCTTCTTGTCCTGACCTGCTTAGAGTCTTCAACTACATAGTTAGGGTCAGTAAAATAGCGGCGTACCTTCTCAGAGGGGAAGTGCATGTGGACTTCTCCGGTTCCAATGTAGATGATTACTTTAACGGTGCTGAGGAACGGTCTCCCAAGGATGATGGGTGGATCTTACTCGTCTTCTCCCATGTCAATAACCTGAAAATCTGTATAGATAAAATTATCATCTATTTTGACAGGGACATCAGTTACTATACCTTCAACCTTTCGGAATGTCTAATCTGCCATCTGGAGCTGAATGTATGTCGGTTTTAGAGGCATGGTTCTGAACAGGAGCTGATAGGTGACTGCGGCCATTATGTTGACGCCCGACCCGGTATCGCAAAGCGTCTTCTGGAAGTTGTATCCATTAATGGAGCACTGGATGCTTGGCATACCTGGGTCGTCCTTTTTGGTCAGGAACGGTGACTCAAGTCAACGATCTTGACCTCGTTGAACTGCAGTGACCATCTTAGCTGACTCGGTCCACATTTGCTTGTTCCTGTTCCTCCTGTTGGTCCTCTTCCTTGGTTCATGTCGGGATTGCTCTGAGATTTGTGTAATCTTGTTCTCGAAGGAAAACGTCTCCTTCTTCTCCTTGATGTAGAAACTGATCTTGGCAGTACTAGCGTAGATGACAGCTCCCGAGGTGTTCAGGAATGGCCTCCCTAGGATGATGAGTGCCCTCTCATCAGTATCAGTCTCTATCACCACGAAGTCTGCTGTTGCGTATAAGGTACCAACTCGGACGTAGAGGTTCTTCAATATTCCCTTTGGGAAACTTAGTGTCTGATCTTCAAGCTGCAAATATATGGTTGTTTCTCGTAAAGGATGTGTAAAGAATTTTTCATAGAGTACCCTGGGCATAATGTTGACGCTGGAGCCAAAGTCGCAGAGTACTTCTGGGAAGTCCACCATGCCGATGGAGATCGGGATGACAGGGCATCCTGGATCGCCTCTCTTGATTTTGTTGAGGACGGTTGTAGTAGTAGTAGTTGGTTTTTTTGGTGTAGTTTACGTCGTCAAGCATCTCAGGGCAGTGATTGCCTGAGTGTCCAGTATCTCCAGTGTGTTTGTGCTCGTAGATCTAGGTTCTTCACTTGGTGGAGTCTAGGAGTTGTAAAAAATCCTTCATATTTTGCTTGAAGTGTACCTGCTCATAGAGACAAGGCAGAGATCAAGTGCATGGGCCCTGTTGGTGGAAAACACCAACAGAACCAGAAGTGTATTTGTTCTTCTCTAACCTTAAGCATAGTGAGCAAGGCAAAGTTGATGGATAATAAGATCATGAGTGTAGCATTTAAAACATTTGTCAGATCAAATCGCTCAACCTAATGGAAAGATAATCTATCTATACTTATGTTTTTTATATATATCTTCCAAAGATTGCGTGTGCAACATTTTAGCTCATATGATTAGGAGTGTGGGATCACAAAGGTGGAAGGACTAAACATATTGAATCGACTTGGTTGGTTAATCTAGAGGTGTAAATCATACATGTTTGTCTCTTTTATTCATGTGAACGCTAGAACCAAGGAAAAGCTTATAAATGTGATAGTCAAGTACCTTAAGATGTTACCTTACTTGGAGAGTGATGGTACAGCATCACCTTGTGGACGCTTTCCTTTCTTAGCGATTGTGCATCGTGTTTGTGGCACCCTCCATGGATCATCTCTTGTGAGCTATGCCTTCCTTGTGTAAATTGTTAAACTTCATGTGTCTCTCTTTGTCTCCAATGTTAGTTTATCTCAGGACTTCCCAGGTCAATATTGAAAGTTTTCGTGCAGGGGTTAGTCCAACAGAATATCCCATATCTACTATGGCATACTATCGGCTCAAAAATCAACCTAGACACCATGTCTAATTTGATTTAGGAGGACATTTTAACCTAAGCACCATGCTTAATTTAAAATCCCTTGGAAGTAAGATCAACATTCCTAACTAAGCACCATGCTTAATTAAGAGATAAATGAAACTACTCCAAACCTAGACATATACTAAAGCAAATAAAGGTAGCATGAGAGCATTTATAGAGTTTTACTCAAGTGGAGATGTAGTGTGATTAGTATTTAACAAATTGAGCATGTCTCAAAGGTAGGGACAACCAACATAGCAACATAACAAAGGATGTTTTTATGTAAAGTACTCCCTCAAGCTTGAATTTTGGAAAATTCAAGTTTGGATGAATTTAATTCAATGTTGTATGAAGATTGGTTGGACATACCTTGTGCTTGTCATTCATCTGATCTTCTTGCTCCAATCCTGGAAAGGTTAGTGACAAGAATACCCGAAGGAATTTTTTTACAACTATCCTTATATGCTCAACACACAAGGTAATGTTGCAAATATTAAAAGCTCATGTTATGATCTGATGAGTGCTTATTTTAGGAAACTAAGCTTGTCCTTGGAAAACCATCAATTTATGTCTGCGAAGTGGTTTCCCCTCCAATGCTGACCTATACCAAGATCAACTCAACGAGATCTGCAGAATTTATTATAGACATATGCATCAACAACTGCCCTTTTTATAAATAGAAAGGAAGAAGGGGGTTGGAGATCTCGAATGTGGTGATGTTGGAGAGACCAATGGATTGTGAAGATATTACATATGAGCATGGAGTAAATGAAGTGGCTATGAAATAAATTCCATGCTCATTAATGCTTGGAGTGAAATCCATGTGGTGTGGTGAAAATGGTAAGGTGAATGTGGTAAAAAAAGGAAAAGGAAAAGGATACACGGACGACTTGGTTCGAAACTAGCACAGCTACCGTTCCCCGGCAACGGCGCCAGAAAGCTTGTTGGGTATTTTAAACGCAAACAGAAAAATCCGCAAGCGCACGGATACCGATGTAGCTTTCACCCAGGAGTATTCCAGAGTATCGATTTTCCACAGAGAACGTGAGTGTACTAATTAAGATTCAAGATCGCCCAAGGATAACTATATAATTATTTTTGGAGGGAAGAGAGGAAGTTTCCTGAGAGTTCTCTAGTTGATCTAAGAATCAAGAATTACTTCAAAGATTATTTATTTCGGGACATCAGCACACTAACCACAGAAAGAGATGAGAAGGGGGCTAGGAAGCTCTGACTACGGTCCTATAAACACCGATCCGAACGAGGTGGATTACGTCGACCGTTAGGGTTGTCACTACCCTAGGGCTACCACAACAATCCGCAGGATTGGGTGCAATTTCAGGTAATTGCAAGACTAAACACCACGTCTAATCTATTAATTACTACTCTAGCATTATAAATACTAGAGCTCTTGATGCAAGCGGGAATCCAATAAATAACTTGAATGTAAATAAAAGTAATTAAAGAACTCAGGAATTATGAATTGAAGAACTTGGAGAACGATGAAGAACGAACCAGTTACAGCAAAAGTATAATGTTGAGGAAGATCGGACAGATTCGGCTCCTCCTCCGCTCTCCTCTTCTCTCTCTATTTTCTAGATTACAACTAGAACTAACTAGAACTAGAACTAGAGGAACTACAACTAGAACTAGAACTAGAACTAGAACTAGATGAACCAGAGGGATCCTCTCTACTTGGATGAAGAATTGAAACCTTAGCTTTGATTCTGTAGAAGAGGTATGCCTCCAGGGGCCAGGGGGCCTTGCTTATATATTCTTTTAAGATGAAACTGGGCCGTCGAATCAAACCAACATTAATCGCACGGTTTTCCTTGATCCCTTAGGTCGGTGGAGCATGATCCCGAAAAGGACTCTGATTGGGCACAGAAGGTGGGCGGGCGCCCTGGGCGAGGCCCCGTTCTGCCTCCGCTTCGTTCCCGTGGCTTCTGGAGTCCTCTAGATGATAGAAAATTGCGCGGCACGTTAATATCTCTATGTAAACCCGACGTGTGGGCCTTTTCTCCGTATTTCCTGATAACCCCCTGTAGAAATAGACAAACACCAAAACTCGTGGAATTCTGTCAGATAAAACCCTAAGTCTGGGTGTCAGTTGTATTGGATCCTTTTCCATGATTAGTTGACGGTTAAATGTGAGCATTAAGGACCGTCAACAGAGTATCTGACGCACCGATGCCAAGGAGTAAGACGCTCCAACGCGCATGGCCATTTGCGTCTTACTACGCTGCACTCATCGGACATGGGCTCAACATCTTACGCTGTCTAACCCAGCGTCCACGTGACTTCGCAT
Organism: Sorghum bicolor; assembly: GCF_000003195.3. NCBI lineage: Eukaryota > Viridiplantae > Streptophyta > Magnoliopsida > Poales > Poaceae > Sorghum > Sorghum bicolor. Next base: position 12,444,660 of record NC_012879.2, on the reverse strand, counting down.
CCTCTTCAACTTCGTCTTTGGTGTAATGGAAAATAGGCAATTCATTTCCATGAAAACATTGAATATCACCTCACAAGCTTGGTGGGAGGGAGAGAGGATCCCAAACACCTCTCTACCCCTCAAACTCCACCTCCTTTGCAAAAGTGGCAACACCACCATGTGTGAACCATTGTGTGCATGCATTTTAGTAATTTCACGATCATTTTCTTCAAAGGAGTTATGTTAGCATTTACTAGATCCTAACGCAAGTACTCAAGATGTTGACCTAGTAGCACTTGATTCAAGAGATGACTATGATTTTCCCTTTTGATAGTCGGCTATCTATCCTAAATCTAGCCAATCACTTCTCTACTCATCTTGGACCGGCAAAAGCAAAACCTTATGATTATATCTTTGCCTTGATCACTTTACTCCTTGTGCACCACCAAGTGCTTGAATAACATGATCTTCATTTCCATGTACATGCTTCATTTCTTTGTGATCAAGTGGTCACACCTCCATGGAACTTTGCTCCTTGATCACTTGTGTTGTTATGCCTAACTCAAACCACTTTAACACAATGGCATTAGCAATTTGGTGTCATTAATTACCAAAATCAAACTTGGGCTTTGGCTACAATGGACTATGTAGAGTTGAAGGTGAAAGCCGTAGTTTGGTTTTGGATAATTGATGAAACCCTAGTACTAACCTCTATACTAAGTGTGTGTAGACTTAATGAGGTTGATACATGCCAAGTGATGGAGCAAGTGATGATCATGGTGATGATGGTGATGACCACAAGATGACGAAAGAGAAAAACAAAAACATATGGAGATCAAGGCAAAGGTATTGCTTAGGGTTTTAGTTTTGGTGATCAAGACACTATAGAGGGTGTGATCACATTTAGGATAGATAGCTGTACTATAAAGAGGGGAATTCTTTGGCTAAACGGTTATCAAGTGCCACTAGGTGTCATTGTTCATGTGCATGCATTTAGAACCTAGTGAGCTAACTTAAATCCTTCGAATAAAATGTTTGTGAAAATGCTAACACACTTGCACATGTTGGTACACACATGGTGATGTTGGCACACTTTGAGAATGAGGTGGAGTCTGAAGGGTAGAGAGGGGTTTGGGTTCGGTGGAAATGAAAATTTGATGCTTTTGAGAAATTGAAATGCATATTTTCTATTGCATTGGTGGAAAGTTTGGAGAGGTCGCCGGAGTGTTTCTCACTGAAAAACACACACCGGACGCTCTGATCGCAGGCACCGAACGCTCTGTGTTGACGATCCTTAAGTATCAAATATAATCAACAAATAAATAGAGAAAAGGATCCAAATGTAACCAACACCAAGACTTAGAGTTTTATCTAATAGAATTCCACGAGTTTTGGTGTTTGTCTATTTCTGCAGGGGGTTATCAGGAAATAGGGAGGAAAGGGCCACACGTCGGGTTTACATAGAGATATTAACGTACCGCGCAATTATCCAACATCTATTAGAGTCCATAAGCCACGGGAACGAGCGGGAGGCCGAGTGGGCCCGGGGGCAGGGCGCCCGCCCTGGCCTGAGAGCCAATCAGGCTCCGCCTCGCGGATCATGCTCCACCGACCTAAGGGATTAAAGAAAACCATGCGATTAAGGTCGGTTTGATCCGACAGCTCATATTCATTTGGAAGGACTATATAAGCAGGCCCCTGGCCCCTGGAGAGGAGGACCTCAGAAGCCCTAATTCATTCATCCATCTCAGGAGAAGAAGTCTCTGATCAAGCCCTAGAGCCACCACATCAACTAGATCTCTAGTTTAGCATAGCTACATAGGATTAGAACTATAAGGAGTCAATCTTCGATTGGTTTCCGGATATATCAAGAGGATTCTTGGCTCTTGTTTTTCTGAATAACGCTTCGAGATTGTCAACAAAATTTCCTGGAAGATGTCTTCTATTCATACATTACCCTGCATAAGATAAAATAGAAAAATATCAGGGTAAAACTGTATGAGAGGATTGATAATCTCAATCATATTAGTGATGTGAATGATGACTCGAAATTCCATATTCATTCCTAGTTAGTAATCAACCTTCCCCGGCAACGGCGCCAAAAATGCTTGTTGGGCATTCTTAACGTCACTACCAAAAGTAGACTTAGTTTTCTAATTCTGATAATGGCGCCAAAAATGCCAAACCTATCCCTCATGCCAATTAAGCCAAGTTGTCATCCCCAGCATGACATAAGAGACGCGGTATTGAAATATGCAATTTCTCTTCAGAATAAATAATAAATAAGATCTGCAAGCGCACAGATTAATACCGATGTAGCATTTTAACCGGGAAGTATTCCAGGTACCGTTATTTATATTTTTACCACTGGGAAGGGATTGCTAAACATCAATGTTGATTATAGAATGGAATATAGAATTGAGTATCTATCATTGCATGTATAATTGAGAGCATTTATCTATCTCTTTCATACAGGGATAAATGTCACATAAAGGATAGATAAAGTATGAATGGTGACAAAGATAATTAATCTGATCAGCATCACTTAGCCACATATAAATATGATAAACAACTCAATAGATATTCTATAAAGTCATTAGCATGGAATTAGGACGAACTGCAAGAATATTTCCTAAGTTATTCTCAACTATACAGTCTAGCATATCATAGTTAGTGCAATTATACTTGGCAGTCATTGCGAGACAGGATTACGCCCATGCATAGTGATATTATCAAGGAATATGAGAAACATCGCAATCACTCTCCTGTCATAATGTTGCTCTGCCAGCCCTATACACGAGAGGGGGACTATATAAGAATCAATGGAGCTGTCACTACCACGAACTACCTCGCGATCTGGCATATAGGGTACAATCGCAGATAAATACAGTATAGGCACCACGCCTACACAATACTTATCATTTACCCACTGTACACATGGATAAATGCTATACGATCCTAAACATGTATATAAATCTAATCTAACTAAGCCAAGCATATAACTATGATAAACTAAGAACAATATAATTGCGAATATAAACAAGTAGAGCAAAGTCATAATCAATATATTGAAGTAGAACAAAGTCATATTCATAATATTGAAGAACAAAGATGAACAATTGAAGAACAGTAGAGGAATTACCAAGAATCCTCTTGACAGATCCGGAAACCAATCGAAGATTGACTCCTTCTAGTTCTAATCCTATGTAGCTATGCTAAACTAGAGATCTAATTGATGTGGTGGCTCTAGGGCTTGATCAGAGGCTTCTTCTCCCAAGATGAATAATGAATTAGGGGTCTGAGGTCCTCTCCTCCAGAGGCCAGGGGGTCTGCTTATATAGTCCTTCCAAGTGAATATAGGCTGTCGGATCAAACCGACATTGATTGAATGGTTCTCCTTGATCCTTTAGGTCGGTGGAGCAAGATCCGTGAGATTGAAGCTGATTGGCCCCGAGGCCAGGGTGGGCGCCCAAGGGGGGAGGGTGGGCGCCCTGCCCCCGAGCCCGTCCGGTCTCCCGTTTGTTCCCGTGGCTTCTGGACTCTTCTAGATGTAGGATAACTGCGCAGTACGTTAATATCTCTATGTAAACCTGACGTGTGGACCTTTCTTCCATAATTCCTCATAACCCCCTGCAGAAATAGACAAACACCAAAACTCATGGAATTCTGTCAGATAAAACCCTAAGTCTGGATGTTGGTTGCATTTGGATCCTTTTCTTTGTTTATTTGTTGATTATATTTGATACTTAAGGACCGTCAACAAACTCCCCCAAGCTTACCTCTTGCTCGTCCCTGAGCAAGGATAATCTCAGTGATGGATCAGAAGTTGTTGTAATACCTTTTAAAAATTAATGGTACACATGCTTTTAAATAAGGTTTCATCTCTGAGTGAGAGTAAACTGCCAAGACTTAAAACTTACTTACTTTACCTTTTACCATGGGACTTGTAACCGTCACTTCTGTCTTGAGCAGTTAAAAGATAGAACGGTCTAGTCAAGTGCCATGTCTCTTATTCTTGATCAGCTATAGCTTTGGAATTTTTTGCAGATTTTCAAATAAAACTCAGAGATTCCTTGTATGACTCTCTCAGATCTCTCCTTTGTGGTATTTCTAGATCCTTACCAAGGCAATGATGGTATATGCCTTCTCTCAAAGTATGTGGTATTTGTGGTTTAAGGCATAGTGACATTGCCTTCTCTCTCACCCTACTTTAATAAGGCTTTGATATCTTGAGCTCATAGGTGGGAGATAAAGTATACATACTTACAAGACATTTATTGTATAGTCAAACCATGGATCCAAAGAAACAAGTCAATAAGTCAAATCAAGATGTGCATGTGTGGCGAATGAATGGTGTATGGTGATGATGGTGATAACAATGGTGAAAGTCTAATTCTACTTGTGCTCTTTTGAGGGGATACATACCTTTCTTGCTCTTTTGAAACTTTTGAGGAGAATGAGATGCTCTATATTTTCTTTTTCTTTCCTCTCAGGTGGGTATCTTGTACCCCTAATTCTACTGTCGGACACTTGTCCATTTTTACCTCTCGTCTCACTTTTTCTTTTCTTCGAGGTTCCGGGCACTTGCCCCTTTTTATTTCCTCGTATCTTTTTCCTTTTCTCTTTTTTTAGAGAACTCATCTCTTGAAATAATATAGCAAGTGGTAGTAACCAAGATAACTTGAGCATTTATTTCACAGGGGAAAAACAGAAATGTTTTTGGCTATTCTCTTCCGGATTAGGAGTAGAATATTTTTGAGTGGTTCTGGAGATGGTAATGAGTGGATATATGTGGATGCGTACTTCCGGAGTAGAAGCAGCATAAGTGAGTGAACGTGCAAGTGAATCTTGATTTAACCACATGACAAGCTCCTAAGGGTCTACACAGCTTGACCACACTCAATGCTCATAAGCAGTAAAAATTAAATGTGTGGCTTAAAGTCTAGCAAGCATGTATACATGGCTGTGGTAGGAATTTAAACTCTCATCAAACAGGAACTCATCATGTGATATTTTAAAGATTTTCAAAGATAAAATTCTCCAGAATTCTAGCATCTCTAGGAACAGATAAACAGCAGCTCAACCTTCCCATATCATATCCATTAACAACTTAGACTTCAGATCAAGTTTTCTTCCCACAAGTTCAGATTTAGAGCAAGCTTTAAATTATAACAGTTATGTCTAAACTAGAGAGAGAACTTCAAATTTGAAAATTAGGCAGAGCAACTACTCATCATATCCATGCTAGAGTTTTATTATTAAGATTTAGTTTAGCATAGCCACTTTATTCATTAAGCACACTAAGCAAAAGATATATATTTATATAGGCACAAAATCTTTATTTGGTTTTTCATGGTTATGTATATTTATATTTTAATATAGTATAAGTATAATGATAGATAGAAATACTTAGCGGGATAAATGGGGGTGCTCTCCCCCAAGCTGAATTTTGACGTAATTTCTTCTGATGTAGCTAGCAGGTGGCAGAGGTGTATTTGAAAGTCGGCAGTACCCTGACAGCGATTAGAATATTCTCCGTCTGCTAGTCTTCTTGATCTTTGAATTTCTGTGGAGCTCAAATAGACAACAAAGCTTTGCGGAACTGATTAAGTGTTAGCATAAATATCTAGCCTTTATCATGTTGAGCCTCCTCAATAAATGTTACTCTCTATTTTTTTATATTTTCATTTTATAAAGCAGAAAAAATATTTATTTTATATTTATGCCACCACAGTGAATGTACTTATGGGTTTTATACCACTCGTATACTCACATGGGGCTTACTGTTTTTTAACATTTTTATTTTCTTTTTAGGATAGTATGAACATGATTAACTAAGCAAACCATTTTAAATAATTTGAAAGGAAAAGGTAACTACCAAGTTTATCTCTTGGCAAGGCGTTCGGTGTTTTTAAGTCCTCCAAACGGGACTCTCCGTTATCTTAGTCGTCCTGGGATTCGTTGGGTGGCGTAGTCGGTGCTTTCGGCGGCACCTCTTCCTCGTGTATAGTTATCTTCTCTCTCCACACCTAACTCGGTGCTACGGTCTCCTCAGGATAATTCTGTTCAAGCTGTATGTCTTCAGATCTTACCACTTCTTGCCCATCCGTCCTTGATGATTTGCCTCCTCTGGTTGCGGTTGCGTCATCTTCTTCTTATCCTGACCTGCTTAGAATCTTCAACTATATAGTTAGAGTCAGTAAAATAGCAGCGTACCTTCTCTGAGGGGAAGTGCATGTGGACTTCTCCAGTTCCAATGTAGATAATTGCTTTAACGGTGCTGAGGAACGGTCTTCCAAGGATGATGGGTGGATCGTACTCATCTTCTCCCATGTCAATAACCTGAAAGTCTGTATGGACAAAATGATCGTCTATTTTGACAGGGACATCAGTTACTATACCTTCAACCTTTCAGAATGTCTAATATGCCATCTGGAGCTGAATGTATGTTGGTTTTAAGGGCATGGTTCCGAACAAGAGCCGATTGGTGACTGCGGCCATTATGTTGACGCCCGATCCGGTGTCGCAAAGTGTCTTGTAGAAGTTGTATCCATTGATGGAGCAATGGATGCTTGGTATTCCTGTGTCATCCTTCTTGGTTAGGAATGGTGACTTAAGTTGAAGATCTTGACCTCCTTGAACTGCAGTGACCATCTTAGCTGACTCGGTCCACACTTGCTTGTTCCTGTTCCTCCTGTTGGTCCTTTTCCTTGGTTCATGTCTAGATTTCTCTGGGATTTGTGTAGTCTTGTTCTTGAAGGAAAACGTCTCCTTCCTCCCCTTGATGTAGAAACTGATCTTGGCAGCACTAGCATAGATGACAGCTCCCGAGGTGTTCACGAATGGCCTCCCTAAGATGACGGGTGCCCTCTCATCATTACCGGTCTCTATCACCACGAAGTCTGTTGGGGTGTACAAGGTACAAACTCGGACACAGAGGATCTTCAATATTCCCTTTGGAAAACTTAATGCCTGATCTGCAAACTGCAATCACATGGTTGTTTCTAATAAAGGATATGTAAAGAATTTTTCATAGAGTACCCTGGGCATAATGTTGACACTAGAGCCAAAGTCGCAGATAAATACGGTATAGGCACCACGCCTACACAATACTTATCATTTACCCACTTTACACATGGATAAATGTTATACGATCCCAAACATGTATATAAATCCAATCTAACTAAGCCAAGCATATAACTATGATAAACTAAGAACAATATAATTGCGAATATAAACAAGTAGAGCAAAGTCATAATCAATATATTGAAGTAGAACAAAGTCATATTCATAATATTGAAGAACAAAGATGAACAATTGAAGAACAGTAGAGGAATTACCAAGAATCCTCTTGACAGATCCGGAAACCAATCGAAGATTGACTCCTTCTGGTTCTAATCCTATGTAGCTATGCTAAACTAGAGATCTAATTGATGTGGTGGCTCTAGGGCTTGATCAGAGGCTTCTTCTCCCAAGATGAATAATGAATTAGGAGTCTAAGGTCCTCTCCTCCATGGGCTAGGGGGTCTGCTTATATAGTCCTTCCAAGTGAATATGGGCCGTCGGATCAAACCAACATTGATTGAACGGTTCTCCTTGATCCTTTAGGTCGGTGGAGCATGATTCGCGAGATTGAAGCTGATTGGCCCCGAGGCCAGGGCGGGCGCCCAAGGGGGGAGGGCGGTCTCCCGTTCGTTCCCGTGGCTTCTGGACTCTTCTAGATGTAGAATAATTGTGCGGTATGTTAATATCTCTATGTAAACCCGACGTGTGGACCTTTCTTCCATAATTCCTGATAACCCCCTACAAAAATAGACAAACACCAAAACTCGTGGAATTCTATCAGATAAAACCCTAAGTCTGGATGTCGGTTGTATTTGGATCCTTTTCTTTGTTTATTTGTTAATTATATTTGACACTTAAGGACCGTCAACAGAGAGCACCCCCATTTATCCCGCTAAGTATTTCTATATACATTTATACTTATACTATATTAAAATAAAAATATACGTAACCATGAAAAACTAAATAAAGATTTTGTGCTTATATATATATCTTTGCTTAGTTTGCTTAATAAATAAATAAAGTGGCTATGCTAAATTGAATCTTAATAATAAAACTATAGCATGGATATGATGAATAGTTGCTCTACCTAATTTTTCAAATTTGAGTTCTCTCTTTAGTTTAGACATAACTGTTGTAATTTAAAGCTTGCTCTAAACCTGAACTTGTGGGAAGAGAACTTGATCTGAAGTCTAAGTTGTTAACGTATATGATATTGGAGGGTTGAGTTGTTGTTTATCTATTCCTAGAGGTGCTAGAAATCTAGAGAATTTTATCTTTGAAAATCTTTAAAATATCACATGATGAGTTCCTGTATGATGAGAGTTTAAATTCCTACCACAGCCATATATACATGCTTGCTAGACTTTGAGCCACACATTTACTTTTTACTACTTAAGAGCATTGAGTGTGGTCAAGTTGTGTAGACCCTTAGGAGCTTGTCATGTGGTTAAAATCAAGATTCACTTGCACGTTCACTCACACATGGTGCTTCTACTCCAGAAGTACGCATCCACATATATCCACTCATTTCCATCTCCAAAGCCACCCAAAAGTATTCTACTCCTAATCCGGGAGAGAATAGCCAAAAATATTCTCGTATTCCTGTTTTTCCCTGTGAATTAAATGCTCGAGTTATCTTTGTTACTACCACTTGCTATATTATTTCAGGAGATGAGTTCTCTAAAAAAAGAGAGAAAAAAGATACGAGAAAATAAAAGGGGCAAGTGCCTGAAACCTCGAAAGAAAAGAAAAAAGTGAGACGAGAGGTAAAATGGACAAGTGTCCGACAGTAGAATTAGGGGTACAAGATACCCACCTGAGAGGAAAGAAAAAGAAAATATAGAGCATCTCATTCTCCTCAAAAAGTTTCAAAAGAACAAGAAAGGTATGTATCCCCTCAAAAGAGAAAAAGTAGAATTAGACTTTCACCATTGTTATCACCATCATCACCATACACCATTCATTCGCCACACATGCACATCTTGATTTGACTTATTGACTTGTTTCTCTGTATCCATGGTTTGACTATGCAATAAATGTCTTGTAAGTATGTATACTTTATCTCCCACCTATGAGCTCCAGATATCAAAAGCCTTATTAAAGTAGGGTGAGAGGGAAGGCAAGTTTACTACGCTTCATACCACAAATACCACATACTTTGAGAGAAGGCATATACCATTGCTGCCTCGGTAAGGATCCAGAAATACCACAAAAGAGAGATCTGAGAGAGTCATACAAGGAATCTCTAAGTTTTATTTGAAAATCTACAAAACTCCAGAGCTATAGCTGATCAAGAATAAGAGACATGGCGCTTGACTAGACCGTTCTATCTTTTAACTGCTCAACACAGAAGTGACGGTTACAAGTCCCATGGTGAAAGGTAAAATGAGTAAATTTTAAGTCTTGACGGTTTACTCTAACTCAGAGATGAGACCTCATTTGAAAGCATGTGTACCATCAACTTTTAAAGGCATTACAGCAACTTCTGATCCATCACTGAGTCTATCCTTGCTCAGGGACGAGCAAGAGGTAAGCTTGGAGGAGTTTGTTGATGATCCTTAAGTATCAAATATAATTAATAAATAAATAGAGAAAAGGATCCAAATGTAGCCAACACCAAGACTTAGGGTTTTATCTGATAGAATCCCACGAGTTTTGGTGTTTGTCTATTTCTACAGGGGGTTATCAGGAAATAGGGAGGAAAGGCCCACACGTCGGGTTTACATAGAGATATTAACGTACCGCGCAATTATCAAACATCTAGAAGAGTCCAGAAGCCACAGGAACGAGCGGGAGGCCGAGCGGGCCCGAGGGCAGGGTGCCCGCCCTGGCCTGAGAGCCAATCAGGCTCCGCCTCGCGGATCATGCTCCACCGACCTAAGGGATTGAGGAAAACTGTGCGATTAAGGTTGGTTTGATCCGACGGCTCATATTCATTTAGAAGGACTATCTTTGTCACCATTCATACTTTATCTATATTTTATGTGACATTTATCCCTGTATGAAAGAGATAGATAAATGCTCTCTATTACACATGCAATGATAGATACTCAATTCTATATTTCATTCCATAATCAACATTGATGATTAGCAATCCCTTCACAGTGGCAAAAATATAAATAACGATACCTGGAATACTTCCCGGTTAAACTGCTACATCGGTATTAATCTGTGCGCTTGCAGATCTCATTTATTATTCACTCAGAAGAGCAATTGCATATTTCAATACCGCATCTCTCATGTCATGCTAGGGATGACAACTTGGCTTAAGTGGCATGAGGGATAGGTTCGGCATCTTTGGCGCCGTTATCAGAATTAGAAAACTAAGTCTACTTTTGGTAATGACGTTAAGAATGCCCAACACTCTGCACGTTCGGTGTGCTGTCAGTGTCTGGCAATGTTAGGGTTGAGCATCGGACGCCAAGCACCGGACACGGGCTAGACCCTGTTCTTGTGTTTGGTGTGGCTTGACTTCAGCAGTGAGATTGACTGAGAGCACCAGTCACTCAGAGTGAGTCCGATGGTGTGAGTCTGGTGCTCATGCGTTTTTGTAAACCTCTCTGCGTACGTGACCGGTGTGCACCGTACACGTCCGGTGCTCACTTGACCACGTCCGGTGGTCTAAATTTGACCGTTAGAGATCAACACGCGAGGATCAACTAGCTGGCACGTGGCTGGATCTGGAGCACCAGACGTAGGGGTTGAGCATCCAGTGGTCACCTGTTGTGCATCCGGTGACCTCGTGTTTTGCCCAGTGAAAGAGCCAATGGCTCTATTTGTTTGAAGGGCTTATAAATACGTGTTGGTTAGCTTGGGGCTCACACTTCTAGCATTCTAGCATACTTGACATCCTTGTGATCCTAAGAAAACACCTCCCACTCATCTCTTTCATAGATTAACCATCTTTGTGAGATTGGGAGTGATTCCAAGTGCATTTGCATGAGTGATTGCATCTAGTGGCACTTGGGGATCGGTTTAGCTACGGTTTTCTTGTTACTCTTGGTGGTTGCCACCACCCAGACGACTTGGAGCAGCGGAGGAGGATTGGCACGAGTTAGTGATTATTCGTGGCCATCTCCTAGTGATTGTGAGGGGTTTTGTGCCTACCCCGGCGGAGAGCCAAAGGCAACCATTAGTGGATTGCACGTGTCATTGAGCTACCTCACTTGTGGTAGGTCCTTGCGGTGCTCATGGTGATCTTGGGTGTGGAATCCCAATTAACTGCCAGACCACGAAGTGTTGGTCGACACAACGGGGACATAGCATGCCTGCAGGCACGTGAACCTCGGGAGAAAAATCATTGTGTCTCTTTGTATCCCTTGGTTATTTGGTGATTGATTGGATTCTTGGTTATCTTGGATATTCTCTTGTGATTGGATCAATCTCCTCTACATGGTCGTATAACATCTCTAACTCAACTTTGCATTACCTTCTTTTACATTCCCACAAACAAGAGTAGCTTACTTGTATAGAAACTTTAAGTAACTCTCTAGTGTAAGTAGAGACTTAGCTCTTGTGTGCCTAGTGATTATAGCAAGTAGAATTTTTGGTTAGATGGCTTGCAAACACCCCATTAGAGCTAGAGCAAAAAGCTTTGCTATGTTTTTACTAACCTCTTGCTCTAGTGAGTTTGTAGAATTTTATTAATAGGCTATTCAACCCCTCTAGCATATTAGGACCTTTGAGAAGGGCAAGCTAGAGGCTCGGGTACGATGTACCATTGAGGTAGTGAGATGCAAGTAGTGAGCTGATGCCAATGGACTAAGGCAATGGTGAAGAGAGAGCAAGATTTGGGTGAATTGACTATGAAGGCCATATGAAGCTTTGAGTGATCTATGCCACATATGAAGAACAAGCCAATGCGTTGATGATGGATATCAAGTGATTTGGTGAATATGATTAAAAGTATGTTTGTGGGCATCAATTTGGAGTTATATGACTTTGCAAAATCTAAGCATTTCATTTTGCTAGCCATGAGGTTTTGTAGAGGATATTAATAAGTTGACTGAGTTTAGGCTAGTTAACTAGATTATTAAGAGGGCCAAATATGTTTTGTATATCAGGTATCTAGTTTTTGGTATTTGTAACATTCATAGATAAATCCACAAGCTCACAGATATTGTTGTATCATTTCACTAGGACAATCTAGATATTATTATTATTTTATTATTTTTTAGGGAAGGTATTCATAGAGTGTATTCATGATTGACATACTCATGATTTTATCATAACTAAGACAAAAGTCTAGACTTTGGTAAATAATATAGTGAAGGTAGTGTAATACACGTAGAACTTCTACCTCGACAAAGAATAACACTAAGCTAAGTGGAAAATTACAAAAGGAAGCTAAACCTCCGATGAAACATCTATGTTAAAGCTCTATATCTTATATCAAGATACATGGCTTGGACTTAGTTCCATGCCCTCATGCCATGTAATGCCCTACCCAACAAGTGGTAGCTAGAGGACGCGCGGTCGTGTCTTACCAATTGCCTAGGTTATACCCAAATGTGGAGGATAACAAAGGGCATACACAGGGTTGTCACCATGTGTGCCTACTGTTGGGTATTCTTAACATCATTACCAAAAGTAGACTAAGTTCTCTAAATCTAGTAATGGTGCCAAAAATGCCAAACCTATCCCTCACACCACTTAAGCCAAGTTGTCATCCCCAGCATGATATAAGAGACGCGGTATTGAAATATGCAATTGCTCTTCTAAATAAATAATGAATGGGATCTGCAAGCGCACAGATTAATACTGATGCAGCATTTTAACCGAGAAGTATTCCAGGTATCGTTATTTATATTTTTACCACTGGGAAGGGATTAGCAATCATCACTATTGATTACAGAATAGAATATGAGATTGAGCATCTATCATTGCATGTATAATTGAGAACATTATATCTAACTCATCATACAGGGATAAGTGTCACATAAAAGATATATGAAATAATGAATAGTGACAAGGATAATTAATCTGATCTAGCCACATGATAAATATGATAAGCACCTCAATTAGATACTCTAGAAAGTCATTAGCATGGTATTAGAACGAACTACAAGAATATTCCCTAAGTTATTCTCAACTATATAGTCCAGGATATCATAGTTAGTGCAAGCATACTTAGCAATCATTGTGAGACAAGACTATGCCCATGCATAGTGATATTAGCAAGGTAAATGAGAAACATAGCAATCACTCCCCTGTAATAATGTTGCTCTGCCAGCCCAATACACGAGAGGGGGACTATATAAGAATCAATGAAGCTGTCACTATCACGAACCACCCCACGATCTGGCATATTGGGTACAGTCGCAGATAAATACGGTATAAGCACCACGCCTACACAATATCTATCATTTACCCATGAATCCGATGGATAAACGCTATACGATCCTAAGCATGTATATAGATCCAATCTAACTAAGCCAAGTACATAACTATGATAAACTAAGAACAATATAATCTTGAATATAAGCAAGTAGAGCAAAGTCATAAGCAATATATTGAAGTAGAACAAAGTCATATTCATAATATTGAAGAACAAAGATAATTAGAAAGCAATTATAAGCACAATTAGATAATTACCAAGAATCCTCCTGACAGATCCGGAAACCAATCGAAGATTGACTCCTTCTAGTTCTAATCCTATGTAGCTATGCTAATCTAGATATCTAATTGATGTGGTGGCTCTAATCTTGATCAGAGGCTTCTTCTCCCTTGATGGAACAATGAATTAGGGTTGAGAGGCTCTCTCCTCCAGGGGCCAGGGGGTCTGGTTTTATAGTCCCTTCAAGTGAATATGGGTAGTTGGATCAAACCGACATAGATTGTATGGTTTAGATTCATCCTTTAGGTCGGTGGAAATCTCCCGCAAAGCAGAGTCCTGATTGGCCTCAGGAGGTGGGCGGGCGCCCTGACCAACTGGGCGGGCGCCCAGGGTCTGGCCCCGTTTCGCCTCCGCTTCGGTCTCGTGGCTTCTGGAGTCTTCTAGATGTAAGATAATTGCGCGGCACGTTAATATCTCTATGTAATCCCGACGTGTGGGCCTTTCTTCCGTATTTCCTGATAACCCCCTGCAGAAATAGACAAACACCAAAACTCGTGGAATTCTGTCAGATAAAACCCTAAGTCTAGATGTTGATTTCATTTGGATCCTTTTCTTTATTTATTTGATAATTAAATTTGATACTTGAGGACCGTCAACAAACTCCCCCAAGCTTACCTCTTGCTCGTCCCTGAGCAAGGATAGACTCAGCTATGGATCATAAGTTGTTGCAATATATTTAAAAATTGACGGTACACATGCTTTTTAAATAAGATCTCATCTCTAAGTTAGAGTAAACTGTCAAGACTTAAAACTTACTTACTTTACCTTCACTATGGGACTTGTAACTGTCACTTCTATCTTGAGTAGTTAAAAGATAGAACAGTCTAGTCAAGTGCCATGTCTCTTATTCTTGATCAGCTATAGCTCTGGGTTTTTTGCAGATTTTCAAATAAAACTCAGAGATTCCTTGTAAGATTCTCTCAGGTCTCTCTTTTGTGGTATTTCTGGATCCTTACCAAGGCAGTGATGGTATATGCCCTTCTCTCAATATATGTGGTATTTGTGGTATAAGGCATAGTGACATTGCCTTCTCTCTCACCCTACTCTAATAAGGCTTTAATATCTGGAGCTCATAGGTGGGAGATAAAGTTTACATACTTACAAGACATGTATTGCATAGTCAAACCATGGATCCAAAGAAACAAGCCAATGAGTTTAATAAAGATGTGCATGTGTGGCGAATGAATGATGTATGGTGATGATGGTGATAACAATGGTGGTGGAAGTCTAATTCTACTTTGCTCTTTGAGGGGATACATACCTTCCTTGCTTTTTTGAAACTTTATGAGGAGAATGAGATGCTCTTCTTTTTCTTTTCTCTCAGGTGGGTATCTTGCACCCCTAATTCTACTGTCGGACACTTGTCCATTTTTACCTCTCGTCTCACTCTCTCTTTTCTTTCGAGGTTCCGAGCACTTGCTCCTTTTTATTTCCTCGTATTTCTTCTCTTTTTTTAGAGCATTCATCTCTTGAGATAATATAGCTAGTGGTAGTAACAAGATAACTCGAGCATTTATTTCACAAGGGAAAAACAAAAATATTTTTGGTTATTCTCTCCTGGATTAGGAGTAGAATATTTTTAGGTGGTTCTGGAGATGGAAATGGATGGATATATGTGGATGGTACTTCCGGAGTAGAAGTAGCATATATGAGTGAACGTGCAAGTGAATTCTTGATTTAACCACATGACAAGTTCCTAAGGGTCTACACAGCTTGACCACACTCAATGCTCATAAGCAGTAAATAGTAAATGTGTGGCTCAAAGTCTAGCAAGCATGTATATATGGCTGTGGTAGGAATTTAAACTCTCATCATACAGGAACTCATCATGCAACATTTTAAAAGATTTTCAAAGATAAAATTCTCCAGAATTATAGCATCTCTAGGAACAGATAAACAGCAGCTCAACCTTCCCATATCGTATCCGTTAACAACTTAGACTTCAGATCAAGTTTTCATCCCACAAGTTTAGGTCTAGAGCAAGCTTTAAATTATAACAGTTATATCTAAATTTGAGAGAGAACTTAAAATGTGCAAATTAGGCAGAGCAACTATTCATCATATCCATGCTTAAGTTTTATTTAGATACAGATTAGCATAGCCACTTTATTTATTTATTAAACACACTAAGCAAAAGATATATAAATAAGCATAAAATCTTTATTTGGTTTTTTCATAGTTATGTATATTTATATTCTAAAATAATATGAGTGTAAAGATAGATAGATAGATAGATAGAAATACTTATCGAGATAAATGGGGGTGCTCTCCCCCAAGCTGAATTTTGACGTAATTTCTCTTGATGTAGCTAGCAGGCGGCAGAGGTGTATTTGAAAGTCAGCAGCATTCTCACAGCGATTAGAATGTCCTCCGTCTGCTAGTCTTCTTGACTCTTAAATTCTGTGGAGCTCAAATAGACAACAAAGCTTGTGGAACTGATTAAGTGTTAGCATAAATATCTAGCCTTTATCATCTTGAGACTCCTTAATAATTATTACTCCCTGTTTTTTATATTTTCATTTTATAAAGTAGAAAAATATTTATTTTATTTTTATGCCACCACAGTGAATGTACTTATGGGTTTTATGCCACTTGTATACTCACATGGGGCTTACTGTTTTTTTTTCATATTTTATTTTCTTTTTAAGATAGTACGAACCTGATTAACTAAGTAAACTAGTTTAAATAATTTGAAAGGGAAAAGATAACTACCAAGTTTACCTCTTGGCAAGGCGTTCGGTGTTTTTAAGTCCTCCGAACGGGACTCTCCATTTTTTCAATCGTCCTGAGGTTCGTTGGGTGGCGTAGTCGGTACTTCCGGCGGCGCCTCCTCTTCATGTATAGTTATCTTCATTTTCCACACCTGACTTGGTGCTTCAGTCTCCTCTGGATAATTATGTTTAAACTCTACGTCTTCTGACCTTACAACTTCTCCTTCATAGTCTGCCCATCCGTCCTTGATGATCTGCCTCCTCTGGTTGCGGTTGCGTCGTTTTCTTACCTGCTTAGATTCTTCAACGATATAGTTAGGGTCAGTAAAATAACGGCGTACCTTCTCTGAGGGGAAGTGCATATGGACTTCTCCTGTTCCAATGTAGATGATTGCTTTAACGGTGCTGAGGAACGGTCTTCCAAGGATGATGGGTGGATCGTACTCATCTTCTCCCATGTCAATAACCTGAAAGTCTGTGTAGACAAAGTGATCGTCTATTTTGACTGGGACATCAGTTACTATTCCTTTAACTTTTCGAAATGTCTGATCTGCCATCTGGAGCTGAATGTATGTTGGTTTTAGTGGCATGGTTCCGAACAAGAGCCGATAGGTGACTGCGGCCATTATGTTGACGCCCGATCCGGTGTCGCAAAATGTCTTGTAGAAGTTGTATCCATTTATGGAGCAGTAAATGCTTGGCATTCCTGGGTCGTCCTTCTTGGTCAAAAACGGTGACTTAAGTTGACGATCTTGGCCTACAGTGACCATCTTAGCTGACTCGGTCCACACTTGCTTGTTCCTGTTCCTCCTGTTGGTCCTCTTCCTTGATTCACGTCTGGATTGATCTGAAATTTGTGTAGTCTTGTTCTTGAAGAAAAATGTCTCCTTCCCTTTGACGTAGAAACTGATCTTGGCAGCACTGGCGTAAATGATAGCTCCCGTGGTGTTCAAGAATGGCCTCCCTAAGATGATGGGTGCTCTCTCATCATTTCCGGTCTCTACCACTACGAAGTCTGCTGGGGCATATAAGGTACCAACTCGGACACAAAGGTTCTTCACTATTCCTTTTAGAAAAGTTATCGTCTGATCTGCAAACTGCAAACACATGGTTGTTTCTAATACAGGATATGTAAAGAATTTTTCATAGAATACCCTGGGTATAATGTTGACACTAGAGCCAAAGTCGCAGAGTGCTTCTGGAACGTCCACCATGCCGATAGAGATCGGGATGACGGGGCGTCCTGGATCGCCTCTCTTGACCGGCAGAAGGTCAGTAGAGAATTCATTGACGGGGTTACTCCAATTATCTGCATCAAACATGTCTACAAGATTTGCAGATTCTAATCCTTCCGGTTGTGATGGTATACCGGGGTTAGTAGTAGTAACAGCAGCAGCTATTTGATTTAACTAAGATTCAATCATTTTATTAAAGCTAATTTGATTCTTGATGGCAGTAGAGAAATTATCCATTCTATTATTTATATTTTCTAGCATTTTATCATTAGATGCCAATTTCTTAGATAGGTTATCCATTAGCTTTCCTTGATTAGACACTAACTCTCTCAAAGGTGGAAAATTATTAGCATTATTATTGTAAGAATTGTTACCTTGATAATTACCTGAGTAGTTAGGCCTCTGTTGATTCCAACCTTGATTTTGTTGAGGACGGTTGTAGTAGTAGTTGTTGTTGTTGTTGATGTAGTTCACATCCTCAAGTATCTCAGGGCAGTGGTTGCCTGAGTGTCTAGTGTCTCCACACTCCTCACAAGTCATGTGAGAGTCGTAGATGTGCATAACTTCCTTCTTATCTCCAGCTCTATCATCGAGCTTCTTCATGAGCAGGTCTAGCTTTGCAGACAGCATGTCTACCTCTTTCAGCTGATGCATACCTCCACCTCTCTTGCGTGTCTGGGTCCTCTCTTCATTCCAGCTTTGATTGGACGCCATCTTCTCCACAAGAGCTGTGGCTTGTGGTATTGTAAGTGATAAAAATGCTCCTCCAGCTGCAGCATCCATGGTCTCTCGGGCACTGTTGCCGAGCCCATGATAAAACGTCTGCATCAATAGCCAACTCTCCATTCCATGATGGGGACATTCTAGGATGTAGTCTTGAAAGCGCTCCCATGCTTCTGGAACAGATTCATCATTTTGTTGCTGAAAACTCGTAATCTTCCCACTGAAAGCATTGGTCTTGCCCATGGGAAAGAACTTTGCCAGGAAGTTTGTTGAGCAGAGTGCCCACGTAGTATTCTTCTCCTTTGTAGCGTAGAACCACTGCTTCGCTCTTCCTAACAGTGAGAATGGGAAGAGGCGAAGTAGTATAGCATCTTTGGGAACTCCTGATATGGTGAATGTGTTGCAAATCTCCAGGAAGTGTTGTAAATGAGCACTAGCATCTTCGTGTGCCTTCCCACAGAACTGGTTGGATTGCACCATGTTGATAAGTCCAGGCTTGAGCTCAAAGTTGCCATCGATCTCTGCAGCAGGTCCAGTGCGGATGTTGTCCGTAGTGGGAGCTGAGAACTCGCGGATTGATTTGTTTGCCATGGCTTCGAACTCTGAAGACAAGTTCCGGTGATCTTCTTGATTGGATGAAGCTTCTTGCTGAAGTGTTGATGATTTCTTTAGCTTGGCTCTCGTCTTCTTGAATAATGCTTCGGGATTGTCAACAAAATTTCCTGGAAGATGTCTTCTATTCATACATTCCCCTGCATAAGATGAAATAGGAAAATATCGGGGTAAAACTGTATGAGAGAATAGATAAGCTCAATCATATTAGTGATGCGAACGATAACTCAAAATCTTTTATTCCATTCCTGATTAGTAATCAACCTTCCCCGGCAACGGCGCCAAAAATGCTTGTTGGGTATTCTTAACATCATTACCAAAAGTAGACTAAGTTCTCTAAATCTAGTAATGGTGCCAAAAATGCCAAACCTATCCCTCACACCACTTAAGCCAAGTTGTCATCCCCAGCATGATATAAGAGACGCGGTATTGAAATATGCAATTGCTCTTCTAAATAAATAATGAATGGGATCTGCAAGCGCACAGATTAATACCGATGCAACATTTTAACCGGGAAGTATTCCAGGTATCGTTATTTATATTTTTACCACTGGGAAGGGATTAGCAATCATCACTATTGATTACAGAATAGAATATGAGATTGAGCATCTATCATTGCATGTATAATTGAGAACATTATATCTAACTCATCATACAGGGATAAGTGTCACATAAAAGATATATGAAATAATGAATAGTGACAAGGATAATTAATCTGATCTAGCCACATGATAAATATGATAAGCACCTCAATTAGATACTCTAGAAAGTCATTAGCATGGTATTAGAACGAACTACAAGAATATTCCCTAAGTTATTCTCAACTATATAGTCTAGGATATCATAGTTAGTGCAAGCATACTTAGCAATCATTGTGAGACAAGACTACGCCCATGCATAGTGATATTAGCAAGGTAAATGAGAAACATAGCAATCACTCCCCTGTAATAATGTTGCTCTGCCAGCCCAATACACGAGAGGGGGACTATATAAGAATCAATGAAGCTGTCACTATCACGAACCACCCCACGATCTGGCATATTGGGTACAATCGCAGATAAATACGGTATAAGCACCACGCCTACACAATATCTATCATTTACCCATGGATCCGATGGATAAACGCTATACGATCCTAAGCATGTATATAGATCCAATCTAACTAAGCCAAGTACATAACTATAATAAACTAAGAACAATATAATCTTGAATATAAGCAAGTAGAGCAAAGTCATAAGCAATATATTGAAGTAGAACAAAGTCATATTCATAATATTGAAGAACAAAGATAATTAGAAAGAAAT
Source organism: Sorghum bicolor (assembly GCF_000003195.3). NCBI lineage: Eukaryota > Viridiplantae > Streptophyta > Magnoliopsida > Poales > Poaceae > Sorghum > Sorghum bicolor. The sequence continues at coordinate 12,424,415 of NC_012879.2, read as the reverse complement.
TAGAAGCACAATTAGAGAATTACCAAGAATCCTCCTAACAGATCCGGAAACCAATCGAAGATTGACTCCTTCTAGTTCTAATCCTATGTAGCTATGCTAATCTAGATATCTAATTGATGTGGTGGCTCTAATCTTGATCAGAGGCTTCTTCTCTCTTGATGGAACAATAAATTAGGGTTGAGAGGCTCTCTCCTCCAGGGGCCAGGGGGTCTGGTTTTATAGTCCCTTCAAGTGAATATGGGCCATTGGATCAAACCGACATAGATTGTATGGTTTAGATTCATCCTTTAGGTCGGTGGAAATCTCCCGCAAAGCAGAGTCCTGATTGGCCTCAGGAGGTGGGCGGGCGCCCTGACCAACTGGGCGGGCGCCCAGGCTCTGGCCCCGTTTCGCCTCCGCTTCGGTCTCGTGGCTTCTGGAGTCTTCTAGATGTAAGATAATTGCGCGGCACGTTAATATCTCTATGTAATCCCGACGTGTGGGCCTTTCTTCCGTATTTCCTGATAACCCCCTGCAGAAATAGACAAACACCAAAACTCGTGGAATTCTGTCAGATAAAACCCTAAGTCTAGATGTTGATTTCATTTGGATCCTTTTCTTTATTTATTTGATAATTAAATTTGATACTTAAGGACCGTCAACACCTACCTTAATCTATAACCCATTATGCATGCATTCGATGGTGTTGACTATTCTAAGCACCATGCTTACACTAATAAACACAACGACACCCCCTGCTCCATTCTATGTGGGGAGTGTTGATGGTCCTTAAATCCTACTTTTAACCAGCAACATCCTACATAAAATCAACTCAAATCAACACCCAACATAGAGATATGGCTTAAAAATTAACAAATTCCACAAGTGTTGATGAATTTGTATGTAGGAGTTTCTACATGGAAACACAATAAATTATTGAGCAAATGGCAAAGAAACATAACATCAACAAATTGTACATTGCCACACATGCACTTAATATGGCGTAAAGCACAAACCACTCAAATCAAGCTCAAGCTAGAGTCTGAGGGAGCCCAGGCTAGATTTGGCCAAACCTAGGCCACCTAGGAGTTAGCTCAAACCTCAGCCTGGTGTAGCCAACCAATTCTGTTTGGAACTAATAATTATATTCACATTGTGTTGCAACCAGTAGAGGCACATACGAGGGAGCTGTAGAGAGAGCATGGTTGCCTCATAGTCCCTATAGAGAGAGCATTGCCTTATTATGTGATAATCATGGGGTGGTTTTGGTAGTGCATTTGCTCAAAGCCGTTGTGTCTTTTCTCACATTTTGTGTTAGCATGAATTGCTCTAATAAAGCTTAAACTGATTTGATTATTATATCTATATTATTTGTTCAATAAGTTATTAAGCTTCATTTCTAAATATTATGAAAATTATAATATCATCGCCGGATGCAAGAAGATTCCGATGATGAAGAAATGGCCATCAATGACAAATCAAACTATTTACTAGTGTTGATTAAATCCTCATCACACTAGATTGCACCAATGACCATTAGTGACCAAACATTCATCGTTGTCGGAGTGTAACTATGATTAGCGGTGACTAAATGCTCATCACCGCCAGATCATGTTGTAAACCAGCAATGATTATATGATCATCATGTTGGATCATGCTATAAATTGACATAGATCATGGATCATCAATGCCGTATCAAACTTTGAACCAACGGTGACCATGTTGTTATCATTGCCAAATCAAATGCCAAACCAGTGGTGATATCATATTATCACCACCGAGGGTTAAAAATGATGGTAATGGGGGGTTCCGACCCTACGGTGATGACCTTTCTCTTGTAGCACTTTTGCTTCTCCAAATAATATGTTACACCTTTATGTTTCCTATTTGAATACAAATTTCAATACACTTCTCACTTCCCATAGAAATTTTTGTCATCCCACAAATCAACCATTGCAATCGTACATTTTCTTATTTAAATAGTTCTCAAATCCTCTTACATGAGATTTGCAATCCGGTGGCATCCCATGGGGAATGAAATCATTTTAGTACAACTAGAAGTTACCTCACATGTTGGTGTGGGGATGGTGAAGAATTTGAAACGAAATTGATACGATGTAAATAGCTTACCACTACTACAAAATTTATTAACCACGGCGGACGTTTTTCATTTTTCGTGGCGGGCAAAGGCACCCGCCACGCATCTAAGGTCACGGTTAATATTAGACTCACCGCGGCGGTCGCCTGTACCCGCCACGGTAAATTGATTAACCGAGACGGGAATGTTAGGAGTTAGGACGCCCGCCTCGGTTAATCGTTACAAAAAATAAAAAAACCCCAAAGCCCACTGGCGAGCCCACCGGTGAGCCCAATCCTGGATCCAGTGCCCACGCGCCGCCACGATAGACCCGGCCAACCCTCGCGCGCCAGGTCGGAGGAGAGGGAGAAGGGGACCTGAACGCCACAGATCCAGCAGGCCCCGCACACCTGGCCACTGTGAGGGAGGAGGGGACCGCTCCACCACGGATCCGACCGCCCCCGTGCGCCTGGCCACCAGAGAGGGAGGAGGGGGCGGCACCACCGTGGATCCGGCGGCCCCTGTGCACCAGGCCACCGGAGAGGAAGGAGGGGGCACGCTGTCACGGATCCAGCCACCCCCACGTACCTGGGCACCAGAGAGGGAGGAGGGGGCATGCCGTCGTGGATCCGGCCTCCCCATGCACCTGGCCACCAGAGAGGGAGGAGGGGCGTGCGTTGTCGTGGATCTGGCTGCCCCCGCGCGCTTGGCCACAGGAGAGGGAGGAGGGGCGCGCGTCGGCGTGGATCCGACCGCCCCCACGCGCCTAGCCACTGGAGAGGGAGGAGGAGGGGCGCGCCGCCACGAATCCGGCTGCCCCCCATGCCTGGCCGCCGAAGAGAGAGGAGGAGGGTGCCTTGCCATGCCGCCCCGCTTTGAAGTTGGGGAGGGCCTCTTCCACCGGAGACACGAAGGGGAGGAGGGGAATCGGAGGGAAGGGGAGGGGAAGAGGGCGGTCGGGTTTTGCGAGGAGGGCAAGGGAAGGGAAGGGGAGGAGGGCGGTCAGGTCTAGTGTCGCGAGTGGCAGGGAGAGATAGTGCAGGTGCGGCTGAGGAGGGAGGAAGTGAAGGTGAAACCCTAGGTCTAGTATATATATGTGACCTTGAAATTGGGCCTCTTGGGCTAGCGGGTTGGGCCTGATTTACTGAGGCAGGTGAAGTTATAATGCCCGCCTCGGTTAATGATTTACCGAGGCGGTTACGTTAAGATGCCCGCCTCGGTTAATATATATTCACCGCGGCGGGTATTTTAAGGGTTCCCGCCTCGGTTAATCAATTTTGCGAGGCGGTTTACGTAACCGTCTCGGTTAATAAAAAATGACCGCCTCGGTTAATGCCTAGCATTAACCGAGGCGGTTGAAATTTTTGCCCGCCTCGGGGATGTTTTCAAAAGGTCACGGTAAATCTTTTTTGTAGTAGTGTACATTAAGAGGTTGAAAGTTAGTGAGATGATATGACTATTAGTGAGAGATGGTGTGGGTAGTTAGTGACGATGACATGGATGACTTGCATTTTGCGATAGACTTGCAGTGGGGATTTACTTTCTAAGAGACATAGATATAGATAATCAATAAGTGCTTAAGACTATGTACGTGTGCATACATACACTTGTTGGGAGCCTTCTTTCAGTGGCAAGTCCTATATGCTTGGTTAGATACAGGTAGTGTGAATACGGTTTAATTAATTCTTTTTAAATGAGATGCTATGTAAGCAAATATAATGAATGCCAGTAGCTAGACTTATGGAGAGATGAAAGTTCCATCTAAATAATTGCACAAAAGTTCCATCTAAATGAAACTTGGTCTAGGTTTACACTTGTTTTGACTTTGAAAACTATTCCACTAGCATTTCTAGATAATTGCACAAAGTTCCAGCTTCTACCATGCGAAGATAGTACATATAGCTGGGTGTCAACCACAACACCAAGCCATAATGTTCAAGTTCTCACAACCAGGTGAGGAAAACATAGAGTTTAAGCCCATCTAGGGCGAGTGACCAATGATTAGAAAAAAAGTAAAAACTACGCTTCAATTGGATTCTAGAAGCGCGAAACAAACCTTGCAAAGACCACCATACATTGTCTCCAAGTCTATGCATCCATTCTTGAACAACGGATGTCTGTTTCTCCTTATTAAGCAAGGATCACTTTCAGATCTAGTAAGTCGCCCTAAAAATTACGTTTAATTACCAAAGTGAGTTTTTCTCTTGTAGGACACCTTGCCTAATCATATCCCTATATATGGACTAGATAGTGAATAAACCACTTCAGCCAATGATTCTCCAACAATGCTATGTATCTATCACCCATTAAATTCTATCATTAGCGTAAGGAACTAATAAAAGCCCTAGTTTGGTTTTGGATAATTGATGAAACCCATAGTACTAACCTCTATGCTAAGTGTGTGTAGATTAGATGAAGTTGGTACATGCCAAGTGTTGGAGCAAGAGATGATCATGATAATGGTGGCGATGACCACAAGGTGATCAAGTGCTCAACTTGGGAAGAAAAAAGAGAAAAATAAAATCCTATGGAGATCAAGGAAAAGTTATAAATAGGATTTTGGTTTTGGTGACTAAGACACTATAGAGGGTATGATCATGTTTAGGATAGATATCCATACTATACAGAGGGGAATTCTTTAGCTAAGAGGTTATCAAGTGCCACTAGGTGTTATCAATCATGGTCATGCATTTAGAACCTAGTGTGCTAACTTAACCCTTGAAAATATTTATGAAAATATGCTAATAACACATATGCATAAGGTGGTACACTTGGTTGTTAGCACATTTGAGCAAGGGTTGAAGAGGTGGAGAGGGGTTTGGGATCCTCAGCAGGATTCAATGTTTTCGTGAAAATCGAATGTCTTTTTTTCATAGCACAAGAGGAATGTTTTGGAGAAGTCGCATGTCATCACACGCTAGGTCAGAGAGCATCGTCCGTTGAGTCCACGTCCGATGAGTGCAGGGTCGTAAGGCGCTAGTTGCACTGTGCGTCGGAGCGTTCGACGCCTTGGCCTCGGTGTGTCTGATAGTTGCCACTGTAGCAAGTTTGCAAATGAAGGTTTCTACGCGTCCGACGCTGGATGCTTCTATTGATGATCCTTAACTACCATAAAGCAACCCATCAACCAATCATAAAAAGGATCAATACAACATAATATCAACATAGTATAAGGGGTTATCTAACAGAATAGTTTTGTAGAATAGTGTTCTATAGGGGTGTATTAGGAAATACAGAGGAGATATGAGGACACGTTGGCGAAGGCAGGGCCCACCTAGAACTGAGCCAGGTCTACCGATCTAGCCCCTAGGGTACCACCCTAGGTAGGACCCACCTACCAGCGACCTTCTGCCACAATCCTCCACCGCCTCCAAGGATTGATCTCCTCCATCCATTCAAGTCGGTTTGATCCAAGGGCTACGATTCACTCCACTGGCCAATACAAACAGAGCCCTTCTCCTAGGGAAGAGGACCAAGTCATTTGGTTCAAGTCATGAGAGTTAAAAACCCTAGTCTCCTTAGAGCTTCACCAAATCTAGACCCTAGTTACATAGGTTAGTAGTAGAGAGGAGGCACTTCCGCTAGATTCGAGATCTATCGGGAGCCTTGCTTGGTAATACCTTGTAATCTCTCTCTTGTATTTCTTTATATATATACTTTTGTTTAGACTATAGTTATGACTTTTCTTTATTGATTATATTCTCAATTATATTATTCTTTATGTATTTTGGTTATATGCTTAGTATAGTTGGATTAGTATTATCTTTGTGTATATGTTCGTATAGCACTTACACTGGATGGGTGGTGGGTACCATGTAGACATGATGTCTAGATGGTATTTACCTAAGAATGCACCTTATATGTCGGGCCATGTTGTAGATCGCGGGTGTGACAATAATCCCACTTAGTCCTATGTAGTCCACTCTCCGTATGTAGGACTAGTAAAACACAGTTGCCTAGGGTTGTCTTGTTACGATCCTAGACCTCCCTAGAGTGATGTTCCTTATGATAGATATAATAGTGATCTTAACAATGATTGCTAGGTGTAATTGCACTAACCATAGTATTCATAGACTTTAGTTAGACTAACTAAGAAATCTATTCCTCTCGGCTCTACCTAATGAGATACTATGTGTTTTAGATTGTTATGCTCTATAATGTAATTGTTATTATTTATGATTTGGATATTTATCATTTATCATATATTATTTATGACCTGTGACACTCCTGTTAATATGGTTAACTCTCCATGGCGTGTTCAAGTGATAGGTATTTGGTATTAATCATATTTCTTAATTAGCCATCCTTTCACAGTAGTATGAATATAAATTAACAACCTGGTAATGCTCTAGGTAAAATGCTACAATGGTATAATTAATCTGTGCACTTGCGGATACATTTCTTTTTCTTTTTATTTTTATATTTCATTAGTCACATGAAATAATAATTTATAAATTCTTAGAACATAGCTCTATTATTGGGGATGATAACCTGGTTGCTAGTTGGAGGTGTAGGTAGTCAATAGGTGACTGAGTTAAACCCAAGTTTTACATTAATAAATACCAATAAATATTTTTGGCGTAGTTGTTGGGATAGATTTAAAATTCTATTCTTGTAGCGATGAAATATTAATAGCATCCGATGCACCTCTGAGAGTTTCTAGAACTCTCTCAGTGGCGTCCAATGTGAGGGTGGAGCGTTCTGACACATCCGACGCCTCGTGACAAAGTGCGTTAACGTTTATGTAACTGCTAAAGATCAACGACTCACGTTTAACTAAGGACACATGACAACATCCAGGGCTGCTGTCAGAGCAGCATCTGATGCCATAGCGTCAATGTGTGTCCGACGCCCCCGATAGAGACAATTTTCACAGGGTAACAGATCTATTCGTTGGGGACCTCTATAATTACTCAGTGGCTGGCTCAAGGATGTCTCTCTTGGTACTTTGACATACTTGACATCTTTGTGAGTCTAAGTAAGCACCTCCCACTCATCTCCTTTATTGATTTATCATCATAGAGAGATTGAGAGTGATTCTAATTATATTTACGTGAGTGATTGCATGTAGTGGCATTTGTGGATCGTTTGAGCTGCGCTTTTCTTTTTACTTTTGGTGGTTGCCGCCACCTAGATGGCTTGGAGCAGCAGTGGAGGTCCGGAATGTGTTGATGATTGTTTGTGGCCGACACCGGTGATCTTGTGAGGGGTTCTTGTGTCTTCCTTGCTGGAGCGCCAAAGGCAACTCTAGTGGATAGCGTGTGTCATTGAGCTACCTCACTTATGGTAGGTTTTTGTGGTATCCTACGTTTGGACGAGGTTCGTGCAACACCTCTTAGCCACCGAACCACCAAGTGTTGTCGACACAACGAGGACTAGCGTACCGGCAAGTACATGAACCTTGGGAGAAAAATCATTGTGTTCATCTCTAGTGTTTGATTGGATTTCTTTCGGTGGTGTTCATCATATTGATTGGTTCACTTGCCTCTACACGGTTATATAAAGATCACATCCTTTCTATTTATATTTCCGCAAAGTAATGTAATTAGCTTTAGTTGCTAGCTTTACCTTGTGTAGCTTAGTTCACTAGTGTAGCTTGTAGTAATATAGTTTTTTTGTGTGTCTAGTGACTTTACTAACTAGAATTATTGGGATAGGTGGCTTGCAAACCCTTTATTAGAGCTAGAGCAAAAGGTCTCGCTTTTTTATTTACTAATCCTTTGCTCTAGTACTTTGTAGAGTTTTTAAATAGACTATTCACTCTCTAGTCAGGGGCGGATCCACGGGGTGGGCTGCCCGGGCTGCAGCCCCCCTGGAGCCTAATTTATGCCTTTAAATCCATAGTACTTTGTTTCAAATTACCATTAATCTCTAGCTTTAGTTCTAAACTTTCACTATTTAGCTTCCCTTTTGTTCTAATTCTGAATCCGCCTCTACCTCTAGTCGTACCAGGACCTTTCAACTATGCACAAAACGAACACTTCATTATATTTGATGGTTGTGTTTGATTCGACCCAAAAGCTAAATGATTTGCCACGTACTCTTGCATGCACAAAAAAAACGAAGCGATCTATGGGAAGACCTTTGTGTAGCTAGATGAGTTGTCAGGTGCGCGCGCTTGTCTAAAGAAAACATGTTGTGGTTAGAAAAAGAAAAAAAAAACAAATGAGTCCCCAGCATCAAAATTCAAGGCACGTATCAGCATTGCTTCTCATGCATTGCTAAATTACACCTCAAGGAGGAATCGAGCAGCACACAGTGAGGGCGTCCTTTACGCTTCTGAAAAATAAAGACAGACCCGGCATTGGTGTCATGGGGGCTAAAGCACGCATGGTATTTGCATATATGTTCCTAAAAAGCAAAGACAGACCGGCATTCGTAATTTAGTTGCATGCATATCTCTGACACCTGGAATTGCTCAGTAATCAAGCGAAGAATCTACCTTAGCTTGTTGATGAATTGTATATGTGAAAGGAACCCGTTCGTTCATGCATATATATATTATATACACACACACACAGAGACACAGAGACATATACATATATCTCGCACAGTCTTCTTCATCCTACCACAGGCTAGCGTCGAGTACTGTACTGTGTGAGGTATAGGAGGTATCTCAACATGACATGGCGCAACAACGTCGTCCAGTCCAATGCCACCGGCAATTGGACTGGCAGTCAACTTCCAGCTGATGCTGCTCCACCACCATCTGCGTCGAATACTAGAATTGATGAGATGATGCAGAGTGCAATGGTGTTCACGGCGGTGCTCATGGCCATCCTGGGCGGCACCTTGTGCGTCGTCAGGCTGGACCGCCTGATCCACGACCGCTTCACCCTCTTCTCCATGGTGTGCTTCCTGCTGCGCTTCACTACCTTGGTCCTCTTCCTGCCCCTCTTGTCCTACACCCGTTCCAACGCCAAGGAAGGGGAGGAGATCCTCTTCGTGCTCCTGTGGATGCTCCTCATAGAGCTCTTCCGCAACAAGGTGGAGGCGATGGTACCATCAGGCAACCGCTACTTCTCCAGGTCCGCCAATCGCTTCAGGCTGATGGATCACTCCGACGAGGTGACTCGTCTGGTGTGGATCGGCTTCCTCATCTACTCCAACATTGACTGGCAGAAAGAAGAAGGAGTCTTGATGATGATGCCCATGTTTGTCATCCTATGGTGGTCATTGGCTGTGGTGAAGCTGGGTCAGAGGATGCTCAACCAATGGAAGGCCCAGGACTCATTGTCTGCCGCCGGCAGCGCTAACATCATTGCAGGCTATATGCAGCTTGTCCTAGAGCAGGAGAAGGAGAAGGAGAAGGAGGAGGCGCGCCGCCATAGAGATGGTGGCTGCCGGCCTGGCCCTCCTGACCTTGACACCGCAATGGGCAATTGCCAGTACGTGGTGATGGGGGAGGAGAAGCTCGTGCCCAACAAGAAAGAGAGCCGGCGGCGACAGAGGACGGGCTCCAAGGTATTCTTGACCACTCCTCACTGTGGCTACGGCGTGGGGACGTTTCCCCGCGACCAAAATGAACTAAAGCACGTTCGTGTCCTCGTCGACCTCGACAAGATCAAGTTTTTAGTCACAGTGAAGGACGTATGGCGGTATCTAGAACATTGGGTCTTCGGAGACATATTTGGTAAGAAAAGAGCAAAAATCATCGATCACATGTGCCTCATGTGCCTCTCTTTCTCCCTCTTCAAGCTGCTGCGCCGCCGCTTCGAGCACTACCCCATGGTGGAGGTGGGCTCCAAGATGTCACGGCAGCTACTGGCCGATGGCCTCCTCAACTGTGAGAAGGGGGGAAGCGATGACAATGCGTCGAGGGCATTTAGAGTGATCCAGCTGGAGCTTGACTTCCTTGATAACTACTACCAGGCCGGTGTCCCGGTTGTGATGTCGGCTCGTTGGCTTCTCTTCATCAACTTCCTCTCGTGTCTCCTCTTTGTGTCGATATACGTTGCTACCGTTGCCAAACTAGTGTTCATCACTCCTGATCCTGATAATGATCAGTACACGGCCGTACACACCAAATATTCCATCATTACCATGCTGCTCGTGATTACCCTCCTCGCCGTTGAAATCACAAACTTCCTCACTGCCTACTTGTTCTCCAATTGGTTCCTAGTGCACCTGCTATGCCTGTACGCGAGCCCAGGGGGCTGCCTGTGGAACTGCCTGTTCAAGCCAATCATTAGCTGCTTCATTGCATTTCGCATTTTCTTATTCTACTCACACAGGCTTGTGCTTAAGCTGATCAATGGGAGGCCAATTTTCGAGAGAAATATGAACGTCAGGCAGGTATCCGTCCTCCAAGTTTGTGAACCAGTTCACAAAATTTTTGCATGGACGTCTCATGTCAGGCTGCCAACTGACGTCATGGTAGCAATTGTCATGGCACTGAAGACTATCAACCTGGACATGGGCGTTGTCAGCCTGCCGCACTTAAGTGATGCCTTTAGTTTCAGTCATTTCACCCGAGGAAAAACTGCCACCGAGATCATCCTGGCATGTCATCTAGCCACGGAGCTATTAGAGGTAAAGTATGGCAAGCCGAAGAAAAAGAAGAAGAAGACGAAGAAGAACAAGACCGGAGACGGCTACGATGGCCAGGCCGTGGCAACTACCCTGTCAAGGTACTGCATGTACCTCCTGGCGCGTGCCCCCGAGCTCCTGCCGGACGGCGAAGGGTGGGTGTCCGACAGGTACGAGGAGGTGACGAGCTGCCTCAAGGAAGTGTCGTCGTCCTGCCGGTGCTGCTGGTGTAGCACTTGGTGGTGGTGCTGCCCATGGAGGCACGCGGCGGAGCGCTGGAAGGCGGTGGCGGAGATGGAGGTCCAGCTGAAGAGCGCAACGGCGCAGGCGGGTGTGGAGCTGTGCCAGCAGCTGGTGATGCGGACGAAGGATGATGCCTGGAAAGATCTGGCCGAGTTCTGGGTCAGACTGCTCATCTACCTGGCGCCGTCCAACGACGTGGAAGGCCATGCCAGGTTTCTGGCCACCTCAGGCAGCGACCTCATCACCTGCCTCTGGACCTTGTGCACACACGCGGGCATCAAGCGCAACCCATCTGAGCCGGAGGCAGAGCTGCACGCCGGCACTCACTTTGTGTAGGAATAACCAGCACCCATAAAATTTGCATTGGGTTGTGTCTTTGTGTTGTTTGCGGCGTCCTTAACTTACTTGGCTTTGCATCTCGTTGTTTGATATGTTGTTTGTATGTGTGTGGCCTACTACTGGCATATGTACAGATATTTCTAACGATTGTTTCATGGGTGTTGTACAATTGTACTTTCTTTGATTCTAGAAATGTAAATGAATCTGGTTAAGTGTGACAGGCGCATGCCTTTTGGGTTGTCCCTTTTTTTTCTCGAGTACATAAAAGATTTACGTCTCATTTCAATTAAAGTAGATCGAAGAGTTTAACATGTGAAATTTAGGGTTAACGAGGTTACCCTAGGGATCCTCGGTTGCGTGTTATATAGATGGGAAGAGCCTCCATCGTGGCAGGTTACACAAAATATGGGATTACATCTTGATATTTCTAATATATCTCAACTAACACATATTCCATATACACGGTATAACTGTACAACCGTAGCCCCTACAAACATGCTAGACTAATTCTTCTAACACCCCTCCTCAATCTCAGCCACTTCTTAGGTTGAGATTGTTCTTGAACTGCTGAAGTTTCACAGCTGGCAGAGCCTTGGTGAATCCGTCGGCCACTTGGTCTCCTGTATGTATGAAACGGATGTCCAACAGCTTCTGTCCAACTCGTTCCCATACAAAATGAAAATCGATTTCTATATGTTTTGTTCTAGCATGGAAGATAGGATTTGCAGCCAAGTATTTTGCTCCTATATTATCACACCATAGCAGGGCTCGGGGTGGATGTTAACTTTTGAACCCAAATCATTTCTGCAGTAGCATTTGCTAGCGCCTTGTATTCCGCCTCGGTGCTAGACCTTGACACAGTTGGTTGTTTTCTGGCTATCCAGGACACCAAGTTATCACCAAGAAACACCGCAAAACCACCCGTTGATCTTCTATCATCAACACAACCAACCCAATCTACATCTGAGAAGGAGCTGACAAGCATAGTTCTAGACCTTCGGATCTGCAGTCCAAGGTTTGTAGTCCCTTTCACATACCTCAGAATTCTCTTGACAGCACTAAAGTGCACAGTGGTGGGAGCATGTAGAAATTGACACACTTTGTTAACTGCAAACGCTATGTCTCGCCGCGTCAAGGTCAGATATTGGAGAGCACCAACCAAACTGCGATACTTAGTAGAATCATCAGTCCCTAGTTTTTTACCGCTCACAAATGCTTAATTTTTCTGATGGTGATAGTGGTTGTTGACACTTGCTAACACCACTTGAATACTAGGTTGTCATTCCCAGCATGGTACTAGAGTGTACTATGGTATTTATACGCACACAGATAAATCCGCAAGCGCACGGATACCGTTGTAGCTTTTACCCGGTTAAAGGTTTTATCGTATCCACAGGGAAACGAGAGAACCAACTACACCCAAACTTAACCAAGACAGATAGGTGGGTGTAAAAAGGAAATATGATAGAATTAAATAAGAACAATATTAAAGGTAAAATGAGAATGGGGGAATATAGAGTAGAGCAATCTAGTATATGGGCGATGGTAGGAGAATAGAGAGGATAACTATGGTTTCTCTACTTCAAAGGGGTATGTCTATGTCTGGGAGGAACCACGTGATAAGATTACACCACAAAGGATGCTTATCCATAGGCCGATAAACCCTACGAGTCCTGCTAACGGGAGGTGGACTACAGAGGACCAACGTAGCTGTCACCCACGCGGCCTACCACACGATCCGGCTAGACAGGGGATATCCACAAGTAATATAGGTCTAAGCACCACGCTTACACCTATACTACAACCTTCACCTATAGCGTCCTATAGATTAAAGTACTCAAAAGAGTTGTGAACCAGAACATACATGGATAGTAATTGCATAATGAAATAGAAGTAGATTACCAGAGTCATCCCATGAGCAAGCTTGATTAGAGCTTGATCATGGCGAAGTACAACCGGAGGAAGAACCGACAGGCCGGTCTCTCCTCCAATCCTCCCTCGCTCTCCATCTCGCTACTAACTAGATCTACTCTAGTTTAGAGAAGAGAGAAGAGCTCTCATCTCTAAACCCTAGCTTTTGCTCTGTCTATCAATAATGAATAAGGATGAAGAGGTTCCTCCTCCAGGGGCCAGGGGTCCTGCTTATATAGCCCCTCCAAATGAATGTGGGCCGTCGGATCAAACCGACCTTAATCGCACGGTTTACATTGATCCTTTAGGTTGGTGGAGTATAGTCCGTGAGGCGGAGCCTGATTGGTCCAGATGACAGGGCGGGCGCCCAAGGGGGGTGGGCGGGCGCCCTGCCCCCGGGCCCGCTCGGCTTCCCGTTCGTTCCCGTGGCTTCTGGAGTCTTCTAGATGATAGAAAATTGGCGCACACGTTAATATCTCTATGTAAACTCGACATGTGGGCCTTTACTCCATATTTCCTGATAACCCCCTATAGAAATAGACAAACACCAAAACTCGTGGAATTCTGTCAGATAAAACCCTAAGTCTGGGTGTTGGTTGCATTTCAATCCTTTTCTTTATTTATTTGATAATTAAATTTGGTACTGAAGGACCGTCAACAACTCCCCCAAGCTTACCTCTTGCTCGTCCCTGAGCAAGGATGGACTCAAGAGTTTCTGCAGTGGTTTCATGCCTTAAAAATACACATGCGTTCAAGCAAGATCTCATCTATGAGTTAGAGTAAATTGTTAAGACTTAAAACTTACTCATTTTACCTTTCACCATGTGGCTTGCAACCGTTACTTGTGTCTTGAGGAGTTAAAAGATAGAACAGTCTAGTCAAGCGCCATGTCTCTTTTTCTTGATCAACTATAGCTCTGGAGTTTTTGCAGATTTTCAAATAAAACTCAGAGATTCCTTTGTATGTCTCTTTCAAATCTCTCTTTTGTGGTATTTCTGGATCCTTACTAAGACAGTGATGGTATATGCCTTCTCTCAAAGTATGTAGTATTTGTGGTATGAGGCATAGTGATATTGCCTTCTTTCTCATCCTACTCTAATGAGGCTTTGATATCTGGAGCTCATAGGTGGGAGACAGCTAATACATACTTACAAGACATTTATTGCATAGGCAAACCATGGATCCAGAGAAACAAGTCAATAAGTCAAATCAAGATGTGCATGTGTGGCGAATGAATGGTGTATGGTGATGATGGTGATAATGGTGAAAGTCTAATTCTACTTTTGCTCTTTTGTGGGGATACATACCTTTCTTGCACTTTGAAGCTTTTTGAGGGGAATCAGATGCTCTATATTATATTTGTTTTTTCTCTCAGGTGGGTATCTTGTACCCCTAATTCTACTGTCGGACACTTGTCCATTTTTACCTCTCGTCTCACTTTTTCTTTTCTTCGAGGTTCCGGGCACTTGCCCCTTTTTATTTTCTCGTTTTCACTTTTTTCAGAGCACTCACCCTCCTAGAATAATGTAGCAAGTGGTAGTAACCAAAATATCTTGAGCATTTATTTCACGAGGAATAACAGGGATAGGATGATGTTTTGGCTATTTTCTCCTAGATAGGAGTAGAATAATTTTGGGTGAATCTGGAGATGGAAATGAGTGGATGTATGTGGATGCGTACTTCCAGAGTAGAAGTAGCATGTATGAGTGAACGTGCAAGTGAATCTTGATTTTAACCGCATGACAAGCTCCTAAGGGTCTGCATAGCTTGACCACACTCAATGCTCATAAGTAATAAAAAGTAAATGTATGGTTCATAGTCTAATAAGCATGTATATGTGGCTGTGGTAGGATTTTAAACTCTCATCATACACGAACTCATCATGCAACATTTTAAAGATTTTTAAAGATACAATTCTCTAGAATTCTAGCATCTCTAGGAACAGATAAACAGCAGCTCAACCTTCCCATATCATATCCGTTAACGACTTAGACTTTTGATCAGACAAGTTCAGGTTTAGAGCAAATCTTAATTCATAACAGTCATGCCTAAACTTGAGAGAGAATTCAATTTTGAGAACTAGTCATGGCAGAGCAACTATTCATCATTTCCATGTGAGAGCTTATCATGAGGGTTTATAGCAAACTTTATTTATTTATTTAGCAAACTAAGCAAAGATATATATATATAAGCATAAAATCTTTATTTGGGTTTTTATGATTATGCATCTTTTTATTATTTGAGTAAAGTATAAACGCGAATATAAACACTTAGCTAGATAAATGAGGGTGCTCTCCCCCAAGCTGGATTTTGACGTAATTTCTTCTGATGTAGCTAGCAGGTGGCGGAGGTGTATTTGAATGTCGGCAGCACCCTGACAGCGATTAGGATGTCCTCCGTCTGCTAGTCTTCTTTGATCCTTGAATTCTATGGAGCTCAAATAGACAACAAAGCTTTGTGGAACTGGTTAAGTGTTAGCATAAAATCTCTTTGCCTTTATCATGTTGAGCTTCCTCTAATAAATATTTCTCTCTTTGGTAGGATCATAAATTTATTTTTATATTTTCATTTCTATAGGATAGGAATATATTTATTTTATTTTTACGCCACCATAGTGAATGTACTTATGGGTTTTATGCCACGAGCATACTCACATGGGGCTTACTATTTTTAACATTTTTATTTTCTTTTCAAGATAGCATGATTAACTAACAAGCCATTTAAGGAATGTAAATAATTTAAGGGAAAAGAGAATGCAGAAAGGATAAGTATGGATGACTACCGATTTTATACCTTTCGGTGAGGGTTCAATGTTTTAAGTCTTCTGAACAAGACTTCTCACCGTGTTCATTCTTTAGGTGCGTCATTTGATTCAGGTGTAGACCTTGACGTCTGCACCTCTTGATACGGTGTCACTCATGTTCTTTGTTTGCCCAGTAGTTCGAAGTGCGGCGTTGGTAGTATCTTGCTCAGTGTGTTTGTGCTTGTAGATCTAGGTCCTTCACTTGGTAGAGTCTGGGAGTTGAAAAATCCTCCATGTTTCTCAAAATGTGTCCTGCTCATAGAGACAAGGCAGAGATCAAGTGCATGGTCCTGTTGATGGAAAACACCAATAGAACCAAAAGTATATTTACTCTTCTCTATCCTTAAGCATAGGGAGCAAGACAAAGTTGATGGGTGATAAGTTCATGAGTGTAGCATTTAAAATTTTTGTCAGATCAGATCGCTCAACCTTATGGAAAGATAATCTATCTATGTATATGTCTTTTTCTTTATATCTTCCCAAAGATTGAATGTGCAACATTTTAGCTCATATGATTAGGAGTGTGGGATCATGGAGGTAGTACTAGGAACAAAGATTAAAGGACTAAACATGCTGAATCAGTTGGGTTGGTTAATTTGGAGTTATAAATCATACATGTTTGTCTCTTTATTTATGTGAAAGCCAGAACCAAGGAGAAGCTTATAAAAGTGATAGTCACATATCTTAAGATGTTACCTAAATTGAAGAGTGATGGTACCATCTCACCTTGTGGAAGCTTCCCATTCGTAGTGGTTGTGTGGTTGTGTATCTTGTTTATGTACTTTGTCTCCTTCCATGGATCATCTCTCTATGATGAATGAGCTATGTCCTTCTTGTGCAAATTGTTACACTTCATGTGTCTCTCTCTTCATCTCTGATGTGAGTTTATCTCAGGACTTCCCAAATCGATATTGAAAGTTTTTCTGCAGGGGTTAGTCCGACAAAATATACCAATGTCTACACAAGCAGTTTTTAGTTCAATAACCGAACTAGACTCCATGTCTAATCAGATTAAGGAAGGCTGTTTAACCTAAGCACCATGCTTAATTTAAAAGCCAATAGAAGTATATGCAGTACTTCCAAACTAACACTTACTAGGATAAACAAAGGTAGCGTGATGACATTTATAGAGATCTACTCAAGTGGAGATGAAGTAGTGTGATTAGTATTTAACAAATTGAGCATGTCTCAAAGGTAGGGACAACCAACATAGCAACATGGCAAAGGATGTTTTTATGTAAGGTACTCCCCCAAGCTTGAATTTTGCAAAATTCAAGTTTGGATGAATTTAATTTAGTGTTCCATGATGATTGGTTGGACATATCTTGTGCTTGTCGTTCATTCGATCTTCTTGCTCCAATCCTAGAAAGGTTAGTGACAAGAATACCCGAAGAAATATTTTCACAATTATCTTTATTTGCTCAATACACAAGGCAATATGGCAAGGTCATGTTATGATCTGATAAGCGCTTATTTTAGGACACTAAGCTTGTCCTTGGGAAACCATCAGTTTATGTTGGCAAAGTGGTTTCCCCTCCTACGCCAACCTTTGTATATCAAGATTAGCTCAACGAGATCTGCAATATTTATTATAGACATATGCATCGACAACCGCCCTTTTAAAGTTTTTGTAAATAGAAAGGAAGAGGGGGTTGGAGATCTCAAATGTGGTGATGTTGGAGAGACCAATAGATTGAGAAGATGTTTCATATGAGCATGGAGTAAACGAAGTGGCTATGAAATAAATTACATGCTCATTGATGTTATCTTCGTCTCTAATCTGAATGTTCAGAGTTTCTCTTGGATTGGTCTCGTCTATGTCCTCTTCTATAGATGGATGAATCTCATATTCAAGGGGAGTTAAAGACTCAACATCTGAAATTGAGCCAAGGTCAGAATCCATTAAGGCTTCTTCCTTGTCCTTCCATTCTACACATTCCAGCCATTTAGAATTTGTGATCAAGACAAGGGAGCTGATAGAATCTTCTATATGGCTTAGCTCTCCTTCTATGGCATTACTTGTCATGCCATCCTTATGGTCTTCATGACTCCTATGGTTTGGTCGTCTTGATGGATTGCTAGGATCATCATGAGGCTAAAAAGGAGAGTGATAAGAGGGATCTCTAAGGTCAAGGATGGATTTAGAATTTGTGAACATGGAAGGGGAGCAGATAGAATTTTCTATATGTCTTAGCTCTCCTTCACTTGATATGTCATCCTCGACTTCTTCATAACAGGAACCAGGACATTCTCTAAGAGAACCATCATTGCAAGGATTTGAATTATCTATGCTTGAAAGTCTCTTATGGAACCAGAAGTCTAAACCATCAGAATCTAAAAGATTTAAGGTCAGAATTCCTTCCTCCCTTGGAGAATTTTGGGGTATTGATGGTTTAGGATCGATAGCTAGAGTTTGGGATTGAAGTGGTTGTGATCTGGCTATCGAAACTTCTTCTTCTTGTCTAGGAACTGGTTCTTTCTCTTTCTCAGGGATATAAATACTAGGAGACTTTCCGCTCATTAAATCAATCAAATTCCAAGCTTCACTAGCGGACAGGTGGTGGAAAGATCCTCCAGAGGCCGCATGAAGGGTTTGCTTATTTTCCCTACTAAGGCCCTTAAAAAAGTGGATTAGAAGAACTTCTCTTGGAATAGAAAGATTTGGGCCCGTGAGAGTAAGGTCAATAAAGCGGTCCCATGATTCGCCAAGAGATTCTTCTTCTAGTTGTCTAAAAGAAAGAATCTCGATCCGAAGATCCGCCTCTTTGGAGATCGAAAAATATTTAGAGAGAAAACTATTGTATAGCTCCTTCCAATCTCCATGAGCACTTTCTATGTTGAGTTTATACCAATGTCTAGCTTTTCACGTTAAAGAGAACGGAAAGAGCTTCCATTTAAGGGTCTCATCGGACATGCCTTCAATGCGAAGGAGGTCACAGACTCGATAAAACTCTCTTAGGTGTGTGTATGAGTTGTTCTCACCTTCTCCTGAGAAAGGGTGTTTTTGAAGAAATTCTATGTATTTCGGGCTTATCTCAAAACTAGATGTCATGATAGGCTTTGAAGGTTTTGGTGGTTCGAGATGTGTGCCCGTAGGTCTATTAAACTGATAGATAGACATGTTTGCCTTCATGATAGACCAGAGATCAAGGATTAGATAAGAAGAAAGAATAGTAGAGATAAGGCAAAGGATAAACGGAAAAAATATTTATTTTTTTTAGAAAATGATTAAGCTAATTCGTAGTCAACTCAGCAACCGTCTTCGCGGCAACGGCGCCAAAAAGCTTGTTGACACTTGCTAACAGCACTTGAATACTAGGTTGTCATCCCCAGCATGGCACTAGAGTGTACTATGGTATTTATACGCACACAGATAAATCCGCAAGCGTACGGATACCGTTGTAGCTTTTATCTGGTTAAAGGTTTTATCGTATCCACAGGGAAACAGGAGAACCAACTACACCCTAACTTAACCAAGACAGATAGGTGGGTGTAAAAAGGAAATATGATAGAATTGAATAAGAACAATATTAAAGGTAAAATGATAATGGGGGAATATAGAGTAGAGCAATCTAGTATATGGGCGATGGTAGGAGAATAGAGAGGATAACTATGGTTTCTCTACTTCAAAGGGGTATGTCTATGTCTGGGACGAACCACGTGATAAGATTACACCACAAAGGATGCTTATCCATAGGCCGATAAACCCTACCAGTCCTGCTAACGGGAGGTGGACTACAGAGGACCAACGTAGCTGTCACCCACGCGGCCTACCACATGATCCGGCTAGACAGGGGATATCCACAAGTAATATAGGTCTAAGCACCACGCTTACACCTATACTACAACCCTCACCTATAGTGTCCTATAGATTAAAGTACTCAAAAGAGTTGTGAACCAGAACATACATGGATAGTAATTGCATAATGAAATAGAAGTAGATTACCAGAGTCATCCCATGAGCAAGCTTGATTAGAGCTTGATCATGGCGAAGTACAACCGGAGGAAGAACCGACAGGCCGGCCTCTCCTCCAATCCTCCCTCGCTTTCTATCTCGCTACTATCTAGATCTACTCTAGTTTAGAGAAGAGAGAAGAGCTCTCATCTCTAAACCCTAGCTTTTGCTCTGTCTATCAATAATGAATAAGGATGAAGAGGTTCCTCCTCCAGGGGCCAGGGGTCCTGCTTATATAGCCCCTCCAAATGAATGTGGGCCGTCGGATCAAACTGACCTTAATCGCACGAGTTTCCTTGATCCTTTAGGTCGGTGGAGCATAATCCGTGAGGCGGAGCCTGATTGGTCCAGATGACAGGGCGGGCGCCCCAACTGGGGAGGGCGGGCGCCCTGCCCCCGGGCCCGCTCAGCTTCCTGTTCATTCCCGTGGCTTCTGGAGTCTTCTAGATGATAGAAAATTGACGCACACGTTAATATCTCTATGTAAACCCGACATGTGGGCCTTTCCTCCATATTTCCTGATAACCCCCTGCAGAAATAGACAAACACCAAAACTCGTGGAATTCTGTCAGATAAAACTCTAAGTCTGGGTGTTGGTTGCATTTGAATCCTTTTCTTTATTTATTTGATAATTAAATTTGGTACTTAAGGACCGTCAACAGTGGTGTGTCAACCGGCTTACATAGCTGCATACCTGACCGCTTCAAGATGTCCATAGCATACCTTTCTTGGGTGAGAATCAATCCATCACGTCCCCTCTTGACTTCGATGCCCAAGAAAAAATGCAGATCTCCCAAGTCTTTGAGATCAAACTCGGCCTGCAAGTCAGCTAAGAGTGCATCTGTGGCTTGAGAGGATGAACTCGCAACGATAATATCATCAACATAGACAAGAACAAAGATATTGTGCCCATTCTTGTTGTAGTAGAAAAGAGAGGTGTCGGCTTTGGAAGGAACAAAACCAAGTCGCTGCAACTTACTGCACAACCGAGCATACCAGTGCCATCAGCTTTCCGTTTGACTTTATACACCCATTTGCACCCAACTATATTTTTACCTTTCGATGGTGTAACAAGGTGCCAAGTCTGATTCCTTAGAAGAGCTTGATGCTCGAGATTCATGGCTGCCACCCACTTTGGATCACCTTGTGCTTCTGCAAGTGAGCTAGGTTCATCAGACGAAGTGGATGCAAGTTGGCACCATCTTACCGTGCCATCGGTGTGAACTTTGGGCTTGCTGATCCCGTGTTGCAACCGAGTTGCAGGACGGGCTGGCGGCTCTGAAGTCACTGCTGGGGAGGCCACAGGCGCAGACAAGACATCGGATCTAGCTTGGGAGGCTGCTGCACCCGCGGCCGTCGGATCAGGCTGTGGCAGCGTCATTTGTGTGGCTAGGACATGAGCACTGGGTTCAACCGGAGAAGATCCATTGCCGGTGGGAGACGGCGTGGACAAGGTGACAAGGCCAGATCCTGAGGCTGATGAGCCGCCAGGACCTGATCCCACGCCAGGAGGATCCGCCTCGGGTGCCATGCTGTCCCCGACCGGGGGGCACATGAAATGACCCCGGTTTGTCCTGCAAAATTTTCATCTCCAGCAGACACAGTAGAGCCGTTAGCAGGTAATGGAGAAAACAGCCCAAGGTCAGACAAGTGTGCATCCCTGGTACTATGTGGATTAAGAAGAATATCTAGTAGGAGAGCAAGCTCGGCAGTAGGCGTGCACCGGCATTGGGATGGAGTGATGCAAAAGGAAACACATGTTCGTCAAATGTAACATCCCTAGAGATGTAGACTCGTCCTTCTTTGGGATCAAGGCACTTAAAACCTTTGTGTTGATTACTATACCCTAAGAACACACATTGTTTGGAGCGGAAAGATAGTTTAGTGGTGTTGTAGGGACGAAGATGGGGCCAGCAGGCGCACCCGAAGGTGCGAAGGGATGAGTACTCTGTATCCTTGCCGTAAAGACGATAGAAGGGTGTCTCATTGTTGATTACCCTTGACGGTAGCCGATTAATTAAGAAGACAGCAGTTAGGAAAGCTTCATCCCAAAATTTGAGAGGCATAGTGGCGTGTGCAAGAAGGGTGAGACCGACCTCTACAATGTGTCTATGTTTTCTTTCAGCGGTGCCATTTTGTTGGTGAGTGTGAGGGCAAGACACACGGTGCGTGATTCCAGCATGTTGAAAAAAGGAGGTAAGGGCTTGGTATTCACTACCCCAGTCGGTTTGTATTGACCTAATCCTTTTATCAAATTGCCTTTCAACAAGAGTTTGGAAGTCTTTAAAACACCGGAAAACTTCAGACTTTCTTTTCAATAAATAGATCCAGACAAATTTGGTGTGATCATCGATAAAGGACACATAATAATTGTTTCGGCCAACAGAGGTGGCAGCTGGACCCCATACATCACTAAAAACAAGATCAAAAGCACTAGCGGAGATTGTGGGCGATCTCAAGTAAGGTAGCTGGTGGCTTTTGCCTTGCTGATAGGCGTCACACACACTTTTATTTTTGGACTCTTGAGCAACTGGAAGCTGATGACGATGGACAACTTGTTGGACTATGGCAGCAGCAGGATGACCTAGGCGGTGGTGCCATAGGGACACGGAGGGCTTGACGACTCCAAGAGCTTCTTTATATGGCGACCGCACAGGATAAAGACCGTTCTCACATCGGCCTTCGAGGATCGGTTTCATCGTTGACTGTTCCTTAACAACAAAATAATTTGGATGAAACTCAAGAAAAACTCCATTGTCACGGGTAAAACGATTTACAGAAAGAAGATTTTTGTTTGCACTAGGAACATGTAGAATATTCTTAAGTTGAAGATTTATACTTGGGGAGCGCAAGATGCCATGACCAACATGACTGATTCTCATACCTGAACCATTGGCTATGTGCACTTGGTCACCTCCATGGTATTTGTCATACAACGACATGCCGCTAACGAGCACTCTAAGAGGCATACAGAGTTATAACCTACGGCTGCACCGACCGTCCTAGTCTATAGATTCAAGTTTTCCTATACACAAAGGTAGATTACCGAGATTTAGGCAGCAATGCTACCTAAAAAGTTTGGCTTGGGCCTCCGCTGCTTCCAACACGACCCTGTTCCGAGTGCCGGGAAAAACACTTTTAGTGCTTCGATGGAAGCATTCAACTTAGCTTTGAAGAGCCCCTCGTAAGCCTTGTGTCCTGACACGCTTGGTGTTGATACACCCATGGCCACACTCATACTACGCAGCATAACAAGGATCTCACCTCATTTGGCCGCAGGCACCTAAGAGAGACTCTAAGCCGCCAGCACCACTTGCTTTGTAGTGAGAGCACAAGCTAGCTTAGCAGGTGACGCCAAATGATACATCTGCAGGCGGTTTATCTTGTTATCGTGAAATTCAACCCAATCTTTTTCTTTCTTTTCCCTTTAGATCCTTTTGGCCCTTTTCTCCTTTATCTATATTTGTTTCTTTCATCTTGGTTGTATTCTTTTGCACGTGATTTATTCTCAAGCGTGTCATGTGAACACTTTTGTATCTTAATTTGCTGTTGTTGATGAATGCAATGAACCTAATGTAAGACATGGGAAACTCCGGTCGTTATGATCTTTTGTATGGGCTGTGATTTGCACTGTTTTGCTTGCCATGTCTGGATAACAATATGCATTGTTTGGAATGGTATATGGGCTGTAATTTGTAATTTTGGGGTGCACTATGTGGGCTGTAATATGAAATGTGTGGGCTACAATATGGATATTTTTTTTGTGGGCTAGCCTAGAATAAATTAAAAATATCTGTTTTGAGCTGCTTAGAAAAGTGGCGTGGACTGGATTTAACATTTCAGAGTGCAAGAATAGATTAACCTAAAAAATCATAATATTGAAATAGGCTGCTAATTAAAAAAAGCCTCACCAATGGGATTAGTCCATTATAAGCATGCCTGCTACATGGGCTCTAACATGCCGGCTTAGTCCATTATAAAGCTTACAAGAGACGATGTCAAGTTAGTGCCGCGTCAAAATTTATGACATTTTTTTATCCTACAGGACGTCTCCTTACGTGGCATAGTATAATAAGTGTATATGATGAAAAAAAAGGATGTCCTAAATCTTTCAAAAAAACTACAATGTCATAGGTTTATGGCGCAAAATACTTAGACGCCGCTCACATGGTAAGCGACGCATGATGGGTGCGTCACAGATTTTGTAATATGACATAAATTTAAGGTTAGGTGACAGAAAAGAAAGATCACAAAAGCCCCATGCATGTGTTGTAGTTATAGCTGTAGAGGGATCAAACCCTATTTAAATCTTGAATTTTTGGCAGTGGCAAGTTTAGTAATTTCATACGCTTGAGGTGCAGGACAGGGTCGGGCCATCTTGCTACACTTAGGGCATGTACAACTCATACACAACATGGTGTCTCTAAGTTTTTAAAATTCACACATAGACAACTAATAAATAGACAGCTCATAAAATGGGTTGTCTATTTAACTATCTATAAAATGTTTAATGCTTGCATGTAGTTATGATCAAGTATGAATATGATCTTTGTACACTAGTGTGTGTTACTAGTTGATACAAAACTAATCGAGAGGAACCTAAATAAATTTGAATAATGATTTTTGGATTTGATTTCGATATTAAATGGATTCTATAAGTTTGAGCCGATTTTTATGTTCTCAGATAAGAGAAGAAGCTAATATAAAAACTACTTTGCATTGGGAGCCCTAAATTTTATAAATATCCTGACATCAATTTTACTATTTATTTCTTTTTATATTTTTGTTGTAAGTTTTCTCATGATGAACCCTCTAGTTCTTTCTATTCTTCCCATCAGCTCACTGGCAGAGCCACCGCCCGGCCACCCCGGGCGGCCGGCCGGGCTTCTCGTCAAGATGCAAAAGAAAATTTCTTTATATTTATATAGAATTATGTAATTTTATAATTAAATATTTTTGTTTAATGAGAATTGCTCGGGCTTCTAAAATCTTCGGGCTTCGCCACTGCATCAGCTCCTTAGTCAGATCACGAAGCCGCATTTTGAACAGGCGATATGGCCACGCCATTAGACGGCCGTACTGCTACCGCCAACTTGAGCACTTCCATGGCGTGTTTCCAGCCCTGTTCTAAATAGCACACTATAGCGGACGCTATAGCGCTATTTAGCGTTTCTGGAAGAAAACTGCTAAGCTATGAAGATTTTAACGCTAAATGATTGTTCTCGCTATTAGCAGCTAATAGTGCGCTAATTTTGCTAAATTGGGTTAGTTTATCGCCGCTATTTGGCCTTGGGCTTCAGTTCCATCGGCCCAAATAGCATAGATATGTCCCCATGTGATGTATGTTATTATTGATGTATCATATATGCACTACGAACTTTGATGTAATATGTTAGTAAGACTTTGAAATATCTATCCCTATTGGTATTCATAATGTTTTCATCTTTATTATGTGTAAAATTACATGATATTTGACATATTTTTTTGCTCAGCCGCTAAATGGCTTAGCCCGCTATTAGCGTGCTATAGCTTTTCTTAGCCTTTTAGAGAGGCTGCCGCTAAGAGGCTTAGCCCGCTATTTAAAACATTGGTAGGTTACGAGGTGGCTGTGAGAGGTGTAGAGAACAGGCAGGATAAGAGAAGAAGGCACATAGAGGAATGGTTTTTTTTGGTCGTAGCATCCAACTCATAGGATCAACTCAGGAAGCGAAGCCTGATGAGTGCTCTGATTTCTTATCAGTCCACTAGTCATAGACCTAGAAGAAACCTCAAGCAACATAAATAATGGGCTCAACTTCCCAAGAAGAATGGCAGCAGGAGAGCAAAATCTCTAAAAGAATTAGTAACGTGAGCTTGCACTACAGGAAAACTGGACTTTGCCGACTGCTAAAATCCTTTGCCACCTGCCAAAGAAAAGGCAGTCGGCAAAGATTCTTTGCCGACTGCTTCTAAAAGCAGTCGGCAAAGGATTCTTTGCCGACTGCCCAACTATCCTGGCAGATGGCAAAGAAAGGCAGTCGGCAAAGACATCCTTTGCCGACTGCCTGGCAGGTGGCAAAGAAAGGCCTGGCAGGTGGCAAAGAAAAGTTGGTGGCAAAGGTGGCTGGCAGCTAACGGCATCCATCTCTGTTCCCTTTGTCACCTGCCAAGCCGTTAGGCAGTCGGCAAAGATAAAATTTTTTATTTTTGAAATTTGAATTTACGTTTAGACATTCGATGTCGTCACTTGCTCCAAACTTCCTCCAACTTTTTTCATAGCCTCCACATGCAATAAGAGTGAACCTTATAAACTTTCTTGATTTTGTGACCCTTTTTGCTATATTTTGTAAATTAATTTCCTTTAATTGTATTTTCCACCACAGAATCCTACTTTGAACTGCAGATGCATCAAATAATGAAACTTAGCCATTCGAAAAATGATATTCATGTTGGAGAGTCTATTTTAAGGTCATTTCCCGAAACTCACCCAAAATTTTGATGTCTTTATCCACGGGACATGACCATCCAGGTGTGTTAGAGGTGATTTTTAATTATATAAAATTCAAACGAAGTCGGAAAATTACGAAACTTGACCAAGTGTCATGTTATCACATGTGGAAGCTATAAAAAAATTTTGAGAAAGTTTGGAGGAAGTTGCAGTATCAGATGAACAAAACCCACACATTTCCAATATGATCGCATGTGATCACATGCGCAAGCGTTTGGGTTTTGTACATCTGACATCACAACTTGCTCCAATTTTTTTCAAATTTCTATCATAGGCTCCTCATGTGATAACATGACACCTCAACAAATTTCGTAATTTTCTGATTTTGTTTGAGTTTTATATAATTAAAAGTCACTTCTACCACACTTGGATGATCATATTTCGTGGACAAGGACTTCAAAATTTTGGGTTAGTTTTTGGATATGGTCTAAAAATACATTATTCAACATGAATATCATTTTTCAAATGGCTAAGTTTTACTATTTCATGCACCTATAGTTCATAGTAGGATTATGTAGCGGAAAAATCAATTTAAAGAAATTAATTAATGAAATATAGCAAAAAAAGTCAAAAAATCACAAAACTTTTTGAGGTTTAATGTTATCACATGTGGACTCTATACAAAAAATTTGAGAAAGTTTAGATCAAGTTGCAGTATCAGATGAACAAAAACCAGACATTTCCAATATAATCACATGTGATCACATGCGCAAGTGTTTGGGTTTTGTACATCTGACATCATAACTTGCTCCAATTTTTTTTCAAATTTTTATCATAGGCTCCTCATGTGATAACATGACACCTCAATAAGTTTTGTAATTTTCTGATTTCGTTTGAGTTTTATATAATTAAAAGTCACTTCTACCACACTTGGATGATCATGTTTCGTGGACAAGGACTTCGAAATTTTGGGTTAGTTTTTGGATATGGTCTAAAAATACATTATTCAACATGAATATCATTTTTCAAATGGTAAGTTTTACTATTTCATGCACCTATAGTTCGTAGTAGGATTATGTAGCGGAAAAAACAATTTAAAGAAATTAATTAATGAAATATAGCAAAAAAAGTCAAAAAATCACAAAACTTTTTGAGGTTTAATATTATCACATGTGGACCCTATAGAAAAAATTTCAAAAAGTTTGGAGTAAGTTACAGTATCAGATGAATAAAAACCAAACATTTCCAATATGATCACATGTGATCAAATGTTGAAGTGTTTGGGTTTTGTACATCTGACATCACAAATTGCTCCAAAATTTTTTCAAATTTTTATCATAGGCTCCCCATGTGATAACATGACACCTCAACAAGTTTCGTAATTTTCTGATTTCGATTGAGTTTTTATATAATTAAAAATCACTTGTACCGCACTGGATGATCATGTTCCGTGGACAAGGACTTCAAAATTTTAGGTCAATTTTTGGATATGACCTAAAAATACATTATTCAACATAAATATTATTTTTCAAATGGCTAAGTTTTACTATCTCATGCACCTATAGTTCAAAGTAGGATTATTGAGTGGAAAAATAAATTTATAGAAATTAATTAATGAAATATAGCAAAAAAAGTCAAAAAATCACAAAACTTTTTGAAGTTTAATGTTATCACATGTGGACCCTATAGAAAAAATTTGAGAAAGTTTGGAGGAAGTTGCAGTATCAGATGAACAAAAACCAGATATTTCCAATATGATCACATGTGATCACATGCGCGCGCTAGTGTTTGGGATTTGTACATCTGACGTCACAACTTGCTCCAAATTTTTTCAAATATTTATCATAGGCTTCTAATGTGATAACATGACACCTCAACAAGTTTCGTAATTTTTCGATTTCGTTTGAGTTTTATATAATTAAAAGTCACTTCTATCACACTTGGATGATCATGTTCCGTGGACAAGGACTTCAAAATTTTGGGTTAGTTTTTGGATATGGTCTAAAAATATATTATTCAACATGAATATCATTTTTCGAATGGCTAAGTTTTACTATTTCATACACCTATAGTTCAAAGTATAATTATGCAGCGGAAAAATCAATTTAAAGAAATTAATTAATGAAATATAGCAAAAAAAGTCAAAAAATCACAAAACTTTTTGAGGTCTAATGTTATCACATGTGTAGCCGATAATAAAAATTTCAAAAAATTTTAAACAAGTTGAGGCTGCAAATAAATTGGAAAAAAAAACTTTACCGACTGCTCTAATTCTAGGCAGTCGGTAAAAGATTTTTGTAATTAAAATATATCGTGCCTTTGCCGACTGCCTTGCCCATTAGCAGTCGGCAAAGGACTTTAACCTAAAAGGTCAGCCCATATCCATGCCGACCTTTTATTTTCTAAAAAAAAAGAATCGAGCGCCCGCATCCAGCGCGCCCCGCGCCCGCACGCAGCGCAGCGCCGCCGCCGCAGTCCCGCCGTCGGCCGCGCCCCGGCCGCCTCCCCTGCGCCCTGCGCTCGCACCTCCCCTGCGCCCTGCGCTTGCACCCGTGCCTCCTCCCCTGCCGTTGACCGCCCGCCCGCCTGCCCGCTTCGATCCGGCCGCTTCGATCCGGCCGCTTCGGTCTGGCCGCTCCGGCCCCAGCCGCTTCGGTCGCCCGCCCGCCCGGCCGCTTCGGTCCGGCCGCTCCGGCAGCCCCGCCGCGCCGCGCCCTCGAGGATCCGCTCCTTGTGGCTGCCGGATCTACAGGGCGTCGGGGGAGAACCCCTCCGTCACAGTGCGTTTCGAGGTACGTTGTGTTGTTCCTCGTGTTCGAGAGCACTATAGCACCGAGAGCTACTGAGCTGCCGCGGAGCGGGTACGCTACGCGCGCCAGGCGGTCCGTCCGATGGCGCCGCGCGCGGCACGTCGGCGTCAGCGATGCGGTGGCGACACCTGCCGCGTGCGGTGGCCCGGGCCGGATGCGGGAGCGGCCACATGCGTGCCCGGAGGCCGGATCCGCGTGATGGGCAAGCCATCTGATTCTGTCTTTCCCTGGAGGGCTGCTGGTGCTGGCTGGACCGTGGGGCTTGCGGGATGCATGGGCTTGACGCTGATGTGATTGTCCCGGTTAAGTTAGCCTGCTCTGCGCCAGACACTGGCACTTCAGACTCCTCTGCTGCCTTGCAAATTTCGCAGGTTGCGTCGTGGAGAATGATAGAAAGGAAGGGTTCAGTGTTTATTTGGTAGGCAGTGTTTAAGCTAAGTAGCTTCCTTGGATGTTACTTATACTGGAAATGCAGCTAAGTAGCTAAGTAGCTTGTTCAGTGTTTATACTGGAAATGCATGTTCTATCAAACTGCTAATAGTAAAAGAACGTATAGTTTATTCAGCTCAACGAATCATGGATCATCACAGATGCCGCTAACCGTCCTAGGACAGTGTTTCAGCTAACCTATGGCATTGAAGGTCTCCTGAGCCGTTTTCAGTCCCTGCCAAAAACATTTGGGCTTCAGTTCTTTATTTCAGTGAAATGTTGTCTTGGAATATAACCTCTATATCTTTTGACTCGCTGCAATTGCAGGAGTAGTTAGTCTTGGCCTGCTAGAATTGGTATGCTTATTCAATGTGCTTCGATTTATTATGCCGTTGGAGCAGGTCAAGGGTCCACAGGAAAGCAGAAGGCAGGGCAAGGGTCCTAATCTGCCGTCGTTGATGGCGTTGCCACTCCCAGGTTAGCTGAACCATCCATACACTTTTTATATTTCTTTACTTTTCTGCTGCAGTGAAGAAATAGTTGTTTAAATTTGCATCATATAAAGAACATGTCTGGCCAATACTATTATGCCCACACCACCCGCCTCCAACAGGCTGCCAAGCCTCGAGCCATGCAAAGCAGGTGTCTCTCAAAAATTCCCAGGGAAATGTGCTTGCACTTTTACCATGTGTTTTGTTCTATAATCTGTGTTTTTCTTTTCTTTCTAGATATTTGAGCTGGATCACCCGAACGTGTTCAACCAAACATTAAGTTTACGGAATATATGGCGATTGAGGATGAGCTGCGATCTCTCCACGCGGTCATGATTACTTGATATGATATAATTAAGCTAACTAATTCTAGATCCATATACTTATGAACATTTCAAAGTGGAAAGTGACATGTTAGAATTAACAGCTAGCTAGTTCACTGATGCTTCGTACCTCTGTAATAAACTAATAGCCACCAAATTTATAGGACTAACATGTCTTTGTTTTCTTTGTTGGTCATATCTTTGAATGCAATTAGGACGGTTGCTAATTTAGTTGATAAAGAAGTTTATTAAATAATAAGCTTGGTAAGCTTTTCCCCATAGAAAAAATAATCACATTATTTTAGCTTGTGCCTAATGCTTATTAGATAGCTTGTTTAGTTAGAGGGTTTGTAGATTTCCCTTTCACTTAATTGACTAGAACATCTCTGAAAACTCAGTCAGGTCTGCACATAGCTAAATTCTTATGTCTAATATGTTTGTTGATGACACTCAAACTTATTTTGGGGGTCCTGCATCCAATCCTATAGGAACTTGTTAGGCTCTTATGGTGCACTTGGTATGTGCCACATATTGTTTCTTCTTCTTATTCCTAGCATGCATCAAGAAACTTGCCTTGTGGAATGTTGATGTGCTCTTCATTTCTTTGGATTATGAAAGTTTCTGTCAATTGTAAGTAGTATTTAGTTAATGAAAAAATTTGTGTCATTTTGGTGTGCAGACAATCAGGCAAGATAACAAGAAGAGGAGGATTAGTCTGATGGATGTAAGTTCAGTTTGCTTTCTGTCATATGACTAATTATTCCAACTCTGAAAATTATAAAGAAGTTTGAAACATGACTATATCTTGTTCGTTGAGTTGATTGTGCGGTCAATTGTGACATATGACTATTTAGAATTTTTGAATGTATATATTGATCGATAATGGATATTATTCAAGTGGTCTAGAATGGAAATGAAAAAAACTTGCTGGACCCTTTCCAGAATGTCAAATCTTGTAATGTGCTATAAGAGTTATTATTGCAGGCATATCTTTAAGGCACATTATTTATATTTTTGCTACCTTTAGGGAAGGTTGGAATTAATGCTGCAAGTAGAACAAATGGAGGAGGCAAGTGCGGTGGGGGGCAGCAAGCTGGCAAATCTATCCATAGCTTTGGCTAAAGGCAGTGTTCCATGGCTTTGGCTAGCAATGTTGGATGGCTTGGACACTGGTGCCGGATAAATGAGTTAAGGGAGCTGGACATCGTTTATATTTACCGTTGTTGGTGGAATTTTTTTTCCCGTTGCAACGCACGGGCATTTACCTAGTATTAAATAAAATATAGAATTTCATGTTGCTTCACATGTCATTCTGGGCATCTTGAGATGTTTTGTATAGCAAATTCTGTGTAACTAGCTTCTATATTTGTGTGTTTTGCTCTAAGACTGATGATATTTTGTTTAATAACATGTGAACTGTTGGACTCATTTGTTATAGTCTATGTGTGCTATATATGTGGATTTGTGTGATATATATGTGGATCTGTGTGATATATGTGAATTCCAGTTATATAATCATATTTGTGATGCAAAACAGAAAACAGACCAAAATTTTATTTATTCCAGCTTTGCCACCTGCCACGTGGAAAGCAGGTGGAAAAGCTGGAATCTCATGAACAATGACAGCTTTGCCACCTGCCAAGAAAGGCAGTCGGTAAAGAGCTCTTTGCCACCTGCCAATAAAGGCAGTCGGCAAAGAGCCCTTTGCCACCTGCCAATAAAGGCAGTCGGTAAAGAGTCCTTTGCCACCTGCCAAGAAAGGCAGTCGGCAAAGAGCTCTGTCATCTCACGACGGCGTTCGTTCCCTTTGCCGACTGCCATATTGGCAGGTGGCAAAGGCTTTGCCGACTGCTTTTCTCTTGGCAGGTGGCAAAGGTTTCTTTGCCGACGAATTCTTTGCCACGTGTTCTTTGCCGACTGCCACGTGTAAAGCAGTCGGCAAAGCCTTTGCCACCTGTTTTAGGGCCTTTTGGCAGTCGGCAAAGAACAGAATTCCAGTAGTGTTGAAGAGCTAGACCCAAAGGTGGAGGAACAACCACGGGGAACCATGCTGGCCTTGCAGCAACTCCTTTGACCGAGAAGCGGGAGCACGAAGACCATCCAACCAATTAGGTTCTAGGTTATCAAAGGCAAAAACTCATGCGGAATGTTTAAATGATTAGAGGGGTCGAAAGCGGACAACATTACCAAAAGATTTGAAGGGGTTCTTCTTAGGTTCCAAGTTCCAACTCTATGGCAAGGTTTATCTTCTCGAACAGAGAAAAACTAGAATTCATGGAACCAATTTGGACCACCATTGATGCAAAGTAAGCTTATTGAGTTGAGATTACACTCAAAGGAGAGGAACAAGCGCACTGGCTTCGATGAACGAAGAATTCGAAAACCCAATCATTCGGGAGATCACTCGCAATGCCTCCGGTGCAGCATAGGATGCACAGCAGCAGAATCATCGGAGAGAGACAGAATTTAACCACCAAAGGTAACAACAAAATCAAAGAAATACCTATTAAGAACCGGACAGGAAATAAATCGGAAGACCAAATTTTCGCCAAAGCAAAAATCGTCCTGAATTTTGCAGCTAGGTGAAAACAGGTCCTCCGTCCTGGTCGCTCCAAGGGAGAAGAGGAAGAGAGGGACAACAGCAGAAAGAAAGAGGCGAGAACCTAGAATGGCAAAGAGGAAGCAGCAAAGGCCTCAAAGCCCAAACCTCAGGGAGCTTAAACTTCAGGGCTGGTAGGAGGAGAAGCATTGCGTGGTTAGCGGTTCACCTTTGCTCCCGGCCGGCTAATTAATCCCAATATCCCTGCTGCAGCGTGGTCCAGAAGGTGAACATAACGTGCCGCTAGCTGCCTTGACACCCTCTATGCTTATAGACCCATCTACGTACGTTATGGATGGTGTTTGGAAACGGAAGCTACTGGCCGGTGGTTACGTATTTGGTACATGGCTTCTTTTCACATGCATGCATGCATGCATATGCATGGTCCATTTCTAGAATGATTCACCAGTTGGGTGGAAGCTTTGCGTGTTGTCATCTCTTCTCTCTATGTTCACCTACCTACACTCTCCAAAACAAGTGCAAACCCCTGGGTTTTTTCTCGTCCAATCCCTCGTTTTCTCCAAGCAGGTACGACTTCCGGGCGCTCCCAGCGGGCTACATATACGCATCACTTCACTTCGCCGTATGCATCAACAGCACCACACCAACCCGCGACGACGAGCTGATCACTGAGCTCCTCTACAAGCAGTTACTGTCGATCCATGGCGGCAGCAGACATAAAGTGCGAGCAGCCGAAGCGGACGCCGAGCGCTTCGTCTCTGAGGATCTTCGGCTACGACGTGGCCGGCGAGGGTATTATTGCCGATCACATCGTCGTCGCCCAGCCTCCGCCGCAGGACGACGGCCGGCCAGTGGTGGTGGTGGACAGGCGCCGGTTCGAGTGCCAGTACTGCTGCCGCGAGTTCGCTAACTCGCAGGCGCTTGGCGGGCACCAGAACGCGCACAAGAAGGAGCGGCAGCAGCTGAAGCGTGAGCGCCAGTTCGCCGCCCGCGTCCTTGACGGCGGCGCCGCTGCAGCTGCCGGCTTGGGCGGCATCTGCGTCGCCGGTTTCACGTCGTCGCGGCCGCCGCCCGGACACGTCATCGCCGTAAGCCCGGGCGCCGTCGCCAGCTGGGTCTACCTCGCGCACCAGCCAGCGGCTGCAACCATGGCCATGGGTCTGCCGTTCCACGCCGGCGTATGCCAACCTGAGCCATTGATGCTGCGTGGCGGTACCGGCGGTCGATCGTACGAGATGTGCGCTCTGGCTGACGACGACACCGAGGAACCATCATCGGCGATGGGGCTGGACCTGCATCTCAGCCTTGCTCCGGCCAGTTCATCGTAAATCGTTCCCTCTCTGATTGAACCACGTATGTAACACATACACTGTAACTCACAGAAGTCCAAGGCTTATGTTCTTGTGTCCCTCCTTTTCGGTTCCTTTTCTCTATTTCCGAAAATCTCATTCCTAGTCCATACCAATACCTCAGTTAATGTTGCACAAAGTACTCACTACTTGATCAAAGTTTCAAAGCTAGAAATTTATCTTTATATATTAAAAAAACAATTGATTGCTGGCATACGATTTTAAAATTTACTCCACCCACCTTCTAATTATATAGCATTTTGTTAGTTTTGTTATAGGTCAAACATCTCTAAATTTGATCTTCTTCATCTTCTTATGATCGTCAAAGGTGAGACAATGCTTTACTTGCTTGGTGCCGTAACTTCTTAATTAACCCACCTTCCTTAATATTTCAAATGTCACAATCTTGCCAATGATAAGGGAAGATGTCATGGTGCTTTGTCCTCCATGTTGTGTAATATAGAGATCATGGAGGCACCTTGTTGGGTAGCATCTAAGGATAGGGACGGTGCTCCAAATGGGTACCGTCGAGGATGTCAATAGGGGTATCTCAGCCAACACTCACAACGAGAGGATTCACAAACAAATCGAGGCTCCAGCTCGACGCTCCGACATAAATACGTGATCACCAGGGCACGGTGTCGATCGTGGTCTCGAACACGGAAACAGGGTCCACCGAATCGATAAGGGCTCGATAGCCAGCGACAGTCGAGTACGGAAATAGCGTTGAGCGAATCGATGGGCCTCGAGCGCAAAAGCATCCACCACCGCCTGTTGCGGGTACAGAAGCCAGGGCATTTAATGCGACTGCCATGCTCCCACCTAACCCGACACTCACGGGAAGCGTGATATGGGAACAAGGACCCATCAAATTTCCACCTTTTCTAGCTTTATACCCAAGGATGGATAAAGGTATGATCCGGTACAATATAGCAGACGTGATATCCCATCTCGGCACCCCTCGAGACGCATGAAGTCAGCGCTTCCACACAGCAAGGCCGCTCGTGCGACCCGACCCTCGAGCAGACATGTTCCTTCCCAGGAAAGGATCAGGCGATGGAAGTCAGCGCTTCAACCACCCCAGACGTGACTACTGCCACGACGTACAAGCATGCTCGCGCCTAAGCCAATCCAAGACGATGTACAGGAGCTAAATTCAGGAGCGCACACGCCATCATTACCAAAGTACCCTGTAACAAGATGGCTCGAGGCCACGCCGGTACGGAGGCCTCGAGTAGGTCAGCGCACCATACCCCTATCGAGGCTTATTCTAATGTCTACACCCTGTAACCTAGGTCTCCCCTTAGAAATATAAAAGGGGACACTGAGGACGACATACACGACAGAGATTCATAGAACACAACACGTAGAACACTACAAGAATCCTGTGATTTTTTGACTTTCTATTTATGTCATTACATATGAAAATAATGTCACAATATTAGAGTTGTGACAATTAGTTGACAAAAAACTATATGTCAAAAAATGATCATGTGACATCTGTATATTCTTTGTCATGAGGTATGACATTGGTTATTTGTCATAATATCTGAAACCTCGCCACATGGAAAAATGCCACGTAAGATGAAAAGCTGATGTGGCGATGACATGGCATAGAAAAATAAATGTCATAAAATCAATTCAGCCCTCAAAATTCAGCCCAACCCATATAAATCACAACACAGCTCATGCATCACAGACAGCCCATCATCACAGAAATCAGCCCATACATCACATAATATTATCTCCAAATCACCAGTCTTACAATTCAAGAATCTGCTGCTTGAACACAGCAAGACATCACAATAATTTTACTATAATAGTCTTACAATTCAAGAAATTGTTGTCTCAAATTTACATAACAACAACGACACAATAGCTTACTGCTGAAGATCTGGCAGAATGCCTGATGGAAATTTCTCGGTGAACAAGGTATGAAGGAAGCCTTGCATTTCAAGTGATTTTTGCCTCACATTTTCAGTCTCCTCAGCATTCTTCTTGGCTGCTTCTTCAATCTTCCTTGATGCCTCTTTCTGTTCCTCTAGCTGCTTCTCCAAATCAGAGATTTATAAGCAAACACAGACAGACCAGAAACTGGTTTCAGTTTTTGTAAATAAGTGGAAGGAAAAACTAACAAATTAGTATTACTTAACATGCTAGGAACTAGGAAGTAAAAACATGTTGTATCTTTGACACAAGAATTAGCTTGCTTGTAATATGACAACCCATAAGGTAACTTTGATACATTAATATGACAACACATAATTAGCTGTAGGGATATTCATATTGAACACCTCAGTGATAACTACAAGGATTAATAACCAAAAGTAGTACTATTCCGAACAAAAGACTACAAGAAGGCTTAACTAGTATAGTGCATTCTCACCCTGTACAAAGTATTACACTTCAGTGTCATAAAATAACAATTATAGCAGTAGCTTTTAGCCTATTCTAACAAGATTTTGAGAGAGAAGGCGGTGTAGACCAACAGGTGCGGGACACCCTTCCTCAGGGCACGCCACTGGTCGTTGGTGGCTAGGTTGATCGCCGGTGAGAAGAGAGAAAAGCAGGCCCCAGCAAAGAAAACGAGACTGAGGCCTAGCAACTTTCTATGGCCAAGGACCTGCGCCAGAATTCAGAAACCACAAGTGTTAGTGATGCTGCTGCAATTGTTGAAGCTTCATTCAATTGTGTTACTACAAGAGAGCAACCTTGATTGACCGTCTCTCCTCAACCTGGATGATGAACTCTGCAGTGCCTGGTTTCAACTCATTGGAAGCGCTGTAATCTTCTTCATCTCCATTCTTCGATTCTTCAGGAGCAGGCAGCAACTTCGCTGAAAAACAGAACCAATTTTGTTGTAAGCATATGCATGAACGAACAGAGTTTGTTCAGCTTCTAAATGTTCAAATACTACCTACCTTTGTCTGAAGTCACTGCTGAGCTCGATGTCTGCACTCTTCCTACAAATATTTAGAGCTTCTTGACACATGTTTCTCGACAGAAATGTGAGATATTGTTCAGAAGAAGAAATGGCTGTCTGACATGCTTAGCTTCTGTTCATCATCCTTGGCATTGGAAGAATGGACGGCTGCACCAAGGAACACCGCCATGAGGAAGCACACGACACCCGGGAAGAGTATCTCCGCTCGATTGATACGACCATCGAGAAAATAATTTATGGTCGTGCCTGAACATGAATGATGTGCCAACATCAGCAATCTCAAAACCATTTTCATGCTGACAAAGGATTCATAGGTGTATATGTACGCACCTGAAACAACTGTCATGCTTGCGCAGATGACGTTTGTCAATGATAGACCGGCAAACGCCCATGCGTACTGCGAGACCAGGTTCCCAAGACTGAGGGCAAGGCCACCGGCCATTGCGATTAGGACTGAAGGCCAATTGTCCTGCATCTGCCATGACATTGCAAACATAATGGTTAAACTTGCAAACAGTGTGGCTGCAATGCTCAATTGTTTAGAAGCATCAGGGTCCCTCTTGGTTTGGACAAAATCCCATGTGTAATTTACCATGACATGGCAGACAGAATATGCTGAAAATAATCGAGAGCTAAAGGTGCTTGCTAAGTCTATTATGTCAAGTGTAATTTACTACCGAAAGGGAAGGCATGCCCGTCAAACTCAGATAAGCAATTTCTGACAATCCTAAGGGATCCAGAACACTAACCTGGGTGAGCTGAGTGAAGAAGTCTTGCCTGCTATATCCAACCTGCCCAAACGCGACGGCCATCAGGACGGCGATGACGAGGTTGGTGATGGAGTAGTCGAGGTAGATGTGCTGAGGCAGCCGGCCTCTGCGCTCCAGCAGCGTCAGGAGAGCCGGCCATGTGCCCAGGAGGAAGAGGGATGCCGGCATCAGCGCCACGGTGCCGCCCCTGTCCTCCACGGCGACGGGCATCTCGCCCGACAGCGATGGAGAAGAACCGATGCCGAGGGATCTTTGATATATGCACAAGATGCAGTGCGACGCTGAAGAACTACTGGGAGATCTCGCCCAGCTTGGTCAAGCAGGCAGAACTACTTGGGAGATCTCTACCAACGACCAGTCCCAGCTCGAGCGTGGCGCAAGCAGAGTACCTTTGGATTTGCGTAAGCAGAGTTGGCGCCTCCCTCCGGCCTGCAGCTTGGTGCCTCCCTCCGGCTCAGGGCTCCATCCTCCGGTTTGCAACTTGGCGCCTCCCTCCGGCTTAGGGCTCCGTGTCCCCACGGCCTGGTGGTGGTGACTCCTTCCAGCTCTGGCGGGATTCGGTGGATGTGGGGGATGCGGAGGTGCGGCGGCGGGATGCAGCGAGGCTAGGTTTAGGTGTGGATCCGTGGATGCGGCGGAGCGGAGGTGCGGTGGTGGGATGGGTGGATGCGGCAGATGCGGCCGTGCAGAGGAGCTGTGTGGACTGCCGCGCTACGGCGGCGGCGGCGTGGACTGCGTGTTGAGGCACTGCGGGGTGCCCTAGGTTTCGAAGGAGGGAGGGGAGAAGAGGATAAGTCTGGGAGGAGAGTGCGGCGTGGACCGATGGGGAGAAGAGGATAAGTCTGGGAGGGGAATTTTTTAGGCTGGAGGGTTTTTGGGCCCATCTGTCAGTGGCAATTGGCTAGGCGGGATGGAGTGTTGGGCCCACGTGTCGCTAGCACAGTCCTTGGCAGGCAGTGAATTTTTGGTCTGGTGCGTGGGCCCCTAATGTCAGTGGTACAGTTGTTGTATTACGATTTTGGAATACATTTTTAGGGTAGCAAATGATTTCAAATTGAAATTTGGTAAGAAACAAAGTTGTTGCAGTCATCGAGATCTACCATCTTTATACTTTTCATTTTCTCAATTGAGATTGTTTGGAGACTACAAATTTTGAAATTCATAATTTTCAAACTTGAAACCAAATTTTGGGGTACTAAATTATTTCAAACAAAAAAGTTTTCAATACAAAGATTGATCTACTAATTCATATCTACAATTGTTATTTAGGACTTTTGTGCATCCGAGAAAGTGATGATAACTTTGTTCTCAAATTCTACTCATCCCTCTCATACTCTCGTCAACTATGAATGGATAAGTATAATTTGAGAACAAAGTTCTCACCACTTTGTCGAATGCACAAAAGTCCTAAATAACAATTATAGATATGCCAACATGGACAAGAGTATTTTAAATATTTCTAAAAATATTTTTTGACACCCAACCTATGTTAATTTTTTTGACATTTATAAATTAGGTCTCATGACATAGTGAATATTGTCATAGTATGGAATTAGAATAGTTCTATGACATTTATTATGACATCCAGCTTTTTTATGTCACTAGGTCAAAATGCCTATTACAGAATGTCATAATCTGAATGATATAATGACATCACGATCTATTGTCATACTAAATATGTCAAAAAATCATGCATTTCTTGTAGTGGAATACGACTCACCCAACACCATCGGCTAGGACTTAGAACTCTTGGCCACATCCACTTGTATTCATCCCTGTACAAGCACTTAGGTGCAAGATAATACAAAGTCTCCCCCCGCTGGACGTAGGGTCTTCTCTTGCTCGAACCAGGATAAATCTTTGAGTCATTTGTGTATCACCATCCGGAGAAGGGAGCCCGCACATAAATTCGCTCGTTGGTGTCACCACCCGGGGTCAAAACACCGACAGTTGGCACGCTAGGTAGGGGTCCTATGTGTTACCACTGATTTCCCATCTCTTTCCGGATGGCCACTCACATCTCGCTGATCGCACGCTCCACGGTGATTTAGTTTAGGAGCCTTGAGTTCATGTCCACCGGCTTCGGCTATGACATGATCCTACTCTCGATCAAAGGACCTAGAGGGGCTCGTATCACGTCCACACAATCAAAGGCTCCGAGACGGCCTCGCCACCACACATCCCTGCCCAAGAGGAGGCGTGGCCAGCATCGCCACCGCTCCACCATTGCTGCGCGATCATCGCCTCGTGCGGAACGGGCAACAGTGGAGGAGCCGACAGCTCAATGCGTCGAGACCACTGTCACAACGGTCAGACGTCAGAACGGCCACGCGACAGCGTCAGGAGGCAGCATACCCCGTGCACCCTCACCTCCATCTGCACTGCTACCACACAGTCTGTTCGCCACGAGGTGAATGCTTCTGTTCGGCTTGGACAACGCCGCGACGTCGCTCACCAGGGCGATATGTCTAGGCGCCGGGACGTTCGTGGAGCGACCACTAGTCCTCCCGCGTAACGCAGAGACACGACAGCAAGCTCCACAAGTAGCTGAGCAGTCAGGTTTTCCCCAGATACGCGGGCTTCGATGCCTAGGACCTGGACGATACACCATCACCACGCCCAGACAGCAGTTGGCGGAGGAGGGGCGTGGATGTTTCTACACCGCCAAGCCAGACCCCGACTCTGAATCCGAAAGCTACGACCCTACCAGGGAATGCTTCAACATCAACGGGGCTATGGCTACCATGGACGACACGCAGGACGCCGCTGCTGGTGCTCGAGCCCCCACAGCAAGGGAAGAGCCCAGGACACCTGGGAACGACGGGCAGGTGGACACACCACCTCGAGACGATAAGGCCGTGCCACTTGCGCAGCTGTGAGAGCTCAAAGCCAAGCTAGACAAGGATCGCGAGCGCCTCAACCAGCTTGAGCAGGCCCTCGAGCGAGACCAACCGCACCCGCACGGTGGGGGCGCGCGTGGTCGTGCTCGATGTTGACGGTCCTTAAGTATCAAATTTAATTATCAAATAAATAAAGAAAAGGATCCAAATGAAATCAACATCCAGACTTAGGGTTTTATCTGACAGAATTCCACGAGTTTTGGTGTTTGTCTATTTCTGCAGGGGGTTATCAGGAAATACGGAAGAAAGGCCCACACGTCGGGATTACATAGAGATATTAACGTACCGCGCAATTATCTTACATCTAGAAGACTCCAGAAGCCACGAGACCGAAGCGGAGGCGAAACGGGGCCAGAGGCAGGGCGCCCGCCCTCCTGCCCTGGGCGCCCGCCCCCTCCCTGAGTCCAATCAGGACTCTGCTTCGTGGGAGATCTCCATCGACCTAAAGGATGAATCTAAACCATACAATCTATGTCGGTTTGATCCAATGGCCCATATTCACTTGAAGGGACTATAAAACCAGGCCCCCTGGCCCCTGGAGGAGAGAGCCTCTCAACCCTAATTCATTGTTCTCAAGGGAGAAGAAGCCTCTGATCAAGATTAGAGCCACCACATCAATTAGATATCTAGATTAGCATAGCTACATAGGATTAGAACTAGAAGGAGTCAATCTTCGATTGGTTTCCGGATCTGTCAGGAGGATTCTTGGTAATTCTCTAATTGTGCTTCTAATTACTTTCTAATTATCTTTGTTCTTCAATATTATGAATATGACTTTGTTCTACTTCAATATATTGCTTATGACTTTGCTCTACTTGCTTATATTCAAGATTATATTGTTCTTAGTTTATCATAGTTATGTACTTGGCTTAGTTAGATTCGATCTATATACATGCTTAGGATCGTATAGCGTTTATCCATCGGATCCATGGGTAAATGATAGATATTGTGTAGGCGTGGTGCTTATACCGTATTTATCTGCGATTGTACCCAATATGCCAGATCGTGGGGTGGTTCGTGATAGTGACAGCTTCATTGATTCTTATATAGTCCCCCTCTCGTGTATTGGGCTGGCAGAGCAATATTATTACAGGGGAGTGATTGCTATGTTTCTCATTTACCTTGCTAATATCACTATGCATGGGCGTAGTCTTGTCTCACAATGATTGCTAAGTATGCTTGCACTAACTATGATATGCTAGACTATATAGTTGAGAATAACTTAGGGAATATTCTTATAGTTCGTTCTAATACCATGCTAATGACTTTCTAGAGTATCTAATTGAGGTGCTTATCATATTTATTATGTGGCTAGATCAGATTAGTTATCCTTGTCACTATTATTATTTCATATATCTTTTATGTGACACTTATCCCTGTATGAAGAGTTAGATATAATGTTCTCAATTATACATGCAATGATAGATGCTCAATCTCATATTCTATTCTGTAATCAATAGTGATGATTGCTAATCCCTTCCCAGTGGTAAAAATATAAATAACGATACCTGGAATACTTCCCGGTTAAAATGCTACATCGGTATTAATCTGTGCGCTTGCAGATCCCATTCATTATTTATTTAGAAGAGCAATTGCATATTTCAATACCGCGTCTCTTATATCATGCTGGGGATGACAACTTGGCTTAAGTGGTGTGAGGGATATGTTTGGCATTTTTGGCACCGTTACTAGATTTAGAGAGCTTAGTCTACTTTTGGTAATGATGTTAAGAATACCCAACAAGCATTTTTGGTGCCGTTGCCGGGAAAGGTTGATTACTAATCAGGAATAGAATAAAAGATTTTGAGTTATCATTCGCATCACTAATATGATTGAGCTTATCTATTCTCTCATACAGTTTTACCCCGATATTTTTCTATTTTATCTTATGCAGGGGAATGTATGAATAGAAGACATCTTCCAGGAAATTTTGTTGACAATCCCGAAGCATTATTCAAGAAGACGAGAGCAAAGCCCAAGAAGAGATCATCAACACTTCAGCAAGAAGCTTCAACCAATCAAGAAGATCACCGGAACTTGTCTTCAGAGTTCGAAGCCATGGCGAATAAATCAATCCGCGAGTTCTCAGCTCCCACTACGGACAACATCCGCACTGGACCTGCTGCAGAGATCGATGGCAACTTTGAGCTCAAGCCTGGACTTATCAACATGGTGCAATCCAACCAGTTCTGTGGGAAGGCACATGAAGATGCTAGTGCTCATTTACAACACTTCCTGGAGATTTGCAACACATTCACCATATCAGGAGTTTCCAAAGATGCTATACTACTTCGCCTCTTCCCATTCTCACTGTTAGGAAGAGCGAAGCAGTGGTTCTACGCTACAAAGGAGAAGAATACTACGTGGGCACTCTGCTCAACAAACTTCCTGGCAAAGTTCTTTCCTATGGGCAAGACCAATGCTCTCCGTGGGAAGATTACAAGTTTTCAGCAACAAAATGATGAATCTGTTCCAGAAGCATGGGAGCACTTTCAAGACTACATCCTAGAATGTCCCCATCATGGAATGGAGAGTTGGCTATT
This sequence comes from Sorghum bicolor, assembly GCF_000003195.3. Taxonomy (NCBI): domain Eukaryota; kingdom Viridiplantae; phylum Streptophyta; class Magnoliopsida; order Poales; family Poaceae; genus Sorghum; species Sorghum bicolor. The sequence goes on along the minus strand of NC_012879.2, from coordinate 12,381,033 downwards.
GATGCAGACATTTTATCATGGACTCGGCAACAGTACCCGAGAGACCATGGATGCTGCAGCTGGAGGAGCATTCTTATCACTTACTATACCACAAGCCACAGCTCTTGTGGAGAAGATGGCGTCCAATCAAAGCTGGAATAAAGAGAGGACCCAAACACGCAAGAGAGGTGGAGGTATGCATCAGCTGAAGGAGGTAGACATGCTGTCTGCAAAGCTAGACCTGCTCATGAAGAAGCTCGATGATAGAGCTGGAGACAAGAAAGAAGTTATGCACATCTACGACTCTCACATGACTTGTGAGGAGTGTGGAGACACTGGACACTCAGGCAACCACTGTCCTGAGATACTAGAGGATGCGAACTACATCAACAACAACTACTACTACAACCGTCCTCAACAAAATCAAGGTTGGAATCAACAGAGGCCTAACTACTCAGGTAATTATCAAGGTAACAATTCTTACAACAATAATAATAATTTTCCACCTTTAAGAGAGTTAGTGTCTAATCAAGGAAAGCTAATGGATAACCTATCTAAGAAATTGGCATCTAATGATAAAATGCTAGAAAATATAAATAATAGAATGGATAATTTTTCTACTGCCATCAAGAATCAAATTAGCTTTAATAAAATGATTGAATCTCAGTTAAATCAAATAGCTGCTGCTGTTCCTACTACTAACCCCGGTATACCATCACAACCGGAAGGATTAGAATCTGCAAATCTTGTAGACATGTTTGATGCAGGTAATTGGAGTAACCCCATCACTGAATTCTCTACTGACCTTCTGCCGATCAAGAAAGGCGATCCAGGACGCCCCGTCATCCCGATCTCCATCGGCATGGTGGACGTTCCAGAAGCACTCTGCGACTTTGGCTCTAGTGTCAACATTATACCCAGGGTACTTTATGAAAAATTCTTTACATATCCTTTATTAGAAACAACCATGTGTTTGCAGTTTGCAGATCAGACGATAACTTTTCCAAAAGGAATAGTGAAGAACCTTTGCGTCCGAGTTGGTACCTTATATGCCCCAGCAGACTTCGTAGTGGTAGAGACCGGAAATGATGAGAGAGCACCTATCATCCTAGGGAGCCCATTCTTAAACACCACGGGAGCTATCATCTACACCAGTGCTGCTAAGATCAGTTTCTACGTCAAAGGGAAGAAGGAGACATTTTTCTTCAAGAATAAGACTACACAAATTCCAGATCACTCCAGACGTGAGTCAAGGAAGAGGATCAACAGGAGGAACAGGAACAAGCAAGTGTGGACCGAGTCAGCTAAGATGGTCACTGTAGTTCATGGAGGCCAAGATCACCAACTTAAGTCACCGCTTTTGACCAAGAAGGATGACCCAGGAATGCCAAGCATCTACTGCTCAATAAATGGATACAACTTCTACAAGACGTTTTGTGACACCGGATCAGGCGTCAACATAATGGCCGCAGTCACCTATGGGCTCTTGTTCGGGACCATGCCACTAAGACCAACATACATTCAGCTTCAGATGGCAGATCAAACATTTCGAGAAGTTAAAGGAATAGTATCTGATGTCCCAGTCAAAATAGACGATCACTTTGTCTACACAGACTTTCAAGTTATTGACATGGGAGAAGATGAGTACGATCCACCCATCATCATTGGAAGACCATTCCTCAGCACCGTTAAAGCAATTATCTACATTGGAACCGGAGAAGTCCATATGCACTTCCCCTCAGAGAAGGTACGCCGTTATTTTACTGACCCTAACTATATCGTTGAAGAATCTAAGCAGGTAAGAAAGCGACGCAACCGCAACCAGAGGAGGCAGATCATCAAGGACGGATGGGCAGACTATGAAGGAGAAGTTGTAAGGTCAGAAGACGTAGAGTTTAAACAGAATTATCCAGAGGAGATTGAAGCACCGAGTCAGGTATGGAAAATGAAGATAACTATACAAGAAGAGGAGGCGCTGCCGAAATTACCGACTACGCCACCCAACGAACCTTAGGACAATTGAGAAAATGGAGAGTCCCGTTCGGAGGACTTAAAAACACCGAACGCCTTGCCAAGAGGTAAACCTGGTAGTTATCCTTTCCCTTTCAATTATTTCAAATAGTTTATTTAGTTAATCATGTTCATGTTATCCTAAAAAGAAAATAAAAATGTGAAAAACAGTACGCCCCATGTGAGTATGCGAGTGGCATGAAACCCATAAGTACATTCACTGTGGTGGCATAAAAATAAAATAAATATTTCTTTTCTGCTTTATAAAATAAAAATATAAAAACAGGGAGTAATAATTATTAAGGAGTCTCAACATGATAAAGGCTAGATATTTATGCTAACACTTAACCCGTTCCACAAGCTTTGTTGTCTATTTGAACTCCACAGAATTTAAGAATCAAGAAGACTGGCAGACGGAGGACATTCTAATCGCTGTCAGAATGCTGCTGACTTTCAAATACACCTCTATCACCTGCTAGCTACATCAAGAGAAATTACGTCAAAATTCAGCTTGGGGGAGAGCACCCCCATTTATCTCGATAAGTATTTCTATCTATCTTTATACTTATATTATTTTAGAATATAAATATACATAACTATGGAAAACCAAATAAAAAGTTTGTGCTTATTTATATATGTCTTTTACTTAGTGTGTTTAATAAATAAATAAAGTGGCTATGCTAATCTGTATCTAAATAAAACTCAAGCATGGATATGATGAATAGTTGCTCTGCCTAATTTGCACATTTTAAGTTCTCTCTCAAGTTTAGATATAACTCTTATAATTTAAAGCTTACTCTAGACCTAAACTTATGGGATGAAAACTTGATCTGAAGTCTAAGTTGTTAACGGATACGATATGGGAAGGTTGAGCTGCTGTTTATCTGTTCCTAGAGATGCTAGAATTCTGGAGAATTTTATCTTTAAAAATCTTTAAAATGCTGCATGATGAGTTCCTGTATGATGAGAGTTTAAATTCCTACCACAGCCATATATACATGCTTGCTAGACTTTGAGCCACACATTTACTATTTACTGCTTATGAGCATTGAGTGTGGTCAAGCTGTGTAGACCTTTAGGAGCTTGTCATGTGGTTAAATCAAGATTCACTTGCACGTTCACTCATATATGCTACTTCTACTCCGGAAGTACCATCCACATATATCCATCCATTTCCATATCCAGAATCACCCAAAAATATTCTACTCCTAATTTGGGAGAGAATAACCAAAAATATTTCTATTTTTCCCTTGTGAAATAAATGCTCAAGTTATCTTGTTACTACCACTTGCTATATTATCTCATGAGATGAGTGCTCTAAAAAAAGAGAAAAAAAAAGATACGAGAAAATAAAAAGGGGCAAGTGCTCGAAACCTCGAAAGAAAAGAAAAAGTGAGACGAGAGGTAAAAAAGGGACAAGTGTCCGACAGTAGAATTAGGGGTACAAGATACACACCTGAGAGAAAAGAAAAAGAAGAGCATCTCATTCTCCTCATAAAGTTTCAAAAGTAAGGAAGGTATGTATCCCCTCAAAGAGCAAAGTAGAATTAGACTTCCACCACCATTGTTTCCACCATTGTTATCACCATTATCACCATACACCATTCATTCGCCACACATGCACATCTTGATTAAACTTATTGATTTGTTTCTTTGGATCCATGGTTTGACTATGCAATAAATGTCTTGTAAGTATATATACTTTATCTCCCACCTATGAGCTCCAGATATTAAAGCCTTATTAGAGTAGGATGAGAGAGAAGGTAATGTCACTATGCTTTACACCACAAATACTACATATCTTGAGAGAAGGCATATACCATTACTGCCTTGGTAAGGATCCAGAAATACCACAAAAGAGAGATCTGAGAGAATCATACAAGGAATTTCTGAGTTTTATTTGAAAATCTGCAAAAACCCCAGAGCTATAGCTGACCAAGAATAAGAGACATGGCACTTGGCTAGACTGTTCTATCTTTTAACCACTCAAGACAGAAGTGACAGTTACAAGTCCCATGGTGAAGGTAAAGTATGTAAGTTTTAAGTCTTGATAGTTTACTCTAACTCAGAGATGAGATCTTATTTAAAAAAAAGCATGAGTACCGTCAATTTTTAAAGATATTGTAACAACTTATGATCCATAGCTGAGTCTATCCTTGCTCAGGGACGAGCAAGAGGTAAGCTTGGGGGAGTTTGTTGACGGTCCTTAAGTATCAAATTTAATTATCAAATAAATAAAGAAAAGGATCCAAATGAAATTAACATCTAGACTTAGGGTTTTATCTGACAGAATTCCACGAGTTTTGGTGTTTGTCTATTTCTGCAGGGGGTTATCAGGAAATACGGAAGAAAGGCCCACACGTCGGGATTACATAGAGATATTAACGTACCGCGCAATTATCTTACATCTAGAAGACTCCAGAAGCCACGAGACCGAAGCGGAGGCGAAACGGGGCCAGAGGCAGGGCGCCCGCCCTCCTGCCCTGGGCGCCCGCCCCCTCCCTGAGTCCAATCAGGACTCTGCTTCGTGGGAGATCTCCACCGACCTAAAGGATGAATCTGAACCATACAATATATGTCGGTTTGATCCAATGGCCCATATTCACTTGAAGGGACTATAAAACCAGACCCCCTGGCCCCTGCAGGAGAGAGCCTCTCAACCCTAATTCATTGTTCTCAAGGGAGAAGAAGCCTCTGATCAAGATTAGAGCCACCACATCAATTAGATATCTAGATTAGCATAGTTACATAGGATTAGAACTAGAAGGAGTCAATCTTCGATTGGTTTCCGGATCTGTCAGGAGGATTCTTGGTAATTCTCTAATTGTGCTTCTAATTACTTTCTAATTATCTTTGTTCTTCAATATTATGAATATGACTTTGTTCTACTTCAATATATTGCTTATGACTTTGCTCTACTTGCTTATATTCAAGATTATATTGTTCTTAGTTTATCATAGTTATGTACTTGGCTTAGTTAGATTCGATCTATATACATGCTTAGGATCGTATAGCGTTTATCCATCGGATCCATGGGTAAATGATAGATATTGTGTAGGCGTGGTGCTTATACCGTATTTATCTGCGATTGTACCCAATATGCCAGATCGTGGGGTGGTTCGTGATAGTGACAGCTTCATTGATTCTTATATAGTCCCCCTCTCGTGTATTGGGCTGGCAGAGCAATATTATTACAGGGGAGTGATGGCTATGTTTCTCATTTACCTTGCTAATATCACTATGCATGGGCGTAGTCTTGTCTCACAATGATTGCTAAGTATGCTTGCACTAACTATGATATGCTAGACTATATAGTTGAGAATAACTTAGGGAATATTCTTGTAGTTCGTTCTAATACCATGCTAATGACTTTCTAGAGTATCTAATTGAGGTGCTTATCATATTTATTATGTGGCTAGATCAGATTAGTTATCCTTGTCACTATTATTATTTCATATATCTTTTATGTGACACTTATCCCTGTATGAAGAGTTAGATATAATGTTCTCAATTATACATGCAATGATAGATGCTCAATCTCATATTCTATTCTGTAATCAATAGTGATGATTGCTAATCCCTTCCCAGTGGTAAAAATATAAATAACGATTCCTAGAATACTTCCCGGTTAAAATGCTACATCGGTATTAATCTGTGCGCTTGCAGATCCCATTCATTATTTATTTAGAAGAGCAATTCCATATTTCAATACCGCGTCTCTTATATCATGCTGGGGATGACAACTTGGCTTAAGTGGTGTGAGGGATAGGTTTGGCATTTTTGGCACCGTTACTAGATTTAGAGAACTTAGTCTACTTTTGGTAATGATGTTAAGAATACCCAACACTCGAAACATGTACCGACAAATCATCGGGGACGAGGAGCCCGAGCCGCTCGTCATCCGCTTCCCTCGAGCCGGTCAGAACATCATGGCGGCGACCATGCTGCTACGTAACATGCCTGAACCCTCAAACTCCCAGGCACGATGCATTTGAGACGAGGTGCAGGGTCTGCTCCACGTGGCGGCAGCCCAACAAGCTGAGAGCTCAGCCTCTCGACGTCGAGGGGCAGCCACGGAGAAGCGCGTCGAGCCGGCCCGAAACGAGAGGGAGGTATCGGTTCATCAGGAGCCGCCGCCTCGAGGCAAGAAAACAGTGCCCATCTAGGAGCGCCTCGTCGACAATCGAGGATAGCACGACGCTCAACATGACATCAACGAGCATCGACGCCGCCGACACAGGGACGCTGAGGAGCGGGGCTACAGTGCTCACCGCGGCGGATGTTACGACAGTGATGAGGACCGAATGGCTCTAGAGCCGCCGGGCCCTCGAGTCTTCAGCAGGGCGATCCGCAGCATGCCACTACCAAGCCCGTTCCGACCCTTGACTAGCATCGCCAAATATAACGGTGAAACCAAGCCAGAGCTGTGGCTGGCAGATTTCTGGCTGGCATGCTAGTTGGGAGGTGCTCGGAGGGACGATCGAGCCATCATCCGGCAGCTACCACTCTTCCTCTCCGAAACCGCTCGCAGGTGGCTCGAGGAGCTCCCTGCCAACCAGATCCACGACTGGACTGACCTGGTCCGAGTGTTTGAAGGGAACTTCAAGGGGACCTACATACACCCCGGTAATTCATGGGACCTCAGCAAGTGCATGCAGAAATTCGGAGACCCCACACATCCCCGACCACGACATCATTCTGGCTTTCGTCTCAGCCACCACTTGTAAGGATTTGGTGTGAGAATTGGGCCAAAATCGTCCGCAGACCGTCGATGAGCTGATGGACGTAGTGGCTAACTACGCCGCTGGCGAGGAGGCGGTCGGCGCTGTCTTCAATCACGAGGATGACAAGGGTAAGGCACCAACAGATGACGATGAGGGCCTCAGCAGAGGGCCCAAGAAGAACAAGAAAAAGAAGAAGATGCGGCAGATCAAGCGGGAGGCCCTCGATGATAATTTTGTCGCCACTGTTGAGCACAAGAAGCCTCGAGGCCCCCTCTTCGACACGATGCTCAAGGAGCCTGGCCTTACCACAAAGGAGGGGCTAATCATAAGCTCGAGGACTACCGCATGCTGAAGAAGTACTTCGACAGCCTGGGGCTGAAGAAGGATGACTAGAGGAATGATAAAAGCAACGACAAAGGCAGAGGTAAAGATGATGAGGGATTTCCCGCCGTCCACGACTGTTACATGATCTACGACGGACCCTCAACGCAGCTCACCTCGAGGTAGCGCAAGAGGGAGCGCAGCAAGGTCTTCACGGCAAGGATGGCAGTGCCACAGTACCTCAACTGGTCGAGCACCCCCATCACCTTCGACCGCGACGACCACCCTGACAAGGTTGTCGCTCCCGGTGTCTAACCGCTCGTCGTCGACCCGATCGTCGTCAACACCTGGCTCTCGAAGGTGTTGATGGACGGAGGCAGCAGCCTCAACATCATCTACCTCGAGACCCTCGACCTCCTTAGCATCGAGAGAGCATAGCTCCAACCCAGCGCTGGCGGTTTCCATGGTGTCATGCCAGGAAAGAAAGTGTTACCGGTGGGCCGAATCGACCTACCTGTCTGTTTTGGCACGGCGGCCAATTTCAGAAAGGAAACCCTCACTTTTAAGGTGGTGGGTTTTCGGGGCACTTACCACACCATCATCGGACGCCCGGGATATGCCAAGTTCATGGTGATCCCCAAATACACATACCTAAAACTGAAGATGTTCGGGCCCAAGAGGGTCATCACTGTCAGCTCCTCTTACGAGCACGCGTATGAATGCGACGTCGAGTGCGTCAAATACGAGGAAGCTGTCGAGAGCTCCGCCGAGCTCACCTCGAGGCTCGAGGCCCTCGCCGCTGAGGCTCCAGAGCCTAAGCACCATGCGGGCAGCTTCGAGCTAGCAGAAGGCACGAAGAAAATCCCGCTCGAACCCAACAGCTCTGACGACAAGGTGCTGACGATCAGCGCCGACCTCGACCCCAAATAGGAAGTCATCCTCGTTGACTTTCTCCATGCAAACGCCGACATGTTTGCATGGAGTCCCTCAGACATGCCTGGCATACCAAGGGAAGTCGTCGAGCACTCCTTGGAGATTCGAGCCGGTTCCAAGCTAGTGAAGCAATGCTTGCGCCGCTTCGACGAGGAGAAGCGCAAGATTATTGGTGAGGAGGTCCACAAGATTTTGATGGCTGGATTCATCAAGGAGGTTCACCATCCCGACTGGTTAGCAAACCCTGTATTAGTTAAGAAAAAGAATTGGAAAATGAGGATGTGTGTCGATTATACCAGTTTAAATAAAGCATGTCCGAAAGTTCCTTTTCCTTTGCCACGTATTGATCAAATCGTTGATTCTACCGCGGGATGCGAGACCCTTTTGTTCCTTGATGCTTATTCCGGTTACCATGAAATAAAAATGAAAGAATCCGACCAGCTCGCGACCTCTTTCATCACGCCTTTTGGAATGTACTGCTACGTGACCATGCCCTTTGGGCTTCGAAATGTCGGGGCAACGTACGAACGGTGCATGCTCCATGTTTTTGGAGAACACATAGGGTCGATGGTCGAGGCATATGTCGACAACATCGTCGTCAAGTCAAAAAGACAGGGCGACCTAATTCAAGACCTTGAGATCACCTTTGGTTGTCTGCGCGCGAATAAAATCAAGCTCAACCCCGAGAAATGCGTCTTTGGCATGCCTCGAGGCACGCTTTGAGGATACATAGTCTCCTAGCGTGGCATCGAGGCTAATCCCGAGAAAGTCTCGGCCATCAACAAGATGGGGCCTATTCGAGACGTCAAGGGCGTACAGAAAGTAACGAGTTGTCTGGCGGCACTAAGTCGTTTCATCTCGAGGTTGGGGGAAAAAGCATTGTCGTTGTACCAGCTCCTGAAGAAAGCTGAGCGCTTTACCTGGACCATCGAGGCTGAGGAAGCCATCGACAAACTAAAAAGGATGCTGACCACCGCTCTGATCCTGGTGCCCCCTCGACCCGCATAACCTCTGCTCCTTTACATCGCGGCAACGACCCAGGTCGTTAGTGTGGCTGTAGTGGACGAAAGGCTAGAGGAAGAGAACGCGCTACCAGTTCAGCGGCTGGTCTACTTCATTAGCGAGGTGCTCTCAGAGACAAAGATACGATACCCCCAGGTTCAAAAATTGATTTATGCTGTGATTCTCGCCCGACGCAAGCTGCAGCACTACTTTCTCGGCCATCCGATCACGGTGGTCTCGTCCTTCCCGCTGGGTGAGATCATCCAGAATCGAGAGGCCACTGGGAGGATCGCTAAATGGTCGGTCGAGCTCATGGGAGAGACCCTCACCTATGCGTCCCGCAAAGCCATCAAGTCTCAAGCACTAGCAGATTTTATAGCAGAATGGACACACACCCAGCTCCCCCCAGCTCAGGTCCAAGCGGAACGCTGGACGATGTACTTTGACAGGTCACTCATGAAGATAGGAGCCGAAGTGGGCCTACTATTCATCTCGCCTCTCGGTGTCCACATGAGGTATGTCATCCGCATACATTTTATCGCGTCTAACAACGTTGGAGAATACGAGGCCCTCATTAACGGACTAAGGATCGCCATCGAGCTAGGGGTCCGGTGCCTCGACGTTCAAGGTGACTCCCAGCTAGTCATCGATCAAGTCATGAAAACCTCAAGCTGCCATGACCTAAAAATGGAGGCTTACTGCAAGGAAGTACGCAAGCTTGAGGACAAGTTCCACGGCCTCAAGCTCATTCACATCGCACGGCGATACAATGAAGCGGCCGATGAGCTTGCCAAAATTGTGTCCACTCTAGGCACTATCCCACCAGACGCATTCTCAAAGGACCAGCTTGAACCGTCCATCGACCTAGGCTCTGGGGCTAGCGTCGAAACCTCTGCCGCTGAGCCCACCGACGGAATCGAGGCCCTACTGACGGCGGTAGAAGTAATAGAGGTCGAGCAAACTCCCCGACGCCCCGGTCGACCATTTGACTGGCGCACTCCTTTCCTCGACTGCCTAATCCAGGGTAAATTACCAGAAGATCGAGCTAAGGCCTGTCGTATCGCTCAATGGGCTAAATCATACGTAATCTATGGCAAAGGCAAAGAACTGTACCGACGAAGCCCGACCAGGATCCTGCAGCGCTGCATCACCATAGAGGAAGGTCGAAAGCTCCTCGAGGATCTACACTCAGGGGCTTGTGGCCACCATGCGGCTCCAAGAACCCTCATTGGCAATGCCTTCCGACAAGGCTTCTACTAGTCAACGGTCGTTGCTGATGACATCGAGCTTGTTCGCTCATGCCATGGGTGCCAATTTTACGCCAAGCAAACCCACCTCCCTGCTCACGCACTGCAGATGATCCCAATCACTTGGCCGTTTGCGGTGTGGGGCCTCGACCTCGTGGGTTCCCTCCATAGGGCGGCGGGGGGATATACCCACCTGTTGGTGTCCGTCGACAAGTTCTCCAAGTGGATAAAGGCTCGACCCATCACAAACATCCACTCCGAGCAGGTTGTCCTCTTCTTCACCGATATAATCCACCTGTTCGGGATACCCAACATCGTCATCACTGACAATGGCACACAATTCACCGGCGAAAAGTTCTTGGACTTCTGTGACTGGCATCACATCTGCATGAACTAGTCTGCAGTAACTCACCCTCAAACTAACAGCCAGGTCGAGCGTGCCAACGGTATGATCTTGCAAGGGCTCAAGCCCAGAATCTACAACCGGTTGAAGAAGTTTGGCAAGAAATGGGTCGAGGAGGTCTCCTTGGTCCTATAGAGTTTAAGAATGACGCCAAGCAGAACCATGAAATATACCCCATTCTTCATGGTCTACGGCTCTAAGGCTGTGCTTCGAACAGACCTCGAATATGGGTCACCTCGACTTAAGGCCTACAGCGAACAGACAAACAAGGAAACTTGGGAGAATGCGGTCGACTAGCTCGAGGAAGCTCGAGACATGGCCCTCCTCAACTCAGCAAGGTACCAGTAGAACCTTCGACGTTACCACGACAAACACATGCACAAAAGAGATCTGAACATGGGCGACCTCGTCCTACATCGACGACAAAGCAATCAAGGACGCCACAAGCTGACTCCACCTTGGGAGGGCCCATACGTGGTGGCCGAGGTCTTGAAGCCAGAGACGTACAAGCTCACGGACGAAAAGGGGGCAGTCTTCACCAACGCATGGAACATCGAACAGCTACATCGCTTCTACCCTTAGAGCTTTGAGGCTTTACATTTTCATGCACATCTTGTACCGAGACCCCGTGAACAAATATGTGAATAAACGAAAGTACTTTTTCAAGTAATGCACGTTATTACCAGTTAAATCTCGATGTTAGGAGGAAGTCTCGACTATGACCCATCATAGTCGACAATCACTTGGGGGCTAGCAGGGGGAACCCCCCCACACACACACAGGCTCCTAAAAATCGAACGGTTTTCCAAAAGCTCAATGTTATCTTTTCCTTCAAAAGCCCTAAGAAAACCCCGCACGATTGAGTAAGTAAAGGCACCTCGAGCCCCTTAAGGGCCGAGGGACATCAAGCCTGAGAATCCCTACGCCTTTGGGATACGGTAAAGATCGATCGAGGAACTCAAACTTAGGCAGCAGGGAAATAAAAGAAAACTCGAGTATAAAAGCAACAAGAATATATGGAAACCACAAATTTCAAGGCCACCAAGGCTACAAAGTTTAACATTAAGTATATTACAATGGGTCTAAGTACCCATATTAGGCTCGCAGGCCTTTAGTCTTCACTTCCGCCTTCTCCCCTATCTTCCGTGCTCGCGCCGGTCTTAGGAGGGAGTACCTCTGGCTCGAACAGCTTTAGGAGCCTTTCCCTAGGAACCTCTACATCATTGATCAAGGCGTGGAGCCTCTCCTCATTCTCGGCGTCGGTCTTGGAAATATTGGTGACGAAGCCGTGGGACACCACCTCCATATCGTAGGAGAAGCCCGAGCAGACAACCGCCATTGCCCGCTTCACCCCGGTATGAAGTGCGTCTCGCACCTGATGCCTTAGAGTGGCGCCCAGATAGCATAACTGGTCGACCATTGCGTCGCCTCGAGCAGTCTCCCCCGCCTCATTCGCAGGCTCGAGCTCCCAGGAGGTCGAGACGTTGTTGATCGCCGTCCTCAGTCGACCAGTCAAGGCGACCTCCCCCTCGAGCTGAGCCTTCAAAGACTGGGCGTTGACCTGGGCGGCCAGCAAATCACCCTTAAGCCCTACAGAAATTGAGATAAGGAGTCAGATGACAGAAAAGCTGCATCACAGAAACAAAATAAACACAAGGGCATGAAAGACTTACCACGGATCTTCTCCTCGAGAGCCATGTTTTCACCAACCAGGTCGGTGTTGGCCCTCTCGATCTCCTTGTAGGAACGAGCCAGCTCTGTCATTTTCACCCGTAGGTCCTCGATCATCTTGCCCGACTGTTGAAGGGTCGAGATGGCAGACTAGAGGGGGGTGCATAGTCCTTTCTAAAATTTTATCGCACCGGCTAACCGAAATAAATGCGGAATTAAAACTATCGGTCTAGCCAAGACTACACCCCTCTATCTAAGTTCTCTAGCACCTTGTAAAAGATCCTAAACAAGCAAACAAGGTGCTACCTTAGCAAGAGCTCGCCTAACCAATTCTAGGAGCAAGGTCACACAAACCTATGCCACTAGTTCTTTGCAAACCAGGGAGCTCCTACACAACTAGTAAGCAAAAGCACAAAGCTCCTAAGCTCACTAGCAATGCTCAATAACAAGGCAACCAATGCCAAATTAGAGAGCGCAAATTACTTAGCTACACAAACTAAGCAATGTGACTAACAAGGTTACACAAACCAAATTAGTCACGAAAAAGGGGAACTACTTCTAGCCACTCAAGCAAGAAGGTAACTAGCAAGCTACACAAGCTAACTAATTACAAGAGCAACTACACGAGCACAAGTATATGAAGTAAATACAAGCTTGGGTTAGGGACTTGCAAACCAACAGGAAGAATAATGTTGACACGATGATTTTCTCCCGAGGTTCACTTGGTTGCCACCAAGCTACATCCCCGTTGTGTCGACCAACACTTGGTGGTTCGGCGGCTAAGAGGTGTTACACGAACCTCGTCCTCACTAGGACACCGCAAGAACCTACCCACAAGTGAGGTAGCTCAATGTCACACACAATCCAATAGAGTTGCTCTTCATGATCCCCGCGGGGTGAGCACCGTACCCCTCACAAATCCTCCTCCGGAGCACCACACAATCTTCTTGCGTGCTTCAAACGGAGTCACAATCCACCGAACCGTCTAGGTGATGGCAATCACCAAGAGTAACAAGAAATCCCCAATCATAAAGATTTCCTAGTGCCACCAAATGCAAATCTCGAATGCACACACTAGGCTCTCACTCCCTCACTCAAAATAGCACCAAGCATGAGAGGGAGAGGAAGGGGAAATGGTGGATCTTCAACCTCTCATCCACACCCACAAAGGGCTCTCAATCTCTCTAAGAAATTTCAACTCAAATCCATAGGAGAGATAGAGGAGAGGAGGAAACCTAACTTCCTTGTGTTCTAAATGGGTAGAGAGAAGAGTAGGAAGAAGAAAACTGCTCCCTCAAACCACTCAGCTCGCGCTCCCAACGGTATTTAGAGAGTAGCACCGGAAGTTCCGGTGCCTGGGACCGGAACTTCCGGTCCGACCAGATCTGACCGTTGGAGTCTCGGTCCAAGCAGATTTGACCGTTGTGGCCAAGCAGATCTGACCGTTGTGAGAGACTCAGACCCATCGAAAGTTCCACTGGAACATCCGGTCAGAGACCGGAAGTGAATCCTGACATGCGAGGCCATGCGCAAAGGCTCCTATGCGGACTTCCATTCATGGACCGGAACTTCCAGTTATGGACCGGAACTTCCAGTCAGACACCAGAAGTGTTTTCTCAAACGCGAGCGCACCTCTCACAGCCCAACCGGAACTTCCTGTCAGGCAGACCGGAACTTCCGGTCAGGCACCGGAAGTACCACCGAAACTTCCGGTCCTGCATTCTCAGCACCATCTCAAAACTTGTTAGGATGCTAACTTTTAGCTCCGAACTCCAAATTTGATGATCTTGGACATTTTGGAAAGCTTACTCAGAGGGCTACACAATCCATATGGATACTTGATCCAAGTCTCAATCCAAGAGCCATCCTAATATCCAAAGAACACCGAAACACCTCTCTCTCTTCACCAAGTTGATCAAAATCAACTCCAACACCTTCTCCTTTGCAAATGTGCCAACACCACCAAGTGTACACCACCATGTGCATGTGTGTTAGCATTTCACAATCATTTTTGTAGGCTTTCTCATGCAACTCACTATGTCACTAAGCACTAGGTATATGCAAATGAGACTCACACTTAGTGGCACTAGATAACCATTGCAATTAAAGATTTCCCCTCTTTATAGTACGGTTATATATCCTAAATCCGGTCAAGCACTTCTCTACTCTCCTATGACCGGTGAAATGGAAATGCCCTAGGTTGTACCTTTGCCTTGCGCTTTCCATTCCAACTCCTTTGATGTTGATGCAACACATGCACCAACCAATCACAAATGATATGATCCACTTCATATCATCATGTATATTGGTTCATCGATCTTGACCTCACTTGCTCTTCACCGTTGTCTCGGTCCATCGGCGCCAAGTCTTGCTCAAGCTTCACCGTCACATGCGGTCCCTCGCTTCAAAGCCTTCGACTTGCCCTTCACTCTTGCAACTGGTCCATCAAGCCAAGCCTCATCTTGATCTTCTCCACCTTGGTCACATGACTCCATGTCATGTACCATATGCAATGGCTCCTTCATCATAACATATTCACCTGTGGACTAATCTCCTATGTATCTCACATAAACATTATTAGTCCACCTAAGTTGTCACTCAATTACCTAAACCAAACAAAGACCTTTGAACTGTAGGATAGCATCTTCTTTCTCTTGCAGCATTTTCTTTAGACGATCAACATCGTCAAAAAGGCCACGAGAGCGGGTTTGCTCTGCATCGAGGTCCTCATGGGCCTTCTTCTCGTCCTCCTCTACGGCGCCTCGAGCGATCTCGCTCGTCAGGAGTGCCTCCTTCACCCCGCCATAAGCGCTCCGAGCGGCGGCAAGGTCTGAATCTACAAGCCTCTTCTCCTTGTCTAGCTCGGCGGCCGCGCCCTTATATCGCGCAGCTTCCTCCCATGCCTTAGCGGCCGCCTCCTCAGCTGAGAGGGCTTGCTCCCTCGACCAGGCAGCCTCCCCCTTTGCTTTCTCCGCGGCCTCTCGAGCGACTTGGGCGTCTTCCTCCACCCGGGAGACCTCGCTGTTCATGCTAGACAAGGTCTTCCGAGCGTCGGTCAGAGCGGCCTCCTTCTCCTTGTACGCCTAGAGGAGCTTCTCTTGCGACTCGAGGAGCCGATCCTTAAGAAGAGGAATCTGCTCCCAGCCACCCCTTGGTGCGTGAATGAAGGCCGACTTCAGCCGGGATGTTTCTTTCAAGTCCTGCAATAAAGCATGAGGCGATAAGCACGCCGGCCTAACAAGAAATTCAAAGTAACAAGAGTATAGGAATCCTTACAAAGAAGGCCTGGCCTAGCCCATTGTTGACGATGTCAGACATGAGGCCCACGATGTGCTTCATCCAGAGACGAAGATCTTTGAGGTGCTCCCACTTCTCCGCCTCCTTCTGATCGTCCATCATGATGTTGGGCTCATCCGAAGATGTTGAGTCTCGAAGGCGGATCCTGTCTGGACCCCAGTGCTCGAGCTCCTCCTCCGTGCGCGCCTTGACGCCCTGGATGAGCTCCTTCACCATCTCAAGCGAGCCTCCATGGTGCAGGAATAGATCGACGAGAGAGGGAAACTGACCATCATCATCCACAGACCTCCAAGTCCCGGCCTCGTCTACCTCGCCACCGCTAGAGGTCCCAGCCTCGTCTCCGCCACCGGTGCTAAGATCCTCCCATGGCCGTCGACCCTCTAGGAACCCCGGGGCGATCCCCTCAATACCATAGATGGTACCCTTGATCTTGGAGCGGGGATCCGCCGGTGTGCGCATGGCGCACGCCAGCGCCACAACACCGTCCCCCCGCCGTGGCTCGGCTTGGATGGTAATGCCCCCCCTAGGACGAAGCCACGTGGGAGTCATGGGGCCATAAACCGGCAGTTCCTCCTTCCCCGTCTCGAGCCCTTGCGGCGGCTACGTCTGCTGCTCGTGCGGCCCTTGCGGTTGCTACTGCTCAAGCAGCTCCTCCAGCTGCTGTTGCGGATGTTGCTGCTGCAGTTGAAGCTCCTATAGCTCTTGCTGCCGATGCTGCTCCGATTGCTCCTCGAGTTGCAACTGCTCCCCCTACTGCTCCTCTGCTTGCTGCTGCTGCTCCTGTGCTTCCTGCTGCTGACCCTGCAGACGACGCTGCTCCCTCTTCCTCCTCCCTCCTCTTCTACTGCTCCTCCTCGTCCTTCCTCTTCTTCGCTTCCTCGACAAAATGGAGCCCAATGGGCCATGGTGTCCATCCCTTGACCTGAGTCGTCTCGACTCCCTCGTCTGTGACACGAGTGCCCGTCGAATACAGACCACCCCCAGACTCATCACTAACAGTGATGGGGTCGCCCATTCCCCCCAACTTGGCCGGCTCGGGGGCTCCCTCTTGACCTTGGAGGCGAGGCATCTCGCCCTGTCCAGGGGACGGTAAGACACTTCTAGAACCATCGTCGCCCTCCGACGGTCGAGGTGGGGTCTTGTCGTCACCAGTGGGTGGTGGGGGGTCGGGAGAACCTGCATACGCCCCAAAACGGCACATCAGTCATAGGAAGTTTCTGCACTAAGTAGAGCAAACCCCACGAAAAGAGGAGCGAGCCACTTACCCAGAGCCTTAGAGCTCGCCCCTGCCTTGAGCCTTTTTGCCATCGATGGCTGGGCCTGCTCCAGCGGCCTCTTCAACCTGAGAAAGGAAGAAAGGGCCTAAGATAGTGAGTGTCGATGGACGAATAAAGATAACAAAGACGAAATCATGGTATGAAGACCTTACCCTACGGGAAGGACAACCCTCCTACCGGTCCCACGGCCAGCAGGCCTCGAGCCCCCGCACATCGTGGCCCCCGGTTTCACCAGGATAGGCCCGAGCCTCGGCTCCACTCTCCCTGCCCGACGATCGTCTAGGCTGGCGCTCCTCGATGTCCTCCTCCCTGGCTCGAGGCCACCGCGCGGGCGCGGCCTCGAGTCAGCGGCCCCGTCGTCGAGGTCTTCACCTTGCGGCCCAGGCCGAACGCCAGAAGGGGTTGCAGCGGAGGGTCGGCTCAACCCTGGGCGGGGGCAGGGGCGTGTCGCTGCGTGGGCGACGCCTCTTTTTGGCGCCCATCGCGGGGCTCGCCTTGTGGGCCCTTGGAGGCCCCCACGATCGATGAGGGTGAAAGGTCCTAATATGGCTAGAGGGGGGTGAATAGCCTATTTAAAAATTCTACAAAACTCACTAGAGCAAGTGGTTAGTAAATAACAAAGCGTAGCTTTTTGCTCTAGCTCTAATGGGGTGTTTGTAAGCCACCTATCCAACAATTCTAGTTGATATGATCACTAGGCACACAAGAGCTATGTCACTACTTACACTAGAGAGCTATCTAAAGTTTCTATACAAGTAAGTAAGCTACTCTAGTTTGCGGGAATGTAAGAGAGATGGTTTGATCTTTATACCACCGCGAAGAGGGATGAACCAATTAATAATATGAAGTCCAATCACTGGGAGAAATCCAATCAACAAACACAATGGAGACTCACGATTTTCTCCCGAGGTTCACGTGCTTGCCGGCATGCTACGTCCCCGTTGTGTCGACCAACACTTGGTGGTTCAGTGGCTAAGAGGTGTAGCACAAACCTTGTCCTCACTAGGACACCACAAGAACCTACCCACAAGTGAGGTAGCTCAATGACACGAGCAATCCACTAATATTGCCTTTGGCTCTCAGCCGAGGTCGGCACAAACCCCTCACAATCACAGGAGATGGCCACGAACAATCACCAACTCATGCCGAAGCTCCTCTGCTGCTCCAAGCCGTCTAGGTGGTGGCAACCACCAAGAGTAATAAGAAAACCGCAGCTAGAACGATCCCCAAGTGCCACTAGATGCAATCACTCAAGCAAATGCACTTGGAATCACACGCAATCTCACAAAGATGAATAATCTATGAAGGAGATGAGTGGGAGGTGTTTGCTCAGGCTCACAAGGATGTCAAGTATGCTAGAATGCCAAGAGGGTGAGCCCTAAGCCGGCCAACACGTATTTATAAGCCACTCAAACAAATAGAGCCGTTGGCTCTTTCCACTGGGCAAATCTCGGGGTCACCGGACGCTCTACAGGGGGCACCGAATGCTCAACACCTACGTCCGGTGCTCCAAAGTCAGCCACGTGTCAGCTTTTTGAAACTCAGCGTCGAAGTCTAACGGTAACCTACAAAGCACCAAACGCTCCTAAGTTCGCACCGGACGCGTCCGGTGCCCACCGGTCCTAAACTTAGGGAGGTCTACAAACGCACAAGGCACCAGACGCTGAGCAGCGGACCGTCCGGTGCTCACCGGACTTAAACCTAGAGAGAACCACAAACACGCAGAGCACCGGACACAGCACACTGGACGCTCCAACAGGGTCTAACCTGCGTCCGGTGCCTGGCGTCTGGTGCCTAACCCTAACCGTGCCAGGCTGCCTGCACACCGGACGCACAGACACAACGTCTAGTGGCTCAACATCTAGCGTCCGCGACCTCTCCAACTTTCCCATCGGCGCAATAGAAAATATCACTTCATTTTCTCAAAAAGCGCTGAATTTTGCCGAGCTTGCGAGGCGGGAGGGGGAGAGGAACCCATCCTCTCTACCCTTCAAACTTCACCTCCTTCTCAAAGCGTGCTAACACCACTAAGTGTGTACTAACAAATGCACGTGTGTTAGCATTTTCACAATCATTTTCTTGGAAGGAGTTAAGTTAGCTCATTAGGTTCTAAATGCATGCACATGAACAATGACACCTAGTGGCACTTGATAACTGCTTAGCCAAAGAATTCCCCTCTTTATAGTACGGCTATCTATCCTAAATGTGATCACACCCTCTATGGTGTCTTGATTACCAAAACTAAAAGCCTAAGCAATACCTTTGCCTTGATCTCCATAGGGATTTGTTTTTTCTCTTTCTTCTTTTCCAAGTTGAGCACTTGATCATCTTATGGTCATCACCATCATCACCATGATCATCACTTGCTCCATTACTTGGCATGTACCAACCTCATTAAGTCTACACATACTTAGCATAGAGGTTAGTACTAGGGTTTTATCAATTATCCAAAACCAAACTAGGGCTTTTAGAGGGGACATCTATTTGCAGCAGGCCTTGCAGGGCCGGATCGAGGCGAGCCGCCATCCCCTTGGAATCATCATAGTCGTCGTCGTCGTCGTCGTTGATATCGTCTTCATCGGGGGACTCCTCCTCAGGCTCCCCCTCGTGCCTCGACTTGGCTCGACGTTCCTCAAGCGCTTGCCGCTCGAGGTTCTTCTTCTTTTCCTTCTTCTTCTCCGCGTCCTTTACGGACTTATGCTTCTCCGTGGAGGCATGCCTTTTCTCACGCTCGGCGTCATCCTCCTTCACCGAAGGCTTAGAGGACCGGGCATCGATTGTCCCCTGTTAGAATAGGCATGAGTCTCAGAGAAATCGGAAAGAGAACGGCAAAACCAACAACAAAGATCGATAACTCGAGGGACCTACCAGATCATAGTAGCCTTCCTCAGGCTTCATAGGGAAGTCGTTCACCTGCTCCGGCTGGAAGTTGCATGCAACGGCCACCCCGACCCTGGCAGCAACCTCTTCATCCGAAGGCGCCTCGTTGGACATTCGGCATGCCTCGAGGTCCCACAATGAAACATCGGGACCCAT
Source organism: Sorghum bicolor (assembly GCF_000003195.3). NCBI lineage: Eukaryota > Viridiplantae > Streptophyta > Magnoliopsida > Poales > Poaceae > Sorghum > Sorghum bicolor. The sequence continues at coordinate 12,361,133 of NC_012879.2, read as the reverse complement.
CTCGTCCATCCTCAACAGCCGAGACATCAACGGAAGCACCCGTCGATGGTGGACCGCCGAGATAACGAGCGTGGCGGTCAAACCTTCCTCATGTAGCTTCTTCAGAGCGTCGAGGAGGGGGCAGAGCTGGGACTAGAGAGTCTTGACGATGCCATAATTCCAGTTCTCTGGGCTCTCCGAGATCAGCCGCCCGGTGTAGGCGGGGAAGAGGTCGTTGTTGTTGTGGAGGTAGAACCACTTAGAGTCCCACTGGGCGTGGTTGGACGTCAGCCCAATGGGGATGTACTCTCGAGGCTCCTCCGTGTGGCCCGTCTTCTGGACCAGGTTGAGGCAGCCAGCCCGCACTGGCTTCCTCACCCTAGCGGTCCTGTCGGGAGCACGGAATAGCTCGCTCTGGTACAGGTGGAGCCACAAGTCCCAGTGAGGCATCACCCCCAAGTAGCCCTCACACACCGCGACAAAGATCGCCGTGACGGTGATGGCGTTGGGGGAGAAGTGCTGGAGCTCGTCACCGTAGTGATGGCAGAGTGCCCTCATGAAGCGGCTCAGAGGGGATCCGAGCCCGTGGCGGTGGAACTTGGCGAAAGAAACCAGTAGCCCTTTTGCGGGTTCGGCACCCGGTGATCCGCCGGCGGCACAATCCACTCGGGCCGCGTCGAGGAAGCGTGGGGGTGCAAGAGCCCCTCCTTCTCCAGATCCCTCAGCCGGTGCTCCGTCATGGACGACGGGCTCCAATCGTCAGTGGCGATGAGTCTCACAGGCATGTTGACAGGAGGTGGAGGGCGACTCTACGGGTCTCTCCGCTCGAGGGTGTGTTGTGCTTCAAGCACGTGAGAAGATGCAGAGGAGGCAAGGGCGAGAGCAATGGTAGTATGCGGAAGAGACGGTAGCTGGATGACCGCTCGATATTTATAGGCACCCCCAACGGGTGGATCCGACAAACGTGGTAACCCCCCGAATAAATGCACCACCTAACGGTCTTATTCCTCTCTCACAGGACGTTATGGATTCCACCAACGGAACTACGCCACAACAGCTCCCTCCTAAAAAGGCGCGCCCAACGGGCAAGAAAACGAACTGCCACGACTCTTCCATCTGTCGCAAGGTAAGGCAGATGCACGCCGCCATAAGAACCTCGAGGGAGCGTAGACCGGCCCACCGGATGGGTTTGACGGTCGCCCTCGAGTACCAGAGTCAGGGGCGCCCAGCGAGGGGTCGAAAACGAGGCCTACCTCGAGAACTCGCTGGGGGTATCCAAGGCAGGGGCAAGAAGGTCGAGAGGAATCCCCACGGAGGGAGGCGTCGAGCCGCTGAACTCTATCGAACAAGACCAGTATCCTCGACCACGCTAGCCCAGCTTTAATGAGAACGCCTCCGGGCTGCAGCCAACCCCATCGAACAGGGCATGGGTTCTCGCTTGGATTACCCGATAGAAGCTCACCCAAGACGATGACGCTCGCTCCACCGGGAGTACGTCACGCTCCTAGCCTCGAAAAGGTAAAGCCGACCAATGAGGATCGGAGGCTCACTTCCGGAACAAACGCCCTTCGGTGAAAAGGAATAGTAGGAGCAGTCGCATCTAAAAAAGCAATACAGCCCTCAAAGGAGTCCAAGACTCCTCCAAGGGCTTGGTGACTACCCCCGCGGGGGTCGCTCGTGCGACCCCCACAGAAACTCGACCATCAAAAGAACCTCTGCTCGAACACAAGTGCTCGAACAGAGGCTCGGGGGCTACTGTCGAGGATGTCAATAGGGGGTATCCTAGCCAACACTCACAATGAGAGGATTCACAAACAAATTGAGGCTCCAGCTCGACGCTCCAACATAAATACGTGATCACCAGGGCACGGTGTCAATGGTGGCCTCGAACACGGAAACAGGGTCCAGTGAATTGATAAGGGCTCGATAGCCAGCGACCGTCGAGTACGGAAATAGCGTCGAGCGAATCGATGGGCCTCGAGCGCAAAAGCGTCCTCCGCCGCCTGTCGCGGTACGGAAGCCAGGGCATTTAATGCGACTGCCATGCTCCCACCTAACCGACAGTCACGGGAAGCGTGATAGGGGAACAAGCAACCATCAAATCGATCTCCACCTTTTCCAGCTTTATCCCCAAGGATGGACAAAGGTACGATCCGGTACAATATAGCAGACGTGATATCCCATCGCGGCACCCCTTGAGACACATGAAGTCAGCGCTCCCACACAGCAAGGCCGCTCGTGCGACCCGACCCTCGAGCAGACACGTTCCTTCCCAGGAAAGGATCAGGCGATGGAAGTCAGCGCTTCAACCACCCCAGATGTGACTACTGCCAAGACGTACAAGCATGCTCGTGCCTAAGCCAATCCAAGACGATGTACAGGAGCTGAATTTAGGAGCGCACGCACCATCATCACCAAAGTACCCCGTAACAAGACGGCTCGAGGCCACACCGGTACGGAGGCCTCGAGTAGGTCAGCGCACCATACCCCTATCGAGGCTTATTCTAATGTCTACACCCTGTAACCTAGGTATCCCCTTAGAAATATAAAAGGGGACACTGAGGACGACATACACGACAGAGATTCATAGAACACAACACGTAGAATACGACTCACCCAAACCATCGGCTAGGACTTAGAACTCTTGGCCACATCCACTTGTATTCACCTCTGTACAAGCACTTAGGTGCAAGATAATACAAAGTCTCCCCCCCCTCGCTGGACGTAGGGCCTTCTCTTGCCCGAACCAGGATAAATCTTTGTGTCATTCTTGTATCACCATCCGGAGAAGGGAGCACGCACATAAATTCGCTCGTTGGTGTCACCCCTCGGGGTCAAAACACCAACAGGTACCGTGATTCTTCTCCCTAGTCTAATTGAATGAACTAAATTGATAATTTCTTCTCTCATTTTTTCATTTAATTTATTTAGTTAAACTAGAGAAGAACCGCGGGTATCCACTTGGAAGACCATCTCCCCATCCTTAGTAGCACCGAGATGATCTTCCTTATCACACATCTGCATCACACTCGCTTTGGTCAAATTTATAGCATTGAGCCCATTGACAATTAGAATTAAATGGGAAGAAAAGGCAATCACTGCTAGGTCAGAATCCCTCATCACTACCAAAATTGCGTCTGGCACAAGATAATCGACAATGATGGGGTGGCATGCGTGATAATATGGTGCCACTATTGGGTCAAAACTTCAACGGGCAGTGATGTTCATGAGTATCACTGCTAGGCTAACATATGAACTAACAATGATATACTACTGAAAATTAGGTTTTTGCTTAGTGTCAGAGGCTTTGTCGAGTGCTAAATATATCGGGTATTCGGCAAAAATTCTCTTTACTGAGTGCCGCACTCGGCAAAGAAAAACATTCGGCAAAAGATGCTTTGCCGAGTGCCAGGTAGTCGGCAAAGCTTAGCACTCTACAAAGAATACCTGTGCCGAGTGTTCGGAACTCCGCAAAGTTTGGCACTCGGCAAAGGCGGCTGTATGTGACAGCTGTCAATCTATTTTCTTCGCCGAGGGCCCCCTCTGTGACACTCGACAAAGATTTTTTTCTTTTTTTAATACTTTCTTTGCCAAGTGTCCTCTTTCTCGCACTTGACAAAGTTTTTATTTTTTTAAATATTTTTTTTGCCGAGTGCTCATACGACGACATCGCGGGCTCCACCGACACGAAGATCTCCCCATCCGCGCGCCGCATCCGCCGCGCTGCACACCACAAAGAGACCCTCCGATGAGCTCATCCCAAACCTGGACCCCGTGCAAATCTCGGTGCAGCGCCAAGCCGTCCGTACCTGCTGCGCCCACCGGGTGGCGGCACCGGCATTGGTGGGGACGTCGAAGAGGAGCTGCTCCAAGGAGTACTGCCGCCGCCCGCCGCCGCCTCCGTTCATCGTTGGTGCCGACGAAAGAGGGGAGGGGAGCGGGCGACGCCGTGTGGAGGGGAGAAGGCTGAGGGGGACTGAGACTGACTGGTAGAGCAGATCTGATGTGCAGCGAGGGAGGAAGGGGATTGCAGGGGTCAGATCTGCTCTCGCGGGGGAAGGGAAGCAAACTTGGGGGGAAGAAAACAGGGGAGATAGGGAGTATTTATATGACTCTATCGGGTCGTTGGTGGGCTATTTGGGCTGCGAAATTTACTATGACGGGCATGATAGGTTGCCCGCTGCGATATTTTGATTTACCGCAGCAGACATCTTAAAACGTCCGCCACGGAAAATATATATTTTCTGTGACGGACATATTAAGATGTCCGCTGCGGTAAATCGATTTATCGCAGCGGGCAAAAGTGTCCGTCGCGGTTAATTAAAAGTGCCCACTGCGGCAGCGAGAAAAAAACGCTCGCCACGAAGTGAACAGTAGTAACGTCACGGAAGTTCGTTTATGTAGTAGTGAGTGCTTGAAGCCTCTATCGATGAAGGTCGTCTAAGTGGACGGGGTGTGGTTGACAGCGCCTATGGCAGCCCCGAGCCCCCGACCAGTGCTCGGTGAAGGCATGCCTGAGTCAAGTCTCGAATAATCTCATTGCTGCTAGCTCTTTTTGCTGGTAGATTTTATTCATTTGAACTAAATCTAACCAAACTAAACAAATAAACTTGTTAAGACTACCGGATAGAGGAAGGAGTGCCCTAAGACTACCGGTGACGATTGCCAGACCTAAGGGGTGATGGCGCTTCGTTCTTCTGTGAATTTCCTCTGACTGCAGTGAGTGTAATAGTATCAGGGAGCAAGTTCCATGGACATTTAAATGCATAGTGATCTACTAACTGATTAGTGGCCTAGATTTGTGGTCAGGGACATTTTAAGTTTAGCCAGAGATGATAAGCTGTATAAGTGATCAGTGTCCTGAGATGATGCCTCAGATATTTGGTGAACGTTCCATTCCATCCGTAGTACTCGAGAAATAAAGTCACCAAGATTCGTGAAATGGTTGCTAGTTAAAGGAAAGAGGAATATAATGCAGAGCATGAGAAAGCACTTTCTGATATATTCTCCCGTTTGATTCAGGAAATAGCCTGGAGGTACTTTTGTATATATAATGGTTTAGGTGCTTTCGACCCTACTCTCAGTGTTAAGTACATCAGATATCGTTGATCACTGACCACTCATGGTATAACTGAAACATGATCCATGCTACATTCCATAGCATTACTGCTATATATATTATGTTGCTAAACTTTTTTTTGACAATAATTCTGTTGCTAATTGATCTGTGGCAACAAAGATTCATTTGCACACTAATTCCCAATTCCACTTTATTTTTTTTTTGCTCTCTGTTCACATAAAAATGTTAAGAGTGACTGAGCGGGTACTAACAGTATATGTAGACCTCTATAAGCAATTACAAAGGAAAACTCAAATGCTAAGGTAATTGTTCATTTAAGTTTTCAAACAAACACAATACCACTCATAGCATCGGCTTCCTAGAACTACTTGTACACTCGACCTTATCAATATGGTCAACACATGTTCTATTATTACATATATATATATATGGTAATAATGTCTCACGAAAGTCCCTTCAGAACCATAGAACCGTACCGTAGCTACCATCAGACGACAGAGCTGCAGATGAGAACATCTGGTCCACTTCGATTTCCATATCAGAAGATCTCTTGGCGAAGCGGCCCTTGATCCTCGGCCTTGCTTCTGCATATGTCTTCCTCGTCGCATATCGTATGGTCTTCGCGAACTTTCTGCTCTTCTTCTTCTCCTTGTACCTGAGGACCCTGGCCTCTCTGTCCATGGAGGTCAAGTGGAGTGGCATCTGAAGCGAAGAACCTGACGAGAAGAGGCTGATGGCCTCAGCAGGTGTCAGCAGGATGCCGGAGTTTGGCATGTCTGTCGTCGTTGCCATGTTGTCTGGGACTATACCCACCTCCATTGATGATGAGAAAGATATCTGAGATGGAATCGGTAAATGGTCACTGAAATATGCGAATCATAAGGGGATTGCAGGTGTCATAGACGACCCTGCATGCAATGATATGTAGTAGATAGCATGTGTTTAATTTATGGACGTTAATTCTGCTCATGGTAGGGATAAATTTGGACTACTTACCCTCTTATATTATAGTAAAGTAACATTGAAACCTCAAAACAAACACACACATATATATATATAGTGATAGTAATAGTAGTAATAGATGGACTCACGCTGTTAGTGATGGAATCTGTGTAAGCACTGACCGCGGCAGTCATGGAGGCAGCCTGCTCTACCCCAATAACTCCATAACCACTCTGCTGCTGCTCATTTGCCATCGCGACCTGTGAAGCAGGCACAACGTGCTCGCTTCCCTCCTTGTCTCCAAATTCCTTTTGCAGCAGCAGCTGCTGCTGTTGCTGTCGTTCTTGCATCCCGTACTGCTTTGGGTTGCTGTTGATGTGGTTGTCACAGTAGGAATTGTAGCCCACGAGATCAAAGTACTCATCAACATCCGCGTAGAAGGTGCTGGTGTTGCTGCTGCTGATGTTGTTGTTGCTGCTGCTGCTGCAGTTGCAGTTGTTGTTGTCTGAAACTGGATCCTTGGTGTTGGTGAGCAGCAGCCACGAGTCCACCTCCTCTTCCTGCTTGTCACCCACGGCCACGGCGGTGGCCGCAGCCTCGGCGAGCACGGAAGCAGCCGGGATGGCCGCGACGGGGAGCGGCAGCACGGGCACGCGCTGGTGCCTCCCGGCCAGCGGGTTCGCGGAGTGGACCTGCGCGTCGCAGACGACGCAGAGCGCGGCGGCGTCGGCGCGGCACGCCAGCACTGCTGGCGCGCGCTCGCAGGCCTCGCACACGCGCACGCGCTCGTGGCGCGACGCAACGCGGTTGGCGGCGTGCACCCGCACGTCGCACGACGCGCACAGGTACGCCGCGTCGGCGTGGCAGTACACCACGCTGGGCGCCGCCCGGCACCCGTCGCAGGGCCTGGCCCATGCTGGTGCTGCGGCGCAGCTCCCTCCTTCCCCGCCTCTTCCAGCGACCTCCTCCTCGTCGAGAGCGTTGGAGCTGAAGTTATAATTCATGAACGGATCTCGGCAAGGTTAATTTGTCACTTGCACTGGTTGCACCACGCACAGAGACCAGACCAGCAGCCTGTTGTAGCAAGCTAGCTGCCACAGGACCGACTGGGTGACTACTGTGTTCCCTTCACTATATGTGGGTGTATATGTCTTCTCCTGTCCTTCTACCTCTCATGGCTGGCTCCTATCCTATGCCTGCTATGTGTCTTGTGTGCAGTGAGGGACTGTCGGAGCGAGTACGTATGAGTTTGTGGGTGGAAGCTAAGGGGAAGTCAAGTGAAGTGAACAACGCTAGCTAGCTGTGTTGATGCAAAACTGATCTGCAAACACAAAGGGCTAATACCCGATTCAAACGTTAAGGCGTGCCAGCCGATTTGACCTTGCTATCGGCAAAGGTGATAACTCGAATACTTTAGTCCTGACAACAGCGATGCGCCCGGATGTCACGGCTAAGAGGTACTCACGCGGAACTCGAGAACACGCCGAGCTTAAGTCGACGAATTCCTAAGAACTCGTAATAAAAGGAAAAAGTATGACGAAGTCGTCGAAAAGTAGATGCTGGAATATGAGTAAAAACGTGTGTTTGATTGATTTCTTGATTCATTATTACAAGGCCCTAGGGTCTATATTTATACCCTGCTCAAAGAGCTACAACCAGACACGATTAGAATTCGAATTCCAAATTACACGGAATCCGTATACAAAACGATGCAAATAATTAAGGAAATAACAAAACTATCCCTCGTGACAAACCGAAACTCCTCCACATAACGACCGGCAGCTTCCAGACTCCTCCTTTGCATCATCGGCAGATCCTTTGCCATAGTCATCGGCATACTTTCTTATCTAGCCATCGGCACCATATTACTGCCTGTGGACTTAGTCACATTCAACTTCTCCATCATCGGCAACCATCCTCATCGGCAACCCGCTTTGTAAACATCGTACTGCCACCTTATCCTGCCATCCTAGACACGTGCCCAAAAACGGTGTCAACAAGCTGCAAGTCCAGTTTCTATGCAGAGTAGTAGTACTAATAGGAGGGTTGGGTGTGAGTGGAATGGAATCCAGGGGCTGACACTTGGCGTCATTCTTGCGGCGGAGCAGTGCGGTGTAGCCTATCTTGTGGTTGGCTTTGGATGCATGTCACCACCGCGAGAGCCAATGCTCAGACCTCGAGTCGTTTTCAGATAAAGATTTGATGCTTCGTTGGCGATGCAAGCGGCTTGCCGGCCTGAGTATACTTGACTTGCATTGCAATTGCAGCTATACCTATACTAATATATCCTCCCTCTCCTTTGACCAGCTTTAATTTGCTTTGTTTCTCTAGGAACTTTTAAGCGAAAGCAGCACTGCATGCATGCATGTTTGGTGTTTGCAGACAGAAATCCTAGGAGCTTAGGTCATCTGAACTGGACAGGTTGCTGATCGAGCTAGGGAATTATCTGGTATGTATGTTATGCCCTACCTATAGTCTATGCATGATATTGGCACTAACATTCCTTGGACTGAAGCTAATCTAAAGGCGGAGAATTTGAAGCTGTTGTGGTATGGTATAGCATAAAGGACAAGGAGGGAGGCAAAGGGAGGGGGGAGGAGAAGATGCTGCCCTTCTCTTTATGCAGAGCAGTAGATAGCAGGAGTAGAGAGGTCTTTGGCAAAAGGGAAAGGGAAGTGGGATTCCAAAGCATGCATGAGCATGCCGTGGGTTTTGTGGCAGTCGTTGCCACTCTCCCCCCCTTAGCCGTTGCACCTTTGGAACCTCAAGCGTGAGGTAGCGGGTGCAGATACACAGGAAAAAGCCGCAAAGCGCCCTGCCAGGTCATTATTAGATAGTTTCCTTGCCGCGCTACGTACCGATCTGCAAATATCTAACGCGCAAGTCGCTGCTGTGTGCTGCCTATTAGGCAGCGCGCTCTCGTTTGAGGAAGCTCGTCCTCATCCGGGGGATGATTAATTTTGAGGAAACTCTCGTTGCATCCATCTGCTTCAACGTATATAACTCAACTTTTGTTTCCGGGCCTGAGTGTAGAAAAGGGTGGATATATATTATAAAAACTCAAAACATTAATTTGCACTAGTAAGACGATGGATGGTGGGCGTGGACTTAAAAGATTTACAAACCCAAATAACAGCTCTTCAATTCATCGGTGTTCATGCTCTGTGGAGATTTAGGGTTCAAAATTTCGCGAATTTCGGTGGTGGCCGAAAGAAAAATCCGAAATTTTATTATATACTAATACATGTGCTATATAACTTTAGACTCATATTTTCTAGTGTTTATATTGCATATTCTTCTATTCAATAGATGTGTAATCATAAATCATATTGATACTTGTTTAGATCTATTTTTTTAAAAAATAAAAGCATACTTCATGTGCTAGTCTCTAAAAAAATTTCGGCGAAATTTCGACCGAATTTCGCGAAATTCGGTAATTTCGGTGGTGGCCGAAATTTTTGCGATAACGAAATTAAAAACCTCATCTTTTCTGATAATCCGTCTACTTCTCCCTCTTACGCATGGAAAACCATTTGCGACGAGCTTTCCACCTACTGTGCTATCCCCTTCGTCGATGTTCGTGATGGCGCTTCTACCTCTTTCTAGCACGATCACTGAATTGTCGACGGTCTCCTTGCCCTCACTCATCCCGCGTTGTTCTCACACACACATCCTGATCAGGCCTAACATATCGGTGCAGCAGGTTTACTAGGATAGGTTTGGTTTGCGCTTGAGACAACAAGAGCCACTACTACGAAGCTCGCCTCTCATGCATGTCTGCTTTACACAGGATATACATGATCGAGGCGAGGCGACTTGTTTCGATCAGGGCCTATACACTTTTAGGTAGCTTGATCTAGGAATAATATTTTCTGCCTCACCTCATCCGGGGGATTGAGGAAGCTCGATCTTGTTGCGTGCATCTGGCTAGCTAGCTCATTCCAACTACTTCAATGTATATAACTCAACTTTTATTTCGGGGCCTGAGTACGCGTGTGGAAAAGGGTGGATATTATGAAAATCCTAACGATTTGTTGCCGGCTGCATTGATTCAACTTTCACGTCTCTAGAATTCTATCTTTATTTATCGTTAGGGCCTTTTTCATCTCCAAATATCTCTAACAATATTAATTTACCTTTACCTCTAACATGTCCTCTCAGTTGTAGTGGAAGTGAAGCTTTCCCCAAAGTTATAGCTGGAGTGAAGCAGACCATTGCGACTCTTTCTGAAGTCTTGCTTTCAACGTCGTCTTCTCCACCACACTTGTATATGTGTGAACATGTGTTTTAAGTTGGTGGGCCGGTCCCAGCCACCACGTGACTATCAAGGAACAAAACCAACGCTACTGCCCCTTCATTTCCTTGCCACTTCCGCTTGGCATTATAGTTTTTTACTTGTGGTAGTTCTAGATATAAATGGTGCTGTTCGTGCATGTATGGATCCAGATTCACCATCTATATCTAAAACTATTCCCCGTTCATGCATGTATGGATCCATAATTATGAAATTGATGAATACAATAGAAGGAACATGTGAAGCTATCTAATACAATAACCTGGTGACACAGACTTTGTTGAATATATATATATATAATATATATATATATATGGTGTTAGAATACCCAAATACCATGCATATGCTTTCTTTCTCCATATATACACAAACCTAGATATAATTAGGCCACAAATGAGAAGGATTCATCCACAAAGATATAGAGTAGGGATTATCTAACCTTATCGAGCAACCTCGTTTAAAGAAACGAAGATCAAAACCACTCTCTTGTATTTTGGAATTTAATTTTGAACCAACAAGGCCACCAACAATAGAAGCCTAGTCTGTGTAGTTCTTTGGAGGGGGGAGGATATTTAAAATGTTCTTTATATGGACGGATCATTAAGAAAATCACAAGTGTAAACCTGTATACACTGGCAGTATCCTTAAAAACTGGTGTAAATATAGGATCTATATTGGTGGCGATTTTAAAACAGCAGACAATGAAGAGTCAATTTGGGGATTTACATTGGTGGCCATTTAAGACAACAAACAGTGCAGAGTCAATTTACACTAAGGGCCTGTTTAGATTTGAATTTTTTTGGCTCAAAGAGAAAAAAATTTGTGGAATAGGGGCTTGGGAACTAAACAGGGCCAAAAAATTTGGGGGTAAAAATTTTGGGCTGCAACTGTGCACGCACTCTCATAGAAGCCCACCAATAACAACTGCAAATGCATGCAGCCCAAGTTGTATCAGAAAAAAATTTGCCAAACTAAACACCTAAAATTTTTCGCATGTTCTAACGACAAAATTTTTTACCACTTTAGCCAAAAAATTTCAAATCTAAACAGGGCCTAACGGTAGAGTTAAGTCAACTACCAATGTAAATCATATATTTACACCAGCGGTTTTTTAAGAATACCGCTAGTGCAGCTATATCTACGGTGACGGTTCATAACCATGGGTCCACACATCTGTTTTTACTTTGTGGCTACTCTTTATTAACCGCATGTGTGGAAAAAAACCTACGCTTCAACAAATACCGTATTGTGGTCTAAACTATATTGCTTCATATGCCAAATGTGTTTAACCAAGTCTTGTGCACAATTTTTAGCATGGTGACTATCCTTACACACAGCACTGCAGAAAACTACGCCCTCAGGCCTCAGCTATTGATATTCCTCTTTGGAGAAGTCATGTCACCTTTACTTGGAGATTTGAGGATCAATATTCCTCCCTACTGGTAGTTCTATTTATAGTTTTATACAGTCAAAAGCACAATTTTCCACCTTTCAAAACCATCTTTATTCCATTTGCACGAGTGCGTATATCTACAGCAGCTCCCTAAAAGGTGGTGACGGCCGGTGAGCTGCCAGGACTAAGCAACTGCAGCGTGGGTCCCACCGGTCAGGAATTCTGACAGATGGTGACTAGTAAAGTAAATTGCATCTGCAGGTAAGGGAGGAGTTGTGAGATGCTATTTTCGGCTTTCATATAAGGCATTACGCGTCTTTCTAGAATTATTGGTCACTGTTTGTTCTAAAGGGAGACACATGTCCTTGTTTCTCAAGTCTGCAGTCTGATCACTGATGTGGATATACACGGAGGTGGCGTAAGAGCCCCGTACGTAGCAGTGTAGCACAAACACAATCTGGCTAGCCCTGCTCAACTACTACTTGTTTTTGTTCATGGGAAGCTTATCTGACATTGGAACATAAGATTTTACAGTATACTGGGAAGCTTATCTGACATTGTAGAAGTAGCACAAGTAAGGCCTTGTTTAGATGCAAAAAATTTTAGAATTTTGATACCGTAGCATTTTCGTTTTTATTTGACAAAGATTGTCTAATTATGGAGTAACTAGGCTTAAAAGATTCGTCTCATAATTTATAGGTAAACTGTGCAATTAGTTATTCTTTTTATCTATATTTAATACTTCATGCATGTGCCGCAAGATTCGATGTGACGGGGAATCTTGTAAAGTTTTGGGTTTTTTGTGTATCTAAACAAGGCCTAAAGTGTAAGCACTCAAGCAGCATAATCCATGATCTGCATTCGACACCTGGTTCTGGACATATAAAAATAAAATAAAATAATCTCCAGCAGTGAACACCTGGAAACATCCAAATGATATGTAGTGCATGCATGCATGCAAGGAAGAATTAATAGTCGTTTGATGCATCTCAGACAGATGCATCATGCTCTGAAGAGATTTTCCACGATTGGTGAACCCATAACCACCAAACAACGCGCGCTAGTGCAAGGTTTGACCCATCCATAGCAAGCTTTTGCTGTGAACACAAACACTGATCCTTTCAGCTTGCTTACTCCACCAACCACATGAGAGTTTGTTCATCTCCCTCTTGACCCACCTGTTTCTGTGCACCCCACGTATCCTCGTCTCACTTTGCTATCGCTATATATATATAAAGCACATGCAGAGCTTGCAACAGAAACATCAGCTAGCTAGCTCTGCTGCCTAGGAAAAGGAACACAGCTTGAGGACGATGATGGCCACAGGCGTGTTGTGCTGCTTCAGGGCATCATCATCGTTGGCCCTCTGCATTGTTTTTTCATGTCTCCTCCTGGCCGGCGTGCCCTCCTCGCTTGTGGTGGCGCAGGACCCGTCGAAGCTGAGCCTGGAGCACTACTCCAAGACCTGCCCCAACGTGGAGCACGTCGTCCGGACGGAGATGGAGTGCGCGGTGCGTGCTGACACGCGCAACGCCGCGCTCATGCTTCGCCTCCATTTCCATGACTGCTTCGTGCAGGTCAGTACGTCCTCAGTCAGTTCTGTTTGTTTTTCTTGCATGGTTCACTTCACACACTGACCAAAACCTTCAGCTATGTGCACCGTGCAAAGCTTGTATCAGTATCAGCCCGATCGATGCAGCTTTTATTCTAATTTGTGCAGCCGCTGAACATCTGAATTGCAATTCTGAACGATGCTACGATCGATCGTCATTGCAGGGCTGCGACGGATCAGTGCTGCTCGACGACACGGCAACCTTGATCGGAGAGAAGCAGGCAGAGCAGAACGTCAACTCGCTGAAAGGTTTCGAGCTGGTCGACAAGATCAAGGAGAAGCTGGAAGCTGAGTGCCCTGGAACCGTTTCCTGCGCAGACCTGCTGGCGATTGCAGCTAGGGACGCCGTTGTGCTGGTAAACCAAACCAAACCAGACCACATCTATCTGCACACGCCCTGCAGTACTGTTTTTCTCTTCTGTGCGACGCATGGCATTGGCTAGCTTATTTTTTGGTCAGAGCAATTTCACACACATGCACTAGGCGACTGCATTAGCTAGCTTGTTTTACTGTATCCATCATGCATATATATGTTATTATTACACATACAGAACTGACGACCGAAACCATGTCTTGCAGGTTGGTGGGCCTTACTGGGATGTCCCAGTAGGAAGGTTGGACTCCAAGAAGGCGAGCCTTGACCTAGCAAACAATGACATCCCGACTGCTCAGCAAGGCCTCCTCACGCTCATTGCCAAGTTCTGGGAGAAGGGCCTTGATGCCACTGACATGGTGGCCCTCGTCGGTATGCTGCTGCTCCATATATATATATATATATATATATATATATATATATATATATATATATATATACACACACACACGATTCCAATCTTATATAAAATAAATGTGTACCACGTGCATATATATATATGTGTAGGATCCCACACGATCGGATTCGCCAGGTGCGCGAATTTCAGGGACAGAGTGTACGGCGACTTCGAGATGACGTCCAAGTACAACCCGTCGTCGGAGGCGTACCTGAGCAAGCTCAAGGAGGTGTGCCCGCGGGACGACGGCGACGACAACATCAGCGGCATGGACAGCCACACCTCGGCGGTGTTCGACAACGCATACTTCGAGACGCTCATCAAGGGCGAGGGCCTCCTCAACTCCGACCAGGAGATGTGGTCCAGCATCGCCGGCTACTCCACCTCCGACACCGTCAACAAGTACTGGGCCGACCCGGAGGCTTTCTTCAAGCAGTTCTCCGATTCCATGGTGAAGATGGGCAACATCACAAACCCCGCCGGCGGCGAGGTCAGGAAGACCTGCAGATTTGTCAACACATAGGATTATAATAATATATATATAGGATGCTCAAGACTGCAGCAGGAGAAAGAGAAACCCGGCCGGTGCTTGTGGTTGTACTTGTACACACCTGCCCCTTCTTTTGATGGTTGATTTATGGTGGTTTGGAAAATAAATAACCCTTTGCTGAGAGGCTATTGTATTATACTATATAGCATATTATATGTTATATACATTGTGGCACTGTAAACTATGGTTGGCTGCTATGTGAAGATACGTACACATCTTGGTCCGTATATGTCTGAATTCACACGTGATTTGGTGTACTCGCTGGTCTTTAACTCCATTCTTTGGTGGAATAATTCAACTTAATTTTGATGGCGGAGCATGTGAGAAAAGATTCTCTGAGTCATTTTGGTGGAGACTGAATAAGGAGCAGTGAGGAGCATTTTTTTTTTTTGCATCTAATCTTCTATCCTACTAATTCAACAACCTTTTCTTTCTTAGATCCACATAAAAAAAAAGTCCCCTACTGAGAAGCCTCTTATCCATTGACCTAGCAAAGTGTATTTAGAAAAACAACACCTTTAAAACAAACTGTCTAGATTTATTCTAATCATTCTCTCTCCTTATTCACTTAAATCAAACAGTCAATATAGTTTGTGTCAACCTCATTGTCCATCCCCCGCCCACACCCGCAGCCAATGTTGCTTGCTTCACCACAACGACCTGAGTCCGACCCCCTCCTCATTTTCATTAGTTGATTTTAAAAATTAAAATAATAATAATAATAATAATAATAATAATAGTAATAGTAATAATAGTAATAGTAATAATAATAATAATAATAATAATAATAATAATAATAATAATAATAATAATAATAATAATAATAATAATAATAATAATAATAATAATAATAATAATAATAATAATAATAATAATATTTTGGTTTCCTTTTAGTTTCTTTTCTTTTTCTTTTTTCTTATTTCGTTTTTATAGCTTCAATATTTTTAATTTTTCCTGTTTGTTTTATGCTTTTTTATACTCTTTTACTTCTCCTTTTTTATTTTCTTTCTTTATTTTTCTATTCCTTTTTTCATCCTTCAATTTTTTATTCTCATTTCTTATTATTTTATATTTTCTTTCTTCATTTTATTTTTTATTTTTGTTTTATTTGGCAAACACTAATCCAAAGCCGGTTATAATGTTGTTTATCGGATCATTTTTGCGGCAAGCATGCATGCATGCGGTTGAAGCACAACAAATGTCGGTATTGATCATATGGTGGTTGTTGAATCTTTTTAGTGGACCAATATTAAATACGCACGAAGGAAGACTAGAAAATCTACATGCAAGCATGTGGACTGATATTTTTTTGTTTTTGTTTCATTTATTTTTTATTATTTTTTGTTTATATATTATTTATTTATTTATTTATTTTTCCTTTTTGTCTTTATGTTTTTCATAGAATTTTTATTATATACTTTATTTTACTTAATTAGTATACATGTAGTATACATATGATGTTCACGTCGTATACAATGTCATGTTCTATGACTTTTTGTGTTGTTCATGTAGTATATATGTTATGTTCTATGGTGTATTTAGTGATGTTCATGTAATATATTTTAGTGATGTTCTATGGTGTATTTTACGATG
The DNA here is from genome assembly GCF_000003195.3 of Sorghum bicolor. Classification (NCBI taxonomy): domain Eukaryota; kingdom Viridiplantae; phylum Streptophyta; class Magnoliopsida; order Poales; family Poaceae; genus Sorghum; species Sorghum bicolor. Next base: position 12,344,920 of record NC_012879.2, on the reverse strand, counting down.
TTCTCATAATACATATATGATGTTTTATGATGTTTTTTTGCTCAAACACCATACATATGATGTTATATAGTGTATTTAGTGATGTTCACGTAATATGTATACGATGTATCTTAGTGAAGTTCTATAGTGTATTTATCATTGCTCACTTAGTATACATTTGGAAAGTATCCATGCAATGTGGTCTAGTTGAGAAGACACGGATGCTATGTGTTATTCCATGGTCTGGTTGGCATGGTTGCTATGTGGTCTTCCACATAAACCTCATGTAATTTTGGGCCAAGTGCGAGCCCCTGACTATTTTGGCCAGGTACGAGCCACTGATTATTCATGATTGGGATGCTATGTGTTCTTCTCGTTGTTTAGAAAGGATGCTTTGTGTTCTTCTCGTTGTTTAAAAGAGATACTGTGTGTTCTTCCCTTATGTATCCAACCCCTAAGAAGTCGTGCTAGGACTATAGGGAAATCTAAGGTAGTGCCTTATCCAATACGAGGTCTCGTTAGGCCTATCTAGGCCATGATGATGGTGTCGACTAGGCCTATCATGTGAGGAATTGTGTACACCTCTGCAAAGTTTATCAAATCTATTCGAATAGCCACGTCCTTGGAATGGGCAAATGTTGGGATGAGATACTATTATTAGACGATGCTTTTCCTCCCCCTTAAGATATGGTAAGACGTATTTATGTTTTGGTAACCATACTTAATCCAAGAACTGGTTAGGATGGTAATACCCTGCTAGGGCCCAGCCTATACTTATAACTACTCTACCCTCTGACATTTACCACTAACCACATCCACATATAGCCTTCATCCACCTATCCTAGGGCTTGCTGAGTATGTATGTACTCAATCCCCACCCCACTCTATGTTTTTAGGGATGAAATTGTAGGAGTATATCCGAGGATGAAGCTAGTAAGGACAACGCGAGGATAGGATCTCTGGAGAACACTTGAAGATGGAGCCGTTCAACCGCATGACAAAGCTACGCTAGGATCACGATGTTGGAACACGCATAGGAATACACTATGGTTCGTCCACACTCCAAGTTGCTTGTTTGATTGGAGCCACAATGATGAATAGATCCGCTATCATACAACTCTGATACATGTCATAGGCCTATGGCCGAGCTATGAAACCCTGAACCATGTACCGAGTTTTCCCCATTAGCAATAAAGTATGGCCTTTTCATATCTATCTTGTTGAATTGTTTGTATCACCTACTGATCCAGGGACACTAAAAGTTAGGTGCCTACAAACCATTTGGCTAAAAACATGGAGCGGAGTTGAAAAATATGGAGCGGAGCAGTTCTAAACACCTCCTTAGTTTCTTTGTGCAGCTCTAGTAGCTGATATTGTGCAGCACTGTTTACCTTGCTACAAGAATTATTTAGAAGGCTTGCTTTACGGTGAGATAGAGGCTAGACAAAATAGTTGCTATTGGGGTCACCTTTTATTCTAATTATTTTACCCTAGAGTTATGGTTTGTAAGTGGTCGTGGGGAGGTGTGATCGAGGGTGTCCGGGGCAGGAGAACAGTGGGAGGTGGCGGCTGCAGGGATATGAGAGGGAGGTGCCGCCATGGGGATGTGTTTGCTAGGATGCGGCCGGTTAGGGTTGACACCGTCAGTGTCCTTATCAGCCTTGAGCTTGTTTTTTATAGGCAGCGCTTTTACAAAGAGACAGGCTTACAGAGATGGTCCACTTAAGGAACCCATCTTTGTAATCGCATCTTTGTAAATCAATTTACAGAGACAAGTTTTATTGGGTTGTCTCCTAAAAAATGTTGTCTCAAAATTGATTAGATATTTTAGGAGACACTAAATTTTTAGACCGTCTCTGGAAATCAAATGTTGTTGGCTAAAATCAGTTTTTTATATAGTGCACAAGAGTATGAATCTTCATGCTATCAATTGCTTTTACTGGAATCGTATCCTTTGTGTCGTGTCAAACTTGTGTCCAGAGAAAAACAAAGGGGCGAATCTAATTCCAACCTCCCACCCTACTTCCAGTCGGTTCATCTGTTGGCAATTTTTTAAGTGTCTTACCATTCTTTGAGTCATAATATGGTGAGAGAGAGAGAGAATCTGCAGTGCACTGGACTAGATTTATATTTTTTTGAAACGCGCTATATCGTCATTGTACCTACCATCTGAGGTACCCTTAGTTCGCTATTGGATTTATTTATTATTGGTGCCGCAAGCATATGTCCTTCTTAGTTTGGTATATACTCACTCCGTTTAAAAAAGAATGTAATTATAGGATCTATATTAGTCAAAGTAATTTAAAGTTTGACCAAATTTATAGTAAATAATATTACCATTATGACTCCAAACAAAATTTATTATAAAAATATATTCTATAGCTAATCTAACCGTACTTATTTTATATCATATATGATAATACTTTTTTATATAAATTTAGTTAAAGTTCAAACTGTTTAACTCATCAAAAAGCAAGAATTGTATTTTTTTTTTGGAACTGAGGGAGTATGATAAACTGCATTTACTACCAACTGTAAACAACGATCCGATGATAAGTGAAAATGTTCGACTGCGCTAGTTTTATTTTGGTGTCTGGTCTATACAAGAACTAACGATTTTACACATGAATATGTTTATTCGTAGCGTAGGCCTGTTTTACGATTAGAGTTTGTCTGACTGCATGCATCTCAATCCACATATTTTGTGATGGATTGATCGAGGTTAACACGAGTATTTCTAAACAAGCACTAACATTAAAATTGTGCAGGTACATGACAGAGTCTCTCATAGAATGTAAATTCAACACCAGCGGCAAGAAAGAACCTGATGCAACCGATTGACGGAAAAATAAAGCTGGAGAACATATTCTGGGTGATGGCAGGAGCATTGCACAATCATTAGGGATTAGGCTGCGCGATGCGGTGGGTTTACAAAATAAAATACTCGCCGGGTCAGAAGACAACAAGGCTGATCAAGAAATTGTCCAACTAGTTTATTGCATAGTTCAGTTTGAATAGTACAGGGATCTGATAATCATCTAGCTTGACGCCCATTACAATCCTGCTCTTTAGTCCTTATTCGCACAACAGATCAGAGGATTGCCCCCAATTTAAGCTGCAAAAAGAAAACGACTAACCTTAAATTCTTCTAAACCTTCGGTGGTGATCTTCGGGGGCGTGGAATGAAATCTAACAAGTGCCATACATATTTGAAATAGAAGGAAGATGATGCAGGCGATCATGGAACCAACTGCAACTACAAACTTGTGGCTTTTAGTCATAGCCGTTGGTAGACTAGCCTGCGAGGACGCAGTCCCGGAACTGGAACAGTCTTGCCCTGAATTCTCACCGCAGATGAGAGGATTCCCGACAATGCTGCAAGAGAACCATGAGCACAAAAACCTTAAATCTAAAACTTTGTACTAGCTAGTGCCAATATGCCATGCATTCTTCATGGCTGAAAATCTCAGAGAGGAACAGGATTAATTATATCCTTACTAGAGTGTCCCTGCAAACGATTTGGGTATCGGTCCGCTCAAGTTATTATAGGACAGGTTTCTGGAAGACACAAGCGCAAGCACACCGAGTACAAATTAAACCAAAATGTTGCAGCTACCTAAAGAACGCAACAAGATAGAATTGGCGTATATGCATCAGCGCTCACTCACATGTACCGGAGGCTTTCAAGGTAGAACAGAGAGGAAGGGATTTCACCATACAAGTGGTTGCTGGAGAGATCGAGTTTCTTGAGCCCGCTAAGCTTGCCAATCTCTGCAGGGATTGTCCCAGTTATGCTGTTGTCTTCCAGCATACTGTGGAACAGAGATGGATACAATTAAAAGCTAGCAAGCCCTCTCACAGTCAGAAAGGGGAAAAGGAACACAACTGGCTGCCATCTACCGTATCCCATGAGAACTGATAGGAAGGAACACACAACACTCACAGAGACTCGAGATTGGTCAAGTTTCCTATGCTTGGTGAGAGGCGCCCTGAGAGATTCCGGCTTGGAGCTTCCCTGCCAATAAGATTTCAAGGAACCTCATAATAACAGCCATGCATTGGGGAGAACTTCACTGATGGTGAAATTAACTGATATACCAAGCTGTGAGAGGAAACTAATTAATTAAAGGGGTGCAGCACAGTGCAGCTCGCTTACAGACTGATGACACGATTGTCATCTGTGCAGGTGACAAAGGAGTAGGTGCAGGGATTCACTAGCGCAAGATTCCAGTCCGTGAGCACTCCCTGCTGTGGATCGAGGAGGCTCCTCACCGACTCCAGAGCTAGCGCTGGATTACCCAATATCAAAGAAGTCAGTACACACCGTACCCATGCAACAGCAAAACAAACAGAAATACGCGGCAAACAGATACTATGGCCGAGGAGTGGAGGACCTTCATCGTTCCCATCATCCGAGGGATCGGCGCTTGACGAGGAAGCGATGAGTAGCAGCAGGAATAGCGAGAGGGAGGGAGAAGACACCGCCATTGGACGAGTCCGCAGACCCAGGGAGTGGCGGGGATGGCTTCGATCCTTCTGCGTGTGATAGACTGATAGCCTATGTGGGGGCTTTGCATTGGTCTTTCGTTATGTGGAGAGAATGAAAAGGTTTACGTCTTTCGAACCCGACGCGCGTACTTTCACCACCCTAGAGTGCACGCAGTGCAAGAATTCCAGTGCCATAAAATAAAGCGTTATTTATGGGTTTGCTTTGTTGATATCATTTTTTATTAGATAATGGATATAAAATCCGGCCTCTACATCTGAGGATGTACACAGGCCAAAATTACAGAGTTTTAAATGAGATAAACAAAGAGAGCCATAGTCCTATACATGGACTGGGACGCTAGTTTAAACAATATAAATGTTTTCATCCTTTACTGGATATCTCTAAAACAATTACTTCTAATTTCTTGCTTATCTTCGAGAGCACGTCCTTGGCTGTCTCATCATGCTGCAGCTGAGCCCAAAAGCATAACCAGTACGCTCCCCTGAAAATTACCTGCATAATAGAGTTAGTTTTCACTTTATTAAAAACATAATCATTGTTCGAACTATATATTGTATTAAATGATTTGAGTCGATTGCTTTCGATGTATATTATAATTCATATAACTCTAGTTTCTGGTTGCACTACCACTATGAATTTATACGAATTAGCGGTTTTTATCTCGCTGATCCTGTTTTATATCCAATATGTGGATCAGCCAAGATATGTTCGTCATAGTTGGTAGATTTTGCAATTGATAGACATTATAAATGAATCATTGTTGATAAGAATGGCATATACTATTCAAAAACCGTCTTAGTAGGTAGCGATAAGACACCGCCATTCCAAAGGCAGACAACTCTGTAGTGTGTCCACTATCTATACATCTGGTAGCTTTTTTAGGACAAATAGTCAGTTCTCACATATCAAGACCAGTCTTTTCAGCACAGTTCTTTAGAGTTGGGCTTCTGACAAAGAAGTTACTACTTGTTAGTATGAGTATCGTATTAATCATATTAAGCCTTGGGTCGGGTGTTACATCCTCATCCCTTAAGAGACTGACGTCCTCGTCAATCAACTCCAAGCCAGGAACATCCCCTCTTGGCCACATCCATGTGTCCGGTGCCAGCACATGTGCTATGCTATGTGACCACTCTAGGTCCACACTTGCCATGCACACTATGCCTGAACCTGCGCAACTGCGACACACGCGTCTGTGAAACCGCGATATTCGGCTCTGATACCATTCTGTAACGTCTCATCTCTACAAGACCGTGTCCGCTTACATCTGGCAGCTTTTTCTAGGACATAGTCAGCCCTCACTTACCAATGCCGCTTACATCTCACAGCTTTTTCTATGACATAGTCAGCCCTCACAGACTAACACACTTTGTCCTCACTCTGTGCACCCGAAAAGTACTTCTCGGTCGGTGATCCATCCCTAGATTTCTCTAGGTCAAGCACGCTTAACTTTAGAGTTCTTTGGAGTTGAGCTTCCGAAAAAGAAGTTACAACTTGTTAGTATGAGTATCTTATTAATCCTATTAAGCCTTGGACCGAGTGTTACACCTTTGCCCTATTCTTGCCTAGGATTAAACCTTGGGCCGGATGTTACACCTTTGGCCTGTTCTTACCTTCTCGGTATGGACAAAGAATGTTTTAGTTTCTGCTTTCTAGGTGGGTAATTTAGATACAAAATTTAAGGTTAATTTATATATTATTCATAATAGTAAATGTGAGAAATTTTTTATATAAATTATGATAGGTCCAATGGCTATTAACAGTGGTGATGATTGGGATTGTTTTTTATGGGACATGTATCAGAACGGGTTGCTTTCAGTTTAGTCTATGTACAGAGCATTATTGGATGTATAGGCGATACCGTATAATACTCTAATTTGAAAACTTAAATTACCCCTCAAGATTAAAGTCTTTATGTGATATTTGTACAAGGGAGTAATTTTAACAAAGGATAATTTAGCTAGGAGACAATGGCAAGAAGTTATAGAAGTGTTTTGTCTGCTCCTCCAATGAGACCATACAACATTTACTCTTTGACTGTTATATGCTAAATTGCTAAATTTATGTAGAGAATTATTCATATTTCATTGAACCTAAAACCTCCGACTAGTATACATAATTTGTTTATAGGTTGGTTGGAAGGGTTAGATAAAAAGGAAATCTCAAATTCTTGTGGGGGCAAGTGCTATTTGTTGGGCACTTTGGTTAACACAGAATGATGTTGTGTTTGACAAGGCGACTGCACCGTCTTATTTACAGGTTATCTTTAAAGGGACATAGTGGACCAGGTACTGGACTTTAGAAGAAGGAGCATCGCCAGCTTATGAAGGCGGATTGTAAGATTATTGAAATAGCCGAAATGGAGGTGTTTACAAGACATGGCTGGTATTTTAGTAACAGAGTTACTCTAGTTTTTTCTATTTGAGATCGTTTTCGTCTTGATGGCTCAAAACTTTGTTTTTGAGATTCCGTGATTTTGTTTTGCTCGTGTATAATAATGAATAGCCATATGCATTAGTCGATGTAGAAGTTGAGGTATTAATATATTCTTTTTTCTAAAAAAATAAAAATCAGATGCTTCTAATGTGAGAATTTTTTAAATTTATTTTTTTCCTAAGGTATCTAGTGGAAATTAACGAGGTGTCTCATTATGAGAATTTTTAGGATTTTTTCCTAAGGCATATGGTGTGAATTAACGTGATGTCTTTATTCGGACTTCTAATTAGTAATAGTAAGATAAGATGTAAGATTTTAGGATTTGTATTTTTTTTCTTAGCACATATGGTGGAAATAAAAATGGTGTCTTTGTTGATGGCCTCTAATTAGTAATAGTAAGTAGGATTCTATTCTGATATAGTTTAGTTATAGTTACTTTATCGACTTTCCACCCTTTATATTGTGCAGTCATTCATGTGTGCTTAACATATATTAAGTTTCTTTCTCATGTTTATATTCTAATAATTTAGTTCCATCCAAATAGAGGAGTTCGTGTCTCTATGGATTAATATACAATTGCAACCTGAGGTTTAAGATTCCATAATTTGGAAGTGGACAAATTAATGATGGCAAGTACTCCACACGCTTAACGTAACGGATTTAGTTCAAAGGATCCTATTGGAGGTACAAGCCAGACCAAATTTGAAAGGCACGTATAGAGAAGAACAAATGCAATATACGTATTTGCCTGGACGCTAATACAATTGAAACTTCTCACAGCTGACAACCTGCGGGCAAGGGGCTGGCTGCACCATGCGAATTGCATTTTGTGTAACGGTCAATTGGAGACTAGCCTGCACCTGTGTTTTGACCTGTGATTTTGCTACAATCGTCTAGAACAAGGCGATGGCGTTAGAGAATTTGGCATGCCTTTGATGGAAAATAACAGCCTTTGTCTATCTCCAAACAGCAGCGATGACATTTAATGGCGTGGAAATTTACATAATGTGAAACTCATGGAAGGAACAAAACCGTAGAATTTTTTAAAACAACTTCCAATCAGCTCTACAAGTGACCTCAAGAGCCAAATATGACATCGGCTAACGGAAGAGGGCATTTTATCAGACCATTTTGATTTTCATTGTCATAGCTCCCACTCCCATTCCCTTCTCTGGGTTCTCCAGGCTCAATATTTTTGTGTCCCCAAATCATTTTTAGGAAGTTGTGTTGCTAGATCCTTTGGGCCTTGGTATTAACATGTGTTGCGTGTTTTGAACTCTATTTTCTATCTTAATTTGAACACTAGCTGCATTTTGGACATCAGCGCACGTTTAGATTAAAAAGTTGAGAACCACGTCGTCATAGATCACATCAAGTGTTACAATTTTCATATAAAGATCAACTCCATTTGAGATCATGTGAACAAAAATTGGTATTTTCATCTATTTTGCAAATATTACTCGCGCATTCAAACTGCGACATTTACTATTTTAAAAATTCCTAAAGTTACATAATGCTATCAAGCGAATACAATTTTTCATCACGCAAAATGTCTGCCATCTGTATATTTTGTAATTTTATAGTATGATATCATGGGTCACTCCTACAATTACTGCAGCAAACATGTTAAAACACAGAATTTTTTTCCTGGTTTGCCTGCTCTTTTGACTCTACCTCTTTGTGCTTTGCATTTTAATTTGTAGGAACCGTATGCTTTTTTTCCTCATGTCAAAGTATCGTGTAGCAAAAGCAAGAAAAATGGAAGAATCCAATTCCAGACTCGGCTTGTCAGTTTGCAACACTTGAGTGGGCACCGTTCTTTTTAGCAACGCAGGACTAGAAAATATGAGGATACGCAGTGCACGACAGGAGACAGATACCCTTGATTTCTTACGATAAAACTCTGAACCGCCTATCACGATTAATGATGTGATCACTTAATTATGTACTGCATCAGTCACAGCCTCAAGCCACCTGGACGCGACGGAGGGACTCTTTGGTTGGATACCGCAAGGCAAGGAGCCAGCCAGGCATCAATCTCGATCCTAGCGTCTAAAATCCAACGCCTTGTTTACTTTTTTAGACAAGGGCCTCTACATCCAACGCCTTGTTTACTTGTAACCCAAAATTTGTCTTAAATAAATTGTTATTGTTATAGGGGCTTCGCTCCCTCCAGTTTTATTTAAAAAAAAAAATCGAACGTCAGGAGCTGCCGAGCCAAGCAACTTTATCTGAACCGGAACCAAACATCCCAACAAACACTTTAATTATCCAAAAAAAAAAGAAAAACAAGAAAGGCAAAAGCAAGCAAGAACAATTAAGCAGTTTTTCCCCTCTTGTTGCCTTTCCATTTTTGCTCCTCCATGTTGCTTCTGGTTGTAATTTCTTGTTCTCTATGCAATGAAAATAGGCACAATCAGTGCAAACAATGTTTCGTCAGTAATGTTACTTTGTCTGGGACTCAGGAGACCAATAACTCACCAGATGATCCATGGATTTCCAGCAAACGTTGAGGTCTTCTTATTACCATTAACATTTGAAATGATCGTAGGTCCAGCAACAAAATCTTAGATAACTTCAGCATTCTAATGGAGAATGATGCCGGGACTTGCTTATCATTGACTTTCTTGACCAAAACATTGGAAATCAAGGGAGGATGGAGTCATGGATGTGTCATGCGCTAGGGAGGAGTCAGGCGGAGCCCTGGCACGAGTCGCACCGCCGAGGGGAGTTGTGCATGCCGAGCGGGACAAGGCACGTTGAGGTCGGTGAGGTGTCAGTCTATGGTGCATCGACAGAGGTGGCGGGCAGTGGCTCGTCGGGCTCAGGCGAGTAGTTTCGGACAGGATCATGAGACAAACAATAGCAATTGAAAAGTAGAAGCTCCCTCTGGAGCCTAAATGAGGATCAGAGGAAGGATTTGGATGCCCAATCAAATTTGAGGGCTCTAGTAGGAGCTCCGGTGGAGTTATGATTTTGGCATCAACATCTATCTATATATCTTATAAAAATAAACCCCACTAGCTATTTCTCTTGCCATGCAAAGTGTCCACATCAGCATCCACTAGAACATCCCACTAACATATAGCACATTCAAGTATCTCATCATGCAAAGTGTCAACATCAGCATCCACTAATACATCCAACTAACACATGCTATTATATTTTTATTCAAACTATTCATATTAGCAAACTACATCATTTATTCACATGTATATACATCTCCCGATTCTTAGTGATTAACACTATAAGCTATTTATATTTCTTTTTCATACCCACGACAACGCTGGGGAATCCTCCTAGTCTATATCTCTTATAAAGATAAACCCCACTAGCTATTTCTCTTACTATGCAAAGTGTCAGCATCAGCATCCACTAGAACATCCCACTAACACATAACACATTCAACTATCTCATCATGCAAAGTGTCAACATCAGCATCCACTAATACATCGAACTAACACATGCTATTATATTTTTATTCAAACTATTCACATTAGCAAACTACATCATTTATTCACATGTATATACATCTCTCGATTCTTAGTGATTAATACTATAACATATTTATATTTCTTCTTCATACCCACGGCAACACGTGGGGAATCCTCCTAGTTTTAATTATATGTTGGAGTTCGTAGGGGCTCTGCTCTTATAGCACCTATTACCAAACTCAATGGCAAGCAAAACCTTATTAAGTTATTCAAGATAGCATGAGCACCATTAAGTGAAGAGTAGAGCCTACAGCATACTCGCCCAGCTTAAAGTAGACACAGGGCTGGCAAGGAACTTGTTCGACTACACTGCCATTTTGTTGGAATTGCAATGGTCACGATCACTGCGGTTTTGGAGAAGAATCCGTCTGTGTAAAGGCACGATCACCGCCATTTTGGCATATGATCCGACTATGTAAAGGTCATGATCACCATCCGCTTTGGAGCAGGAGTCATCTAGGAAATGATCACTGTCGCGATCAGTGTTGGTTGCTCCTTACATAGTCCTAGGCAGGATTACAATTTGTAGTTTGGTTTTTCTAATCGTTACAACAGAATCATAATCTGATTGGTTTACATGCCAATCCATCTAAACCTTATGCGCCAAGTAAATTAGACATCCCGAATAACCAATCGTTCCGGACCAACCCCGTCTTGTGGGCTAGTCATGGCTTCGGTGATCCGGGTTTCAGGTATTCAAAGGTATTCGTCAAAAACTACAGTTCTTAAGCTTAATACAAAAATTGAAAATACTGACATCCTATATGTGTACATGTCTGAGATGAAAAAATATGCTGCAGAAAAGAACAGACACAAGACTGGATCTGATTACTGAATCGAACGACAATTGCAAAACATTATGTAAGATAAGAGGAGAACTGCGTAATAATCATTATGCGAAGTGTGGAGAGTTCGTTTACAGCATACTAGCCGGCAAGAAGATACAACAGGTCTGCCTAATAATTTTTGATAATTCGATTAATTTACTGCTATTTTGCCAGAACAGCGATGGCTTATTCAACCTGGGTGTTGTTGCTAGACCTTAATACTGAGCTTCATCAGGTATATATCCTCCTTAATAAGGTAAGCGACTCCCAACTTGGGGCTTCTATTGTTCAACAGTGATATAGGGATAGAACATCGGTTTCAGCTTGGTCCTGTCACAGTCCTGTTCTGCAGCACAGATAAGAGGATTCCCGACTATGCTGCAAGAAAACCACAGATTTTAAACTTTCTATAAATTTCTTCCAACCGTTCATTTCCTATAAAATGTCATGCGTCTGAGATGAAAACAAGATTGGATACTTACTTGAACGTTCTTGCAGACGTTTTTGGCATTGGACCACTCAAGTTATTGTACGACAAGTCTCTGAAAGACAAGAGTGCAGAGTGAGTGCAACCAGGCTATGACTTACCCAGACTAGAACACAAACCATTAAGAAATGGTTCAAAGGAAAACATGCTGTTGCAAATTGGCGTGCATGCTTTACTTACATGTAGTGGAGTCTTTCAAGGTGGCCTAAAGAATTTGGGATTGTACCATCTAATTTGTTACTGGACAGAACAAGTGTCCTGAGCTTTGCTAACTTGCCAATCTCTGTTGGGATTGGCCCAATTATGTTGTTGTTCTGCAGCAGACTGGGACAGAAAGAAAAAATGAACACCTCCCAATAAAAAAAAGTTAAAAAAGAACACTCAACACTAAGACTTGGTCTATCCATGGAAAGAATACTCACAGTATCTCAAGTTTTGTCAGGTTCCCTATGCTCGGGGAGAGCGGGCCGGAAAGGTACTTGCTTGGAGCTTCCCTGCCAAACATTCAAACATAAGAACATGAGAACTATATATATGGTGGGTTTGATTTGGAGCTAGGAATAGATGGAGAGAGTAGGGGTCTAGCTTACAGTGCAGTGACAAGATTCTCTGGTGAGCAGGAGATGAAGGACCAGCTACAGGGATCAACAGAGTATGGGTCCCAGTTTTTCAGCGCACCATGGGGGTCCTTGAGGAGGCTCTTGATCGTCATAAGAACTTGCACTGCCAGTGCCACAGAAATCAACACCTAACAGTGCAAGAAACTAACAGAGACAGACACCACTAAAACAAAATGAGTCCTTGGAAACGACAACAAAGGAGAACCTTCATAGTTGAAATCCTTGGGGGCGGCAAGGCCGCTTGAAGGGAAGAACAGCAGTAGCAACAATAGGAAGGGAGAAGATGGAGGCGCCTTCATTGCTAGAGGCAGGTGACTCGAGAGCACGAGGAAGGCTTCTCTTGGGGAAGAAAGAGGACAGGGTTCCCTCTGCATTTAATATGGCCATCAGTGTTCGAGAATGCAGAAATTCTCTCTGACTCTGTTTATCTGTTTTGTTATCAAAAAGTAGGTAGACACACACTCAGCATACACCACCAGCAAATAAGCACGCACATGCGTGCACATCGAATAAATGCCAACAATTTATGGATGCTCTAAGGGTGACAGAACATGGGAATATATGCTTTGCACTTGCTTCTCATTAAACATGCAAAGATTTGTACTTCAAAAATTAGTTGGAAGTCGAAATCAGCTGCATTTGAATATCCTTGGGCTTGGTGCATAGTTGCATTACTCCACTAGCCATATAGACAGTCCTGCCCAAAAAAGTCACCATAGTCCAACTGAATTCTGCTTAAAAAAAGGCAGCCAGGACCCGGGAATGCAAGATTTCAGCACTAGTATATTTTTTATGTGGATTAAGGTTAATTAGGTAAAATAAATAATAATTCAAGACAATTAGTGTGAGAGTCATCTGAATTTATGAGTTATTACAAGATCAAGTGTTTAAATCTGAATTATGATGTGCAAGCACAAATTGTAGACAATAGATATCTCTCGCATACACTAAGCAAGATAGCACATGCGAGAGAAAAACAGAACCGAGGCCTACCGGACTTTGAAGATTTTGTGGCGAAGCAATACTCATCAGTCCGTGCTGCCGCCAGCTAGTGAGGGAGATGGTGACCATGCACTACTGCACTATACTGCAGACGGGAAAGAGGACTGCCACATAGTCTCATGGTGAATCTTTAGCATTGGATCTGAGCTCATGGTGAATCTGTAGCGTTGGATCTTGATGGCAAAGCACGAGAAGGGAAGCAGGCAAGAGCAGCCATGAGAGGTAATGGCAGGAGAGGCAAGCTGAGATGGCACTATGGCACTGAGGAGGTGCTGGAGACGGATATTGACTGCACAGCAAGCTCGCCAAGGAACAGAGATAGCAAAGGAAGTGAGCTCGGTAGTGGAATCTAGAGAGAGGAGAGAAAGCTGGAGTGGAGAGCAAAACAGATGAGCTCAACCTCATCTCCAGCCACGTGTCGACGAGCTCCAATGCTTGGTCAGCATGTCAACCTGCCAGTGTTACAAGCATGAGAACCCTCAAACATGACACCCTACAGTGCTAAAAGCATGAGAACCCTTATCCTCATTAATATGAATGAGGTGTCAAAATTAGTATCCATGCACACATGTATTTCCTCCCAGTAGATATTGCAAGACTGAAATTTAATTTATTGTAGCCATCCACACTCTACATACAATGACATTACAAAGAGATCATCACATCCTCACAAGAAGAAGAAAATATCACATTATATTACTTTCTACATGATTCATTCATTCATTCATGGATCTTTTCACCATGGTTTTGAACACGAATTATAAAATTCCCCAATCTGTTCATTCGATTGAGGTGCAGGATCATCCTCATCAAGAATACAAGGTTCACATTGTAGAATCACAAATAAAATTTATCTGAATATTGAAGCAAGCATTATCACTTTATTTCCCTTACTAAATATAGGAAATTTTGAGAGGCAACTAGCTTGCAGTCTTACTTGTCAGCTCTTCATGTTGGTACATCATTGCCATGGCCGGTTCAGTCTCCTACAATCCTGTTCCACATTATAACCCACAGACAAAACTTCTGACTATGCTGCAACAAAACCATGAGCATGAAAAAAAAACTTATATATAAACTTCCGTTATGTGCAATACTTCCAATGAGAAAATTATGTTCTCGAGAAGCACAAACATAAAAATGGAAGCCTTACTTGCATCATATTACACAAGATCTCAGTACCCACCAGGTTATTATATGACAAATTTCTGAAAAAATTAAGCACACAATGAGCACAAACTAAACTAGAATTACCTTAAGACACAAGACAATAACGAAAACAAGCTGTCACAGATAGGCTTATGCTCCACTCACAAGTGCAGGATGCTTTCAAGGTGATCCACGGAGTTTACAACATTGTCAATCTCTGTTGGGATTGGCCTGTTTACATGTTGTCTAGCAGACTGTAACAGGGAAACAAATAGGAAACTAATTGTTAGACATATACAGACACTAGCACTGATAAAGGCTATCCATGAGAATACTCATGCATCCTCAAGATAGCTTAGGCTTCCTATAGCTGAGGAGAGCATGCTCAGATGATTCTGGGTTGAACCTTTTCCCTACCAAGCAAAAGGTAGGAATTAGGTGTGGATATGTAGAGTTTGCCATTAGTTAACAAATAACAAGCTGGCATGAATTCAAGATCTGGGAACCAATATATATAAAAGAGTAAAATGCATGGAAGGTCCTCAAACTTTTAGGGTGTTCCCGTCTAGGTCCTCAAACTAAAAAAGTGACCATTTGAATCCTTAATCTATTATCGTCGCACACCAATGATTCAAAACCCACCACGTCAGCACTAGCATCTGACATGGACATGCCACGTAGGCAGCTCGTAGGTCAGGCCATCATGCAAGCGCTCTGCATGCACGACGGGAAGAAAAGGAGGGGCGGCGCTGCTACAGAGCCATGCTCGGCGGTGGGGTCCGGATGTCACGCGGCATCCACGTGCTTCTCCCTTGCCTGGCGGGGACAGGACCAGGGATGCGGGTGCCGACCCCGAGCAGCAGCGTGCGCATGGCACGGGGCGCACGCGGCGGGGCGGAGCTAAGGCGTGGGATCGCACGGCGCTCGCGTGACGGCAGGGTGGAGCCAAGGCATGGATTGCACGGCCTCTTACACGAAGAACGGAGGCTGTGCCGCCTGCTCCCATTCAATCGGAGGAAGAAAAAGTGGGGGTGGGAGAGGCATGCGGTCGCAGTCCTCTCAGGTGACCACATTGACGACGCATACGTCCTGCTCCAGCACCCTGCACTGCTCGCTGCCCCAGGACAGCATGGCGTCCAATACGTCAAACAGCGCCTGAGATGTAGAAGAGCGCCTCCCGGAAGGCCGGAACCGCGTCAAGAACGAGTTGCCACACAGCCCGTTGACGACGCTGTGGGTAAACATGGCTTGCCTCATCCTCCGAATGTTGCCTAGGACGCTGTCCAGGGGGCTCGCCCTGTCCATCACCAAGTTGTCGTCAGCCAGCGTCTCCAGCTTGAACAGGCTGTCCACCACCAGCACCATGTCGGGGTCACGGCCGACGCGGACGGCGTCCCACCTCGCCACTGCGACCTCGCGTGCCTCAAGGGCCTCCACGAAACAGTGCGCTAGGCGCTGTAGGCGTCCCACATCGGCGATGCATACTGCTCGTCCGCCGCCTGCACGCAGCTCACCAGCCGCGTGTGCATGGCTGCGCCGCCGTGCCTCCTTGCTGTTGCTCATGGCTGCCTCGTCCGCCATGGCACACTCAGGAGTTCCATCTCTTCCATGGACACCTTGTAGTCGATCGGGAGTCGGCAGTCCTCAAAGTGGTCGCCTACGAAGGCCGTGACCCACGCCTCTCACCACCACTCTCTTCTTCCTCTAATCGCATGAGAGCAGGCACCATTGTCTCCCTTCTTTGCACGAGCGCCGCGCGACCCCACGCCTCGGCTTGCCCTGCCACATGCGCCCCGCGCTATGCGCATGCTGCCGCTCGGGCCAGCACTCGCGTCCCTGCTCCTGTCCCTGTTAGGCAGGAGAGGACGCGGATGCCGCGCGCCACCTGGACCCCACCACCGGGCACGGCTCTGCAGCCGCACCCCGCCCCCTCCTTTTCCTCTGGTCGCGCGCGCAGAGCGACACGGCATGCCCACACCGGCCGGCATGATGGCCTGAGCTGTGTATGTGGCATATCCACGTCAGATGCTAGTGCTGATGTGGTGGATTTTGGACTGTTGGTGTGCGATGGCAATAGATTAGGGACTCAGGTGGTCACTTTTTTAATTGGAGGACCTAGACGGGAATCGACTAAAAGTTTGAGGACCTACAGTGCATTTTACTGTATATAAAAAGTACCAAACCTACCCAGCAAACTTGAAATTTTAAAGCCCAGATGGTTTTCTAGTATTGATGAATTTTTTTCAGCAATTAACAGGAGGGAGAAGAAGTTTACCTGCCCATACCGCCAAATCTTCGGTGACATTGCAGTTCACATAAAGAAACTGCCAAATTGCAACAGCCTAATCGTAGTCTAGCAAATCTTACTGCAACCTGCTAAATAACAAGTCCAATCAAAAAGCATAGGAAAAGAAGTAAGCTACAGTTCTATGAAAGGTAATCATATAATTGAAAGCACCTTTTTCTGAGTTCATAGCGTGTGACACTCTGAGCCTTCAGTACAGGCAAGGCAAGGTAACTTGTTAGTCAAGGAACAACTGGACACAACCTAATCCTTCGCTGCTCTTGGGCTCTATAAAACATGGATCATATTTATGATCTGTCATGTCCCAAAATAGAAGATCCAAAACCTCATAGGTAGCTCCTTTTCCATGGTGCAATATCTGTTCTGACGTAAACACATAAATATGATTCTTGATGCAGAGCCAGCTGCATGAATGAACCTTCTTTACTCTTTGATTTTCCATTGACCTCCACACTCCAGCCATTTTTTCCCACTTACATCTGGCACCATATATTTGAGCCAAAACGATATACGGTAGTGACAATCGGGATTTTTGCATCACCATCTTTTCGGCAACTAGCTCTGCCATGCTAGTGTTCCCTTGGACTACACAGGCCTCCAGAATATTAGAGAAAGTAGCAGCACTAAACTTCGGCATGTTGTTCTCTACATAATCCACTGCCTCTCTGAACATCCTAGCACGGCATAACATGTCAACCACACAGGTATAGTGGTCCAGGCTAGGCATAATATGGTACCTATCTTTAAACAGGGTAATTATATCCATTCCTTCAGTTACCAAACCTTCTAAACCACATGCAGATAAGGCTCCAAAAAGAGTGATTCTATCAGGTTGGATACCACACTTGAGTATCCTTTTAAATATTACAAGGGCTTCCTTAGCTCTTCCATTTTGCAATAGGCCAAGAAGCATTGTATTCCATAACACCAAATCCTTGGCACCAACCATATTGAAGATTTTTCTGGCATGCTTCATTAACCCCAATTTACAGTACATGTCAGTGAGAGCTGTGGAAACAATTACATCATTCTGAAATCCAAGCTTGCAAACCAGGCAATGGATTTGAGTGCCCTGCTCCATTAAACCAAAGCACGAACTCCATCTCAGCACACTCGCAAAACTGAACTCATTTGGAACAATACCATTTCGCATAGACACCGCAAAGAGGCTGAGGGCTTCTTCCATCAGGCCACTCCTAGCATAGCCCGATATCAGGGCATTGCAAGGCTCTGAGGCCCATGTTGGCATTTCTCTGAAGAACTGAACAGCATCAGACAGTCTGTCAGACACGCAGAGGAAGTCAATAACAGCACTAGAAACGATGGAGTTTGTAAGGAAGTTCATCTTAATGCAGAGTGACAACATCTGGTCACCCTTTGCAAAATCCTTCACATCCGAGCAAACACTGAACACGATGGACACTGTAAAGCCATCAACTGAAAAGCCGTTGCTCCTCATGGACTGGAAACACCTAAAGACAGTAGTGCTGAGAGGCTGATCCTTGTAAACAGACATGACAGAGTTCCAGGATGTGACATCTGGTTGTTCCATGCAAGAGAAGACACGCGCTGCATAATCCAAGAGCCCAACCCGGCCATACATATCAATAAGCGCATTGCCTACGACGGTATCACGGTGTGCCAGGCCGTGGCGGACAGCAGCAGCGTGAAGCTGTCGGCCGCGGCGGACAGAGCCAACCGCCGACGACACTATGGAGAAGGTGAAGGCGGTTGGCCTGACGCCACGCTCCCTCATGGAGTAGAAGAGACGGAACGCCTCATCCGGAAGCGCGCCGGCGACGTAGCCGGAGAGCATGGCGTTGTAGGTGACCGCGTCCCTGTGAGACATCCCGTCGAACAGCCCGCGCGCGTCCTCCAGGAGGCCGGAGCTGAGGAGCGCCGACAGGAGGATGTTGTGCGAGAACACGTTAGGCTTGGCGGCGGAAGCGCGCAGGACTGCGACGGCGGACGGTGCGGCGCCGAGGCGGGAGTATGCGGCGCCGAGGCAGTTGGCGAGGTACGGGGAGCGGAAGAAGGCGCGGGAGCGGCGGAGGAGGCGGGCGTGCAGCGCCGCCGCAGCGACGCGGGAAGCGCAGCGGGCGAGGAGCGCGGCGGCGACGCTCGGAGTGAGGAGCGCAGCGTCGGACGAGGACGACGGGGATGAGAGCATCGGCGGCGCGGTTCGCCGCTCGGCGGCTTACGCTTACGCCATGGAGGCACGCGCATCGCTCCTGCGTTGCCTTTGGCTGCTTTGCTCGAATCGAATGCTTTTGCGTCCACAAATCCGGGTGCGGGTCGGCCCAGTGGACCGTCCAAACGGCCCATAGAAACAATGCCCCTCTTGGCCCATCCATAAAAAAGGCGCAAGGCTGGGAAACTAACGCGGCGGCGTCCTCCGACAAGGAGGAGCGGTGGAGCGGATCGGAGCAGCAGAAGCTCCGCGCAGCCGGCAAACGCGAATCGACCACCGCCGCTCGTCGTTCTTCCCGCTGATATGTCTGGTCTCCACACACACGAGAGCGCGGAAGAAAGTATATCCTCTGAGTAGTTACTGCTTACTGCGCATATATTACCCCTTTTGCATAGTTCCATGTTTGTGTTTCGGAAGTGTCTCCATAAAGACACGGTTGAAGTTAACTGATGCAAGCAAACTAATATGTAGAAATATACTATTAAATCAACAGGTACAGCTCTTAGCGTAATGAAGTTCTTAGTTCTTGTCTTCTTTTTTCTCACACCGTTCAGAATATGAAAATGCAATGCATTCCAACATTAGATCCATGAGTAGTTATTACAGTACGTATGAGTAAATATTTGTGTTTGCGTTCTTTCATGTATACAAGAGGTGTACAAATTGGTGAGTAAATTCTTTTTTTAGAAAGGACGGCAAAAGCTTCCTGTTTACTGTTCATTGATTTTTTTTTGCCGTTACTTTTATTAGACGATGAAAACGAAATAAAACTATTCAAGGAATTTACAACTAAAAAATGGTGGCCTCACTTATATGCTCGATTCTAATCTTCATTTTGAAAGACAATTCTTATGACCTGAACATGCAAATTTTGTGTTTATCTGATGGAGGAATCCTTCACACAACTGGTTGTTGATTTGAAGCATCACTTTATGCATTTACTGGCAAGTGGTAACCCACTGTTCTTTAGGTTTTAGTTACTGCATGCTGTTACCTGATTGGTGATTACTCATAATTTTACAGGCTGTCCTTAGGTCTCATATATATATATATATATATATATATATATGGAAATTCATTTTTACACGTACGTGTAGTTACTCTCATCTTCAATAAACTATATTGTGTATGTATTCATACTTGTTTATCGGTTTGAGTATGTTTATATACTCATATTAAGATACTCTAGATCTTACCACGCGAAAATTTTTCAAAAAAAATTATATTTTAAATATATTACTAAAATGCCACTACTATATTATTGTATATAATAAGTATAGCCATATACTCTATGTATGCATGCATACTTAATATACATATCACTCTAGATGGTCTAGTATGATCATATACTTTGTCTATATACATTTCATTCGGTCATATACACCTTAAATCTAGAGATATATAGATGAGAGTAACTACACGCGCGTGTAAAATAAACGCGTCATATATATATATATATATATATATATATATATATATATATATATATATATATATATATATATATATATATATATATATATATACTGCTGGTATCTCCTACAGGGTGGCATACTTTTGGTCTCAGATATGATATTTTATACTGAAAAATGGAAATCACATTGTTTGGGCCTTGCAGCTAGCACCTACAGGATGACATAGCATTCTGCTCAGTTTGATTCTAAGATTATTGTGCACATTTGGTCTCATAGATGCATGCTGCTGAATCTTGCACTTATTGTGCACTTTTGGTCTCATAGATGCATGCTGCTGAATCTTGCACTTTGGGTCACGTATACAGTTGCTAAAACATGCAGTGGATATATGTTGCCAAAATCCGTCTCTGATCACACAAATGCAAGCTAGGACAAGTACTTCTGGTCACATTTGACAGCTACTTTATTGCAATGCTTCAACCTATACCTAGTTTTCCTGAGCTTACATCTTGTACTTACAGGCTTGTAATTCTGCAATGCCCACTGTTGGATTTATGTTCTTTATGCTACCAGCTGGTGTTCACTTCCAGACACAGAAGAACTATGCCTCATGCAGTTCTATAATGGACATGTGAAAGCCGGTGATGCTTTGCCAGGAGGATAGTGCAAAATAAGTCTAGGACAAATGCAATTGCTTACATCCATTCTATGTTGTTGGAGTCTCATGAAACACTCAGGTGAGATTAAATTAGTCTGGGACAAATGTAATTGCATACTTCTTTGAAATGCATCTCAGATCTTACAAAAAATAAATAAACTTCAAGGCTTCCCACAATGTTTCATTTGTGATCAACTACGGACTGTAAGATTTCAGAACCTGTTGCACTCTGAAAAAATAAAGCAAGGAAAAGCATAAAGACGGAAGGGTCAACAGAGCCTGACAACCCAAGCAAAAACTTTCCGGTTCAATAAAAAGTTCTTTTACTTGATCTTATTGTCTCGCAACTATTATTTCTGTAAATATCTAAATCAGTACAAACCTTACACTCTTCTTTTGTACAGTTCATTTAATACACATCTATAGTTATTCTAGTATGGCTCATTTTATTCCTCAATCTGGCAATCTACACAGGATTCTCGGTCTTTATGCTGTACAAGTGCAAACTAGTGGTGGTGGTGGTGGTGGTGTCATCTTGGGCCCGACAGCTCGACGGCCTGCACCAGCAGTGACGAGTCGTCGGTAAGGTCGGAGTAGCAGCGGCTGAAAGTGAAGTCAGGCACCTTGAACTTGTGCGAGTCCGCACGCTGTGAAGCCTCCCACCGCTCTGCGAGCCCATCACCTTCCAGCATCCGGACCACCTCCGACATCTTCGGCCGGTGGCCAGGGAGGTACTGCGTGCACAACAATGCCACCTGCACCATCTCCTCTAGTTCGATCCTGTCATAGCCGCCCCTCAGGCCCTTATCCACCAGCACGTCCAGCTTCTTCTCCTGGTGCATCTTCTTCACCTGATCAACAACAAAACCAACGTTGCTTGATCAAACACACACCTTGTGGCAGATCTTTCTGATTTATTTTATTATTGATGTTTTCGTTGCCTAATAAATCAACAACCCAACAATCAATTGCTTGTTTTTGGATGACTTAAACAAGACACTAGACTTCTTACCCAATCAAGCATGGCTCCCTTCTGGTTTGCTGCCTTTCCAAACTCTAGTGCAGTCTGACCGGTGATCAGCTCCAGTAGCAGGATGCCAAATCCGAAGACGTCGGTCTTCTCGGACGATTGACCAGTGGAGAGGTACTCAGGCGCAATGTGACCAACAGTGCCTCGCACTGCAGTGGTGACATGCGAATCCCGGTGATCGAGGAGTTTAGCAAGCCCAAAGTCACCAACAATAGCCTCGCAGTAGTCATCTAGAAGGATGTTGGCTGCTTTGACATCCCTGTGTATGATCTTGGGGTCACACTGTTCATGCAGGTACAGTAGCCCCCTCCCTGCGCCAAGAGCTATCCTCTTCCTGGTCACCCAGTCCAAAGGTGGCTTCCCTGTAGTGATCATTGTGGAATAAAGTGAAGATTTGCTTGATAGGAATCATATGCTTGCTTTTGTGCTGTGCCAACATTTGTCCAATGGAAAAATAAGGGAATACTAGAATCCAATTCCAGTTACTTTCCGAATTCGGCTTGTCGGGTTGCAACTTGCAATTTGACACCGTCTTTTAGGCATGGTATGATCATCAGGAAAAGAGAGAGAGAGAGAATTTGTTCTGCACTACTGCAAGTGGGCTTATCATTATTAAGCACATTGGAATCTTGAGAAAGCTTACCTTTCAGGCGCGATGCAACGCTTCCATTTGACATGTATGGATAGACCAGCAACCTCTCTGTGGCGGTCATGCAGAACCCATAGAGCCTGAGAAGATTTCTGTGCAGTGCCAAGCTGATCATCTCAACCTCAGTCTGAAACTGTGCCTCTCCGCCCGCAGCATTGCCGTCCTTCAGTCGCTTCACAGCCACAAGAGTTCCATCAGGGAGCTGCCCTTTGTAAACGTATCCAAAGCCACCTTTTCCTAGTATGTTCTTGCTGCTGAAATTTTCTGTCACAGATTGGAGCTCCCTGAACTGGAACCTCTTCACGTTTCCAAGGCTAACGTTCTCCATGTGTTGGTCTGCATGTGGCCAATTCATTCCAAGAACAATTTCATCATTAACTGTTAATCTCTCAGGCTACCAAATGATGTATGGATTGAAAGTAAACATGTAGGTCTGCTTACCATCGACATCAAAAAGGATCTGCCGGTTTCTACGATGCCTCCACCAGAACAGAAATCCAGCAGCAAGGAAGAGGAAGCTGATGCAACCAACTGCTGTACCAAATGCAATTGCAAACTTATGGCTTTTAGATTTTGCCGGTGGCAGAGCACCCTGTGAACTATTGAGGTTGTAGGACACTGGCATCGGGGCAGTCCCATAGCAATCTTTCTCGGTGTTGGTGCCGCAGATGAGAGGATTCCCAACTATGCTGCAAGAACATCAATAGCAGAATAGCCTTCAGTCTAACATTTCCTGTTCAAGTGCCATATACTTGGGATGTGAAGATTACATTATATAGGAACAGACACAAAATTACAGCCTTACTTGAATGTTCTTGCCAAAGATCCCGGTATTGGACCACTCAGGTTATTATATGACAAGTCTCTGAAATACATAGTGTACAGTGAACACAAACCCAAGTAAAATAACACCCAAACATGAACACAAACAGTGAGAAACTACTCACAGGAAAACAAGCTGGGACAAATTAGCTGATACTGAAGGGAATGGACCAGACAGGGTGTTGTTGTTGAGCCTCCTGGACATGGCAACAAATCCAGGTTATCATGACAAGAGACAGGAACTATTTAATGTGAACGCCTGAAGAACAGCATTAATGAGAGGCTTGCATGTACTGTACTACTGTAGAGTTGGCACTCACAGGTACTGCAGGCTCTCAAGGTGGCCCACAGAGGTGGGGATTCCACCATACAGGTGGTTGCTAGAGAGATCAAGTGTCTTGAGCTTTGTAAGCTTGCCAATCTCTGCGGGGATTGGGCCGGTGATGTTGTTGTTCTGCATGCTACTGCAACAGGGAAAAGGAAAGCAAAAGATCAACATGGCTCCAGTCAAAAAGGAACCACACTGACTGTTGAAAGCAGGAACTGGTAATGACAAGGCTATCTATATGTATCATCAGGGGAGAAGAAGTACAGTATGTACTCACAGAGTCTCTAGATTGGTCAGGTTCCCTAAGCTTGGGGACAGCAGGCCAGAGAGGTTCTGGCCTGGGACCTCCCTGCCAAACAATCACCACAAGAACATTGATTGGTAAGAACACATGGACATGGGGAAGGAAGAACTCTGCAGTGAAATTGATAGAGGAGGGAGGAAGTGGAATGCTTACAGTCTGGTGACGAAATTCTCGAGCGAGCAGCTGACGGTGGTCCAGCTGCAGGGATCCACGGAGTTCTGGTCCCAGTTCTTGAGCACACCACGGGGGTCCTCGAGCATGTTCTTGATCGTCATCAGAGCTTGCACTGCACAACATTATACATATACCAGGGAAATTAAATCAGTGAGCTCCCACCAATGCAAGAAGCAACACAGCAAAGACAGCCAATAATGAAGTGAAGTCCTTGATTTCATTTCTATTCGAGAAAGAACCGTCAAAAAAAAACACCGATTTGATTCGAGGGAAAAAGGGAACAGAGATGGAAACTAGTAGTACTGTAGAAAGAGAGTACGTATATAACGAAACAAACAAAGAGAGGAAGGACGGAGGAACCTTCAGGATTGACGCCCTTGGGAGAGAGGAGAGCGCTGCAAGGGGAGGAGACGATGAGCAGCAGCATGAGTAGCACCGCCAGGGAGGAGGGGGAAGAAGATGGAGGCGCCGCCTCCATTGCTGAAGGGAGGCACGCAGAGGTGGGGTGGAGCCAAGAGAAGAGAGCGAGGAAGAGTGGCGATTCGTTCCAAGGGCAAGGGGAGGACTGAGGAGGTGCCTGCGACCTGCGTGCAATGTGTGTGTTCAAACATGGAACGAGCGTGAGGCCAAGAAAAACATGCAAACGCAGCTCTCCCCCACACGCCACAGGCCACACAGAGAGGGAGAAGGAGAGAAAGCAGGTAGGCAAGCCGAGCGAGATGGCAGTGGGCAGTGGCACTGTGCGGGTAGGGGGACGCAAACGCAAGGCAAGCAGAGACAGGCAGCCCCGGCTCTGGGGCCCTGTCAGAGGCAAATGACACAAAAGAAGATGCTTGCGCTTCGGCAGGACGAGCACAAAAGCAGAAGCAGGGGAGAGGAGGGTGAGGGAGGGAGGGAGGGAGGGAACAAACACGCCTGCCACCTGACCTGCCATGGAAAACCGGGATAGAAAACAGTGGACGATTTTTTTTCAGTCCTCCGAATTTTTCTCCCCTTTTGTTTGCTCTTGTGTTTTTGTGTTTCACCCCAGAATTCAAACACTTATATCAAATCTTGTGACATATACATAGAGTATTAAATATAGATAAAAAAATACTCTCTCTCTGTACCCATAAAAAAAGTTATTTAAGATGATGACACGGTCTTCAAAACCTAACTTTGACTCCTTGTTTTTTATAAAAATATTTATTAAAAATTAGTGTGTGTATATATATTTATATATTTATGAAAATATTTTTCAAGACAAATCTATTCATATGTCTTTCATATTTTCAAATTCAATAACTTAAAAGTTATTCATGATTTATATTTTAAATATTTAACCTAAACCTTGTCCAAAACAATTTTCTTTATAAATATGGAGGGAGTAACTAATTATACAATTTACCCGTATTTGCAAGAAGACTTTTTTTAGCCTAGTTAGTCCATGGTTAATAATTGCCACATATAAGGCCTTGTTTAGTTCACCCCAAAATGAAAAAAGTTTTCAAGATTCCTCATCACATCAAATCTTGCGACACATGCATAAAACATTAAATATAGATAAATAAAATAACTAATTGCACAGCTTACCTGTAATTTGTGAGACGAATCTTTTGAGCCTAGTTAGTCTATTGTTTGCCACAAACAGATGAAAATGCTACAGGGTCCCAAAAAATTTTGGCAATGGACTAAACAAGACCTAAATGAAAATGCTACATTAGCCTAAAAACTTTTTGCGAGATAACTAAACAAGGCCTGACTTGTGAGGAAGACAAGGAGGAGAAAATGGGAAATGTGGATAGGACTATTCTACCGTTTTTTCTCAATTTCTTTGTTCCAAACGGCCTACTTATCTTCTCTTGCTGTGTTTTCGTTTCCTTCACTTTTCCTTTAAAAACCTTTATTCCAAATCTGAGGAATAGAAGGACATGTCAAGACAAAAGAGGAGGAATAAATGGAGGATTTTTCTTTTTCAGGCCTACGTCTTTCCTTTTTGTTTCTAATATATATATATAGGGCTTGCAGGTAAAGATGGCAACGGGTACATGGGTAGTGGCCACCCGTACCCGCACCTCGCGAGGTCTAAATTTTACCGGCCGTCAGGTTATCCGTACCCACACGCAGGTAGAAAAATGCTTCCATACCCGCACCTGCGCGGGTAAATTCTACCCGACGGATAACCCGTACCCGATAGCATACCCGAGAATCACATTTAAATACCAAACTTTAACATACAAAAATAAATCATTTCAAGGCTCTAGCAAGTTACAAACTAACATTTATATAATGGCATCGAATTCATATATATGATATGAGGGTTTAGTTGGATTTGGACCAAGTTTATAAGCTATATGGTCTAAAATGACAAGGATGGCTTGTTATTTTGGCGGGTGCTTTTTACCCGTGGGTAGGCGGGTATGGGTAGTATACATCCAAACCGTACCCGACATACCCGATGGGTATAAGATTTTGTCCAATAACGTATCCATGGGTAGAAAATTCATCTCATACTCGTCCTTTTATCAGGTAAAATCCGTCGGCTACTCAGGTTTTAGGTACGCATTGTCATCTTGGGGAAGACCCAGGAGAAAGAAGAGAAAAATGTGAATCTATTGTTATTATTGTTTGAAGATAAACAACTACTACTATGAAAAAAAATGCACACATGATATCATTGAAGTGACTACTATTTTCTACTAGAATAATACATATATTATCGAATAAACGTATAAAATTATAATTCAACACGTGAATTTTATGTTTTATAGTATAATAAGGTTTGTTAACCGGGAAAGCAAAAACTATTAGGCTATGTTTGAATGTAAATATTGGGTGGGAGGAATTGAATTGGGTGCCAACATCAATTCAGCCTTAGAATGGAAATAGGTTCAATACCAAATCTATTGTTTGGTTGTAGATAGAATTGGTAGCTAGAATAAAGTAAGTTTATAATTAGGTATGAAAACGGATCAGATACGGATGGATATTTTTGGTTGGATTTGGATTCGAATACAGATAGTGTCAACCATATCGGATAAGATACGATTGAATGTCGACATCATAAATTTATGATTTTAGTATTCGGATATAGATACGGTATTAGATGTTGAATATTCGGACTTGGATACGGACAAATCTGAACCTCTCTAAACGAATTCGGTCTCGAATATGATCCAAAAATATTCGTACTATTTTTACCTCGGTTATAATGCCAATTCATATTTGGTTGGTCATACATTAAGGCCTTGTTTAGATCTAAAAAGTTTTTGGATTTTGACACTGTAGCACTATCATTTTTGTTTGACAAATATTGTCCAATCATAGAGTAACTAAGCTTAAAAGATCTGTCTCGCGATTTACAAGCAAACTGTACAATTAGTTTTTGTTTTTATCTATATTTAATGTTCCATACATGTGCCGTAAGATTCGATATGACGGGAAATTTTGAAAAGTTTTTGTTTTTTAGGGTGAACTAAGGCCTTGTTTAGATCAAAAAGTTTTTTGATTTTAACACTGTAGCACTTTCATTTTTATTTGACAACATTGTCCAATCATAAAGTAACTAGGCTTAAAAAATTTGTCTCGCGATTTACAAGCAAACTGTACAATTAGTTTTTATTTTTATCTATATTTAATACTTCGTGTATGTGCCGCAAGATTCGATGTGGTAGAGAATCTTAAAAAGTTTTTGTTTTTTTGGGTGAAGGCGTAAACAAGGCCTGAAACTACAACTATCTTCCTCCCTTCTCTAGCTTGCGCCTAAGATCTCCTCTGCCTAGGCCCGCCGCCCGCAAGATCTCTTCACCCTGGGCTCTCCGCATATAGTTATCCTGTGAGGACAATTAACCACGAAGACACTGCATACGGTTATGCCAACTCTTGATCTAGGCTAATACAAACAACTAATCACACTTGTATTGTCTCCACGTATCAAGTAAGGTATAATATATTTCAAAGATTCAACACATTTGCAGCCTTGTTTAGTTCACCCCGAAAACCAAAAAGTTTTCAAGATTTCCCGTCACATCGAATCTTTCGGCACATGCATGAAGCATTAAATATAGACAAAAATAAAAACTAATTACACAGTTTAACTGTAAATCGCGAGACGAATCTTTTGAGCCTAGTTAGTCTATAATTAAACAATATTTGTCATAAACAAACGAAAGTGCTATAGTAGCGAAATCCAAATTCTTTTCGCATCTAAACAAGGCTCAATCCATTACATTACAACACAGGTATTCTAGACAGAAGTTCAAACTCATTTTAGGGCCTGTTTAGATTGGAGATGAAAATTTTTTGGATGTCACATCAGATGTGTCGGAAGGATGTCGGGAGGGGTTTTTAGAAACTAATAAAAAAACAAATTACATAGCTCGTCAGGAAACTGTAAGACAAATTTATTAACCATAATTAATCTGTCATTAGCATATGTGGGTTACTGTAGCACTTAAGGCTAATTATGGAGTAACTAGGCTTAAAAGATTCGTCTCGCGATTCTCAACTAAACTGTGTAATTAGTTTATTTTTTATCTACATTTAATGTTCTATGCATGTGTCCAAAGATTCGATGGGATAGATGAAAAATTTTTGGACCCTGTTTAGTTCCCCACCCAAAATTTTTTCACTCATCCCATCGAATCTTTGAACACATGTATGAAATATTAAATGTATATAAAAAAATAAACTAATTACACAGTTTGGTTAAAAATCGCGAGATGAATCTTTTAAGCCTAGTTAGTCCATGATTAGCCTTAAGTGCTACAGTAACCTACATATGCTAATGACAGATTAATTATGCTTAATAGATTTCTCTTGCAGTTTCCAGATGAGTTATGTAATTTGTTTTTTTATTAGTTTCTAAAAACATCTTCCGACATCCTTCCGACACATTCGATGTGACACTAAAAAATTTTCCATCTCCGATCTAAACGGGACTAAACAGGGCCGGGAAAAGGAAATTCACCTATCATTCATGCCATAAAGCAACTCCAGTGCTTTATTGGAAGCTGTGACGTGTTGGCCGCAGTACAAATTTTTCTCCCAGCAAAGCCACCACCTTTGAGGGATTCTCTGGAACCAAAGAATGGGCAAAGTTGGTGTGGGGGCAGCTAGGCACTGACTTGGGAAGTGTGTCGGAATTCCACGGGAGGTGGCCAAAACCGCCAAAGGTGAATGAAAAGAGGAGCAAAGCCATGCAGCAAAAGCGTCTTTGGCACGAGAGGATCGATGAGGAGGCACGGATGATGACAGCCGCTGGCCCTTACCTGAGACCAAATGGAGACACGATGGAACTGGAACACGGTGGAATACGGACAAGGGAATATTTGCCGGTCTACGTGCTTTGCATAAGGATGAATAATCGAGTAAAAAGGTGTGTTTACTGTATCAAGGTGTTTTTGGATCTATTTAGCATTAAAAATTAGTATCGGTGGATCAAAACATATATGCTCAAATTAGCACAGCTACATCGAAATAGAGCTACTAATTATTAGTTGAGGGATTGCTGATTATTAGTTTCATTAGCAGGTTTAGAATATATATAGGTGGTTACTAGTAAAATTGTTCGTGTGTTGCAACGAGGTTAATAAAAAGTATATACTAATTTTTTTACTAAAGATTTAGGTGTAAAAATAATTGTTTATGTCAAAAGATCAAATGTTGTTTAGTGTGTGAACACCCATGACATTTGTGGTTTGTCTCCTCAAACATGCAGAGCACAATGTCCTTTCTCCATACCTTCTAAGGTGTGAACTCCCATCGCGCCACTACATTGTTTCTTTCGGCTTAATATATGATGTAGGACAAGGTGCGGCGTGGTCGAAATGCCAGTACCACACCTAATCCCAGACTAACGAGTAATGCCCTAGATACAACCTCATCATGGGTGCTAGCCCCAACAGGATGCTTCACATATAGCAGTACCACTGAGCTTATAGAGATTGGAGCCCCAGTTATCGAGCTTAGTTCTACACCGCCGCTCCAGGCATCACACTGTGTAATACCACATGGACGCCTAGCTGTCGTGGCCTTCGAGCCATGGAATCATGATCTTCCTATCAATTCTTGTTTCTCATGCTAATGCAATGAGGTGTCTCTGCGTCGTGGCGGCAAGACCAAGCGTAGGGCCAAGCCATACAGATACACAAGTTTTATAAGCGGCCAATGCGGCATCGTACGAGCCATTTGTAGGAGTATTAAGCCTGCTTACATCACTATTTATAAGGAGATAAACTTGTCTCCTGTGGTGGTGTGGCCTCAAGTGCTTTATGCTGCTAAGTTGTATTTCATTTGGTTTGTTTTTTCTTTTTAACTTTAGCTCAGACACTATACGTCTATTGTACATGAATCCTTTACCATAGGTTCTACACATCAGTAGAACATTGCCATAAAAATTTCACTGCAAAAGGACTAAGGAAACATCCCCTCTCAATTGATGAAAGAAGATCTATTTTTTTATTATAGAGTGTAGTCCTAGTCAAAGGAGTTTTAAAAATAGTTTTGCTATTTTTTATTTTATATTTTATATTTTCCACATAATTTAAAAGTTTATTATTTTACTAAGAAAAATTAAAGAAAAAAAGAAAATAAGCCTGGCCATAGCTCTGCCCAATCTACTAGCTCAAGGCCCACGAGGCGGATTCCAACCGAGCTGCGGAGACCCAATGTTGACTGAACTTTTACATCCGGAATTCTAGAGTTTCTCAAATTCAGTTTAGATCCTTTCATATTTTCTTTCTCTCTTACACTTTTACACCTGGAACCTTTCTTATCTTCTATTTTTTTATCATCCTCTTCCCTACTCCAACGTAACAGTCGATTTTGTTGTTGATCCGTGCCAGATACGAACGCGTCTAAGGTCTAAATGGCTAGAGAAGATGAAGACGAATAGTCTATTTAAATTTCTACAAACTTAACTAAACAAGTTTATTAGTAAAGTAAATGGCGAAGCGAAACTAGCACTAGCACAACTAAGCTATGTAAACTTCCCACTCAAGACAAGAACAAGGATAAACACTAAACTACAACAACAAAGCACTACAACACCTAGCTACAAACCTAAACCAAGAAATTAAACTACACAAGCTACCTAACTAAGCAAGGTAAGCAAGAAAATAAAGGAGTGTGTAAAGATTCTTATACCGATGTTGATGAGTAGAGATATGTCCAAGAAACAATCACAATGTATGCACAATAAGAAATCCTCGGCAAGTGATGACACACAATTTTTTACCGAGGTTCACTTGCTTCCCAGCAAGCTAGTCCTCATTGTGGTGATACACCCACTTGATGGATCATGAGCTAATTAGCAATCCAAAGCCAAACCCTTAGTGGGTGTCGTACATCCACTCACAAGATAGGGATCCTCCAAGCCATGAGCAATCCACTAGAGTAGCCAACTACGATCTCCCGCAGGGAAGGCTCAAGAACCCTCACAAATCAATTGGTGAGCCTCGAAACAATCTCCAATCACGAGCTCAACACCTCCACTGCTCCAAGCCGTCTAGGGTGTCGGAAGACAGCCAAAAGTAACAAGAAATCCACAGCAAACTCAAGGATCAAGTGCTACTAAATGCATCACTCAATGCAACGCACTTGAATCTCACTCAATCTCACTAGGATGAGAAATCAAGCAAGGAGATGAGTGGAGGAGAAGTTCTCTAGCTTAAAGTATGCCTCAAGTATTTAAAATGGCAAGAGGGAGCTCCCCAAACCTAGCCACCTTCTATTTATAATGTTATTCTCGTGGACTAGCCATTAGGGTCAAACTCGGGGGTGTTGGATGCTCTGACGCTTACCCGTCGGACGTGGTCCACGTCTGACGCTCGCCTGCCACGCGTGTTAGATTGTTGCGAAGCATCAGACGTGCCACCTCACACCAGACACTACTCAATAAGGTTTAGAAATCTTCGAGCTGGATGTTGATATTTGGTAACGCAATAAGGAATTGGTCCGCAAGCGCACGGATATCGGTGAGCACTTCACCCGGGATGTTTTCCAGAGTATCGTATTTATATTTTTACCACTAGGAGAAAGAGTGCATCTGACTAACCTGGTCTATTACTACTAACCTTTAGGCTACAAAGAATGTTTCTTGATGTGAGTGATATATAGAGAAGACAACAACTTGTTGGGTATTTTAAACGCAAACAGAAAAATCCGCAAGCGCACGGATACCGATGTAGCTTTCACCCGGGAGTATTCCAGAGTATCGATTTTGCACAGGAAACGTGAGTGTACTAATTAAGATTCAAGATCGCCCAAGGATAACTATATAATTATCTTTGGTGGGAAGAGAGGAAGTTTCCTGAGAGTTCTCTAGTTGATCTAAGAATCAAGAATTACTTCAAAGATTATTTATTTCAGTACATTAGAACACTAACCACAGAAAGATATGCGAAGGGGGCTAGGAAGCTCTGACTACGGTCCTACAAACACTGATCCGAACGGGGTGGAATACGTCGACCGTTAGGGCTGTCACTACCCTAGGGCTACCACAACAATCCGCAGGATTGGGTGCAATTCCAGGTAATTGCAAGACTAAACACCACGTCTAATCTATTAATTACTACTCTAGTGTTATAAAGACTAGAGCACTTGATGCAAGCGGGAATCCAATAAATAACTTGAATGTAAATAAAAGTAATTAAAGAACTCAGGAATTATGAATTGAAGAACCTGGAGAACGATGAAGAACGAACCAGTTGCTGCAAAAGTACAATGTTGAGGAAGATCCGACAGACCCGGCTCCTCCTCCGCTCTCCTCTTCTCTCTCCCTATTTTCTAGATTACAACTAGAACTAACTAGAACTAGAACTAGAGGAACTACAACTAGAACTAGATGAACTAGAGGGATCCTCTCTACTTGGATGAAGAATTGAAACCCTAGCTTTGATTTTGTAGAAGAGGTATGTTCTCTAGGGGCCAGGGGGCCTTGCTTATATAGTCTTTTCAGATGAATTTGGGCCGTCGGATCAAACCGACATTAATCGCACGGTTTTCCTTGATCCCTTAGGTTGGTGGAGCACGATCCGCAAAGTTGACCCTGATTGGACACAGAAGGTGGGCGGGCGCCCTGGTCTCTAGGGTGGGCGCCCTGGGCTAGGCCCCGTTCTGCCTCCGCTTTGTTCCCGTGGCTTCTGGAGTCTTCTAGATGATAGAAAATTGCGCGGCACGTTAATATCTCTATGTAAACCCGACGTGTGGGCCTTTCCTCCGTATTTCCTGATAACCCCCTGCAGAAATAGACAAACACCAAAACTCATGGAATTCTGTCAGATAAAACCCTAGTCTAGGTGTTGGTTGCATTTGGATCCTTTTCCATGATTAGTTGATGGTTAAATGTGAGCATTAAGGACCGTCAACAAGCTCCCCCAAGCTTAACCTTTGCTCGTTCGTGAGCAAAGATGAACTCAAGAGTTTCTGCAGTGGTTTCATGCCTTAAAGATATACATGCGTTCAAACAAGATCTCATCTCTTGGTTAGGGTAAACTGTTAAGATTTAAACTTACTCATTTTTCCTTCCACCATGGGGCTTGCAACCGTCACTTGTGTCTTGAGCAGTTAAAAGATAAAACGGTCTAGTCAAGCGCCATGTCTCTTGTTCTTCGATTAACTATAGCTCTGGAGTTTTTGCAGATTTTCAAATAAAACTCAGAGATTCCTTGTATGACTCTCTCTAGTTTCTCTTTTGTGGTATTTCTAGATCCTTACCAAGGCAATAATGGTGTATGCCTTCTCTCAAAGTATGTGGTATTTTTGGTATGAGGCATAATGGTATTGCCTTCTCTCTCACCCTACTCTAATAAGGTTTTGATATCTGGAGCTCATAGGTGGGAGACAGCTAATACATACTTACAAGACATTTATTGCATAGTCAAACCATGGATCCAGAAGAATAAGTCAATAAGTCAAATCAAGATGTGCATGTGTGGCGAATAAATGGTGTATGGTGATGATGGTGATAACAATGGTGAAAGTCTAATTCTACTTGTGCTCTTTTGAGGGATACATACCTTTCTTGCTCTTTTGAAACTTTTTGAGGAGAATGAGATGCTCTATATTTTATTTTTCTTTTCTCTCAGGTGGGTATCTTGTACCCCTAATTCTACTGTCGGACACTTGTCCATTTTTACCTCTCGTCTCACGTTTTCTTTTCTTTCGAGGTTCCGGGCACTTGCCCCTTTTTATTTTCTCGTATCTTCTTTTTTTAGAGCACTCACTTCTTTAAATAATGTAGCAAGTGGTAGTAACCGAAATAACTTGAGCATTTATTTCATAGGGGAAAACAGAAATAGGAGAATGTTTTTGGCTATTCTCTCCTGGATTAAGAGTAGAATATTTTTGGGTGGTTCTGGAGATGGAAATGGGTGGATATATGTGGATGCGTACTTCCGGAGTAGAAGCAGCATGTGTGAGTGAACGTGCAAGTGAATCTTGATTTAACCACATGACAAGCTCCTAAGGGTCTACACACCTTGACCACACTCAATGCTCATAAGCAGTAAAAAGTAAATGAATGGTTCATAGTCTAATAAGCATGTATATATGGTTGTGGTAGGATTTTAAACTCTCATCATACAGGAACTCATCATGTGATATTTTAAAGATTTTCAAAGATAAAATTCTCCAGAATTCTAGCATCTCTAGGAACAGATAAACAGCAGCTCAACTTTCCCATATCATATCCGTTAACAACTTAGACTTTAGATCAAGTACTCTTCCCACAAGTTTAGGTTTAGAGCAAATCTTAATTAATAACAGTCATGCCTAAACTTGAGAGAGATTTCAATTTTGAGAACTAGTCATGGCAGAGCAACTATTCATCATTTCCATATGAGAGCTTATCACGAGGGTTCATAGTAAATTTTATTTATTTATTTATTTAGCAAACTAAGCAAAGATATATATATATATATAAGCACAAAATCTTTATTTAGTTTTTTATAATTATGTATCTTTTTATTATTTGAGTAAAGTATAAACATGAGTAGAACACTTAGCTGGATAAATGGGGGTGCTCTCCCCCAAGCTGGATTTTGACGTAATTTCTCCTGATGTAGCTAGCAGGTGGCGGAGGTGTATTTGAATGTCGGCAGCACCCTGACAGCGATTAGGATGTCCTCCGTCTGCTCGTCTTCTTTGATCCTTGAATTCTGTGGAGCTCAAATAGACAACAAAGCTTTGTGAAACTAGTTAAGTGTTAGCATAAATATCTAGCCTTTATCATATTGAGCCTCCTCAATAAATGTTACACTCTTTGGTAGAATCATAAATTTATTTTTATATTTTCATTTTTATAGCACATAAATATATTTATTTTGTTTTTATGCCACCACAGTGAATGTACTTATGGGTTTTATGCCATGACCATACTCACATGGGGCTTACTATTTTTAACATTTTTATTTTCTTTTCAAGATGATATGAACCTCATTAACTAAGCAAACTATTTTAAATAATTAAAAGGAAAAGGATAACTACCAAGTTTACCTCTTGGCAAGGCGTTCGGTGTTTTTAAGTCCTCCGAACGGGACTCTTCGTTTTCTCAATCGTCCTGGGATTCGCTTGATGGCGTAGTCGGTGGTTCCGGCGGCGCCTGCTCTTCATGTATAACTATCTTCTCTCTACACACCTGTCTCGGTGCTACGGTCTCCTCAGGACAGTTTTGTTTAAGTTGTATGTCTTCAGACCTTACCACTTCACCTTCGTAGTCTGCCCATCCGTCCTTGATGATTTGCCTCCTCTGGTTGCGGTTGCGTCGTCTTCTTCTTGTCCTGACCTGCTTAGAGTATTCAACTATATAGTTAGGGTCAGTAAAATAGCGGTGTACCTTCTCAGAGGGGAAGTGCATGTGGACTTCTCTGGTTCCAATGTAGATGATTGCTTTAACGATGCTGAGGAACGGTCTCCTAAGGATGATGGGTGGATCGTACTCGTCTTCTCCCATGTCCATAACCTGAATGATCGTCTATTTTGATAGGGACATCAGTTACTATACCTTCAACCTTTCAGAATGTCTGATATGCCATCTAGAGCTGAATGTATGTCGATTTTAGGGGCATGGTTCCAAACAGGAGCTGATAGGTGACTGCGGCCATTATGTTGACGCCTGACTCGGTGTCGCAAAGCGTCTTCTGGAAGTTGTATCCAGTAATGGGGCACTGGATGCTTGGCATACCTAGGTCGTCCTTTTTGGTCAGGAACGGTGATTTAAGTCAACGATCTTGACCTCCTTGAATTGCAGTGACCATCTTAGCTGACTCGGTCCACATTTGCTTGTTCTTGTTCCTCCTGTTGGTCCTCTTCCTTGGTTCATGTCGGGATTGCTCTGAGATTTGTGTAGTCTTGTTCTTGAAGGAAAACGTCTCCTTCTTCCCCTTGATGTAGAAACTAATCTTGGCAGCACTAGCGTAGATGACAGCTCCCGAGGTGTTCAGGAATGGCCTCCCTAGGATGATGGGTGCCCTCTCATCAGTATCAGTATCTATCACCACGAAGTCTGCTGGAGCGTATAAGGTACCAACTCAGACGTAGAGGTTCGTCAATATTCCCTTTGGGAAACTTAGTGTCCGATCTGCAAGCTGCAAATACATTGTTGTTTCTCATAAAGGATGTGTAAAGAATTTTTCATAGAGTACCCTGGGCATAATGTTGACGCTGGAGCCAAAGTCGCAGAGTGCTTCTAGGAAGTCCACCATGTCGTTGGAGATCGGGATGACAGGGCGTCCTGGATCTCCTCTCTTGATTTTGTTGAGGACGGTTGTAGTTGTTGTTGTTGTTGTTGTTGTTGTTGGTGGTGGTGGTGTAGTTTACGTCCTCAAGCATCTCAGGGCAGTGATTGCCTGAGTGTCCAGTATCTCCGGTGTGTTTGTGCTCGTAGATCTAGGTTCTTCACTTGGTGGAGTCTAGGAGTTGTAAAAGTCCTTCATATTTTGCTCAAAGTGTACCTGCTCATATAGACAAGGCAGAGATCAAGTGCATGGGCCCTGTTGGTGGAAAACACCAACAGAACCAAAAGTGTATTTGTTATTCTCTAACCTTAAGCATAGTGAGCAAGACAAAGTTAATCTATCTATACTTATGTGTCAGAACCAAAAGTGTAGCATTTAAAGCATTTGTCAGATCAGATCGCTCAACCTAATGGAAAGATAATCTATCTATACTTATGTTTTTTTTATATATTTTCCAAAGATTGCGTGTGCAACATTTTAGCTCATATGATTAGGAGTGTGGGATCACAACGGTGGAAGGACTAAACATATTGAATCGATTGTGTTGGTTACTCTAGAGTTGTAAATCATACATGTTTGTCTCTTTTATCCATGTGAATGCCAGAACCAAGGAGAAGCTTATAAAAAGTGATAGTCAAGTACCTTAAGATGTTACCTTACTTGAAGAGTGATGGTACAGTATCACCTTGTGGAAGCTTTCCTTTCTTAGCGGTTGTGCATCGTGCTTGTGGCACCCTCCATGGGTCATCTCTTGTGAGCTATGCCTTCCTTATGTAAATTGTTAAACTTCATGTGTCTCTCTCTTTG
Organism: Sorghum bicolor; assembly: GCF_000003195.3. Taxonomy (NCBI): domain Eukaryota; kingdom Viridiplantae; phylum Streptophyta; class Magnoliopsida; order Poales; family Poaceae; genus Sorghum; species Sorghum bicolor. The sequence continues at coordinate 12,307,017 of NC_012879.2, read as the reverse complement.
TCTCCAATGTGAGCTTATCTCAGGACTTCCCAGGTCAATATTGAAAGTTTTCCTGCAGGGGTTAGTCCAACAAAATATCCAATATCTACTATAGCATACTATCGGCTCAAAAATCAACCTAGACACCATGTCTAATTTGATTTAGGAGGGCATTTTAACTTAAGCACCATGCTTAATTTAAAATCCCTTGGAAGTAAGATCAACATTCCTAACTAAGCACCATGCTTAATTAAGAGATAAATGAAACTACTCCAGACCTAGACATATACTAAAGCAAATAAAGGTAGAATGAGAGCATTTATAGAGTTCTACTCAAGTGGAGATGAAGTAGTGTGATTAGTATTTAACAAATTGAGCATGTCTCAAAGGTAGGGACAACCAACATAGCAACATAACAAGAGATGTTTTTATGTAAAGTACTCCCTCAAGCTTGAATTTTGCAAAATTCAAGTTTGGATGAATTTAATTTAATGTTGTATGATGATTGGTTAGATATACCTTGTGCTTGTCATTCATCCGATCTTCTTGCTCCAATCCTGGAAAGGTTAGTGACAAGAATACCCGAAGGAATTTTTTACAATTATCCTTATATGCTCAACACACAAGGTAATGTTGCAAATAATTAAAAGCTCATGTTACGATTTGATCAGTGCTTATTTTAGGACACTAAGCTTGTCCTTGGGAAACCGTCAATTTATGTCGGCGAAGTGGTTTCCCCTCCAACGCTGACCTATATCAAGATCAACTCAACGAGATCTGCAATACTTATTATAGATATATGCATCGACAACCGCCCTTTTAAAGTTTTTATAAATAGAAAGGAAGAGGGGGTTGGAGATCTCGAATGTGGTGATGTTGGAGAGACCAAAAGATTGGGAAGATGTTGCATATGAGCATGAAGTAAATGAAGTGGCTATGAAATAAATTCCATGCTCATTAATGTTTGGAGTGAAATCCATGTGGTGTGGTGAAAATGGTAAGGTGAATGTGGTAAAAAAGGAAAAGAAAAAGGATACACGCACGACTTGGTTCGAAACTAGCACAGCTACCGTTCCCCGGCAACGGCGCTAGAAAGCTTGTTGGGTATTTTAAACGCAAACAGAAAAATCCGCAAGCGCACGGATACCAATGTAGCTTTCACCTGGGAGTATTCCAGAGTATCGATTTTCCACAGGGAATGTGAGTGTACTAATTAAGATTCAAGATCGCCCAAGGATAACTATATAATTATCTTTGGTGGGAAGAGAGGAAGTTTCCTGAGAGTTCTCTAGTTGATCTAAGAATCAAGAATTACTTCAAAGATTATTTATTTCGGGACATCAGAACACTAACCACAGAAAGAGATGAGAAGGGGGCTAGGAAGCTCTGACTACGGTCCTACAAACACCGATCCGAACGAGGTAGAATACGTCGACCGTTAGGGCTGTCACTACCCTAGGGCTACCACAACAATCCGTAGGATTGGGTGCAATTCCAGGTAATTGCAAGACTAAACACCACGTCTAATCTATTAATTACTACTCTAGTGTTATAAAGACTAGAGCACTTAATGCAAGCGGGAATCAAATAAATAACTTGAATGTAAATAAAAGTAATTAAAGAACTCAGGAATTATGAATTGAAGAACCTGGAGAACGATGAAGAACGAACCAGTTGCTGCAAAAGTACAATGTTGAGGAAGATCCGACAGACCCGGCTCCTCCTCCGCTCTCCTCTTCTCTCTCTCCCTATTTTCTAGATTACAACTAGAACTAACTAGAACTAGAACTAGATGAACTACAACTAGAACTAGATGAACTAGATGGATCCTCTCTACTTGGATGAAGAATTGAAACCCTAGCTTTTATTCTGTAGAAGAGGTATGTTCTCTAGGGGCCAGGGGGCCTTGCTTATATAGTGTTTTCAGATGAATCTAGGCCGTCGGATCAAACCGACATTAATCGCACGGTTTTCCTTGATCCCTTAGGTCGGTGGAGCACGATCCGCAAAGTTGACCCTGATTGGGCACAGAAGGTGGGCGGGCGCCCTGGTCTCTAGGGCGGGCGCCCTGGGCTAGGCCCGTTCTGCCTCTGCTTTGTTCTCGTGGCTTCTGGAGTCTTCTAGATGATAGAAAATTGCGCGGCACGTTAATATCTCTATGTAAACCCAACGTGTGGGCCTTTTCTCCGTATTTCCTAATAACCCCCTGCAGAAATAGACAAACATCAAAACTCGTCGAATTCTGTCAGATAAAACCCTAAGTCTGGGTGTTGGTTGCATTTGGATCCTTTTCCATGATTAGTTGACGGTTAAATGTGAGCATTAAGGACCGTCAACACAACCGTAGTCTCGTTCTAACCTTGGTAAGGATAATCTACTGTTCTGTTGGGGAGGCTCACGGAATCTAGACACCACAGAGGATGTTCAACCCGCACCTATAAACCCTATCCGTCCTGCTAACGAGATATGGTCTGCAAAGGTAACTCGGAAATGTCACGTTCCTCGCTACTACCACGGTCCAGCTAGTCAGGGGATATCTATGAGTATCCTAGCCCAAACACCACGTCTACGCTAGAGATGATTACTCTAAACTCTACGCGAAGAGATTAAAGTAAACTCATAAACCAAAGAACAATAAAACAAGAACTTACTAGTATTTAGAAGTCGAATTACTTAAGAATCCTAGGAGCAAGCTTCGGGTTAGGAGAACTTGATCCCGTAGGTACAACCTCGGAGTAGACACCGATAGGCCGGGCTTCCTCCGATCTACACCTCCACTCTATCTCTCTCAATCTAGTAGAACTTAGAAGAACTAATTCTACTCTCACATTGGATGCTAATCCCTAAGTCTATTTAGAGGAGAGGTTATCCTTTGAGGGCACCTCTCAACTCTATGATGAACTTCTCCTCCTCCAGGGGCCAGGGGGTCTGCTTATATAGTCCCCTCAGGTGAATGTGGGCCGTCGGATCAAACCAACATTGATTGAACGATTATCCTTGATCCTTTAGGTCGGTGGAGCATAATCCGCGAAGTTGGCTGTGATTGGCTGGAACTCCAGGGCGGGTGCCCTAGGGGGGAGGGCGGGCGCCCTGCCCCCGGGCCCGATCGCCTTCCCGTTCGTTCCCGTGGCTTCTGGAGTCTTCTAGATGGTAGAAAATTGCGCGGTGCGTTAATATCTCCATGTAATCCTGACATGTGGGCCTTTCTTCCTTATTTCCTGATAACCCCCTGCAGAAATAGATAAACAACAAAACTCGTGGAATTCTGTCAGATCAAACCCTAATTCTAGGTGTTGTTGGTATATTGGTCCTTTCCCTTGTTTATTTCATAACTAAAATTGATACTTAAGAACTGTCAACACTGGACGCATCCGATGCTGAGGCATTAGACACACCTAGTGTTAGATGCACACACACACGCGCGAACACGCCACTGTGCTCACGAGTGTTCGAGGCGTCGGCTGCATTGTACTCATCGAACACGGTCTCAGCGACCAACGCTGTCTGACCCAGCATCCGACGAATGTTTCTCAATGAGAAACACTCGTGCAACTTTGCTGAAATTGTTCTCTGGTGCAATGGAAAATATCCCATTTCCACAAAAACGCCGAGGATCCCAAACCCCTCTCTAGCCCTCAAACTTCACCACCTTTGAAAATGTGCTAGCACAACCCAGTGTACGGCACCATATGCATGTGTGTTAGCATTTTCATAAATATTTTCTTCAAAGGAGTTAGTCAGCTCTTTACTAGATCCTAATGCATACACTCAAGATGTTGACCTAGTAGCACTTGATTCATGAGATGGTCGTGATTGTCCCTCTTGATAGTCGGTTATCTATCCTAAATCTAGTCAATCACTTCTCTACTCTTCTTAGACTGGCAAAATCAAAACCCTATGGTTATAGCTTTCCTATCACTTTACTCCTTGGCTTGCTCACCATGATCTTCATTTCCATGTTCAAGCTCCATCTCATTGTGATGATGTGGCCACCACTCCATACCACTTTGCTCCTTCATCACTTGTGTTGATATGCCTAACTCTAACCACTTAAACATAATGGCATTAGTAACTTGGTGTCATTAATTACAAAATCAAACTTGGGCTTTCAACGTGGATAGGCTGGCTAGACGAAAATTTAGGTGGCATAAAATTTGTCACTTTATTATTAGGTATAGATAATGCATATTTATATTCCTTATTATCTAAATACATGTTAGTAAGTGGATTTGAACATATTCCAACTAAAAATTAGCTCGCTAAAAAATAGCAGCTATTAGCTATAGCTAGCTAACCATTAGTGCTAATAGATCTAAATAGACCCTTATGTATCTTGTTATGTTTCTAGCTAATAGTTAGTAACTAAGAAATTGTTAGAATAGATTTAAAAGGACCTAGTCAATAATGTAGCTATTGTTAGCTAGACACTCATGCCTATCTAAATCCACTAGTGTTAACAGTTAGCAGCTAAACTTAGTACCGGTGAATCCAAATCAACTTTCTAATAGATCAAATAACTATATTAGCTAGAAAGCTGTAAAATATGCTCAACTGTCCACATCTCTTCCCCTTGACTTTTCCATCTTCCACTTGACACCTCTGCCAGTCACCCTGGGCGTGTTTGATAAGTTACCCCTGCCCAGCACGGCTGGCTGGCTTAGCTCTAGCCAGCCCGAGCATGGATCCTATGGTGCAATCTCAAGTGTTTATTTCACTGGACCAAATGAGCCAGACTGGACTGGGATGCTATATGCCTGCCAGTGGCGGAGCTAGAGCAAATATGAGGGGGTGCGCTTGTCTTATGGGTGCGTAGTATTTTATCATGTGAGTGCAAATATGGTGAAAATTTGATCATAATCACTACTTTTTAATATTTTTGTGGGTGCACCTACACCCACAACCCTTTATATAGATCCACCCATGATGCCTGCCTTGCATCCAGGAAGTGGTAGTGTTATCATCCAATTATTCCCTTACTCTCTCTTAGTCATTTCATCGAACACACATGGGTCTGCCTAGACCAACGTAGGAGACGATGAAAGGTCCTTGTTTGGTTTTGGTAATTGAGTGACAACTTAGGTGGACTAATAGTGTTTATGTGAGATACATAGGAGATTAGTCCACAAGTGATGATGTGATGATGGAGGAGCTCATTACACATGAGACATGACATGGAGTCATGTGACCAAGGTGGAGAAGATCAAGATGAGGCTTGGCTCGATGGACCGGTTGCAAGAGTGAAGGGCAAGTCGGAGGCTTTGAAGCGAGGGACCGCGTGTGACGGTGAAGCTTGAGCAGGACTTGGCGCCGATGGACCGAGGCAACGGTGAAGAGCAAGTTAGGTCAAGATCGATGAACCAATATGGTCATGTGATGATATGAAGTGGATCATATCATTTGGCGATTGGTTGGTGCATGTGTTGCATCAACAATGGAGGAGATGGAATGGAAAGCGCAAGGCAAAGGTATAACCTAGGGCTTCTCCATTTCACCGGTCATAGGTGTGTAGAGAAGTTTATGACCGGATTTAGGATAGATGGCCGTACTATCAAGAGGGGCAAACTTGTTTGCATATCGGTCATCTAGTGCCACTTGAGCGATCTAACTTTGCATACGTGTTAGGATCGAGTGGCGTGGCAAGTTGAGAGGCTAACTCCTTTGGGAAATTGTTTGTGAAAATGCTAACACACATGCACATGGTGGTGTACACTTGGTGGAGTTGGCACACTTTACAAAGGAGGTGGAGTTCCTAGGGTTGAGAGGGGTGGAGTTCCTATTCGGCGCTTTTGAGAAAATTAAGTGCATATTTTCTATTGCGCCGGTGGAAAATTTGGAGAAGTCGCGGGAGTGTTTCTCACTCACCGGACGCACTGCGCGCAGGCACCGAACGCTGGCCTTTAACGTCCGGTGTACTGTCGGGTCTGTCAAGAGTGCACCGGACGCACCGGAGTGAGTCCGGTGCTCAGCGTCCGGTGTGCGGGCGGTTTGGCAATCCTCTCTGCGCATGAGTCCGGTGAGCACCGGACGCTCAGGATGCGTCCGGTGGCTCGCGTCCGGTGACCCTGCGAGTTTGCAGAGCTCTCTGTGCACCGGACGCGTCCGGTGTGACACAGTAGAGCGTCCGGTGGTGCTGTGCAGGCGCGCGTGCGCAATAGCCGTTGGCGGCAACGGTCGAGTTCAAACGGCTAGTGACACATGACTGACGCCTGAGCACCAAACGCTGGGGGTTGAGCGTCCGGTGGCTCCCTATGAGCGTCCGGTGCCCTCGTGTTTTGCCCAGTGAAGGGGTAACAGCTAGTTTAGCCCTTGGGGCTATAAATAGAAGTGGTGGTCGGCCTTGGCTTGTGTTGAGCACCCTTAGGACTTAGTGTCCATGCTTGGGGAGTGCTAGGAAAGCCTCTAACTCACTTTGTGCTTGCAAGAGTGCGAATCAATAGCGAGTGAGTGATTCTAGTGCGTTGCATTGAGAGATGACATCGAGTGGCACTAGGTGTTAGTGTTGCAAGCCGGTGGTGCTTGTTACTCTTAGAGTTTGCCACCTCCTAGACGGCTTGGTGGCTTGTGACTCCATCGAAGCACGCAAGGAGATTGTGCGGTGCTCCGGAGAAGAGATTGTGAGGGGTACGGTGCTCACCCCGCGGGGATCGCGAAGAGCAACTCTAGTGGATTGCTTGTGTCTTGGAGGATCCCCATCTTGAGAGTGGATGTGCGGCACCCGCTGAGGGTTTGGCTTTGGAATGCCAATTAGCTCGTGATCCATTAAGTGGGTGTATCGCCACAACGAGGACGTAGCTTGGTGGCAACCAAGTGAACCTCGGTAAAAATCACCGTGTCAACATTGTCTACTCTTCTCGGTGGTTTGCATTCACTATACACGAGCTTGTATTTACATTCTTTATATACTTGTGCTTGTGTAGTTGCTTTTGTAATTAGTTAAGCTTGTGTAGCTTTCTAGTTACCTTCTTGCTTGTGTAGCTAGAAGTAGTTCCCTTGCGTGACTAATTCGGTTTGTGTAACCTTGTTAGTCACATTGCTTAGTTTGTGTAGCTAAGTAAGTAGCGCTCTCTAATTTGGCATTAGTTGCCTTGTTATTGAGCTTGCTAGTGAGCTTAGGGTTTGTGCGCTTTGCCTCACTAGTTTGCGTAGGAGCTCCCCCGGTTTACAAAGTACTAGTTGCATAGGTTTGTGTGACCTTGCTTCTAGAATTGGTTAGGTGAGCTCTTGCTAAGGTAGCACCTTGTTTTCTTGTTTAGAATCTTTTACAAGGTGCTAGAGAACTTAGATAGAGGGGTGTAGTCTTGGCTAGGCCGATAGATTTAATTCTGCATTTGTTTCGGTTAGCCGGTGCGATAATTTTTTTTAGAAAGGACTATTCACCCCCCCTCTAGTCCGCCATCTCAACCCTTCAGACGAGGCAGAAGTCCCCCTCGCTAGACGCGTGTGCAGGTGCTGTTGTTGTGCACGTGCAGGGGCCGCTGACCGCCACCAGCTGCGCGTGCAAGGGGCCCTCTGGCGGTCACGTGTGCAAGGGGCTCTCCGCCGACTGTGTGTGAAGGGTCCTCCACCCGCGTGCATGCAGGGTCTCCCACCCACCATCGTCGCATGTGAAAGGATTAAGATGCCCAAGAGGGGGTGAATTGGGCTTCTCTAAAAATTTAAGCAACCTATAAGCTCCAATTCAACCCCTTGTGCCTAGTGTGATCTAGAGAGCTACCGGATAAAAGAGTTTTGCAACCTAGTTCCAATCCTATTCTAGCAAGGCAATTCTAGGAATGTTAATGCTCAAAGTAATTGCACAAAGTAAATGCTAGAAAGTAAAGGAGGAGGGCAAGAAAGGGCTCGGCGATGTTTTGCCGAGGTATCGGAGAGTCGCCACTCTCCACTAGTCCTCGTTGGAGCACCCGCGCAAGGGTCTTGCTCCCCCTTGGTCCGCGCAAGGACCAAGTGCTCTCTACGGGCTGATTCTTCGACACTCCGTCGCGGTGAATCGCCCAAAACCGCTCACAAGCTTGACACGAGTGAAAGGTCGTAATATGGCTAGAGGGGGGGTGAATAGCCTATTTAAAAATTCTACAAAAACACTAGAGCAAGAGGTTAGTAAATAATAAAGCGAAGCTTTTTGCTCTAGCTCTAAAGGGGTGTTTGCAAGCCACCTACCCAACAATTCTAGTTGCTATGATCACTATGCACACAAGAGCTAAGTATCTACTTACACTAGAGAGCTACCTAAAGTTTCTAAACAAGAAGTAAGCTACTCTAGTTTGCAAGAAAGTAAGAGAGAGTGTTTGAACTTTATACCACCGAGTAGAGGGGATGAACCAATCACAATATTATGAAGTCCAATCACCGGGAGAAATCCAATCAACAAACACAATGGGACACAAGATTTTTCTCCTGAGGTTCACGTGCTTGCCGGCACGCTACGTCCCCGTTGTGTCGACCAACACTTGGTGGTTCGGTGGCTAAGAGGTGTAGCACGAACCTCGTCCTCACTAGGACACCACAAGAACCTACCCACAAGTGAGGTAACTCAATGACACGAACAATCCACTAGAGTTACCTTTCGGCTCTCCGCTGGGGAAGGTACAAGACCCCTCACAATCACCGGGAGATGGCCACGAACAATCACCAACTCGTGCTAATGCTCCTCCGCTGCTCCAAGCTGTCTAGGTGGCGGCAACCACCAAGAGTAACAAGAAAACCGCAGCTAAAACGATCCCCAAGTGCCACTAGATGCAATCACTCAAGCAAATGCACTTGGAATCACTCCCAATCTCGCAAAGATGTTTAATCTATGAAGGAGATGAGTGGGAGGTGTTTGCTTAGGCTCACAAGGATGTCAAGTATGTTAGAATGCCAAGAGGTGAGCCCTAAGCCGGCCAAACACGTATTTATAGCCCCTCAAACAAATAGAGCCGTTGGCTCTTTCACTGGGCAAAACTCAGGGTCACCGGACGCTCTTAAAGGGGCACCGGACGCTCAACACCAGCGTCCGGTGCTCCAACGTTAGTCGCGTGTCAGAGTCTAACGGTAACCTGTAGAGCACCGGACGCTGAGCAAGTTACCACCGGACGCGTCCGGTGCACACCGGACTCATGCGCATAGAGCTCCGCAAACTCGCAGGGTCACCGGACGCAAGCCACCGGACGCACCCTGAGCGTCCGGTGCTCACCGGACTCACACCCAGAGAGGTTTGCAAAACATGCGGACACCGGACTCAGACCACCGGACGCTCCAGCTTGCGTCCGGTGCCTGGCGTCCGGTGCCTAACCCTAGCTGAGCTAGGCAGCCTGCACACCGGACGCTCAGACACAGCGTCTGGTGCCTCTAAGCCAGCATCCGGTGAGTGTTCCTCAGCGAGAAACACTCCCGCGACTTCTCCAATTTTCCCACCGGCGCAATAGAAAATATGCACTTCATTTTCTCGAAAAGCGTCGAATCCCGCCTCGCAAGCTCGGTGGGAGGGAGAGAGGAACCCATCCTCTCTCTACCCTTCAACTTCGACTTCCTTCTCAAAGTGTGCCAACACCACAATGTGTAAACCAACATGTGCACGTGTGTTAGCATTTTCACAATCATTTTCTTCGAAGGAGTTAAGTTAGCTCACTAGGTTCTAAATGCATGCACATGAACAATGACACCTAGTGGCACTTGATAACCGCTTAGCCAAAGAATTCCCCTCTTTATAGTACGGCTATCTATCCTAAATGTGATCACACCCTCTATGGTGTCTTGATCACCAAAACCAAAACCCTAAGCAATACCTTTGCCTTGATCTCCATAGGGTTGTGTTTTTCTCTTTCTTCTTTTCCAAGTTGAGAACTTTATCATCTTGTGGTCATCACCATCATCACCATGATCATTACTTGCTCCATCACTTGGCATGTACCAACCTTATTAAGCCTACACACACTTAGTATAGAGGTTAGTGCTAGGGTTTCATCAATTATCCAAAACCAAACTAGGGCTTTCAACGAGCCACCCACAAGAACTCCGAGAGGTCTTCGTGCCTCCAATCACCACCAAACCGTCTAGGTGATGGCGATCACCAAGAATAACAAGCAAAGAACTCTCACTTGACCCAATCAAAGCACTAGAGATTGGTGGATGCACACTTGACTCTTGGAACTCAACTAGAGAAGGATTCTCATAAGAAATCTCTCAATTCTCAATCCTCTCTAGGCTCTTGCTTCTCTCTTGCACCACAAGGTGATTCTCAACTGATCAAATGGGCAAAAGACCTCCCATGGACGAGGTGGAGGAGTATAAATACTCCCCATCAAGTCCAAGGGCCGGCCAAACGTTATACACTAAAAACGGGAGCACCGGACGCTGTTGATGTTGCACCAGACGCACTGCACCGAGCGTCCGGTAACACATAACGGCTAACTGTACTCTCTTGTGATAGAGCACCGGACGCTTCCTCAGAGGGTCCGGTGACACCGTCCGGTGTGAGGGTGAAATTTCACCCTCCCTGGATTTAGGACCGGACTCTCCCTAGCGAGTCCGGTGCTAGCGTTCGGTGCCCTGGTCATCTTTAGACCTCCCTGGGTATAGGACCGGATGCTCCCCGGTGAATCCGGTGCGAGCGTCCGGTGCCTAACCCTAGGCACCCAGACACTCTGACTCAAGTCAACCTCACCGGACGCACTCACATAGCGTCTGGTGCTGCGTCCGGTGTCTGCTTAGGCACCCAAACTTCATCGAAACGCGATCTTTTCAAAACGAAGTTTGTTCCTCTCAATCTAAGGACTATCTGAGAGCTTCCTAGTGCTAGGTTTACCAAGTGTGCACCACACCTAAACCTAAAGCCTTGCCTAGGTCAAGCTACTCATTCAATGCCCCTCTTAATAGTACGGTCAAAGGAAAACAAAGTCCTAAACTACTCTAAGTGCCCTTCTTTACTATATGGCACTTAGACCTAGTATAGTCCCGACGATGTCCAATCATCCTTTGAAAACCGAAACGATTTCCCCATTAAGTAGGCATGAATGTCCTTGTCCATCGAGTACCTATTACCATGACCTAACACTAATGACTTTGCCTCTGCAAAATACACGTTAGTCACAGTAATCAACATTGTCATTAATCACCGAAACTCATTAAGGGCCTAGATGCTTTTCAGCGTGTGCAAGGGGCTCTCCATCGGCCGTGCCTACCAGGCCCTATACCCGTCGCATGTGCAGGGGCCGCACGGTCACCACCGGCTGCGCATGCAAGGAGCCCTCTGTCGTGCACACATGCAGGGCCCTCCACCGGTCGCACATGCAGGGCCCATGGCCCGCCATCGGCCACACGTGCAAGGGTCTCTCCGTCAATCGCGCCTTCCAGGCCCTCCATCGGTCGCACATGTAGGGACTACCAGTGGTCGTGCGTTGCATGCAAGCCCCTTCGTCATGGCCATGGAAGAAGAAGAGCCGGTGGAGGAAGCCGAAGGCGCGACGAAGACGGCGCCATAACACACACACAGGTGGTGGTGTGTAGTGGTGGAGCTAGAAATTTTACATAGGGGGGCTGACCAAAAAGATTGAACTTATAAACAAAACCCGGGCTCGTATTTTATTAAAGGCGATATTTTTCAGTGATATGCAATATCTGAACAGGAAGACATCTGAGATGATTTCTTAAACCGTCTTTCTAGTATTATCTAGAGTATATATATATATGACAACAATTTATTATATTAATCCTCTTAAAATAAATAAAAATTATAAATTTATACTAGTATACAAAAATGTTGTGACATTTTAGGGGTGCTGGCTGGCCAGCCAGCTAGCCTCTCCCCTCCCCGGCGTGCCTCCGCCACCGGCGGTGGGTGAGAAGGTCACGCCATCCTCCGGTGGACGCTCAAGTGAGCCAGGCCTTAGGCCTTGTTTAGTTCGCAAATTTTTTGTTTTTGGATACTGTAGCATTTCGTTTTTATTTGACAAACATTGTCCAATCACGGAGTAACTAGGCTCAAAAGATTCATCTCACAAATTACAAGTAAGCTGTGCAGTTAGTTTTTATTTTCGTCTATATTTAATGCTCCATGCATGCGACCAAAGATTCGATGTGACGGGGAATCTTGAAAATTTTTGCGAACTAAACAAGGCGGAGGAGACCTTATTTTCTATTTTGTGGGAGCTAGGAGAGAGCATCAATTTTGCACCACAATAGTCAAGCCAACGAGTGAGCTTAGGACACCAAACACAGGAGTTGCAGCCTAAGAGTGCAGCTAAGCTGTTGGGCCACCTTATCAAACACGCCCGCACTCCGCTCTTCAGCCCTCTGCACCACTACTTTTACTCCTGTTTTTCGTCCAAATCAGACTATCACCACATCGTCTTAGTCCCATTGAGTCGGTTTTCTCCCTCTGAATCAAATATAGTGTGATTTTTATTAAATATAAATAACTCCCTCTGAATCAATAAAGACTCTCGAAAATGCTGCTTTTGCCCATTTTGACGCAATATCACCGCAAGCTACCAAAGGCGAGAAGGGGACCATGCACCGTCCTCCACCGTTTGCCGTGGGGATTTTACACGGTCCGGACCGGACCGTGCCGAGACGCAATCGCCAATCGCCTGGCCCTGCATCAGCCATCAGACAGATCGTCAGAATCCAGACCGGCCGAGCTCGTGCAGCGGCTTGCGGCTTGCTCCATCCTCGACGCCACAGCTCTGGACTGGACCCTCAGAGCCACAGCCCTGCGCTGCCCTGCTGCCGTCGTCCTTGCATTGAGCAGCGAACGCCACAAGGCCTGCAGATGAGAGCGGCAAGGCAATGGCAAGCACGGGCCACAGGGCCAGGGCAGGCGTCGACAAGTCCCAATCATACACGCTGCCAGTTCTTCCTTCTGGGCTGCCCCTGCACAGTGAACACACACCACCGTCCAGCAGTGGGATCCGTGTGGCCGGACACAGGCATACAGCTCGGTGACGTTTTGTCCTGTTGCAGTGTGCATTGTACTGCAAAGGTTGCAGATTTGCAGTGGAATATCGCACTAATAAAACAACAAAGGTAAACAGATGCTGCAAGCTTGCTAAGAGCTGGCAATTTCCAACAGAATGTTTCACTAATCAATTTCATAGCCAAAAAAAAAACTCGATTACGTAGATCGGTTTGTTTGTCCAGTACGGCGAGTGATAATCTAGCTGAGGGGTCACAGTGGCATTGTACAGACAGGGCCATGTTCGTGATGATGAAAAACATGGGCTCGGCGCTTCTGTTCGCCCCGTGGGTGCTTAGAACATCGCCGACGTGACCTCAGCGACTTCAGACATGACCTGGTCGTAGTCCGTCTTGAGTTTCTCCATGACCTCGCCCTCGAGCTCCCCCTTGGCTGGCTTCGTCAGCACCAGCACGCAACAGGTAGGCCTTTTGGTGGTGCCAGCAGTTGCAAGATCCTGACGCCAACAGGAGGGAAATAGCATCAGTATATGTACGACCGGCATTTTGCTTTTTGCTGATCAGAACTACAGAATGAAATGGCAACATTACACCAACAATTGATATACCTCTAGTAAATGCAACATTAGACCATTATACTTGCTATACATACTGTTTAGTTTTGCTCTCTTGTTTTTTAGTGAATCTAGTACAATAAGTTGATACATCACATATAATACAGCTTCTAAAAAATAAAAGCTTCACTACGATATGCCAATTTCTCAGGTGGTCATTTCGCAGAAACATACACTCGCCATCTGAGCTTTGGGTATCAGGTAAACATGTACTACTCCTCAAGGTCAAGGAAAATAAAAGCTACACCACCCTGAAAACGTTGTCTAAGACATGGATAAATAATTTCCAAGTATTCTTCACCGAAACAGTTCCAGCCAGTAAAAAATTTGACATGCAAAAAAAAAAACTGCTAGAAACAGCATGGGTAAATAATTGGATTAGAGAGGTCGAACAAAATACCTATATTCAAAATTAAACAGTAATGAGATGCACAATAAAGAATCATTCCAAACCAACAAAATAAGTGACCATCATCAGTGAGAAAATTCGATGCTACGGACATCAGATGAAAGGATGCCCTTTCATGTAGTAGTTGATTTCAACACAAAGTCTCCACTCTGATTGTTACCACATTTTGTATCAATCAAATGGCAAGTGCGACAATTCATGGAAACCATAATAAGTTCAATGAAATCATTAGATTCTATGATGATTGATGCCATTAGTTCATGATCCTGTAAAACTATGATCCTTTGGAGAAAAATCTTTATGAAATAAAAGGACAGGTATCAGCAAGGTGGACAATACTGTGATTGCTACAAGCTGGCAGGGTGCATCATAACAACCTATTTTTTCATGCTCAAAACAAACACAAGAATCTAAAGATGAAAATTGCAGCTTCAGTGCAGCATATGCATACCTCTTTTGAAGGAACATATACATAAGGAATATTGGCTTCTTCACAGAGTATCGGAACATGAGTTATTACATCGATTGGAGAAATGTTGCCAGCAATCACACACAGTCTACAAGGACCAAAGCAAAACACAGGAGTTAATGAAAATGTCAAAAATCAAGTAGCATAAATTTTTGAGAGTAGGAATTTGAGCAAACAATGTGTCAACGCACACCAGTAATTTGCTTATAAATGCATTCAAGGCAGAGTGGTAAACTGTTCCCTTCTGGAAGAGTTAAGTTGATGAAGCTTAGAATTGGAAGGTAAAGGAACTAAGTCCTAGTAAATCTAACATTAGGCAGGTAACACAGCTACAGCACAGATTGGGCTAACTACTTAGTGAACTCGCCGACAAGGGAAACAGCTTCCCTGATTAACTATACAGTACAATTGAAGAGATACTATGCCTTGGATACTAACAAACTAGTATTTGTAGTAACTGATACAGGAAATTCTTTTGCACAGAAGAGGATAATTTACAAAGTTGACAACATACTTTAAGATAACAATTATTTCAGAAAACCTGTGTATTTGGTTAGATTTAACAAGAGAAATCTTAGGTAATTCCCAAAGTAGATTTAGCCCAGGTAAATGTGCTGGTTGCTATCAATTTCTCTTCTTTTCTTTTTTTTCTACGCATCAACTACAGAGCATACAAGTATCCTGGGCATGGACAGACCCAGTGGAATATAGGTTGGGCCAGAACATTGACAATGGGCCTACTTCCCTGTGTTAAAAGAACGGGTCTACTTGGCACAGAATCAGTCCGGCTGTACTGTCTAATCACTACTAGGGGGGTTGATACTGGTTACTAATTTTCAAAACCCTGTTGGGCACTTGGGCTGATTTGAAACTGAGATGCCATATGGACCCAATGACTGTGTGGGTTCACACGGCAGACGGCACTTTAACAGATTCTAGCCAAAACTACTGAGAACAGTGGAATGCTGGTTTTAACTCGTAGAAACTAATACCACTCCCAGACTCCAGAGTCCAGACCAAAGTTGAGTGAGTAGGAGACAGAACACAGAAGCCTTTCATAGGTTCCTATACCAGCCCAAATCTGTGGGGATAATGTCTCCACAATTCCTACTCGAAAACTGTGTTGTCCTGTACTCCACCTAAATTTATTGAAAAACAAAATTTAACTAAGTCACAACAAATACTGATTGCAGGGCATCTGTCACCTCTCATTTATGCCAATGGATCTTCTAACTGTTGGATTATCTTAACAGTAGAATGGATCGCTCAACCAACAAACAAACATGTTAACTAGCATAAGCTGACCTCACTAGGAGTCTGCACAAGACTTCAGAAGACTGACAGGTAGGCCTAACACAAAGAAACATCATAGTTGAATGCTTGTGGAAAGTCCCATTTGACTGTCAATTCTAGTAGGAAGGTTTTAGAAATTCCATACTGTTTAATGTTTCGCAGTTGGAAGCTACTATAAATCACAGTGGAAAATCGAGATTGGAGTTTCTAAATGTTGCAGTTAAAATACAGTTCGTTTCTTAGAGTCAAATTTGGTTATTAATTTTTAACATAAACAAAAGGGAGGAGCGATGCTGGCTTCCATTTCATACTATGATGATGTACCATCAGCCTGAAAATGTATGAACAAGCAATGCAGGAACAGAGTAGAGCGGTAAAAATTACGAACCCCTTGTTTCCCCGCCGAATACTCTTAACGACCTCCTTGACTCCTCGCTTCAAGCATTTGGCCTCAGAGGCTGCAAAAAAATTTGAAATAATCGCATATAAACATGGGGAAATCACCATAAAATCAACGGCGAATGGGGTATAGCAATCCTCCAGACCTCGGCGGACGAGCTTGAGGGTTCGCTTGCAGAGCTTCTTGCCGGCGAGCGGCTTCGCGATGGGTGCCAGGGCCACCGGCGCCCTCTTTTGCTCGGCCTCTGTGTCGCTACCCATCGCACGACTGCAGTTTCGTCCTCCTCGCTGCCGCCGCCGCCGTCGACCTGTGAGCTCGTGCGCTTTGATAGGAACGGCGGCTAGGGTTTTGGGGCAGGGTTTATGCGCCGCTGCCTGTCGCTGGTTTGTGGGGTCGGTGGTCGATAAGTCGCCTTGTCATAGAGGCAGTTTGGGCCGTTGACAGAGCGTGTTTCTCACCTCCTGCCCGTGGCTCCTTTATTTTTTAGGCCTCGTTCAGTTATGAAATTTTTTTTGCATTTTGATATGGTAGCACTTTCGTTTATTTTAACAATTATTAGGCCTTGTTTAGTTCATCTAAAAAACCAAAAAAAATTCAAGATTCTCCATCACATTAAATATAGATGAAAACAAAAACTAATTATATAGTTTGCCTGTAAATCGTGAGACGAATCTTTTAAGTCTAGTTACTCCATAATTGAAAAATGTTTATCAAATTAAAACAAAAGTGTTACAGTGTCAAAATCTAAAAACTTTTTAGATCTAAACAGGGCATTATTATCCAATTATAGATGAACTAGGTTTAAAATATTTGTCTCGTAAAATATTCGTCTCGTAAATTACAGATAAACTGTACAATTAGTTTTTGTTTTCGTCTATATTTAGTGCTCCATGCATATGTCACAAGATTTGATGTGACAGTGAATCTTGAAAAGTTTTTGAATTTTGGGGTGAACTAAACATAGCCTGAGTTAAAAAATGTGAGGTCCATTAACTTAGACCTTGTTTAGTTCCGAAAACTTTTTGGTTTTTGGTACAGTAGCACTTTCGTTTCTATTTGACAATTATTGTCCAATCATGGACTAAGTAGGCTCAAAAGATTCATCTCATGATTTACAGGCAAACTGTGTAATTAGTTTTTATTTTCGTCTATATTTACTGCTCCATGCATGTGCCGCAAGATTCGATATGACAGAAAATCTTGAAAACTTTTTGGTTTTTGGGTGAACTAAATAAGGCTTTATACCAAATTTTAATTAGATCCATCAACTCTAAAAGTTGATTTTCATCCTAAACTTTCCAAGCGGTTCACAATAAATCCATTTTATTTGACCTTTAGATTAAAATGAGTTATATTAGGTCTTAAATCTATGTGGCATGTGGAGACAGCAACCAAATATAGACATAAATTTTGCAAAGCTCATGCTTATCCACCAACCTCGTTATCCTCCTTTCCACTCCCTCAACTTAATATTTGGTAGTGTTCACCACTACCATTGCTTCAGTGTTCACCACTACCATTGCTAGTCACCGAGCTCCTGCTATCACCATTGTTCCTTGCCTTGCACTTCACCTCTTCCTAGAAATGAGTTGTATTGGGTTTGTCTTTGTTGTCTCTACCTTTGCACTCGTTGGACAAACATAAACTATGTCAGAGCTTCAAGCCTGTCATATTGTAGCTGCCATGGTGAGCTTTAAGCTTGTGTGTGCCATTGTTTTCATTAGTGTAGGCCATCACTGCTTCAATGAGTGTGCGATTGTGTCCTCCATAGTCCCCTCATCCCCGAGTGCACACATTTGGGGGCAAGTTTATGCTGAACCCAACATTTTTGTCGTCATCTTCTACCTTTTGCTTGCCATCGGTCGCTAGCCTCCACTAGACAAATTAAAAACCACCCTCTAGTGAGCGGGTGAGTGGTAAAGCTCGTGGTTCAATGCATTTTGTAGCCAATGAGTGCTTCCTTGGCCGAATCAACCCTTTCCCCGGGCTTCTGTTGATTTAGGGAAGAAAGAAGAGCAAGGAGATGACTTGTGAGATATGCATGTTGCCATGTCTCTATAGTGTGCCTGCAGCTGCTGTATGCCTCGCATCACCATGCCTTCATTGTGCTCCAATATCCCTGCGCTTGTGACGCTTGCCAGTGCTTGCTCTTACCACCTTGCGTGTTCAGAGAATGGATGAAGTGCAAGTGCATTCGCTCCCATTGTGGGTTTTGGATAATTAATGATAATCATAGCCTATTTGATGGAGTTAAATTAAGAACCTTCGGTAACCTGCAGCTCCTACGGACTAAAGACGTTTCAACCCAAGTTTACAACTCTGTTCTTTCTTTTTGGGTAATAGGAAACGCCGCACTATCAAGAGAGACATGAAACTAGTTGGCAAAGTGGGGATAAAAGTGCTCTCGTTGCTGGTCCTTTTCTTAGCGAGTTAGCCGACCGGAAGTTCCGGTCATTCAGACCGTAAGTTCCGACAACCCCAGGGTCACCTGCTCGCATTTTAGCTTTCACTTCCGGTGGCTAACCGGAAGTCCCGGTACGGACCCGAAGTTCCGGTCCAGGACCGGAAGTCCGCGCTGTAAGTTTTCTGCGGAGCGTCTCGCGTTTCGTTTTTCACTTCCGGTTCTCGTCCGGAAGTTCCGGTACTTCTTCGGAAGTTGGCAACTGTTTCTCTAACCTAACCTCGCTTGCCGTTGCTCACTTCCTGTCAGTGATCGGAAGTCCCGGTGTGCCTGTCCTGGCACTTTCCGTTAGTCGTGAGTGAACCGGAAGTTCCGGTACCTGTTACCGGAAGTTCCGGTACCACCCTTTATATATATCCTTACCTCCTTTCTAACTGTTACACACACTAGAACAACTCTCTTTCTGAGCCTTCCAACATGTCTGAGCTGTGACTCACCTACTCTCTCTCCCCCTGTGTCTCCGAACCTCAATCCAGATTGTTTGAGCTAGGGAAGTGAGATTAGAGAGTGGGAGCTTCGATCTACGACTTGAGCACTTGGTTTCCCCTTCTTGCAGGCTGGGTTTGTGATTATTACTCTTGGGTTCTCGGAACCCTAGCCGGCTAGGCGTTCTTCGTGGTTGCCCGTGTTGATTTACTTATGAGGGCACCCCGAAGCGTTTGTAACTACATCTTGACTCTTAGTGGATATCTTAAGTTAACCTGTGTGGTTGCTTGAGAGAGGAGACCTTCGTGGTCAGACCTTAGTGGTCACCTCAACAACGAGGACGTAGGAACTCCTTAGTGGAGATTACCGAACCTCGGATTAAATCTCTTGTCTTACTGTGGCGGTGGCTTCGACCACCCTCTTGCTTTGTGAGGTGTTGTCTTTTCCTTCCTCCTCCTATTTCACAGGGTGATATTCTTGGATCCACAACTAGGAGTGAAAAGAAGTCTGTGAAGATCAACACCAACTTCAACAATCTCTAGGAGTGTGTGGTGATACTAGATCTGAATTCCCCTTGTCTTCTCTCTGATTTTGTAGTATCTTTAGGTAACCGGAAGCTCAGGAAATCTACACCGAAGTTTTGGTCAAACTGACCGGAACTTCCGATCCAGACTACCGGAACTTTCGGTCCGGTTACTAACTTCCGCAAGTTCAAGTTTGTGAGTTTGAGATTCTATCAAAAGGCCTATTCACCCCCCTCTAGGCCAATCAGGTCCTTTCAATTGGTATCAAAGCAAGGTTCCTCGTTCATACGCTTAACCGCGTGAGGAGTAACATTGGCCAAGATGGATCCAACAACTCAACAACAAATCGTTGAGCAAATCACAGCACAGATCACAACATCCTTGCAACTGCAGCAGAAAGAGCAAATGAAGAAGATGCAAGAAGAGCTAGACAAGATGAAAGAACTCCTAGTTAAAAAGGATCACGAGTTGGACAGTGAAGGTGGATATGAAGAGCTAGCAAGGTGTCAAAGACCTACAACAAGACTGGGTTTGATTATAGCAGCTCAAGCAAGAATTCAACATTGCCAATGATCAACCCTGGAAAGCCACCTCCATTTGATGGTATAAGTTACACTGATTGGGCTCATAGAATGGAGTTAATCTCATTGCTGCAAGATGCTGGGAAGTAGTGGACATTGGTGTGAATCCACCGCAAGATCCAAATGAGTGGACTCCCGAAGATGAGAGAGACTTTCATCTTAATGCAACAGCTGCCACCGTGATCCTGCAATGTCTTGCCCCAGAGGACAACAACAAAGTAAATGGTATGGTGAATGCTAAGCAGATTTGGGACACCTTGAAAGTGTCATTTGAAGGAGACAAAAGTGTAAGAGTAGGAAACATTGAGCTTCTACAAAGTAAGATTGAGAACTTTTGCATACTTGAGGGAGAAACAACAAAAGCCATGTTTGATAGATTCATGTCATTGATCAATCAAATTAGAGCAATTGGAGCAAAAACATGGGATGATAACTCTGCAGCAAGAAAGATTTGTAGAGTGTATAGACAAAGGAACAACATGCTTGCATCCGTCATCATGGAGAAAGACAACTATCACACTATGACTCCTCAAGAAATGCTAGCAAAGTTGATGCATCATGAGGTCTTGGATGATGAAGCCAAAGAAGCCCTAAATCAAAGGAAGAATATAACACTCACGGCTTCACATGGAAGTGAGTCAAGTCATTGTAACAAAGGATGTTGTGAGCACAAGCACAAAGATGATGATGATCTTGATGAAGAACAAGCCATGCTAGTGGGAAATTACAAGAACTATCTGAGAATGAAGAAAGATAAGATGAGGAGATATGGAGGAAATAAACCGTATAGGAAGAGGTTTTGCTATGAGTGTGGTGACACCGGGCATCTTGCAGTTGATTGTCCCAACCAAGGAAAGAAGTCATGGTACAACAAACAAAATGACAAGAAGTACAAGGACAAGAAGAAAGGGGAAGCACACCTCGGGCAAGAATGCCAATCGGACAGTGACAGTGATGATGATGATGGCAATGAGAAGAAGAGTATGGCAGCCATCGCCGTACAAGAAAGATCTTCCTCAACCAAGATCTTCACTAGCAATGCCTCATCAACCTCACTCATCTCCGACACCCACTCATCGCCTAGGCTCTTTGCCAATCTCTTCGATGACGATGACAACTCTCCTACATGCCTTATGGCAAAAGGAGATAAGGTACAAACTGACTCCTCTCCTCACACCACTAGTGATTGTGATAGTAATGATGAAGATGATGAAAATTATGCAACTAATCTCATTAAGAAATATGGTAAAACTGCTGCAACTAAAATTCTAAAGCTAATATACGCTAATGACAAGCTTGAGTCATGCATCGAGTCACAAGGGGAATTGCTCCTAGAGGAAAGGGAGAAGAACCAAGGGCTCGAAGTATGTCTCTCCAAGGAAAAGGAGAGGGTTGAGAAATTGGGTGTAGAATTGTCTTTAGTCAAAGACTCCAATGAGCGATTGACTAAAGAACATTCCTCACTCAATGGCTTTTTGGCTAGCCTAAAGAATGATCATAGTTTGGCTCAAGAAAGCCTCACAAGCTTGACAACAAAATATCATGAGCTTGAACTAAACTATGAAAATCTTTGGTCTAGCACCTCTATCGCTTCTAAGGATTCAAAGGCGTCTACAAGTAAAAGCTGTGAAAGATGCATAAATGTTGATATAAATGCATGTGTCACTAACCTTGATGAGCTAGCCAAGAAGGACAAAGAGATTCAAAGACTGAACACTATTGTCAAGATTGGTTGCAAGTGCAAAGACAAGCAACCGGCAAATGTGTTCAAGGCATCAAGGCACCCCATAATCAAGGATGGTCTCGGATATAATCGGTACAATGGTAAGGCCAATGGGAGAAACATGATAAATGGGGTGGCTTGTGTGAAGTTCAACAAGAGTGTGCCTCTTGTTGACCTTATTGATAAGGTGAACAATGTTGCCACTCCTACAATCCCACTTGCAAACAACAAGAGCATCAAGAAGAAGCAAGTGGAAGTGTCCAAGCAACAAGCACCTATCTCACGTAATCACATTTGTGACTACATGTGTTGTTCGGATAAGGATGGGAAGATTGTTGTGAAATATGTGGGCGCCCTCAAGAAGAGACAAATCTTGAGGAGTGTTTGGGTGCCCAAATCTTATGTGTCTAACCCCCTAGGTTCCAACTCGGGACCTAAAACAAAGGCTTAATCTTCTCTTGTAGGTCTATTCCTCCGGTGGGCCAAGTTGGGTGCTTGATAGTGGATGCACAAATCACAGGACCGGAGAGAATAACATGTTCACCTCCTTTCAACCAAGTCAAATCACAAGTGAAAGGATTGTCTTTGGTGACAATAGTAAAGGAGATATCCTTGGTTTAGGTAAAATTGTAATTTCAAATGATAACTCCATTTCGAATGTTTTGCTTGTGGATTCGTTGGGATACAATTTGTTATCCATCTCACAACTTTGTGAGAAGGGTTACAATTGTCTCTTTACGGATAAGGGTGCTAGAAGGTCGGATTCCTCTATTGCTTTTACGGGTCAACTAAAGGGCAAGCTCTATCTAGTTGATTTCTCAACTAGTGGAGTGGGGTCCGAGACTTGTTTAGTGGCAAAATCTAGTATGGGCTGGTTGTGGCATCGCCGTCTAGCCCATGTTGGGATGAGGAACTTGGCCGATCTTCAAAGAGGTGAACACATCCTTGGACTAACGAATGTTTCTTTTGAGAAAGATAGAATTTGTAGTGCATGTCAAGCAGGAAAGCAAGTTGGAGCCAAGCATCCCGTGAAGAACATTGTGACTACATCAAGACCACTTGAGCTACTTCACATGGACTTGTTCGGACCCAATGCTTACATAAGCATTGGAGGTAACAAATATGGTTTTGTAATTGTTGATGATTTTTCTCGCTTCACTTGGGTATTCTTTTTTAAGGACAAGAGTGAGACCCAAGGGATCTTCAAGAAGTTTGCAAGAAGGGCTCAAAATGAGTTTGAAGTGAAGATCAAGAAAGTGAGAAGCGACAACGGGACCGAGTTTAGAAACACCAACATTGAAGCATACCTTGATGAAGAAGGCATCAAGCATGAGTTCTCGGTTGCATATACTCCACAACAAAATGGTGTGGTGGAAAGGAAGAACTGAACATTCATTGAAGCTGCAAGAGCAATGTTGGATGAATACTGTTGATGCAAAACTGATCTGCAAACACAAAGGGCTAATACCCGATTCAAACGTTAAGGCGTGCCAGCCGATTTGACTTTACTATCGGCAAAGGTGATAACTCGAATACTTTAGTCCTGACAACAGCGATGCGCCCGGATGTCACGGCTAAGAGGTACTCACGCGGAACTTGAGAACACGCCGAGCTTAAGTCGACGAATTCCTAAGAACTCGTAGTAAAAAGGAAAAAGTATGACGAAGTCGTCGAAAAAGTAGATGCTGGAATATGAGTAAAAACGTGTATTTGATTGATTGATAGATATCTCATTACAAGGCCCTAGGGTCTATATTTATACCCTGCTCAAAGAGCTACAACCAGACACGACTAGAATTCGAATCCCAAATCACACGGAATCTGTATACAAAACGATGTAAATAATTAAGGAAATAACAAAACTATGCCTCGTGACAAACCGAAACTCCTCCACATAACGACCGGCAGCTTCCAGACTCCCTCTTTGCATCATCGGCAGACCCTTTGCCATAGTCATCGGCAGACTTTCTTATCTAGCCATCGGCACAATATCACTGCCTGTAGACTTAGTCACATTCAACTTCTCCCTCATCGGCAACCATCCTCATCGGCAACTCACTTTGTAAACATCGTACTGCCACCTTATCCTGCCATCCTAGACACGTGCCCAAAAGCGGCGTCAACACATGCCCCCCAGTTTCGGAGTATAAAACTATTAATGCTCCGAAATTCTCTGCAGTAATGATGCCTTTTCCCGCAATTAATGCTCCTAATCTAGTAACCGACAACCTCAATCTGAACAACCCTGATCCTATTCCTCCGCAGATTCCTCGAAATCCCCAACTTCCTAAACGGGCATTTTTTCTCAGCCGTACATCGGCAACAATACCGTTATAAAGATCTGCCGATGTTCTGACCAGGATATTCGCACAAACGGTTACTTCCCCTCTATCCGCCCATCGGCAATATGACCGTTATAGAATATTGCCGATGGACCGACCAGGAGATCTCGTACAGTAAAATATCTTTAGATAATGACCGCTTCCCGTCAAATCACCTGCACAATCCCTGGATTACCGTGCGAACAGTTACCATATCCACCTGAGTACCCTCGGATTTCTCGGATGCGGCAAAGAGATAAGTCGGATTTGCCCCTGCCTATTTTGTCCTATAAATAGTTCCTTCTCGGGTACTCCTTCCCCATCACACCATTCTACTACCCAACTTTACTTTTCCAGCGGCGGCGCCATCAAAAACTCCCAAGGTCTCCGACAAGTACTGCTCTTCATCAACTCCGGCGCCCTCAAACGCTTCCTTCGCAGCAAGATGGCTGTCGGCTTCGTTGTCCCTGAGGTCAAATCTCCACCCCGTCTCCTGTATTTTTCTTCATATTCCCTGTTCACTCGCAATTCATTTTACTGAATATCTTCCTTCTTCCTTTTTCTTTTGTGTTTTCTTTACGCCCAAAATCACTAGGAATTGTCCAACAAAATTGTCATCCCCACCGATCAACCACACCTTCAATGCCTCGGCCCTCTAGGGGACCCAGATCCAACTGACCTTATCAACGCAGAAACCAACAGGATCCCCTTCAGAGCCGAAAATTTTTCCTTAGATCTGTGGAAAGACACCTTCCGCTCTTGGCCCAGCCCAACTGTAGGGTGGAAAGACTGGTTCTTGAGGGTCAGCAACTCTAATGAAGTTCAGTGGGGTGAAAGGAAGCTAGCCCAATGCATTAGGTTGTCTATTGCCGATATGCATAGGAACGAGTCACTGCTGATAGCTGCATCCTACTTTTGGTCAGACACCCTCAATGCTTTTACCTTTGGCCACGGTCCTGCTTCTCCTACCCTTGCCGATGTAGCTATGCTTACTGGTCTAGATATATCTTCTGCCGATAGCACCCACTTTTTTGATACTGCCCCTAGTGCCAAAGTGGAGACTCGCGCTATCGGCGGTTGGTCGGGGTACATTCAGAAGTACCGTGGGAAAGGATCTGTCACTATAAAGGAACAAACCAACTTTCTGAACATGTGGCTGGACAAGTTTG
Organism: Sorghum bicolor; assembly: GCF_000003195.3. NCBI lineage: Eukaryota > Viridiplantae > Streptophyta > Magnoliopsida > Poales > Poaceae > Sorghum > Sorghum bicolor. The sequence continues at coordinate 12,281,757 of NC_012879.2, read as the reverse complement.
TATTCTGTGGTCGATCGGCAGGACCGACTTCTGTCTACCTATCGGCAGCAGAAAGACTGGCTAACGGTGGCCGATTCCCTCTCGGCCGATACTTGCTTGGCGCTGCTTACCACCTTCTCCATCAAGTAGCCTAGAAACTTCTGCTCGGCCAATCTACTGGCAACTTAGGAGGCCCCTGGTGGTTTGTCAACATGTGGCTCAATCTGCATCTGCACAAGCGTCTCAACTTCAACCTGTTCACACAGCGTTTCCCAAGAGATATAGCTGAAAACCATGTATTGGGTGAAGAAGAATCGGCAACGCGCGCCCCCTTGAACTTCGGCGAAGCTGTCATAGTTCTGCCTGGTTCAGGGGGTAATCCAAATCAGATCGGCCGATTCTTCCAGACTCTGTATGAGGGTTTGGCCAGAGATGAACGACCATGGTTGGCTTATGATGACCCAGATAGCATGCTCCCTCTGACCTTCAATCCATTTGATGAAGCCCTCGACAGGGACAACGAGGCGATGATGGCAATTGTGACTCCCAGAATCATTCCAGTGAATTTCTTTGGTAGCACAAAAACTTCTCCTCAGACTTATGAATTTTATAATCCATCGGCATTAGCTCGCCAGTTAGCTTTCGGCCAGTTGCCGATTGCACTTCCTTATGCCGATGTGATAAAACCCAGAGAAACCATCAACAACCTTCTTGAGTGGATTCGAGTAGTCCAACTACCACCAAACGCCGATACAGATGTAGATCTGTCAGAATGGGTTCCGGCTGCTTTTATCACTCAGGCATACAAGTTATGGTGGGCAGAGTGGAAAGAGCATCTATTCTGCAGATCGGCCCTTTCATACCGCGGCATGATCGACTCCGAATACGAAGTTCCCGATGACACCGTAAGTATCTTATACCGATGCTCTATTTTCTCAATATTACTTCCATCGGTAGCTTACCCTTATGTTCCTTTTGCAGGTTGACAACATCCCTCCATCGGTCAGCAGGAGTGGCAAGCCGATTGACTTGTTTCCATCAGGCCCGATTTCCTCCATCGGCCACAATGCTCCCACCCTGGCTTCCATCGTGCATCGGGGTGTGCGTCTCAGGAAAGTCACCACCAGGTGAACCCAGACATCACCAACGGTAGCTGCTCCCACTCTAGCGCGGGCTTTCAAGGCAATTTGTTAAATCTTTTCCTTTATGCTGAATACCTTTACATCGGCTAAATTTATGCTTATAAACTCTTGTTCGTTATTGCAGCAAACCGGCGTATCGGCGAAAGCCAGGCGTGAAAGTGTCGATGCCCCCCAGTCTAGCCAACCAAAGAGAAAAGGCACCATAGGTGCTAAGACTGGAACAAAGCGCCAGAAGGTAGCAACTCCTCCTCCTCCTCCGGTGTCTCCAATTCCGGTGGAGTCTTCTCCTTCTTCTCCAGAAGCCCAGCCACAGCAAGCACCGTCTCCCCAACCTATGCAGGAAGCACCACAGATAGGAGAACCCCAGCAGGAAGGACCTCAAACAGAAGGTACATCAGCTGACGTGGGTGAACAAACAACTGGTCCGGTGGGTCCAATTATACCATCGGCGGTTCTCCCGATTCAGACAACCATTATTCCTCCTCCAGGTAACTTACTTTAACAATACCGTTGCCGATGAACTTATTCTCACTTAGTCTCATAACTCCTCCTGTCTTCCTTCAGTTGATATCGTTCCATCGGCAACCTCAGCCGATCAACCTGTAGATCCATCGGCACCTTTGGCCGATCGGCCTGTAGCTCCATCAGCACCTCCCAGTCAAAGGCAAGAGATCGCCTTGAAGCAAGTAAGTCACCGTTTACCGTCAGCATCATTTGCCGATTCTCTGAATATGAGCTAACTCTGCTTTCTCTCCCAGGAACAAGATTCTCCCGATAGCCTGTTCTCCTTCGCCATCGATCTCTCTGAAGAAGAAGGTGAAGAAGCAAGCTCTTCTCAAACAGTCGGCATTACATCGGCAGAGATCAGGGTCAGGCTGGAAGAATTGTCAGCTCTCCTTCACCAGGACACAGCGCAATATGTTGATGACTCCGACCCTACCAAGGCCCTGTTCAGAACTCTCAGAGGCCAAATCCCAGCCGATGTTGAAGAAATCTTGTTCCAAGCCGCTCATTTGGAGAGTCGCCAGCTGCAGTACCAGAGAGCCTCTTGCCGTCTTGCCGATAGAGCCGCTCAGACTCAACTCTCTGATGAAATGAGGAAAGAGAAGCTTTTGACCGATGTGAAGCACAAGAACATCGGTATCCTGAGATCTTCTGGAGACGCACTGAAGCAGAAGATATCCGATCTATCGGCAAGAAGAGAATCCCTGTTGGCGGAGCTCAAGGAAGTGGAGAACGCTCTGTCCCAAGCCCAACAGGAAGAGAGCCAATTGCCAGAGACCATCAGGCTTCTTGAGCATGAGCGAAACGCTCATGGTCGCAAGGCACTTCAACTAAAGAAGAAGCTGAAGCCGATAGAAGGTTCTGCCGATGACGACATCAAGGAGATAGAAGCAGCCAACCAAATTCGGCTACGCGCCATATCGGCAATCCAGACGCTGCTTAACACATAGAGTTTCCATCAGCATTATATCTGTGCTTTCCTGCTTCCTCAGCTTTTAGTCTAGCCGATAGGACTGTTATCGGCACCTAAACTTTTGAAACACCAAGTCTTGTCCCCAAACATTTGGATCCAGCCGATAGGAGTGTTATCGGCATCTATACTTCTATGAATCGACCCATATACTAGGGTAGTACTTCTTTAAATATTTGCCGTTTAATGCTCTGGGAAATTCAACTCCTTCGAGGGTTTCTAGAATGTAGGCATTACCAGGAGCCGATCGACTTATCCGATAGGGACCCTCCCAATTAGGAGACCACTTTCCAAACTTCGAACTTTTAGTCCCAATTGGTAAAATTAATTTCCATACCAAATCCCCATCGGCAAACTCTTTAACCTTTACTTTCTTATCATACCATCTAGCAACTCTCTTCTTATTTTCTTCTATACTCATTAAAGCTTTTAACCGATGCCCTGCTAGATCGTCCAATTCATCGGTCATCAAAGTGGCATAGTCGTCGGCAGTTAATTGATCTTGAAAAGATAATCGCCTAGATCCAGCCTTAATTTCCCAAGGCAACACCGCATCATGTCCATACACCAATTGATAGGGTGACACCTTGGTTGATCCATGACAAGCCATCCGATAAGACCACAATGCTTCATTTAATAATGTATGCCACCGCTTAGGATTTTCTTCAATCTTTCGTTTAATAAGCTTGATGATTCCTTTGTTAGACGCTTCGGCCTGCCCATTGGCTTGAGCATAATAAGGAGAAGAATTCAACACTTTAATCCCCATACCGATTGCGAATTCATCGAACTCCCCCGATGTGAACATGGTGCCCTGATCGGTAGTAATCGTTTGGGGAATCCCAAATCGGTAAATAATATGCTCCTTCACAAAATCAATCATATTGGCCGATGTGACTTTCTTCAAAGGAATAGCTTCAACCCACTTAGTGAAATAATCAGTGGCAACTAGAATGAACTTATGCCCTTTGCTAGATGGTGGATAAATCTGGCCGATCAGATCGATGGCCCATCCCCGGAACGGCCAAGGCTTTATTATAGGATTCATAGCTGATGCGGGTGCTCTCTGGATATTACCAAACTTTTGACAACCTTGACATCCCTTGAAATATTTAAAACAATCCTCAAGTATGGTCGGCCAAAAATATCCATTCCTTCGAATCATCCACTTCATCTTAAAAGCTGACTGATGCGCTCCACACACTCCTTCATGGATTTCCCCCATCAAACTTTTAGCTTCATCATCACCCAAGCATTGGAGAAGAATCCCGTCGATAGTTCGATAATACAATTCATCTTCAAGAAGCACATACTTGGTTGCTTGAAATCGAACCCGTCTTTCAACTTTTTTGGATGGATCTTTTAGATAATCAATAATTTCTTTCCTCCAATCATCGGCACCGATTGCCGATATTGCATTAATCATTGGCTGATATCCCGATGCATGCTGAGCTAACCGATTGGCGTCTTCCTTATGCAATCGGGGAACATGCTCTAATCGGAAATCCTTGAATTCCTTTAACAGCTGCATACTTCTCTCGAAATAAGTTATGAGAACTTCACTTCGACATTCATAACTCCCAGCCAATTGATTTATAACCAACATAGAATCCCCGAAGATTTCAACCGCATCAGCACGAACTTCTCTTAACAACTCCAATCCCTTGATCAGAGCCTGATACTCAGCCTGATTATTTGTCGATGTGGCAACAATCGGCAAGAAAAACTCATACTTCCTCCCCTTAGGGGAAATTAATACAATGCCGATTCCTGCCCCCCGGTCACAGGTGGATCCATCAAAGAAGAGCGTCCAGGGTACAATTTCCAAGGTTTCCACCACACCGCAATGCTGAGTCACAAAATCGGCCATAATCTGCCCTTTGACTGCCTTAGCCGATTCGTAACGCAAATCGAACTCCGACAGCGCTAAAATCCATTTACCGATCCTACCACTCATAATCGGCATAGACAGCATGTACCGGACCACGTCATCTTTGCAAACAACAGTGCATTCGGCCGATAACAGGTAATGTCTCAGCTTGATACATGAAAAATATAAGCACAAGCATAGTTTCTCAATGGCCGAATACCTGGTTTCAGCATCAATCAACCTCCTACTCAAGTAATAAATTACCCTTTCTTTCCCTTCAAATTCTTGGACTAAAGCCGAACCGATAACCGATCCATCGGTAGATAAATACAATCTGAAGGGCTTTCCTTGTTGAGGTGGAACTAGAACTGGAGGATTTACTAGATACTTCTTGATCTCATCCAAAGCCAACTGCTGTTCTTCTCCCCAAATAAACTCTTGATCGGCTTTCAATTTAAGAAGAGGGCTGAAAGCACGAATCTTACCAGACAGATTAGATATGAATCTCCTGATAAAATTTACCTTGCCGATCAAGGACTGGAGTTCGGTCTTGTTGGTAGGGGCCACTATTTTATTGATGGCATCAATGGATCTTCGACTAATTTCAATACCCCTTTGATGTACCATGAAACCAAGAAACTGCCCTGCCGATACACCAAATGCACACTTATTGGGATTCATCTTCAATCCATGCTTCCTTGTGCACTCTAACACTTTCTGTAAATCGGCAAGATGCTTTGAGAAATCTCCAGACTTAACCACCACATCATCAATATAAATCTCTACGAGCTTGCCGATGAACTCATAAAATATAAAATTCATAGCCCTTTGATAGGTAGCACCAGCATTCTTCAACCCAAAGGTCATGACTATCCATTCAAACAACCCCACATGACCAGGACACCTGAATGCGGTTTTTGAAATATCCTCCTCTGCCATGAATATTTGATTGTATCCTGCATTACCATCCATAAAACTAATGACCCGATGACCAGCCGCAGCATCAACCAGCAGATCGGCGACAGGCATTGGGTATCCATCCATCGGCGTGGCTTTATTGAGATTCCTGAAATCAATGCACACTCGAAGCTTCCCGTTCTTCTTGTATACCGAAACAACATTGGAAATCCATTCGGCATACCGACACTGCCGAATAAACTTAGCTTCAATAAGTTTGGTGATTTTGGCCTTAATATCAGGTAGAATGTTGGGATTACATCGGCGAGCTGGTTGCTGATGTGGCCGAAATCCAGACTTGATGGGTAACCGATGTTCAACAATTGATCGGTCTAAACCAGGCATCTCGGTATAATCCCAAGCAAAGCAATCTTTATATTCCTTTAACAAACTAGTCAATTGTTGCTTACACTCAAGATATAATTTAGCACTAATAAAAGTAGGCCTAGGCTTATCACCACTACCTATATCTACTTCTACCAAATTATCGGCCGATGTGAATCCCTGGCCTAATTTTCCATCATCGGCGAATCTATCCATTAAAAACCGTCGTCAGAACCAACTGCTTGGATCGGTGGAATCTCGTAATCGGCAACCTTGAGAAAATCTTTCTCCCAAACTTCCCCTGAAATACACCTGGTCCTTTCATAGGTGTCCGCTTCTGCCGATGCGATAACATAAGAAGAATCTCCTGGGACAATCTCAATCTTGTCACCTACCCACTGAACCAAGCATTGATGCATTGTACATGGGATACAACAATTGGCATGAATCCAATCTCTTCCCAATAATAAGTTGTAAGCACCTTTTCCACTGATCACGAAAAAAGTTGTCGGCAAGGTTTTGCTGCCGATGGTCAACTCCACACATATTGCCCCCTTGACTGGAGACACGTTTCCTTCAAAGTCTTTGAGTATCATATCGGTCTTGGTCAAATCTTGATCCCCTTTCCCAAGCTTCCGATATACTGCATACGGCATAATATTAATAGCAGCTCCACCATCAACTAGGATCTTGGTCATTGGCTGCCCATCAACCCTTCCTTTGACGAACAGAGCTTTGAGATGCTGCCTCTCGTCATCGGCAGGTTTCTCAAAGATAGCCGTCATCGGATCCAGAGCCAGCTGAGCTATCTGATCAGAAAATTCCAACTCATCATCACTGGATGGTGCAAGAAACTCCATCGGCAACATAAAGACCATGTTGACTCCTGCCGATGGACCTTCCCTCTTAGTGTCTGACGGCTGCTGACTTCCAGAGTTCTCTCCCTTGCTCAGCTCCTCTTGCCTTTTACGTTGCAATCTCCTTTTCTGTGTCTTGGTTAATCCTTCAGGACACCATGGAGGAAGTGGCTTTTGCCTCGCTGTCGGGCGTCGGTTCTCCCTTGACTCCATACGATGCGTGTTGGCATCTCTGCAAAATATGAACTCATCGGGAACCCGCGCATTAGCCATTCCCTCGAGCTCTTCTTGGTTCCTGGGAAAATACTGGACACGGTCACCAAGCCTATCGTGCACGCTAAGCCTGCCCCCCAGCCGGTCATGAACTGACGCCCTTCCTCTGATTGGCCCATTAAATCGCCGATCATCATCATGATAACGCCGATCGGTCCTATCGTACCGATCATAACCGTTGCACTCAGGGCAGTCTCTGACAGTAGGAAGCTTGATATTTTCCTCCCAACAATGGATGAAGAACGGACAATTCCAATGATCTCTGTGCCGATTCCACTCCTGTCGGCGTCTTTCTTCTTCCCGTCGATAATCTTCCTGCTGGCGCCGATACCGATCCTCCCGTTGTTGCCAATTTTCTCGAGGCCTTCTATGAGTTATGACGATACCAGACCGAGGAGGCCTTCCTGAGCTAGTTCCTTCCTGGACCAAGCCCTTACTTCTTGCATCGGCAGTAGTAACTTGATGCTGAGGATCTACCGATGCACTCTTCTCAGCTGTCTCCGATGTTAAGACCTTAGCCTTCCCCTTAGCATCCAACATGTTTGTCGGGAAAGGATGTTGGTCTATCTTCATCGGCTTCTGGGCCTTGGAACTGTCAAACTTGATTCTCCCAGACTCTATAGCCGATTGCAGCTGCTGTCTGAATACTTTGCACTCGTTGGTGTCATGGGAAGTTGCATTATGCCACTTGCAATATCTCATCCTCTTCAACTCTTCTGCCGATGGGATCACATGATTAGGTGACAATTTGATCTGACCTTCCTGAAGTAGAAAGTCAAATATCCTATCAGCCTTAGCGGTGTCAAAAGCAAACTTCTCTGGTTCCTTCTGCCCAAAAGGACAAGACATCGGCTTCTTGTTTTTTACCCACTCTGCCAAGCCGATTACTGGTTCTTCATCAGAATCTGAGCTTATTGCTTCATCGACAAATGACACTTTCTTATTCCATGCTCTTTTAGGCTCGAAAGGCTTGATGTCTTGATCAGAAATCCTCTGCACCAAATGACTTAAACTTTCGAACTCCTGAGAGGCATACTTATCCCTGATATGTGGCAACAAACCCTGGAAGGCCAAATCGGCTAGCTGCCGATCATCCAGAACCAAGCTATAGCATTTATTCTTGACCTCTCGTATCCTCTGCACAAAACCCTCAACTGACTCATCATTACGTTGCCTCAACTTGACCAAGTCGGTGATCTTCTTCTCATGAACCCCCGAAAAGAAGTATTTGTGGAATTGTTTCTCTAGATCGGCCCAAGTAATTACTGAGTTGGGAGGTAATGATATAAACCAAGTAAAGGCCGATCCAGACAACGATGATGAAAATAGACGAACCCTCAATTCGTCCCTGTTACCAGCCTCTCCACATTGAATGATGAACCTGTTGACATGTTCCATGGTTGATGTGTCGTCCTGCCCGGAAAACTTGGTAAAATCCGGCACCTTGTACCGATGTGGAAGCGGGATCAAATCATACGCGGGAGGATACGGTGTCCGATAAGAGTAAGTGTTGACTTTGGGTTTTATCCCAAATTGTTCCCTCATTACTTCAGCAATCTTATCGGCCCAATATGCATCGGCATCCTGCCGATGAGGTGGCTGCGGATCTGGCACTTGGTGGCGAACTTCCACGTGTCTGTTTGGGACATGATCTGCACGGAACATTGGATTGATCACCTGCCCTCCAATCTGCGGACCACCAAACTGCTGTCCACCGATTTGCTGTCCCCCGAGTTGCTGTCCGAAATTCATTGGCTAGTTGGGAATCCCCTGACCTTGGAACCCGGGATAGACCTGTCCTTGCTGGAACCCTGTAGTCTGATAACTCTGCTGGGGCGATTGTGGAAAGACTTGCTGTCCAAGCCATCCATTATTAGCGTTCATCGGCATGGATGCTGCCGATGATTGGTAATTGGGTATCATCATCGAATTGACATACCCTAACTGTGCCATAGACCTCTGCTGCATCAGCATTGAATCTGCCGATGCATTAGGTATTTGGAGCGTTGAATCTTGAGGATTTCCAGTGTAAGGTCTTGCGGTGGAAGTTGTGGTATACCGAGGACTCTGGTTTACCGGCGCATTGGGAGGCGCCGATGTCATAGGAGTCTTGCCCCTCATGTCAGTTATTTGTGATGTTCCCGGTGTCAATTCTGGAGGCATACCGTAACCCCACCAGTTGGGAGGAAGAGTCAACCCTGACATTGCCGATGCCAACATATCTGTTGTCAGTTTATGCTGCCCAACTGAAATTTGTGGGTTGGTTGTCATCGGCATAGATAGTGCACCAGTAGTTCCCGATGTACTTGGAAGGACGGCAGATTGTGCACTTGCAGCCGTCAAAGCAGCCGATGGAGCCGTAACCTCTGGTGCCGTTGGCTGATGATGAGAGGGGCCCACATAATCTGGTGGGATTTGTCCTTCCTTGAAAGTTCTTGCCACGGCATTGAAAACCGTATTAGACAGTACACCAGCTTGGTTGATCAGAGCTCGGTTGATAGCATTGTCAACCATATCTTGAAGCTTGCCAGGATTGGCGTCGAAGGTAACCTGCCGTGGTGCCGGCAGTGCGTCTTTCTGGACCACTTCGCCGCTCCTATTTATACTGAAAGACCTCAGGCATTGTTGCTTGAACTCTTCCATAGCTTGGGCAATAGCTTGTTTCTGCTCATCCTTGAGATTGGCCTCCGTCACGGGGATGACGTTCTCTTGATCGAGGTCAGAGATCGACATGTTGATCTTGATCTTGAATCTCATCCCACCGGGCGTGCCAAAAGATGTGTTGATGCAAAACTGATCTGCAAACACAAAGGGCTAATACCCGATTCAAACGTTAAGGCGTGCCAGCCGATTTGACCTTACTATCGGCAAAGGTGATAACTCGAATACTTTAGTCCTGACAACAGCGATGCGCCCGGATGTCATGGCTAAGAGGTACTCACGCGGAACTTGAGAACACGCCGAGCTTAAGTCGACGAATTCCTAAGAACTCATAGTAAAAAGGAAAAAGTATGACGAAGTCGTCGAAAAAGTAGATGCTGGAATATGAGTAAAAACGTGTATTTGATTGATTGATAGATATCTCATTACAAGGCCCTAGGGTCTATATTTATACCCTGCTCAAAGAGCTACAACCAGACACGACTAGAATTCGAATCCCAAATCACACGGAATCCGTATACAAAACGATGTAAATAATTAAGGAAATAACAAAACTATGCCTCGTGACAAACCAAAACTCCTCCACATAACGACCGGCAGCTTCCGGACCCCTCTTTGCATCATCGGCAGACCCTTTGCCATAGTCATCGGCAGACTTTCTTATCTAGCCATCGGCACAATATCACTGCCTGTAGACTTAGTCACATTCAACTTCTCCCTCATCGGCAACCATCCTCATCGGCAACTCACTTTGTAAACATCGTACTGCCACCTTATCCTGCCATCCTAGACACGTGCCCAAAAACGGCGTCAACAAATACAAGATCTCCAAAAAGGACTATTGGGTGGAAGCCGTTAACACGGCATGTCACGCTATCAACCGCCTATACCTCCACAAGTTGAGGAAGAAAACTACCTACGAGCTCCTAACCGGTAAAAAGCCTAAGGTGGATTACTTTAGAGTTTTTGGATGCAAGTGTTTCATACTTAATAAAAGATCCAAAAGCTCTAAGTTCGCACCAAAGGTTGATGAAGGGTTCTTACTTGGTTATGCTACTAATCAACATGGCTATCGTGTTTTCAATGAGACCACCGGTCAAATTGAAATAGCGATAGACGTTACTTTTGATGAAAGCGATGGCTCTCAAAAGGAGCAAGTCAATGCTGAAAATCTAGGTAAAGAAGAGCCATCTCACCAAGTAATCAAAAAGCTTGCTACCGGTGAAGTGAAACCTGTTGAAGAAGAAGAAGATGATGCACACTTGCAAATCTCTCGTGACCCAAACTTGCATCATGGGTCAACCAATGCCCATGATGATGCTTCCACGTCAGGAAGAGGTCATGACTCAAGAGAATAAGTTGGACAAGATCCACCTCCAGCACAAGAACCAAACCAAGATGGAGATCAAAATGTTCAAGATCTAGATGCTCCAATCAACCAAGACCATGAAGATGAAGATGATGGTCCTATTCAAACAAGAACAGCAGTGCCTCACCCAAGAGTTCATCACTCTATTCAACGGGATCATCCCGTTGATAGCATTTTGGGAGACATACAACGAGGGGTAACAACACGCTCTCGTTTAGTTGGTTTTTGTGAACATTACTCTTTTGTCTCCTCTATGTTGCCAAATAGGGTGGAAGATGCCTTGAAGGATCCGGATTGGGTGATGGCTATGCAAGAGGAGTTGAACAACTTCACTAGGAATGAAGTCTGGTCCTTGGTGGAAAGACCCAAGCAAAATGTGATAGGAACCAAATAGGTCTTCCGCAACAAAGAAGATGAGTATGGCGTGGTCACTAGAAACAAGGCTCGGTTGGTTGCCAAAGGCTTCACTCAAATTGAAGGTTTGGATTTTGGGGAGACCTATGCACCTGTATCTAGGCTTGAATCCTTTTGCATATTACTTGCCTTTGCTTCTCACCATGATTTCAAGTTGTTTCAAATGGATGTAAAAAGTGCATTCCTCAATGGCCCCCTCTCCGAAACCGTGTATGTGGAGCAACCGCCGGGTTTTGAAGATCCACATCATCCCGATCATGTCTACAAGCTTGACAAGGCACTCTATGGGCTCAAGCAAGCCCCTAGAGCTTGGTATGATTGTCTCAAGGATTTCCTACTCAAACAAGGGTTTGAAATTGGAAAAGCCGATCCCGCTTTATTTACTCGCAAAGTCAATAATGATATTTTTATATGCCAAATATATGTCGATGACATTATATTTGGTAGTACTAATGTGGACTTCAATGAGGAGTTTAGTACGATCATGACCAAAAGGTTCGAGATGTCCATGATGGGGGAGTTGACTTACTTCCTTGGATTTCAAATCAAGCAACTCAAGGACGGCACGTTCATAAGTCAAACCAAGTACACCACCGACATGCTAAAAAAGTTTGACATGGACAAGGCCAAACCCATAAAGACACTAATGCCAACAACCGGACACCTTGACCTTGATGGAGATGACAAGGCCATGATCAAAAGGTATATCGCTCCATGATTGGATCATTGCTTTACCTTTCTAGGCCTAATATTATGCTTAGTGTGTGCATATGTGCAAGATTTCAAGCTAATCCGAAAGAATGCCACCTCATGGCTGTTAAGAGAATTTTTTGGTATCTTGTGTTCACTCCTAATCTTAGCTTATGGTACCCAAAGGGCTCCACTTTCACTCTACTTGGCTATTCCGATTCGGACTATGCCGGTTGCAGGGTCGAGCGAAAGAGTACATCAGGGATTTGCCAATTTCTTGGTAGGTCGTTGGTGTCTTGGAGTTCTAAGAAACAAAATTCCATTGCCCTTTCCACCGCTGAAGCCGAATATGTGGCGGTCGGCGCCTGCTATGCTCAACTGCTTTGGATGAAGCAAACTTTAAGAGATTTTGGTTGTGAGCAAAGAAAGATTCCTCTCTTATGTGACAATGAGGGGGCAATCAAGCTGGCTGATAACCCTATAAACCACTCTAGAACAAAGCACATAGACATCCATCATCACTTCCTGAGAGACCACCAATCCAAAGGAGATATCGCTGTACAACATGTGAGAACTGAATTTCAGTTAGCCGATATCTTCACTAAACCTCTAGATGAGTCAAGATTTTGTGCTTTGAGGCGTGAACTAAATATTGTTGATTCTCGTAACATAGCTTGATGTCTTGCACTCACTTGTTGTTTTAGAAACAGGCAAAAACGTTGTGAAAAGTTGTGTGATTTTTTTTTAAATCTACTTTTTTTTCACAACCCCAAGATGTTCATAGTTATGTAATGCCTTCAAGAAATCTGGACATCTTCGAGTTGGGATAGGAATATGGTGTGGTTCACCATCTCCTTGTTGTTCTGGGAGGCATCGGAACTTCCGGTCCTATTGACCAGAACTTCCGGTCACTCTTTTACCACGGTATAAATACCGCTGCCTGGGTAATTTGGTAGTTTCTTATCTTTGACTCCCGTCCTCATCTATCTCTCTCCTGGCGGCGGCGGCGGCGGTTGACCGCATTCTTCCCCCAATCTCTCTTCTCCTCCATTCCTTTCCAAATCCGCTCGCGGGGAGTCTTGCCCCTCTCTTGGAGTTTGTTTTGGAGGTGGCCGCGGGCATCGGAAGGGATCCACGTGTCGGTTTCTTCTTCAACTTCTTCTAAGACCAAGGTACCGGGTCTTTTGCGCCCGATCTGTCAATGTACTTTGTTTTGAGTCAAATCCTTGCACGTGCTTGCAGTTATTTATCTATCCAAGGTCTGTGAATTCCTGTCTTGCAAGTTGCTTGGATGGATTCGTCGGAATAGGTCCACATGATGTCTGCGGCTCTGTACCGGAACTTCTGGTCCCTGCACTAGAACTTCCGGTGGGTCGTGGACACCATGCGCTCACATTCCCTCGTATCTATTTGTTGTCGCCTTTCCTTGCCTCAGTCTCTTTCTCATCTTATGTCTTTTGCAGCATGTCGGATCGCCGTGTGAATCCCTCTCGCTCTGCTCGTCCCCGTCCTCAGAGTTTGGGGGATGGAGAGGAGGATCGTGCTCGTGGTACTCACGCTCGTCGTACCACCAATCCTCCATCCTCTCGCGCACCGGCATCAGCTGATGAAGGGCCTCGCTCCTGTCCAGATCGGTCCACCCTTCCCTGTCCTCCTCCTCTCCATCGCACTGTGGTCCGTGACTCTGTTGCTCCAGGTCAGATTGAGGTTGAAGGCCGGGCCATCAACCCGGAGGTTGTTCGCAATCTTCGGTGCGTATTGGACAGTTCACCATGAACCGAGTTCTTCAGCATCCTCAGAACCGCTGTCCTCGTCTTCATGGCCCCAGCACCCCTGGTGACTGCATTCCAAGGCGTCCTATTGATTTACAATGCCCAATCTTCTGATGTGAAGCGCATGCGGCAAGACAACCCTTTTGCTTGGTCTAAGTTTGAGGGTGTTGATGATAGGTTATGGTCTTAGTTTCATAATGATTATTATTTGTTTGTCTGCATGAAGAGGGGCATTCGAGGTCTCACCACTCCTATCATTATGCACAAGGCACCCACTTTGCTTTCGCTTCAAAGTCATAATCATCCAGAAGTAGATGCCCTCATCCAGCGCCTTGAGGACTGGCACATTTTGCCTCTTATGACCTTCAAATAGGATTGGAATTCTGAGATTCTTTGCCAGTTCTGGGCTACATTATATATTGATGAAGAGCACAAGGTCTTGCATTGGATGACAGAGGGTCTTCATTACCGCTGTGATTACCGTCAGTTTTCTCGCCTTCTTGGTTTTAACAGGGATGATCGCACAACACCCAGTCTCTATGATCTTTATCCCAATGGTGCAGGGAAGGATGACTTTGTTGAGGCAGCTCTCTATATTGATCCAACCAAAGCGAATGGCAAGACAGATGGTTTGAAGCCCTACTTCTATGTGCTCAACAACTTGCTCAGGGCCACTATTGATCCCAAGATTAGTGATGCTACTACTGTGCAGAATCATGCTCCTACCATTCTTGTCTGTTTTGGGCTTGGAAAAAGGTTTAGTGTCACCGACCTTATGTGGCGTCACATTCAAGAAGTTTCCCTCATCTCCAGTCAATCTTTCCCTTATGCTCCCTATCTCATGTATATCATTGAGCAAGTCACTGGTTTTGGTTTTCACCATGATGTCACTCATCTGGATTGGAATGTGAAAAGGTTGCAAGCCAAAGCTAGCAAAGGGAAAGAGCTTGCAACTGATGTTGGTGGCAGTGAACCTGAGCAGGCTGCTGATGATGAGCCCCATGTTCCTTCGATGGATCCTCCTCCTAGTGCCTTCGGTGGTCGTGGTCGTGGCAATGCCACTCGCCATGCCCTGCAGCGCTTCATGTCGTATTTTTGCTAATGTCAGGCAAAGCAGGACAGACGCATGAGGCGCCTTGAGGAGAAGGCTGGTCTTCCTCCTGCTTCTCCTCTTCGCCCCTTTCAGGATCCCTATCAGGAGTTTGAGCAGCAGGATTTTCAGCAGTCAGGTGCCTTTGATCCTTCTTATGGGGCTGATCTTCCTGCTGGTTACACCATGGAGGATACTGAGGCTGGTTTTTCTTATCAGGATATCTTCAGTGGTGCTGATCACATTACAAGGACTTCCACTTCTCGAGCAGGCCAGTCTACCTCTGTTGATCCTTTTAGCAAAGCTTCCCTTGTCGACTATGGCGATGATGATGACGATGCAGATGATGAGTAGTTCGCTGGTGTTTTCTCGCGCGCCTACCCTTTTTGGCACTTGCTACCAAAGGGGGAGTGTTAGGCTTATCCTTTAATGTAATAGGGGTAGTCGAACCTTTTTTAAAAAATTCTCTGCTTCTAAGTGTGGTGAACCATGTCGTAAACCTTTATATTTTGTGTGATGAATGATTGTAGGCTAAATCCTTCCTGTTTTATCTCTATCTTTGTTTTGCCCTCTTACTGTGATGAGTTGTTTTCTGGAACGGTTACGATGAATAACCATTCATTTTTTTTGTGATATATCCTGTCATGTGCATCACGCTTTCTTTTGCTTCACACACTTAGGCACCCCACAGATTGCAGGACTTAGGGGGAGCTCATCCTAAATGTATGCTATCTTGCTTATAATCAAGATTCAAAACTTCAAAACTCATGCATACATTAAGGGGGAGCTCAACCTAAAGCTTGGAATTTAAAATCTTACTTTCAACTGTTTACATCTTTTGTAAGCCTAAGTTGGTTGTCATCAATTACCAAAAAGGGGGAGTTTGTAAGTGCATTCGCTCCCATTGTGGGTTTTTGATAATTAATGATAATCAACTTAGGGACTAATCTGTTCTTAAAGTACAATATACAGGAAATAGCCTATTTGATGGAGTTAAACTAAGAACCTTCGATAACCTGCAGCTCCTACGGACTAAAGACGTTTCAACCCAAGTTTACAACTCTGTTCTTTCTTTTTGGGTAATAGGAAACGCTGCACTATCAAGAGGGACATGAAACTAGTTGGCAAAGTGGGGATAAAAGTGCTCTCGTTGTTGGTCCTTTTCTTAGCGAGTTAGCCGACCGGAAGTTCCGGTCATTCAGACCGGAAGTTTCGACAACCCCAGGGTCACCGGCTCGTGTTTCAGCTTTCACTTCCGATGGCTGACCGGAAGTCCCGGTACGGACCGAAAGTTCCGGTCCAGGACCGGAAGTCCGCGCTGTAAGTTTTTTGCGGAGCGTCTCGCGTTTCATTTTTCACTTCTGGTTCTCGTCCAGAAGTTCCTGTACTTCTTCAGAAGTTGGCAACTATTTCTCTAACCTAACCTCGCTTGCCGTTGCTCACTTCCGGTCAGTGATCGGAAGTCCCGGTGTGCCTGTCCTGGCACTTTCCTTAGTCGTGAGTGAACCGGAAGTTCCGGTACCACCCTTTATATATATCCTTACCTCCTTTCTAACCGTTACACACACTAGAACAAATCTCTTTCTGAGCCTTCCAACTTGTCTAAGTTGTGACTCACCTACTCTCTCTCCCCCTATGTCTCCGAACCTCAATCCAGATTGTTTGAGCTAGGGAAGTGAGATTAGAGAGTGGGAGCTTCGATCTACGACTTGAGCACTTGGTTTCCCCTTCTTGCAGGCTGGGTTTGTGTTTATTACTCTTGGGTTCTCTGAGCCCTAGCCGGCTAGGCGTTCTTTGTGGTTGCCCGTGTTGATTTACTTGTGAGGGCACCCCCGAAGCATTTGTAACTACATCTTGACTCTTAGTGGATATCTTAAGTTAACCTGTGTGGTTGCTTGAGAGAGGAGACCTTCGTGGTCAGACCTTAGTGGTCACCTCAACAACGAGGACGTAGGAACTCCTTAGTGGAGATTACCGAACCTCGGATTAAATCTCTTGTCTTACTGTGGCGGTGGCTTCGACCACCCTCTTGCTTTGTGAGCTGTTGTCTTTTCCTTCCTCCTCCTATTTCACAGGGTGATATTCTTGGATCCACAACTAGGAGTGAAAAGAAGTCTGTGAAGATCAACACCAACTTCAACAATCTCTAGGAGTGTGTGGTTATACTAGATCTGAATTCCCCCTTGTCTTCTCTCTGATTTTGTAGTATCTTTAGGTAACCGGAAGCTCAGGAAGTCTACACCGGAAGTTCTGGTCAAGCTGACCGGAACTTCCGATCCACACTACCGGAACTTTCGGTCCGGTTACTAACTTCCGCAAGTTCAAGTTTGTGAGTTTCAGATTCTATCAAAAGGCCTATTCACCCCCCCCTCTAGGCCAATCAGGTCCTTTCAGGAAGCAACGAGAACAGAGGGAGGAGGGGCTAATTACAAATTTTATGTAATACGGACTATTGACTCCACATGCCATGTTAGATCTAAAGGCCAAACAAAGGGGTATAGACCTGTTGTGCACCATTTAAAAAGTTTATGGAACAAAAAAACAACTTTTAGAATTGATAAAGCTAGCTCAAACCCTTAGAAAAGTTAATGGACCTTTGGTGCAGTGCATTTAACTCTTTGTTTTTATTTTTATTTATAAACTTTTAATTAGAATTGATGAACCTAGCTATACCCTTCCAGAAGTTAATGGACCTTTGGTGCAGTGCATTTAACTCTTTGTTTTTATTTTTATTTACAAACTTTTAATTACTACAGAGTAATTTGATTGAAAATGAGAGTCTATGCATCTTTTAGAGAAGCTTGAATTATAACAATATTTTTCTATAATATATAACAAATTATAGTGAATATTTTACGCCATAGATGTTGATATACTTATCCTAAGTTATATAATTAAAATTCATATATTTTTATAGATTTTTGATTAAAGTTAGATAAATTTAATACAAAATAAAAATGAAAGTAAATTGTAGTTTGAATGCATAAAGTACTACGTATACATGACCCACCATTTAATTGTACCCGGAAAATATATTTTGAACTTTAGATCCACTCCAACACAAACAACTAGACTAATGATAGTTTTACCCCTCTTCTTTTAACTTTGTGACTTTATCCTTGTATTTTCATTCTTGAATCTATCATTTACCTCTACTTAGGAATTTGTTGTTAGTTGGTGGAGATTAAATAAATAAAAATAGAATAGAGAATTAAACCAACAAGAAAGTACAGAAAATACCTCTTATTCTTATCTTTCATCCTCACTCGATCTTACCTTTTATAGTATATTGTTTTTACTATATATCTAGACATAGTGTATCTAAAAAGTCAAAAATATCTTAAAATTTAGAATAGACAAGGTACATCACAACAAATACATATATGCACTAACAAATAATCCTCAATGTCATCATGTTGTAATCCGCAGGTAACCAGGAAGCATTATTTTCGCCTTCGATTGCTAGCTAAAATGTGACTTATGCATTATTGTTTATACTGATTTGTTGTGAGAAGAAAATATTGTTCGTTTTTTAAAAAGTATGGTTGAAGTAGTGCTGAAGAAAAGAGCCAAAATCTTTGTTACGGCTTTCTGAAAAGTACTGCTATAGTAGTGCCAAAGAAAAAGACAAAAAATATTCTTTTACGAAAACAAAAAGAGTGACTAAGGGCTTGTGATCTTGCAGGTACTTCGTAGAATCTGCAGCAAAATTTCCTAACGTGACGCTTGGGATCCAGCCTCCATTGACGAGAGCTAACAGCCTATGTTTAGGCTTTGTTTACTTCCATCCAAAAACCTAAATTTTTTCAAGATTTCTTGTCACATCGAATCTTTAGACGTATGCATAGAATATTAAATATAGATGAAAATAAAAACTAATTGCACAGTTTGGTCGGAATTGACGAGACGAATTTTTTGAGCCTAGTTAATCTATACTTAGACAATAATTACCACAAACAAACCAAAGTGATACAGTGTCGCGAAATTTTTTTTTGGGGAACTAAACAAGGCCTTATTAGTTCACCCAAAAACCAAATTTTTTTTAAGATTTTCCGTCACATCGAATCTTGCGACATATGCATGAAACATTAAATATAGATAAAACAAAAACTAATTATACAGTTGTCTGTAAATCGCAAGACGAATCTTTTAAGCATAATTACTCCATGATTAGACAATGTTTGTCAAATAAGAACGAAAGTGCTACAATGTTAAAATCCAAAAACTTTTTGGATCTAAACAAGACCTAACACTAAGGCCTTATCTGGTAAGGTTCCTTTCTGACTCTGGGTATGGCTTCTTCTGAGGAGTCGTGCCAAACGTCGTTCTAGAAAAGCCGTTTTGAGTAAAAAGCAGAGGAGTTTCTCGTGAGGACTGAGGAGCCGTGCCAAACACCCCTTAAGGCCTTGTTTACTTCCACTTGAAACCAAAAATTTTTCAAATTTTTCCGTTACATCGAATCTTACGACACATGCATAAAATATTAAATATAGATAAAAAATAACGAATTGCACAGAATTTGCGAGATGAATTTTTTAAACCTAATTAGTCCATAGTTTGATAATAATTACTAAATACAAACAAAAGTGCGTCAAAAGAAAAAAAATTCAGATCTAAACAAAACCTAACCTCTCAAACTCAAACTCCATGAAGAACGTCACTGCTGGATAATGTTGTGTAATCCGTTTCAGATGCCATCGCTACCGGAGCACAGCTAGCGTCACTGCTGACGATGCACTCTGCCACCACGGTAACAAAATAAAAGGTACTGAGTTCATCCTAAATTATAAGTTATTAGACTTTTTAACACCAAATTTGACCACTCATCTTATTTAAATATTTGTGTAAAATATTACTTCTTTTGTTGTGGCTCGATTTATTAATCAATTTTTTAAAAAAATAACTTAAATTTAATTATTTTTGTATAATTTTTTAAATAAGATGAGTGGTTAAATTTAAAGTAAAAAAAACCAAATATCTTATTGGGATGGAAGGGGTACACAGTAGTATTGTACGAGCCTACTACGAGGCAAAGGGTCGGTCAACACGTAGCTAGCCCAACTGCCGCAACCTTGTGGCCTTTCGGGGTCAGTAAAGTTATTTCCTCAAGTTTCGCTATCAGTTCTCTCTTGCCACGAAAGTTAAGCGGTCAACTTTGTCTTGGTAGACAGTAGACCAGTCGATTATATACGTTAATTAGAAAGAAAATAAAGAGGTGTAAGGGCACTCCCGATGCTCCGACTAAGATAGTTTCTATACCTATTAATTACCATACCATATAGATATTTAACTAATGTGGTATAAGATTTATTAAAAAGAAAGATGCAGAAACGGTTCATGGAGAAACGGTATCGTCATGTCTATTGAACCTCGAGAAAATGACTAATTTCGTGTTGGGCACAGGCTGCTCGCGTTTCCATCTTCTCAGTTTCCCCTCCCTCACGAACTGTTGTTCGGCTCATCGCTACCACATTAAAAGGATGTTTGGTTGGAGTTGGTAAAGTTTAACGGATACATAACACTTTTGTCTTATTTAAAAATTATTGTTCAATTATAAACTAATTAGTCTCAAAAGATTCGTCTCACAAATTACTCTCTAACTGTGTTTTTAGTTTTGTAAATAGTCTATATTTAGTACATCATGTATGTGTCCAAACATTCGATGTGACAGACGGTAAAGTTTACCGAGTAAACCAAACACTCCCTAACCCTTCTCGTGACACCTTTGCTCGCTCCTGCACTATCTTTCATTCAGAGGAGCTAGTTTTCGATCTTTTCTTCCCCAGGCACATGTCACCGGCTTCAATCCACCCCAACCAAGGGCGGATCCAAGATGGCGACATGAGAGGCTAAACTAAGAGCTTTTTACCTATAGGGTCCTATTTTTTTTCTTTTTTCTATGGCTTTTCATCCGTTTTTAACACTCGTGGTGTTAAGTCAAAAGTAGAATAATCATTTTGCTCCTGGCAGAAAAAATAAAATACAAACGTGGATTATTTTTCTTTAAAAAATAAATTATTTTTTTGCTTTGAAAGCAAAAACAATTTTTTGAAAGATATATTATTTTGCTTTGAATTATTATGCTTTGAAAAATAATATTACTCCAAATGTACAAACAAAACTGTGTATTTTTCTATTAAGGGTAAAATGGTTATTTTATCCTTGAGTTAACACCGTTAAGTGTTAAAATTGGATGGAAGGTCGTAGAAGTAAGAAAATTTTGTTTTGAGGCCATACAAGTAAGTTCAAAAAAGAGAGGTCATAAAAAGAAGCGGCATCTTTTCTAGGGCTATATAAATAAAAAGCTCATTAAATAATAAATATGTTGATATGCAATGAAGATTGAACGATAATTTGAGGGTACCACTACATTTATTTAATGGTGAAATTAGGATCACGAGGGGAGCTGTAGCCTCAGCGCCCACCCTACCCCTGTGGGATTCGCCACGCCGGAACCCTGATGACTACAACCTGGAATCCAAATATGCCCTACCCACTAGCAGGTCTCTAACTGTGTTAAAGGGTTGAGATGGCAAATTAGAGGAAGGAGAGTGTGAATAGTCTTTTCTAATAAAAACTTAACGCACCGGCTAATCGAAATAAATGCGGAATTAAAACTATCAGTCTAGCCAAGACTACATCTCTTTATCTAAGTTCTCAAGCACCTTTTAAAAAATTCTAAACAAACAAACAAAGTGTCACCTTAGCAAGAGCTCATCTAACCAATTCTAGGAGTAATATCACACAAACATATGCCACTAGTACTTTACACACCAGGGGAGCTCCTACACAACTAGTAAGCAAAAGCACAAACCTCCTAAGCTCACTAGCAATGCTCAATAACAAGACAACCAATGCCAAATTAGAGAGAGTAAATTACTTAGCTACACAAACTATGACTAACAAAGTTATAAAACCAAATTAGTTACGCAATGGGACCTACTTCTAGGTACACAAGTAAGAAGGTAACTAGCAAGCTACACTAGCTAAACTAGCTACAAGAGCAACTACACAAGCACTAGCAAACTACACTAGCTAAACTAGCTACAAGAGCAACTACACAAGCATTATATAGAGAAAGTAAATACAAGCTTGTGTATGACGAATGCAAAACCACCGAGAAGAGTAGAAAAAGTCGACACGGTGATTTTTTTATCGAGGTTCACTTAGTTGACACTAAGCTAAGTCCTCGTTGAGACAAGATTCAAGGTTGCCACTAGTCCTCTTCCTAGTGGTGACCTGCAAGTCACACTCTCTCACGTATAGTGCTTACCAGAAGCTCTAGCACTTGACCCGGCAAAGACCACTTGTTGTCCTTCGTGTCTCTCTCTACTAGAGTTGCTCTTCCCGATTCCCACAGGGTGAGCACCGTACCTCTCACAAATCCTTCTCTAGAGCATTGCACAATCTTCTCACATGCTTCAATGGAGTCACAAGCCTCTAAGCCATCTAGGAGGTGGCAACCTCTAAGAGTAACAAGCACCACCGGCTTGCAACACAAACACCTAGTGCCACTCGATCCAATCTCGCAATGCAATTATACTACAAGAAACCTAACTTTTTGTGACAAAATGGCTCATGACGGGGACGTTTTTTGTCATATAATGTCACTTTTTGTGATGTTGTTTTTTGTGTCGTCACAAACTCGTGAGCAGCTCAATTATTTGTGATGACTGCCCTTCTTGTGTCCCACAAAGGTAGCGTTGTCGTCACAAATTGTCCCACGTTGGGTGATAGTCGTTGGTTTTGTTTATATGGCACTGTGACCTAGTTTTGCGTGACGGTTTGGTGGCATCACATTAAACAATGATCGTTTCAAGCGTCAATAGACGTACCCTATAGGTGGACCTTATCCCTATACGTTGACCACTTTCATTATCCCCATCTCCCCGACCACATCTGAAGCGAAGGGCGTTGAGCAGGGCACTAGCGGAGCGAAGGGCGGTAGGCGGGGCAGGGCAGGGCTGCATCTCACCAAGCATGGCGAGGATCTGCGCCGAAGCAGGTCGCCCTCTCTCCTAGCTAACGACATAGCAGTCTCTCCCCCATGGTGGCTGGTGCTGCTCCCCAAGTGATGACGCGGCGACCTCTCCCCTAAGGTGCTCATGGTGGCTACTGCCACAGCCATCGCCACCGCCATCCCCCTCCCCATCCCCCACCATTTGGCGCTCTACGTTGATGCCCTCATCCCGTTCCCGTTTGTCTTTGAGCGCTGCCTGCCTTGTTCTCCCAGCGCGGCCAACCCTAGCGGCTAGCAGCAAGCCACGGTCCTTTGATGAACTAATGAATCCCCTACCTCTCATTCAGGCATCATGTCGTAGGCGTTGTCATCTACTGCTCACACTCAGCGGTCAGCTAGGGTTGCCCCCCTTGCTATTGTTCGTGCTGCAGCACCTGTGCCCACTGCTATCGATGTGGAGCCAATGGAGGATTATGTCACCGGGTTGCGGTTGATAATGTGCCCAGATTGCCGAGACATGTAACACCCAAAAATCTGAATTTCAATTAATAGGATTTAATTGGATTTATTTAAGCATTTTTATGAGCATATAATCTAGTAAATAAATAATTTTTATCAAAATTAAAATTTACCATAAGGCTAGGAACATGTTTTGCATTCATGTTGGAGCATAACTATTTTTGTGCTGATTGTTTCTGGTTTTATTTTATTGATTTATACTCAAAAGTTCATTTGGAAAAGGCTTTGGAAAAGAAAAAAAAGAAAAAAAAGAAGAGGAAGCAAACTCCTTGACCTTGGCGTGGTGGCCTTTCGGTCGAGGCCCAGCTCCTCCCTCCCCGCGGCCCAACCGGCTCCCCCTCTTCTTCCCCAGCGCTCGGCCCAAACCGGCCCAGCTCCCCACGCGCGGCCCAAGGTTCGGCCCAGTGTGCGGCCAGGACAGGCGCGCCCCTCCCCTCCCTCCTTTATGTCGCTGACGGCCGAGACCCAGTGCCCCTTTCTCTGACGCTTGGGGCCCACAGGTCAGTATTTTCCCCTTTCATCTCTGCGTGACCGTGACGGACTCCGGTTTCCTTCCCCCCCTGCGTCAGGCAACCAATCCCGGTCTTCCCAGGGTCGATTCGTTAGCACCCTATAAAGCCTCGGCAACCTTGCCCCGCACCCCTTTTTCCCGTCCACGCGACGCAAAACCACCCTAGCCGCCTTAGCCCAAGCACTGTTGAATCTCGTCGAGCCGGATTTCTTCCACACCGCGACGCGAGCTCCGTGCTCTTCCCCGGCTCGAACTAAGGCCCTAGGTGAGCTCGCCGCATGCTCCTCTACCTTCCCATGCCCTTGGTTCCGTTTTTGGCACACAGTTTCGCGTGTTTGGAGATCACCGACGAGGTACACGGCGGCGGCCATGGTGCCACCGCGCCGGATCCCTATTCCGGCGGCCGACCAACAGGTGTGGCCCCGGGGCCTAGAACAAAACGTACCCTTTTGGCTTGCGTGTTTTGCTAAAGAGACCCTGCTGACTTTGGAAATAAAACCCGCAGTCCATGGTGCCCTGGAGGAAATACGCGTTTCAAATCCAAAAGCGCATTTTCTCTCGGTTTGGTTAAAATAAGTTTTCTAATATTTATAGAATTGCCATTGAAATTGTTTTGTTTGTAAAATGCTCATTTTAACTCCGTTTTTGTCCATTCAAATTTTGTTAGATTCATAATTACGAGCTCTACATGTTAGTAGTACTGTTTCACTATTTTGAAACTTTTTAGTTTCACAGTAGCTTTTAGTTATTTATTCTTCTATAGGAAATCTTACAAAATTCATAACTTCTACGTTTTAATTTCAATTTTTGTGAACATTACGTTTGTGTGATCGTAGCGCTGCGTAGAATATTTTTATAAATTTTTACCTTTGTTTTATCACTGTTGGTGTAATGGTCTAATTATAGCTTGTTTGCTTTGTGTATGATTGTCTCTATTGGAATGCGTGTTGTTGATTGATGTTTGGGAATAAACGGTGAGGTGTACGTTGGTGAGCAAGACCAAGCTTTTGATGACCAGCAGCAGACTCAGGAGAGCTTTGATCAAGGTAAGTATAACTTGGGACTATCCTTGTTACCTACACACTTATATATATATACATACATATATATATATATATCATATGCATGTGTCCACCTTGTCGACCTTAGCAAAATCATAGATGATTGTTACTCGGATTCCTTGTTACCTATCTGATATGCATTTTGGTGTAGTTATGCTAGTGCTTGATGTAATCCATGATCTTATAAGTTGGTTAATAACTATATAATGAACGTTAAAAGATGATCTTGTATGTAAGTGATCACCGAGATAACAGTGCCACCATGAGAGCTATAATGGCTCTGGATTTAGCTCAGTATGAAGACCTTTTTTAGCTTGTTAGAGGTTACCCATAAGGGTGCTAGAGGGGCTTGCCGACACAGGTATAGTGCGAGACACTGTCCTTATGTGTATAGGTTACGCATCATTGTGCCATTTGGAAGGGGGCTCTATATCTGCTCGCCCATGAAACCTTACTTCTCTAACTTGTTAGACAAATTTTTGAAAGGCTTCATGATCCCTGCCGACCTTCCTTGGAAGGGTGTTAAGAGATTAGTTACCTCAGGCGAAATGGTAAATCATGACTTATAGGTAAAGATGTACAACCTCTGCAGAGTGTTTAAAACTGGTATACTAGCCGTGCTCACGATTAAGAGCGACCTTGGGGGTTCTTATATTAAAGATGATGATGCTTATTAAGCTATTATGTTCATTTGATTATTGTTTATGCTATGAGTTAATTATGCTTACATTTGATCATGTGATTATGGGATTATTTATGCTACCTTGACACTTGCTATTTAATTATGAACATGCTATCTACAATTAAAAGCTAAATGCAGTTAAACCAGTGTCAGCTATTTGAGCCTCTTGAACTCCTGGTTATACTTGTTGAGTACGATATGTGCTCACTCTTACAATTTCCCAACACATCAGGTTATGCAAATGATGATGATTGGATGGAGGACTATCGATATGAGTACTAGGTTTGAAGTCAACTAGTCAACGTTTGTTCCTGTGTGATGCTTCCGTTGAGAGAGTTATTTATTCTTATTCATCATTATTGTATAAGACTATGTGATTATTATTGTTCCGCTATGTAATAAACACTGCAATGATACTTTTGAGATTTATCTACTTATGTGTGCGACTGTTTCTGGGGCACATATGACACTACTACAAAAAATCTTTTGCGAGGCGTTTTAGAAAAGGTCATGGAGGCGGGCATGATTTCCAACCGCCTCGGTTAATACCTCGGATTAATTGAGGCGGGCATTTTTTATTAACCAAGGCGGTTACAAATAATCGCCTCGGTTAATCGATTTACTGAGGCGGGCAACCTAAAATGTCCGCCACGGTTAATACGGATTAACCGTGGCGGTTGTTATAACGTAAACGCCTCGGTTAATATATTAACCGAGACGGGCATACTATAAGGCCCGCCTCGAATAATACTGGCCCATCCACAGCCCAAATAACCCATCTCGGCCCAATAGCCTGCTCAATGTATATATATCGTCACTTTAGGGTTTCATTCCTCATCTCCTCAACCTCCTCATCTTCACCAGATGCGTCGGCGCCTCCTCCCTCTCTTTCTCCTCCCCAACCACGGCGACCCCTCCTCCCTCTCCTTCTCCTCCCTCACCAGCGCTGACCCTCCTCGCTCTCCTTCTCCTCCCACGCCCAGCACCCCTCTCCCACCAAGGCAGTGCCCCTCCTCCCTCTCTCACCATGGAGGTGCCCCTGCTCCCTCTACCACCATGGCGTGGCACCCCTCCTTCCTCCCACCATGGCACTGCCATGGAGGTCGGATCCGGGGGCGTGGTGGCTGGATCTGGCTCCCTGCGGCTTCGCTCCTCCACCCTCCCTCTCCCACATGGCGGCGCCCCTCCTCCCTCTCCCGCCATGGAGGCGCCCCTGCTCCCTCTCCCACCATGGCAGATCCAGGGGCGTGGTGGGCGGATTCGATGGCGTGGTGGCCGGATCCGGCTCCCTGCGGCGTCACTCCTCCACCCTACGGCGCGGATCTGGCGGGTTCGAGGCCAGTGGCTGCGGATCCAGCCTCCTCCCCTCCCTCCACGGCTCCATCGCAGGCAGCGGCAACGGCGGTTTCGGCTTATTGACGGGCTCGATGGGCCCGTGGATGGGCTCAGCGGGCCTATCCATGGGTTTTTTATTTTTTTATTTGATTTACCGAGGCGGGCATCAAACTGCCTCAGAAAATGTCCCATTTACCGGGACCTTATGTCTGAGGCGGTTGCGATGCCCGCCTCGGTAAATCCATTTTGCCCGCCACGAATAATATTTTATGTAGTAGTGTGAGTCTTTTATGCATCCTATTTTGTTCTTGAAATATGGGTGTGACAGGACATTAGGGTGTTTTGCTGCCACAACGACACAATCCAAGTACAACAATGGAAAGAGATATTTCAAGTGTCCTAGAAAGAACTTTTCAAATGTTAGTGCAGTGGTTCAATTTGCATTTTGCCCAAATTTCATTTATGTTTTCTCCAATTTCATTGCCTATTGTTGTCATTTGGATGCAGGGGAAATGTAAGAGCTACTGGTTTTAGGAAGAATATGTGGTGTACCTTCACGATAATGGTTATCTACTTCCAGCTGGGTCGACCATTGCAGAAGCTTCGACAACTGAAGTCCCTGAGCTGGTGGGAAAAACTGATAGCTGTTGGCGGTTCTTAATGACATATTTACCCCGCCAACATAGTCCATGCAAAGGAATAAAAGCATGTATTTTACTCACATATACTTATTAAATGCTTACCAAGCTCCACATGTAGTGCAAGTTGTGTTTTACAGATCATATACAGGCATACAGGTGGAAAGCAAATAAAAAGGCGCAATCCGACACGTAAAAAATGCGCAAATAAACAAGTACCCAAAAGCCCAATATAGAAGTGCATCAATTTGCAGGTGGATCTGGACTCAGGGGCCCGAGAGGAAGGCAACGGGCTTCGGGCCGGGGCCAGCGGGGCCCACCTGGGGGCGGCCGCCCCCTAGGGTCAGCCGACCCTGACCCAGCCCATCTCGGCACCGCCTTTCGCAGAGGCGGTGCTGAGCCTATCCTCCTACAGTCCCCGCGTGCAAATTGCAGTTTACACCCTGGGGAACCGACCTTCCCCACCTATTTAAGGAGGGGGAGAGGGAGGCTCCATTCATCTCATCACATTCACAATCAAGACTCCACCTTCAAGGCACTTGGGCACTACCTCTTCTTAGTTTTTCCTTTTAGCTTTTAGAGAGAGAGTTGGGTGAGCTATCAAGGAGGGCTTGGCTCCTTGGAGAGAAACTTGGGTATGAATAAAGAATATCTTTACTCCAAGTCCATGCCTTATCATGTCCGATATAGTTCTTCATATGAACTAGAGTATAGTTCTTATGCTATGGTATATGACATAGATCATAGGCCCTATTTTATGATGCCAGCATATGAACTAGAATATAGTTCTAGTGAAAATGAAATGACATACATTTTAGTATATAGTTCTTATAGTATAATGCTTCCCTAGGGCTAGTAGTGTATTATATGAACTAGTGCTAAGTGTATGTTGTATTATTCTCACTTAGGACTTTAGTCTAATTGCTTCATGTTAATTAATTGCCTAGAAATAGCTTTGTGTGAAGATGGGGGTTTATCATGCTCTTTTGAGTAGGCTCGGGCTTCTTACCTGTCGATTCGTAGGGTCGGGGACCCGGGGGAGTCCGAGTAGGTTCTTTGCATGTAAGCATGGTGCTTGGGTGTAAAGGCCGGGTAAATGCATTGTCCTAGTCCACGGTTGAGGGGATGGCGGCAGGTGGTGACAGCCCTGTCCGTCCTTGGCATTCCCCCATGTTCGGCTAGGGTGTAGGAGTCTAAATAGTTGCGGAGGTTGCTGGCAGACCAGTACTCGCGTAACCTCCCAAACCATCTAAACACAGGACTAGATCTAAGTAGTATAATTACATGATTAACTTGTTCTATGACATGATCTGTATCTAGGACCACACCTGCTCCAATAGGTTGTTTGTTTATTCTTTGATTCAATTCATTCTTTTAGTCTCTTTTTATTCCTTAGCCCATATGCCATGCCTAGATTGTGATGGATCACTATTCTACATATAAATGTTTATCACCTGCTATGACCTTTGATTCCATTATTGCTATCATAATTACTTTGATCTATGCTTATCTTAGAATCCTTAACATATTAAGCCTTCCTTAGAGCGAACCTATAAATACGACACTCGGTAAATCCCCGGGTTGAAATGCTACACGATAATTCCCGTCCGCTTGCGGTACTTAAACTCCAAACCTAAGGAACTATCACCCCGGTATATACTTAACACTGTTGCTAGACATGCGCCGAGCTAGTGACTTGTTAAGGAATACCAACATGGCAATCCTAGTGCCACTACCATGATTAAGAACTGGAACCCTACCCTAACGGTAATAAGGCGCCGTTATCGGGAAGGTAGATCTAGCTTCCTATTCAAGGTGGTGATGCTGCGGATCTGCCAATATAACACTGCCACTGTCATTATCATGAGTAGAGCAGAACCCTATTCTAGGTAGCGACGCTAAGAAACGCTAACAAGCATTTCTGGCACCGTTGCATAGGATAGATTTATACTCTAATCTTGGTGATTGCATTAGTAAGTGTTATCACGACATTTCTGACATCATTGCTGAGGACGGATTAAACCCTGTTCTTAGTGATGACGTTATGAAATGCCAACAAGCATTTCTGGCACCGTTGCCGGGGAAGGCTAATATGAAAATGATTCTAGATAAATATAATCAAGTAATCTGATGTGCGTAATGAGTCAATTGTTATGCAGGCTAACTCTACCTGTTTTCTCCTTGTTGTGGATGAAACAGGAGGAATAGTGTATGCCTGGTTTCTCTTTGCCGGAAAACTACATCTCCGATCCCGAGGCACTCCTAAGGACTAGACGGTCTCGAACCGTTTCGTCTTCTGCTACTCCACCGACAAGTGAACCAGCCGGTACCGAACCAACCCCGAACGAACTCATGGCTGCCGAGAAGACACTCCGTGAGTTCTCCGTGCCCGCTGTCACCAACGTGGCCACTGGCCCCGCTGTTGACACGGCCGGCAAGAACTTCGAGCTACGCACCGGCCTGATCACCATGGTGCAGTCGAGCCCATTCTGTGGCTTGCCAAGCGAGGATGCGAATGCACACCTTCAACACTTCCTGGAGCTATGTGACACGATTGTCATCAAGGACATCACTCCTGATGTCATTCGGCTCCGCCTCTTTCCTTTCTCCCTCGTGGGGAAGGCGAAGAGGTGGTTCTATCAAGATAAGGAAGCTGTCACCACGTGGGCAAAATGCTCCGCGGCATTCCTCGCCATGTTCTTCCCCATAAGCAAAACCAATGCTTTGAGGGAAAGGATTGCCAGTTTTCAACAAAATGCAAGCGAAACAATCCCTGAAGCATGGGAGTGGCTACAAGAGTACATCCTAAGCTGCCCCCATCACGGCATGGAGAACTGGATGGTGCTCCAGAACTTCTACAATGGGCTCACGCCCATGTCGAAGGGACACTTAGACGCCGCCGCTAGAGGCGCGTTCCTATCACTTACCACCGCCGGGGCCAAGGCCCTGATCGAGAAGATGGTAGAACACCAGAGCTGGGGGGAGGATAGAACTCAACCACCAGCTGCAAAAACACAAAAAGGCATGCATACCGTGAAGGAGACAGATATGCTTGCCGCAAAAATAGATTTATTGATGAAGCAACTCACCGAGAAGAACCAAGAGAACCCCTCGAACTCGGTGAAGGCCATAGACTCGCACATGACGTGCGAGGTCGATGGAGAAGTTGGCCATTCGGGAAATGATTGCCCCAAAACCCGTGAAGACGCTGCCTACATCAACAACGGGTTCCGCCAACAAGGAGGCGCCAACTAAGGTAATGGTTGGAATAATCAGTCACGCTCTTCATTCCAAGGTAATTCGAGTTTTAATTCGAATCAACCTTCATTAAAAGACCTAGTTCTTGGACAAGCTAAAATAAATGAAAACTTAACGAAAAAGTTGCTGTCCAATGATAAGGTTTTAGAAAACATAAATACAAAAATAGAAAACCTTGCCTCTTCCGTACAAAACCAACTGAGCTTTAATAAAATGATAGAAACACAACTAGCTCAGATCGCCGCTGCAATTCCTACTGAGAATGCGAGTAGACTCTCGGGGCAACCCGAGAACTCTCCCACTAACCATGCAGGGTGAAATTCAAACGACGGAAGAGAGTCCTTCTCAAAATGGACTATAAACATTTTTTTAGCCTCCGCCGAAGGTAATCGGTAGTTATCTTAAAAATATATATATATATATATATATATATAAAAAAAAATTTGAAAAATATTCAAAAATTCATTGTCAGCTAGGAAATAAAATAAAATAATAGAAAAATATTTTTTTTTCTAATTTTTTTCAAAAATAAAAATTTTACAAATAAATGTTGGAAATTGCAAAAGTCATTTTTTCAGCTGGAAGTGCATCAATATGCCAACGGAAAACTTCAAAAACTAGCCGTTGGAAGATGGAGACAAAAGCTGGGGAGCAGCGGGGCCCACCATGGGGCGGCCGCCCCTAGGGTCGGCCGACCCACCCCCAACGGCTCTGGCCAACGGCCAGCTGGGGGAGGCTCCTAGCCGTTGCCCTCACCCCGAATCCACCTGCATTTTCAAACTATAAATACCAGGGGTTCGGGTGTGGCCCTCTCCACCCATTCTCACTTCACTTCATCACTTCCATCTTCACTCTCCAAGCAACACTTTCACATCTTTGCTATTTCCAACCAACCACCAGCAGAAACCTCACAAAAAAATCACCTATCCAAGCTAGCTATCCACTGGTGCAAGCATTGCACCATGAAAAGGTTCGGCAAAACAGTTTCGGGGGCGTTTAAAAGAGTCACGAGGTCATCCTCTAAGCGCCCCTATCGGAGCACTTCCTCATACGACACCGATCCCCGATGGAGTCCTTCCGCTGAGGAAGAATCCCCAGAAATCGAGGAGGTAGAGGTAGAGGAAGAAGAGGAGGAACAAGAGGAGGAACAACATGAAGAAGGAGGAGCCCACCAATTTGACTTGGTGGGTGATCGAGAACATCAAGCCTACAACATGCTCAAGGACCAGATCTTCCTCCATACGCCGGTCTACGACGACTCGCTCCTCTCCGACATCGGTATAGACTCTGAATTCCTCTCCATATGGAAAGCCGCCGGGCGGGACAACATTCACCCCATAACTGAGTATGGATCCTATACCCTTACCATTCAATTCCTATGCACTTTAAGAGAAACATATGAAGGTATTTTTGTTCGTTTATTTGGAAATGAATATGCTATCTTTTGGAAAGACTTAAGCAAATACCTTGGTTTTCATCAAAGATGCTCTCTTGATTTAGTGCATGCCACTATCCTAGAAATGCCCACATCCAACACCCCACTCTAAGGTTTTTACACCTTTGGCTATCCATAACAATGTTTCCTAGCCAAGATACCCGTGTTGTGCGAGTAAATGAAATGAGGTTACTTTACGCGACTAGAATGAAAATAAAAGTTGCGCCTGTGCATGAAATTGTAAGGCATTGGTTAGATATAATCAAGACAACCACCCCTATCTCTTTGACTTCACTCATAACACGTGTGGCCACGGCCATTGGTGCGTTGGAAGGGCAAGATCTTGATTATATTCAAATTCCACGCACCATGATTAATGAAACCTATCTTATCCAAGGTCACCATTTGAAAAGAGACAATGCGGGCGGTCTTGTGTTTTATTTCCCAGGGTATACAAACATAATCCGGTTACCAAACCCGGGTCTATGCTTGTATAACTCTGGGAGACTAACCTTTGATCTGCAGACAGCTGAAACTGCACGAAGGCGTAGTGTTTCTGGCAGGGACATCGGCGGATCCAGCTCCCAGCCACCACCCTCCTATACACAGCCGATCTACCAGTCGGGGTGGGACACACCCATGCCGACACAAGGTGTTGAGGGTGGGCTGAGGCGGATTCCAGCGCTTGGGAACAACAATCGCGCTGGAGGGCCAAATCACCAGAAGAACATCCTTCGGCCTCCACAGTAGGCCGAACCGACTTGGAGCGCCTCCAAGCTCAGCTTGGGGACTGGTGGTGCGCACGGATGACATCCAGGATACTCTCCAACAACACATCCAAACCACCGATGCGCACCACCAGCAGGCCGTGGAGTGGCACCAGCAAGGGTTGCTATGGCAACAGCAACAACAGGCCTGGCACCAGCAGCAGCAAGAAGAAATGCAAGCTCGCCAAGATCAGCTGCTGAAACAGTCCCAAGACTTCTGGCGGTACATGGGGTACAACCCCGATCAGAAGGCCAGAAGCTAGCTTGGGGGAGGACCCCCAATCCCGAGGTTATCTGCATTGCATATTTATTTTCATGCATCCTTAATTTTATATTAGCATGTTTACTTTATGAAATTTCCATTAGTTAAATTCATGTTTTAATTATTGCATATAAAAAAATGAAAAATGCTAAAAAGACAAAAATATAATTCCACTCTTATATGTGATGTAAGATATATGCTTCTTCCTTGTTGAAATGATGAATAGTTGCTCTATCGTAATTTCTTTCCAGTATCTAGTTTCAACCTTGAATTCTCCAAATTAATAAAATGATTAAATGCGTGGGTTGCAAAATGCTCTATCTAAAGTCTAAAGTAATTAATGGATATATTTGTGATGATCTGAGCTGCTAGTATCCTGTTCTAAACAACGCTAGAGTTCTGGAGTCTTTACAAAAATAAAATAATCACATTGAGTTAGATTAAGCTTTGTTGACCCTTTTGAGAGGTTGTCATACCATTGAAAACAAAAATATTTCATTATGTTATCATCTCAAAAGTTTGTTAGAAGCCATATGGCTATGAAAAAGAAAGAAAAAAAGCATCCGAGGAAATAAAAAGGGACATGTGTCCGAAACCTCAGAAAGAAAGATCACGAGGAAATAAAAAGGGACATGTGTCCGGAACCTCGAAAAATAAAAAAAAAATGGGCAAGTGCCCAACAGTAGAATTAGCCACGTAGCCATGTGTCTCTAATAGACAAAAAGAGAATGATGGAAAAGAAAAGTTTTCAAAAATTCAATGGTATGATTAACTTTCTCTTTGGATCCATTGTTTAACTTGACAAAT
This sequence comes from Sorghum bicolor, assembly GCF_000003195.3. Lineage (NCBI taxonomy): Eukaryota > Viridiplantae > Streptophyta > Magnoliopsida > Poales > Poaceae > Sorghum > Sorghum bicolor. Next base: position 12,247,650 of record NC_012879.2, on the reverse strand, counting down.
AAATGTGCTAAGTTTTGAAAATCAAAACCTCCGGAACAAAGGTGAAGTAAAGAACTAGGGATATAGCACTCGATCTGATCAAATCCATCCTGCAAATGCTTAAGGACCCAAGGTATGAGCAATAATCCCCATGACATATTTGTTCAAAATTCAAAGGAGAATTCTTGTTTGAAGGTATGTACTGGATAGAAGTAAAAATATTGTAGCAACTCCTGATCAACAACCAAGATCTTAGCTTCTTGCTCGAGAACGAGCAAGGGGTAAGCTTGGGGGAGTTTGTTGGCGGTTCTTAATGACATATTTACCCCGCCAACATAGTCCATGCAAAGGAAGAAAAGTATATATTTTACTTACATATACTTATTAAATGCTTACCAAGTTCCACATGTAGTGCAAGTTGTGTTTTACCGATCATATACAGGCATACAGGTGGAAAGCAAATAAAAAGGCGCAATCCGACACGTCAAAAATGCACAAATAAACAAGTACCCAAAAGGCCAATATAGAAGTGCATCAATTTGCAGGTGGATCTGGACTCAGGGGCCCGAGAGGAAGGCAACGGGATTCGGGCCGGGGCCAGCGGGGCCCACCAGGGGGCGGCCGCCCCCTAGGGTCGGCCGACCCTGACCCAGCCCATCTCGGCACCGCCTTTCGCAGAGGCGGTGCTGAGCCTATCCTCCCGCAGTCCCCGCGTGCAAATTGCAGTTTACACCCTGGAGAACCGACCTTCCCCACCTATTTAAGGAGGGGGAGAGGGAGGCTCCATTCATCTCATCACATTCACAATCAAGACTCCACCTTCAAGGCACTTGGGCACTACCTCTTCTTAGTTTTTCCTTTTAGCTTTTAGAGAGAGAGTTGGGTGAGCTATCAAGGAGGGCTTGGCTCCTTGGAGAGAAACTTGGGTATGAATAAAGAATATCTTTACTCCATGTCAATGCCTTATCATGTCCGATATAGTTCTTCATATGAACTAGAGTATAGTTCTTATGCTATGGTATATGACATAGATCATAGGCCCTGTTTTATGATGCCAGCATATGAACTAGAATATAGTTCTAGTGAAAATGATATGACATACATTTTAGTATATAGTTCTTATAGTATAATGCTACCCTAGGGCTAGTAGTGTATTATATGAACTAGTGCTAAGTGTATGTTGTATTATTCTCACTTAGGACTTTAGTCTAATTGCTTCATGTTAATTAATTGCCTAGAAATAGCTTTGTGTGTAGATGGGGGTTTATCATGCTCTTTTAAGTAGGCTCGGGCTTCTTACCTGTCGATCCGTAGGGTCGGGGACCCGAGGGAGTCCGAGTAGGTTCTTTGCATGTAAGCATGGTGCTTGGGTGTAAAGGCCGGGTAAATGCATTGTCCTAGTCCACGGTTGAGGGGATGGCGGCAGGTGGTGACAGCCCTGTCCGTCCTTGGCATTCCCCCACGTTCGGCTAGGGTGTAGGAGTCTAAATAGTTGCAGAGGTTCCTGGCAAACCAGTACTCGCGTAACCTCCCAAACCATCTAAACACAGGACTAGATCTAAGTAGTATAATTACATGATTAACTTGTTCTATGACATAATCTGTATCTAGGACCACACCTGCTCCAATAGGTTGTTTGTTTATTCTTTGATTCAATTCATTCTTTTAGTCTCTTTTTATTCCTTAGCCCATATGCCATGCCTAGATTGTGATGGATCACTATTCTACATATAAATGTTTATCACCTGCTATGACCTTTGATTCCATTATTGCTATCATAATTACTTTGATCTATGGTTATCTTAGAATCCTTAACATATTAAGCCTTCCTTAGAGCGAACCTATAAATACGACACTCGGTAAATCCCTGGGTTGAAATGCTACATGATAATTCCCGTCCGCTTGCGGTACTTAAACTCCAAACCTAAGGAACTATCACCCCGGTATATACTTAACACTGTTGCTAGACATGCGCCGAGCTAGTGACTTGTTAAGGAATACCAACATGGCAATCCTAGTGCCACTACCATGATTAAGAACTGGAACCCTACCCTAACGGTAATAAGGCGCCGTTATCGGGAAGGTAGATCTAGCTTCCTATTCAAGGTGGTGATGCTACGGATCTGCCAATATAACACTGCCAATGTCATTATCATAAGTAGAGCAGAACCCTATTCTAGGTAGCGACGCTAAGAAACGCTAACAAGCATTTCTGGCACCGTTGCTTAGGATAGATTTATACTCTAATCTTGGTGATTGCATTAGTAAGTGTTATCACGACATTTCTGACATCGTTGCTGAGGACGGATTAAACCCTGTTCTTAGTGATGACGTTAAGAAATGCCAACAATAGCTTAGAGCAAACTGTGAAAAAGGTAAAGGAAATGGTTGGCAAGATCGGCATTGGAAGATGCATTTGTCTTGTGTGTGGATGTGTGAATGTAACAATATTCATAGTGACGGCCATCTTCTTGGTTGTAGCTTTTGTGTTTAAGTAGGCAATGCTGTTGAAGAACATGTTGTAGTGTTCAAGGAAATGTAGTACTAATGAACCTATTGTGGTGGAAATTTGGCCTTTGTGCTCTTGTACATCTCTTGTGTTATTTATGTAACCTTGCTTGGATGTGAAAATGTTGTGGGTTGAAATTTTTGTAGCATGTTTGTGAAAATCAAGGACATCTGTTTGATGCTGGTAATTCAGAGGAACCTACATGTCAAGGAGATATGGTTGATCAGTCTGTTGCAGGTAAACTATGGGTTTCAAAGCACTATTTCTTGAATTTCAATATCTACAATTGCAACATCTATAATAACACATTTATATTATTTTTTGCTAATCTAGCTCCAAAATAGAATGTTCGCAAGAAGACCATGGGTTATGGCATAGAGAAGTACATTAATAGAGGAAAGAAGCTCACCATAGAGGCGCCTAGGGGGAAGAAAAGACCTGAGGTGCACTTCAGCATCAGAATGTGGTGTGGCGCTTAGAGACCAGCCTACCTATCTACACTTCTTGGAAAGATTGATACTGAAGAGGCAAAAGAAGAAGTATTAAAAGTGCTAACTGCAGTGGCGGTGAGTTAGCTATTTCATTCTTCCTAAGTTTCCATGCTTTACTATACTTCCAAATGTAATGTCTAATATTTTAATTGTGTGGTTGTAGTCATGGTTGGATGTAGATGTTAAGAATGAGGGACCAAGCAAAGCTGGATGCACTGATATCATCAAGAAGGGACTACAACAGTAGAGGTATCACCTTAAAAGGAAGTACTACGATAGCGCACTAACAAAAGAACAGCTGCTGGCCAGAGATCCTCTAGGAAAAATGAAGAAAGAAGATTAGACCAAATTTTGTAGAGTACTGGTATGACCCAAATAATCAGGTCCATGCCTCTTCACTATCTGGTTTTATTCAGCTTGTACATGTGAATGAAACCTCTCTGTTGCATTTGTCGTGTAGGAAAACTTTGCTATGAACAAAAGAAACTAAGGCAAAGTGTAGCTTCACCAAAGGACTGGATCTAGGTCCTATATTGCTCATCGTTATAGCCTGGTAAGTAGACTACGTGTCTGTGTATTCCAATTGTAACAAACTGTGTGGCACTAAAATGTGTAATGTTTGGAGACAAACCTGATTGCCTGAGGTCCATGTTGCATTGATGCATCATATCTATGGTGTTGTTCTCGATCTATGTCTAGGTTGCTTTGATTTGTAATTTTTTCATGTCGATGGCCAACTAGGAAACAAATAAATGAGAATGTCCACTGGGAAATCATGTTCTAATTAGTTGACTGCCACTGCTTGAAACTATCGTTAGGATAATACATATGGAGGCAAATAACTCTATGTTATGTTTTGGATACGGACTTTTGTCATCTTGTTGTTAACTTGAAAAAAGTGATTTATGGCTTAACTTATACGCCATGCTTGTCCGGCCCTCTATTTAGCTTCATATATCATTGTAATTGTTGACATTTACTACTGTCATCACTAAAAATAGAGATAAGCCCTACTCCTAGCAACAACACCAGAAATGCACGGTATATCATTAACTTGTCAAATAGCAACAAACCACTCTAACATTCCTAAGCATGAAGTAGGTTGTCATCCCTAATTACACTGCTAGGTATTTGATATAGATTCACATGTTCTAATGCGATAGGTATGGCATAACAAATATGAATATAATTATAAACTAAATGGGTTCTGCAAGCGGACAGATAATTATACCGTTGTAGCATTTTACCTAGGGAAGTATCTAGGTTGTCGATTTATATTTATACCACTGGGAAGGCTAAGTGTTAAACTATATTCTATTATATTAATAAGAAACTATATAGGATGAATAAATGATATTACCCAAGTCCTATAATCTACTCATAACAGGGAGAGGTCACAAGATAAATATAGATAAATAATAGTGATAACATAATCATCAAGTATCATAATTAAGGATAATCATCAGAGCATCTACTAGTCATAATAATAGTTAGCCAATGGATAAACTAGAGAGTTGAATCTAAGGTAATTCTATAACTACGCTAATGAATAACTCTAATTAGTGCAATTACATCTAGAAATCATCGTTAAGTCAACCCTATGTCATAATTACATGTAAAGAGGCATCAACTAATGAGGGTTTTAAGACGCAACTGTCACCTCCTTCGCGACCGCGCCCATGCTAGCCCTACGTACGCGAGGTGGACTATAGAGGAACCAACACAACTGTCACCTACGTGGACTACCACATGACTCGGCACATCAGGGGGCACTCGCAGACAAACAAGATATCTAGACACCACATCTACATATTGTCTATCATCTACCCAACGATCGATTAGGTAAACGTTATACGAGCAATTATATGAATTCAATAAGATCAAACCAACTATCCTAGACATATAATCAAAGTAGACAATGACTAATATAATTAAGAACATTTGAATATATTAAGAATAAAGTCTCCCTAATATACAATAACTAGATCTATTACTGAACTCTTGTGCTCCAGACCGACGCCAGAGGCTCCAGATCCCGATGAAGAACTAGATCTCCTCTACTTCTAATCTATTCCTAACTAGAACTATGAACTAGAAGGCTCTTGATGAACTTGAAGGCGCTTGATGCTTGATGGCTTGAGGCCTTGATGAATAATGAAGTGGCTCTCTACAGGGGGGTCTACCCATGTATTTATAGTCCGGTGGGATTCGCGTGTGCCGTAGGATCAAACCGACTTAACCAAGGGCCGAGATGACTTCTCAAAGGCGGTGGAGGAAGCTTCTAGAAGAGGAGGGCCTAAACCCTAAGGGGGGCGCCGGCCGGCGCTAGGGTGGGGCTGGTCGGCCCGATCTGGTAGCCGCCAGGCCCCCCGTTGCTCTGGATGGCTTCTCGATCCTTCCTGAGTCTTTTCGCGACATTTCCCGTAGCGGATACGTTTCCGTGTTTATTTTGCACCAGAGTCCCTCTTTTCAGCTTTTCCTGAAATTCACCCTGGAAAATATAGAATATACAAAACTCGTGGAAATTGTTAGTTTAAACCCTATACTAGTGTGTATTCATGTTCTCCTTCAGGTTTAAAGTTATAATAAAAGTTGACATTATCGACCGTCAACAGTAATCGTAGTTTTTTTGAATGTTGTAGAGGCCTAAATATAACAACATGGAACCAGATCTGGTTGACTTCTTTGGGGAGTGCATGATTAGTTTGCAAAGTGGACGTACTCCTCTTGCTAATGAGATCTATGTAAGTTACTTGTACTATAAATTTGTTCTTTGGGGAGTGCATGAATAGTCCATAAATGAATGATTCAACAATGATGTAAGGCCTAGTTATTAAGTGCATTTGTTCTATGTAGGAACATATTGTTGTAGAGAAGGAAAAGAAACTAAAAAGAAGGAGAAGAAGAAAGGTCTCCTGCCAAGATTATTGCTGATAGTCTCAGCCAGATCAACTGCTCATCCACATTCCTTCCAAACATTAGTGTCAGTCGAGGGTCCAAGACTAAGGTGTCCATATCGACCGCCAAAGAGGCCCACCTGCAAGCTCAGTTTGAAGAAAGGCTACAAGCAGAAAAGGAGGAAGCAACTAGGAAGCAGGAAGAGTTGCAAGCACAACTTCAAGCTCAGTAGGCAGCTCTTGAAGGGAACTAGATTTTTTTGTGGCAGACCCAAGAGGAAATGAAGGGGATGAATAGCAAGTTTGAAGAAACAAATGCATTGTTGCGAGCCATTCTCAAACCTCAGAAAGATTGAGGTAGATGCCTTTGCCTGAGCTTGACCCATTTCAAGAAACACCAAACTTATCTTTTGTGATGTTGTCAGAATTTTGTGCACTGTTTGTGTAAACCTGTGTGCTAGAACTTATTTGCTTCTGTCTAATTTCAGAACATGTATGATGGATTGGTACCTGTGTGATGGAACCAAGAACTTGTGTGATGTGTTTTATCTAACGATAGATTTGAACTTGTGAGATGAATGTGTTATACAGTGGAGTGAATGTGGATGATGGCTTCTACTATGGAGTGAATGTGGATGATGTATCAGATGTGATGAAATTGCTCGACCATATTTGTGTCATAATAGTCATATATTGGTCATCATTGAATGAAAGGGTCATCTCTGATGGTGTTGTAGGTACCATGACACAGCCATGGCATCACAAAATGGGCATGATTATTTATGACACAATGGTATCATCACAGAATGTGTCACAATAAGTGCATGAATTAGGTTCCTAGAGACATTTTGTGACGGTAGTTGATGTATTACGTGACACAATATCTCAGCAATATATGACACAAATAATCATCATCAAAGGTCAATAATATGTGATGCAACCTATGGCATCACACAAGTGTCACAAAAAATGTCTATGAACAAGGCTCCCAAGGGACGACCGAAGCATTCTGTGATACGTTAACTGGACATTATTTGACACATGTCAGTGTCCTAAAATAAACTATTTAAGATGACTAGGACCAACCGTCACAAAAGGTCCACACATTTTGTGATGGTCCTCCAGGTTTTCGTCACACGGTACATCTAGCGACAGTCGTTATACGGCGACCGTTTTGACAGTGGCATTTCATCATAAAATACTTTTTATGACCAATATTGAACTTTACATTACAATTTCTATTTGTCATACAAACCCACAAATCTTGTAGTGACTAGAATCACTCACTCGCTATTGATGCGCAATCTAGCAAGCATAAGTGAGTTAGAGGGCTCCCAAGCACTCTCAAGTAAGGACATAAAGTCTCCCAAGGTGCTCAACCTCAGCTAATCCTGAGCTTCACAACTATTTAAAGCCCTAAGCCAAAAAGAGTCGTTGGAGCCCTTACTGCTCAGAAAACGTGGGCGTCAGACGCTCCGATGCCAAGGCATCGTACGTGCCCCTAGCGTCCGATGCTCATAGAGGAGTCACATGTCACTAGCCGTTTGAACTTAACCATTGCCGCCAAGGGCTAACTCACACCCGTGCCTGACAGAGTCACACTAGACGCTCTAATGAAAGGCACCAAATAGTGAGCCCCAACATTGGATGCAACTCAGAGAGGTTCCAAACTCGGTTTCGCGCCATCAGACATGTCTGACGGGGTGCCATCGGACGTGGCCTACGTTCGATACTCACAAAGCCAAACTTCTCACTCCGAAATGTTGTTAACACCACTCATGTACCAGATGCTCCACATTGCTCGGCCAGCGTCCGATGCAAAGCCTTTAGACGCGTTGACACACCACATAGACCTGCGCCACTTAGCCACCATGCATCAGATGCTGAGCCCGCATCCGACGCCTTTGCACGAAGCGCCGATCACTCTCATGGCTTCTCTAAAACTTTCCTCCGGTGCAATTGAAAATATGCATTCCATTTTCACAAAAAGGCCAAATTCCGCTCCGCAAGCTCGGCGAGAGGGAGAGAGCATCCTAAACCCCTCTCTACCCCTCAAACTCCACCTTCTTTTCAAATGTGCTAACACCACCAAGTGTACACCATGTGCATGTGTGCTAGCATTTTTATAAATATTTTCCTAAAAGAGTTAGCCTCTCAAACTTGTCACACCACTCAATCCTAACACGTATGCAAAGGTAGATCGCTCAAGTGACACTAGATGTTTGATATGCAAACAAGTTTGCCCCTCTTGATAGTACAACCATCCATCCTAAATTCGGTCATCAACTTCTCTACACATCTGTGACTGGTGAAATAGAAATATCATAGGTTATACCTTTACCTTTGCCACGTTGCAGGACCCTTTAACACCGGTTGGTATTACCAACCGGTGTTACAAGGTTTATTTTTTTTGTACACTTCTTCGGTTCTGTTTATTGTTTTTATATAATAATAATAGGTTTTTCAATACATTTTTTGTTGATACAATAATATATTTATATTACACGCATATTAAGCATATATAAATAAAAATTATAGGCTTAGCTTAATAATTAAGCTTTGCCTATAATAAAATGAATAGGCCACATCAAAAATTAAATAGATAAGTAAAAAGCTTTATATATATATAGTTTTATATGTACAAAATTCGTAACACATATATACATACAGTTTTTTCTCCCAATGATGTCTACAAACGATACAAATGATCATCGTTGTTTGGAATAAGAGTTTCGTTGCCGTTGAAGTGAAACTCGCCATTTGGATTGATCACTTGCTCGCGGAGAAATCCTGCTATCGTCTCTTGGATAGCTTTGATTCGGTCTTTTTGTATGATCTTTTCCCTCAACCATTCCGTCTTTAATTTGAAATAAATAAAAAAGGTATTAGTTATCTAAATTATTCAATATAATTCAGGAGATAATGAAAAGAGACATGTAACGTACTTTGAGCGTCTCTGTGGATGTTTGATTGACTTGTGCCATCATAAATTTGCACACATAATATGCACATAGATTGTTCCCCCTTCTTTTCTTAAACACCACTGTATGATACATATATATAAAATATTCACGACCACAACAATAAGAAGGTTAAAAGTTAGCGAAAGTTTGCTAGCTAGTAGAACTTACTTGTGGATGTATTATGTTAAGCGGCGCTTTACATCCACTGAGATGTTCACGGTCAATGAATCTTTCCCAAACCCTACACACAGCCATTGTGGATCGTGAACTAATAATTACAGAGTCATATTATGATATTTTTCTAGCTGAGATCGACATTACGTACCTTTGAATAATGTTTACCATTTGTTGATAATTTTCTTGTGGTTTTCTCATTGAGTCAAAGATTATCAACCGGTTCTTGGGAATTTCAATGACCATGAGTATCCAGTGAAAGCTGTTTACACACACATATATATAGTCAGGCCTATATATAACTATATAAAACTTGTCTCGAGTAATAATAAGTAAAATAAAATATGCATGCACTTAATAACTATATAACTCACTCAAAGTTGAAGGGGAAGAGTATTTTTTTGTTTTTCTTTTTGGTTCACAAGAACCTCATAAGATTGGTGCAGACTTCTGTTTCATGAGTTGCTGTCCACACTGCCTGCGGAGCCTTGAAAACAGTATAAGGGTCAACGAACCCAATACTATTGTCATTTCTCATTCTGAGCTCTCTCATTTGGTGCCTGCATATATACATACAAATCCTAAGTGTGTAAGGATTATATACATGTAATTAAAGAAGTTAGAAGTATAATAAAAAGAAAAAATACTTACAGACAAAAGCAGCTGACAAGAGATTTGTCGAGAGCGTCGAGGTGACATAATTGGTGCAATTCTTCGAACTGCACGTATATGAGGTCATCTCCACGGAAGTAGTGATGTTGTCTAATACGAACAGAAATCCAATTTTCTCCCCTTTTAGACACCTCAATGCACCATTTGTTTATTGTAAACATTTGTGTGCCGAGCTCATGTAAACGCTTAGGGTCAAATAGACTCCTGCCCGGTTCATATCTTGCCCTCCATTGATCAACTACCTCAGCTTTTTCAAATGTTTGGCATCCAAGAATGGCGGCAATTTCTTCCATATTTAAACCGCTCTGTCCAAAGTAACGCTCAAGCGAGTCTAGCTCAGACAACGCTAAGGATTTCTTTGGCATCAAGTCTTCATTTGAGCCGTATTGATTTGGCATAATCAAAGGGGGCACCGGTTTTGATACTTCTCCGAGCTGTGGGACCCCCTTTCCTACTCTCTTCTTAGGCTGTGAAGACTTGACCACAGACCGCTCATAGTCCGAAAGTGCTGGCTTTTTCTGAGCTTCGTGTTGCTTCTTTTGATGGTCCGCCACCTTCTGCCTCAGTTCCGATGGCTTTACATAAAAGTACGGCTTTTCTGGGTTAAGCCATTTTTTCCTATCCTCCTTCAATTTATCAAAAAATTGTTTGACCTTAGCTTTGGATGCAGCAATTACCTCCTCTTCACTCTTTTCGTAAGGTAATTTTTCTGGCGTCTTAGCTCTCTTTGCTGAGGCAGCCTTCTTTGCAGGTGGGACCGATGACTTCGGTCCTTCTTGGGTGGACCGCTTCTGACTACCTCGCTTTAGAGGCGAGGGGACCGACCGTGCACTCTTTGGAGAGGGCGGTGCAGGCGGTGGAGGTGGTGGGGCCGATCTTTTCGGCGTTAGAGAACGCGGTGGAGGAGTTGGAGACCTCGGTGGAGGAGGTGGAGACCGTGGTGGAGGCGGTGGCAGGGTCGGTGTGGCCGCCGCAGGTGTTGGAGCAGATCTAGCATTGTCACCGCCTGCAGCACTATGATGCGCTGGGGAGAGAACTGGACTTAGGTTGGAGGAGTCCCTGCAAAGAAAACAATTACAAGTTTTGTGAGCCAACTTTTTTTTAATTTCAATACATAATAAATAATATAAGAAGTAAAATCACACACAAACCTATGTTGAGGAATAATTATGAAGCGCTTGCGCCAACAAATAAATGTCTTCTCAGCTTCACCTAAGGTCTTCTCTCCGTCTCCCCCTTCTATGTCTAGAGGCACATTGCCACAACCTTTCTCAACCCTATCAACCGAGATGCTAGCATATCCACCAGGTACTGGTCGATTATGGATTCTTGGAGTTCTCGTTCGGTCGATAGGGTTGACAACAGCGATAGCCACCTTTTTGCTTGCATTCCCATCTGGTACATGCAGCTCACAGGTAGTAAAAGCCTCTGTGACATCATCCACGGGGAGTTGGTACTTCCGTGGATGCGCAACTGCTTTTCAACTGGCCTGGGGGGCTAACATTGACCTCAGGCTGTGATGTACCTTGCATTTCGTTATTTGACTAAGTGCTGCTTGCACTTGCCTTTGAATCTCTGCCAGCATCCATTCTTCACGAGTTTTCTCGCGCTCTTCTGACTGCAGAACAAAAGCTTCTAGGTGGCCGATCCGCTCTGCCTCCTCATCCTTCTTTCTCTGGCGGCTTCTGTAGGTATCTTGATCGGCTTGGAATGATTGCAGCCACGGAACTGCCCCATAGCCTCTCGTACGCCCACCGTGCTCAGGATTTTCAAGCGCATAGGTGAGTTCATCCTTCTCCCTGTTAGGCCTGAACTCACCAGACTGAACCGCCTCTCGTGCATGGACTAGTCTCTCTACTGCTCTAGAGATTTCTTGGCCCCAAACTAGCGCCCCGGTGTCTGGGTCTACGCTTCTCCCATGACCGTAGAACTAATGCTTGGAGCGCTTGCTCCAATTCTTTGCTATTATCTCGGGTGTGACCCCCCTAGCAAGCATCTCTTGTTCCATTCGGTCCCACTTAGGAACAGCACTCTTATAACCACCTGATCCCATATGATGGTGGTATGTCTTTTTACTTGCATTCTCTTTGTTTCTAATGGCTCGTTCCTCGCCCTCTTCTGATGTTTTCTACTGCACGAAGTCATCCCAGAAGGCCCTCAGCTTTACGTATTGCTTGAGGTTGAAATTTGGAGTCTCGTTTTTCTTGACATATTTATTGTACAAAGTCTTCTTCCAATTATGGAAGAGTACTGCCATCTTCTTCATAGTCCAGTCATAAATTCGCACCTTCAACTCTTCATCGTTGGTGTCGAAGGTGAAAACATCTGTGACGGCTTTCCAAACTAACTCTTTGTCACGATCAGAGACAAAACTGATCTCAGGAGCACCTCGCTTCTCTCTCCATTCACGAGCACTGATCGGTATTTGATCTCTCACAAGATATCCACAGTGACTAACATATTTATTTGCATGTTCACCAAGTGGTCTGCCTGTAGCTATCTCAAACTCAGAGATTACATAGCGGCCCTCCAACGGCTTCTTTGGCCCTCGTGGAGGTACGCTTCTCCCCGTAGAGGTCGATCCAGAAGGCTACACGTAGATATGGAAACAAAAATACTAAATTAATAACCAAGTAATAAGTCTAAAACCTAATGTAAGAGATGCATTAATTATATATGTTTACATTTATATATACCTCGCCAGTATTTTCTTCTTGTTGCACGACAAGTTGTTGCTCAGGCGCATTGCCCTCTTGTTGCTCAGGGGCATTGCCCTCTTGTTGCTTAGTCGGATTGCCTTGCATGATCTCGTGGTAATCAATAAAGTACTGACTACCGTCGTCGATCATATTTTGAATGGCAGCTTCCATATAATTAGGATCATCATGAGGACGGTCAGACATTTCTATGTCTGCAACCATACATACATACATATATATATATATTCTATATAAGATAAGAAATACACTAGAATAATATAAGTGCTAGAGTGCTCCAAACTAAAAAATAATACTAAAAAAATAATACGAACAATAACACTAGAATAATATAAGTGCTATATAAGATAAGAAATACACTAGAATATACTAGCACAATATATTCAAAACACTGCAATTCATAATATACTAGAATAATATACTAAAAAGTCTTTTAAGCCAAGTAATATACTTAGAATAGTATACTAAAAATAATACTAAAAATAATACTAAAATAAAAGTATAAACAATAATAGTATATGTTTTAAGCCAAGTAAAACACTTGCACCTAGAATAATATACTAAAAAAAATTAATACTACAAAATGATACAAGAATAATATAAGTGCTAGAGTGCTCCAAACTAAAAAATAATACTTAAAAAAATAATACGGACAATAACACTAGAATAATATACTAGCACAATATATTTCATAACAATTCAAAACACTATAATTCATAATATACTAGAATAACATACTAAAAAGTCTTTTAAGCCAAGTAATATACTAGAATAATATACTAAAAAATAATACTAAAAAATAATACTATAATAATAGTATAAACAATAATAGTATATGTTTTAAGCCAAGTAATACACTTGCACCTAGAATAATGTACTAAAAAAAAAATACTACTACAAAATGATACAAGAATAATATAAGTGCATATATATACATAATGATACAAAATAATAGTATATAAACTGTTGGTATAAAATATAAGTGCATATATAATGATACAAAATAATAGTACATAAGTGCATATAAAATAATAGTATATATACATAATGATACAAAATAATAGTATAAAATAATGATACAAGAACAAAATGATACAAGAATAATAGTACATACATACATACATACATACATACATACATACATACATACATACATATAAGATATATATATATATATAAGATATATATATATATACATAAGATATATATATATATATATAACATATTATTCATCGAAACTTGGTATTCATATATATATATATACAATTCATATATACAATTTTAGTCTATATATATAAACTGTTGGCATTCATGCATATATATATATATATATATCGATGAATATACGTAAGATCGTGGCGGGGATCGGAGTTCGTCGAAGGCGATGATGGCAGTGGCCGGCTCTGGTGGAGATAGCCGCTGCAGCGGCGCTGGAGATGAACGGCGGCGCGGGGGAGACGAACGGGCGGCGCTGGAGATGGCGGCGGCGGCGCTGGAGACGAACGACGGCGCTGGGGAGACGAACGGGCGGCGCTGGACGGCAGCGGCGGAGGTCTCTGCTCGACGAAGACGAAGACGAAGGGAACTGCCTAGATCCAGGGCGCCTGTGCGCTTATATAGGGGCGGACCCTTTAGCACCGGTCCGTGGCTGGAACCGGTGCTAAAGGGTCTTTAACACCGGCTGGTAACACGCGCCGGTGTTAACTTAACACCGGCGCGTGTTACCAGCTAGTGCTAAAGGGACCCTTTAGTACCGGTTCCAGCCACGGACCGGTGTTAAAGGGTCCTGCGCGCGCTAGGACGGGCTCCTGAAATTTTCACGACCCTTTAGCACCGGTTCCCACTTTGGGCCGGTGCTAAAGACCCTGTTTTTAGTTTAGGGTTTTTTAATTGTTTATATATACAGTTTATATTATAAATTGTATAGTAAATTAAATATTTTGCATAATATTTTTTAAACAGTGACATATATTGTAATCTTTTTTAATGTACACTTGAAAATTTTTAACCTTAAATATCTTATTGTATTTTTATAATTTGCAATGATTTTGTAAGAAATGTTTAGTATTTTGTTAATGCAAAAATATATTATCTCAATAAATTTACAAAAACTATATCCAATGAACTGGAAATTTATTTTCACGTCATATTGACATAAAAATTTTTATTTTTATTATTTATTAATCGGAATGCTAGTAGGGTATTGTTTTCATCAAATAAAAAATCTATTTATCATATAAAAATATATATCTTGATGAACACATCCTTTGACCGAACCCTAGATTGTCCCAAATGCAAAAGTCATGAATACAAAGTTTGCTACACTTATCAAGTTCTACATTTTGTCTAATGGTCAACTTTTCATTTGGAAAAGTTTGAACCATTGAATTTTGAATTTTCAGAGAATTCATAGCCACGCAGCGATTTCGGAACCCTAGATGGTCTCGAATGAAAAAGTCATGAATACCAATATTGTTCCACTCATCAAAATCTACATTTCATATATAGACTATTTTTGCATTTGACAAAGTTTTGGAAAGGTGTAGTTGAAAATCCACAATTGACACATATAGTTTCATATAGTTTGTGTGAGTTTCAAGAATTGGTGGGTATTGTTAACTTAAACTTTCTCAAATGGAAAAGTTGTGTATATAAAAAGTTTAGATCTTGATGATATCTAACAACTTGGTATTCAAAATTTTTTCATTTTAACTAATTTAGTTTGTCATTTGACCAAATTTGACCAAAACCCGTCTTGGATTTTATAGAAATGTGATTAGGATTGGCTCAAAATTATCTAAATGGAAAAATGGACAATATATAAAATGTAGATCTTGATGATCTCTAACAACTTTGTATTCAAAATTTTTTCATTTGAAGTCATCAAATGGGCCATTTGATCAAGTTTGACCAAAGTCAAAGCATTGGTTTTTACAAAAACACCCTTTGGCCGACACATACAATTCTCAAATATAGTTTCATACAATTCTCAGAATTCGTACATTTTACAACACATACTATTAAACATGACTTTATGTTAAGCCGACACAACAGTGAACTTCTTCTTGACGTATGACCCTTGGTTATGATCCTGCCGTAACCATGGAGTATCCTCATTGTTTAACAGAATGCTTGGGTCTTTGTTGACTATGAAGGGCGGAATTCGATCATCCCTTTCGTAATCGCCTGACATGTCTGACTTGGCCTCAATTCCGACAATGTTTCTTTTCCCAAAAAGGACAATGTGGCGCTTTGGCTCATTGATGATTGAGTGGTCATCATTTTTTCCTCTCTTTGGTTTCGTAGACATATCTTTGACATAGAACACCTGACTCACGTCTGCAGCAAGGACGAATGGTTCATCTTTGAACCCACTATTGTTAAGGTCCACGGTTGTCATCCCATACTCCTTGTCGACTGTTACCCCACCTCCGGTCATCTTCACCCATTGACACCGGAACAAAGGAACTTTAAAATTAGCTGCATAGACTAGTTCCCATATGTCTTCTATGCGTCCATAATATGTTTGTCTGTTCCCATTTGGATCCGTGGCATCCACGCGTACACCACTATTTTGGTTGGTGTTCCTTTTATCTTGGCCAACTGTGTAAAATGTGTTACCATTTATCTTGTACCCTTTGTACGTGAGGACATGCCATGATGGTTGCCTGGCCAACAAATAAAGCTGCTCATCAATGTTTTCATCACCTTGACATTTTTTGTGCAACCAATCACCAAAAGTTTCCATGTGCTGACGCATTATCCAAGCTTCATTCTTCCCGGGTCACTGGGACCGTAGGAAATCTTTGTGTACCTCAACATATGGTTCCACCAATGAGGAGTTCTGGAGAACTGTGTAGTGTGCTTTATTGAAGTAATCATCTCCCGTACCAATATATGTTTTCTTCCCAAGTGTTCCCTTTCCGCTGAGTCTGCCCTCGTGTCGAGATTCAGGAATGCCAATTGGGTCAAGGTCTGGAATAAAGTCAACACAGAACTCTATGACCTCCTCTGTTCCGTAGCCCTTGGCAATGCTTCCTTCTGGCCGGGAACGACTATGGACATATTTCTTTAGGACACCCATGAATCTCTCGAAGGGGAACATGTTGTGTAGGAACACATGACCGAGAATACGAATCTCTTTGACCAGATGAACTTGGAGGTGTGTCATGATATCGAAGAAGGATGGAGGGAACACCAACTCAAAGCTGACAAGACATTAAACGACATCATTCTGCAGAGTAGCTAGTTGCTCTGGATTGATTGCCTTCTGAGAAATTGCATTGAGGAATGCACATAGCTTTACGGTGGCTAGACGTACGTGTGGAGGTAAAATTCCTCTTAAAACGACCGGCAGCAATTGCGTCATTAGAACATGACAGTCATGGGACTTCAAGTTCAGGAATTTCTTCTCTGGCACATTAATTATTCCCTTGATATTGGAGGAGAATCTAGATGGGACCTTGATGCTGCTAAGACATTCAAACATGCTTTCCTTCTCTTCTTTGCTCAGAGTGTAGCTAGCAGGGCTTAAGTAATGACGTCCATCATCTGTCTTTTCTGGATGCAGGTTGTCTCGTTCTTTCATGCGCTGCAAGTCTTGTCGTGCTTCAAGTGAATCCTTAGACTTCCCGTAGACACCCATGAATCTGAGCAAGTTCACACAAAGATTCTTTGTCAGATGCATCACGTCGATCGCGTTGCGAACCTCTAGGACATTCCAGTAAGGTAGCTCCTAAAATATGGATTTCTTCTTCCACATGGGTACGTGTCCCTTAGCATCCTTGAGAATAGGTTCGCTGCCTCGTCCCTTTCCAAATACCACTTTTATATCCTTGACCATTTCGAGTACATCATCCCCGGTTCGATTGAGAGGTTTGGTCCGGTGGTCTGCCTTGCCTTTAAAATGCTTGCCTTTCTTTCGTACTGGGTGGTTCACAGGAAGAAACCGACGGTGGCCAAGGTACACGACCTTTCGACATTTTTTCAAAAATACACAGTCAAGGTCTTCATAACAATGTGTGCATGCATTATATCCCTTGTTTGACTGGCCTGAAAGATTACTCAGAGCTGGCCAATCATTGATTGTTACAAACAGCAATGCTCGCAGGTCAAAGTGCTCTTGTTTGTACTCATCCCACATGCGAACTCTTGGTTTGCTCCATAAAAGTTGAAGTTCCTCAACTAATGGCCTTAGGTAGACATCTATGTCATTGCCAGGTTGCTTCGGTCCTTGGATAAGCACCGGCATCATAATAAACTTCCGCTTCATGCATAGCTATGGAGGAAGGTTGTAGATACATAGAGTAACTGGCCAAGTGCTGTGACTACTGCTCTGCTCGCCGAAAGGATTCATACTATCTGTACTTAAGGCGAACCGCAAGTTTCTAGCATCATCTGCAAAATCTGGGAATTCTCTGTCTATCGCTCTCCACTGGGATCCATCGGCAGGGTGTCTCAGCATATTGTCTATCTTACGGTCTTCTTTATGCCACCGCAACAACTTTGCATTGTCCTTATTTCTGATTAGACGTTTTAATCGTGGTATTATAGGAGCATACCACATAACCTTGGCAGGAATTTTCTTCCTATGACGTTCTTCACCCTCAAATTCGCAGGATCATCTCGTCTAATCTTATACCGTGATGCCTTACATACTGGACATGCATCCAAATTCTCGTATTCCTCCCCACGGTAGAGGATGCAGTCATTAGGACATGCGTGTATCTTCTGGATTTCTAATCTCAAAGGGCAGACAACCTGTTTTGCTTCATACGTAGTGGTGGGAAATTCGTTGCCTTTCGGAAGTATCTTTTTTTATGATCTTCAATAACTGCCCAAATGCCTTGTCAAATGTACCATTCTTTGCCTTCCATTGCAGCAATTCCAGTGTGGTACCCAGCTTTTTTTGCCCCTCTTTAGCGGTGGGATATAGCGATTTCCTGTGGTCCTCTAGCATGCGCTCGAACTTGGCTTTCTCTTTATCACTTTCACATTCTCATTGTGCATCACGGATGGCATCACCAAAAGCATCATCGCCCCGATCATCTTCTGCCGCTACCTCTTCTTCATTATCTCCCCCCATTGCAACATCATTGAAGCCACCGTACTGAGCAATAATATTGGCATGGTCCAATTCTTCTTCTTCTTCTTCACCTTCATCCATTATATTCCCGCTTTCTCCATGTTTGGTCCAACAAATATAGTTTGGTACGAAACCATACTTTAATAAGTGTGAATGAAGAGTTGTTGAGTTAGAATATTCCGTCAAATTCTTGCACACGGCACATGGACAGCACATGAAACCGTCCCTCTTATTTGTCTCGGCCACACTTAAGAAATAGTGCACGCCATTAATGAACTCTTCGGAGCGCCGATCGGCATTATACATCCAATTACGTGTTACCATCTACATTAAATATAACATATATATTATGAAAACCATGCACACATATAGTTTCTCATCTTATTGCACATGTCTAAGATACATAGTTGATTAATTCAGGAAAGCTTGGCTACAACAAATACAATCGCAACTAGCACTAAAAAAACAAAAGCTAGAATGCACTTAAGCAACATAATTAGTTCGCGTCCGATCCCAACTATAATAGATAGATCATTCGCTTGATCAACATCATTGAACTCCTTTCGTCGGCTCACTGCCTCATCATCTTCAGCCTCAACCACCTGTGCAAAACATTTCTTAATGTGTTCAATGTATTCTTTCTCCCAGTACCAACCTGTACATCCGCCGGTACCGTCCCACTGAAATTAAAAGAGAGAATCAAAAGTTTAATTAATATCATTTAAAAAAATATGCACATATATAAGCAAATGTCTGGAAATAACTCACATTATGATCCGGACACTTGTAGAATATACGACCCTTGTTTACTCCCTCTTTCGACACTTTGTACTCCATCAAAATCTTCTGCCCACACTTGCCACAAGTAATGAGAGGGAGTTCCGGACGGTATCGCTTTTGAACCCGTTGAGAGACCGAAGACCCGGTCACGGTTGCCATCTACTATCCGTACTCAATTTTTAAACAATTATAAATTCCACATTTACTAATAAACATGTATGATACAATGGACATTATGTAGTAATAAAAATAAATCAAGTGATATTAACAAACCAATTAATTTGAACTATCCTACTTTCTAAGATCATAAAAAGATACTATAATTCATTCTTGCAAACTACATTAATACTAGGTCAACTATGAAATATGATATATATAAATATATGGATACTAATTCATGTGAATGATTCAAAATAACAAAGTGGATTTGAGCTAAAAATGATGGGAACATCACAAACCAAAAACAACATGAAAAAGACAAGAAAGGCTGAAGCTAGTCACCTCCAAGCACGAAGAGACGATGACGGAGTCGAAGAAGATCAACGATGGGCGTTGGTGATGAAGAACAAATGAAGAACAAGCAAGAAGAAGCTCCAAGAACAACAATGGTGCTCTCGGTTTCAAATGGGCAGAGGGGAGGAGGGAGCCGGCCTATAAATCGGACCTTTAGCACCGGTTCAGGGCAAAAACCGGTGCTAAAGGTTCACCCTTTAGCACCGGTTTGTGTTACAAACCGGTGCTAAAGGCTTTGCCTCGGCCCGTGGCACTGGCCGGTGCTAAAGGGGACCCTTTAGCACCGGTTTGTAACACGAACCGGTGCTAAAGGGTCCCTGCCCCGACAGCACCTGTCAATAGCCGTTGGGCAGGACCCTTTAGCACCGGTTCGTGTTACGAACCGGTGTTAAAGGGGCCTTTAACCCTGATCCGCAATAAGGCCGAGGTTTTTGACCATTTTGGGCATCGACCAATGCCTCATTCTGTAGTAGTGATATCATCACGTGACTATATTGGTTCATTGATCTTGACCTTACTTACTCTTTACTGTTGCCTCAGTCTATTAGCGGCAAGTCTTGCTCAAGCTTCACCGTCACATGCGGTCTCTCGCTTCAAAGCCTCCGGCTTGCCCTTCACACTTGCAACTGGTACATCGAGCTAAGCCGCATTTTGATCTTCTCCACCTTGGTCATATGACTCTGTGTCATATATCATATGCAACAAACTCCTCTATCATCACATATTCACCTATAGACTAATCTCTTGTGTATCTTACATAAATATATATTAATTTATCTAAGGTCATCATTCAATTATCAAAACCAAACAAGAACCTTTCACTCGTCCAGATCCCCATGTTCTACAAGCAATATCATACCTCCACCATGCTGACTTCCTGTCGGCCTCGGATCCTCCATGTGGTGCCCTCCCCGACGGTCTCCGCTGAGCACCTACCCTCCTGATAGCCCCCAAGGTCAACTAGTTTTAATTTTGGGGTTTCAATTGGACTTAAGTAAAAAAATTTAAAATAGGGAAAACTTCTAAAGGCTCCTCCACAGAACATGCACCTACCCTATGTGGCAAGCTAAAGCAGCGATGGGACCCCCTTGATCCTCTGCTAGCTCCTTCGCTGTCACGCTCTTCTTGGTGACCTCCTCTGCGTGTGTCGCACCCTCTCCAACAGTCTCCACCAGGCACTTGCCCTCACCGTGGCCCAAAAGGTGAACCAGTTTAAATTTTGCGCTTCTACTAGACTTAAATAAAGGAACATTGAAAATAGGAAAAACTTCTAAGTCAAAACTAGAGGCTTTGATTTAGCGGTTTTTGTTGGAGATTCTCTAAGTATAAAATTGCCCTAATTTCAAGGAAGAGGGCAACATAATTTTGTTTATTTTTAGCCTCACTAGGTAGCATGCCAGTGCGTTGCAACGGGATAACTAAACTTTTGTACTAAAAACACATGAATCACATGATAAAATAACATAATACTGTAAAATTAAATTTCACCATTAAAGTGACATTTAATTTAAAAAATAAATTTTGTAAAATTAACACAGTCACATAGAGAGCGGTGTCATAGGCTCACCAACTCTACTGTATAGACATTTCCGTGTATTGCACATAGCAGTCTTTCCTAAGCTCAAAGAATAAAATAAGATCACACCTCGCTCCTCAACGATACATACGTGTCTGCACCGCACCATGTCTAATGTCCCTAGCCGCCCACCTATAATGTGTGAATTTGGAAGTACGGAGTTCCAATAAATATGGGTCAACATGTGTATTATTTTAGGGAAGTAGGATGGTTGAATGGATCAATATGGATCTGTTCATATATTTTTTATTTGATTGCATTAACAATAGTAGTGTATGTGCTTGTTACTTGCTCAATTCTCATAGTTTACAACGAGGAAATTTGATTTAGTGTAGAACTATGAATTGTTTCCTAGCAACAAGCTCTATTAATTATAGGATGTGGATTTAGATGGATTCTAGTGATGCAAGGAATTGTCTAAACATGCAATTTAGAAAGCACATCCAAAGGCCAAATTGTTAGTTTTTTGTTCACCCTAGCATTAGTTTTTAATTATCTAGGACCAGGTTACGTAGATAAGAAACCAAAGGCCATTTGTCTGTATATACCTAAGAGAGCTTACTGATATTACATTTTCAAATTTTCTTCATTGCTTTTCTAGAAAACACAAAGAGCTATGTCTAGACATTGTTCACATTCAGTGCCAATACTAATTGAATCATTTTTTTCCTTTAGCAAATAGCAATAGTCAATACTTCAGCGGCCACCGAGGATGCAGTGAGGTGGCGCATGCAAGAGCGACGATGTGGTTAGTTCTTGCTTGTAACGTAGATACAAATGGGATTATTGGTTGTACCACGGGGCGATGCAGGCAATGGTACACATCTCCTTTCACTTGGCCACGAATGCCACTGCCGTGGCGAGGATAGGTTCATCTTGCTGATATATCATCGTCTGCTCGTAGAAATTCGGTGACACCTGCTAGACCATCTCCACCATTTCAACCTTGCTGCGACGCACGGCCACGGTGCCGCACGGACACGGTGGCATCGGTAGCAGCCAAGGCACACAACGCTGTAATGGTTGATGTCGGTGGAGCCTCACCTGCCGAGCACGTGCACGCGGCACCGGTCTACGTGCATTTAATAATTAATATGACTTTTCTCTTTCCTTTTAAAATCGACGCATGGAGGAGATTTCTCTCTTGTACATTTGCATCAGAAATTTTTTCTTATTTTTTATTTCTTTTCGCACCCTTCCATATTTATGTTTATATATTCTCTCTCTTGTACATTGGAATCAGGAATTCTTTTTTTTTATTTATTTTATTTCATACCCTTTCACCATAGGAAGTATTGTGGAAACGCACCACGGGGCAGAGCGACGTACCAACTGATTGTCGCACCAAAAAATAGTCTAAATTCTTTATTTTTTTAGTTGTAGCCTTGTAGGAGATTAATTTTGCCATACCTAAATTTTTTCTATCCTCTACCACTAACAACATTTGACAACGTTCTAGATCATATAAAGCTTGTGCTAATAAAGGTATAATAGTCACAGCTGGTTGATGAATTCAGTCATGACAATACATCAATGTGGTGGCAGTGGCACTCTCCGTTCTCAGAGGTATGCCATGCCACTCGGCTTTGGCAACAAGGCCGGCTCCTTCGCTCTGGCCAGCTACCTAGGTACTGCCATGGGAGACTTTGTCGATTACAATTTGCGACTGATGGTGGGAGGAAAGGGGCGACAAAGCATGGATTACGAGAAGTACAAAAGAGTCAGGAACTCAGGATGGAGCTGTTGAGCATCTACAAGAGTATCTTATTTTTTTCCTCCTCAAATTATGTAGTTTTGCAACTCCTAAAAGGATATTAGGAGAAAAAAAGAAGGCTATCTCCAAGGGTTTCTGATAATTGACTCCTAAAATAGAAGTCGATTTTACATTAGGAATCATATATTATTTCTAAATTATTGTAACCACTTTTATATATTCTTTATCTCTTATATATTTGCATCATTAATCTATCCGTATTATCCATTCTTTTTCACACTCTTCCACCTTTACAAGGCGGTGTGGTGAAGAGCGATGCGCGGCAATGCCTAGCTCATCTGCCAATTTCCAATAGATGGTAAGGATATAGGGTACTCTGGGAGATAAGTTTTTTTATTTTTTCAAAAACAAATATAGATGGAGAGAAGATATGAGATACTTTTAGAGATGTTCTCAGAATGCTAGGATACAGATACGAGTATCTCATACAATACATATCACATATGTGGATACACTATTCTCTAAAAAACAGTAACGCAGGATCGGCTAGACTTTTTTTTAATAATAACACATGATTTAATATGAAATAATACATAATTTAAGTTCACAACATGTTTCCACACTGGATTCTTCTTCTTTTGTTGGTTATCAACTTCAATTGGAGCATGTTCATCACACGGCGCCATCTACTCGTACTAACAAATAAAGATAAAAAAGAACAAAATTTTAGATCAAAGCACAATGTTGGAGACTTAGGCCTTATTTAGTTCACCCCAAAATCTAAAAACTTTTTAAGATTCCCCGTCACATCGAATTTTACGGCTCATGCATGGAGTATTAAATATAGAAAAAAAATAACTAAGGCCTTGTTTAGTTCACCCTAAAAATCCAAAACTTTTCAACATTCCCCATCACATCGAATCTTGTGGCACATGTATGAAGCATTAAATATAAATGAAAACAAAAACTAATTGCACAGTTTGCCTGTAAATCGCGAGACGAATCTTTTAAGCCTAGTTACTCCATGATTGGAAAATGTTTATTAAATAAAAATAAAAATACTACAGTGTCAAAATTCAAAAACTTTTTGAATCTAAATAAGGCCTAATTACACAGTATGTCTGTAATTTTTTTAGTCTAGTTAGTTCGACAATAATTGCTAAAAAGTGCTACAGTGTCAAGGCCTTAGATTGGAGGAGCATAGCGCAAACGGCTAACACAAACTGCAGCTTACCAACCGTGAGAGATCTACCGTGTAAGGATCGACGGCTCGTCGTCCTTTGATCGCTCAACGCCGGCGATGTCCGGCGGCGCGGTGACCGCGCGCTAGGGCTCGTGAACAAAACAGGAAAGCAAGACTTGGAAGATTTGTTTAGCTGCCAAACCGCAGCCTTGCCAGATGCAACTTCTTATCTATTTATATGGCTCGATCAAGATCCCCGCCACCGATTTGTTCCTGCGAGATACGCCCTTATTTTTGGAACGTCCTCGCGACAAGCCCGGCAAACAATCGGCGGCGGGATGAGCCTCCTGGTGCGGTCACGACGCAGGGTGTGCATGTCTCCACCGCTGCCCGCGATTCTACGCTTACATAAACATGTTCATGCACCTAAGCAACAAACTAATGCAACTAACATGGATACATAGTCCCTGACACGATTACAAGAGCTCCTGCTCCAACATTCCACCCCCTAATCATGACAGATACTCACAACACCTAGCTTCTGACGCATCTCGATGAATTTAACTCTCCCCAAAGGCTTAGTCAAAACATCTGCCAATTGTCTGTCAGTGCCAATGTGCTGCACCTCTGCAATACCATCACTGACACACTCTCGGATGAAATGATAACGTGTGTCAATGTGTTTGCTTCGCTCATGATAGACTGGGTTCTTGCTCAACTCAATCGCTGACTTACTATCCATCAATAACTTGAACTTATGAACCTTCTCCCCTGTCAGATCTGCAATGAGCCGACTCAGCCAGACTCCTTGACATGCTGCTGACGCTGCTGCTACATATTCAGCTTCACAGCTTGACAGTGAGACAACCCTTTGTTTCTGAGAAGTCCATGTGACAATATTGTCATTCAGAAAAAATAGAACCCCGGAAGTGCTCTTCCTCTTCTCAAGGTCACCAACATGATCACTGTCAGAACACCCCAACAGTTTCAGTCCTGACATGGATCCCTTCTGGAACTTGCAACCATACTCCAAAGTGCCTGCTACATATCTGACAATTCTTTTTATAGCAGCCCAATGTTCAGAGGTTGGAGACTCCATGAACCTGCTTACCATTCCCACAGCAAAAGCTATGTCAGGTCTTGTGTTCACTAGATATCTCAAACTTCCAACTATGCTTGTGTACTTGGTTGCATCTCTGACAAGATCAGGTTTTCCAGGAAGCAACTTGCAATTTTGTTCCATTGGTGTTTCTACTGGATTGCAACCAGCCATACCACACTGCTCAACAATTTTAGCAGTATATGCTCTCTGACAGATAGTAATCTCCCCAGGACTTTGCTTCACCTCCATCCCCAAGTAGTAACTTAACAAGCCCAGATCACTCATACTGAATGTTTTGCACATTTGCTGTTTGAACTCAGCAATTCTGTTTCTGTCAGGGCCACAAATGACCAGATCATCTACATACACACCAAGTCGCAATAGTGAGCTATCACTACCCTTCTTGTACACAGCATGTTCTTCTTCACTTCTGACAAAACCAATCTTGTGCAATTCATGATCCAACTTGGCATTCCAGGCCCTAGGTGCCTGCTTTAGCCCATATAAGGCCTTTCTCAGTTTCATCACCTTGCCTGGACACTTGGGGTTGACAAAACCTGGGGGCTGGTGGACATATACCTCCTCCATCAAGTCTCCATTGAGAAATGCAGATTTCACATCCATGTGATGCACCTCCCATTCACCTTGAGTAGCTAGAGCTAGGATCAGCCTCACTGTTTCCAGCCTTGCAACTAGAGCAAAGACCTCCTCATAGTCCACCCCCTGCTTCTGAGCATATCCTTTTGCCACTAACCTTGCTTTATATTTCACAATATTTCCTCCTGGATCCCTCTTGACTTTATAGACCCACTTCAGACCTATTGCCCTGTGTCCCTTTGGAAGATCAGCATAACTCCATGTTTCATTCTCTCTGATGGACAGCAGTTCAGTTTCCATGGCATCAACCCAACACTGTTCTTCCAGTGCTTCATCCACACCCAAAGGCTCATCTGCGGCCAACAGACACAGGCCGCTATACTCATAGTCATGTATCTCCTCAGTTTCCTCAAACAGATCAGTGAGAGACCTGTACCTAGGTGTTCTCTCTTCTGAGTTTATTGAAGCATTGCTGGGAGGTGAGACAAAATTTGGATGTGGTGCTTGCACTGCATTCTGGGGTGATGGTGTTGCTTCATTTGGAGCCACAACACCTTCTTGTGCAACAGGTGATTCCCCTCCTGCTTCTGCTGCATCTTGATCACCAACTTGCTCTGTTGTCGGATTTTCGTCAGGTTCATAGTGAACGACAAAACTGTCTGCAAGCTGCTGCATCTGTTCACTGGTTGACTCCTCCCAATTCCAGGGTTGTCCTTCATCAAAAACAACATCCCTACTGATCACCAAGCGACCAGCAGATGGATCATAGAACCTATACCCCTTGGTACCTGATTCATAACCAATAAACACCATTTTGGAAGACCTGTCAGACAGCTTCTTCAGACCAGGACCAACATGTTTGACAAAACCAACACAGCCAAAAATTCTGAGGTGATCAACTCTCGGTTTCTTGCCATGCCATGCCTCAAAAGGAGTCCTATTGTTCAGGGCCTTGGTAGGTGACCTGTTCAACAGATAAACTGCAGTGGCAACTGCTTCTCCCCAGAAGACTGATGGCTTGTGCATTGTTTTTAATAAGCACCTTGCCATTTCCACTACTGTCTGATTCCTCCTCTCCACCACTCCATTCTGCTGTGGAGTATAAGGAGTTGTAGTGTAGTGCTTGATCCCTCCTTCAGAGCAAAACATAGAGAACGGATGGGAAGTAAACTCTCTCCCCTATCTGTTCTCAGTGCTTTCAACTTGCCATCAGATTCAGCTTCTGCCCTCAACTTTATCTTCTTGAAACAGTCTAGGGCTTCACCTTTTGTCTTGAGCAACTCCACCCACATATACCTGCTGTGATCATCCACCACCAACAAGAAGTAGGAGGCACCACCTAGTGTCTTAGGTGTGATGTGCCCACACAAATCAGCATGAACAAGCTCCAAACACTTTTCTACTCTAAAACCTGAAGCTTTTGGGAAAGGTTTCCTGTGTTGCTTGCCTAGAACACAACCATCACAAACTTGCTCCACCTTTTTTACAGCTGGCATCCCCTCCACCATCTGTCTCCCACTTAATTCACTTAAGCTTCTGAAATTCAGATGACCATATCTAGCATGCCACTGCCAATCTTTTTCAACAGAATGTGCTAATAGACAGATTGGTGAGCTAACTTCAAACTTCACTGTATACAGCCTATTAGCAGTTCTAGGAGGAGCTATCAACAATGATTGATCAACATCATAGACACACAACTTCCCATCTCCCAAAGTGCATTTCAGTCCATTTTCTTCTAATTGGCCCAGACTGACAATGTTACTCTTTAATTTAGGAATGTAGTAAACATTGGTCAGTACCTTATGCTGTTGATGACGACCCTGCATCACCACTGAGCCGATCCCCTGGATCTTGACGCACGACCCATCACCAAAACGCACCGTGCCTCGGACTTTCTCATTGAGCTATGTCAGGGCTGACCTGGTGCCGGTCATATGATTGCTGGCACCAGTGTCCAGCACCCAGACACCATCAGGAACAACCAGTGGCACAACCTTTTCAGCCAGGTGCACTTCCTGTCGCGGCGCATGTACAATTTCACACGTTGCCAGCAACAGTGCCCCGGTGTGGTCACCACTACTGACGGCGACATTGGCTTCGGGTTGCACCGCCTCCTTCTTATCTTTCTTTGGGCGCTTGCAGTCTTCTGCCCAATGCCCATAGATGCCGCAATTGTGACATCGGCCTTTCCTCCCTGGCGTCCCCATGGACGTCAACTTGACTTGGCTCGGTGCACCGCCATCTTGACGCGCCGGTGCCTTGCCCTTCGAGGAGCCACTGCCACCGCTGCTCCCTCCAGCCTTGTTGCCAGAGTGGAACCGGTGCTTGTGCTTCTCTAGCCACACGTCCTCCGCCAGCATCAGCCGCCCCATCTTGTCGGTTATTTGCTCGGAGTTGTCATCGAGACGCTCCTCCGCCGCCCGGAGCCGGCCGACCAGTTCTTCAACTGTGAGCTTCTTGAGGTCCACAAACATCTCTATGGACACTACGATCTGCGTGAACCGAGGTGGTACCACGCGAAGAAACTTCTTTACGATGCGTTCGTCGCTGATCGTCTCACCCAGGGTTTTGAGGTTTCCAACGAGATTCGTTATTCTCATGCCGAAATCATCGACGGACTCCCCTTCCTTGAATTGGATGTTCTCAAACTCCTTCAAGAGCCTCTGGGCATTCACTTCCTTCACACGATCTGCACCTACTCGCATCAGCTTCACCGCCTCCCACGCCTCCTTCACAGACTTCTTGCCACCCAGCGTTTGCCACATCTCCTTCGGAACCGAGCGCAGAAGTGCGCTCATGGCCTGCCGATCTTGTGCGCGCTTCGGTTTGTCACCGGGCTCGATCACTTCCCAGATCTCAAGCGCTTCGTAATTGCACTGCATCAGCATGGACCACTCCGTGTAGTTATCGCTGGTGAGCATCGGCCACATCAAGGAGCTCTCCTTCACGGTGGACTAGGTCGACGTCTCGCCCATGGCGCCCAACCGATGATTGGCGGCGCGGCTGGTATTCTTCCTCTCCGATCTCTCTCTGGGTGGACCTCTGGATCCACCTGATCTCTCAACTCACGGCTCTGATACCAGAGTGTAAGGATCGACGGCTCGTCGTCCTTTGATCGCTCAACGCCGGCGATGTCCGGCGGCGCGGTGACCGCGCGCTAGGGCTCGTGAACAAAATAGGAAAGCAAGACTTGGAAGATTTGTTTAGCTGCCAAACCGCAGCCTTGCCAGATGCAATTTCTTATCTATTTATATGGCTCGATCAAGATCCCCGCCACCGATTTGTTGCTGCGAGATACGCCCTTATTTTTGGAACGTCCTCGCGATAAGCCCGGCAAACAATCGGCGGCGGGATGAGCCTCCTGGTGCGGTCACGACGCAGGGTGTGCATGTCTCCACCGCTGCCCGCGATTCTACGCTTACATAAACATGTTCATGCACCTAAGCAACAAACTAATGCAACTAACATGGATACATAGTCCCTGACACGATTACAAGAGCTCCTGCTCCAACATACCGCCTTCCGGCCTGGAGCTGGGAGGGGGCGCCGCCTGACTGCGTCACCACCGGCCGCCCGCCGTTCGTTCTGCAGGAGGGTAGGTCATGGGGTGCCACATGCGGTGCGGAGTCGGGATCAGATGCGGATGTGGCTGCGAGTGTGCGGAGGCCGGAGGGATTATGCGTGTCTACTGCGTGAGGGCCACCGTCGCTGTCTTGACCCAACGACAAGAGCCGTTCACTGACCTGCGTCGGCGGCCGCGTGGCCGGCGCATTGCCACAGAGCTTGGCGGTGGCGCCATCCTGCAGGGGCAACGCCATGGCAATGGTCCTTGGTTCACAGTTCGTTGGTGCCCCGCGGGACCGAGGAGGCCCGCCAGCACCTCACATCGACGCATCCTCCTTGATTGCGCCCTACACCATCACCGAATAAACAAGATGGCGATGAAAGAGGTCATGTGCCTGATTGATTTTGGTGAGGATGGAATTATGGAAAGCACTCCATAATCACGGTGATTTTATGGGTAGTTGATTTTTGTTGCCGTAATTGTAGGTTGCCGAAATTGTCGCACGGCCACAGAAGACCATTTTACATCGGAAATCTTTTTCTATTCTTTATTTTTATTTCGCCCTTCCACCTCCATATTTATATATTGTTTCTCTATTGTATATTTACATCAGAAATCTTTTCTTATTCTTTATTTGTTTTTGCACCCTTCGAGGTGACCCTAAAAAATATCGCATCATTTGATAGTCTTACTTTTGTTCTTTTTAATTAAGATAGAATAGAAGAGGAGATAGATGCTCACCACCATAAAAAGCACAATATCTTACTAACACAGTCAAAATTCCACATTCAAGACTTCAACGCTCAGGCTCTTCCTTGAGGAACAAATTAAGAAAAAAAAAAGCAACTGGAAAGCCTCCTGCAACTTCGCGGATGCAATAAAATAGTTGCACATATGACATATGTGCCCGTACATTGGGTTGCACTTGCACGGCATATCATCGCCGGGGCGAAGGCACTATAAATGAATGTAGACGAGGAGAATGGACGGAGCGAAGGCACGAAAACCCAGAGACACTAGCCAGCTCCATTCTCTATTTCTCTCGCAAGGTCGCAAGAGAGCTCGCACACGTACGCAGCCATGGCTGAGGAGGTCACGCCCCACGTCCACGTCCTCCTCATCTGCTACCCGAGCCAAGGCCACATCAACCCCATGCTCCGCCTCGCCAAGCGCATCGCGGCCAAGGGCGTCCTCGTCACCTGCTCCTCGTCCTCCGTCATCCGCGACGATCTCGCCGCCGCCTCGGGGGTGTCGGCTGGCGGCGACGGCGTGCCCTTCGGCGCCGGCCGCATCCGGTTCGATTTCCTGGGCGACCCTTTCGACAAGACACTGCCGGACCTCAAAGGCTACCTGCGGCGCCTTGAGACCGACGGGCGGCTGGCTTTGGCGGACCTGCTCAGGCGCCAGGCGGAAGCAGGGCGGCCGGTGGCGTGCGTCATCGGGAACCCGTTCCTGCCGTGGGTGACCGACGTCGCGGCCGACGCTGGCATCCCCTCGGCGGTGCTGTGGGTGCAGTCGTGCGCGGTGTTCTCGATCTACTACCACTTCGCGCACGGGCTGGCGGAGTTCCCGCACGAGGACGACCTCGAAGCCCGGTTCACGCTCCCGGGCCTCCCGACGCTGTCCGTCGTCGATGTGCCGTCGTTCCTGCTCGCGTCGCACCCGTACAAGGTCCTCGGCGACACGATCCAGGACCAGTTCCGCAACATGGGCAAGGCGTCGTGGGTGTTCGTCAACTCGTTCGACGAGCTGGAACGCGATGTGGTCACCGCGCTCCCGAGCGTCAGGCCGCGCCCTCCGCAGCTGATCCCCGTCGGCCCTCTCGTCGAACTCGCTGGCCAGGACGACGTCCCGCTGCGCGGCGACCTCATCAAGGCGTCGGACGACTGCGTCGGATGGCTGGACGCGCAGGCGCCGCGCTCCGTGGTGTACGCGTCGGTCGGGAGCATGGTAGTGCTCTCCGCCGAGGTGATCGCGGAGATGGCGCACGGGCTCGCGTCCACCGGCCGGCCCTTCCTATGGGTGGTGCGGCCGGACACTCGCCCTTTGCTCCCCGAGGGGTTCCTTGACGCCGTCGCCGGTCGCGGCATGGTCGTGCCGTGGAGCCCGCAGGACCGCGTGCTGGCGCACGCCTCCACGGCGTGCTTCCTGACGCACTGCGGGTGGAACTCCACGCTCGAGACGGTCGCCGCCGGTGTTCCCGTGCTGGCTTTCCCACAGTGGGGCGACCAGTGCACGGACGCCAAGTTCCTGGTCGACGAGCTTAGGATGGGCGTCCACCTCCGCGCCCCGCTGCGGCGGGAGGGTGTGCGCGAGGCTGTGGATGCAGCAACGACAGGGCCAGAGGCTGACGCCATGCTCGCCAACGCTAAGTCCTGGAGCGCGGCGGCGCGGGCCGCAGTGACGCCAGGAGGGTCGTCGGACCGGCATGTTCAGGCGTTCATCGACGAGGTCTCTCGTCAAGCACGTGGACGGCAAGCTGAAGCAGCTGTGGTTTAGTACTAGTAGTTTACTCTAGCAAGCATGTTTGTGCCTTACAATGTCACGCAGCTTGATGAGTGATCGATATGCAGCTCATATATCTTCTATCTTCTATTGAAAGCTCCTCATATCAACATGCTTGTTGTCCAAAACAAAAACAACTCTTCATGTTGTGAGAGCAACTCCAAGACACTAGGGCCTTGTTTAGCTAGACCCTGTTTAGTTACCCACCTAAAATTTTTTCATCCATCCCATCGAATCTTTGGACAAAAGCACGAAACATTAAATATAGATAAAAAAATAAACTAATTACACAGTTTGGTTGAAAATCACGAGATGAATCTTTTAAGCCTATATAGTCCATGATTAGCCTTAAGTGCTACAGTAATCCATATGTGCTAATGAGAGATTAATTATGCTTAATAGATTTATCTTGAAGTTTCCAGACGAGTTATGTAATTTGTTTTTTTATTAGTTTTTAAAAACTCCTCCCGACATCATTCCGACACATCCGATGTGACACCTAAAAAAATTTTCATCTCCAAGCCTTACCCAAAAATTTTGCAAAATTTTTTAGATTCCCCATCACATCAAATGTTTAGACGTATGCATGAAGTATTAAATATAGATAAAAATAAAAATTAATTGCACAGTTTGGTCGGAATTGACGAGATGAATCTTTTGAGCCTAGTTAGTCTATAATTGGACAATATTTGTCAAATACAAACGAAAGTGCTACTATTTATATTTTGCAGAAATTTTTTGGAAGTAAACAAGACCTAGGAGAGGCTACTACCCGAGGGGGAGACGACAGCGGCGGCGGCGGGAATCTTCGACGTGCGCACAAAAAGAATCTCACATGCGTAGGAAGGGAGATTATGGGCGCGCAGGCAGGCAAGTCGCGAGGGAATTCTCTGGATAGCCAGCGTCCGAAGTTTGCTTTCAATGGCGAGCGAAAAATCAGGGATGACTTGTATGCTATTTTACAAAATCACATAGCAAATCTGTTGGGGATGAATTTTTTTTCCTAATATTAGCTATATTTAACTTTACAAAATAATTTGACTAATCTCTTGGAGATACTCTCAAATCATTTAATTCACCGTGCAGTACTCATCCTGATTAAACAAGTTCCACTGATCTCCGTCCATCCATCTCCTGCACACGTTGATCTCCATTGAACAGAAATTGTTTCTTGCTGATCTGAAACTGCAGCTCATCATGCGTTCGTTTTTTTAGAAGGAACATGTATTGATCTTAACGCATTACACCGACCCTTTTACAGATAACATGCCAAAGAAAAGCAAAATTACAAAAAAGTTGAAAACTCCTGTTCATCTTCCTCGAAGCCTTCAGAGATCCATCTGTCACTGCCATCGAAGCCGCATCCCAGTCGTCGTCGGGCACTAGAGCCCCACTCCACAAGGTGGAGGCCGCATAGGAGGACTTACTTCTAGGCGAATCAGCCGACGTTGCCTCCAAGGCGCATCGGCCAACTCCTGTACCCACAACGCATCCTTCGATTCCATCGCCAGCAACCCGAGCAAAGCTCAGGTTTTCACCAACAAACATCTTTCTTGAGATTAACAGGATCAACAACATCATCATCTGAGGAAGACAACGATGCGCCGGCCCTCAACTCCAAGAGAGGTCTCCCAGCCTCTCCGATGACGTCGGAGTAGATAGCCATCAGAGAACGGAAAAAGCTGGAAAAAATTATTCCGCTGCGCCCCCGCCGCTTCCGCATCGCCAGCGTCGCCAGGAAAACCAAGCCGCAAAGGAGTCACACTCCTCCAGAAAAACCTTAACTCCGTCGCCGAACATCGATGGTAAGCAAACCCTAGACCTAGGTGGACTCGACCAAGACTCTATGAAGACAGAGAAATTACAAACGAGATGGACCCCCGCTCCATGTTACCACCGGCAGCGAGGCCGGAGGCGAGGGAACGGGGGCCGCAACCAGTGGCAGCAGCGGCGGCGCCTCTCGGCTCGCGCGAGAGGCCCTTGCGAAACCCTCATGTGCCTTTTCTCATCATGCGTTCATTAATCAACAAGATGTGTCCCTTTCTCTTTCTCTATTAATTCATCAATCAATAGTTTACATAGAGCCATCCTTTCCCGCCATCGAGAACCGGAGCGCGGCAGCTTCAAAATGCGAAACGTTTGGTTGGTTGGAGCTAACCAGGCTGGCAGGTGGGGCCAGCCCAACATGAGCTCACACCGGGCCCAACCAAACCCTTCCCAAATCCCCGCCCTCGCCTCCGGGTGGCCCATCTCTATTTCCTCCCGATCCCACCTTCTTCCTCTTCCCCTTCCCGGCCGCCACCTCTCTCGTCTCTTCTTCCGTCTCCTCCTGCTTTTCCCCTCTTCGTTATATAAACCCTAGACTAAAACCCCCGAGTCCCGCCGGATCCCTCTCGCCACAACCACCGTGCCGCGTGATCCCATTTCGAAACTAAAAGGAGGAGCGCGCTCGTACTGAGCTCCCCGGAGCCCGAACCCTAGCGGCGCCAGCGGTTCAGATGGAGGCGCACGGTGACCAGCGGTGGCTGGTGGAGTGCCTGACGGCCACGCTCGACACCGCGCGCGACGTCCGCGCCTTCGCCGAGGAGTCGCTCCGCCAGGCCTCGCTTCTCCCTGGTTCGCCACCTCCCACCTTTCCCCCCCTCTCTCTCGTCGACGATTGACTTGTAACTGAAGAGTCGAGCAATTCAGCTTCACGCGTTGGCCAGAAGCTGCTTTCTGCTCGAATTTTGGGCCGCTTTCTAGTGACATTTCGGCTGCAGATACTACGGATTTACTAGTGAGAGCTGAGAGTTGTTGGAGCTGAGGAGCGAGCTGAGAGTTTATGGGATCCCCTAGGCGTGTGAGCAGTGACTTCAGGAATGATGATTGTTTTATCGGTTGAGCCTGGTTTGCTGCCGCAGCATTGCCCTGTTCGGGAGTGCTGCACGTAAGTGCAGCATTGCTCTGGTTGCTAAGGCCGCTGATTGGGATTGCTTTGCTCTATGTACACTCCTTCCCAGGAACACAACTTCTATACGTTTTAATATGATAATATCTGTGCAACAACGTCTCTATCCATGTCCAAGTCTCTAGAGGCAAAATCGTAACTAACTAATCCAGTTCACAGCGCAACTTGACAACAGGGAACCTGGCCCCACTGTAGTGCATGGCAACTTCATTGATGCTGCTTACATTCTGTTAGAAGTGGCACATACTCTTTTTAGCACTGAAAGTGTGATTGATCCGAGCACCATTCCTACAGGACCTCGTGTTGTTGTTAACTGAGGTGGTCATAGAATTACCATGCTGTTGCAACTAGTAACCATACTTAGCATTCACATCCACATATTCAATTTTGGTCTGTTATATCTGTCAATTATTTGCCAATCAGGTTGAAACCTTTTGCTAGATTTGGGTTCATCACAATTCTTTGACACATGAAGTGCCATCAACTGACAATAGCCTATCTTTTCTTTTTCTGTAATGTTTTTTCTCAGGATATGGAGCTGCCCTTACAAAAGTCACCATCAACAAAGAGATCCCATTTGGTTTACGTCAGATATCCTTCCAGCCATTTATGTACATTGTTTTTTTATCAAAATGTTGGGTTGAATACTGTCTTATTTTCAGATTTCCTTTTTTCATGAGTTGGACTAGCTTTTGCTTTTTTTTGTTGTTCCTTTACAACTTGCTACCTGGCTGCTGTCTTACTAAAGCAGTTCATCAAGCAGCATTGGCAGGAAGATGAAGAGAATTTTGTGCCTCCTGTTGTTTCCGCTTCAGAAAAGGTACCAGCAAAATAGGACTCGAGTTAGAATGTGCCCTTTGTTTCATTGCTTCCTTGGCTTGCCGTTTTGATCTTTAATAAAAAATTGATTTAAAAAGTTACAGGTTTGAAAAACTGCAAGAATGGGGAATGGTATCCAATTTTTGGAATAAATTTTAAAACTGATACAACCTATACTCATCATTGTTTGTCCAACACCTCTTTAGTCTTTACACTGGGCTAGACAGGTGCGGATGTTGGTGGGACCTGGCCTGGTCAGATCATTTGTGCTTCTGGGGAGAGAACTCCCATGGCTTGCAGACTTAGAGGAAGCTCCAGGGGAGGCAGGCCGGCTGATGGTGGTGGCATGTCTGGGGTTGGTGCAGTGAGGTGGTAGGAGCACTGCTGGCGGCGGATCGCGTCAGACAGCCAAATGGCTCGCAAGAGGCCATGGAAGGCACAATTTGCTGAGGGTGGAGGTGAGTGCTGGGGATTGTGGTGTTTATCTCAGGAAGCAGCAGTACACAGATGAACGAACATAGCTTGAAGTCATTTGATGCAAGATGGACAGCTGGGAGTGCCACCTGAGGGAAAACAAAATCTCACGGCCACTCTGGTATTCACTTCCTGATTCTCCGAAGGATTGATTCTGGTGGGGAGCAGGTGAGAATAAATTCTGAAGTGATGCCTGTGGCAAATGAATGGGGAGCAGCGGGAAGTGGGTTTTTTAGCTCCCAGCTTGTAGTGCAAATGGAGAAGTGATTCTTGTCAGCTCCCCACCAGAATCCAGTTGCATTTTAAGTGTTTGGCAGCGCTCTGCGGAAACTGTGAGTGAAATTGGGGCTTGGAGCTGTGCCAAAGGGTCCCTCAATTGCCTGATATATAGCATTCTCCTTTTTTCTAATGTGGGGACATTTCATTTTGATGTTTTATTCTTGGATTATTGAATTGATGGTAGTTTTCTATGAGAAGAGCAGGGAAATAAGTTTTGAATGTAATAAAATAAAAAAGATGAGCCCAACTAGAGCCCGAAGGAAAATAGAGGTGATGGCATCTAGGCTGTTCTATGTTGATTTCTTGAGCAATGTTTTTTCTTTATGCGAAGTGAGATTGAACTTGTTACATTCCTTTCTGTCCATTTGTGAAGATGATGTTTTCCTGTACATTCAAACAGACCAGAGGTCTTTATGATCTCGCTTGGGCATCTGTTATTGTAATTAATACCATCATTATGCTGTATGTATGTTACAAGAACAATAGACTACCACATGAATTCTTGAATTTTATATTGTTAAATACCTGTGTTGTATCTAATTAACATTCCTCCCAATGCTGTTTTGCTTCAGGTGGTCATACGGCAGCTCCTGCTTACCTCATTGGATGATTCTAATGGGAAAATTCGCACTGCTATTAGCATGGCTGTAGCAGCTATTGGACAGCAAGACTGGCCTGAAGACTGGCCTGAGTTGCTTCCAGTTCTCTTAAAGTTAATTGGTGATCAAAGCAATGGGAATGGAGGTAAATAACTTTTCTTGCTTCGTGCTATATTGACGTACAGATATGCAGCTGTTTTAGGGGTTTATTAATGGTCCTGGAGCTTAAACTCGATCCTGTCAATCTCCCAATAACATAAGGTCCTCCAGTTGAGTTGTTTCTGTAATAATTCCCGGGACCATAGTGCAAGATATCAGAGTTCTCACTATTCAGGCCATAGTAGAATGCCTGCAAATTTGGGACTTTTGATGGTTTGATATTGCAGCATGATGTCCCTGATAAGCTTGTCTAGAAACTCACAAGGTCGGTTTGCTACTCCTGTAAGTCATACAACAGATATTTCTTTGGATCAATCAAATTTGTGCCTTGGAAGAGAGTTTGGAAAAACATGGGCACCACTGCAATGCAAGTTTTCCTTATGGTAGCTGTGAACAATCGATGTTTGATCGTCAACCGTCTTGCCAAATGGGGTCTGCCAGATCCTTGTGCCTGTGAGGCTGTCCCATATGTGACCAAGCCAATGAAATGATTGAGCATTTTACTTGTCTCTTGCTTATTCGCTCAGAAAGTCTGGAAGCTCATATTTCAGAAGTTGGGCTTGGTTAATTTGTCTCCACTAAACTTCAGCAACCCATTTTTCGAGTTCGCGGTGCCAAATCCTAAAGATCAGCAAGATGGCCTGAACTCCTTGATAATCCTTGTGGCTTGGGAACTTTGGAAGCACCAGTGCTTCTTAAATGGAGTCAATCCTAATGTTCTGGTGGGTCTTTCAAGCAGTGGCAAATGAAAGTATCCTTTGGTACTCTGCGGGAGCCCATGCGCTCCAAGAGCTTCTCCTCAGTTGTTTGCCCTCGATGCTTAGTCCATTTGTTGGTGTTTCTGGTCATCTTTGAAGCACAGGTATCCCTATGGTGATGCAAGGAAGGCTGGAATGATGGGAGTTATTTTGTTGGTGTGGACCGGTGTAGAGCTATTCTGGGAAGTGGGATTATTCGTTGACTTGGATCATCTGTGGCAGTGCTCTCAGAGTTGCTTGGGTTGCATAACAAGTTCATGGATGATTGATATTTCCTATTATGTTAACAGATAAATGGGCAAGTATCTGTGTCATCAGTCCATCCTGAGCAAGTTTCTTGAAGAGCTTGACCAATTTGGACACCTTGTTTTTACTGACTGGTTTACCTCCTGATACCTTTGCTTTCCATCAGTGCACCCCAAATCTGAATAGATTCATCTTAGGATGGTCTCATGGTTCAAGCACTGTGTTTATAACTGCATACTCCCTCCGTCCCAAAATAAATCAACTTCTGGCTATGTATCTAGACAAGCACTTGTCTAGATACATAGCAAGAAGTTGATTTATATAGGGATGGAGGGAGTATATGATAATAATTATTATTGGATTTTATACTAATCTCATTTCTTGAAGCAAGAATGAGTTAAAAGTATTTCATGTTACAATCGAACTTCCGTTTTGCAGTTCGTGGAGCATTAAGATGCCTAGCCCTTCTATCGGATGATCTAGATGATACGTGTGTTCCAAAGCTAGTGCCAGAGCTATTCCCATCACTGTATAGAATAATATCATCTCCCCATGTATGTTCAGATGAGTTCTTTTAGTATTTCTGTGTTCCTGTTGTCCAACGTTTTCATGACAAATTGATAAGACAATTTCATTTGCTTTTGCCCATGAAAACAGCTGTATGAAAATTCTCTTCGCGCAAAGGCTTTCGCAATAGTCCATTCATGTATTTCCATGCTTGGATCAATGAGTGGTGTCTATAAGGTAGATTAACTGTTTGTTTACTATTGAGTTCCTTTTGCTGTTCTTCACATTGTGGGAACTGATGAGACTTTTGATGCAGAGAGATACAGCTAGTTTGATAACTTCGATGCTTGATCCACTAATAGAGCAATTCTCCATAGTTCTAAATTCCCCGGTGCAGTCCCAAAATCCTGATGACTGGAGCATGCAGATGGAGGTATATACATCATACAACCTATGTTGTGTCTGAATGCATGCATCACTTATATTTAGTAGTGATTCTTATGCTTGTCTTATCCTCAGGTGCTCAAATGTTTACTTCAGCTTGTCCAGAACTTTCCTAGACTGCCTGAAGCTAAAATTTCTGGCAAGTATAGATACATCATATTTTAAGCATTAGCTTGATCTTAGACCTTTGAATTTCTGATAAATTTGAGAATTTGTGCAGCCATTCTTCCTGCACTGTGGCAGACATTTGTTTCGTCTTTCAAGACCTATCACCTGTCATACATTCAAGGTGCAGATGATTTGGATTCTGTTAGTTATGATTCTGATGGCAGTGAAAGAAGTCTTGAGTCCTTTGAGATTCAGGTAGTTCTTTCTTTCCCCTTTTACTGATATTTCTTTACTATTTTTTTTGTCCTTTTAACTTCTATACCTCACTCCATTTGCCACTATTTCTTTATATTCTCATTTTTTGCAGTTATTTGAGCTATGGACAACAATTGTGGGGAATTCTAGATTAGCAAAGGTTTGTCTTTCTAATGATTGTTTAGTGCATCATGTGTTTTTATTGATTTTCGATGGTGTTCCACTAGGTCATTGGGGGGAACATTAAGGAGCTAGCATACTATACTATAGCCTTGCAACAAATAACTGAAGAACAGGTATGAACTGGCTGAAACACTATAACTGTACACATGTGATGCTTCCTTTGTTCTTTTTGAATCATTCTTTGGACTTCTGCAGTTCTGCACTTAATTAAGTATAACAGAAGTGAACCACACACACATTAAATTATGGCTTCCACAGCTATGTTTTGGTGTCCCCACTTAATTGGTGGAATTGTACAATGCAGAGCACAGCCAACAAGTTAAGAGTCGATTTAGAGTTATATTTCTTCTTGACATGCCATTTAAGAAAGCAAATGGAATTACCTTTTGCAAATAGTTTGTCTATTAGTCACTCTTCACGGTTCTTTTTTATTTTTATTTGTTATCCATGTAATGGTTATGCATTATTGTTTTTTTTTCTAGGTGCAAAGCTGGTCTCGTGATGCTAACCAGTATGTAGCTGATGAGGATGACCTAACCTATAGCTGCCGTGTGTCTGGTACAAACTTCAGTACTGATGTTTTTTTTGTTTACTTGGTAGGCTTATTAAGA
The DNA here is from genome assembly GCF_000003195.3 of Sorghum bicolor. Lineage (NCBI taxonomy): Eukaryota > Viridiplantae > Streptophyta > Magnoliopsida > Poales > Poaceae > Sorghum > Sorghum bicolor. The sequence continues at coordinate 12,207,233 of NC_012879.2, read as the reverse complement.
GCGCAATTCTGTTTTTTTCTCGAGCTGTGTGTCATTTCATTAAGAAGAAGAAAAAGGGGGCTACAAGGGAGAGGTCAAAGACCAATCCTGAAGCCCCCACCAGAATGATACAAAGGGAGGGTTGAGAGACCAATCCCAAAAACCCCACACAGCACCAAAACTAAAAGAAAAAACGAGTAAACCAGTAAACACACGCAACCCAGCACAATTCTGTTTACCAGTGTATTGCTTTTTCTCTAAGAACCATAAAATTTTGGCAGAACCGCAGAAGCTAGTATTAATGAACTAAATTTCTGCTACTACTGTAACTGACTGCCTTGAAGCCTAAGAGTTCAAAGATGTCTTTATTTGAGTTCTGCTTTTGTTTATAAGAGAGACCCTTGTAATCTACACTTGAATTTGAACTTGTCAATCACTTGGTTGCGATACTTCCTCACTTACTGGTTTTCAGGGTCTCTTTTGCTGGAAGAGGTAGTAACGGCTTATGAAGATTATGGAATTGACTCAATTTTGGAAGCTTCACAAATGCGTTTTCATGAATCACGAGAATTGAAGGAAGCGGGTTCTGCTGACTGGTGGAGAGTGAGTTTTTTGGTTTTGTTATATTAGATATAAAGGAGCTTGAGTTTCTTCTTACCTCTTACGAATGATGTTTCATTGCTTATCATATTCATCGCTTTTGCTAAGTCTAAGTATTGTTTAGCATTAACCCATATTTAAACTTTAAATTTTATAATTAGTATCACCCCAAACATTCTATTTAACTTTGCTGATATTATGTTCATGATGGTTTCTGGTCTTATCTAATGCAACATTTTCTTTGTGGCAGCTGCATGAAGCATCACTTTTTGCTCTAGGTTCACTGTCAGAACAGTTGTCTGAAGCGCAGGTTGGTATATACTTGTTTTGCTTCTGCTGAGCAGTTTGTTACATCAACTGATTTTCTATTGGTATGTAGTGCAAGATTTTACTCCCCTTGTTTAGGGAAAAGTCTTTTTGAACCCTTTTTAAGTTTTTCTTAACCTGCATACAAGTTCGACTATTAATTTTAATTGTGATATATTTTTGACACAGAACAAAATAATGATGGCATGATTTTTTTGACAGAGAATTGGCTGATATAATTTGCCCATATATCATTAAGCAACGACAAAAATAACTTGATTTAACTGTTGACCCCATGTGCCTACTGTGGTGTTTTTTTTGTTGACTAGGAGTAGCATTTGAACATATGTGACTTTGAATGTGGAAAGCCTCATACTACTTGTTTAGCAGCCTTGATGTTGTGTTGCTGCAGTCTGCACAGCTAGGCACCTGGGACTCACCATGGTTCAACTTGCGATGGCCTTGTGAGAGATTCCCATTTCTGTGCATGACCTAGTGATGGGATTGTTGGGTTTAAAACAATGGATATGGTAGGGACTAAGGGAATGGGGAATATGTGTTTTTGAGATGGTTATATGACAGTTATGGATACAGGGCATAGCTGGGAACCTGGGGATCTCAGCGTATGAGTATGTATTTTTTTTTTGTTCTTTTGTTAGAAAAACTCCATTAGGGCCCTTAAACAGGCCCCTAAACTAAAATTTGAGGGCCCATGTTAAAAACACATGTCTAACATGGCCCTTATTTGAGCCCTCAAAATGAGCAGGCCCTCAAATCTACCTCCATGGCCCTCGTTCCTGCAGGTGTCTCCACTGCCTTCCATACACTAGTTGACAGGTTTCCACCCCACACACGCACTTTTTCTCAGTTCTGGTGCCTGGACCAAGTCCAGCACTGCCCTTCCCCACCTCCAAAGATGCCTTGACTGACCTCCCCCACTCCCCCTACCTGACTAGCCAGTAGCCACAGTAGATCGGTGGCCTCTTCCTTGTCCAGGCTACCCTCCTCCTCCCTGATGAGCCATGATGGATCCTTGTCCTCCCCCGATGAGCCACGGCGGATCCTCGTCGTCCTCCTCCCTGCGTGGGACAGGTTCCGTCTGGGCTACCTTCAGCGGATCCTTGTCCTCCTCCTAGCAAGGGTAGTCTGTCTTGTCTGCATCTAGCTCAGTAGATAGAGTGAGGAGGAAGAATAGGGAATGACAAGTGGGTCCTATATGTCAGTTTATATTCAAACGGATTTGAGGAGCGAGGAAGAACAGGGAATGACGAGTGGGTCCTATATGTCAGTTTCTATTGGAATGGATTTAAGGGCTCGTGTTGGAGCAGATGCAACAAAAAAAGGACCTCAAAAGTAGGGGGAGCCCTCAAATAAAAAAGGGACCTTGATTTTGAGGGCTCCTGCTGGAGTTGCTCTTAACATATGTCAATTATGTTATATTATTATCTTGCATGGGCATTGCAGTTGGCAGATGTAACAGTTCATGCCAACTGCCCAAATGCCCAACTCTCTGTCTGTAAAGCTGAAGGAATTGCCTGACATCTTCAATAATGTACGATGTAATAAGTGTTTTTTTTGTTGTAAATGAAGCGGTGTATTACTCTAAGAGGCAAAGTAGTAGTCGTTCATTATGATTTTATTTTCTTTTGAAATGACGAAAATAAACTATAGAAGTTGTGCTCTTATTTATAATGTGCCTTTTGTTGTTTAGGATTCTGGTTTGACAAAATACAATGTGCGGGATTTACTTGAGCAAATGCTAATTGACATTATGGGAACAGGTATATTTCTCTACTCTAGGGTGGAGAATTCTTCATGTGGCCTGTTTTATGACTAATCTTGTGATTTTTAGGGGTGCATCAGTACCCATTTCTCCATGCGCGTGCATTTTCTAATGTGGCTAAGTTTTCTACGGTGGTAAGTTTCCTTTTTTTCCTGATTTTGTTTTCCTTTATTTTTAGCAAACTTAATTCAAAAAACATGACAGATAAGTAAAGGGATCAGTGAACAATATCTATGCAATGCGGCTCATGCAATTGCCTCAGATGTGTAAGACCTATATTCTTGTCTTGTAATTTTCTTTCTAAATGCACAAGGAGAATGTTGCATTTATCTGTGAATTATTTATGTCGCAGGCCGCCCCCAGTTAAAGTTGGTGCTTGTAGGGCACTGGCCCAACTTTTACCAGAGTCTAATCAGAATCTGATTCAACCAAACATTATGGGCATACTCTCATCTCTTGTTGATCTTCTGCGGCAGGTAGTTATTATTGCAAATGTTGCCTTTCTTGACTTTTTTGACTCAAAATGACATAACTAATGTGGAGTTTTAACAGGCATCTGATGAAACGCTGCATCTTGTTCTAGAAACCCTGCAATCAGCAATTAAATCTGGTACGTTTGTGTATTCACTTTGTAGCAAAAAGATGTTATATATACAGTATCGACACTAGAATTGTGTGCTGTTTTTTTTCATATGATAATGTAGGTGGAGAACAATCAACTTTAATTGAGCCTGTCATTTCCCCCATCATACTGGATGTTTGGGCACAACACATTGCTGACCCGTTCATCAGCATTGATGCTGTCGAAGTGTTAGAGGTATGTTTTCGTTAGAACTGGAAAGCTCCAGTGCTGTACATATACATAGTTTTTTTGAGAACCTGTATGTACAGAATTCTTTTTTATTGCATTAGGGAGCTGACTAGAAGAAGAATTGTTAGGTGAATTAACGTTAATGTATATTTGGTAGTGATATACTTTTTTTCGAAGCACTTAATGCCATCTATGAGCATTTTAGTACCGCCTCAAAGCAAATCCTTTACTTCCATGATGGTTATGTGGTTTGTTTCTCTATGCAGTATTTTATGTCATTCTATAACATTTCCCTGTGCACCTGTTATCATTTGTTAGCAGAAAGCAAAAATTGTTTTTCTTTCTGGCTTTTGAGCTCCTTAAAGTTACATTTAACATAATTCCTTAGTTTTTAGGCCATCAAGAATTCTCCTGGATGCTTACAGCCACTTGTTTCTCGAATCCTCCCAACAATTGGATCCATTTTAGCGAAAGTAAGATGTTAATGCCAGTTTACACACCACAGTCATTGTTCTTTCTTTCTACGTCTGCCAACATTATGCAATTTTAATTTCTGGTTGATTTGCTACTTGCTAGCCCAAGGTCCAGCCAGATGGACTGGTTGCAGGTTCACTGGACCTTTTGACGATGGTACTCAAAGTATGTCTTGTATATCTTGGAAGTTCTATGAAGTTCAATGCAAAACATTTCTTTTAAAGTGGTTATTTCTAATGCTGCTCTGCATATTTCAGAATGCTCCAGCTGCTGTGGTTAAAGCAGTCTTCGACACATGCTTTGTTTCTACTGTTCAAATTGTTCTTGAAAGTGATGACCATGGAGAGATGCAGGTACATGCTAAAACACGGTTCATTTGTGTAAGACATAATCTGCTGCCCCCTTTCTTTCTTCTTGCTGACCAGGACAAAGACATGGTAGTGGATCAGATCATCTCATGGCTGGTCAAGTCCTTGGTCCTGTAGAGTATAAGGCAATAGGCCATACTTGTACTAGTAGAAGTACACCAGCTGTATGGCTGGTACTAGTGTAGTTGGCTGTTTTCAGCCTTGTACCCTAGGTGTATGTAGTTGGTAGAACTGTACCTTAGAAGGTACATGTATTGGTGTATATAAACCAGCCCAATGCAATGGAAGCAGCAGCAAGTTCATTGCCACTCATTCAGTTCCAGTTTCAGTTCAAGTCTGAAACTGTGTGTGTGCTGTGTGCGTGTGCAGTAGTAGCTCAGGGCTTTTCTTCTACCTTGGAGCAGGGGAGAGGGAGAGGGGAGGAGAGCAGGTGCTCCTCACCTCGGTGCAGGGTTGCTGTGCTAACAAGTGGTATCAAAGTTGTGCAAGCCGTAGCCAGGTCCACTGACCAGCAATGGCGGAGAGTGCGGGCCGGAACGGTGGCGGGGAGGGTGGTGAGCGACAGCTCCAGCCGGCGCCACCGCAGGTTGAGGTGCGCGTGGTGAAGGAGTTCGGAGGCAGCGGCTCCTGGCCCATGCTCACCCGCACCAACTACGGTGAGTGGGCGACGCAGATGAAGTGGAAGCTTCGCGCGCGCAAGTGGTGGCGGGCGATCGAGGAGGATGACCGCACCGAGGACGCCCAGGTGGGAGTCATGGAGGCGCTCATGGCCTCGACGCCGGCGGAGTACCATGAGGCACTGGGCGCCAAGGACACCGCGAAGCAGGCCTGGGAGATGCTGGAGTCCCTGCGCATTGGCTCGGATCGAGCCAAGAGGGCGAGGATTCAGCAGCTGTGCAGGGAGCTGAACGACATCAAGTTCAAGCCCGGGGAGTCGGTGGAGGACTTCACTCTTCGCCTCCAGTCCCTGGCCACGCAACTGGCCACCTACGGCAAGAAGGTGGACGACGAGGACCTCGTCACCAAGTTGCTGTGCACCGTGCCGGCAAGATACTCGCAGCTCGCCATGTCCATCGAGACCATGCTGGACATCTCCACGCTGTCTCTGAAGGACGTGGCCGGGCGGCTGCGGGTAGCAGAGAGCCGCACCACACCGGCGCCGGAGAAGGAGAAGCCCAAGCTCCTGCTGACCGAGGAGAAGTGGTCAGCACGCATGAAGGAGAAGAGGCGGTCCGGGGAAGGCTCTAGCCGTGGTGGCGGCGATCGCGGCGGCGGTAAGCAGCAGAGCAAGGGGCTGGCGGACAAGAAGAAGGGGAAGAAGTTCTCCGACCCGAACGCCTGCCGCAAGTGCGGCAAGGTTGGGCACTGGGCGCGGGAGTGCCCGGAGCGCAAGGAGAAGAAGGATGAGGCGCACCTGGCTCAGGACGACAGTGACGGCGATCACGCACTCCTGATGGGTGTATACTGCGCAGGGATGTGCGGTGAAGCAGAGCTGGAGGTGATGGAGCGGAGAAGTGGCTCGCCGGTCATCCATCAGCTCGAGGAGCCCCGCGTGCAGGGGCAGGCTCATCTGGGAGTCGCCGGGGAAGAGTCGGAGCAGCGGTGGTACCTGGACTCCGGCGCCAGCAACCACATGACTGTCCGGGCGGCCTTCTCTGAGCTGGACGAAGGACACACAGGGAGTGTCAAGTTCGGCAACGGCTCGCGGGTTCAGATTCGTGGGCGCGGCACGGTGCTGTTCCGGTGTAAGGACGGCGAACACCGCATGCTCACGGACATGTACTTCATCTCGGAGCTTCGTTCGAGCATCATCAGCCTTGGGCAGATGGACGAGCACGGAGCGGAGGTCCTCATCCGCAACGGCGTGCTCAGAATCAAGGACCAGGATGGCCGACTCCTGGCGAAGGTACAGAGAACGCGTAACCGTCTCTACCTCCTTGATCTGAAGGTTGAGCAGCCGGTGTGTCTGGCGGCGGCGTGCGCGGAGGAGCCCTGGTTGTGGCACGGCCGGCTCGGCCACCTCAACTTCGACGCACTGGGGCGGCTCGGGAAGATGGTGACCGGCATGCCAAGCATCAAGCACGCCGGGGAGCTATGCGATAGCTGCCTCGCCGGGAAGCAGAGGAGGATGGCGTTCACCAAGATGGCCAAGTATCGCGCGGCGGAACGGCTCGAGCTGGTCCACGGGGACCTTTGCGGGCCCATTACGCCGGCGACGCACGGAGGCCGGCGATACTTCCTGCTGCTTGTGGACGACAGCAGCAGGTACATGTGGCTCCGATTGCTGTCAAGCAAGGACGAGGCAGCGGACGGCATCAAGGCCGTCAAGGAAAGCGCAGAGGCGGAGTCCAGGAAAAAGCTTCGGGTGCTGCGTACCGATCGCGGCGGCGAGTTCACGGCGGTGCAGTTCGCCGAGTACTGCGCAGGCGAGGGAGTTGAGCGCCATCTCACTGCGCCATACTCGCCACAACAGAACGGTGTGGTGGAGCGGCGGTATCAGACGATTGTGGGCATGGCCTGATCGATGATGAAGGCCAAGAGCATGCCGCCGGAGTTCTGGGGGGAGGCGGTCACCACGGCCGTGTTCATCCTGAACCGGTCACCAACGAAGGCACTGAAGGGAGTGACACCGTACGGGGCATGGCATGGGCGCAAGCCTAATGTCTCATACCTGAAGACGTTCGGCTGCATCGGGCACGTCAAGAAGGTGAAGCCTGGACAGGCTAAACTCGACGACAGGAGCGTCAAGGCGGTGTTTCTCGGCTATGAGCCGGGGACGAAGGCTTACCGGCTCTATGACCCGGTTCGGGGTAAGGTGCTGGTATCCAGGGACGTCGTCTTCGACGAAGCTGCAGCCTGGAGATGGGAGGAGGCCGAGGCCGGAGGAGGACGAGGCGACGGAGGGATCCGGGACTCCTTCACCGTGGAGCACCTGGTGATCCATGGCCACGGCGAGACAGCAGGGCAGCCGGTGACCGGGGAAGTGCCCGACGGGGCGGCAAGCACTGAGCCGCCAGCTGCGGTCGAAGCAGAGGAGCCTCCTAGCCCGGGCGGGGCTGGGAGCATGGGCGTGCCAGGATCGATGGGGGATGGATCCCCTGTCTCGCCTGCGTAGAGGACGCCGACGGCGGCCACGGTTGAGTATGCCTCGCCGCCGTCCAATGTCTCTGAGTTTGTGGATGCTTTCCATGAAGGGGAGGAGGTGCGGTTCCGGCGGGTGGACAACGTTGTCGAGGGGGCAGCCGTGCCAGGACTGGCCGAACGGTTGCTCGACGACGGTGCCCACACTTTGCTCTTGATGAGCACAGAGGAGCCGGGCACGTTTGCAGCTGCGGAGCGCGATGGAGCATGGCGGCGTGCGATGCTCGAGGAGATGAAGTCCATTGAGGACAACCGCACCTGGGAGCTTGTCGATCCGCCGGCGGGATGCCGGCCGATCGGGCTCAAATGGGTGTACAAGGTCAAGCGCGACGAGCGGGGCGCCATCGTGAAGCACAAGGCACGACTCGTCGCCCGCGGATTCGTGCAGAGGGAAGGGGTTGATTTCGAGGAGGTCTTCGCACCAGTGGCGCGCATGGAGTCGGTGCGGCTCCTGCTTGCGCTCGCGGCAGCCAAGGACTGGCAGGTCCACCACCTCGACGTCAAGTCTGCCTTCCTCAATGGCGACTTGGCGGAGGTGGTCTTCGTCAAGCAGCCGCCAGGATTCATGCAGGCGGGGCAGGAGCGGAAAGTGTTGCGGCTCTGGAAGGCGCTGTATGGACTGCGTCAAGCTCCGCGCGCCTGGAATGCCAAGCTCGACGCCACCATGACGGAGCTTGGATTCACACGGTGCGCCAGCGAGCATGCTTTGTACACCCGACGACGGGGGAAGGAGCACCTCATCGTCGGGGTGTACGTCGATGATTTGATCATCACCGGCGCGCGGGCGAGCGACATCGCTCGGTTCAAGGAGGAGATGGCCAGCCAGTTCAAGATGAGTGATCTCGGATCACTATCTTACTACCTCGGGATCGAGGTGAGGCAGGGGGCGGACTCCATCAAGCTTGGCCAGCGGGCGTACGCGCTCAAGCTACTGGAAAGGGCAGGCATGGTGGGCTGCAAGCCAGTGGCTACACCAATGGAGGAGCGCGTGAAGCTCTCCAAACAGAGCGCGGCGGAGAAGGTGGATGACACCTTGTACCGGAGCATCGTCGGTGGTTTGAGGTGGCTCACGCATACCCGGCCAGACATTGCGTTCGCCGTCGGCTATGTGAGCCGCTTCATGGAGGATCCGCGGGAAGATCACTGGGCGGCAGTGAAGCGCTTGCTGCGTTACGTCCAGGGGTCAGCGGAGATGGGCTCATCTTCCCCAAGCGCGGCGGGCTTCGACTGTCTGTTTTCAGCGAGGCGCCACCCAGGACAGGGGAAGCAGAGCTGGTGGCTTACAGTGACGCGGACATGGCCGGGGACGTGGATGGACGGAGGAGCACTTCTGGGGTGCTTGTTTTCCTCGGGACTGCGCCGGTTGCCTGGCAATCACTGAAGCAGAAAATGGTGGCTCTGTCCACTTGTGAAGCGGAGTATGTCGCGGCAGCGACGGCGGCATGCCAGGTGGTGTGGCTCCGGCGGTTGCTGAGTGAGCTCACAGGAAGTAAAGCTCAGGCACCAGCACTAAAGATGGACAATCAGCCGGCCATAGCATTGGCAAAGAACCCAGTTCTCCACGACCGAAGCAAACACATTGATGTGAAGTTTCACTTTCTTCGTGATTGCGTCGATGGAGGGCAGCTGGTCATCGAGTTCGTCGAAACCGGTCGACAACTCGCTGACATCCTCACCAAGTCACTCGGGAAGCTTCGGTTTCAGGAACTGAGGAAGATGATTGGCATGGTGGAAGTCAAATGAGGGCAGCAAAGATTAGGGGAAGATTGTAAGACATAATCTGCTGCCCCCTTTCTTTCTTCTTGCTGACCAGGACAAAGACATGGTAGTGGATCAGATCATCTCATGGCTGGTCAAGTCCTTGGTCCTGTAGAGTATAAGGCAATAGGCCATACTTGTACTAGTAGAAGTACACCAGCTGTATGGCTGGTACTAGTGTAGTTGTTGGCTGTTTTCAGCCTTGTACCCTAGGTGTATGTAGTTGGTAGAACTGTACCTTAGAAGGTACATGTATTGGTGTATATAAACCAGCCCAATGCAATGGAAGCAGCAGCAAGTTCATTGCCACTCATTCAGTTCCAGTTTCAGTTCAAGTCTGAAACTGTGTGTGCTGTGTGCGTGTGCAGTAGTAGCTCAGGGCTTTTCTTCTACCTTGGAGCAGGGGAGAGGGAGAGGGGAGGAGAGCAGGTGCTGCTCACCTCGGTGCAGGGTTGCTGTGCTAACAATTTGCACATTCGGGTTAAACATCTGTATCACAATAGTTGTCTAGTCCACATATGTACGAGGCATATTATTGAGTAATATTTAAAATAATTGCACTGAACTTGTACTTACCAGCTAAGGTTACTTGTATGCGCATATCTATAAGGTCAAGAATGATCCAATTCTGTAAAGTTTTACTCAGCTGTTACCTCTAGCCTCTAGGTGTATGTACCAGATGAAAATTGTGAAACAGAGGGTGTTGCTAACCTACTTTGTTTTGAAATGTATCCCTAATAGTAGCTATTCTTAACTAGAATGCGACAGAATGCTTGGCAGCATTCATATCAGGTGGCCAGCAGGAGTTGCTTGTCTGGGGTGGTGAACAAGGACACACACTCAAGATGCTACTTGATGCAGCTTCAAGGTAATGTCAGAATCAGTCTTATAGAAGATACCACAGTACCTCCAATCCTAGATGACCATCTTAGTGACCTGAGAAATATCCAAAAGGAACACAATGCTGGACCCATCTTGATTCAATGCTGGGAACTCATATCTGTTTCGTCTGCAGTGTAAATCTAATTGCAACAGCAAACTATATTATTGAAATGGTATTTTCTGTTGAAACTGAAGAATAATGCTTTGTGGTGGATTAAAAAGATCCACCAGAATCTGCACATCCTCTGTGCCTTCTGTGTTTAAATACTCCTTCCATTCCAAATTGTAGTTGTTTTGGCTTTTCTAGGTACATAATTTTTGCCACACAACTAGTAAAGCTATGTATATCTTGAAAAGACAACAACTTACAATTTGGAATGGAGTACATTTCTTCTATACAATGGACCAGCCTACACCTTATCCAGATGTTCTAAGTGTTCTTTTTTTGTCTGTTTACTGCTTTCATGGTTCTTAATGGTTGTGCAGGCTTTTAGATCCAGCGCTAGAAAGTTCAGTATCACTCTTTGTTGGAAGCTTTGTCTTGCAACTCATTTTACAAATACCTCTACACCTGTCTCCCCACATACCGGATCTTATTGCTGCTATTGTGAGACGTATGCAAACAAGCAGCATCACAGGATTGAAAAGCTCGCTTATTGTTATAATAGCCAGATTAGTAAGTCTCTCTCTCTCTCTCTCTCTCTCTCTCTCTCTCTCTCTCTCTCTCCTAAGGTGTCTTAACTGTTAACTCTCTGGCATTTGTGGTGAAAGATTACTCTAATTACTTGAGCTTGTCCAAGATGTGTCCTCAGTTCACTCTGCCTGCAGGTACATATGAGTGCACCAAATGTTGATGGGTTCATCAATCTATTGCTTTCTATCCCTGCACAGGGGTATGGCAATTCACTTGTTTATATTATGTCAGAATGGTCACAACTACAAGGCAAGTGTTGACAGGATCATATCATCATATATTGAATTCTGAAATTAATTTGCCTTCTCACCTGTTTCACTGAATATGCTTCCATGTTAAATATCCTTTATAGGTGAAATTCAGGGAGCCTACCAGATAAAGGTAACAACGACTGCATTAGCTCTTCTCATATCAACTCGTCATCCTGAGCTATCCAAGGTTGAAGTTCAAGGGCATCTTATTAAGGTACTGTTGGTAAGACTTGGTGTTCTACAGCTAGTATCTTGCCTGATAAAAGTTTAATCGGAGCCTGACCCAGAAACAGCAGACTAGTGCAGGTATAACGACACGTTCAAAAGCTCGAGTGACTCCTGATCAATGGACCAAGATTCCACTTCCAGCTAAGGTAACAGTTGATTATTCACATTTCCATTCCCCTCAACGTTTCAAATCTAGGTGGGAAGCACTCTGTATTTGGTATGTAGCCATGCATTGCCCAATTTTTCCACACATGTGACAAGATTCTTGTTCAGCACCCAGCAAAATAGAAAAATGTGGCAGGATTCTCTTGAGGTAGCCAAAGTCGCTTAATTTGAAACAAGTGTGGCAAGAATGTGAAACATGATAACAACCTTGTTAGTATACAAACAAATAGCCAATATATGTCTAATATATTCTGTTAACAGTGTTAACTAATGTTTAATGTGACACCAATCATCAAGTAGCCTTTTCTTAGTTATTGCTGCTTAATATTCTTGAATTTGTATTATGCAGATCTTCTCATTGCTAGCAGATACTTTAGCTGAAATTCAGGAACAAATTGGTGCTGGTGATGACGATGACTGCGAAGAGGTTTCTACACATCTTGTCATTTCAAACTATTAACTGCACTGCTTGTTTGATCCGAAAGTTCCAACTTTTTTTGTCTTTTAGGATAGTGACTGGGAAGAAGTGCAGAATGGTGACGCTAGTATATCAGATGATATCATACATTCAGCATCTGTTCCTTCAATCGCTAATCCATCAGTTGAACATTTAAATGCAATGGCGAAAGTTTTTGATGAGGTTTGTTAGCAACCAGGTTTGCTCCTTTGGTAGTTCTGTCATATTTATGCCATACTTACCTGGAGTTGTACTACAGGATGATGATGATAGTTATGATGATGATCTGACAAAAACCGATCCTCTTAATGAGGTTTGTTTTCACTGCAGAAAAGATCTTCGATTTGAATTAGATGATGTCAAAGTCAAATAATCCATCTCCTGTGCAGGTGAAGTTAGCGGACTTCCTGACAAACATCTTTGCCAACTTGTGGGAGAATGATCGACCAATGTTTGAATATCTTTGCCAGGTAAAATGTCATTTGACTGGTTTCTCTGCATTATCAATCGTTCAACAGATGTGAATATGGCCTAGGTAAAATGAACAGATCCACATAAACATTGTCCTCTAATAAATCCTTTGCAGGGCCTATCGGATTCACAGAGGTCAGCTGTTGAACAGGTTTTGAGGAGGTGAAGAGTTAACATGATTGGGATCCCGTTATGCATCTTTTGGGATATATATTTCATATTAGTTAGCGAGTCTTGTAGGCATTGCTGTGTACTGGTTTTCATGCTTGTTATATGTTTATTGGTGCAAAACCTGATACATCTCTGAAGCTGGTGTTGTGAGGTTTTGTTAGTGTAGGTTTCTTTATGTTCTTTGTATTTAAAATCTACAAGATGTGTCTTTGTTGTATTGGGTATGGTGATGTTGGGTATTCATGCCTGAAGAATTCCCAGCTTCAGGTGTTCTTGACGTTGAATTTCTCCGGAGGGGCCTTGTTTCCTTGGCTTTATTCATCAGTTTATTCATGTATGGACTAGTTAAGCTCCAGTGGCCAACTGAGATGTTATTTATGGAATGTTTGCCTGGTGGACACAGGTTGGCACGCTTGAAGCTAGGCAAATTAGATGGAGTTAGTCTTTTGGTCTTTTGGTTATTCAAAGTGCTGGTGAAGCAAAATTTGATCAATTGGCTTTAGGATTGATTTGAAAAAAAAAGTGGTATATGAGTATATGACCTAGGATACGAGGCAATTGGGCCTTTAGTTAGTTAACTCCTGGTGTCTGGTGAAAGAGGAAAATCATGTAGCTCCACAATTTGACCATCCCTCACTTCCATGTTGATGGTATCCGCAATGCTAGCTGATTTATGGAACAGAAAAGGGATCTTAAAGTCTTCATGTCGACATCCTTGGTTTTTGATCTATTGACAACTGTTTCCCGATTCTGAATGATTTAGGTTCTCATTATAAAATAAAAATAAAAATGAGACACCATGTCATCTTCCTCACCACGGACGTTTGGTTATAATTAGCTAATGAGTCATGAGTTTGCGTTGCGTATGAGATATGGAGATTACGATCCAATCTGAATTGGAATTAGACCGTGTATCAATCATTGCTAGATACTACTTGTTCTAACTTATTTGTGTATGAGTCATAAATATGAGTCAAATAAAAAAAACCAGGAAAAAAAGAAACTAATCACTGTCTGGGTAATTAGAGAGGTGGATAAAAAACATAGGATGAAAATTTGACTCTTTAATAATATTATTAGGTATCTATAGATAGAGATACAATAGACTTCCCTCGACCTGATCGTATACCCTTGCTTAGTCCCAATGCTATTCATATGTTCTCTTTAAACAAAGGATGCTAATATCCCAGCTTCTGCATTGATCAATACCACGTGACTTTCAAAACTTACGAATTGCTTCGATTCAAGTGTTTTCCTCTCCTTTTTTTTTTCTGTTTGCAGCCCTTGTGAATGCTATTTATGCTCTACCACACTCTCTTATGCACACACACACTCTAGACAGATTTACTCTAAGGTCATCCCCAATGGTTATCAAATAGCTAGCTAGAAGGAATTCTATTGGCTCTCAATAGCACTTTACAAATAGCTAGCGAGATGATGTATAAAAATAATAAAAAAGTAGCACTCTCATTGGCTATCGAGGAGAGAGATCAAATAGCTAGCGACTTCCTAATAGCTAGCGACTCATAAATAACTAATCTAGCACGATCTTCTAGAAATAACTCTCTCACAATACTCTCCACAATAGCTAGTAACTTCCTAATAGCTAGTGACTGCCTAAGCTAGCTATTTGCAAATTGTCATTGAGAGCCAATAACATTCTTCCTAGAGATCAAATAGCTAGCAATTGAATACCATTGCGGACGCCCTAAGCAACTACTTTCATCACGACCTCGCCCTATAAAGGGTCTCTTTAGCTGGACTTTCTAACATGCTTTTGCTTTTGCAAAAGCCAAAAGTCAACCAAAAGGCTCAAAAGCCACATGTGCTTTTACTCAAAAGCAGTTTTTATTGTAGTACAATTCCAAAAACACCTTCTCCTATAGAACAATTACTCGTATGCATGTACACCCTAGACAGATTTCTGCAATTGCAAAGTGTGATAACTAAACTAATTTCATCAGGACCTCCGTGCGCTATAAATTAAATGAAATATAGATAGCATAAGCTATTCATCAGGGATTCCAACATTTTAAACCAGCCTTAAAATGCATCTAGCAAACAGTAGTTTAGTACTTGGAAAAAGACGAGAGCCGTTTCGTCAAAAAAAAAAAAAAACGAGAGCCTCAAGGCTCACCCCTTCTTGAGCGATGCTGTTTCAGGACAAATTGAAACCAGGCATGCGGCGTCCAGTTGGCTGTGTCTTCCTGGGGCAGTTCCTGGGTGCGGAATTTTTTTTTTTTTTGAAGAATCTGGAGGGGTTAAAAACCCCTGCAGTAATTATTAAAGATCAAGTAAAGTAATACAGATTACAAAGAAAAAGGAAAAGGAAAAGGAAGCAAAAGCCTAGTCTTAAACTTGAACTTAAAACTGAAACTAACACTGAAGCTGAAGCTGTCCAATGACATATTCGAATCCAAATGGAACACATATATCCAGTGCAGTATATGTGAGATGTGGAGTGACAACTCCTTCACCTTCTGATTTCAGAGGCCTTGCGGCTTCAGCCTTCACATGTCTGAATTCAGTCAGGGCTATGCCAACACATTGGCTTGTGCAAGTCTACAAACTTAAATTCAGTCTGCTAAAATCATCGTTCTCATAAGTATTTTTTTTCATTGCCACAGGTATTTCAACTGCTATAGCAAGCAATTCGACTTCTAGAGGCAAAGAGAAGTATTATAGCTATGAAACCAGGTACAAGTTCCACACGAAATTTTATAGCATGACAAGGTCAAAAATAATTATCATTAATTAAATAAGATAATAGTCTGATACAAGGGGCCTAGTCTATCTGATACTGTTTTGATATCGAAATCCATCAATAACATCAATCAAGTAATCCTAAAAAAGAATAACATCAACTCGGCAAGCATGAGACAAAGTTGATCATAATGTTTCAACAAACCTAAAAGCTAATTTGAGTACATAAGCAGAATCTTCATCCCACTCCCCTAGAATTTACCAGTACTTACGCAAACACAAGCAACACCATCCCAACAAGGTGAAATGTGCAAGAACAATATCATCCTCTGCTTTCAGTTTTCTTTTTCAGCTGGAGCCTACCGGACAAACCTTGAGGAAATAACCTGATGAAACAATCTAGTTGGCCCCCCTCCCAATCTGAAGAGTGAAGAGGCTCACCAAGGGCATTGTTCTGCGACTTTTTAAAAAAAATGAAAGCAGAGGGAAAAGATTATTCCCCACCTACTATATTGCTCTGGAACAGCAAAGCACTTTCTGTTCAAACATGATAGGAGGTTTTACATGGAGGAATTACATATTCAACAGATTCAAGCCATAAGGAAACAAAGGTGTTACACCAATATGTGACTACATATCTATCACCACTAGGAAAGCGAAATTGCCACAGGGCAGCAGCTTCTTTCAATGCCGCACCAAGGCGAGCAAAGGATGGCTCCATATGTTGAAAAACCAGATCATTTCTATGCTCCAGATCTTCCAGGACAGCAGCAGCAAAAACACATGATACTGTTTGACAGGAATAGATTCTGGTCTTCTCACATCTTAGTCCTACCAAGGTGTTGAACACTGAAAAACCCCATTTTTGTCCAGACATTTGTAGCAAAGGGACACCTAAATATCAAGGGATCTACACTTTCTGATGCTTGCTTGCACAGCTCGCAGTTGTCATCTTCTACAATTGATTTCTTCTTCAGGTTTGCTCAGCACTGCATTCTTTCTTGGATCAAAAGCCAGGCAAAGAACTGGACCCGAGGGGGGGCACAATTGGACCAAGCTAGCAAGAGAAGGCTCTGGCTGATGCCATGTGTTTTGATAGCTTTGTATACAGGTCCAGCCTGAAGCACACCATCAGCAGCAGTAAATGGGCAGACTGTCTTCAAGCACTATCTCAGTGATAGTACCTAACACCTGTTCCAACTCTCCTGCAGTCATTCTCGAAAGGCATGGTACCAAGAATTCATGAATTCCATTATCTACCACTTTTTGAAGCTGAATTTCTTTTCTTCTTCTTTATGTTCAAAAAGAAGCTGAATTTCTTTAACCTTTGCATGACTGAAGAGGTTAGAGGAGCAAGCAGGTAGCGGCACCTTCCCTGTCCAGCAGTCATTCCAAAAGTCTGTTGCTCGGCCATCACAGCGCCTCCCAATGAGGACCAACAGCATTTTTACCTTTCAAAATGCTCAAATCCATTTCTTCACGTGCCCACTGAGCCCAAGCAGAGTTGGCAGAGTGATGCAGCCTATGGAGAAGTTTCAGCAGCAAGCATTGGTTTTGAACGGCAACGTCCTTCACTCTGAGCCCCCCTTTTTCTTTCGGCATGCACACCTGATTCCATGCAACTATGCATCTAGCCCCATTGGTGTGGTCCTTCCCTGACCAAATAAAGGCTCTTCTTTTCTGGTCTAAGGATTCAATAGTTTCTGCAGGAAGAAGCATAACAGCCATGAGGTAAGAGATGGCACTGTCCACAACAAGAACTTGTCTTGCTTTGGGGTTCAGGAACACTGTTTGCCATCCCGCGAGCTGTTTATCTGCTCTTGCAATCAATGGAGTAAATGCTGGCAAATTGAGCTTGACATCAGACAGGGGGAGCCCCAGGTACACATGAGGCAAACTGTCAACTTTGCACTGCAGAACTGCTTTGAACTGGCTGCACTCTGCTTCAGAACTGTGCAGTGGCACCAAGGTGCTTTTGTGTTAGTTGATCTTCATCAGGCCTGCAGCAACTGAGAATTGGTCCAGGAGGGATTTGAGTGTCTGAACTGCAGCTAGCTCTGCAGGGATAAGTAGCAGTGTGTCATCCACAAGAATGGGGCAGCTCCTATCCGGTGCAAGAGGATGGGAGATAGAGCCGTCATGATTGATCAGAGCCTTGCACATCAGCCACAAGCAAGAACAGGGAAATGAGGTCCCCCCGTCACAGTGGGTCCTTGCACTCCGTTTACTAATACTGCTGACATGGACGTCCTGAGAAGCGACCTGATCCACAAACACCATTTTTTTGAGAATCCTCAACACTCCATATAATCACCATGAGGCTCTGCCAGTTCACTGAGTCATAAGCCTTCACAAAATCTAGTTTAATTACCAAGGTAGGAATTTTCCTCTTATAGCAGCACTGAACCAGTTCTGTGGCAAGAATGAAACTTTCAGAGATCGATCTCCCTTTCATAAATACAGTTTGGTCAAGAGCTACCAGACTTTGAATTTGATTTTGCAGGTGAGATCACACCTGGCTTTTTTGGCAGCAGGACAATGTAGGTGAGATCACACCTGGCTTTTTTGGGCAGCAGCACAATGTAGGCTCTATTTATCCTCCCCATTTCTGCCTCATTGTTGTTGAGGGCACACAGAAGTTGTTCCAATTCTGGCTTGATAAAGTCCCAAGCAGCAGTATAGAAGGAAGCACCAAACCTGTCAAGCGCTATTCCTGCCCATGCCACACAACACAGATCTCCTGGATTGTGATGGGAGCTGACAAGGTGGAGTCATCAACAGGGGCTTGGTCACCACAGACTTCCTGTAAACTGAAATCCCATCTTGTATCCACTACTGCACCAAGCAGCTCAGTGTACAAGGAGGCGAAACCTTGGGTCTTAGCAGCATGATCACTGACAACTGCACAGTCCACTTCAATTTCTTTGATCTGACTGGACCTATACTTGATCAAGGCATGAGCATCAGAGCATGGAATAATTTTGTATTAGCATCACCTTCTTTAATTGCTCTTATTTCGCCTCGCTGCTTCCAGTAAGCCATCTTTTCTCTAGCGATCAAAATAAAAAAGTATCAGGATTTTGCAATTGGTTTTTAGATTAAGATACCTAGATGACTCGTAAGAAAGGTAGAACCAACAAAAACATGTGCTAAGTATTATGATATGTTAAACCTGGCTCATGATGTAAATTAAGCTGTAATGTGTATGTAGTATTATGATCTTAACATGGTCTAACTAGCAGAAGTAACATGTATACTTGTTTGCTTGACTGGGGCAGCGAGAGTGCCACGATGACCCATGCCTATTAAAAATCATACTCTCCATCCCTGTGGATCAAAGGAGACACAATACCATGCAGATGATTTAGGCTACAACAGATGTACTTAAGTTTCTCTAATAATGTCATAAAAGATAAAGAATCAGCTACTAGCGAAGCAAAATCATCAATTGAAGACTTCCTTGTTGAACCACCGATGCTCAAGCGCCTCCTCAGCGGTTAGCCTCTTTTCCGGGCAGAAGGTCAACAGGCCTCTAAGCAGATCATGCCCATCCTCCGACAAATCCTTTAGACACTCTGGATCAAGCTTTCCTGCAGCAGAAATCATCCTATCTCGCAACTCAGACATTTCAGCAGTCATCTCATACTCGCTCTCCGCCTGGAACAGTCTCTCACCACTGAGAAGCTCTGCCATAACGCACCCGAGCCCCCACATGTCAATAGCCGAGCCATAATACCAATTGCCGTCGAGTAGCTCCGGCGCGTTGTACTGCAGCGTCCCGACGGGACAGGGCTGATGCGGCTTCCCATTAGACTTCTTCCGCGTCGCCGATCCAAAATCACACAATTTGAGCTCGCCCAAAGGGCAGACAAGTATGTTTTCAGATTTTATATCACGATGGATGAAGTCGAGATCGTGTACCTTCTTCGCAGCGCCGATAAGCTGCCTCATCATCCCGCGGATGGCATCCTCCGACAAAGTCTCCCAGAAGGAGTCGCGGAGGCTCAACCCGCCCTCGATCAACTCGAGGATGAGATGCACGTCTCCAGTCTTGGGGTCGGCGGCGACGCCATGGATCCCGATGATCGACGGGTGGCCGCGGCAGGCGCGGAGGCAGCCGGCCTCCATGGCGAGCGCGCGGCGGTCGGGAGGCCCGTGGCCGTCGGGCCCATCGCCGCGGATCCACTTGAGGGCGACCTCCTTGCCGGTGCGGCGGTCGCGCGCCCTGCTCACGACGCCCTCGGCGCCCTCCCCGAGCACCTCCAATACCTCGAACTCTTCGATGCTCCTGAAATTTTTGCACCGCGGCCGTTTTTTCGCGTCACCGGCGCGCGGTTCTTGGTCCGGTGCCGGACGCTTGCGGGCCGCCGGCGCCACCACCGCCGCCGCCGCCGAAGACATGGTGAGCTCGAGATTGGGAGAGAGAAAAAAGCGAGTGCCTGCAATCTGGGCGCGTGGAAACGGGATCGAAACACGAGCTGAGAGCAGCGAGAGCGAATCTGAACTCGAGATTGGAGAGGCGGTGGGGAATCTGGACGCGAGGAGGCGGGATGGAAACACGATTGGAGAGTGCGAATTGCGAGTCGAGATGGAAAGATGCGATTGGGAGAAGCCAATTGAACTAGATATTGAAGGAGAGGGAAGGGGATCGCGATCGGACAGCTGCGATGGCGGTGGGCGGTGGCGTGGCTCTCGAACGCAGTTACGCTAGCGACTCCGACTCGAATTCGATTTTAGGTTTGGAGTAGGCCTCGCGTTTTCCCGGGCGCGCGAAATTGCAACTGCTCAGGCGGCTCAGCTCAGGGTGGTTTTGGGCTTTTGGCGTTTGATGGATCCCTCCAGAAGATTCCAGACGAGGAGGCTTTGCTGACCTCAACAACGCAACTTTACTGACATCAGTACAGATTTTGGTAAATGAAAAAAAATTCTTGTTGCATACTAATATATAAATTGCTACGATGAATAAAAATAAAATAAATGCATTAGCTAAACCAAAAAAAAATATTCACAAAAACAATAACCGTTGGAAAAAAAATAACCTGAAAAAACGTTGTTTGGTGAAGAAATTTTATATAACTTTCGTGTATTAAATTAAACCAAACTTGCATAGTACCTGTTACTCATGAAACACTCTCAAACACTTTATTGTTCGTTTGGCTATGGTGAATTGTTGGCTGATTTATTGTGAGAGAAAAACACTGCTGAATTGCTGCTAGATTCGGCTGATAAACTCAAGCGAACAGAGTTGCGTGCTAATTAAAGTGATTCATGTTTATTAAAGAGAGTTGTGTGCTAATTAAAGTGATTCAAATTTAACTAAATTTATAGTAAATAATATTTATATTTATGACTGTAAATTAATTTATTATAAAAATACATTTCGTAACTAATTCAATAATATTTATTTAATATCATAAATTTTGATATTTTTATTTTTAACAGGTTAAACTTAAGATAGAATTGTATTTTTTATTGGACGGTACCTTAAGCTCATGTATATAAAAGATAAGGTGGCGATACTAGGCTTGTATTGTCTCAACTTTGTATAGGGAAAATCATTAATCCAAGTGCCTCCGGCTACATAGGTTGTCGTGCTACCATGGTTTTTTTGAAAGAAACCTAAAAATATTTGATTATATTTATAAAGGAAAAGGTACAAGAACACCTTTGAAAAAAGGGTATAATACAGATATACTAAGCAATACCATACAACCAACACTAACCACTGTTCGCCTAAACAGACTAAATGACTGTGTCGAGGTCACCGAGCTTTGTGCCGTAGGAATTGCCGCCGGTGGTGTTTGGCAGGTTGGGCTTCCACTGTGGTGGTAACTGGTGGATATAGGAAATAAAATTTGCTAAGCTGTTCACCTAAACAGATTAATTTGGAAATTGGCAAACTTTATAATATAGGAAATAAAATTTATTAAATTGTTGGAGATACTTTAAGGGTGGGATTGAGTCATTAGCGTAGCCCATCACCTTTGTCGGAAGTTTTTTATGAGGATGCAAGCGAAGTGCATATGAGAGTGAGAAATGGAAGGTGCTCGCGTTGATAAACGATAACCTGAGCGATGGCGTTGAAGACCTTGAAATAAACTTATAAACAGCGACAGCTTGAGGATGCAGTAGGCAAAAAGGAGGGTGCGCTGGACACCCAGGCAAAAACCGACGGCGAACGGCCCATTTGGTTTCCACCGCTTAAAGTTTAATCGCTGTCATGTTTAGATACATGTGTGAAGTATTTAGACTAATTGTAAAATTAATATAAATTAAAACTAATTTACGAGACGAATTTTTAAACCTAATTAGTCTATAATTACTAATAGATTAATCTATGATTGCTAAATTAAACATATGCTAATGATAAATTAATTAGTCTTAATAAATTTGTCCTGCGGATTAATGACGTAAATTTGTCTCGTAGATTACTGATAGAATCGGTAGTTTGTTTTTTTATATATCCTATATAAGATATGACATCTGATGTGACATCTTTTAAACTTTAATCTCTATATCAACGAAGATAGACTGCAAACCAACACACTCAAGGCGGTGAATTGCACCCAAGAGCAGCCACTAATAACATGAGCACCGAACCGGATGGCAGGGACGACACATGTCAACAAAGGAAAAACAAAACTACTAAGGCCTTGTTTAGTTTCTAGGTGAAAAGTTTTTTGCTACTGTAGTACTTTTGTTTGTATTTTGTAATTATTATCCAATCATGAACTACCTAGACTCAAAATATTCGTCTTGCAAATTACATGTAAATTATACAATTAGTCATTTTTATCTATATTTAATACTTCATGCATGTGCCGCAAGATTCGACGTGACGGAGAATCTTGAAAAGTTTTTGAATTTTAGGTGTAACAAAACAATACCTAATTACATGTAGAAAATAGAGTAAAATACACTGGCGGCCCTTTAATTTGTCAGCTTGTGTCACTTTGGTCCATGAACTTGCAAACCCGAAAAAGTGATCCCTGAACTTGTCTGCTTGTGCCATTTTGGTCCATGAACTTGCAAACGCGAAAAAGTGCCCCCTGAACTTGTCGACCTATGCCACCTTGGTCCATGAACATGTAAATACGAAAATAACACCAACTGCATGGCACTGTTCTGCCACGTGGCCGCCTCTGATAGGCCATGCATGGCACCGTTTATGGTGTTGACATCAGCGATGATGTCAGCATTTCTTTTTAAATTTACGAAATTGATATATTTTTATTCATAGCCTCAAATATATCAAATAATATATCAATTCGTTGCATTTATTAATTAAAAGAGATAATTTTAAAATAAGAAAAAATTATTCGTTTTCTATGTTTCATATTTTTCCTAGGCAAAGTACATCATGAAGAGGCTACACAAAACATTTCATGAATTTAGCATTTCACTAATAATTAGTTATGAAATAAACAAATATTTGTTGACGCATTGAAAGAGCCTTTACACGCATGGACCAAAGTGGCACAGGCCGACAAGTTCCGACAAGTTCAGGGGCCACTGTTTTGCGTTTGCAAGTTCATAGACCAAAGTGGCACAGGCGGACAAGTTTAGAGGTCACTTTTTCGGGTTTGCAAGTTCATGGACCAAAGTGGCACAGACTGACAAGTTACAAGCTAAAGGACCGTCAGTGTATTTTACTCTAGAAAATATTACCTTGACTGCGGTGTACGAGCAGATGGATACTTTCTGCCATCAACCATCATGCATTGTCCCCTTGTTCCCTACTTTAACAACTCGTCTTGTTTGGATGCCTATATATCTATGTTTGAAGTGATTTGGTGTAAAATTTAAATATGTGTCAAACACACATGAATTAAGTAGATACATACACACCCAAACAAACCCTGGAGATTAAGCTACGCTATGCTTGGCTGCTGAAACGCAAGAGCCACAAGCTCAACGGTACAGTTTCTCAAGCTGTTTCAAAGGGTCACAGGAAAAACTGATTTGGTTCCTTGTCAGAACTATTTAAATCAAATGGTCTAACCGCTTTGGAGAGGCTCCATACCAAATTTTAATACGTAAACCTTTCCAATGAGCAAGCAAATACTAAAACATAGGTAAAGCAATTAAACCTGTACACTGCTACGAAAAAGTGATAAAACTAACACAGAAGCAAAGTAAATTATGCTTGCGAACCTGATTTCTTAGTACCTTGGTGCGCTCTTCCAGATACAAAATTGCAAAAATCTCATTCTACTATTGATCTGATGTCAGACAAAAGAAAAATTGCGGTGATCATTCACAGATGCCAGATTAGATCTCTACGTGCTAGCACTCTAGCAGCTGTCATGACACGAATGTACATGCTCTGCTCATAAGCACAAGTATGTCTACAGAGAACGAAGACGGATACAATTTATAGCAAACCATTCAGCAAAACACTAGTAGCATGAGTTACAATCTTTGCTCAAATGAAACCTCATAACAGGGTATATTTGTTAGTGATGAACGCCCAAGATACAGCAATGATGTCTCAAATGAATCATGCTGTTTTTGCTGCACTCATGCAGAGCTGTCTGAAGGTTTTGACTCTTCCTTTATCTTAGATGGCGTCGCCATGCCTTCATTGCCCATCTCAGCCTTGAGGTCATTGATACTCTGTTCCAATTCATCAATTCTAGCACCCATTTCATCTAGTGAACGTTTGTTAAGGATTTGTATTTACAACAAAGGTGAGACAGATATGCAGACAGTACCCCAGGGAAATATGAATAAGAGGGTCTTTTGAAGCTAGACAAATGATGTAAATGATGATAACTGTTAATGGAGATGGTTTGGTCCCTAGTAGGACCAAACTGGACCTCTGTATTTCCTGATTCTGCCTATCTGCCGAACAACAGAGAAGTACCATATCAAGCTTATGATACTTTCCAAGGCAAACCAAGAAATCCAGGCTGGTGGTGAAATCGCAACTGCCAGGTTATGTGTAACATTACTTTCCAGACCCTTACAAACATTAAACAGTTCGTACACAAGTACTTCCATCAGAGTGGAAACTTCCCTAATCAATCTTCTTTTTGCAACTCCCAAACCTCTGAACTTTTAACTAGCAGTTTGGCACTATTATCATTCACACAAAAACATATTGGCATACTATGGTAAAAGCTGCAGTGACACTGTTAATAATATTGATATTTCTAGAACCTAAAATAAAATAGTTAGAATGCCAAATACTTTGCATATTAAAAATCTTGAATACATAAAAGAAGTAAATGAGCAAGAGAAATGATTTGAGGATATTCTTTGAAATGATGTTCTCCGACATAGTTTGGAACCTGGTTTGCTGCAAGGTAATCAGATTCAAATTTTTTTCCCCCGAAGAGAGAGGGGCATGCACAAGACTGACGCCAAATAAAACTAGGAACTTACCATCTGCACTAGAAGGTTTTGCACCTGAAAACAGTGGGCATGGATAAACCATTAGCCATAAGTGCACAGTAGGTTCAACAGAGGAAATATATAGTCCAATGTAATCAAGACAACCAGATGCAAACAGCGGGGTAATAGTTGCTACTTACAAAAGCAGTCATATCAGCTGTGCTTTGTGCCGAGCCATCCGAATCTTGTTCTGCCTGCAATTGACAAGAGCTGAAATGAGCACAATCTCAAGGGGAAGAACCAGAGGGCAAATATATCAAAAGCACCCTCCCAGCCCATCTCCTACTCTGGTCTCTCTTGCAGTTGGGCATGACGGTGAGAGCATTCTGGATGCACAAACTTCATTCCGGTCAGCCACCCTCTCAAATTTCTCTCTCCTATTCATGAGTTTGATCCCCACAAATTCAAATCCGAGCCCTACACCCAAGCATAATCCAATTCCTTACAACTCTAGAGTCCTAGCGAGGGAGCGCGTGGTCTATGACCTGCGGCATGCCGGACACGGTGCAGACATGGACGTCCGGGCACTACAGGAGGCGAGCCCATATCTAACCTTGGCACATGAGAGCTCTCGTTCTGGTGAAATCAGGGTTTAAGCTCACCGATTAGCGGAGGGATTGTCACTTACCTTGATAGGGATGCCGGAGTTGGAACTCGCCATCGCCGCCGGTGACTGAGGTGGCTGCAGATCCGCTCGGCGTCGCTGATTTTTAGGCTCTAGCTTTTTTTTTTTTAATAAAGAACCATTTAATAGGGTCTACTAGGTGTGGTGCGACACGGGCTATGGGCCGCTGTTGCCAGTGGGCTGGGGGCCTTTCCGTTTGGCAAAAACATGTCTGATTTTTTGAAACAAAAAGTTTACTTTTCCTTCCTAACTTTCACGAAAGTCTGTTTTTCTCTTTCAACTCCAAAACCAGTATATATGTCCAACGGACTGTGCCGTGTCACAGGTCGTCGGGCCATTACGGGCCATCGTGTCTAGCAGGTCGTGCCTCTACGGACTTCGTGCGTGACATTCGGCCCAAGGCACAGCCCGTGAGCTAATTTTTGTGCCGTGCTGGCTTGTCAAGCACGCAGTATCGTATCGGGCCATAGCCCATTAAGCCGACAAATGGCATTTTCATCAATAGTTTCATCAAATGCTGAAACATTTCATCAATTTCATCAATTGTTTATCATTTTCACGAGTATAAAAATTGACAGCACATATATACAAGTCATAACTACACCAACTATTCATATTTACCGGGCCAACCATTGGAACGGCTATGCTTGTGTTGTATCGTGTGGCTGGGTGGCGGCCCAGACACGACCCATCATAACGTGCTCAGACTGAGTCAAATCACTGGACCATGGGCCGGACAATGAGCCGCGGGCGGCCATGTATAAAAAATTGGACAAAAAATTATATTCCTCAACTTTTCAAACATTCCATTTTATGTCATGAAGTGATTTTGAAGACAGTTTTGCTAGTGAAGGGTGGTTTTGCTACAGTGACGGTGGTTTTGTCTTTTTCTTTTTTAAATTATTTTGGCTGAAACTTTAAAAATCATAGTAAATCGCTAAAAGATGGTAAAATAGAAAATCTAATTTTTTAGACTTCACATGAATAGATCTACACAGTGAACATATAATTTGGTATGCTTTAGTTATGAAGGTTTTGTATTTTTCTTTTTAATTTATTTGGATGAATTTTTTAAAAAATCATAGTAAATCACAGAAAAATTATAAAATAGAAAGTTTAATTTTTTGGACTTCACATGAGTAGATATATACAATAAATATATAATATTGTATGCTTTAGTCCAATAAAATAATTGTAGAAGCTGCAGCTATAAATTATTTTAATTAATTACAGAAAAGCATAGATCTAATACTACAATAAAAAATTATACTAAAGTATACCATATTATATATTCACTGTGTAAAAATGCTCATGTGGAGTTTAACAAAATTAGATTTTATATTTTATAATTTTCCTACAATTTACCATGATTTTTCAAAGATTTATCTGAAATAAATAAAAAAGAAAAGACAAAACCTTCACAACAAAAAATTTGTACTGAAACATACCATATTATATGTTCACTATATAGATCTACTCATGTAGAGTCTAACAAAAATAGATTTCTATTTTATGATTCTTCTATGATTTTCTACGATTTTTCAAAGATTTAGCTAAAATAAATAAATAAAAAAGACAAAACCACTGTCGCTGTAGCAAAAAAATAATCATTCACTGTATTAAACCGCCTTTAAAACCACTCTAGTGAGGTAAAAGCATAGTTGAGAGAGGTGGTTTGCCTTTGAAGAAGGAAAAACAGACTTTGGTGAAAATTCTATGAGGGAAAGTAGACTTTTTCCTTTTTGACAAGGAAAAAATCTACTTTTTCTCCCCTAACTTTCGCAACAGTCCGCCTTTTTTTTCTTTAACTTTGAAACCGGACAAAACCACCTCCTTCAACTTTTCAAAACGTGTATTTTACCTCCCTGAAGCGGTTTTAAAGGCGGTTTTGCTACAGTGAATAGTGGTTTTGCTGCAGTGATGATGGTTTTATCTTTTTTCTTTTTTTTTTTACTTATTTTGGCTAAGTCTTTAAAAAATCATAGTAAATCAAAAAAATCATAAAATGGAAAATCTAATTTTGTTGGACTCCACATGAGTAGATCTATATAGTGAACATATAATATGGTATGCTTTGGTACAAATTTTTTGTTATGAAGGTTTTGTCTTTTCTTTTTTATTTATTTTGGCTAAATTTATGAAAAATTATAGTAAATTACAGAAAAATCAAAAAATAGAAAATCAATTTTTTTAGACTCTGCATGAACATATCTACAAAGTGAACATATAATATGGTATGCTTTAGTATAAATTTTTTGCTGTAGCTTGTTCTATAATCAATTGAAATAATTCATAGGTGTAACTTCTATAATTATTTTATTGGACTAAAGCATACCTTATTATATGTTCACTGTGTATACTACTCATGTAGAGTCCAACAAATTAAATTATTCTATTTTCTATGATTTCTTCAAAGAATCTGCCAAATAAATTTAAAAAAAGGGAAAAAGATAAAACCTTCAAAGAAAAAATTTTGTACTAAAGCATATCATATTATATGTTTATTGTGTAGATCTACTCATGTGGAGTCCAACAAAATTAGATTTTCCATTTTATGATTTTTCTGAGATTTACTATAATTTTTCTGTGATTTACTATGATTTTTCAAAGATTCCGCCAAAATAAGTAAAAAAGAAAAATACAAAATAGATTCTAGTTCTTTGAAAAATACAAAACCACTGGCATTGTAGCAAAAGTGCATTTGAAATTTTCTCTTGAGAATGAGTAGATTCACTTCAAATAGGTAAAAAAAAGAAAAGCATTTCATTCGGAAATCACTAAAATTGTTTCTTGTTTTATGCCTAGCAAGGTTAATTGGTTTCACATGATTCTGGTTCTTTGCCCTCAACTATCATTTTCAGAATTATTTTTAAGTGAAATAAGTTAAATTAGATTGTATTTAAGTTGTTCTTCACCCACAAAAAGTTCTGGATGTTTTTGAAGAACAATTTTATTTTCATTTATATGATTTTTTATTATGCAAAAAACATTTTTGACTGTTTTGCGGCCAACGCGGACACGGGCCACGCAGGCACCATGGCACTTGAACTTGCCGCTCGCAACCGCCGAAACGCCGGAGCACCGCTCCAGGGCGGTTCCATGGAGCCATGCGTGCGGCCGACATGGACGTGGGCCACGCGGGTGCCGGGGTGCTTGGGCTCGCCGCTCGCGAATGCCAGGATACCTGAGCGCCACTGCAGTTCCAGCCGCGCGCGGCCAACACTACATGCGAGCTCCGGCGAGTGTGAAATTTTTGCATTTTAGCCCTTTTTCGAAATATTTTTTACAAAAAGACCTTTGGCGAAACAATTTTTAAAAATAGACCGATTTTCGGCGTCATGTAACAGCGCGCCCAGGGTCCGCATGTCGGCGTTTTATCATTTGACGCCTAGGTAGTGACACGTCATCGACGACCATGGTCGTCGAACAGGGGCGGAGCTTCCCATATGGCAAGGTATGGCGCTTGCCATACCTCAATTTTCCTGGAACTCATACCTCCAAATCACACCTTCTACCATCTATGCTTGGAAGAGTTCGTGAACTGCTGTTCTGTTGTCTGAAGAAGAAGAACAGTACTTAAAAACTGAACCGATGTCTTCATTTTATATATATCTAGGCTGCAGCCAGAAGGCCCGTGGGCTTACGTGGCTTGGGTATGGCCCAATTAACATGGCGTACAAGCACCCAGTAACTAGGACGGGGAGCAGATCAGATGCAATTCCAAACGTTTCCTATTCCCGGCCGCCATCGCATCGCCAGGCCCTCCGCCCTAGTCTTTGCCTGCCTTGATTGCTCTGCGCTCCACCCGCCGGCCGCCGGCGTCCTGGCCTCCTGCGTTGCACGTCCTGCTCCTTGATTATTTAAGGATGGATCGAAAAGGAAAAGGCAAAGGCAATAACAAAAGGCTCAAAACAAAAGGTACATGTACATACTATATGCTATACTGCAAATTTGAGGAGATTTTAGTCTGGGTGATGATTGCCGATTGGTGTGATCGAATGCAGATCTGGGTTGCTTTTATACCTGTGAAGCTGCAGCGCCAAATATTCAAAATGTCTAAGACCAAGGAGAAGGGGCAGATGACTATGGCTCTGATGATGAGTTTGAACGAGCTGTGTATGCAATGGAAGACGAGATGGAAAATAATAGGGGTGGGGCAACCGTACAATCAGAAGAGGAGATTGAAAATCAAATAGAAGCTGAGATGGTGGAATCTGATGCACAGCCTGAAGGTATTATAACTGAGTTCAACCCAGATCATATTATCACTGATCCGGGACTTCGTATACCAATTGATCAATTTCATGTGGACATTAGAAGTGATGTTAGGAGGGCTTACATAGCAAAGGGGCCAACTCAACCAATTGGTTTTAATTTCCCTAAAACAAGTGAAAATAGACGCTTTCACCAAAATTGGTCCAAGAAGCATCCTTGGCTTGCATACAGTGTGGAAAAGGATAAGGCTTATTGTTTTTATTGCTATCTTTTTAAGCAAGATCGCATGGATGACAAATTTGGTTATGATGCCTTTACAACATTTGGGTTTGACACTTGGAAAAATGCATACTTGGCACTTCCAAAACATGATGGAAGAATCCATAATCAATGTAGGACGGTATATTTTGATTTTGATAATCAAAGAACTAGTGTAAAGCATAAGGTTGCAACCTATACAAAAGATGCACAAAAGAAGTATGAAACTCGTCTGGATACATCTTTAAGAATTGTGAGTTGGCTCACATTGCAAGGTGAACCATTTCGTGGACACGATGAGTCATGTACTTCTTTAAATAGGGGCAATTTTTGTGAGTTTCTTGAATGGTACAAAGATAGAAATGAAGAAGTGAAGCTTGCATTTGATGAGGCATGTCCTAAAAATGCCCAAATGACTTCTCCAACAATTCAGAAAGAACTTGCAGAATGTTGTGCAGCGGAAGTCAGCAAAGCAATAAAGGAAGAGATGTCAGGTTGTCTCTTCACCGTTCTTATTGATGAATCTCGTGATATATCTGTAAAAGAACAGATGGCCGTGATTGTGAGGTAAGTAATTAATTATCTAAGATTATTTTATTTATCATATTTTATTGACAAATTTACCAGTGATCTAATTAACTAATTATATCATACTATCCTTTGTGTTCTAGGTTTGTGAACAAAAAAGGAAAAGTAACCGAAAGATTTTTGGGAATCAAACATGTCAAGGAGACATCCTCGGAAGCATTAAAGGTAGCATTGGTTGAAGTTCTTGGTGATCATGGGCTATATGTCAAAAACCTAAGAGGACAGGGGTATGATGGGGCTTCTAATATGAGAGGAGAATTTAATGGCCTTCAAAAGTTGATTCGTGATGAGAACCCATCTGCTTATTATATCCATTGCTTTGCACATCAATTGCAATTGGTAGTTGTTTCTGTCGTAAGATGTTGTGGATCTCTTGAGGATTTCTTTGATTATGTTGCCTTGATTGTGAACAACACCACTACATCTTGCAAGAGGAAGGATTTATTGCTAGATAAGCAGCGCAAGATTCTTTTGGATAAATTAAATAGCAGGCAGATTTCCTCGGGAAGGGGTAAGCATCAGGAAACATCTCTGGCTAGACCTAGAGATACAAGATGGGGTTTTCATTACAAGACTTTACTTCGTATCGAGTCAATGTGGGATCCAATCATTGAAGTTCTAGAAATTGTTCATGAAGAGGGGCGTAATCCAAGTCGAGCAAGAGGTTTAGTGGAAATTATGGAGTCTTTTAGCTTTGTGTTCACGATGAAGATGATGTTGAAAATTCTACGCATCACAAATGATCTATCTATTATCCTGCAAAGGAAGGATCAAAATATTGTTCAGGCAATGTCTTTGCTTATAGATGTCAAAACTCGTTTGATAAATTTGAGGAACAATGGATGGGAGCCATTATTCGAAGAAGTCACAAAATTTTGTAATGAAAATGATATTCCAGTACCAAATATGAATGGTTCAGTACCAAGGTTTGGTAGATCAAGAAAAGGGGGGTGAAACAACATCACTTCAGATCATTACTTCCGAGTTGATACCTTCTATGCTGCTATAGATTCAATTACCACTGAGTTTGATCATCGGTTTAATGAGGTGTCTTCAGAATTATTGGTTTGCTTTTCTTGTCTTGACCCAAGAGACTCCTTCTCTAAATTTGATGTGGACAAGCTTGCTCGGCTTACAGAGCTATATAGTGATGATTTCTCCTCTTCAAATCCGGATGATATAAAAGAACAACTTGAACAATTTATTATGCATGTGAGAAGAATCGAGGAATTTAGAGATTGTCAAGATCTTGCAAGCCTAGCAGAAAAAATGGTTGAACTTGATAGGCATACTATATTTCCATTGGTTTATCGTCTAATTGAACTAGGATTGCTACTACCAGTGTCGACAACATCGGTTGAAAGGGCATTTTCAGCAATGAAGATTATCAAAACGGAATTACGGAACAAGATGTCTGATGCTTGGCTTAATGATTTAATGGTGTGCTACATCGAGCGAGAGATATTTAAAGGAATTGAACTCGACAAAATTAAGAAAGCATTCCAGAAGAAGAAAGATAGGAAAGTGCAATTACCTATATCTCCAAGGCGCAACTAAAGCTTCATTCTCACTCGGTTTGTTTCTTCATTTCACTTGTAAATTTTAGTATTCTTCTTTGATCTTATATTTCTTCTATATATTATATATATATATATATTTTGTATAATTCTTGCTTAGATGAATGAAAATCGTTAAATTTTACATGTATATAAAGCAATATTAGTATTAATCTTAGGCTACCTAAGTAGCGTTATTCTATAGTTTGGCTTTCCGCCACACCTCAATTCAATTCCTTCCTCCGCCACTGTCGTCGGATACACGTGGCTAGGACCTCGGCGTCAAATGAGCTGAAGCCAAGCCGCAAACCTCGGCGCGCTACCCTTTACCGCCGAGCCCCAGACCTCGGCGTTGAGTCGTGTGACGCCGAGGTCTGGGCTATACAGACCACGCGCGGCCTTCTTCCTCCTCCCTCCAATCAGTCTTTCCCTCCTCCCAGCGCCTCTCTCTCTCTCCTTACCCCGCCGCCCCTTCAAACCCTAGCCACTAGGGAGTGGCTAGGGGCGCAAATCAACCCCTTCAACTTGCTCCCGAGGTAATACTCCTTCCCCTCTTTCATTCTATCCGTTTAGATTTTGCTGCATTGCTTGTTTTCGTTGGAAACCCTAGGATGAAGGTGGTTTTTGTTCATTTGGTCATTCCTCCTTCTTGTATGAGTTTGATTGAAATGTACATGTTTTGGTGTTGTGGAGAACATTAATTAGTATATTGTTATGTTGAAATCTTAATTGGTATGGCTTATAGCGTAGTGTTAGGGTTTCTTACTTTTTGATATATGTTTTTAATGTAGATATTTATATGATGATATATATATATGACAATATTTCGATGTGTGATGGTTTTAGATGGATAAATTAGTGAGGTTGCATCATGGAGGCCGTGTTGTTGGGACAAGAGATGATAGTGTCAAATTAGATAAAATGAGTGAGCAATTGTTGATTTTTGGTGAATCGCCCACATTGACCCTATTGTTAGAGGAAGTGAAAATAAAGTTAGGTTGGAATGATGTGGATTTTGTTCAGATTCAAGGCGTGATAGATGTTGGGTCGGCAAATGGTCCACGTATCAAGCGTTTGTTGCCAATATCAAGTGACTTAGAATGGACTCATTACAAGGCGGTTGTTTTGGCCTCTGAAGTGCGTTCTTTGGATTTAGTTGTTAGCAAGGAATAATCTGTAAGAGTAGAATGCCGACCGTCCCCCGCTCGTGTAGATGTCGGTCCTTCTTTGGAAGAGGAATTATTTGTCACACAACCATGCTATGGTGATAGCCAAGTGTTAGTATCACAGGAGCATGATGAATATGGTGGTGCTGAAGGGCTAGGTTTTCCCGAGCATGGTGTTGGATGGGCTGAGGACGATAGATATGCTGAAGACAATACAATGGAGCATAGAGATGTCCAGGGCAACACTGACAATGAGGACAATGATGACTCATATGTAATAGGTGACTTAGAAAAGGGTTTAGATGACACTAGTGGTGATGATTCCATTGATGATGACCTTAGTGATGAGGATGATCTTAGTGGTGAAGAAGAATTTGGCGATGCTCGGTCCACCAATCGATTAGATATCGAAGTAGATGGAGATGATGAGATATTTGAGGATGTGGCGGATGTTGACTCCGATGACGATCGCCCCATTCGTCGTCTCACTGAAAGGGAAATAGAGATTTTGAGCAGGGTGTTGCCTGATAGAGAGCCTTCAATTGGTGATTTCGAGGACCTTAGCCATGCTCATAGGGCTTTTGCTGATGGTGGGCTAAACGAGAGCAGCATCCCTGATGTTAGTGTTTGTCCCATCATACGCAAGGGTTTATTGTTTGCCACAATGGATGAGTTGAAATCATGGTTGCAAGAGTACTCAATTCTCCACCACCGTCCATTTCGGGTGATCAATTCATATAAGGAGAAGAGGTACACCGTGGCTTGTGAGGAACAATTGTGTCAATGGAGAGTATGTGCTAGGAAAACAAGGGCAGGCAAATGGAAGATTACCTCAGTTAATCAACCACATACTTGTGCTAGTGCTGACGCAGAAGACACTCATTTGCAGCTCAACTCTAGGTTCACTGCAAGGCAATTGTGCCCTATTGTGAAGCATATGCCAACCATAACAGTGTCCGCGTTGGTTGAGACAATCTTCCAACTATACAACTACTACATGAAGTATGGAAAAGCATGGAGAGCAAAGCAGCGTGCATTGGAAATAATATTTGGTAATTGGGAAGAAGCGTATGAGCGCCTACCGGTAATGTTGAACGCAATGAAAGCGGCAAATCCCGGGACACACTTTGAGTATGTGCCTAAGGAAGGTGAAACAAGGAACGGCTGGGAGGTGTTTGGTAGGGCTTTCTAGGTTTTCGGTCAGAGCATTGAAGCATTCAAGCATTGTAGGCCCGTTGTATCAATTGATGGCACATTTCTTACAGGGAAGTTCGAGGGCACAATGCTTATATGTATTGGGACAGATGCCGAAGACCAGCTTGTGCCGTTAGCCTTTGCCATTGTTCGGAAGGAGGACACCGATAGTTGGTGCTGGTTCCTTAGACTCGTTAGACAAGTTGTAATCGGCCCTGGACGTGATGTTTGAGTGATATCCGACAGACATGCTGGGATTCTGAATGCTGTAGACGAGGTGATCCCTGGTTATGGGCAAATACATCATCGTTGGTGCACAAGACACCTTGCTCAGAATCTTATACGATGTGACCACACAAAAGACAACTTCAAGTTATTCGAGGAGGTTTGTAGGCAGCAAGAGGTTAAGCTATTCAATGAGAAGCTAGAAGCTCTTAAGTTAGCTACAAATGATGATGGTAGACAATTTTTGAGTGACTTGATGCCTTCAAAGGAGAAATGGACCTTAGCATACGACACATGTGGTTGGAGATGGGGTTTCATGACAAGTAACATGGCAGAGATGTTTAATAGTCTTCTTAGAGGTTGTCGTGGGCTGCTTGTTACCGCTATTGCCTCATTCACTTTGTACAAGCTCAACTCTCGGTTCGTTGTGTGGAAGAAACATGCTAGATCCCTATGGTTGCAAGGGAAAACTTGGCCACTTCTAGCCACCGAGCAACTAGCTTTCTCTAAGAGAAAATCAAAGCGATAGAAGGGTTCATGTTTTGATCCAATAAGACATGGCTATGAGATTCTTAAGGGAGGAGGAACCAACATTGGTGGAGAGGATCGAGGCGCTCGAAAACATAAGGTCATAATCAATGAAAATAGATGCACCTATGGGAAACCAAGAATATACCACAGGCCTTGCTCTCATATGATCACAGCTTGTCGTCTTAGGCATGTCGACGCTGAGATTCCTCCCCGTATGGCCGTGGAGTTCTCATTGACAAATCTAAGAAGTACATGGCACCCTCAATTTGAGCCATTTCTAGACGAGAGCCAATGGCCCACTTATGATGGACCCAAGTACGTGGCTGATTTAGGGTTACTATGGAAGAGTAGAGGCCCGAGGAGACGGAAGCGGTTTAAGATGGACATGGACCGAGCTACCAAAGGTCGGTCCACTAGTAGTAAGGTTGGCACTCATTTTGTAGAAGACACCCAAAAATCTCATTGCTCTAAGTGCCACAAGCCGGGTCATAATAGAAGGAAATGTCCACAATTGATAAGAGAGGAGGTACTTTTACATGTGTTATACAATTGTTTAGGTTTCCTTTTTTTAATTTACATAATATGTCTTATTTATGTAATGTTACTTTCATACTAACTTTTTGTTCTCACTTATGTTACAGTATGGATCGAACCCTGCTTGACTCGAGGTTCGATGAGAAACATCGAGCTCGGAGGATCGAGGATGGAGAGGTACCCTTCTTTTACCACTTGTATTACTTGTATTACTTATTACTTGTTTTGATCCATTTTTCATTTGAATAACTTTCGTATGTTTCTGTTTGTTGTTTTCATTGCAGGTGCTCCACTGTTTGAGACCCATGACCCACGAGGCTGCTACAAGCATGGTGTACGACGAGAGGTACACGCCCCTTTTGAAGAGGGCCAACCTTGCTGCAGTCGCTCGTGTGTGCCGTCGCGGTACTCCACCTTTCAACCCAGCGGCATTGACAGCTTTGATCGATAGGTGCCGTCTGTTGATATTTGGTAACGCAATAAGGAAATGATCCGCAAGCGCACGGATATCGGTGAGCATTTCACCCGGGAGGTTATCCAGAGTTATCGTATTTATATTTTTACCACTGGGAGAAAGGGTGCATCTGACTAACCAAATCTATTGCTACTACCCCTTTAGGCTACAAAGAATGTCTCTCGATGTGAGTGATGTATAAAGAAGACTGCAACCGTAGTCTCGTTCTAACCTTGGTAAGGATGATCTATTGTTCTATTGGGGAGGCTCACGGAATCTAGACAACACAAAGGATGTTCGACCCGCACCTATAAACCTACCCGTCCTGCTAACGAGATGTGATCTACAAAGGTAACTCGGAAATGTCACGTTCCTCGCTACTACCACGGTCCAGCTAGTCAGGGGATATCTATGAGTACCCTAGCCTAAACACCACGTTTACGCTAACAAGTGATTACTCTAATACTCAACCGGAAGAGGATTAAAGTAAACTCATAAACCAAAGAACAATAAAACAAGAACTTACTAGTATTAGAAGTCGAATTACTGAAGAATCTTAGAAGCAAGCCTCGGGTTAGGAGACTTGATCCCGTAGGTACAACTCGGAGTAGACACCGACAGGCCGGCCTTCCTCCGATCCACACCTCCACTCTATCTCTCTCAATCTAGTAGAAACTAGAAGATCTATTTCTACTTTACATTGGATGCTAAGCCTAAAAAGAAATATTATTTAGAGAAGAGGTTTTCCTTCGAGGGCACCCCTCAATCTCTATGATAATTTCTTGTCTCCTCCAGGGCCAGAGGGGGTCTCCTTATATAGTCCTCCCCTTCTATGCATTTTTGGGTCGATAGGCGAGGTGGTACTATGTTATTCTGGATCCAATAGGTCGGTGGAACGTCGTGTGCGAAGAGAGTCCGGAACGGAGTCCAGAGGGGGGCGGGCGCCCAGGTCCTCAGGGCGGGCGCCCTGGGCCTGGCCCCTTTCGGGCTCCGCTTCCTTCCCGTGGCTTCTGGAGTCTTCTAGATGGTAGAAAATTGCGCGGTGGGTTGATATCTCTATGTAATCCTGACATGTGGGCCTTTCTTCCTTATTTCCTGATAACCCCCTGCAGAAATAAACAAACACCAAAACTCGTGGAATTCTGTCAGATAAAACCCTAAGTCTCGATGTTGATTTCATTTGGATCCTTTTCTTTGTTTATTTGATAATTAAATTTGATACTTAAGGACCGTCAACAAACTCCCCCAAGCTTACCTCTTGCTCGTCCCTGAGCAAGGATAGACTCAGCTATGGATCATAAGTTGTTGCAATATCTTTAAAAATTGATGGTACACATGCTTTTAAATGAGGTCTCATCTCTGAGTTAGAGTAAACTGTCAAGACTTAAAACTTACTTACTTTACCTTTCACCATGGGGCTTGTAACCGTCACTTGTGTCTTGAGCAGTTGAAAGATAGAACGGTCAAGTCAAGCGCCATGTCTCTTATTCTTGATCAGCTATAGCTCTGGAGTTTTTGCAGATTTTCAAATAAAACTCAGAGTTTCCTTATATGATTCTCTCAAATCTCTCTTTTGTGGTATTTCTGGATCCTTACCAAGGCAGTAATGGTATATGCCTTCTCTCAAAGTATGTGGTATTTTTGGTATAATGCATAGTGATATTGCCTTCTCTCTCACCCTACTCTAATAAGGTTCTGATATGTGGAGCTCATAGGTGGGAGACAGCTAATACATACTTACAAGACATTTATTGCATAGTCAAACCATGGATCCAGAGAAACAAGTCAATAAGTCAAATCAAGATGTGCATGTGTGGCGAATGAATGGTGTATGGTGATGATGGTGATAATGATGGTGAAAGTCTAATTCTACTTTTGCTCTTTTGAGGGGATACATACCTTTCTTGCACTTTGAAGCTTTTTTGGGGAGAATGAGATGCTCTATATTTTCTTTTTCTTTCCTCTCAGGTGGGTATCTTGTACCCCTAATTTTACTGCCGGACACTTGTCCATTTTTACCTCTCGTCTCACTTTTTCTTTTCTTTCGAGGTTCCGGGCACTTGCCCCTTTTTATTTCCTCGTATTTTTCCTCGTATTATTATTTTTTTTCTTTTTTTAGAGCACTCATCTCCTGAAAGAATGTAGCAAGTGGTAGTAACCAAGATAACTCGAGCATTTATTTCACAGGGAATAACATAGATAGGAAAATATTTTTGGCTATTCTCTCCTGGATTAGGAGTAGAATAATTTTGGGTGAATCTGGAGATGGAAATGAGTGGATATATGTGGATGGTACTTCCGGAGTAGAAGTAGCATGTATGAGTGAACGTGCAAGTGAATCTTGATTTTAACCACATGACAAGCTCCTAAGGGTCTACACAGCTTGACCACACTCAATGCTCATAAGCAGTAAAAAGTAAATATATGGTTCACAGTCTAATAAGCATGTATATATGGCTGTGGTAGGAATTTAAACTCTCATCATATAGGAACTCATCATGTGTTATTTTAAAGATTTTTTCAAAGATAAAATTCTCCAGAATTCTAGCATCTCTAGGAACAGATAAACAGCAGCTCAACCTTCCCATATCATATCCGTTAACGACTTAGACTTTAGATCAAGTACTCTTCCCACAAGTTCAGGTGTAGAGCAAATCTTACTTCATAACAGTCATGCCTAAACTTGAGAGAGATTTCAATTTTAAGAACTAGTCATGGTAGAGCAACTATTCATCATTTCCATGTGAGAGTTTATCATGAGGGTTCATAGCAAACTTTATTTATTTATTTATTTAGCAAACTCAGCAAAAATATATAAAAGCACAAAATCTTTATTTGTGTTTTCATGATTATGCATCTTTTATTATTTGAGTAAAGTATAAACGCGAGTAGAAACACTTAGCTGGATAAATGGGGGTGCTCTCCCCCAAGCTGAATTTTGACGTAATTTCTTCTGATGTAGCTAGCAGGTGATGGAGGTGTTTTTGGAACGTTGGCAGCACCGTGACAGCGATTAGGATGTCCTCCGTCTGCTAGTGTTCTTTGATCATTGAATTCTGTGGAGCTCAAATAGACAACAAAGCTTTGTGGAACTGGTTAAGTGTTAGCATAAATATCTAGCCTTTATCATGTTGAGACTCCTTAATAAATACTACTCCCTGTTTTTATATTTTTGTTTTTATAAAGCAGAAAAATATTTATTTTATTTTTATGCCACCATAGTGAATGTACTTATAGGTTTCATGCCACTCGTCTACTCACATGGGGCTTACATTTTTATTTTCTTTCTAGGATAATACGAACATGATTAACTAAATAAACTATTTGAAATAATTAAAAGGGAAAGGATAACTACCAAGTTTACCTCTTGGCAAGGCGTTCGGTGTTTTAAGTCCTCCGAACGGGACTCTCCATTTTCTCAGTCGTCCTGGGATTCGCTGGATGGCGTAGTCGGTGATTCCGGCGGCGCCTCCTCTTTGTGTATAACTATCTTCTCTTTCCACATGTGACTCGGTGCTACGGTCTCCTCAGGATAGTTCTGTTCAAGCTGTATGTCTTCAGTCCTTATCACTTCTCCTTCGTAGTCTACCCGTCCGTCCTTGATGATTTGCCTCCTCTGGTTGCGGTTGCGTTGTCTTCTTCTTGTCCTGACCTGCTTAGAATCTTCAACTATATAATCATTAAAGTAGTGGCGTACCTTTCTCAGAGGGGAAGCGCATGTGGACTTCTCCGGTTCCAATATAGATAATGGCTTTGATAGTGTTTAGAAACGGTCTTCCAAGGATGGTGGATGGATCATACTTGTCTTCTCCCATGTTAATGACCTGAAAATTGTTTGAAGCTGAATGTATCTTGGTTGTAGGGGCATGGTTTCATGCAGGAGCTGATAAGTGACTACGGCCATTATGTTGACGTCAGATCCGGTGTCGTAGAGTGTCTTCGGAAAAGAGTATCTATTGTTTGTGCATTCGATTCTTGGAACACCAGGGTCGTCCTTTTTGATCAAGAAAGGTGACTTGAGTCGACGATCTTGACCTCCTTGAGCTGCAGTGACCATCTTAGCTGACTCGGTCCACATTTGCTTGTTCCTGTTCCTCCTGTTGGTCCTCTTCCTTGGTTGATGTCGGGGTTGCTCTGAAGTTTGTGTAGTCTTGTTCTTGAAGGAAAGTCTCCTTCTTCCCCTTGATGTAGAGACTGATCTTGGCAGCATTAGCGTAGATGACAGCTCTAGTGTTTAGGAATGGCCTCCCTAAGATGATGGGTGTCCTCTCCTCAG
Organism: Sorghum bicolor; assembly: GCF_000003195.3. Lineage (NCBI taxonomy): Eukaryota > Viridiplantae > Streptophyta > Magnoliopsida > Poales > Poaceae > Sorghum > Sorghum bicolor. Next base: position 12,166,973 of record NC_012879.2, on the reverse strand, counting down.
TACCAGTCTCTATCACCACGAAGTTTGCTGGAGCGTACAAGGTACCAACTCGGACACAGAGGTTCTTCAATATTTCCTTTGGAAAACTAAGTGTCCGATCTCCATTGTGTTTTGTGCTCGTAGATCCCGGTTCTTCACTTGGTGGAATCTGGGAGTTGTAAAACTCCTTCATATTATGCTCGAAGTGTTCCTGCTCATAGAGACAAGGTAGAGATCAAGTGCATGGGCTCTGTTGGTGGAAAACACCAACAGAACCAAAAGTGTATTTGTTCTTCTCTAACCTTAAGCATAGTGAGCAAGACAAAGTTGATAGGATCATGAGTGTAGCATTTGTCAGATCAGATGGCTCAACCTAATGGAAAGATAATCTATCTATATTTATGTTTTGTTTATATCTTCCAAAGATTGCATGTGCAATACTTTAGCTTATATGATTAGGAGTGTGGGGTCATGAAGGTAGTACTAAGAACAAAGATTAAAGGACTAAACATGTTGAATTAATTGAGTTGGTTAATTTGGAGTTATAAATCATACATGTTTGTCTCTTTATTTATGTGAACGCCAGAACCAAGGAGGAGCTTATAAAAGTGTTAGTCACGTACCTTAAGATGTTACCTTACTTGAAGAGTGATGGTACAGTATCACCTTGTGGAAGCTTTCCTTTCTTAGCGGTTGTGCATCGTGTTTGTGGCACCCTCCATGAATCATCTCTTATGAGCTACGTCTTTCTTGTGCAAATTGTTAAACTTCATGTGTCACTTTCTTCATCTCTAATGAGTTTGCATCTCAGGACTTCCCAGGTTGTTATTGAAAGTTTTCCTACAGGGGTTAGTCCAACAAAATATACCAATATCTACTCAAGCAGTTTTTAGTTCAGTAACCAAACTAGACTCCATGTCTAATCAGATTAAGGAAGGCTATTTAACCTAAGCACCACGCTTAATTTAAATGCCATTGGAAGTGTGACCAGTACTTCCAAACTAACACTTACTAGGATAAACAAAGGTAGCATGATGGCTTTGATAGAGATCTACTCAAGTGGAGATGAAGTAGTGTGATTAGTATTTAACAAATTGAGCATGTCTCAAAGGTAAGGACAACCAACATAGCAACATGGCAAAGGATGTTTTATGTAAAGTACTCCCCCAAGCTTGAATTTTGCAAAATTCAAGATTGGATGAATTTAATTTAATGTTGCATGATGATTGGTTGGGCATACCTTGCGCTTGTCATTCATCCGATCTTCTTGCTCCAATCCTAGAAAGGTTAGTGGCAAGAATACCCGAAGGAATATTTCTACAATTATCTTTATATGCTCAATACACAAGGCAATGTTGCAAATAATTAGAAGTGCTTGTTTTAGGACACTAAGCTTGTCCTTGGGGAAACCATCAATTAACTCAACGAGATCTGCAATATTTATTATAGACATATGCATCGACAACCGCTCTTTTAAAGTTTTTATAAATAGAAAAGAAGAGAGGGTTGGAGATCTCAAATGTGATAAGGATGGAGAGACTAATTGATTGGAGAGATGTTTTATAAGGACTGGGTAAGGTATTTATGAAATAACTTCCATGCTCACTGTTGTTTCTCTCATTCTCAAACTCCAAGGATGATTCTTCATGAATGCTAAAAATTCCTCGGATTGTCTCTCAAGTTTGTTTTATCTATCCATTCAATGGTGATAGCACATGGATTTTTTATGCCCTCTAGCCATTGATGTTGCTCTTCTCGATCCTCCTTGCGGTCTTGGTGACTTTTATGCATGGGATGTCTAGATAGATTCATAGGATTATCGGGAGGTTCAAGAGAAAGAGCGTAGTAGAAATTATTAGGCTCAAGGATGGGTTTGATAGCCGAATCATGGGATTGAAGTGTTTGGAAATTGGCTATTGAAACTTCCTTTCCTTGTCTGGGAGATGATTCCTTCTCTATCTCTAAGATTTTTCTATGAAGACTAGTACAAGAAGGATGTCCACAAATGAAGACATACCTTCCTTTACTAATAGATAAAGAAAGAATGACTCTACCAAAGGTTATATGATTAAGACCAATGTGAAAATATCTAGGAAAAACATGGTCTTGTAGGGCTAGGTCTAAACCAGAATTTATAGAAAGATTAATAGATTCCCTAGGTGTAGCTAAAAGTGCATTATCTTTTTGATTAAAAGATAGGACCTCGGCTATAGAAAAGGGTTGGTTTTGACCTATTGCAATCAACTCCGGACACAGATCATAATTAGGGGCAGGACGTGTTGACTCCCATGGTCTATGGTTGGTCTCCGAAGGTGCAAAGAATTTAATAATAGGTATGGAATTTGAGTTATCCATAAAGATAAAAATAAAAAGATAAAAGAATAAAAGTATAAAAGTATAATACAAGATAATAGCAAGACTCAAAGTTATCTCAGCAAACCGTCTTTCTCCCCGGCAACGGCGCCAGAAATGCTTGTTGATATTTGGTAACGCAATAAGGAAATGATCCGCAAGCGCACGGATATCGGTGAGCATTTCACCCGGGAGGTTATCCAGAGTTATCGTATTTTTATTTTTACCACTGGGAGAAAGGGTGCATCTGACTAACCAAATCTATTGCTACTACCCCTTTAGGCTACAAAGAATGTCTCTCGATGTGAGTGATGTATAAAGAAGACTGCAACCGTAGTCTCGTTCTAACCTTGGTAAGGATGATCTATTGTTCTATTGGGGAGGCTCACGGAATCTAGACAACACAAAGGATGTTCGACCCGCACCTATAAACCTACCCGTCCTGCTAACGAGATGTGATCTACAAAGGTAACTCGGAAATGTCACGTTCCTCGCTACTACCACGGTCCAGCTAGTCAGGGGATATCTATGAGTACCCTAGCCTAAACACCACGTTTACGCTAACAAGTGATTACTCTAATACTCAACCGGAAGAGGATTAAAGTAAACTCATAAACCAAAGAACAATAAAACAAGAACTTACTAGTATTAGAAGTCGAATTACTGAAGAATCTTAGAAGCAAGCCTCGGGTTAGGAGACTTGATCCCGTAGGTACAACTCGGAGTAGACACCGACAGGCCGGCCTTCCTCCGATCCACACCTCCACTCTATCTCTCTCAATCTAGTAGAAACTAGAAGATCTATTTCTACTTTACATTGGATGCTAAGCCTAAAAAGAAATATTATTTAGAGAAGAGGTTTTCCTTCGAGGGCACCCCTCAATCTCTATGATAATTTCTTGTCTCCTCCAGGGCCAGAGGGGGTCTCCTTATATAGTCCTCCCCTTCTATGCGTTTTTGGATCGATAGGCGAGGTGGTACTATGTTATTCTGGATCCAATAGGTCGGTGGAACGTTGTGTGCGAAGAGAGTCCGGAACGGAGTCCAGAGGGGGGCGGGCGCCCAGGTCCTCAGGGCGGGCGCCCTGGGCCTGGCCCCTTTCGGGCTCCGCTTCCTTCCCGTGGCTTCTGGAGTCTTCTAGATGGTAGAAAATTGCGCGGTGGGTTGATATCTCTATGTAATCCTGACATGTGGGCCTTTCTTCCTTATTTCCTGATAACCCCCTGCAGAAATAGACAAACACCAAAACTCGTGGAATTCTGTCAGATAAAACCCTAAGTCTCGATGTTGATTTCATTTGGATCCTTTTCTTTGTTTATTTGATAATTAAATTTGATACTTAAGGACCGTCAACACCGTCCTGAGACACACACCTTCCACCTTCCTTGTGGAGAGATGACCGTCACTCTAGAGGACACAGTCATGATCCTTGGAGTGAGAATCAGAGGTTTTCAGTGACCGGAGACACTGAGTCCGAAGTGTGGGAGAACCGAGTGCATAACTTCTTGGGACGTGTACTACAAGAGCTTGAGGAAGGCAAGAAGAGAAGGAGCAGCGGGGTACCACTTAGGTGGCTTCGAGAGCAGTGGCATCAGTGTCCACCGGACGCTGATGAAGCCACGGTGAACTACTACTGCAGAGCATATGTTCTTCACATGTTCGGTACGGTTCTCTTCCCGGATGGCACTGGAGACACGGCTTCCTGGATGTACATCCCGTGTTTGCAAAATTGGGATGACGCTGGGAATAGAAGCTGGGGCTCAGCCATCTTGGCTTTCTTGTACCGCCAGCTGTGCGAGGCTTGTCAGAGGGCTGGAGGTACACATTCTACTATATCTGGGTGCATGACACTCCTGTAGGTACATAATTTGAGTCTTTCCTTTCACTTGCAAGGCTTTAATTTCATGATAGACCTATGATACTCAGTTCTTCTTTCTTTTGAATGCATATTTGGATGTGGGAGAGGCTTCCTGTTGGAAGACCACATAGGATGCAACAGCCACCTGCTTGGTTCCCGGAAGGGGACACAATCGTTGCTCCTACGGTGGCTCACCTGTACGAGCGTACGAGCGGGGTGTACCACGTCTCCCGTCATGCTTACATTAGCTACACCAATGAGATGGACACCCTTCAACCACAACACGTAAGTCTACAAACAATTTATTTGACTTGTAGCAATCTATATGGACATAGTACTCAACGCAGTCGTTGTTTTCAGGTTGAGTGGAGACCGTACAGGAGGGAAAGGATCCTTGGCTTGGCACTTAGCACAGTGTGCATGGCGGATGAGGATTTGTGGACTATGAGGTGCCCCCTCATATGTTTCTACGCGGTCGAGTACCACCTCCCGCACCCGTGTTGCCCGACAATTTGGTAGGCTCCAACCTTGTCCACCGGAGGACTTCTCCACGAGTTGGCAGCTACATAGGTACCTCGCTTAAATTCTCAAAGTTGAATCTTCCATTTCGTTAATTCTAATGGTCCTTGTACTAACCATTTCCCAATTTGACAGGTTGAATCGTCAGCGACAGAAGAAGATTACGAACTGGCAGGCCGAACACCAGAGATACATTGATGAGTGGCTACGTTATGAGCAGAATAACATGAGAATTCATGTCGTGCACCGCGACAATGCGTTCAATGAGTACCTCGCGTGGCTAGGGCCAAGGACAAGGTTGTGCTTGAGGCCTGCATGGACGGAGCAAGACATCGTTGACATTGCTAGTGAAGATGAGGGCGACAACCCCTACGATGAAGCCACCAGGACAGGCCGACAAGTTGAGATTGCTCCTATGCTGTCTAGAGCGGTTAGTCCTAATGTATTTGTATTTTGTTGGTATTGTCAAATGATTTATACTCATAGTATTTGTGAGCAGGGTACCGAAATCATAAGGACAGTCGCTGAACAAGGAAGGGCATTGATGATCCCTCCAGGTGCTCCAGATGAAGCTACCGAATTACGAGCAGCCCTACAGGTAATCCAACATCGAGCTCGTATATATTTGTTCGCCCGTATATATTTGTTACCCAATTATAATATGTATTCCATGCAGCGTGCAATGCATCGCCTGCGCAAGGTAGCCGCCCGCCTTGGTTGTCGACAACCCACCGGCGTAGTGGAGCCCCAACAGTTTGGTGGAGCAGGCGGCTTTGAAGGAGCTGGCCCGTCTACCACGCATGGAGCTGGGGCTTCTACACAAGTTGAAGAGGAACAAGGACAAGGAGAAGACGAGGGTTACGGGGTTGATGACCAAGAAGAGATTGGCATGTCACAGCTGGGTGATGCTCCACAAGGTACGCAGGGTGCCTCTACCTCTGGACGTCCACAAAGGGCGACCCGAGTTGTCGAGAGGTACACTCCCGGTTCCCATGCGCTGCCAAGGGAAAGGTGTGGTGGTCAGCGTCCACGTTAGGGTAAAAACTGAAACCTTTCATCCTACATGTTCCTTCGTTGTCCCATATTTGTGTGTTCCTAAGGTGCCCCCTACATCTTGTTCACAGGTCACAATATGGATGAGCGGCTTCTTTTGTCTTCAACGACTTTGTGGATGGCTCGACAATGTCAAATGAACTATGTGCAAACTCTATGTGTGAACGCCAATTAACAATGTGTAATGAACTCATGTATGGACTATGTGTGAACGACTATGTTATGTATGAGCTACTCTAATATCCAATCAAGTATGGACTATGATTGAACTTGTGCGCTCATGTATGGAATATGTGTCGATTATTTATTTATGTATGTGCGTATATAATTTGTATTACTATATGACTATGGATTTGTATTACTTTGTCAATGGCTAAAATATTTGGCAAAAATAAATAAAATGTTGAGCCAAGACCTCGGCGTTTTTTTAATTCACGCCGAGGTAGGGGCCAACCTGAACCTCTCTGAGTTGGCTGTGCTCGCCACGCCGAGGTAGCCAACCTCGGCGTGCAGCCAGGCCACGCCGAGCATGAGACCTCGGTGTTGACGGTCCTTAAGTATCAAATTTAATTATCAAATAAATAAAGAAAAGGATCCGAATAAAATCAAGATCCAGACTTAGGGTTTTATCTGACAGAATTCCACGAGTTTTGGTGTTTGTCTATTTCTGCAGGGGGTTATCAGGAAATATGGAAGAAAGGCCCACACGTCGGGATTACGTAAAGATATTAACGTGCTGCGCAATTATCTTACATCTAGAAGACTCCAGAAGCCACGAGACCGAAGCGGAGGCGAAACGGGGCCAGAGGCAGGGCGCCCGCCCTGTCCTACTGGGCGCCCGCCCTGTCCTACTGGGCGCCCGCCCTCTCCAGGAGTCCAATCAGGACTCTGCTTTGCGGGAGATTTCCACCGACCTAAAGGATGAATCTAAACCATACAATCTATGTCGGTTTGATCCAAGGGCCCATATTCACTTGAAGGGACTATAAAACCAGACCCCCTGGCCCTTGGAGGAGAGAGCCTCTCAACCCTAATTCATTGTTCCATCAAGGGAGAAGAAGCCTCTGATCAAGATTAGAGCCACCACATCAATTAGACATCTAGATTAGCATAGCTACATAGCATTAGAACTAGAAGGAGTCAATCTTCGATTGGTTTCCGGATCTGTCAAGAGGATTCTTGGTAATTCTCTAATTGTGCTTCTAATTGCTTTCTAATTTTCTTTGTTCTTCAATATTATGAATATGACTTTGTTCTACTTCAATATATTGCTTATGACTTTGCTCTACTTGCTTATATTCAAGATTATATTGTTCTTAGTTTATCATAGTTATGTACTTGGCTTAGTTAGATTAGATCTATATACATGCTTAGGATCGTATAGCGTTTATCCATCGGATCCATGGGTAAATGATAGATATTGTGTAGGCGTGGTGCTTATACCGTATTTATCTGCGATTGTACCCAATATGCCAGATCGTGGGGTGGTTCGTGATAGTGACAACTTCATTGATTCTTATATAGTCCCCCTCTCGTGTATTGGGCTGGCAGAGCAACATTATTACAGGGGAGTGATTGCTATGTTTCTCATATTCCTTGCTAATATCACTATGCATGGGCGTAGTCTTGTCTCGCAATGATTGCTTAGTATGCTTGCACTAATTATGATAATGCTAGACTATATAGTTGAGAATAACTTAGGGAATATTCTTGTAGTTCGTTCTAATACCATGCTAATGACTTTCTAGAGTATCTAGTTGAGGTGCTTATTGTTGGTGCAAAACTGATCTGCAAACACAAAGGGCTAATACCCAATTCAAACGTTAAGGCGTGCCAGCCGATTTGACCTTACTATCGGCAAAGGTGATAACTCGAATACTTTAGTCCTGACAACAGCGATGCGCCCGGATGTCACGGCTAAGAGGTACTCACGCGGAACTTGAGAACACGCCGAGCTTAAGTCGACGAATTCCTAAGAACTCATAATAAAAGGGAAAAAGTATGACGAAGTCGTCGAAAAGTAGATGCTGGAATATGAGTAAAAACGTGTGTTTGATTGATTGATAGATATCTCATTACAAAGCCCTAGGGTCCATATTTATACCCTGCTCAAAGAGCTATAACTAAACACGACCAGAATTCGAATTCCAAATTACACGGAATCCGTATACAAAATGATTTAAACAAATAAGGAAATAACTCAGCTATCCCTCGTGACAAATTGAAACTCTTCCACAACCCGATCAGCAGCTTCCAGACTCCCCCTCTGTATCATCGGCAAACTCTTTGCCATGGTCATCGGCAGACCTCCTCATCATAATCATCGGCACAGACACATCATCACCTGTAAACTTAGTCACGTCCAACCTCTCCTTTATCGGCAACCATCCTCATCGACAACTCATCCTGTAAACCACATACTGTCATCTTATCCTGCCATCCTGGACACGTGCCCAAAAACGGTGTCAACACATGCCCCCCAATTTCGGAGTATGAAACTATTAATGCCCCGAAATTTTCTGCAGAAATGATGCCTTTTCCCGCAATTAATGCTCCTAATCTGGTAACCGACAACCTCAATCCAAACAACTCCGATCCTATTCTCCTGTAGATTCCTCGAAATCCTCAACTTCCTGAACGGGCACTTCCTTCCCACCCGCACATCGGCAATATTACCGTTACGAAGATCTACCGATGGACTAATCAGGACGTCCGTACAAATGGCTACCTTTACTTCATTCACCCATCGGCAATATGACCGTTACATTATGCTGCCGATGGACCGACCAGAAGATCCCGCACAGTAAAATATCTCCAGGTAATGACCGCTCCCCGTCAAATCACCTGCACAATCCCTTGATTACCGTGCGAACAGTTACCATATCTACCTGAGCATCCTCGGGTTTCTCGGATGCGGCAAAGAGATAAGTCAGATTTGCCCTTGCCCGTTTTATCCTATAAATAGTTCCTTCTCGGGTACTCCTTCTCCATCACATCATTTCACCATCCCTACTTTTACTTTTCCAGCGGCGGCGCCATTCACAACCTTCAAGACCTCTGACAAGCACTCCTCTTCATCAACTCCGGTGCCCCCAAACGTTCTCTTCACGACAAGATGGCCATTGGCTTCGTCGTCCCTGAGGTCAGATCTCCATCTCATCTCCTGTTTTTTTTCGTATTCCTGTTCATCCGTGATTCATCTTACTGAATATCTTCCTTTTCCTTTTTCTTTTTCTTTGTATTTTTTATATTCCCCAAAACACTAGGAGTTGTCCAACAAAATTGTCATCCCTACCGATCAACCACACCTCCAATGTGTCGGCCCTCTAGGGGATCCAGATCCAACTGACCTTATCAATGCAGAAACCAACAGGATTCCCTTTAGAGCCGAAACTTTTTCTTTAGATCTGTGGAAAGACACCTTTCGCTCTTGGCCCAGCCCTACTGTAGGGTGGAAAGATTGGTTCTTGAGAGTCAGTAATTCGAATGAAGTCCAGTGGGGTGAAAGGAAGCTAGCCCAATGCATCAGGCTATCTATTGCCGATATGCACAAGAATGAGTCGCTGTTGATAGCTGCATCTTATTTTTGGTCAGATACCCTTAATGCTTTCGTCTTTGGCCACGGCCCTGTTTCTCCCACTCTTGCCGATGTAGCTATGCTCACTGGTCTAGACGTTTCTTCTGCCGATAGCACCCACTTCTTTGATACCGCTCCTAGTGCCAAAGTGGAGACTCGCGCTATCGGCGGTTGGTCGTGGTACATTCAGAAGTACCGTGGGAAGGGGCCTGTCACCATAAAGGAACAAACCACCTTTCTGAACATGTGGCTGGACAAGTTCATATTTTGTGGTCGATCGGCAGGACCGACTTCTGTCTATCTATCGGCAGCAGAGAGACTGGCTAACGGTGGCCAATTTTCTCTCGGCCGATACTTGCTTGGCGCTGCTTACCATCTTCTCCATCAGGTAGCCCAGAAACTCCTGCTTGGTCAGTCTATCGGCAACTTGGGAGGTCCCTGGTGGTTTGTTAACATGTGGCTCAATCTGCACTTGCATAAGCGCCTTGACTTCAATTTGTTCACACAGCATTTCCCAAGAGATATAGCCGAAAATCATGTGTTGGGCGAAGAGGAATCGGCAACACGTGCCCCCCTGAACTTTGGGGAAGCTGCCATAGTTCTACCTGGTTCAGGGAGTAATCCGGATCAAATCGGCCGATTCTTCCAGACTCTGTATAAGGGATTGGCCAGAGATAAACGACCATGGTTGGCTTATGATGACCCAGACAGCATGCTCCCTCTAACCTTCAATCCATTTGATGAAGCTCTTGACAGGGATAATGAGGTGATGATGGCAATTGTGACTCCCAGAGCCATACCAGTGAACTTCTTTGGTAGCACAAAAACCTCTCCCAAACCTATGAATTTTACAATCCATCGGCCTTAGCCCGTCAGCTAGCTTTCGGTTAGTTGCCGATTGCACTTCCTTATGCCGATGTGATAAAACCCAGAGAACCCATCACCAACTTTCTTGAATGGATTCGAGTAGCCAACTACCACCAAATGCCGATACAGATGTAGATCTGTCAGAATGGGTTCCAGCTGCCTTTATTACTCAGGCATACAAGCTATGGTGGGCAGAATGGAAAGAGCATCTATTCTGCAGATCGGCCCTCTCATACCGCGGCATGATCGACCCTGAATACGAAGTCCCCGATGACACTGTAAGTATTTTAAACCGATGTTTCATTTTTCAATACTATTTCCATCGGTAGTTTACCCTTGTATTCTTTTTGCAGGTTGACAACATTCCCCCATCGGTTAGTAGGAGTAGCAAGCCGATCGACTTGTTTCCATCAGGCCCGATCTCCACAATCGGCCACAACGCTCCCACTCTGGCTTCCGTCATGCATCAGGGTGTGCGCCTCAGGAAAGTCACCACCAAGAGAGCTCAGACATCACCTACGGTAGCTGCTTCCACTCTGGCGCAGGCTTTCAAGGAAATTTGTCAAATCTTCTTCTTTTACACTGACCATCTTTATATCGGCTACATCTGCGCTTATAAACCCCTTTTCGTTGTTGCAGCAAACCGGTGTATCGGCAAAAGCCAAGCGCCAAAGTGCCGATGCCCCCCAGTCTAGCCAGCCAAAGAGAAAGGGCACCAAAGGTGCTAAGGCTGGAACAAAGCGCCAGAAAGTGGCAAGTCCCCCTCCTCCTCCGGTGTCTCCAATTCCGGTGGAGTCTTCTCCTTCTTCTCCAGGAGTCCAGATACAGCAAGCACCATCTCCCCAACCAATGCAGAGAGCACCACAGATGGAAGAACCCTAGCAGGAAGAACCTCAAACAGAAGGTACATCAGCTGACGTGGGTGAACAAACAACTGGCCCGACAGGTCCAATTATATCATCGGCGGTTCCCCTGATTCAGACAACTGTTGTTCCTCCTCCAGGTAACATATTTCAACAATACTTCCGCTGATAAACTTATTCTCATTTAGTCTCATAACCCTTCCTGTCTTCTTTAGTCGATATCGTCCCATCGGCAACCTTAGCCGATCATCCTGCGTCTCCATCGGCATCTTTCAGACAAAGGCAGGAAATAGCCTTAAAACAAGTAAGCCACCCAACCTTTACCAGCATTATTTGCCGATTCTCCGAGTATGAACTAATTTTGCTCTCCCTCCCAGGAACAAGATTCTCTCGACAGCCTGTTCTCCTTCGCCATCGATCTCTCTGAAGAAGAAGGCGAAGAGGCAAGCTCTTCTCAGACAGCTGGCATTACATCGGCAGAGATCAGGACCAGACTGGAGGAATTGCCAGCTCTCCTTCACCAGGACACAGCGCAGTTGGTTGACAACTCCGACCCTACCAAGACCTTGTTCAGAACTCTCAGAGGCCAAATCCCAGCCGACGTCGAAGAAAGCCTTTTCCAAGCCGCTCATTTGGAGAGTCGCCAGCTGCAGTACCAGAGAGCTTCTCGGCGTCTTGCCGATAGAGCTGCTCAGACTCAACTCTCCGACGAAATGAGGAAAGAGAAGCTCTTGACCGATGAGAAGCACAAGAATATCGGCATTCTGAGATCTTCAGGAGACGCGCTGAAGCAGAAAATATCCGATCTATCGACAAGAAGAGAATCCTTGTTGGCAGAACTCAAGGAAGTAGAGGACGCCTTATCCCAAGCTCAACAGGAAGAGAGCCAACTACCAGAGACCATCAAGCTTCTTGAGCACGAGCGAAACGTTCATGGTCGCAAGGCACTTCAGCTGAAGAAGAAACTGAAGCCGATAGAGGGTTCTGCCGATGATGACATTAAGGAGATAGAAGCAGCCAACCAAATCCGGCTACGTGCTATATCGGCAATCCAGGGGCGCTGGTTAACACATAAAGTCTTCATCGGCATCATATCTGTGCTTTCCTGCTTCCTCAGCTTTCAGTCTAGCCGATAGGACTGTTATCGGCATTTTTTGAAACACTAAGCCCCCAAACATTTGAATCTAGCCGATAGGAGTGTTATCGGCATTTAAACTTTTATGCATCGACCCATATGCTGGGGTAGTACTTCTTTAAATATTTGCCATTTAATGCTCTAGGAAATTCAACTCCTTCGAGAGTTTCTAGAATATAGGCATTACCAAGAGCTGATCGACTTATCCGATAAGGACCTTCCCAATTAGGAGACCACTTTCCAAACTTCGCACTTTTAGTCCCGACTGGCAAAATTAATTTCCATACCAAATCCCCATCGACAAACTCCTTAGCCTTCACTTTCTTATCATACCATCTAGCAACTCTCTTCTTATTTTCTTCTATACTCATTAAAGCTTTTAACCGATGCCCTGCTAGATCATCCAACTCATCGGTCATTAAAGTAGCATAATCATCGGCGGTTAACCGATCTTGAAAAGATAATCGCCTGGATCCGGCCTTAATCTCCCAAGGCAACACTGCATCATGTCCATACACCAATTGATAGGGTGACACCTTGGTTGATCCATGACAAGCCATCCGATAAGACCACAGTGCTTCATTTAACAATGTATGCCACCGCTTAGGACTTTCTTCAATCTTTCGTTTAATAAGCTTGATAATCCCTTTGTTAGATGCCTCGGCCTGCCCATTGGCTTGAGCATAATAAGGAGAAGAATTCAACACTTTAATCCCCATACCGATTGCGAATTCATCAAACTCCCTCGATGTGAACATAGTGCCCTGATCGGTAGTAATTGTCTGAGGAATCCCAAATCGGTAAATAATGTGTTCCTTCACAAAATCAATCATATTGGCCGAGGTGACCTTCTTCAAAGGAATAGCTTCAACCCATTTAGTGAAATAATCAGTGGCAACCAAAATAAACTTATGCCCCATACTAGATGGTGGTTAAATCTGGCCGATCAGATCGATAGCCCATCTCCGAAACGGCCAAGGCTTGATAATAGGATTCATAGCCGATGCGGGTGCTCTTTGAATGTTACCAAACTTTTGACAACCTTGACATCCCCTGAAATACTTAAAGCAATCCTCAAGTATAGTCGGCCAAAAATATCCATTCCTTCTAATCATCCATTTCATCTTGAAAGCCGACTGATGTGCTCCACATACCCCTTCATGGATCTCTCCCATCAAACTCCTAGCTTCATCATCACCCAAACATCGGAGAAGAATTCCATCAATAGTTCGATAATACAATTCATCTTCGAGGAGCACATATTTGGTTGCTTGAAATCGAACTCGTCTTTCAACTTTCTTGGAAGGATCCTTTAGATAATCAATAATTTCCTTCCTCCAATCATCGGCACCGATTGCCGATATTGCATTAATCATAGGCTGATATCCCGAGGCATGCTGAGCTAACCGATTGGCCTCTTCATTATGCAATCGAGGAATATGCTCTAATCGGAAATCTTTGAATTCTTTCAGCAGTCGCATGCTTTTCTCGAAATGAGTTATGAGAACTTCACTTCGGCATTCATAGCTCCCGGCCAATTGATTTATAACCAACATAGAATCCCCAAAAATTTCAACAGCATCAGCACGAACTTCTCTTAACAACTCCAATCCCTTGATGAGAGCTTGATACTCAGCCTGATTATTTGTCGATGTAGCAACAATCGGCAAGGAAAATTCATACTTCCTCCCCTTAGGGGAAACTAATATAATGCCGATTCCTGCCCCCCGGTCACATGTAGATCCATCAAAGAAAAGTGTCCAGGGCACAATTTCCAAGGCCTCCACTACACCGCAATGCTGAGTCACAAAATCGGCCATAATCTGTCCTTTAACTGCCTTAGCCGATTCATAACGCAGATCGAACTCCGACAGTGCTAAAATCCATTTACCGATCCTGCCACTCATAATCGGCATAGACAGCATGTATCGGACCACATCATCTTTGCAAACAACAGTGCATTCGGCCGATAATAAATAGTGCCTCAATTTAATACACGAAAAATATAAGCATAAGCATAACTTCTCAATGGCCGAATACCTGGTCTCAGCATCAATTATTCTCCTGCTCAAGTAATAAATTACACGCTCTTTCCCTTCAAATTCTTGAATCAAAGCCGAACCGATAACCGTCCCATCGGTAGACAAATACAATCTGAAGGGTTTTCCCTGCTGAGATGGAACTAGAACTGGAGGATTCGCTAGATATTTCTTAATTTCATCCAAAGCCAACTGCTGCTCTTTTCCCCAAATAAACTCTTGATCGGCTTTCAACTTAAGGAGAGGACTGAAAGCACGAATCTTACCACACAGATTGGATATAAATCTCCTGATAAAATTTACCTTGCCGATCAAGGACTGGAGCTCAGTCTTGTTGGTAGGGGCCACTATTTTATTGATGGCATCAATAGATCTTCGACTAATTTCAATCCCCCTTTGATGTACCATGAAACCAAGAAACTGCCCTGCCGATACACCAAACGCACATTTATTGGGATTCATCTTCAACCCATGCTTCCTTGTGCACTCCAACACCTTTTGTAAGTCGGCAAGATGCTTTGAAAAATCCCCAGACTTAACCACCACATCATCAATATAGATTTCCACCAGCTTGCCGATGAACTCATGAAATATAACATTCATGGCTCTTTGATAAGTAGCACCAGCATTCTTCAACCCAAAGGTCATGACTATCCATTCAAATAACCCAACATGACCAGGACACCTAAATGCGGTTTTTGGAATATCTTCCTCTGCCATGAATATTTGATTATATCCTGCATTGCCGTCCATAAAGCTGATGACCCGATGACCAGCCGCGGCGTCAACCAACAGATCGGCAACAGGCATTGGGTATCCATCCATCGACGTAGCTTTATTGAGATTCCTGAAATCAATGCACACCCGAAGCTTCCCGTTTTTCTTGTAAACCGGAACGACATTGGAAATCCATTCGGCATACCGACGCTGCCGAATAAACTTAGCTTCAATAAGCTTAGTGATTTCGGCCTTAATATCAGGTAGAATATTAGGATTACATCGGCGAGCTGGCTGCTGATGTGGCCGAAATCCAGACTTGATGGGTAACCGATGTTCAACAATTGATCGGTCTAAACCAGGCATCTCGGTATAATCCCAAGCAAAGCAATCTTTATATTCCTTTAACAAATTGGTTAATTGCTGCTTACACTCAGGATTTAACTTAGCACTAATAAAAGTAGGCCTAGGCTTATCACCACTACCTATATCTACTTTTACCAAATCATCGGCCGATGTGAATCCCTGGCCTAATTTTCCATCATCGGCGAACCTATCCATTAAAAACCGTCGTCAGAACCGACTGCTTGGATCGGTGGAATCTCGTAATCGGCAACTTTGAGAAAATCCTTCTCCCAAACTTCCCCTGAAATGCACCTAGTCCTCTCATAGGTATCCGCCTCTGCTGATGCAATCACATAAGAAGAATCTCCTGGGACAATCTCAATTTTATCGCCTACCCACTGAACCAGGCATTGGTGCATTGTAGACGGGATGCAACAATTGGCATGAATCCAATCTCTTCCCAACAACAAGTTATAAGCACCCTTTCCACTGATTACGAAGAAAGTTGTCGGCAAGGTTTTGCTGCCGATGGTCAACTCCACACATATTGCCCCTTTGACTGGAGACACGTTTCCTTCAAAATCCTTGAGCATCATATCGGTCTTGGTCAAGTCCTGATCCCCTTTCCCAAGCTTCCGATACACTGCATATGGCATAATATTAATAGCAGCTCCACCATCAACTAGGATCTTGGTCATTGGCTGCCCATCAACCCTTCCTTTGACGAACAGAGCTTTGAGATGCTGTCTCTCGTCATCGGCAGGTTTCTCAAAGATAGCCGTCATCGGATCCAGAGCCAGCTGAGCTATCTGATCGGACAATTCCAACTCATCATCACTGGATGGTGCAAGGAACTCCATCGGTAACATAAAGACCATGTTAACTCCTGCCGATGGACCTCCTTTCTTAGGATCTGGTTGCTGCTGATCTCCAGACTGACCAGAATTTTCGCCCTTGTTTAGCTCCTCTTGCCTTTCACGCTGCAATCTCCTTTTCTGTGTCTTGGTCAACCCTTCAGGACACCATGGAGGGAGTGGCTTTTGCCTTACTGCCGGGCGTCGGTTCTCCCTTGACTCCATACGATACGAGTTAGCATCCCTGCAAAATATAAACTCATCGGGAACTCGCGCATTAGCCATTTCCTCGAGCTCTTCCTGGTTCCTGGGAAAATATTGGACACGATCACCAAGCCTATCGTGCACGCTAAGCCTGCCCCCCAGCCGATCATGAACCGATGCTCTTCCTCTGATCGGCCCATCAAATCGCCGATTGTCATCATGATAACGCCGATCAGTCCTGTCGTACCGATCATAACCATTGCACTCAGGGCAGTCTCTGATAGTAGGAAGTTTAATATTTTCCTCCCAACAATGGATGAAGAACGGGCAGTTCCAATGATCTCTATGCCGATTCCACTCTTGTCGGCGTCTTTCTTCCTCCCGTCGATAATCTTCTTGCTGGCGCCGATACCGATCTTCCCGTTGCTGCCAGTTCTCTCGAGGTCTTCTATGAGTTATAACGATACCAGACCGAGGGGGCCTACCCGAGCTGGTTCCTTCCTGGACCAAACCCTTACTTTTTGCATCGGCAGTAGTAACTTGATGCTGAGGGTCTACCGACGCACTTTTCTCGGCTGTTTCCGATGTTAAGACCTTGGCCTTCCCCTTGGCATCCAACATGTTTGTCGGGAAAGGATGTTGGTCTATCTTCATCGGCCTCTGGGTCTTGGAACTATCAAACTTAATCCTCCCAGACTCTATTGCCGATTGCAGCTGCTGTTTGAAAACTTTGCATTCATTAGTGTCATGAGAAGTTGCATTATGCCACTTGCAATATCTCATCCTCTTCAACTCCTCAGCCGATGGGATCACGTGATTAGGAGACAGCTTGATCTGACCTTCCTGGAGTAGAAAATCAAATATCTTATCGGCCTTAGCGGTGTCGAAAGCGAACTTCTCTGGTTCTTTCTGCCCAAAAGGACAAGACATCGGCTTCTTGTTTTTGACCCACTCTGCCAAGCCGATGACTGGTTCCTCATCCGAATCGGAGCTCGTTGCTTGATACTTTCTTGTTCCATGCTCTTTTGGGCTCGAAAGGCTTGACGTCTTGGTCAGAAATCCTCTGCACCAAATGACTTAAGCTTTCAAACTCCTGAGAAGCATACTTATCCCTGATGTGTGGCAATAAACCATGGAAAGACAAATCGGCTAGCTGCCGATCATCTAGAACCAGACTGTAGCATTTATTTTTAACTTCCCGTATCCTCTGCACGAAACCTTCAACTGATTCATCATTGCGCTGTCTCAACTTGACCAAGTCGGTGATCTTCTTCTCGTAAACCCCGGAGAAGAAGTATTTATGGAATTGTTTCTCCAGATCGGCCCAAGTGATCACTGAGTTGGGAGGTAATGATATGAACCAAGTAAAGGCCGATCCAGATAATGATGATGAAAATAGACGAACCCTCAATTCGTCCCTGTTACCAGCTTCTCCGCATTGAATGATGAACCTGTTGACATGCTCCATGGTTGACGTGTCGTCCTGCCTGGAAAATTTGGTAAAATCCGATACCTTGTACCGATGTGGAAGCGGAATCAAATCATATGCAGGAGGATACGGTGTCCGATAAGAGTAAGTGTTGACTTTGGGTTTTATCCCAAATTGTTCCCTCATTACTTCAGCAATTTTATCGGTCCAATATGCATCGGCATCCTGCCGATGAGGCGGCTGCGGGTCCGGCACTTGGTGGCGAACCTCCACGTGTCTGTTCGGGACGTGATCTGCACGAAGCATCGGATTGATCATCTGTCCTCCAATCTGCGGATCACCAAACTGCTGTCCACCGACTTGCTGTCCCCCGAGTTGCTGTCCAATATTCATTGGCTGGCTGGAGATCCCCTGATTTTGGAATCCGGGATAGATCTGTCCTTGCTGGAACCCCGTAGCCTGGTAACTTTGTTGGGGCGATTGTGGAAAGACTTGCTGTCCAAGCCATCCATTATTAGCGTTCATCGGCATAGGCGCTGCCGATGATTGGTAATTGGGTACCATCATTGAATTGACATATCCTGACTGGGCCATAGACCTCTGTTGCATCAGCATTGATTCTACCGATGCATTAGGCATCTGGAACATTGAATCTTGAGGATTCCCAGTGTGAGGCCTTGCAGTAGTAGTTGTCGTATACCGGGGACTCTGGTTCAACGGCGCATTGGGAAGCGCTGATGTCATAGGAGTCTTGCCCCTCATGTCGGTTATCTGTGATGTACCTGGCGTCAATTCTGGAGGCATACCATAACCCCACCAGTTAGGAGGGAGAGTCAACCCTGATATTGCCGATGCCAACATATCTGTAGTCAGCTTGTTCTGCCCACCTGAAGTCTGCGGGTTAGTTGTCATCGGCACAGATAGTGCACCAGTAGCTCCCGATGTACTTAGAGGGACGACAGATTGTGCACTTGCAGCCGTCAAAGTAGCCGATGGAGCCGTGACCTCTGGTGTCGTTGGCTGATGATGAGTGGGGCCCACATAATCTGGTGGGATTTGTCCTTCCTTGAAAGTTCTTGCCACGGCATTGAAAACCGTATTAGACAGTACACCAGCTTGGTTGATCAAAGCTCGGTTAATAGCACTGTCAACCATGTCTTGAAGCTTGCCAGGATTGGCTTCGAAGGTAACCTGCCGTGGTGCCGGCAATGCATCTTTCTGGATCACCTCGCCGCTCCTGTTTATGCTGAAAGACCTCAGGCATTGCAGCTTGAATTCTTCCATGGCTTGGGCAATAGCTTGCTTCTGCTCATCCTTGAGATTGGCCTCCGTCACGGGGATGACGTTCTCCTGATCGAAGTCAGCGATCGACATGTTGATCTTGATCTTGAATCTCGTCCCACCGGGCGTGCCAAAAGATGTGTTGATGCAAAACTGATCTGCAAACACAAAGGGCTAATACCCAATTCAAACGTTAAGGCGTGCCAGCCGATTTGACCTTACTATCGGCAAAGGTGATAAATCGAATACTTTAGTCCTGACAACAGCGATGCGCCCGGATGTCACGGCTAAGAGGTACTCACGCGGAACTTGAGAACACGCCGAGCTTAAGTCGACGAATTCCTAAGAACTCGTAATAAAAGGGAAAAAGTATGACGAAGTCGTCGAAAAGTAGATGCTGGAATATGAGTAAAAACGTGTGTTTGATTGATTGATAGATATCTCATTACAAAGCCCTAGGGTCCATATTTATACCCTGCTCAAAGAGCTATAAC
Source organism: Sorghum bicolor (assembly GCF_000003195.3). Lineage (NCBI taxonomy): Eukaryota > Viridiplantae > Streptophyta > Magnoliopsida > Poales > Poaceae > Sorghum > Sorghum bicolor. The sequence goes on along the minus strand of NC_012879.2, from coordinate 12,147,407 downwards.
TAAACACGACCAGAATTCGAATTCCAAATTACACGGAATCCGTATACAAAACGATTTAAACAAATAAGGAAATAACTCAGCTATCCCTCGTGACAAATTGAAACTCTTCCACAACCCGATCAGCAGCTTCCAGACTCCCCCTCTGTATCATCGGCAAACTCTTTGCCATGGTCATCGGCAGACCTCCTCATCATAATCATCGGCACAGACACATCATCACCTGTAAACTTAGTCACGTCCAACCTCTCCTTTATCGGCAACCATCCTCATCGGCAACTCATCCTGTAAACCACATACTGTCATCTTATCCTGCCATCCTGGACACGTGCCCAAAAACGGTGTCAACACTTATCATATTTAATATGTGGCTAGATCAGATTAGTTATCCTTGTCACTATTATTATTTCATATATCTTTTATGTGACACTTATCCATGTATGAAGAGTTAGATATAATGTTCTCAATTATACATGCAATGATAGATGCTCAATCCCATATTCTATTCTGTAATCAATATTGATGATTGCTAATCCCTTCTCAGTGGTAAAAATATAAATAACGATACCTGGAATACTTCTCGGTTAAAATGCTGCATCGGTATTAATCTGTGCGCTTGCAAATCCCATTCATTATTTATTTAGAAGAGCAATTGCATATTTCAATACCGCGTCTCTTATATCATGCTGGGGATGACAACTTGGCTTAAGTGGTGTGAGGGATAGGTTTGGCATTTTTGGCACCGTTACTAGATTTAGAGAACTTAGTCTACTTTTGGTAATGATGTTAAGAATACCCAACAAGCATTTTTGGCGCCGTTGCCGGAGAAGGTTGATTACTAATCAGGAATGGAATAAAAGATTTTGAGTTATCATTCGCATCACTAATATGATTGAGCTTATCTATTCTCTCATACAGTTTTACCCCGATATTTTTCTATTTTATCTTATGCAGGGGAATGTATGAATAGAAGACATCTTACAGGAAATTTTGTTGACGACCCCGAAGCATTATTCAAGAAGACGAGAGCCAAGCTCAAGAAGAGATCATCAACACTTCACGAAGAAGCTTTATCCAATCAAGAAGATCACTGGAACTTGTCTTCAGAGTTCGAAGCCATGGCGAACAAATCAATCCGCGAGTTCTCAGCTCCCACTACGGACAACATCCGCACTGGACCTGCTGCAGAGATCGATGGCAACTTTGAGCTCAAGCCTGGACTTATCAACATGGTGCAATCCAACCAGTTCTGTGGGAAGGCACATGAAGATGCTAGTGCTCATTTACAACACTTCCTGGAGATTTGCAACACATTCACCATATCAGGAGTTTCCAAAGATGCTATACTATTTCGCCTCTTCCCATTCTCACTGTTAGGAAGAGCGAAGCAGTGGTTTTATGCTACAAAGGAGAAGAATACTACGTGGGCACTCTGCTCAACAAACTTCCTGGCTAAGTTCTTTCCCATGGGCAAGACAAATGCTCTCCGTGGGAAGATTACAAGTTTTCAACAACAAAATGATGAATCTGTTCCAGAAGCATGAGAGCGCTTTCAAGACTACATCCTAGAATGTCCCCATCATGGAATGGAGAGTTGGCTACTAATGCAGACATTCTATCATGGGCTCGGCAACAGTGCCCGAGAAACCATGGATGCTGCAGCTGGAGGAGCATTCTTATCACTTACTATACCACAAGCCACAGCTCTTGTGGAGAAGATGGCGTCCAACCAAAGCTGGAATGAAGAGAGGACCCAGACACGCAAGAGAGGTGGAGGTATGCATCAGCTGAAGGAGGTAGACATGCTGTCTGCAAAGCTAGACCTGCTCATAAAGAAGCTCGACGATAGAGCTGGAGACAAGAAAGAAGTTATGCACATCTATGACTCTCACATGACTTGTGAGGAGTGTGGAGACACTGGACACTCAGGCAACCACTGCCCTGAGATGCTTGAGGATGTGAACTACATCAACAACAACAACTACAACCGTCCTCAACAAAATCAAGGTTGGAATCAACAGAGGCCTAACTACTCAGGTAATTACCAAGGTAATATTTCTTACAACAATAATGCTAATAATTTTCCACCTTTGAGAGAGTTAGTGTCTAATCAAGGAAAGCTAATGGATAATCTATCTGAGAAATTGGCATCTAATGATAAAATGCTAGAAAATATAAATAATAGAATGGATAATTTTTCTACTGCCATCAAGAATCAAATTAGCTTTAATAAATTGATTGAATCCCAGTTAAATCAAATAGCTGCTGCTGTTCCTGCTACTAACCCCGGTATACCATCACAACCGGAAGGATTAGAATCTGCAAATCTTGTAGACATATTTGATGCAGGTAATTGGAGTAACCCCGTCACTGAATTCTCTACTGACCTTCTGCCGGTCAAGAGAGGAGATCCAGGACGCCCCGTCATCCCGATCTCCATCGGCATGGTGGACGTTCCAGAAGCACTCTGTGACTTTGGCTCCAGTGTCAACATTATACCCAGGGTACTCTATGAAATATTCTTTACATATCCTTTATTAGAAACAACCATGTGTTTGCAGTTTGCAGATCAGACGATAACTTTCCCAAAAGGAATAGTGAAGAACCTTTGTGTCCGAGTTGGTACCTTATATGCTCCAGCAGACTTCATAGTGGTAGAGACCAGAAATGATGAGAGAGCACCTATCATCTTAGGGAGGCCATTCTTGAACACCACGGGAGCTATCATCTACGCTAGTGCTGCCAAGATCAGTTTCTACGTCAAAGGGAAGAAGGAGACATTTTTCTTCAAGAACAAGACTACACAAATTCCAAATCAATCCAGACGTGAGTCAAGGAAGAGGACCAACAGGAGGAACAGGAATAAGCAAGTGTGGACCGAGTCAGCTAAGATGGTCACTGTAGTTCATGGAGGCCAAGATCACCAACTTAAGTCACCGCTTTTGACCAAGAAGGACGACCCAGGAATGCCAAGCATTTACTGCTCCATAAATGGATACAACTTCTACAAGACATTTTGTGACACCGGATCAGGCGTCAACATAATGGCCGCAGTCACCTATCGGCTCTTGTTCGGGACCATGCCACTAAGACCAACATACATTCAGCTCCAGATGGCAGATCAGACATTCCGAGAAGTCAAAGAAACAGTAACTGATGTCCCAGTCAAAATAGACGATCACTTTGTCTACACAGACTTTCAGGTTATTGACATGGGAGAAGACGAGTATGATCCACCCATCATCCTTGGAAGACCGTTCCTCAGCACCGTCAAAGCAATTATCTACATTGGAACCAGAGAAGTCCATATGCACTTCCCCTCAGAGAAGGTACGCCGTTATTTTACTGACCCTAACTATATTGTTGAAGAATCTAAGCAGGTCAGAAAGAGACGCAACCGCAACCAGAGGAGGCAGATCATCAAGGACGGATGGGCAGACTATGAAGGAGAAGTTGTAAGATCAGAAGACGTTGAGTTTAAACAGAATTATCCAGAGGAGATTGAAGCACCGAGTCAGGTATGGAAAATGAAGATAACTATACAAGAAGAGGAGGCGCTGCCGGAAGTACCGACTACGCCACCCAACGAACCTCAGGACGATTGAAAAAATAGAGAGTCCCGTTCGGAGGACTTAAAAACACCGAACGCCTTGCCAAGAGGTAAACTTGGTAGTTATCTTTTCTCTTTCAAATTATTTTAAATAGTTTACTTAGTTAATTATGTTCATACTATCCTAAAAAGAAAATAAAAATGAAAAAAACAGTAAGCCCCATGTGAGTATACGAGTGGCATAAAACCCATAAGTACATTCACTGTGGTGGCATAAAAATAAAATAAATATTTTTCTGCTTTATAAAATGAAAATATAAAAACAGGGAGTAATAATTATTAAGGAGTCTCAACATGATAAAGGCTAGATATTTATGCTAACACTTAATCAGTTCCACAAGCTTTGTTGTCTATTTGAGCTCCACAGAATTTAAGAATCAAGAAGACTAGCAGACGGAGGACATTCTAATCGCTGTCAGAATGCTGCTGACTTTCAAATACACCTCTGCCGCCTGTTAGCTACATCAAGAGAAATTACGTCAAAATTCAGCTTGGGGGAGAGCACCCCCATTTATCCCGATAAGTATTTCTATCTATCTTTATACTTATATTATTTTAGAATATAAATATACATAACTATGGAAAACCAAATAAAGAGTTTATGCTTATATATATACATATATATATATCTTTTGCTTAGTGTGTTTAATAAATAAATAAAGTGGCTATGCTAATCTGTATCTTAATAATAAAACTTAAGCATGGATATGATGAATAGTTGCTCTGCCTAATTTGCACATTTTAAGTTCTCTCTCAAGTTTAGATATAACTGTTATAATTTAAAGCTTGCTCTAGACCTAAACTTGTGGGATGAAAACTTGATCTAAAGTCTAAGTTGTTAACGGATAAGATATGGGAAGGTTGAGCTGCTGTTTATCTGTTCCTAGAGATGCTAGAATTCTGGAGAATTTTATCTTTGAAAATCTTTAAAATGTTGCATGATGAGTTCCTGTATGATGAGAGTTTTAAATTCCTACCACAGCCATATATACATGCTTGCTAGACTTTGAGCCACACATTTACTATTTACTGCTTATGAGTATTGAGTGTGGTCAAGCTGTGTAGACCCTTAGGAGCTTGTCATGTGGTTAAATCAAGATTTCACTTGCACATTCACTCATATATGCTACTTCTACTCCGGAAGTACCATCCACATATATCCACCCATTCCATCTCCAGAATCACCCAAAAATATTCTACTCCTAACCTGGGAGAGAATAACCAAAAATATTTCTGTTTTCCCTTGTGAAATAAATGCTCAAGTTATCTTGTTACTACCACTTGCTATATTATCTCAAGAGATGAATGGTCTAAAAAAAGGGAGAAATATGAGGATATAAAAAGGAGCAAGTGCTCGGAACCTCGAAAGAAAAGAAAAAGTGAGACGAGAGGTAAAAATGGACAAGTGTCCGACAGTAGAATTAGGGGTGCAAGATACCCACCTGAGAGAAAAGAAAAAAAAGAAAATCATCTCATTCTCCTCATAAAGTTTCAAAAAGCAAGGAAGGTATGTATCCCCTCAAAGAGCAAAAGTAGAATTAGACTTCCACCACCATTGTTTTCACCATTGTTATCACCATCATCACCATACACCATTCATTCGCCACACATGCACATCTTGATTTGACTTATTGATTTGTTTCTTTGGATCCATGGTTTGACTATGCAATAAATGTTTTGTAAGTATGTATATTTTATCTCCCACCTATGAGCTTCAGATATTAAAGCCTTATTAGAGTAGGGTGAGAGAGAAGGCAATGTCACTATGCCTTATACCACAAATACTACATATCTTGAGTGAAGGCATATACCATCACTGCCTTGGTAAGGATCCAGAAATACCACAAAAGAGAGACCTGAGAGAATCATACAAGGAATTCTGAGTTTTATTTGAAAATCTGCAAAAAAAAACCCTAGAGCTATAGCTGATCAAGAATAAGAGACATGACACTTGGCTAGACTGTTCTATCTTTTAACTGCTCAAGATGGAAGTGACGGTTATAAGTCCCATGGTGAAGGTAAAGTAAGTAAGTTTTAAGTCTTGACAGTTTACTCTAACTCAGAGATGAGATCTTATTTAAAAGCATGTGTACCATCAAATTTTTAAAAATATTGCAACAACTTATGATCCATAGCTGAGTCTATCCTTGCTCAGGGACGAGCAAGAGGTAAGCTTGGGGGAGTTTGTTGACGGTCCTTAAGTATCAAATTTAATTATCAAATAAATAAAGAAAAGGATCCGAATGAAATCAAGATCCAGACTTAGGGTTTTATCTGACAGAATTCCACGAGTTTTGGTGTTTGTCTATTTCTGCAGGGGGTTATCAGGAAATATGGAAGAAAGGCCCACACGTCGGGATTACGTAAAGATATTAACGTGCTGCACAATTATCTTACATCTAGAAGACTCCAGAAGCCACGAGACCGAAGCGGAGGCGAAACGGGGCCAGAGGCAGGGCGCCCGCCCTGTCCTACTGGGCGCCCGCCCTCTCCAGGAGTCCAATCAGGACTCTGCTTTGCGGGAGATTTCCACCGACCTAAAGGATGAATCTAAACCATACAATCTATGTCGGTTTGATCCAAGGGCCCATATTCACTTGAAGGGACTATAAAACCAGACCCCCTGGCCCCTGGAGGAGAGAGCCTCTCAACCCTAATTCATTGTTCCATCAAGGGAGAAGAAGCCTCTGATCAAGATTAGAGCCACCACATCAATTAGACATCTAGATTAGCATAGCTACATAGCATTAGAACTAGAAGGAGTCAATCTTCGATTGGTTTCCGGATCTGTCAAGAGGATTCTTGGTAATTCTCTAATTGTGCTTCTAATTGCTTTCTAATTTTCTTTGTTCTTCAATATTATGAATATGACTTTGTTCTACTTCAATATATTGCTTATGACTTTGCTCTACTTGCTTATATTCAAGATTATATTGTTCTTAGTTTATCATAGTTATGTACTTGGCTTAGTTAGATTAGATCTATATACATGCTTAGGATCGTATAGCGTTTATCCATCGGATCCATGGGTAAATGATAGATATTGTGTAGGCGTGGTGCTTATACCGTATTTATCTGCGATTGTACCCAATATGCCAGATCGTGGGGTGGTTCGTGATAGTGACAGCTTCATTGATTCTTATATAGTCCCCCTCTCGTGTATTGGGCTGGCAGAGCAACATTATTACAGGGGAGTGATTGCTATGTTTCTCATATTCCTTGCTAATATCACTATGCATGGGCGTAGTCTTGTCTCGCAATGATTGCTAAGTATGCTTGCACTAATTATGATAATGCTAGACTATATAGTTGAGAATAACTTAGGGAATATTCTTGTAGTTCGTTCTAATACCATGCTAATGACTTTCTAGAGTATCTAGTTGAGGTGCTTATCATATTTAATATGTGGCTAGATCAGATTAGTTATCCTTGTCACTATTATTATTTCATATATCTTTTATGTGACACTTATCCCTGTATGAAGAGTTAGATATAATGTTCTCAATTATACATGCAATGATAGATGCTCAATCCCATATTCTATTCTGTAATCAATATTGATGATTGCTAATCCCTTCCCAGTGGTAAAAATATAAATAACGATACCTGGAATACTTCCCGGTTAAAATGCTGCATCGGTATTAATCTGTGCGCTTGCAGATCCCATTCATTATTTATTTAGAAGAGCAATTGCATATTTCAATACCGCGTCTCTGTTGACACTTGCTAACACCACTTGAATACTAGGTTGTCATCCCCAGCGTGGCACTAGAGTGTACTATGGTATTTATACGCACACAGATAATCCGCAAGCGCACGGATACCGTTGAAGCTTTTACCCGGTTAAAGGTTTTATCGTATCCACAGGGAAACGGGAGAACTGATCTACGCTCTAACTTAACCAAGATAAGTAAATAGGTGTGAATAGGAAAGATGGTAGAATCGAATAAGAACAATATTAAAGGTAAGATAACAGTGAGTGATAATATGGGAATAGAGAGTAGAGCAATTCTAGTATATGGGCGATGGTAGCAGAATAGAGAGGATAACTATGGTTTCTCTACTTCAAAGGGGTATGTCTATGACTGGGACGAACCACCTGATAAGAGTACACCACAAAGGATGCTTATCCATAGGCCGATAAACCCTACCCGTCCTGCTAACGAGAGGTGGACTACAGGGGACCAACGTAACTGTCACCTACGCGGCCTACCACACGATCCAGCTAGTTAGGGGATATCCACAAGTAATCTAGGTCTAAGCACCACGCTTACACCTATACTACAACTCTAACCTATAGGGTCCTATAGATTAGAAGTACTCAAAAGAGTTGTGAACCAGAACATACATGATTAGTAATTGCATAATGAATTAGAAGTAGATTACCAGAGTCATCCCATGAGCAAGCTTGATTAGAGCTTGATCATGGCGAAGTACAACTGGAGGAAGAACCGACAGGCCGGCCTCTCCTCTAATCCTCCTTCGCTCTCCATCTCGCTACTATATAGATCTACTCTAGTTTAGAGAAGAGAGGAGAGCTCTCATCTCTAAACCCTAGCTTTTGCTCTGTCTATGAATAATGAATAATGATCAAGGGGTGCCTCCTCCAGGGGCCAGGGGGTCTGGTTTTATAGTCCCCTCAAGTGAACCTGGGCCGTCGGATCAAACCGACATTGATTGAACGGTTATTCTTGATCCTTTAGGTCGGTGGAGCATAATCCGCGAGATTGAGCGTGATTGGCCACAGGAGGTGGGCGGGCGCCCAGTAGGACAGGGCGGGCGCCCTGTCTCTGGCCCCGATTCGCCTCCGCTTCGGTCTCGTGGCTTCTGGAGTCTTCTAGATGTAAGATAATTGCACGACACGTTAATATCTCTATGTAATCCCGACGTGTGGGCCTTTCTTCCGTATTTCCTGATAACCCCCTGCAGAAATAGACAAACACCAAAACTCGTGGAATTCTGTCAGATAAAACCCTAAGTCTCGATGTTGTTTTCATTTGGATCCTTTTCTTTGTTTATTTGATAGTTAAATTTGATACTTAAGGACCGTCAACAGTCTCTTATATCATGCTGGGGATGACAACTTGGCTTAAGTGGTGTGAGGGATAGGTTTGGCATTTTTGGCACCGTTACTAGATTTAGAGAACTTAGTCTACTTTTGGTAATGATGTTAAGAATACCCAACACTCGGTGTTTTTTCAATTGACGCCAAGGTAGGGGGCCAAACCTGGACCTCTCTGGGTGCGCGGTGATCGCCACGCCGAGGTTGCCAACCTGAGCGCGCAGCTAGGTCACGCCGAGCATGATGATTTTTTTTAACTTCGCTTTACATTAATTTTTTAGTTACCTTTTCTAACATATGGAAATTGGACTCGTTTTTAGTTACTACTATTTAGTAAATTTTAATTTTACTTAAGTATTTACAAATTATAATATATACAGATTGTTTAATTAGGTTTTATTTTTTCATTTGTTTGGAGACCAAACTATTAAATTTTTCATTATAAAATAACTTATTTAATAACTTCAAGTTGGACTCGTTTCCCCTCAACAAATAATCGTTGGCGAAGTCACAAGGACATGTACCACTAGTGGGAGAAGCAATCCATGGCGTCGCACAAAAGTCCTCAACATACATAGACATGTACCACTAGTTCGGACTTGCATATAAAGAATCCATTACATCCTCAAATACTATGGACCTCTAACCAGAAACGTAGCCAGGTTGCAAATCGTCGTCGTCGGACTCACAAGCCTCCACCACCACTCCTTTTGCCTTTTCCGCCTTTTGCCTGTAGTAAGCAGCCTCAATTTCATCCACGGCTTGTGTTAACCATTCCTCGTCCTCCTCCTGCTCTACCACCACCTTCTTTTGGCTATAGTAAGCAGCCTCCGCCTCATCCACGGCTTGTGTATACCATTCCTCCTCCTCCTCCTCCACCTGCAACACAAAGTCCGTAGCGCGGCTGGTTTCGCCTGCATTGTGCACATGTACATTATGGTCTTGTTGAGCCATCTTAGAAGCATCATGCTCAAGCACAAGTTCGGCGAGAGCGTCCAATCTCGAGTTGTCCTCCTCATCCATGTTGTTGTCCGCCTCTTTGACTTCATCCTCCTTCATCTTGTCCGTAGCTATCTTCTCCAAATAACTTGAACGAGCCACATCAGCGGCCCAATCTCCGGTGCATCCAATCTCTGTAACAATGAAATTGCAATTGTTAGAAAAACAAAAGACATGAAACAGACATTAAAATTATTATTACTTACTAGCACACAATCTTTTCTCTAAACCCTTCATTTCGTCATACTCTTGAAGTACAGCTCTCCAAGAGTTCTCCTCTTCTTTTTGCTTGATACCTTCAAGCCTCCATTTCTCCCACATTACTTTTGCGGGGCTATTGTGACGGCCCTCTCTTGCTTCACGACGTGCGTCCTCTTTGTAGTACTTCACATAGTTGTCCAACAGCTGGTTCCCGCATCGAAGCTTAATGCCTAGTGCTTTCTTTTGCTCGCAGGTTTGGTAGAAGTCTCTTTTCCCATGCCAATACTCCCAGTCACATTTCCTAGTGCTCAAATGTTGAATAAGAGATGATAATTAGTAAGAACACATATTGTTGTTCTAACACTATCGAAAAAAAAACAGGAGCTCACCACATCGTAGTCTACCATATGACCACAAAAATATCCGACTCCAAGTTCGGAAGGAACTAGGCCGTAGCTAGCCTCAACACCACACTTGCACTTAACCGGAGGCGCTGCGGTAATAATCCTGTCCTTCTTTTTCTTCTTTTCCTCCGGCCAATGAGACTTCGGACCATATAGCCACTCTCTAAAACGACACTTTTCCATAGAATAATCCTGCCACAATTCAAAATCAATGGACTTCGAGCATACTATATAAATTACTTGTAAGAAACCAAAAGTGGTATACTAGGAAAAGTGACTTACTGGATGCTTGTTGGGACACACAAACTCAAGACCTCGCGTCAGCTCTACCATAGCTCTGTCACCACAAAAGCACTTAGGAGGGTCATCAAGGCGTCTTGTCGTAGCTACTTCCTTCTCCTCAGAAGTCATCGGTGGGGGGTTTGGTGGTGGCGGCACCCAACGTTTGAAACGATCACGTGGAAACTTCCCGTGGCAAATACCCGCAAAAAGCAAGAACCGTGGGTCAAACTTGTCGGGGCCGTCGATCCACTGGAAGAAGAAGCACTTCTCATGGTCCTAGAAAAACAAACAAATAAATCATGCAAAGCGTTGGTGCAACCATAAGCTACATTTTGAACATTCAAACACAATTTCATAAACTTACATTGAATTGGCCACATGTGTAGAAACACCGTGCAGCGGTGTCAGGATGCCTAGATTGCATCACTTCTGCCGGCTTTTGACAATCACAATTTGGAACCAGGAGGTCCGGAGGTACCGGGGCATCCACACAAGAGGCGTCCGCATATAGCTCCCTCGGTCGACCGCGTTTTTTCCAATACTCTACTCGGTACAGGTTCATCATCTACATAAACAAGTGTTACTATAACTAATGCCACAACTAATACACCAAGACATACAACACTAAGAGAGGACATGAATCGTACTTACTAAAAAGTTAACAAAGTGGCCCAATGCACTAAAGATTAGCAAAACCCTAAAGAGTAGTAAACCCTAAACCATAATCCACAACATACAACACTAAATGAGGACATGAATCGTACATACTATACCATAGTAAACACGCATTTGAGTCAAATACTCATTGGATAAAAGGCATTTCAGAAATGACATGAAGCAAACCATTAATGACATATTCCATAAAAAAAACACCACTAAAACAAGATCCCAATGGATGAAAGGGAAGAGAGGAAGGAGTAGTACCTTAGAAAACCGTTATAAGCCTCGATCCGACACCTCTATGCCCGGTTTTAGGATTTAGGGTTCGTGGGAAGAGAGAGGAAGAGAAAAAAGGGGATGGGCACAAAGAAAGAATGAATAGAGGAAGAAGAAGGGGCCTTGGCTCGGGCTGGTTAGGCAGAGCTCGGCGTCGAGTCATGTGACGCCGAGCTATGAGGCTAGGCGATAAAGGGCAAAACGTCGAGGTATGTGGGCCGCCGTGCGAATTGGGCCTTGTTGTGTACAACGCCGAAAAACGGTCTATTTTTAGAAATTGTTTCGCGAGGGGTCTAATTGTAAAAATTGTTTCAAAAAAAGGCCAAATTAAAAAAAAAACTACCCGGCGAGCAGCCTGGTGGTGGCGTGGGTCAAAGGAAGAGAAAGTGAAGCTAGGTTCTTTTTTCCAGCGGTGGATGATTTATTTTGTTTCAAAGGGTCCTCATCCGTCAGATTGCAATCAACATTTCAGATCAAGCCGTCCATCCACGCTTTTTTCTGTTTTCCGTCTCCGTTTCATCTCCAGTTTTACTTTTTTATTTATTTCTGTTGGTTGGGAGATGCTCCGTAGTCGTGTCTTGCTGCCTTTCTTGCCGAACTGTGGCTCAATGTGCCATTATTTTCATGATTTTTTAAATATATATATAAGTCTACCTTTTTCTTATAATAACAATAAAAATAAGTAGTAAGCACAGTATTAGGGCCTTCGAACCATTACCTAATACATTGTAAATATAAATATTTCTATCCTTAAGCTGTCAATGTAATTTGATTATAAATAAATAATTGTGATTACATATGGCCTAACTAATCATACTGTAAACTAAAATATTCGTCCGTCTGTCATCCAATCTAATCAAATCAAATGTTTCTCCAAGTTATCTGCATAAATCGGTGCAAATCTATATGTTGTTGAATCAAAAAAGACATCTACAACAATATGTTTATTTCATTCATGCCAATATTACTAGCATGGTTGCTAATATAGAATGAGAGAACGGCTGGGTTATGGAAGATTTCTTTTTTCAAACCTAGGCATGATTTTTTCTTTATTGCCGAATCAAAAAGATGTCTACAACAATTTGTTTATTTTATTCAAGTCAACATTACCAGTATGGTCACTAATATAGAATTAAGGGATCGGCTATATTTTAGGTGTCAGTTTATTTGCTTCAAGCCACACTAGCATGTAGCCACAGACATGTTATGGCCATGAGGTCGATTTAAAGGATGTGTTATGTTTTAGGTGTTTGAAATATACTAATTGTACGTTAACGAATTTCTCCGTCAGATTTAAACATCTCTCATGGCGCCCAAAACTTGGAGAAGGATTATGGAATCACATGTCATCTGCACAAAAGAAGAATTTCAACGACTAGTATCCATAGGAAACTGTAGAATTAAACACACGATTAGCATGTGTTCAACTACGATATGGAAAAAACTATATAACTAACTAAGATGTATGATGTTGTCGTTAAATCTCCAAGCTATAAATTTCTTTTTAATTTGACCATGCAAGATCTACATCCCGTTGTAACCTACGGGCATATTTTCCTAGTTTAACTTCTAAAATGTGAAACTTGTAGCTCCATCCACCTAATTCATCCCTCCCTGGCAGAACAACATAAAAATCTCGAATAAAAACAAATACAACATCACAAAACAAGTACTGCAATATTAGGCCAAATTACCGAAACACCATGACCAATTTATTACAACAAGAATAAAAACAAGTGCAACAACACGGACCACCTACTACAATATTAGGCTGAAGTATTATTGCAGCAACGCGGAACAACTGCTACAACATTAGGTTGAAGCAGCTAAAAACATCATGAACATATTATTGCAATAGACCAACTGCTAAAACATAAGACTGAAAGCAACTGAAATAATTGCTAAAGTATTATTGCAACAAAAGTGCAACATCTCCGATCTACTTCCACAACATCCATATGATTCTACTACACATACCTCTAAAAACTTATGAAACAACTGAAACAATTTGAAAAGTATTATTGCAACAAAAGTGCAACATCCCCGATCTACTTTCACAACATCTATATGATTCTATTGCACATGCCTCTAAAAACTTATGAAACAACTGAAATGACCTATACAAATAAAATATGGGAGGAAGAGAAAGAGATCCTGGCGTAGGGAGCACCATGGCCACCGGATCTACGGGTGTCCTAAGGGAAAAGGGCATCACCGGGGTGAGGAGCTACGTTACGCCGATACTTCACTGATTCGCCGTACCGTTATCGTGATACGTATCCGATACGCCGATAGGGCGCTGATATGGTATTGTTGAAGTATCGGAAAAATAGAGAAATAAAAATAAATAAATTAAATCCTGATACTTTATCAATACAGACTGATACTTGCCCGATACTTCGAAGCCCATAACCCATTAAATTGAAGTCCATAATCTCAGCAACCATTTTGATGGCTCATTTAAGCCTTGTTTGGTTGCTCGTGTTTTTTTTAACATCTATCATATCGAATATTTGGACACATGCATGGAATACTAAATATAGATTATTTACAAAACTAAAAACACAACTAGAGAATAATTTGCAAGACGAATCTTTTAAATCTAATTAGTCCACGATTTGACACTAATTTGTCAAATAAAATAAAAATGCTATAGTACGGTAAGAACTGGTTCAGGCTACTTCTATCTTGCTTTAGTACTCGCAATCACTTTAGTAATTAGAGCACTAGCAACGGCTATATTTTGCCATTTTTATTTGTATATTTGCCGTATCGGTATATTCTTGTTTTTGGAAAATGCCGTATCACCGTATCGCCGCATTGCTATCGGCGTATCTGTATCCCGTATCGGTGCAACCTAGGTGAGGAGGAGGAAGCCGAGGTGCGGGAAGGAACTGCCGCTGAGAAGGACGCTGGGGCCAGGGAAGGAGCAGTTTGGGCAGCAGTGGCGGAGCCAGAATTTTAAACTTGGTTATTCCCACTTCCACAAAGTCGAATTTATAGGCTTAAAATATAGTCAATCATACTGCAAGTCAGCAACTTTAAACTAATATTTGTTTTCTAGAATATAGATTTCTAATTGAAATGCCAGTTTTTTATATGTTTAAGCTCAAATGTGCGAAAATACTATAGATTATAGCATTATACATTTATATATATAAGGATATACATATATTTACATAAAAGTGTACCAAAATAGTTGGGTATTCCCGAGAATGGGGAATAGCCCTAGATCCCCCATGTCGATTTTTTTTTATTTTTAGCCCAAATTTGAAACAAATTTCAATTTTGACACGCTTTCGAAAGTATTTTCAGAAATAGGCCGTTTGGCCCCGCCACCATGCATGGCGGGGCAAATACACAGTACCCCGCCATGCATGGCGGCGGGGTAGGGATGCCACGTGGCTGCTACCTGCCAGCTCGTGCTGACGTGGACCCCGTCACGATCCATGGCGGGTTAGCCGACCCCGCCGTGGATCATGGCGGGTTGAGGAGAATGTGACGGAAGCCGGCAAGGCCTTGTTTACTTCACTCCAAAAACCAATTTTTTTAAGATTTTCCGTCACATTAAATTTTGAAGCACATGTATGAAGCATTAGATATAGTTGAAAATAAAAACTAATTGCACAGTTTACCTGTAAATCACGAGACGAATCTTTTAAACCTAGTTAGTCCATGATTAGATAATATTTGTCAAATAAAAACGAAAATGCTATAGTGCTAAAATCTGAATATTTTTCGGAAGTAAACAAGGCCAAGGTCATTGCATCATGGCGGGTCTTTGCATGCAGCAGGCAGCAGCAGCAACACGGGCCAGCCTGACGCCTTGTTTAGTTTACAAAATTTTTTAGATTTTAATACTGTAACACTTTCATTTTTATTGGACAAACATTGTCTAATTATAAAGTAACTAGGTTTAAAAAATTCGTCTCGCGATTTACAGATGAACTGTGCAATTAGTTTTTATTTTTATTTATATTTAATATACCATACATGTACCGTAAAATTTGATGTGACGAGAAATCTAGAAAATTTTAGGAACTAAACAAGCCGAACGTCATCATATGCTGCAGGCCTGAACATCATCATAGGCCTGAACACCACAGAACCAAGACCCCAAGTCTTGTCAGCCTTGTTTAGTTCCAAAAAATTTGTAAAATTTTTTAGATTCTCAGTCACATCAAATTTTTAGACGTATGCAAGAAGTATTTAATGTAAATAAAAATAAAAACTAATTATACAGTTTGATCGAAATTGATGAGACAAATCTTTTGACCCTAATTAGTCCATGATTAGACCATATTTGTAAAATAAAAACGAAACTGCTACAGTACCAATTTCCTAAAATTTTTTGGAACTAAGCCTCTCTGTCTCATGTGCATTGCATTGCTTGCCCATTTGCTTACGCACATAGGTCGTGTTTAGTTCTGTTTGTATAAAATTTTGTGACGCTGTAGTATTTTCGTTTGTTTTTTGTAATTATTGTCCAACTATAAACTAATTAGATTCAAAAGATTCATCTCATAAATTCCGACCAAACTGTGCATTTAGTTTTTATTTGCGTCTATATTTAATATTCCATGCATACGTTTAAAGATTCGATGTAATGGGGAATCTTAAAAACTTTTGAATTTTTAGGTGGAAGTAAACAAAGCCATACACTTGTTGGGTCGTTCCATGCATTGCAACGCAGCTCGTAAGTACCCCGCCATGATCTATGGCGGGGTACCCTTAACCCGCCGTAGTCCATGGTGGGGTACACGTTAGCAGCCTCGTCACCATGCACGCCACGTGGTGCTCTACCCCGCCACCATGCATAGCGGGTATTTGCCCCGCCATGCATGGTGGCGGAGCCAAACGGCCTAGTTTTAAAAAAAATTTCATAACCGGATCAAACTTGAAATTTGTTTTAAATTTAGGCTAAAAATAAAAAAATTCCCCATGTCGGGCAGGGGTGGCGCCACACGAGCAGCTTAGGAGTGCCTGCCCTGACGAGCAGCCTAGCGCGGAGGCAGAATTACCGATGTTCCAGCTCGGGCACCCTGCTTGGTGCAGAATTTGTAGCACGCGTTGTTACAGCGCTCGACGGTGTGTTTCAACGCATGTTTCATGAGAATGTTATACACATTAAATAGGGTGTCACATAAGCAAAATTGCTGACTTGGCAGGGTCATTAAATGAAAGAGTTTCATCAGATGAGAGAGGAGTTTCATCTCCATGGAACTCGTATGGCTCGGTTATCTAGTTTATAGTCTTGGTAACTGTGCCAAGACCGACGTCACGATACTCCGTCATGTTTGAGCAACAAGCTTCGACGCTTTCATCTCCCAGTTTAGTCAGCTCCGTGGCTCCGCCAGTGGGAGTGTGGGACCACCGGCAACCACGAGCCGCCTCCCCTCATCCTCAACACCGAGTAGACCGGCCGGCCGCGGCCATCATCGCGCCGACCACGGCCAAGAAGCTCCTCGCCTTCCCCGGTGTCGCCGTACTCGCAGCAGTTTCTTGACACATTGTGCTTCTTTTTCAGGTTAATTTCACAAGATTTTCTGCATCTTTATTTAGGTGCCCAGTCCCAGTCTTGAGCATCAACCAAGAAAAGAATCAATACACGTTTTGCAGGTCCCTACCTACCCCTTTAGCTCCGGGACCGGGAGCACGATTCGTTCTCAATGCTACGCAGATAGCTTTTTTCTCCCCTTTAGCTCCTTTTTTGCTTTGTCACTTGTCAGGCAGGGGAGGCAGTTTTGCTTTTGCTTCTATAAGAGACAGTGCGATTAGGCTGGGCAAGTGATAAACCATTGCTGGGATTTGTTGGACTATCAAAGTTGGTCGGATGATATCTCTTGGGTGAAATACTACGCCAGGTACTACTCTAATTCTTAATTATTCAGTGAATAGATGATATCTTTTTTTTCCAGCAAATAGTTTGGAATTGTGTATTGCGTTGCATATGCACTTGTGGGGCAAAGGAGATAGTACATAATACATTCTAGGGACAAGTTCAAGGACTGGAAAGTGTTGTTTTCTTGGTGAAGAACTATAAATTTCCTAGCCCATGGAGACCGGTGTTCTTTTGTTAGTTCCCAGTGTTAATCAAATGAGCACTGGTATGCATAAAAGAAATTCTTGAAATCAGACTTTTTGAAATTTCTTGGTGCGGCATCTTGTGTCTGACAAACAACTCTTGGGATAAAAGGTTCAACATAGACAACACCTTACCGACGATTAACAGTCATTTTAACATGTGCAATGATCCAAATTGAGTAATTCTGATGGGATCTTCAGTTTCTTTAGGTATCAGCTTAAATTAACCACCCCATAGTTCAGTTTGCTACGATCTTCTAGATTATTATCACACAAGACCTCTAATAGGGAAAACCAATCTATGCAAACAATCTCCCAAAATTCTTGGTCAACTTTCATGGGGAAACCATCAGGTCAAGCAGCCTTGTTGATTGTGATGTCAGAAATAGCCTTTTTAATTTCCTTGATATGAACAGGTCTATATGTGGAAGCTTTGCCTATTTCTGTTAATATTTTTCATGTTCTTATTAAAAAATTAACAGAAGTAGGTTAAATAAATTATCTTTATTTTAGGTTTTTTCCTATGTAGTTGACACTATTTATACTGTAAATATGTAATTTAGAGTGTTTTCCCTGCAGTCAATAAATCATCTTCCATGCATATTTTAGCAGCTAAGAGAATAAGGAGCCTCCTGCAAGATGCATGTCAGACATTTGAAAAATGCCAGTTTACGAAGTGATAAATCATTGTTGACAGTGTCCAAATCATTTTTATGCTTATATTAGCTTCAATTTAGTCTTAGTTGTTTTGATAGACTGCATAAATTAGAAGAAGAGAATAAGACTTGTAATATGTATGCAAGACTGTGGATCATTTGTAAAAACTATGTTTTTTTTTCTCATTTTGTTTTAATATATGGATGTCAGCCAGTATAGCTACAGCTAGTTTGCCAGGAGCTCAGATGGAGAGGCGGCTCCTGGAGGCAGCCATGGTTGGCAGTGCCACATCAATGAAGGAGATGGCTGCACAGGATCCAAGCCTGCTGCTTGGAACAACTCCTCAAGGGAACACCTGCCTCCACATCTCCTCCATCCATGGCCATGAGGGGTTTTGCAAGGATGTGCTGACGCTAAACAATTCTCTTCTCACTGTCACAAACATGGATGGTGAGACACCAATGCTCACTGCCATGACAAATGGCCACATGTCTTTGGCCTCTACTCTACTTGAATGCTGCTGCACACTAGGGTTCAGTGAAGCAATCTTGCAACAAGACAAGAATGGTTGTAATGCACTGCACCATGCTATTCATAGCGGTCACAAGGACCTTGCACTGGAATTGATAGAAAAAGAGCCTGCCCTGTCAAAAGCTGTGAACAAATACAGTGAGTCACCAATGTTCATAGCGGTAATGAGAGATTTTACAGATGTTTCTGAGAAACTGTTGGAAATTCCTGGATCTAGCCATGTTGGAACATACGGCCACAATGCCTTGCATGCTACTGTGAGAAATGGAAATGCAGGTTAGAATTATATGGACTATGAACTAAATTGCGTGCAGTAGTATTTATTTATTTATCCATTCATTATTTCAGAAAAAACTGGCAACATTATTTTTACAGCACAATCTATTCTTTAATTTTGTACAGGAAAGATTCTTTAATATGTGACTAATATAATTCGCCATTCTCCTTTGGTTAGTTTGTTGACAAGCAAATTGCTGCCTCAATTTGTTTTCAGTTATGGCTAAAAAAATTTTGGAGGGACGTCCTTGGCTAGTGAAAGAACGAACCAGAGACAAGAAGACCCCAGTCCTGATGACGGTAATTTGGGACAAGATAGACGTGCTCCGTGTGTTGTTGGAACATGATGTTTTTTTAGGGTATGAATGCTATGATGATGCTGGTAATCTGAGCCCTCTTCTTGTTGCTGCTGCATATCGAGGTCATGTTGATGTTGCTCAAGAGCTTCTCAACCACTGTCCAGATGCTCCCTATTGCGACAGAAATGGTTGGACATGCCTTCACGAAGCTGTAAAGGAAGGTCAGACAGAGTTTGTGGAATTTATCCTAAGGACACCACAACTTCGTAAACTCATCAACATGCGAAATAATAAAGACGGACGAACTGCTCTGCATCAAGCTGTCCGGATGTGCAATCCTAAAATTGTTGCCTCTTTGTTGTTTCATAAAGACACAGACTTCACATTGAATGATCACATAACTGGCGAGTCAGTGATTTGGCAATTACGGTGGGCTTCAAAGCATGCCAAGACTTTAAACTGGGTATGTACCGCCTTCATATCATTTGTTATCGTGTATATATTTACACCTACCTAGACCCTTTTTTTGAATAAGAAATACATAAAATGAATGCAGCTAATTTAGGATAAGAAAAGAATATGAGAATTGAAGGAAACCAATAAAATGCAAAACTAGTTTATATGTAGAACATGTAAACTGGGAGGTAGAAACATAGAAAGTCATGGAAGGCATGCTGCCCCAACAATTTCAAATAATTTCCTGTTTTCACTCGGTATTATGACATATATCACTTCGCCCTCATGAACATGCAAATCACTGGAACACATATCCCATGTAGAGGCATTTTGCACAAGGCATATCAAACGTTCATGGGATGGGAGATGTTTTTTAGGTATTCTATAAGCTGTTTCCCAAACAAAAATCATGTAGAAGAATTCTTTAGACAAACAATTTTAAAAATCAAGGTATCGGCTACTATTTACCGAAGTTTAAATAACACCTTTCTTTGCATTGGAAATGATATTCCCCTATATTATATCGAAAATAAGTCTACTTTACATCCCTGAACTTTCATGAACTTCAAACAAGACACTACTCAATCTTACATCATTTATTTTTTTTAACTCTGTTACACATTTAGGATAGTTTTGAGTGACGCTGCCATATGGCCTGAGGCTGATGCAATTTTTTGATGTATAAAATAAATAAATTACTTTTTTTATGTATACAAATTCTCTGTTGTGCACCTAGACAAAAGCCAAGTAACCTAGCTATAAAGCAAATCCACATTGTTGGGCAAAAAGGCAGCCCCAGAAAAGGTGTTGTGCAGTTTCTTCTTCCCCAGTAAGGCAGATTTCACAACTGTATGAGTCAAGAGTCATTTTCTTCCTTCTGAGAATGTTTCTAGTACTTAGTTTGTCATTTAGGAGCAGCCAGCCAAAAACCTTATGTTTAGGTTGACAAGAGGAGTTCCAGATCCATTTGATGGCTGGGTCTACTGTTTGATGGCCCATTAGTTTCTTGTGAAATCCTTCATATCTGAATTGTGCGTTTCTTCCAAAGTAAGACCATGTGTCACAGAGTTGTTCATCCAGAGTCAAGTTGTTCATTCTCTGTTGGATGCGTCAAGTTGTTCATTCTCTGTTGGATGCTAACAACCTGTTGATAAGCTACTTCAGGTAGAGGTAGGTTGAAAAGTTCATTGAAATCTTCTTGTGCAAAGGCTGCATGAACGGTAGCAAGTTTATTCTTTGCAAAGGAGTGTGCTTGAGGAAAAGTTTCTATGAGTGGATGCGAGGACCATTTGTCTTCCAAGTATAGGCAGGTCTTTCCATTTCATACTTGAACCTGGGCATACTCTTTGAATTTTTGAATTAGTTTTAAGACACCCCTCCACCGGAAAGATCCTTTTTTAACTTGCCCAGGTAACTTGCCATTTTTGTAATGTTTTTCCCAAACCAAGTTTACCCATGGGACATCTTTCCTGTTGAAAAACTTGTCCAAATTCTTCATTAGTAGTGCTTGATTCTGTGTTTCCACACTTATGACGCCTAGACCCCCCTCATCCTTTGCCCTACAAACCATCTTACAAGTTGCCTTGGGTTGTCCCCTTCCATTCACATTGCTCCCTCTCCATAAACAATTTTTTCTGAATTTGTCTATTTGCTTAATCACAGCTTTCGGGATCTCTAGAGTACACATGTAGTATGTCGGTAGTGCGGATAGAACAACATTGGTTATTTGCAGTCTACCAGCTTGGTTCAACATAGATGAAATCCCTCCCAGTCTTCTCTCACGTTTGCTTACCAAAGCTAAGTAATCTATTATCTTCGGCTTTGTGGTTCCCAGAGGTAAACCCAAGTACGTAAAGCGCAAAGTACCTTTTGCGCAACCAAACGTTCTTGCGAGCAGCTCTAACCTTGCTTCTGTGATGTTGATTGGTAGCATTAGTGACTTGCTGTAGTTTACTTTGAGTCCAGTAGAGTCTGAAAAATTATGAAGAATAGCTTTTAGCGACAAGAGTTGCCTTGGGTCACCTTCTATGATGATAAGCGTATCATCTATATACTGGATTATGGGGAAGTCAGTGTCACTCTCCAGCGGTTAGCGAGAAGAGTTGCCTTGGCTCACCTTCCATGATGATAAGCGTATCATCTGCATACTGAATTATGGGGAAGTCAGTGTCACTCTCCAGCGGTATGGGCAGTTTCAAGAGACCCAGATCTTTAGCCTTGTTGACCAGTACTGTAAGAAGTCTGCTGCTAGCACAAAAAACAATGGAGATAAGGTGTCACCTTGTTTGACCCCTCTTTTGCAATGAAATCTTTTTCCTGGAATACCATTAAGGAGGACAACTGAGGTTCCATAGCCAAGAATATTTTTTATCCAACATATCCACTTGTGACCAAACCCTTGAGCCTGCATGATGCTTATCATGGCTTGGTGTTCCATTTTGTCAAAGGCTTTTTCAAAGTCAAGTTTGAGAATGACTACTTCCTTTTTAGATTGATGGCAGAGATGAATATATTCAAAAGCCCAGGCTAAACAATCTTGGATTGTTCTTGACCTTATAAATCCATACTGATTTTTGTGAATCAAAGATGTGATTGAGCTTTGTAGTCTGACTGCCAAAATTTTAGTGAGCAACTTGACTGAAGTATTCAGTAAAGATATGGGTCTAAAGTCATTGGCAAGTTGTGGGATGTCCACCTTGGGGATCAAAGTGATATAAGAGCTATTAATGCTTTGGAGGCAACGGTTGTTTTCAAAGAAACTTCTGCACAAATCATAGAAATCTTGCTTGATAGTAGGCCAAGAAGCTTTGATGAATTCATTATTGAATCCGTCTGGCCCAGGTGACTTGAAGTTAGGTAGATTTCTCATGATGGTGTCAATTTCTTCCTGGATGAAGGGGTTCTCAAGGTGCTGAAGGTTGCCGTTACTCTGAATTAGTTCAGAGGGGTTTATAGTGAACCCAGTGAATTCTGAAACCCCCATTCTCGCTTAGGGTTAAAAGACTCATATCACAAAATTCGATGTGATAGAAAATATTTTTTTTTTATTTTTGGATAAACTAAACAAGGCCTGAACCACCCCATGCAGAACCGTGTTCACCGCTGCCGGCCGCAGGAGTCCAAGATGGTACCCACGGCAACAATATAGGAATCATTGCAACACTTAACTAAACTTGTAATATAAATTAGCCCTTATTTAATTTGTGAAAAGAAAAATAAATTAGATATTATACTGTAGCATATTTGTAACTATAACAATTAGGATTAAAAGATTTATCTCGCAAAATACATACAAATTATATAATTAATTATTTTTTTAATCTATATTTAATGTTTCATACATGTATCTAATATTCGATATGATGAGACTAAAAGATTTTGATTGGAAACTAAGCAGAGCCTTATACCTTGTTTCAACATCGGGTAAACACGGACAGACAACATTCAATCAAAAACTTCAACGGCGGAACTTAGCATGGCTACCACACCGATCCACAGGGCAGTACTGGCTTGGGTCTAGGGACGAAACGATGACATTCAACATCTTCAGCCTGAACTTATGGAGAAGAAAAACAACAAGAAAAGGAGAGTGGGTACTTTTGTACTCGCAAGCCACGCAAAATGTGATTATGCAAACTACAACGGAAGGCTGGTCTGTTTAGTTTATATATTTTGGTGTTTGATCTATCTATATACAAGACTAAATTAGACAAATGAATTTGCAAGTGTTTGTTTTGTAGTCCAATACACTACGGCAGACAGCGCCTTTGCCTAGCGCCTGGTTATTTGCCGAGCGCTATTCATCGAACGCTCGGCAAAGGCCACCTTTGCCTAGCGCAGGGCCCTCGGCAACGACAGCGCTCAACAAAGATTTCTTTGCCGAGGGTAGTGCCCTCGGCAAACGGAGACGCTCGGCAAAGAACGTCTTTGCCAAGCGCCAAGCGCTGGGCAAAGGCCCGCTCTTGGCAAAGAACATCTTTCCCAAGCGCCAAGCGCTCGGCAAAGGCTTGCACTCGGCAAAGAGATAGCACAGGTAACATGGGGTACCTGCCGTCACCTTTTGCTGAGCGCCCTCCGTTAGGTGCTCGGCAAAGGCATCTCTTTGCCTAGCGCTGACGTTTGGCGCTCGGCAAAGGCATCTCTTTGCCTAGCACTGACTTTTGGCGCTCGACAAAGATTTTTTTTTTTAATATTTGCTTTCAAACTTTTTTGTTTTGTATTACACATTATTTAATAGCGCCGACGGTGACTGCTCGGCAAAGGCTTTTTGTATTACACATGACTTGGACGAAGGCGACGTGGTCACCCGATCATCAACACCTCAAGTAAACCATATATTTTCAAAACCGTCGCTGGAGTTTGGAGTCGTCCTCTCTCTCCAAAACCCAACAGAGCGGTAGTTCTACAACTCTGAACTTCGAATCATCATCTACCTTTGGGTTTGTAACCTAAACCATATATATTTTCAAGTCGATATCTGAGTTGCATTGGCCGATCGCTAGCTAGCTCATGTTTGGTCAGGGCCACCGCCATTGCGGGAACGACTACTGCCACCTCTGCTGCGCAAGGCGCAGCACCCGATCGTGTAGACAAGGATGAGGAACGCGAGGAGGGAGACGTTGACGATGGCCACTGTCTTCCACTTCTTCTTCACAGTCTCCAGCACGCCGGCCTTGCACGCGTCGCACTCGAAGCAAAGCACCTGCTGGTCGTTGCTCCATGCCCGGCAGTCACCGTCGCTGGCTGCCGCCGGAGACGACAACGACGACCCCGGTCTCGGGGCCTCCCAGAACATGCCGTTCACGTACCGGAACCCGCACCACGTCGGCGGCTTGCAGCAGCCGGACTGCATGCGCACCATTATTGCATGCCAACAACAAATTAACACGTATGAGACTCACGGTCGTCGTTTCAGGTCGATCTATCTACTACGAGAGACGATCTGTTGATGAGAATCTGTACCTGGATTGGCGACAGGTGTTGCCTGTAGAATTCCATGGCGCCCTGCCCCATGGCACCACGGAGGCGGCCGCCGCACACGCGCGCCTCAGAGAGGCAGCTCTCGACTTGCCGCCACGTCTCCGGCTCGGCGATCCGCGCCTGCAGCCAGTCGGAGTAGTCCCCGAGGCGGTGCTCCCTGTAGTACCCGCGCCCGGACGGCACGGCGCCCTGGCTGGTGACCACGAACGCGAACACGGTGAACGCGAACACGGCGACGACGAGCAGGAACAAGAAGACCACGTACACCCAGAGGAACGGCGCGGCGGCGTCGCGGCGCCCGCAGGCGCCGGCGAGGCCGACGAGCGAGAGCAGCAGCAGCGCGCAGCCGAACGCGACGACGGGGATCTGCAGGGCGCGCTCGCACTCCGTGGTGGTGGCGCGCGTGAGGAAGAACACGCCCGCGCACAGCACCGGCAGGGACAGGAGGAGCGTCACCAGGTTCAGAGCGCCCAGGAAGCCGTGGCTCAGCCTCGCCATCGACGGTGACACCCCACCTGTGTGTTGGCTGCGTGTGCTGCAAATTTAACTTGCAAACTGCAGCCCAGATGCGTATAAACACGGACGCTGCATGTGTAGTAGAGATCACTTGGTATGATCTTGCAACACAAGCAGATAGATGCAAATATATTTCTCTGTCGTCAGTGTAAGATTGGGATTTCTGGCTGATCCTGATGTGGCTCTTGATTGGTGTTTTAATTTGGAGCAAGAAATGGGGAGAATTAGCAGTGTAGAAACGTGTAGTGGGTGCTTGCAGGAAAGAGTGAGCTTTGACGGTTGTTTTGTTCTCCTGTTGTTTTGCGGTTGAAGAGGTCAAGGACAAAACGCAGAAGAGGGAGATGAGGGGGGAACAAGTGTGTGCAAGAGGAGGCTGGCCTTAAACTGTGGAGCGTTTTTGCTCTACTTCATCTTGCTGTCGTTCATGGTCGTCAGTTTTCACGGCATGTAGGCGCAGGCGGGACAGGTGGCACAATGTGGTTTGCCGTGAGTGTGAAAGTTGTTTCATGAATTTGAAATATATTTATATTTTTTTGTCAACATAAGGTTGTTTCCGACGAATCCGTTGGGACCAAGGTGTTATTTAGAATTAATGCAACAAATTCAAAACTTTTTTTTTTACTTTAGAAGGTTCATCATGTCAAATTTACGAGTTCCGTATTTCAAATATACTATTTTAACAATTTGCAAATGAATTTGAAATCCTTAATCTGTTTAAAGTTGTTAAATTACAGTCAAATTGTTTAAGTTACAATAAAACTATTGAATTAGATTTTCAAAAATGTCGAAATAAGCATATCATTTTTAAGTGTCCAAAAATCACAAAATAAAGACAACTAGCCAATAAGAGTCAATTATTGGTTAATAAAGAGAAGATAAAATGGCAAATGAAATGTAAAGTGGAAATAAAAATGGATCAAATGTACGTATTTATAATGTTTATACGGTTGACTTGTGGAGTTGAAATGAAGAAAAGTAGAGGGCCCACATGATGAAATTGGAGAGAAAAAGAATAGCAAGGCCTCTTTAGAGCATCTCAAGAGTCCAAACCCACTCCCAATCTTAATTTTTTTTTGGCAAGATTGAAAACAAAAACTGCTCTCCAACAACTCCTTGTCTTTCTCCCAATCTTTCGGCAAAATCCAACTTATTCTGTAGATATATAGGCACACATATTCATAGCCAATCCGAAGGTGGAAGAACATAAAAAACCCTATGATTTTTCCTTGTCTAATCACGGCCGGCCAGGATCTGAAGCAGCAGCTCGTTCCACACGTCGATCGGTCCCAGGCCCCAGCAGGCATCAGTGCAGGCAATGGTCGCCGGTCGGGGTGCCCGTGCGGGAGGCGCAGCATCATCTTGGTCACGTCCATCATCCAAAGCCGCACGCCGTTTCCTCCTCGCGTCCTCCTCCGCCGCCGCGAACTCGTCCTCCACCTGCGCGGCTGCGCCTCGTAGAACTAGAAGTCGCGATCCGGCTCCGCCATCTCCAGCGGCGGGCCCTAATTGGCACTCCACGCCACCGAACCAATCGTCGTTCTTGTAGTGCGCGCGTCGGCGCCACCGTCCGCGCTCCGCAGGACGGCGGTCCCCTTGAACCCCTCCATCCCGGCCGCTAGCGCCCGGAGCATGGTGCGGAACGCGGCTCGCTGCGCTTACGTACTGCGGCTTGAGCGCGGTGACGTTAGCCGCCGTACCCGTGGCCGTGGCACCCGACGACGTGGCCGCCGCTGTAGTACAACGGCGGGGCGCGCGAACCAGTGCGACGCGGACACGACCACGGCCGCCGTCCACCGCTCGGATAATTCCGGCCACGAATGAATTGCTGGATCACCGTGAGTTTATGGCTAGCTAGGCCGCCCCCTCGGCCCTGGCAGGTGCTGATACTGTGTTGGGCTGTAGTGTTAGAAGCAAGTTGGGCCTTTGCACGTGTTGCCAAAATTTTGCATTTTACTGTGTGACGACCGCTTTTGGATTTACTACCAAAAACTTATCAATTATCTTACATTTTGCATCGCCAAATCTGCGTCAAACTGACAATTATTTATGTTCAACTTACGACACTTTCTTCTTGTTAAAAATTCTGCATGATACGTTTCTAGTAGTAGCAAACGAAACAAGCCTTTGTTTCCGTCTCTCTTGCCACAATAGTACTCTCGGACCGGTAGAGAAAAATATATAGTTTGTTGAGCGTCTGGCCGGAGCCGCGGGCGAGGCAGTGTGATTGACCATTGCCGGGCGGTAGTGCTTCCGATCATTACCGGCGCTCGATTCTGATGGACCGACCAACCATGTCAGGCGGGACACGGTGGCAGGAGGACTTGCTTCTCTTTAGGTGACACATTGATGCCACAAGCCACGCCATCAAACTATATATATATATATATATATATATATATATATATATATATATATATATATATATATATATATATATATATATTCTATACCTATTAATTTCTATAAACACTATGTATAAAAACGGTAGTTCCAATACATAGTTTTTATACAATAATTTTTTATCCAATCACATTTATTTTTTCTCCATTCTTCACCAATCATACCACTTTATGTCTTGGATCTCGTGTAGACATGGTTTCTAACTTAGACTTAGTTTCTATGATTTTTGCTCTCTCTCTTTAATAATTATATTGCCACATCAACAAAATGCTTAGGTAACAGCATAATTAATGTCTATAAAAACTACGATAGTTTCTGTATTACGAATGCTCTTATTTTTTTTACACGGTCGTCACGGTCTTTGTGAATTCATTTCACAACGTTTTGTAGTAGTTTGAAAAAAAAGAAGAAATTCATAACGTTTGTGTTGTCGGCTTCTCGACAATTCCCAGCCATCAAGGTGCGAGATTGCGCCGGAGCGTTTAAGGCAACTGCAGATGAAAATTTTTTGTATGTCATATAGAAAGATTTTGGGAGAGGTTTTTAGAAACTAATAAAAAGACAAATTACATAGCTTGTCTGGAAACTGGAAGGCAAATCTATTAAGTATAATTAATCTGTTATTAGCACATGTGGGTTAACGTAGCACTTAAGGCTAATCATAGACTAACTAGGCTTAAAAAATTCGTTTCGCGATTTTCAACCAAACTGTATAATTAATTTATTTTTTTATCTATATTTAATGTTACATACATGTGTCTAAAGATTCGATGGGATGGATTAAAATTTTTTGAGTGGGAAACAGGGCCTAAACAAAAACGGAGCTGCATCATCCACTTGATCACATGGGCCGGACTGCCACGTGACCAAATACAAATAGGCCCTAAAACGCTGCTGCGGTCGGAATAAAGTGTGTCCGAGCTGACTGACAGGGTGGTGCTCCACACATCACATGCGCGCAGCGGACCATCATATCTGTCCTTGGATATAATTAATTTTTACTAGACGCCAGCCGGCAACCCCGGCGGCCGGCCGGCCACATTTTTTTTACTGCGAGAGGTTACTTCTTCGTCTTGCTCTATCTGGCGGCACTTTGCACCACCATTAGCGCTTCTTCCAGCTCAAAATGCGAGCAAAGATCGAGCAGAAACGCAGCAGCCTGCGGCATCGGCTGCTGCGCATCTTGTCCGATCTGCCGGTGCACAAGCTCCACCAGCTCGTCGTCACCCCGGCCGCGGCGTCGCTGCCGGCGCTCGCCGTCGTCGCCCTCGTCCTCTTCCTCGCCACGGCGCGCCGCCCGTGGTCCTTCCTCGACGCGTACCGCTCCGGCGTCTCCCTTCCTGCTTCTCCGTCGTCCAGGCCCCACCCCGCCGCCGCGCGGGTCCGGGTGCCCAGCGGGTGCGACATCTTCCGGCCGGGCGAGTGGGTCCCCGACGACGACGCGCCCTACTACACCAACCTCACCTGCCCGTTCATCCAGGAGCACCAGAACTGCATGAAGTACGGCCGCCCCGACCGCGGCTTCCTCCGCTGGCGGTGGCGACCCGACGGCTGCGACCTGCCCCGCTTCGACGCCGCCGCGTTCTTCGACGCCGTCCGGAACTCGTCGCTGGCGTTCGTCGGCGACTCGCTCGCCAGGAACCACATGCAGTCCCTCATGTGCCTACTGTCCAAGGTGCCCAATTTTTACTCTCCATTATTGCCTTGCCTTGTCTCCGCCGCTCCTTCAAATTGCAAAACAAAAACATTCTTTTTTTTGATTGACATTCTGTGCAGTAACTACAGTAGTAATTTCGACGATTAATAAAAACTGAACTAAATAATCGAGATTCATCAGTTGCCCAATTGTGATTTCTGATGTTTCTCTGCTAAACAAAACTGTTTGCAGGTGGCGCACCCCAAAGACATCTCGACGACGACGAATCCAGAGTTCCGGACGATGCGCTACGAGGCGTACAACTTCACCATGGCCATCTTCTGGTCGCCGTTCTTGGTCCGGGGGCACCAGCCGGACCCGCGGCGGTGGATGTGGGACATCTACCTGGACGAGCCGGACGCGGAGTGGCGCGACGCCGTGTCGGGCTTCGACCGCGTGGTGCTCTCGACGGCGACCTGGTTCACCCGGCCGGCCATGTTCTACGCGGGCGGCGGGCGCGTCGTCGGGTGCCACTACTGCCTCGTCCGGGGCGTCCCGGACCTGACGCTGCGCTACTCCCTGCGCATGGCGCTCCGCACCGCGCTCCGCGTGCTGACGGCGGGGCCCCGCCGGATCAAAGGGACGGTGATCCTGCGGACGCTGTCGCCGACGTCGCACTTCGAGGGCGGCGAGTGGGACCGCGGCGGGGACTGCCGCCGGACGCGGCCGTCGGCGGCCAACGAGACGCGGGTGGCCGGGCTGGACCTGGACCTCCACGCGGTGCAGGTGGAGGAGTTCGCCAGGGCCAAGGCGGAGGCGGAGGCCAGCGGCGGGGGAACGACGAGGCTGGTGCTGATGGACACCACGGCGGCGATGGTGCTCCGGCCCGACGGCCACCCGAGCCGGTACGGGCACTGGCCGCACGAGAAGGTGACGCTGTACAATGACTGCGTGCACTGGTGCCTGCCCGGACCCATCGACGCCTGGAACGACATGCTGCTCCAGATGCTCCTCCAGGATCCGTCGTGATCCATTCACGCTGACGCAACTCCACATTACGTAGCCGTGGGTGTGTTTCTTCCGCTCCGCTCCTTTTTGTTGTCCCAAGAAAAAACAAACTAAACTAATTGAGCGTGAAAATTTACAAAACTACTAGATCGACACATAGGAGAGTACTGTCCAGTGCCCACTGTTGTGCATATTTGCCGTTTGCCGTGCCACTATTGCAATTTGTATCAGCTTAGCATAGCGAACATCCACCACATGTTGCGGGCCGGAGTACAAGCACAACTTCACCGTGGCCTAGCAGTAACCTTAAAGAGCCGGACGCGGCGTGGGCGCCAAGGAGTCACGGGGTTGGGCTCAGGGTAATTTTGCGAATTTCGGTAATTTCGATGGTGGCCGAAAGAAAAATCCGAAATTTTATTATATACTAATACATGTGCTATATAACTTTAGACTCATATTTTCTATTGTTTATATTGCATATTCTTCTATTCAATAGATGTGTAATCATAAATCATATTGATACTTGTTTAGATCTAATTTTTTTAAAAATAAAAGCATACTTCATGTGCTAGTCTCTAAAAAAATTTCGGCGAAATTTCGGCCGAATTTCGCGAAATTCGATAATTTCGGTGGTGGCCAAAATTTTTGCGATAACGAAATTAAAAACATGGTTGGGCTACGCTGTCGTGTTCGTGTTGATAGAAGAGGATCCAATCCAAAGGCATATTATAAAATTGGATTAAGTCCACTTTTAGCCCCTCAACTGTTGGCCGAGTTTAATTTTAACCCTCAACTACAAAACCGTCTGTTTCTCACCCTCAACTATCAAAACCGGTTACTTTTAGCACCAACTATCAAAACCGGTCACTTTTAGCACCCGGAGAGAGGACAGAGCGGTTTTGAGCCACTTTGAGCGGTTTTTCTTTTTTCTGTTTTATGGTTAAATCTGTGAATTTTATAGTGAATTGTTTGAGCATGGTAAATTCATCAAATTTTTTGGGTAGCCTTGTCATGATGTTCTCTATGCAGAAAAAATATAAAACTATGAAAGTAAGTATCTTTTGGATGCTAAAAAATTAGCTCTTTTAATTAATAAATACATGTTCTATGATTTTTGTAGTATAATATATACATCCTATGATCATGAAACTTTTTGCATAACTGTTTTATACTAAGATAGACCTTCAAAAAAAGTTTAAGGTTAATTTAATGATGTTTGCTTGTGTCCCTAATTTATATGTAATTAATAAAGCATATAAATTAGGGATATAAGCAAACATCATCAAATTAATCTCAAACTTTTTCTGAAGGTCTATATTAGTATAAAAAAGTTATGCAAAAAGTTTCATGATCATAGGATATATATATTATCCTACAAAAATCATAGAACATGTATTTATTAATTAAAAGAGCTAATTTTTTAGCATCCAAAAAATACTTATTTTCATAGTTTCACATTTTTTCTGCATAGAGAACATCATGACAAGGCTACCCAAAAAATTTGATGAATTTACCATGCTCAAACAACTCACTATGAAATTCACAGGATTAACCATAGAAAAGAAAAAAGGGAAAACCGCTCAAAGTGGCTCAAAACCGTCCTGTCCTCTCTCCAGTGCTAAAAGTGACCGGTTTTGATAGTTGAGGGTGAAAAACAGACGGTTTTGTAGTTGAGGGTTAAAATTAAACTCGGCCAATAGTTGAGGGGCTAAAAGTGGACTTAATCCTATAAAATTTTTCATATTCTTTGTCACATCGAATCTTGCAGCCTATGCATGGAGTACTAACGATTTGTTTAGGCCTTGTTTACTTCCAAAATTTTTTACAAAATATAAATAGTGACACTTTCGTTTGTATTTGATAAATATTATCCAATCATAAACTAACTAGGGTCAAAAGATTCGTCTCGTCAATTTTGACCAAACTGTGCAATTAGTTTTTATTTTCGTTTATATTTAATACTCTATGCATGCGTCTAAAGATTCGATGTGATGGAGAATCTGAAAAATTTTGCAAAATTTTTTGGAACTAAACAAGGCCTTCACCCAAAAAACTAAAAAGTTTTCAAGATTCTCCGTCACATCGAATCTTGCGGCACATGCATAAAGCATTAAATATAGATAAAAACAAAAATTAATTACACAGTTACCTGTAAATCACGAGACGAATCTTTTGATCATAATTAGTTCATGATTGGATAATATTTGCCACAAATAAACGAAAGTGCTACAGTAGCGAAATCCAAAAACTTTTCGCATCTAAACAAGACCTAAATATAGATAAAAGAAATAACTAATTACACAGTTTACCTATAATTTGCGAGACGAATCTTTTGAGTATAGTTAATCTATAATTAGATAATATTTGCCAAATACAAATGAAAGTGGTACTATTTCTATTTTATAAATTATTTTGTAAGTAAATAAGGCCCGATCTCCCCGACAATTTTCCACCTACAGAAACAAAGTCAGGCTACTACCAAAACCAAATGCTGTTGGGGCGCGCTTAATCAGCTGCAGCCTGCAGGAATTTGCGGCGAGTGCCCGTGGCCCCGTGAACAGATGATGGTGGATGGACACGACACAGGCCATTTTTTATATAAAGTTCATATATACTCCACGAAAAGATTTTAACCGATGAAAGTTATAAAAATTATCGAGTACTATAACTTTCTTTTTAGTAGTTTTCTTCATTCGAGGCTGTTTAAAAATTTGAAATTTCAAACATGAAAAATTCAAACACAATTTTTCCAGGATAAATGATTTTAACTAGATCAGCTGGTTGGATTCCTTGAACCTGTTTATCTAGGTTTATGTCCTCTACTTGACTTGCGTTTTTCTAGATTTATTTCAAGATTTAATGGCGGCTATGCTTTTAGTGGTAGGCAATATGTTCGTCGATAGCGAGGAGCTTATGGTGACTTCGTCAATCTCGAGATTTGCCGGTCCTACTCGGTTCTTTGGAGGTGCTAGTAGGGGTAAGGTGTGCGTGCACGCGTTCATAGGAGCGAGTGTGCCCTCGTGTATGTGAACGTCTGCGTCTGTAACTAGGTCTCATAAAAATACTAAAAAGTTATATCAACTACAAAGTTCTAGAGATTTATGAGATAACTTTGGTTTTTACCGTTTCTCTATCCGAGGCCACTTGAAATTTCAGAATTTCAATGTGTGAGGACTACAAAAACTAAACTTTGGGACCAAAATATTTTATTGGAAAAGGTTCTCAAGTGCAACATTTTATATGTTTTCAAGATTTGTAACTTTGATTTAGATCATTTCTTGAACTGAGGTTGTTTGAGAAACTAAAAAAGTTTGAATTTTAAATGTGAGAACTTCAAGCTAAATTTGCAGAATTTAAATAATTTTAAATAAAAAAAATTGTCAACTATACAAAAAATCTAAATAATTCTCAAAATGAAAGATATCAAAACTTGAACTTTTATCTATTTCGTCCAAATACCCCAACTTGGCACTTGTGTTCTCCTTGCTCCATCGATTGCAACTGAGGTAAGAAGATCTTTCCATTGATAGGATACATTGTGGACAATATGCTAAGGCCTTGTTTAGTTCACCCTAAAAACCAAAACCTTTTCAAGATTTCCGTTATATCAAATCTTGTGGCACATGCATGAAGCACTAAATATGGACGAAAACAAAAACTAATTGTATAGCTTACCTATAAATCGCGAGATGAATTTTTTTGAGTCTAGTTAGTCCATAATTGGACAACAATTGCCAAATAAAAATAAAAGTGCTACAATACCCATTTAATTAACCGTTTAGCCCGTTTACTGGACTGTTTAGCCCAAATAATGGCTAAACGGCAAGTGACCGACTGTTTACCGTTTAACATTTAGAAAAACATTACTAACAAGTGGGTGCGTAGTGAAGTTCGGCCCACCTCACTATACCCACGAGTCTATGCTCCTCGGGCTCATGTCCATCGAAGCTCACAACATACCTAAGCATTTGACCTAACTTAAACCCAAAATACGTCTTTTGGGTTGAATTAGTATTGGAGCCCATGTCTGAAAAATCTCACGGGCCATATGGTGATGGGGGAGCCCACTAACATTTTGGAGGTCACATGGGTTGTGTGTAACATGGAGCGTTGGATTTAGGGCCTGTATAACGTGTTCTAAAGATCACATGGTGTAGTATGATGTGAAGAGTTAGGTCTGGTGTGTGATGGAGGAGAGTTTAGTTCCACACCGATTTGTGGTATCCGATAGACATAGGGTCGATGGATGCCGGCTCATGGATACAGTGAGCTAGACCAAATTTCGCTGCGCACTCTGACAAAAGACTTCGTAATTCAGTGGTGGCAGCCGTTCTTTCCAACCATTACTCCACTAGGCGGTGGGTTTGATCCCCTAATTGTTTACTTTATTTCTCTGGTTCAGTTGTACACCTAATGTTTTGACT
This sequence comes from Sorghum bicolor, assembly GCF_000003195.3. Classification (NCBI taxonomy): domain Eukaryota; kingdom Viridiplantae; phylum Streptophyta; class Magnoliopsida; order Poales; family Poaceae; genus Sorghum; species Sorghum bicolor. The sequence continues at coordinate 12,112,649 of NC_012879.2, read as the reverse complement.
AAACCAAACTAATTGGGATTTCGGTCCAGTTCTTTTTTTTTTGGGTTGGGGTTTAATAACTATGACTTTGGCCCTCGTGTGCCTTGTGGCCCATGGACACACACTCACAGGCCATATCTCCCCTTCGGCAATTTGGCATCAATTACACACTTCTGTTCATCTTCACCTGTGGCCTCCAATTTGAAGTATTTCTCTAATGCCTTGTTTAGTTCACCCAAAAAACCAAAAGTTTTTTCAAGATTTCTCGTCACATCGAATCTTACGGCACATGCATGGAGCACTAAACATAGATAAAACTAAAAACTAATTGCACAGTTTGTCTGTAAATCGTGAGACGAATCTTTTAAGCCTAGTTACTCCATGATTGGACAATGTTTGTTAAATAAAAACGAAAGTGCTACAGTGTCGAAATTTAAAAAAATTTCGGATCTAAACAAGGCCTCCAATTTTCAATTCCAAACATTTGTAGAAATAAAATGAAAGTAGATATATTTGTTAACATGCATGTAGTGCATTGTCGTGGCAATCAGAAACTTTCCTTTATTTTAGCTACTCAATGTGTAACATTAAGGGAAAGTTTTCACTGCTTGGAAGTGGCTCTGGTGGCCATGTTCGGTTCCTAGCGAATTACCCCCTGGAACCAATCCTGTCAGGAAAATGTTTTATAAATTATATAGCTAACTTTTACTAGAATTAATTCCTGTCAGGAACAGGTCTGAATCTGAAATGAACGAGCCCTAAATATAGTTTCTAGGTTCGCCACTGGCGACAGATCTAGAACGAAAGAGATTTGGAACGGTTGGTGAACTCGAGTCCGATGATCTTGACAGACCGGTCAAAGATAACGGGAGCCAAAGGAGAGCTACCACCGCTAGGCATATTTACAGGTAGCTTGGCCTGGAAAACCCCCACACCACCTGTTTAACACCGAGACCTTTCCATTGTTCCTCGTTGCTTTTTCACGATCCGGAGGCCCTAAGAACTACTAACACCTGGTTCTCAAAACCGCACGCGTGGAATCCACAATTACAGGTGTTCGCCACTGCTAAATTACGTACCACTGTGGAACGTAAATTTGTCACTAGTACCATTTTGGACATGACCACATGAGTTGCATAAACGCGGACTGATGTTGCATTAACACAGATTCCCCATCATCAGATATATAATCACCTCATGAACGTTCAAGAAACGGTAGGCGAAAAAAAAATCTATATATACACACACCTAGATGTACCATCCATGAACAATATATTCTGATTCGTATGTGTGACTTGTTTCACTCTTGGTCTAGCATGTTTTGTTACGTTACCACAACGGAAATACTATAGACCGGGCGTCCGGCCGCTTCGGACGCATGGCTCACACCCGTTCGCCTGCTCATACATGCTCCTCCGCACTCGTTTTTTTCTCCGTCTACTCCTCGCACTCTTCTCTGCTTGCTTTCTCTGAGCCATCCTGGGGTGAAGACACTATGCCCACGCACACGAGCTCGCTGTGTTCGCCGCCTACCTGTTCTCCCTCCCTCCCTCCCTCATTCACTCCCTCCTCCGCGACCTCCAATGCACCTCCACTTTTTCTGCAACTCAGCTCCTACACCTCCATCGGAGATGAGGCTCCTACACCTCCATCGGAGATGAGGATAACGACAGCTCCCATAAGGTAGGTCGCGGAGGGATCTAGATCTGAGGTCTCCTTCTCCTCCTCCTCTAGATCTGGATCAGGAACTGAGCCCTTCTTCAGATCTGAGCCCTTCTTCAAATCTGAGCCCTTCTTCTCCTCCTCTTCCTCCTCCTCCTCCTCCTCCTCCTCTGGATCTAAGGGATGCGGTGGTGCTAGGGCTATAATGAGCTCTCGGGTGAGATCTTGCCGTGTTACCATGGTTTTTTTATGTTGCAATTGTTCTTTGTGGATGTTGCAACAGATAATTTCAAAAATGTTGCAATGGGATTTTTTCGGGTTGTTGTAACAAATATTTTTGCGATTTGCAGTGCCACTACTTGAGATGTTGCAGTGCATTTTTTCGAAGGTTGCAACATAATTTTTGGTGTTGCATTACACATTTTTTGATGTTATAGTATATGTTTTTTTATGTTGCAGTGCATGTTTTCAATGTTGCTTTACACATTTTTTTGTTTTTTACAGTAAATATTTTGCGTTGTTGCAACAATTTTTTTTTATTGTTGCAGTGCATATTTTTTAGTGTTACATTACATATTTTTTGATGTTGCAGTACATATTTTTTGTTTGTTGAAGTAGATATTTTTTGTTGTTGCACTAAAATTTTTTCTATGTTGCAAAGCATGTTTATGAGTATTGTAGTCAGGGAAGGGGGTGTGTTTAGGGAAGGGGGTAGAAGCATGCTGGGGAGTAGAGCCGTCGTCAGGGACATGTCGGTGTGGGGCCTTGCGGGAGGTGCGAGAGGCGAACAGATGGGGATGAAGATGTAGATGGAGAGTGGGATGAGGTGCGGGGGTGCAAGCATATGCGGGGAAGGCGTCGATGGAAGCGAAAAGGGACATGAGTGTATTGGGAAGTGGAGAAAGAGTGGTTCCAATCTCTATTTTTGTTCCGTACGCGGTGGACGCGGTTCCGTGGAGAGGAGACAAAGCGTGGTACTAAAGTCCGGCGTCCGGACACTAGCGCCTCGGATCGGACGTCCGGGCGCTAGCAGTTCCGTTACCACAATGAAGAAGTTTCTTGAGTTCCCATACACCACACACTGTGCCATTCCCGCCGCTGTCCTGCTTGTGATCCTTGCGCTCGTGATCCTCCCTGACCGCGAGACGCTGCTACCACCGTTGCTCACCGACGGCGGCCATGGCGGCGGTGGCAACAACCTGTCATCATCATGCAACATCTTCAAGGGCGGCGAGTGGGTGCCGGACCCGGGCGCGCCGCGCTACACCACGGAGACGTGCTCGGTGATCCACGGCCACTACGACTGCATGCGGTACGGCAGGCCGGACCTGGACTTCGTCCGGTGGCGGTGGCGTCCGTCGGGGTGCGAGCTTCCCCGCCTCGACGCGGCGCGGTTCCTCCGCGCGGTGACGGGCAAGTCCATGGCGTTCGTCGGCGACTCGCTCGCCAGGAACCAGATGCACTCGCTGGTATGCCTCCTGGCGCGCGCCGAGCAGCCGGCGGCGGCGTCGGGGACCAGCGTGTTCCGCTTCGAGCGGCACGGGTTCGTCGTCTCCCTGTTCTGGTCGCCGTTCCTCGTGCGCGCCGTCGAGACGGACCCGGACGGCCCGACGCGGACCGGGGCGGGGCTGTGGAGCCTCCACCTCGACGAGCCGGACCCCGGGTGGGCGGCGCCGGCGCGCGCCGGCGAGTTCGACTACGTGGTGGTCTCGGCGGGGAGCTGGTTCTTCCGCCCGTCCGTGTTCCACGTCCACGGCCGCGTCGTCGGCTGCCACGGCTGCCTCGCGCCCAACGTCACCGACCTCACGCTCCGGTACTCCCTGCGGATGGCGTTCCGGACCGCGCTCCGCGCCGCAGCCAGGTCCAGGAGGACGGTGGTCGTGCGCACGCTGTCGCCGTCGCACTACGAGGACGCCGGCGACTGCGCGCGGGCGCGGCCGCTCGGGCGCGGCGAGTGGGAGATGAGCGCGGTGGAGAAGGACATGTACGCGATACAGGCGGAGGAGTTCGTGGCGGCGAGGACGGCGAGCAAAGGGGTCTGCAGGATGCTGCTGCTCGACGCCACGGAGGCGATGGCGCTGCGGCCGGACGCGCACCCGAGCAAGTATCGCCTGTGGCAGCCCGACAGGTTCAACGTGTCGCGCGACTGTTTGCACTGGTGCCTCCCCGGCGCCATGGACGCCTGCAACGACATGCTCATCCACATGTTGTTGCAGTATTACAGAGACTAGAAACAACAACGCGTAGCCATCCTCGTCAAAAAAAAAAAAAGAACACTACGCGTAGACATTCTTTTTTATCTTTGTGTTTGCTCAGCATGTTATATGATCAACAAAATTAGACTTATTGTTGTTAAACTTTAGTTCATATCACATCGGATATTTGGAAACATGCATGAAGTATTAAATAGAAATTATTTACAAAATTAAAAATATAGCTAGAGATTAATTTGCAAGATGATTTTTCGAAGCCTAATTAGTCCATGATCAGACACTAATTGCTACAGTAACACATGTGCTAATGATGAATTAATTAAGCTTAATAAATTCATCTCGTGTAGTACTGACGGAATATTAGTATCTAAATACTCCATGAACCACCGCATATAACATTCAATATTAAATTTTAGTTTCTACAACCAAACATCTGCTTAAACTGCATCCGTTAGACACTTTATTTGTCATGTGTCACTATCGAAATATAAGGTATCTTAGAAATGTTAAAACAAATTAGGGTACAAATCAAATAACTCTTGTTATAAAGAAGATATTGTGATTACTATATTTAAATTGGTTATAAACATTAACTAAAACTGAGCCAAATCTCGGCTTTTGGGTTGTTGGTTCAGTTTCGGATTTTAGTATATGAGATGTACAGTTATCGACTTTGGCTTCGGTTCCAGATCCCAACTGAAATGTAAAATACCAATATATTTAGGATTATATTTAGTTCCATCCAAAATGTAAAATTTATTATTTTTATTAGAGCCTCTTAAGATTCTTTTGGGATTTTTTTTGCCCCTTGAGACCAAAATTCAAAATTGAGAATGACAACTCTTTTTTTAAAAAAATTACATGGTGTTTAATTTCATTATGCAAAATATAGATCAACCCATGATTTTTTTGCGTGAAAGGGGACCTAAACACACTCCCTGAACCAATTACCTAAGTAAGAGTGTGTTTAGTTCCCCATAGAATACAAAATACAAAATATCAACTACTTCATAATGATAAAATACAAAATGTCAAAATTTTTAGAATTATGTTTAGTTTCATCCAAAATACATAATTTATTGCCCTCAGGGCCTCTTGACGCTCTTTTGGGTTTTTCCCCTCTTAAAACCAAAATTCAAAAATGAAGAATAGCCATCTTTTTGCCAAAAAATTACACGGTGTTTAGTTCCATTATGCAAAATAATAAACTCAAACCTAAAATTTTTTAAATGAAAGGGAACTAAAAACCCCCTAACTGATTCTATCCCCAAGTTCAGTTTCAAATAAAAAACTGACCCTAACCTTATGGGGTGTTTGATCACATGCATGGAGTACTAAATATAAGACTATTTATGAAACTAAAAACACAACTAGAGAGTAATTTGCGAGACGAATCTTTTAAGCCTAATTAGTCTATAAATAGACAATAATTTTCTATAAGACGAAAATATTACAATACATGTTAAACTTTACCAACCCAACCAAACACCCCCTTATCTCTTTCACGGCTCTACGAATCAATCCTCGCCTCCTCATTTTCTTTTTGGGCCTTGTTTAGTTCCCCAAAATTTTGCAAAACTTTTCACATTCTTCGTCACATTAAATCTTGCGACACATGCATAGAACATTAAATATAAATAAAAAACTAATTATACAGTTTGCTTGTAATTTGTGAGATGAATTTTTTAAGACTATTTAGTCTATGATTGGACAATATTTGTTACATATAAAGAAGTGTTATAGTGCTGATTTCCCAAAAAATTTTGGAAGTAAACAAAGCCCTGTTCTTCGGCTTCGGTTCCAGATCCCAACTGAAATGTAAAATACTAATTTTTTTAGGATTATATTTAGTTATATCCAAAATGTAAAATCTATTACTCTTATTATGGCCTCTTAAGGTTCTTTTAGGATTTTTTTTGCCTCTTGAGATCAAATTCAAAATTGAGAATGACAACTATTTTTTCAAAAATTTTGCATGGTATTTAATTTCATTATGCAAAATAATAGGTTTTAACCTAGAATTTTTTTGGCATGAAAGGGGAACTAAACACCCCCTGAACCAATTACCTAAGTAAGGGTGTGTTTATAGTTCCCTCATAGAATACAAAATATAAAATATCAACTACTTTAGAATGATGAAATACAAAATGTTAAAATTTTTATGATTATGTTTAGTTTCATCCAAATACAGAATTTATTGCCCTCATTAGGGCCTCTTGGCGCTCTTTTGGGGTTTTTTTTGGCCATTTAAAGCCAAAATCCAAAAATGAAGAATATCTATCTTTTTGTCAAAAATTTTATAGGGTGTTTAGTTCCATTATACAAAATAATAGACCAAAACCTAAAATTTTTTAAATGAAAGGGAACTAAACAGTAAACACCCCCTAACTGATTCTATCCCCAGGTTCAGTTTCAAATAAAAAACTGACCCTAACCTATAAATCTCTTTCACGGCTGTACGAATCAATCATCGCCTCCTCATTTCCTTCCTGCTCTCGGTCCTCAGACCATGCGTAGTGGCTTCTTTATGGTAGGGGCGTTCCCGTGCGAGGAGGGGTCAGGGGCAGCTCCTCGCCGGCAACCAGTGGGAGCGGCGCCGGAGAAGGGGATCGTGGCTTCTCTGTGGCATAGGGCGTGGCTGCGGAAGTGGGTGGAGCGGGGTGACGCGTGTGGCATCAATAGGGTGATGGAGCGCAGGAGTGGCATTGGTATGGCAGACGCTCCTACGGCGGCCGGTGGGGGAGTGCCATCGACAAGTTGAGGTAACAACGTGACATCGATGAGGCGGCAGACTTCTTGTATCTTCGTGGCGTTTGGATGAAGATTGGGATAGGAAAAGGGATAGAGATTTTCACCCTCCAAAGAGTAATATTATATCCTAGCCATTCATTCTTTACACTTCATTTAATCCTACCGTTCATCCATTTCTCTTTTCCTATGCCACTCCCTAAATCCCTGTATTCAATCGCCACCTCAGTGTTGTGTTGGTTCGGTTCAACCAAAAACCAAACCGAAGAAACTGGTACTAAACTTGTTGGTTTCTCTATGTTGCCGTGACAAACTGATCGACTACTAGATTCTAGGAACCGAAGTTTGCCCGCTCTTAATTTCAATAACTTGTTTTAAGCGAAAATGGAGAGTTACTTCACTAAATTCCGCAGGATTGCTGCGGCTAAAAACTTGCAACGCAATTCAACACAATATAAGAGTAAGAAAAAAATGGTATGTTACGAGTCTTAAATGTTTTTAAAGATCTAAGATTAAGAAAAAAGAAGTAAACAAAAGTTATGGAAGGATGACCACCCCATAGGAAATCGCAAAAACATCTGTCTACAAACTGCTGTCAAATTTAAAAGCTCCAAACACTATGGGCTTGTTTAGTTGAGAAGGTGAAAAGTTTTTGGGGACTCTAACATTTTTGTTTTTATTTTACAATTATTTTCCAACCATATAGATTCGTTTCGCAAATTACAAACAAACTATGTAATTAATTATTTTTATATCTATATTTAATATTCAATGCATGTGTCACAAGATTCAATATGACAGGAAATCTTGAAAAGTTTTTGGGTGAACTAAACAAGGCCTAAATAAATTACATTCGTTTTAACACAGACAAACTCTTGACAACGTACCCACTTTTACATCTCTCAGTTACAACTTCTAAGTTGTTGATATTAGCCTTCCAGTAAACCATTTATTCTCTTAATGCTAGAGCCTAGTACGACCAAATACTGTAAGCTACTCAAAAACTCTTATTTTGAGACTTCACTATTAACCATTCAACCATGCCCCCTCCACTTTTATCCGGGCTTGGGACCGGCATTGGCAGTGTTAGGCACCCCCTACCCACCTACACTACCCCCCTAGTATAATAAGCATATTAAATTAAAAAGAAAATAAATTCAACCAGCTTCGAGGCAAAGATAACCACAAACAGCTGAAGCAAATGCAATCATCCTAAGGAGAATATGCCTTGGAACCAAATAAGCACAATAGTTGAGATTTTATAGTACTCAAGTTTGCCATCAGGTGACCATCACTAGCATAGACCACCATTTCATGGGGCTCAACAACAAGAAACTATTCAAACTTCATTCCTCATTCCTGTCGTAAGTACAGTTAGCAAAAACCACCATTTCGTGAGACTCAACAACATGAAGCAACTATTCGTCATTTATTTGCCATAAGCCTATAACTATATATCAAAATATTTTCTATTAAAGTAGGTCTTCATGTTCTCTTTGTGATGATAATTTAGAGAAGAATTGCAAGAAATGGGTGAGACTCAATATTTGGAGAAATAAGACACAAGACTTTGGTGCCAATAAATCTAGCATGCACCTTGACCTAAGTCAAATGCAACACTATTAGAGAATACCACCATCAGACCTTTTTTTCTTTGATCGTGTCATCGATTCAGTCAGAGTTATGACTAAAAAAAGGCCTAGACCCTCATTTCCTCCAAGAGAGCCCAGGAACCAAATCAAACTACAAATGAAAGCTCAAAGAGAGAAGCTATGTGAATAGAAAAAAATGAAACTACCTGTTCAAAATGGAGCTATACGGACGTCTTTACGTATGTAAATGCATGTGTCCCCACAAACTGCAAAGCTACCCTCCCAATTTAACACTATTAGTTGCGCATCAGAGAAGAAAAAAGATCTTATCAATTCACTGCATTCTTTAACAAAGAGTAGTCTATACTTAAAGAAGTTCTTGTAGGAGTTAAACAAATACATGAAGATTGCAGACTGGAAGTTTACAGTTAAACAGATCATCAAATTTGCTAACTAAATTTTTTTGTTCTATACCATTACCATTAATGCGGCTGCTAGCAAGCCAAACCACAACCAGAAAATTATTAGTGAGGCAATGTAATTCAAGATACATAAGAAACAAAATTCATATAAAAAAGATCCTTGAAGTTCAGTATACATTAAAGACTGCAAATGAAATTTATTACTCTAATCGAGTCTTTCAGCTAGCACGTTAGACCAATATTCTTACATATCACCCACTTTCAAACTCATGTCCGCAACTACCATTAGAGATTAGAATGAACTGTGATGTTAGATCATTGTACATTATAACACCTTCAAATATATAGCATCACATCAGATGAGCAAACGTACCAATATTCTTACATATCACCCACTTTCAAACTCATGTCCGCAATTACCATTAGAGATTAGAATGAACTGTGATGTTAGATCATTGTACATTATAACACCTTCAAATACATAGCATCACATCAGATGAGCAAATGTCAAGTTGTCAACAGTACAACATACAAACTAGTGGCATGCACTTTGCACATGATACAGTCAACTAAATAATTTTTATTTGGCTAAGGTGCAAATCTTCCAAACATCTTATTATTGAATCAACAATGAAGTAGAATGTGATTTTACAACAAAATAAATACCCAAGAATGATCACAAATCATTTCAAGGAAGCACTCCAAATGCAACGCGACACAATAAGCACATGAAAGTAGCATATTATACAAACATAACCTAATTCTTATCTATCACAATATATTATATATTTTGTTGTCTAGCCTAAATGAGTTCTAGGATTAAACTAATGCCTTGTTCACATAATATTAGATTAACCTTGTTATTGAAGTTAAGAGTTAAATAAAGTACAAGACACAAATGTTGATTAGGCACACCAAGCTGAACTCAAGACAAACATAGCCAGAAACCACAAATAATATTGGGTACCAAACTCGTGACAACAAGAAAAGATGCAACTAAACGATCAATCAATAGGGACCAAATTGGAAGGTTTAACACCACTTTCCAAGTTAACACTAAATTATTTGTCATGTAGCACTACTACTCATCAAATATTGAGTTGCTTCAATCCACTGCATGCATACAAAATCTAAATCTAAACCAGTCAAATTTCCTACACTGAGACCTTGTTTTTTTCAGACGCGCTAATCAAAGCCTTGTTGTAACGTCCCGTCTCCACGAGGCCAGGCCCGCTTACATCTGGCAGCTTTTCTAGGATATAGTCAGTCCCCACAGACCAACACTAGTCTTTTCTGCACACTTTGTCTTCACTCGTGCACACCCAAAAAGTACTTCCCGGTCGGTCACCCATCCCTAAATTTCTCTAGGCCAAGCACGCTTAACTTTAGAGTACTTTAGATATCTGCTTTCGGAAAAGAAGTTGCAACTTGTTGGTATGAGTCTCCTATTAATCCTATTAAGCCCTGGGCCGGGTGTTACACTTGTCAACCCATTTCAATTATTGTAGTTGAACTTAATAAAGAACACTGCAAAGATCACAAGATATCAAATTAGGATTAAAAAGCATAGTAGTCTAGAATAACTTGACATTTCTACTTTGATCCAGAACCAGAGATGCTAAGCTATATGAATCTAATGTTTTACCTGACTGATTTTATATTTCCATTTATGCAAGTTGTAATAATGCTTCTACACAGACATCCATGTTAATTACAGGTCTTGAATGCTTCCAATCAGAAACATAAGTTACAAGACCATACAGAAGTTACAGACTCATTTGACATTATAATGAACGCAGCAGGAGATGAATAACATAAGCTGAACACCCGGACCACAGGGGTCCGTAAAGCCAAATGTTGACACCGTTTTTGGGCACGTGTCCAGTCCGGCAGGATGAGACAGCGGTGTTTTGTCTACAGAATGAGTTGCCGATGAGGATGGTTGCCGATGAAGGAGAGGTTGAACGTGACTAAGTCTATAGGTGGTGATGTGTCTGTGCCGATGGATATGATGAGGAAGTCTGCCGATGACTATGGCAAGAGAATCTGCCGATGATACGAAGGGAGAGTCCGGAAGCTGCCGATCGGTTTGTGGAAGAGTTTCAGCTTGTCACGGGGGATAGCTTTATTATTTCCCTAATTATTTAAATCGTTTTGTATACGGATTCCGTGTAATTTGGAATTCGAATTCTAATCGTGTCTGGTTGTAGCTCTTTGAGCAGGGTATAAATATAGACCCTAGGACCTTGTAATGAGACATCTATCAATCAATCAAACACACGTTTTACTCATATTCTAGCATCTACTTTTTCGACGACTTCGTCATACTTTTTCCTTTTCACTACGAGTTCTTAGGGATTCATCGACTTAAGCTCGGCGTGTTCTCAAGTTCCGCGTGAGTACCTCTTAGCCGTGACATCCGGGCGCATCGCTGTTGTCAGGACTAAAGTATTCGAGTTACCACCTTTGCCGATAGTAAGGTCAAATCGGCTGGCACGCCTTAACGTTTGAATCGGGTATTAGCCCTTTGTGTTCGCAGACTAGCTTTTACACCAACACATCTTTTGGCACGCCCGGTGGGACAGATCCAAGATCAAGATTAACATGTCGACTTCTGAGTTTGATCAAGAGAACGTCATCCCCGTGACGGAAGCCAATCTCAAGGATGAGCAGAAGCAAGCTATTGCTAAAGCCATGGAGGATTACAAGCAGCAATGCCTGAGATCTTTCAGCGTGAACAGGAGCTGTGAAGTGATTCAAAAGGATGCACTGCCGGCACCTCGGCAGGTTACTTTTGAGTCCAATCCTGGCAAACTTGAAGAGATGGTTGACAGCGCTATCAACCGTGCTTTGATCAACCAAGCTGGTGTACTGTCTAATACGGTTTTCAATGCCGTGGCAAGAACTTTCAAGGAGGGACAATTGCCACCAGATTATGTGGCCCCACTTATCACCAGCCAAAGTCACCAGTGGTCACAGCTCCATCGGCTGCTACAGCCGCTGCGGGTATGGAGATTCCTGTTCCGCCAAGCACGTTGGGAGTAACCAACGGACAATCTATGCCGATGACAACTAATCCACAGACTTCAGATGGGCAGATTAAACTTGCCACAGATCTGTTAGCATCGGCAATGACAGGTTTAACTCCTCCTCCCAACTAGTGGGGTTATGGCATGCCTCCAGAGTTAACGCCGGGTACATCGCAGACGACTGATATGAGAGGCAAGACCCCTATGGCATCGGCACCTCCCAATATGCCGATGAATCAGAGTCCCTAGTATACTACTACAACTACTACTGCAAGGCCTTACACTGGGAATTCTCAAGCTCCAATGTTCCAGATACCCAACGCATCGGCAGACTCGATGCTGATGCAACAGAAGTCTATGGCTCAATCAGGGTATGTCAATTCAACGATGATACCCAATTACCAGTCATCGGCAGGGCCTATGCCGATGAATGCTAATAATGGATGGCTTGGGCAGCAAGTCTTTCCGCAAACGCCCCAACAGAGTCACCAGGCTACAGGGTTCCAGCAAGGACAGATCTATCCCGGATTCCAGAATCAGGGAATCCTCAACCAGCCAATGAATTTCGGACAGCAGGTCGGCGGACAGCAGATTGGCGGGCAACAGCTTGGTGGTCCTCAGGTGGGAGGCCTAATAATTAACCCAATGTTCCGTGCAGATCATGCACCAAACAGACACGTGGAGGCTTACCAGCAGGTGCAGGATCCACAACCACCGCATCGGCAAGATGCCGATGCATACTGGGCCGATAAGATCGCTGAAGTAATGAGAGATCAATTTGGGATAAAACCCAAAGTTAATCTTACTCTTATCGGACACCGTATCCTCCCGCATATGATTTGATCCCGCTTCCGCATCGGTACAAGGTTCCGGACTTTACTAAGTTTTCTGGACAGGATGACACGTCAACCATGGAGCACGTCAATAGGTTCATTATTCAATGCGGAGAAGCTGGTAACAGGGACGAGTTAAGGGTTCGTCTATTTTCATCATCGTTGTCTGGATCGGCTTTTACCTGGTTCATATCACTACCTCCCAACTCAGTGATTACTTGGGCCGATCTGGAAAAACAATTCCACAAATACTTCTTTTCTGGGGTTCATGAGAAGAAGATCACCGATTTAGTCAAATTGAGGCAACGTAATGATGAATCGGTTGAAGGTTTTGTACAGAGGATACGGGAAGTCAAGAACAAGTGCTATAGTCTAGTTCTGGACGATCGGCAGCTAGCCGATTTGGCTTTCTAGGGTTTGTTGCCACACATCAGGGACAAATATGCATCTCACGAGTTTGAAAGCTTAAGTCATCTGGTGCAGAGAGTCTCTGATCAAGACATCAAGCCGTTTGAACCCAAGAGAGCATGGAACAAAAAGGTGTCGTTCGTCGATGAAGCAACAAGTTCAGATTTTGATGAGGAACCAGTCATCGGCTTGGCAGAGTGGGTAAAAAATAAGAAGCCAATGTCTTGCCCTTTTGGGCGGAAGGAACCAGAGAAGTTCGCTTTTGACACCGCCAAGGCCGATAGGATATTTGACTTTCTACTTCAGGAAGGTCAGATCAAGCTGTCTCCTAATCACGTGATCCCATCGGCTGAGGAGTTAAGAAGGATGAAATATTGCAAGTGGCATAATGCAACTTCTCACGATACCAATGAATGCAAGGTTTTCAGACAGCAATTGCAATCGGCTATAGAATCTGGGAGGATCAAATTTGACGGCTCTAAGACCCAGAAGCCGATGAAGATTGACCAACATCCTTTCCCAACGAACATGTTGGATGCTAAGGGAAAAGCCAAGGTCTTAACTTCAGAAGCAGCCGAAAGAGGTGCATCGGTGGATCCTCAGCATCAAGTCACTACTGCCGATGCGAGAGGAAGAGGCTTGGTCCAGGAAGGAACCAGCTCAGGAAGGCCTCCCCGATCTGGGATTGTAATAACTCACAGAAGGCCTCGGGAAACTTGGCAGCAACGAGAAGATCGATATCGGCGCCAGCAAGAAGATTATCATCGGGAAGAAGAGAGACGCCGACAGGAGTGGAATCGGCATAGGGATCACTGGAATTGTCCGTTCTTCATCCATTGCTGGGAGGAGAATATCAAGCTTCCTACTGTGAGAGATTGCCCTGAGTGCAACGATTATGATCGGTACGATAGGTCCGATCGAAACTATCGTGATAATGATAGGCGCTTCAATGGGCCGGTTAGAGGGAGAGCATCTGTCCATGATCGTTTGGGGGGCAGACTCAGTGTGCACGACAGGCTTGGTGATCGTGTCCCATATTTTCCCAGGAACCAGGAAGAGCTCGAGGAGATGGCTAATGCACGAGTTCCCGACGAATTCGTATTTTGCAGGGACGCTAATACACACCGGATGGAGTCAAGGGAGAGTCGACGCCCAGCAGCAAGGCAGAAGCCGCTTCCTCCGTGGTGTCCGGAAGGGTTGACCAAGACGCAGAAAAGGAGATTGCAGCGTGAAAGGCAAGAAGGGCTAAGCAAGGGCGAGAGCTCTGGAAAACCTGAGGATCGACATCAACCAGATCCTAAGGGGGAAGGTCCATCGGCAGATGTCAATATGGTCTTTATGTTGCCGATGGAATTCCTTGCGCCATCCAGTGATGATGAGGTGGAGTTTTCCGATCAAATAGCTCAGTTGGCTCTAGATCCGATGACGGCTATCTTCGAAAAGCCTGCCGATGATGAAAGACAGCATCTCAAGGCTCTGTTTGTCAAAGGAAGGGTTGATGGGCAGCCGATGACTAAGATCTTAATGGATGGAGGAGCTGCTATCAATATCATGCCATATGCGGTGTATCGGAAGCTTGGAAAAGGAGATCAAGATTTAACCAAGACCGATATGATGCTCAAAGACTTTGAAGGGAACGTGTCTCTAGTCAAAGGGGCAATATGTGTAGAGTTGACCATCGGCAGCAAAACCTTGCCGACAACTTTCTTCGTGATCAGTGGAAAGGGTGCTTACAACTTGCTACTGGGGAGAGATTGGATTCATGCTAATTGTTGCATCCCGTCTACAATGCACCAATGTTTGGTTCAGTGGGTAGGTGACAAAATTGAGATTGTCCTGGGAGATTCTTCTTATGTCATTGCGTTGGCAGAGGCGGACACCTATGAGAGGACCAGGTGTATTTTAGGAGAAGTTTGGGAAAAAGATTTTCTCAAGGTCGCCGATTACGAGATTCCACCGATCCAAGCAGTCGGTTCTGACGACGATTTTTAATGGATAGGTTCGCCGATGATGGAAAGTTAGGCCAGGGATTCACATCGGCCGATGATTTGGTAGAAGTAGATATCGGTAGTGGTGATAAGCCTAGACCAACTTTTATTAGTGCTAAGTTGAATCCTGAGTGTAAGCGACAATTAACCAATTTGTTAAAGGAATATAAAGATTGCTTCGCTTGGGATTATACTGAGATGCCTGGTTTGGACCGATCAATTGTTGAACATCGGTTGCCCATCAAGTCTGGATTTCGGCCACATCAACAGCCAGCTCGCCGATGTAATCCTAACATCCTCCCTGATATTAAGGCCGAAATCACCAAACTTATTGAAGCTAAGTTTATTCGGCAGTGTCGGTATGCCGAATGGATTTCCAATGTTGTTCCGGTCTACAAGAAGAACGGGAAACTTCGGGTCTGCATTGATTTCAGGAACCTTAACAAAGCTACGCCGATGGATGGATACCCAATGTCAGTTGCCGATCTGTTGGTTGACGCTGCAGCTGGGCATCGGATTATTAGCTTTATGGATGGTAATGCAGGGTACAATCAAATATTCATGGCTGAAGAAGATATTCCAAAGACTGCGTTCAGATGCCCTGGTCATGTTGGATTGTTCGAATGGATAGTTATGACTTTTGGCCTTAAGAATGCTGGTGCTACTTATCAAAGGGCCATGAATTTTATATTTCATGAGTTCATCGGTAAACTGGTAGAAATTTATATTGATGATGTGGTGGTCAAATCCGGGGACTTCGCAAAGCATCTTGCCGATCTACAAAATGTATTGGAGTGCACAAGGAAGCATGGATTGAAGATGAATCCCAATAAGTGTGCATTTGGTGTATCGGCAGGGCAGTTTCTTGGTTTCATGGTGCATCAAAGGGGGATTGAAATTAGTCGAAGATCTATTGATGCCATCAATAAGATAGTAGCCCCTACCAACAAGACCGAACTCCAGTCCTTGATCGGCAAGGTAAATTTTATCAGGAGTTTTATATCTAATTTGTCTGCTAAAATTCGTGCCTTCAGTCCTCTTCTTAAGCTAAAAGCCGATCAAGAATTTATTTGGGGGAAAGAACAGCAGTTGGCTCTAGATGAAATCAAGAGGTATCTAGTGAATCCTCCAGTTCTAGTTCCACCTCAGCAAGGAAAGCCCTTCAGATTGTATTTGTCTACCGATGGGATGGTTATCGGTTCGGCTTTGATTCAAGAATTTGAAGGGAAAGAGCGTGTAATTTATTACTTAAGCAGGAGGTTGATTGATGCTGAGACCAGGTATTCGGCCATTGAGAAACTATGCCTATGCTTATATTTTTCGTGTATCAAGTTAAGGCACTACTTTTTATCGGCCGAATGCACTGTTGTTTGCAAAGATGATGTGGTCCGGTACATGCTATCTATGCCGATTATGAGTGGCAGGATCGGTAAATGGATTTTGGCCCTGTCGGAATTCGATCTGCGTTATGAATCGGCTAAGGCAGTTAAAGGGCAGATTATGGCCGATTTTGTGACTCAACATTGCAGTGCAGTGGAGGCCTTGGAAATTGTGCCCTGGACGCTTTTCTTTGATGGATCTACATGTGACCGGGGGGCAGGAATCGGCATAGTATTAGTTTCCCCTAAGGGGAGGAAGTATGAATTTTCCTTGCCGATTGTTGCTACATCGACAAATAATCAGGCTGAGTATCAGGCTTTGATAAAGGGATTGGAGTTGTTAAGGGAAGTTCGTGTTGACGCTGTCGAAGTCTTCGGGGATTCTATGTTGGTTATAAATCAATTGGCCGGGAGCTATGAATGCCGAAGTGAAGTTCTCATAACTTATCACGAGAAGAGCATGCAACTGTTAAAGGAATTCAAAGATTTCCGTTTAGAGCATGTTCCCCGATTGCATAATGAAGAGGCCAATCGGTTGGCTCAACATGCCTCGGGATATCAGCCTATAATTAATACAGTATCGACAATCGATGCCGATGATTGGAGGAAAGAAATTATTGATTATTTGAAAGATCCATCTAAGAAAGTTGAAAGACGAGTTCGATTTCAAGCGACCAAGTATGTGCTCCTCGAAGGAGAATTATACTATCGAACTATTGATGGAATTCTTCTCCGATGCTTAGGTGATGATGAAGCTAGGAGTTTGATGGGAGAAATTCATGAAGGGGTGTGTGGAGCACATCAGTCGGCTTTTAAGATGAAGTGGATGATTAGGAGGAATGGATATTATTGGCCGACTATACTTGAGGATTGCTTTAAGTATTTCAAAGGGTGTCAAGGGTGTCAGAAGTTTGGTAATATTCAAAGGGCACCTGCATCGGCTATGAATCCTATCATAAAGCCTTGGCCGTTCCGAGGATGGGCTATTGATCTGATCGGCCAGGTTTATCCACCATCTAGCAAAGGGCATAAGTTTATTCTAGTTGCCACTGATTATTTCACTAAGTGGGTCGAAGCTATTCCTTTGAAGAAAGTCACATCGGCCAATATGATTGATTTTGTAAAGGAGCATATCATTTACCGATTTGGGATTCCTCAAACAATTACTACCGATCAGGGCACTATGTTTACATCAGGGGAGTTTGATGAATTTGCAATCGGTATGGGGATTAAAGTGTTGAATTCTTCTCCTTATTATGCTCAAGCCAATGGGCAGGCTGAGGCGTCTAACAAAGGAATTATCAAGCTTATCAAACGAAAGATTGAAGAAAATCCTAAGCGGTGGCATACATTATTGAATGAAGCGTTGTGGTCCTATCGGATGGCTTGTCATGGATCAACCAAGGTATCACCCTATCAATTGGTGTATGGACATGATGCAGTGTTGCCTTGGGAGATTAAGGCTAGATCTAGGCGATTATCTTTTCAAGATCAATTGGCTGCCGATGATTATGCCACTTTGATGACCGATGAGTTAGATGATCTAGCAGGACATCGGTTAAAGGCTTTAATGAGTATAGAAGAAAATAAGAAGAGAGTTGCTAGATGGTATGACAAGAAAGTAAAGGCTAAGGAGTTTGCCGATGGGGACTTGGTATGGAAATTAATTTTACCGATCGGGACTAAAAGTTCAAAGTTTGGAAAGTGGTCTCCTAATTGGGAAGGTCCCTATCGGATAAGTCGATCGGCTCCTGGAAATGCCTATATTCTAGAAACTCTCGAAGGAGTTGAATTTCCCAGAGCATTAAATGGCAAATATTTAAAGAAGTACTACCCCAGTGTATGGGTCGATGCATAGAAGTTTAAATGCCGATAACACTCCTATCGGCTGGATTTAAATGTTTGGGGGCAGGACTTAATGTTTCAAAAGATGCCGATAACAGTCCTATCGGCTAGACTAAAAGCTAAAAGAGCAGGAAAACACAGATGTGTTGCCGATGAGAGCTTCATGTGTTCAGCAGCGCCTGGATCGCCGATATGGCGCGTAGCCGGATTTGGTTGGCTGCTTCTATCTCCTTGATATCGTCATCGGCAGAGCCTTCTATCGGCTTCAGCTTCTTCTTCAATTGTAGTGCCTTGCGACCGTAGACGTTCCGCTCGTGCTCAAGAAGCTTGATGGTCTCTGGCAGTTGACTCTCTTCCTGTTGGGCTTGGGACAAGGCGTCCTCCACTTGTTTGAGTTCTGCCAACAGAGATTCCCTTTTTGCCGATAGGTCAGATATCTTCTGCTTCAGCGTGTCTCCTGAAGATCTCAAGATGCCAATGTTCTTGTGCTTCTCATCGGTCAGGAGCTTCTCTTTCCTCATCTCTTTAGAGAGCTGAGTCTGAGCAGCTCTATCGGCAAGACGCCGAGAAGCCCTCTGGTACTGCAGCTGACGACTCTCCAAATGTGCGGCTTGGAAGAGGATTTCTTCAACATCGGCTGGGATCTGGCCTCTGAGAGTCCTGAACAGAACCTTGGCTAGGTCGGAGTCATCGACCAGTTGTGCCGTGTCCTGATGAAGGAGGGCCGACAGTTCTCCCAGCTTGGCCCTGATCTCTGCCGATGTGATGCCAACTGTCTGGGAAGAGCTTGCTTCCTCACCTTCTTCTTCAGAGATGTCGATGGCGAAGGAGAATAGGCTGTCGGGAGAATCTTGTTCCTGGGAAGGAAAACAAAGTAAGTTAGTTCATGCTCGGAGAATCGGCAAATAATACTGATGAAGGCTGGGCGACTTACTTGCTTCAAGGCTATTTCTTGCCTTTGACTGGAAGATGCCGGTGGGGCCACAGGTTGATCGGCCAGGGTTGCCGATGGGAAAACATCGTTTGAAAGGAAGACAGAAAGAGTTATGAGGCTGAATGAGAATAAGTTCGTCGGTGGCAATATTATAAAATATGTTACCCTGAGGAAGAACGATGCTTGTCTGAATTGGGGGAACTGCCGATGACGTGATTGAACCTGCCAGGCCAGTTGTTTGCTCACCTGCGTCAGTCGATGTACCTTCTGCTTGGGGTTCTTCTTGCTGGGGTTCGTCTGCTTTTGGTGCTTCCTGCGGATAAGGGGGAGATGATGCTTGCTGGATCTCTACATCTGGAGGGGAAGGAGAAGATTCCATCGGAATAGGAGATGCCGGAGGAGGAGGAGGAGGAGGAGTTGCCACTTTCTGGCGCTTTGTTCTAGCCCTGGTACCCTTGGCGCCCTTCCTCTTTGGCTGGCTGGACTGGGGGACATCGGCACCTTGGCGTTTGGCTTTTGCCGATGCACTGGTTTGCTGCAGCAACAAAAAGGAGTTTATGAGTACAAATGTAGCCGATATAAAGGTAATCCGTATAAATAAAAAAGGTTCGACAAATTGCCTTGAAAGCCTGTGCCAGAGTGGAAGCAGCTACCGTTGGTGGTGTCTGAGTTCTCCTGGTGGTAACTTTCTTAAGGCGCACACCTCGATGCACAATGGTAGCCAGAGTGGGAGCATTGTGGCCGATTGAAGAGATTGGGCCTGGTGGAAACAGGTCAATTGGCTTACCACTTATGCTAACCGATGAGGGGGTGTTGTCAACCTACAAAAAGGATACAAAGGTGAGTTACCGATGGAAATAAGATTGAAAAAATGGAACATCGGTTTGAAATACTTACAGCATCATCGGGTACTTTGTACTCGGGGTCGATCATGCCGCGGTATGAAAGGGCTGACTTGCAGAATAGATGCTCCTTCCATTCTGCCCACCATAGCTTGTACGCCTGGGTAATGAAGGCGGCTGGAACCCACTCTGACAAATCTGCATCTGTATCGGCATTCGGTGGTAGTTGGGCTACTCGAATCCACTCAAGAAAGTTGGTGATGGGCTCCCTGGGTTTTATCACATCGGCATAACAGAGTGCAATCGGCAACTGGCCGAAAGCTAATTGACGAGCTAATGCCGATGGGTTGTAAAATTCATAAGTCTGGGGGGAGGTTTTTGTGCTACCAAAGAAATTCACTGGTATGGCTCTAGGAGTCACAATTGCCATCATCACTTCATTATCCCTGTCAAGAGCTTCATCAAATGGGTTGAAAACCAAGGGGAGCATACTGTCTGGGTCATCATAGGCCAACCATGGTCGTTCATCTCTGGCCAGGCCCTCGTACAGAGTCTGGAAGAATCGGCTAACCTGATCTGGATTACCTCCTGAACCAGGCAGAACTATGACGGCTTCGCCGAAGTTTAAAGGAGCGCGTGTTGCCGATTCCTCTTCACCCAACACATGATTTTCAGCTATATCTCTTGGGAAACGCTGTGTGAACAAGTTAAGGTTGAGGCGCTTGTGCAGATGCAGATTAAGCCACATGTTGATAAACCACCAGGGGCCTCCCAAGTTGCTAGTGGACTGGCCGAGCAGGAGTTTCTTGGCTACCTGATGAAGAAGGTGGTAGGCAGCGCCAAGCAAGTATCGGTCGAGAGGGAATCGGCCACCGTTAGCCAGTCTCTCTGCTGCCGATAGATAGACGAAAGTCGGTCCTGCCGATCGACCACAGAATACGAATTTGTCCAGCCACATGTTCAGAAAGGTGGTTTGTTCCTTTATGCTGACGGGCCCCATCCCACGGTACTTCTGAATGTACCCCGACCAGCCGCCGATGGAGCGAGTTTCCACTTTGGCACTAGGAGCGGTGTCAAAAAAGTGGGTGCTATCGACGGAAGATACATCTAGACCAGTGAGCATGGCTACATCGACAAGAGTAGGGGAAGCAGGGCCGTGGCCGAAGATAAAAGCATTGAGGGTGTCTGACCAAAAGTAAGATGCAGCTATCAACAGTGACTCATTCCTCTGCATATCGGCAATGGACAACCTAATGCATTGATCTAGCTTTCTCTCACCCCATTGGACTTCATTGGAGTTGCTGACCCTCAAGAACCAGTCTTTCCACCCCACAGTAGGGCTGGGCCAGGAACGGAAGGTGTCTTTTCACAGATCTAAAGAAAAGTTTTCAGTTCTAAAAGGGATCCTGTTGGTTTCTGCGTTAATGAGATCGGTTGGATCTGGATCCCCTAGCGGGCCGAGGCATTGAAGGTGTGGTTGATCGGTGGGGATGACAATTTTGTTAGGCAATTCCTAGTGGTTTTGGAGATAAAAAAAAGAACACAAAAAAAAGAAGAAAGAAAAGGAAGATGTTCAGTAAAATGAATTGCGAATGAACAGGGATGCGAGGAAAAGTACAGGAGATAGGATGAAGAGCTGACCTCAGGGACGATGAAGCTAATGGCCATCTTGCCACGAGGAGAACGTCTGAGGGCTCCGGGGTTGGTGAGGAAGAGTTTTGGTCGGAGGTCTTGGAGATCTTGAATGGCGCCGCCGCTGGGAAAGTAAAGTTGGGATGGTGGAACGATGTGATGGAGAAGGAGTACCCGAGAAGGAACTATTTATAGGATAAAACGGGCAAGGGCAAATCTGACTTATCTCTTTGCCGCATCCGAGAAATCCGAGGGTGCTCAGGTAGATATGGTAACTGTTCGCACGATAATCAAGGGATTGTGCAGGTGATTTGACGGGAAGCGGTCATTATCCGGAGATATTTTACTGTGCGGGATCTCCTGGTCGGTCCATCGGTAGCGTCCTGTAACGGTCATATTGCCGATGGGCGAATAAAGTGAAGATAGCCGTTTGTACGAACGTCCTGATCAGTCCATCGGCAGATCTTCGTAACGGTAATATTGCCGATGTACGGCTGAGAAGGAAATGCCCGTTTAGGAAGTTGAGGATTTCAAGGAATCTGCAGAAGAATAGGATCAGAGTTGTTCAGATTGAGGTTGTCGGTTACCAGATTAGGAGCATTAATTGCGGGAAAAGGCATCATTACTGCAGAGAATTTCGGAGCATTAATGATTTCATACTCCGAAATTGGGGGGCATGTGTTGACACCGTTTTTGGGCACGTGTCCAGGCCGGCAGGATGAGACGGCGGTGTTTTGTCTACAGGATGAGTTGCCGATGAGTATGGTTGCCGATGAAGGAGAGGTTGAACGTGACTAAGTCTATAGGTGGTGATGTGTCTGTGCCGATGGATATGATGAGGAAGTCTGCCGATGACTATGGCAAGGGAATCTGCCGATGATACGAAGGGAGAGTCCGGAAGCTGCCGATCGGTTTGTGGAAGAGTTTCAGCTTGTCACGGGGGATAGCTTTATTATTTCCCTAATTATTTAAATCGTTTTGTATACGGATCGCTGTTGTCAGGACTAAAGTATCCGGGCGCATCGCTGTTGTCAGGACTAAAGTATTCGAGTTACCACCTTTGCCGATAGTAAGGTCAAATCGGCTGGCACGCCTTAACGTTTGAATCGGGTATTAGCCCTTTGTGTTTGCAGACTAGCTTTTGCACCAACACCAAAGTTTGAACCCAAATTAGTTCACAAATTTAGAAGATCCAGATCAAAGCTCATGCAGAAATAACAACAAATTGGCAACCAAAAAACGATTGAACTCCACACCTAAACAACCATCTACCTTCTGACACTGACTCGTCCCCAAATTGACAAATCTATTATTATTATATATAAACAATAAACAGAACCGAAGAAATGAAACAAAAAAAATTCCCCGGTCCTGCAATGTGGCAGCCCAGGCAGGACCCTTTAAAACCGGTTGGTATAACCAACCGGTGTTAAAGGGGTGGCTATAGCCCCAGATCCCTGAACCGGGACTAAAGGGTGGGCCTTTAGTCCCGGAAGGGCAGCACCGGCTTGGAAACCGGGACAACAGGCCCTTCCCGACCGGTGCTAATGCCTGAACGTGCAATAGTGCATGTGTCACTCACTCATTTATTCATGCAGTGACCATTGAATTGTTTTTATATTTCTCCCTTCGAAGGGAGGGCGCTTGTCATAGACTCTTTACATGTTCCTCCAGAGAAGTATAAACTATTCTTAGTTCAATTAGAAAGGTGAGCCAACATGCAACCACATGCGTACTTATATGAATTAGAGTTTCAAAATAACTTTAGTGATTTATATTCGATATCTACAGGGCATGGTGATTTTATAAGAAACAAAAAGGACCGGTCGATGCCGCACGCTCAGATCCTAGGGTGCCATTGACGATACAACACCACAATGCGGTAAGTTGTCCAAACATATTTCATCATATAAATTATACATAAGGCATGACAATTTTAGAATAATCTGTTGCTCATTATATAGTGCCACAAGCAACCACCAGGATCGGTCTATTGTGGGTACTATATCTATAAGTTTATAAGGCAGCGTGGACGATACGTCAGGGACAAAAATATGGTGTTGATATTTGGTAACGCAATAAGGAAACGATCCGCAAGCGCACGGATATCGGTGAGCATTTCACCCGGGAGGTTATCCAGAGTTATCGTATTTATATTTTTACCACTGGGAGAAAGGGTGCATCTGACTAACCAAATCTATTGCTACTATCCCTTTAGGCTACAAAGAATGTCTTTCGATGTGAGTGATAAATAGAGAAGACTGCAACCGTAGTCTCCTTCTAACCTTGGTAAGGATGATCTACTGTTCTAATGGGGAGGCTAACGGAATCTAGACACCACAAAGGATGTTCAACCTGCACCTATAAACCCTATCCTTCCTGCTAACGAGATGTGATCTGCAAAGGTAACTCGGAATTGTCACGTTCCTCACTACTACCACGGTCCAGCTAGTCAGGGAATATCTATGAGTACCCCAGCCTAAACACCACGTTTACGCCAGCAATGATTACTCTAAACTCTACGCGAAGAGATTAAAGTAAACTCATAAACCATAAGAACAATAAAACAAGAACTTACTAGAATTTAGAAGTCGAAATACTGAAGAATCCTAGGAGCAAGCTTCGGGTTAGGAGAACTTGATCCCGCAGGTACAAGCTTGGAGTAGACACCGACAGGCCGGGCTTCCTCCAATCTACACCTCCACTCTATCTCTCTCAATCTAGTAGAAACTAGAAGATCTATTTCTACTTTACATTGGTTGCTAAGCCTAAAAAGAAATATTAATTAGAGAAGAGGTTTTCCTTCGAGGGCACCCCTCAATCTCTATGATAATTTCTTCATGTTATATAGTCCTCCCCTTCTATGTGTTTTTGGGTCGATAGGCGAGGTGGTACTATGTTATTCTGGATCCAATAGGTCGGTGGAGATCTCCCGAGAGAAAGAGTCCTGATTGGGCTCGACAGGTGGGCGGGCGCCCAAGGAAACTGGGCGGGCGCCCAGGTCCTGGCCCCGTTTCGCCTCCGCTTCGGTCTCGTGGCTTCTCGAGTCTTCTAGATGGTAGAAAATTACGCGGTGCGTTGATATCTCTATGTAATCCTGACATGTGGGCCTTTCTTCCTTATTTCCTGATAACCCCCTGCAGAAATAGACAAACACCAAAACTCGTGGAATTCTGTCAGATAAAACCCTAAGTCTAGATGTTGATTTCATTTGGATCCTTTTCTTTGTTTATTTGATAATTAAATTTGATACTTAAGGACCGTCAACAAACTCCCCCAAGCTTACCTCTTACTCGTCCCTGAGCAAGGATGAACTCGAAAGTTTCTGCAGTGGTTTCATTTCTTAAAAGTACACACACATTCAAGCAAGATCTCATCTCTGAGTTAGAATAAACTGTTAAGACTTAAAACTTACTCATTTTACCTTTTACCATGGGGCTTGTAACCGTCACTTGTGTCTTGAGCAGTTAAAAGATAGAACGGTCAGTCAAACACCATGTATCTTGTTCTTTGATCAACTATAGCTCTGGAGTTTTTGCAGATTTTCAAATAAAACTCAGAGTTTCCTTGTATGACTCTCTCAGATCTCTCTTTTGTGGTATTTCTGGATCCTTACCAAGGCAGTAATGGTATATGCCTTCTCTCAAAGTATGTGGTATTTTTGGTATGATGCATAGTGATATTGCCTTCTCTCTCACCCTACTCTAATAAGGTTCTGATATCTGGAGCTCATAGGTGGGAGACAGCTAATACATACTTACAAGACATTTATTGCATAGTCAAACCATGGATCCAGAGAAACAAGTCAATAAGTCAAATCAAGATGTGCATGTGTGGCGAATGAATGGTGTATGGTGATGATGGTGATAATGATGGTGCAAGTCTAATTCTAATTTTGCTCTTTTGAGGGGATACATACCTTTCTTGCACTTTGAAGCTTTTTGGGGAGAATGAGATGCTCTATATTTTCTTTTTCTTTCCTCTCAGGTGGGTATCTTGTACCCCTAATTCTACTGTCGGACACTTGTCCATTTTTACCTCTCGTCTCACTTTTTCTTTTCTTTCGAGGTTCCGGGCACTTGCCCCTTTTTATTTTCTCGTATTTTTTTTTCTTCTTCTTTTTTTAGAGCACTCATCTCCTTAAATAATATAGCAAGTGGTAGTAACCAAAATATTTGCAGCATTTATTTCACAGGGAATAACAGGGATAGGAAAATGTTTTTGACTATTCTCTCCCGGATTAGGAGTAGAATATTTTTGGGTGATTCTGGAGATGGAAATAGATGGATATATATGTGGATGGTACTTCCGGAGTAGAAGTAGCGTATATGAGTGAACGTGCAAGTGAATCTTGATTTAACCACATGACAAGTTCCTAAGGGTCTACACAGCTTGACCACACTCAATGCTCATAAGCAGTAAATAGTAAATGTGTGGCTCAAAGTCTAGCAAGCATCTATATATGGCTGTGGTAGGAATTTAAACTCTCATCATACAGGAACTCATCATGCAATATTTTAAAGATTTTTCAAAGATAAAATTCTCCAGAATTCTAGCATGTCTAGGAACAGATAAACAGCAGCTCAACCTTCCCATATCATATCCGTTAACAACTTAGATTTCAGATCAAGTTTTCATCCCACAAGTTTAGATTTAGAGCAAGCTTTAAATTATAACAGTTATGTCTAAACTTGAGAGGGAACTTGAAAATTGCAAATTCTGCAGAGCAACTATTCATCATATCCGTGCTAGAGTTTTATTATTAAGATTCAGATTAGCATAGCCACTTTATTTATTTATTAAACATACTAAGCAAATGATATATATATAAGCACAAAATTTTTATTTTGTTTTTTCATAGTTTATGTATTTTAATATTCTAACATAATATAAGTATAAAGATAGGTAGAAATACTTAGCGAGAATAATGGGGGTGCTTTCCCCCAAGCTGAATTTTGACGTAATTTCTCTTGATGTAGCTAGCAGGTGGCAGAGGTGTATTTGAAAGTCAGCAGCATTCTGACAGCGATTAGAATGTCCTCCGTCTGCTAATCTTCTTGATTCTTAAATTCTGTGGAGCTCAAATAGACAACAAAGCTTGTGGAACTAATTAAGTGTTAGCATAAATATCTAGCCTTCGTCATGTTGAACTTCCTTATTTATTTAGCAGGATCATACACTTATTATTATTATTATTATTATTTTTATATATTTTTATTGTAAGATGAAAACTTATTTATTTTATTTTTATGCCACCACAGTGAATGTACTTATGGGTTTTATGCTATGAGCATACTCACATGGGGCTTACTATTTAACATTTTTATTTTCTTTTCAAGATAGCATGAACTTGATTAACTAAGCAAATTATAATTGAATAATTGAAAGGAAAGGGTAACTACCAAGTTTACCTCTTGGCAAGGCGTTCGGTATTTTTATGTCCTCCGAACGGGACTCTCTGTTTTCTCAGTCGTCCTGGGATTCACTAGGTGGCGTAGTCGGTGATTCCGGCGGCGCCTCTCTTTGTGTATAGTTATCTTCATTTTCCACACCTAACTTGGTGCTTCGGTCTCCTCAGGACAGTTCTGTTCAAGCTGTATGTCTTCAGTCCTTATCACTTTTCCTTCGTAGTCTACCCATCCGTTCTTGATGATTTGCCTCCTCTAGTTGCGGTTGCGTCGTCTTCTTGTCCTGACCTGCTTAGAGTCTTCAACTATATAGTTATGGTCAGTAAAATAGTTGCGTACCTTCTCAGAGGGGAAGTACATGTGGACTTCTCCGGTTCCAATGTAGATGATTGCTTTGATAGTGTTGAGGAACGGTCTTCCAAGGATGGTGGGTGGATCATATTCGTCTTCTCCCATGTCAATGACCTGAAAATCATCTGGAGCTGAATATATTGGTTGTAGGGGCATGGTTCCATGCAGGAGCTGATAAGTGACTGCGGCCATTATGTTGTCGTCAGATCCGGTGTCGTAGAGTGTCTTCTGAAAAGAGAATCCATTGATTGCGCACTCGATGCTTGGAACACCAGGATCGTCCTTCTTGATCAAGAAAGGTGACTTGAGTCGATGATGTTGACCTCTTCCGACAAGGATCCAATGTTTTAAGTCTTCTGGACAAGACTTTCCACCATCTTCATCCTTTAGGTGCATCATTTGATTAGGTGTGGACCTTGACGTCTGCACCTCTTGATACGGTGTCACCCATGTTCTTCTTTGCCCAGCAGTTCGAAGTATGGTGTTGGCAATATCCTGCTCAGTGTGTTTGTGCTCATAGATCCAGGTCCTTCACTTGGTGGAGTCTGGGAGTTGTAAAACTCCTCCATGTTTTGCTTGAAGTGTACCTGTTCATAAAGACAAGGCAGAGATCAAGTGCATGGGCTCTGTTGGTGGAAAACACTAACAGAACCAAAAGTGTATTTGTTCTTCTCTAACCTTAATCATAGTGAGCAAGACAAAGTTGATGGATAATAAGATCATGAGTGTAGTATTTGAAACATTTGTCAGATCAGATGGCTCAACCTAATGGAAAGATAATCTATCTATATTTATGTTTTGTTTATATCTTCCAAAGATTGAATGTGCAACATATTAGCTTATATGTTTAGGAGCGTGGGATCACGAAGGTAGTTCTAAGAACAAAGATTAAAGGACTAAACATGTTGAATTAATTGAGTTGGTTAATCTGGAGATATAAATCATACATGTTTGTCTCTTTATTTATGTGAATGCTAGAACCAAGGAGAAGCTTATAAAAGCGATAGTCAAGTACCTTAAGGTGTTATACTTGAAGAGTGACGGTACAGTATCACCTTGTGGAAGCTTTCCTTTCTTAGCGGTTGTGCATCGTGTTTGTGGCACCCTCCATGAATCATCTCTTATGAGCCATGTCTTTCTTGTGCAAATTGTTAAACTTCATGTGTCACTTTCTTCATCTCCAATGCGAGTTTATCTCAGGACTTCCCAGGTTGATATTGAAAGTTTTCCTGCAGGGGTTAGTCCAACAAAATATCCCATATCTACTATAGCATACTATCGGCTTAAAAATCAACCTAGACACCATGTCTAATTTAATTTAGAAGGGCATTTTAACCTAAGCACCATGCTTAATTTAAAATCCCTTGGAAGTAAGATCATCATTCCTAAACTAAGAACCATGCTTAATTAAGAGATAAATGAAACTATTCCAAACCTAGACATATACTAAAGCAAATAAAGGTAGCATGAGAGCATTTATAGAGATCTACTTAAGTGGAGATGAAGTAGTGTAATTAGTATTTAACAAATTGTGCATGTCTCAAAGGTAAGGACAACCAACGTAGCAACATGGCAAAAGATGTTTTTATGTAAAGTACTTCCCCAAGCTTGAATTCAAGTTTGGATGAATTTAATTCAATGTTGTGTGATGGTTGGTTGGACATACACTGTGCTTGTCATTCATCCGATCTTCTTGCTCCAATCCTGGAAAGGTTAGTGACAAGAATACCCGAAGGAATATTTCTACAATTATCTTTATATGCTCAAGGCAATGTTGCAAATAATTAGAAGTTCATGTTATGATCTGATAAGTGCTTGTTTTAGGACACTAAGCTTGTCCTTGGGAAACCATCAAGTTATGTTGGTGAAGTGGTTTCCCCTCCAACACCTACCTATATCAAGATCAACTCAACGAGATCTGCAATATTTATTATAGACATATGCATCGACAACCGCCCTTTTAAAGTTTTTATAAATGAAGAGGAAGAGGGGGTTGGAGATCTCAAATGTGGTAAGGATGGAGAGGCAAATTGATTGGAGAGATGTTTTATATGAGCAAGGACTGGGTGAGGTATTTATGAAATAACTTCCATTCTCACTGTTGTTTCTCTCATTCTTAAACTCCAAGGATGATTCTTCATGAATGCTTAAAATTCCTCTAGGATTGTCTCTCAAGTTTGTTTTATCTATCCATTCAATGGCGATAGCACATGGATTTTTAATGCCCTCTAGCCATTGATGTTGCTCTTCTCGGTCCTCCTTCTTATGCATGGAATGTCTAGAGAGATTGATAGGATTATCGGGAGGTTCAAGAGAAAAAGCATAGTAGAAATTATTAAGCTCAAGGATGGGTTGGATAGCCGAATTATGGGATTGAAATGTTTGGAAAACGGCTATTGAAACTTCCTTTCCTCGTATGGGAGATGATTCCTTCTCTATCTCTATGATTTTTCTATGAAGACTAGTACAAGAAGGATGTCCACGAATGAAGACATACCTTCCGTTACTAACTGATAAAGAAAGAAGGACTCTACCAAAGGTTATATGATTAAGACCAATGTGAAAATATCTAGGAAAAACATGGTCTTGCAGGGCTAGGTCTAAACCAGAATTTATAGAAAGATTAACAGATTCCCTAGGTGTAGCTAAAAGTGCATTATCTTTTTGATTAAAAGATAGGACCTCAGCTATAGAAAAGGGTTGGTTTTGACCTATTGCAATCAACTCCGGACACAGATCATAATTAGGGGCAGGACGTGTTGACTCCCATGGTCTATGGCTGGTCTCCGAAGGTGCAAAGAATTTAATAATAGGTATGGAATTTGAGTTATCCAAAAAAATAAAAAGATAAAAGAATAAAAGTATAAAAGTATAATACAAGATAATAGCAAGACTCAAAATTATCTCAGCAAACCATCTTTCTCCCCGGCAACGGCGCCAGAAATGCTTGTTGATATTTGGTAACACAATAAGGAAACGATCCGCAAGCGCACGGATATCGGTGAGCATTTCACTCGGGAGGTTATCCAGAGTTATCGTATTTATATTTTTACCACTGGGAGAAAGGGTGCATCTGACTAACCAAATCTATTGCTACTATCCCTTTAGGCTACAAAGAATGTCTTTCGATGTGAGTGATAAATAGAGAAGACTGCAACCGTAGTCTCCTTCTAACCTTGGTAAGGATGATCTACTGTTCTAATGGGGAGGCTAACGGAATCTAGACACCACAAAGGATGTTCAACCCGCACCTATAAACCCTATCCTTCCTGCTAACGAGATGTGATCTGCAAAGGTAACTCGGAATTGTCACGTTCCTCACTACTACCACGGTCCAGCTAGTCAGGGAATATCTATGAGTACCCCAGCCTAAACACCACGTTTACGCCAGCAATGATTACTCTAAACTCTACGCGAAGAGATTAAAGTAAACTCATAAACCATAAGAACAATAAAACAAGAACTTACTAGAATTTAGAAGTCGAAATACTGAAGAATCCTAGGAGCAAGCTTCGGGTTAGGAGAACTTGATCCCGCAGGTACAAGCTTGGAGTAGACACCGACAGGCCGGGCTTCCTCCAATCTACACCTCCACTCTATCTCTCTCAATCTAGTAGAAACTAGAAGATCTATTTCTACTTTACATTGGTTGCTAAGCCTAAAAAGAAATATTAATTAGAGAAGAGGTTTTCCTTCGAGGGCACCCCTCAATCTCTATGATAATTTCTTCATGTCTTCTCTAGGGGCCAGGGGGGTCTCCTTATATAGTCCTCACCTTCTATGCGTTTTTGGGTCGATAGGCGAGGTGGTACTATGTTATTCTGGATCCAATAGGTCGGTGGAGATCTCCTGAGAGAAAGAGTCCTGATTGGGCTCGACAGGTGGGCGGGCGCCCAGGTCCTGGCCCTGTTTCGCCTCTGCTTTGGTCTCGTGGCTTCTGGAGTCTTCTAGATGGTAGAAAATTGCGCGGTGCGTTGATATCTCTATGTAATCCTGAATGTGGGCCTTTCTTCCTTATTTCCTGATAACCCCCTGCAGAAATAGACAAACACCAAAACTCGTGGAATTCTGTCAGATAAAACCCTAAGTCTAGATGTTTATTTCATTTGGATCCTTTTCTTTGTTTATTTGATAATTAAATTTGATACTTAAGGACCGTCAACATATGGTAAATAATATCTATGTATGAAGTTTTCTTATTAAAGTTGCAAATGTATATATTGGACATGTAATAATGATGCTTTTAAACTTTGTTTCCAGCCGCAAAAGCAAGGAAAGGACGTGCCCTTTACACTAAAGACTCTGGAAAATATAGTAGCAGACTTGTGCGGTTTTATTATGAGAGAAATAATTTCAAGTCATGGTGCATATTTTGATCATGAGGGTGATTTAGCAAGTGATAAATTTAGAGCGCTGACAGACACAATAGGTCTAAATCTGAAGTGAAATGACATGTAAACACTGTATGGTTGTGCGGATAACAAGCATTGACGTGTATATATGTAATTTTATGGTTGATGTTTGATTTCATGTTTACAATTCTATAATATATATATGTGGTGTATGTATGATGTAATTTTATGGCTCATGTATATATATATATATATATATATATATATATATATATATATATATATATATATATATATATATATATATATATATATATATATGTGTGTGTGTGTGTGTGTGTGTATGATGTTTAGCACTGTGTGGTGTGGGAAAATTGAAATATATATAAAATATTATTTACACATGCGGCGGAGTGTGAGTCGCTTGTGAAAATTTGGTTTTCAGAGGCGGCTGACTAGGTGAGCCGCCTATGAAAACCTAATTTTGACAGGCGGCTCACACTACCCCGCCTATACTGTGGTCCATTTTGTACCGACCCCTAGTACAGGCGGTGAACTTGGCCGCGTGCGAAGATGCTTCTAGCACCGCTTGTAAAAATGTTTTCTGTAGTAGTTATAGTACATTCATTAAGAGAAAACCACATCAGATCGAGACAATGTCGCTGCTCCAATCCCTCTCCGCCATGGATCCAGACATGCAGGCTAGTGAGGAAAAGATGGTTGCTGTTGACGGTCCTTAAGTATCAAATTTAATTATCAAATAAACAAAGAAAAGGATCCAAATGAAATCAACATCTAGACTTAGGGTTTTATCTGACAGAATTCCACGAGTTTTGGTGTTTGTCTATTTCTGCAGGGGGTTATCAGGAAATAAGGAAGAAAGGCCCACATGTCGGGATTACATAGAGATATCAACCCACCGCGCAATTTTCTACCATCTAGAAGACTCCAGAAGCCACGAGACCGAAGCGGAGGCGAAACTGGGCCAGGCCCAGGGCGCCCGCCCTGGTAGCCTGGGCGCCCGCCCCCCTGTTGGAGCCAAATCAGGACTCTTTCGCTCGGGATGTTCCACCGACCTATTGGATCAAGGAAAACATAGTACCACCTCACCTATCGACCCAAAAACGCATAGAAGGGGAGGACTATATAAGCAAGGCCCCCCTGGCCCTGGAGAAGACAAGAAATTATCATAGAGATTGAGGGGTGCCCTCGAAGGAAAACCTCTTCTCTAAATAATATTTCTTTTTAGGCTTAGCAACCAATGTAAGGTAGAAATAGATCTTCTAGTTTCTACTAGATTGAGAGAGATAGAGTGGAGGTGTGGATCGGAAGAAGGCCGGCATGTCGGTGTCTACTCCGAGTTGTACCTACAGGATCAAGTCTCCTAACCCGAGGCTTGCTTCTAAGATTCTTCAGTAATTCGACTTCTAATACTAGTAAGTTCTTGTTTTATTGTTCTTTGGTTTATGAGTTTACTTTAATCCTCTTCCGGTTGAGTATTAGAGTAATCACTTGTTAGCGTAAACGTGGTGTTTAGGCTAGGGTACTCATAGATATCCCCTGACTAGCTGGACCGTGGTAGTAGCGAGGAACGTGACATTTCCGAGTTACCTTTGTAGATCACATCTCGTTAGCAGGACGGGTAGGGTTAAAGGTGCGGGTCAAACATCCTTTGTGTTGTCTAGATTCCGTGAGCCTCCCCAATAGAACAGTAGATCATCCTTACCAAGGTTAGAACGAGACTACGGTTGCAGTCTTCTCTATACATCACTCACATCGAGAGACATTCTTTGTAGCCTAAAGGGGTAGTAGCAATAGATTTGGTTAGTCAGATGCACCCTTTCTCCCAGTGGTAAAAATATAAATACGATACTCTGGAAAACCTCCCGGGTGAAATGCTCACCGATATCCGTGCGCTTGCGGATCATTTTCTAATTGCGTTACCAAATATCAACAAGCATTTCTGGCGCCGTTGCCGGGGAGAAAGACGGTTTGCTGAGATAACTTTGAGTCTTGCTATTATCTTGTATTATACTTTTATACTTTTATTCTTTTATCTTTTTATTTTTATCTTTATGGATAACTCAAATTCCATACCTATTATTAAATTCTTTGCACCTTCGGAGACCAGCCATAGACCATGGGAGTCAACACGTCCTGCCCCTAATTATGATCTGTATCCGGAGTTGATTGCAATAGGTCAAAACCAACCCTTTTCTATAGCTAAGGTCCTATCTTTTAATCAAGAAGATAATGCACTTTGAGCTACACCTAGGGAATTTGTTAATCTTTCTATAAATTCTGGTTTAGACCTAGCCCTACAAGACCATGTTTTTCCTAGATATTTTCACATTGGTCTTAATCATATAACCTTTGGTAGAGTCCTTCTTTCTTTATCTATTAGTAAAGGAAGGTATGTCTTCATTCGTGGACATCCTTCTTGTACTAGTCTTCATAGAAAAATCCTAGAGATAGAGAAGGAATCATCTCCCAGACGAGGAAAGGACGTTTCAATAGCCGATTTCCAAACATTTCAATCCCATAATTCGGCTATCTATCCCATCCTTGAGCTTAATAGTTTCTACTATGCTCTTTCTCTTGAACCTCCCGATAATCCTATGAATCTCTCTAGACATCCCATGCATAAGAAGGAGGATCGAGAAGAGCAACATCAATGGCTAGAGGGCATTAAAAATCCATGTGCTATCACCATTGAATGGATAGATAAAACAAACTTGAGAGACAATCCTAGAGGAATTTTAAACATTCATGAAGAATCATCCTTGGAGTTTGAGAATGAGAGAAACAACAGTGAGCGTGGAAGTTATTTCATAAATACCTCACCCAGTCCTTGCTCATATAAAACATCTCCCCAATCAAATGGTCTCTCCATCCTTACCACATTTGGGATCTCCAACCCCCTCTTCCTTTCTATTTATAAAAACTTTAAAAGAGCGGTTGTCGATGCATATGTCTATAATAAATATTGCAGATCTCGTTGAGTTGATTGATAGTTTCCCAAGGACAAGCTTAGTGTCCTAAAACAAGCACCTATCAGATTGTGACATGAACTTCTAATTATTTGCAACATTGCCTTGTGTATTGAGCATATTGAGATAATTGTAGAAATATTCCTTCGGGTATTTTTGCCACTAACCTTACCAGGATTGGAGCAAGAAGATCGGATGAATGACAAGCACAAGGTATGTCCAACCAACCATCACACAACATTGAATTAAATTCATCCAAACTTGAATTTTGCAAAATTCAAGCTTGGGGGAGTACTTTACATAAAAACATCCTTTGCCATGTTGCTACGTTGGTTGTCCCTACCTTTGAGAGATGCTCAATTTGTTAAGTACTAATCACACTACTTCATCTCCACTTGAGTAGATCTCTATAAATGCCATCGTGCTACCTTTGTTTATCCTAGTAAGTGTTGGTTTGGAAGTACTCGACATACTTCCATTGGCTTTTAAATTAAGCATGGTGCTTAGGTTAAACAGCCTTCCTTAATCTGATTAGACATGGAGTCTAGTTTGGTTACTGAACTAAAAACTGCTTGTGTAGATATTGGCATATTTTGTGGGACTAACCCCTGCAGGAAAACTTTCAATATCAACCTGGGAAGTCCTGAGATACAAACTCATTGGAGATAAAGGAGACACATGAAATTTAACATTTTGCACAAGAAGGACATAGCTCATTCATCATAAAGAGATGATTCATGGAGGGTGCCACAAACACGATGCACAACCACTAAGAAAGGAAAGCTTCCACAAGGTGATACTATACCATCACTCTTCAATAACATCTTAAAGTACTTGATTATCACTTTTATAAGTTCTCTTTCGTTCTGGCATACACATGAATAAAAGAGACAAACATGTATGATTTATAACTCCAAATTAACCAACTCAATTAATTCAGCATGTTTAGTCCTTTAATCTTTGTTCTTAGTGATACCTTCGTGATCTCACACTCCCAATCATATAAGCTAAAATGTTGCACATTCAATCTTTGGGAAGATATAAAGAAAAAAGACATATACATAGATAGATTATCTTTACATTAGGTCGATCAATCTGAACTGACAAATGTTTTAAATACTACACTCATGATCTTATTATCCATCAACTTTGTCTTGCTCACTATGCTTAAGGTTAGAGAACAACAAATACACTTTTGGTTCTGTTGGTGTTTTCCACCAACAGGGCCCATGCACTTGATCTCTGCCTTGTCTCCATGAATAGGTACACTTCAAACAAAACATGGAGGAGTTTTACAACTCCCAAATTCCACTAAGTGAAGAACCGGGATCTACGAGCACAAACACAATGGAGATTAGACACTTAGTTTCCTAAAGGAAATATTGAAGAACCTCTGTGTCCGAGTTGGTACCTTGTACGCTCCAGCAAACTTCGTGGTGATAGAGACTGGTACTGAGAAGAGGGCACCCATCATCTTAGGGAGGCCATTCCTAAACACCAGAGCAGTCATCTACGCTAATGCTGCCAAGATCAGTCTCTATATCAAGGGGAAGAAGGAGAGTTTCCTTCAAGAACAAGACTACACAAGCTTCAGAGCAATCCCGACATGAACCAAGCAAGAGGACCAACAGGAGGAAAAGGAACAAACAAATGTGGACCGAGTCAGCTAAGATGGTCACTGCAGCTCAAGGAGATACTCTTTTCAGAAGACACTCTACGACACCGGATTTGACGACAACATAATGGCCGCAGTCACTTATCAGCTCCTGCATGGAACCATGCCCCTACAACCAAGATACATTCAGCTTCAAACAATTTTCAGGTCATTGACATGGGAGAAGACAAGTATGATCCACCCACCATCCTTGGAAGACCGTTCCTCAACACTATCAAAGCCATTATCTATATTGGAACCGGAGAAGTCCACATGCACTTCCCCTCTGAGAAAGGTACGCCACTACTTTAATGATTATATAGTTGAAGATTCTAAACAGGTCAGGACAAGAAGAAGACAACGCAACCGCAACCAGAGGAGGCAAATCATCAAGGACGGATGGGTAGACTACGAAGGAAAAGTGATAAGGACTGAAGACATACAACTTGAACAGAACTGTCCTGAGGAGACCGTAGCACCGAGTTAGGTGTGGAGAGAGAAGATAGTTATACACGACGAAGAGGCGCCGCCGGAATCACCGACTACGCCACCTAGCGAATCCGAGGACGACTAAGAAAACGGAGAGTCCCGTTCAGAGGACTTAAAAATACCGAACGCCTTGCCAAGAGGTAAACTTGGTAGTTATCCTTTCTCTTTTAATTATTTCAAATAGTTTACTTAGTTAATCATGTTCGTATTATCCTAGAAAGAAAATAAAAATGCGAAAAAAAAACTGTAAGCCCCCTGTGAGTAGACGAGTGACATAAAACCCATAAGTACATTCACTGTGGTGGCATAAAAATAAAATAAATATTTTTCTGCTTTATAAAAACAAAAATATAAAAACAGGGAGTAATATTTATTAAGGAGTCTCAACATGATAAAGGCTAGATATTTATGCTAACACTTAATCAGTTCCACAAGCTTTGTTGTCTATTTGAGCTCCACAGAATTTAAGAATCAAGAAGACTAGCAGACGAAGGACATTCTAATCGCTGTCAAAATACTGCTGACTTTCAAACACACCTCTGCCACCTGCTAGCTACATCAAGAGAAATTACGTCAAAATTCAGCTTGGGGGAGAGCACCCCCATTTATCTCGATAAGTATTTCTATCTATCTTTATACTTATACTATATTAGAATATAAGTACACATAACTATGAAAAACCAAATAAAAATTTTATGCTTATATATATTTTGCTTAGTATGTTTAATAAATAAATAAAGTGGCTATGCTAATCTGTATCTAATAAAAGTTAAGCATGGATATGATGAATAGTTGCTCTGCCTAATTTGCAAATTTAAAGTTCTCTCTCAAGTTTAGATATAACTATTATAATTTAAGGCTTGCTCTAGACCTAAACTTGTGGGATGAAAACTTGATCTGAAGTCTAAGTTGTTAACGGATACGATATGGGAAGGTTGAGCTGCTGTTTATCTGTTCTTAGAGATGCTAGAATTCTGGAGAATTTTACCTTTAAAATCTTTAAAATGTTGCATGATGAGTTCCTGTATGATGAGAGTTTAAATTCCTACCACATCCACATATACATGCTTGCTAGACCTTGAGCCACACATTTACTATTTACTGCTTATGAGCATTGAGTGTGGTCAAGCTGTGTAGACCCTTAGGAGCTTGTCATGTGGTTAAATCAAGATTTCACTTGCACATCCACTCATATATGCTACTTCTATTCCGGAAGTACCATCCACATATATCCATCCATTTCTATCTCCAGAACCACTCAAAAATATTCTACTCCTAATCCGGGAGAGAATAACCAAAAATATTTCTGTCTTTCTCTTGTGAAATAAATGCTCAAGTTATCTTGTTACTACCACTTGCTATATTATCTCAAGAGATGAGTGCTCTTAAAAAAAAAGAAAAAATATACGAGGAAATAAAAAGGAGCAAGTGCTCGGAACCTCGAAAGAAAAAGAAAAAAGTGAGACGAGAGGTAAAAATGGACAAGTGTCCGACAGTAGAATTAGGGGTACAAGATACCCACCTGAGAGGTAAGAAAAAGAAAATATAGAGCATCTCATTCTCCCCAAAAAGCTTCTAAGTGCAAGAAAGGTATGTATCCCCTTAAAAGAGCAAAAGTAGAATTAGACTTTCACCATTGTTATCACCATCATCACCATACACCATACATTCGCCACACATGCACATCTTGATTTGACTTATTGACTTGTTTCTCTGGATCCATGGTTTGACTATGCAATAAATGTCTTATAAGTATGTATACTTTATGTCCCACCTATGAGCTCCAGATATTAAAGCCTTATTAGAGTAGGGTGAGAGAGAAGACAATGTCACTATGCTTCATACCACAAATACTACATATCTTGAGAGAAGGCATATACCATCACTGCCTTGGTAAGGATCCAAAAATACCACAAAAGAGAGACCTGAGAGAATCATACAAGGAATTTCTGAGTTTTATTTGAAAATCTGCAAAAAA
Organism: Sorghum bicolor; assembly: GCF_000003195.3. NCBI lineage: Eukaryota > Viridiplantae > Streptophyta > Magnoliopsida > Poales > Poaceae > Sorghum > Sorghum bicolor. The sequence goes on along the minus strand of NC_012879.2, from coordinate 12,073,921 downwards.
ACCCCAGAGCTATAGCTGATCAAGAATAAGAGACATGGCACTTGGCCAGACTGTTCTATCTTTTAACCACTCAAGACAGAAGTGACAGTTACAAGTCCCATGGTGAAGGTAAAGTAAGTAAGTTTTAAGTCTTGACAGTTTACTCTAACTCAGAGATGAGATCTTATTTAAAAAAGCATGTGTACATCAATTTTTTTAAAAAAATATTGCAACAATTTATGATCCATAGCTGAGTCTATCCTTGCTCAGGGACGAGCAAGAGGTAAGCTTGGGGGAGTTTGTTGACGGTCCTTAAGTATCAAATTTAATTATCAAATAAACAAAGAAAAGGATCCAAATGAAATCAACATCTAGACTTAGGGTTTTATCTGACAGAATTCTACGAGTTTTGGTGTTTGTCTATTTCTGCAGGGGGTTATCAGGAAATAAGAAAGAAAGGCCCACATGTCGGGATTACATAGAGATATCAACCCACCGCGCAATTTTCTACCATCTAGAAGACTCCAGAAGCCACGAGACCGAAGCGGAGGCGAAACTGGGCCAGGCCCAGGGCGCCCGCCCTGGTAGCCTGGGCGCCCGCCCCCCTGTTGGAGCCAAATCAGGACTCTTTCGCTCGGGATGTTCCACCGACCTATTGGATCAAGGAAAACATAGTACCACCTCACCTATCGACCCAAAAACGCATAGAAGGGGAGGACTATATAAGCAAGGCCCCCCTGGCCCTGGAGAAGACAAGAAATTATCATAGAGATTGAGGGGTGCCCTCGAAGGAAAACCTCTTCTCTAAATAATATTTCTTTTTAGGCTTAGCAACCAATGTAAGGTAGAAATAGATCTTCTAGTTTCTACTAGATTGAGAGAGATAGAGTGGAGGTGTGGATCGGAAGAAGGCCGGCCTGTCGGTGTCTACTCCGAGTTGTACCTACAGGATCAAGTCTCCTAACCCGAGGCTTGCTTCTAAGATTCTTCAGTAATTCGACTTCTAATACTAGTAAGTTCTTGTTTTATTGTTCTTTGGTTTATGAGTTTACTTTAATCCTCTTCCGGTTGAGTATTAGAGTAATCACTTGTTAGCGTAAACGTGGTGTTTAGGCTAGGGTACTCATAGATATCCCCTGACTAGCTGGACCGTGGTAGTAGCGAGGAACGTGACATTTCCGAGTTACCTTTGTAGATCACATCTCGTTAGCAGGACGGGTAGGGTTAAAGGTGCGGGTCAAACATCCTTTGTGTTGTCTAGATTCCGTGAGCCTCCCCAATAGAACAGTAGATCATCCTTACCAAGGTTAGAACGAGACTACGGTTGCAGTCTTCTCTATACATCACTCACATCGAGAGACATTCTTTGTAGCCTAAAGGGGTAGTAGCAATAGATTTGGTTAGTCAGATGCACCCTTTCTCCCAGTGGTAAAAATATAAATACGATACTCTGGAAAACCTCCCGGGTGAAATGCTCACCGATATCCGTGCGCTTGCGGATCATTTTCTAATTGCGTTACCAAATATCAACAGTTGCGGACCTCTATCTGAAGGTGGCCGAGGCCTTGGATTCAGTGTCACTGGGTCTACTGGTGCCTCGCCAAACCTCATGCGCCAACTTGCCTTCTCCACAACCAGAAGACAATGAACGGCTGGATTATTGAAGGGCCATGGCATAGCGAAGGGATGCCGCCTTGCTAGACAGGTGTAGCGAAGGGATGCCGCCTTGCTAGACAGGATAACTAGCCTTGGGATGGTGCCGCGTTGCGACCTCCGACAAGGAAGGGGATCCTACGGGATGCTAGGTGAGCAACATTATCGGGCGATGTGAACCATAAACACAATCCCAATCTCATTTTCGCCTCTTACCAATCCCAAATCAGCAAATTTCTCATGCCAATCTCTAGCACAGCACAGGAGCATAGGTTGGCAGATCCGGACAGTAAAAAACAGAGGCAGCAGAGGGAGGAGCTCACCGAGGCAGGGCACCTGAGCAACGCTTGTTCGTGACACAGGCTAGCCGACACCGTCGTTGCCGCTTCGCCTCCGTAGCTGGGAAGCCGCTCTGCCTCCGCTGCCTCCTCCGCTTGGACGCTGCTCCAACTTTGAGACGCAGCTCTCCTACGCCGCTCTGCCTCCATTGTCTCCTCCACTCGAACGCCGCTTTGACTACGGGACGCTGCTGCCTCTTTCCTAGAGCACGGGACGCAAGGTGGGAGAGGCATAGCACAGGAGGCAGATTCACGCGCGCTGTCGCTCGGCGGCTGGACGGGAGGTGCGGGGCGGTGGGACGAACGCCACTGTTCGTTGATCCAAGAGTTGTTCGAGCCACCGTCCCTAAATAGCGGCGTTCGTCCCACCGCCCTGCACCTCCCATCGAGCTGCCGAGCGACGGCGCGCGTGAATCCGCCTATCCGACGCCGCCTACGCTCGTAAGAAGGGAGGAGGAGCCGCATGTAACATTCCAAAAATTCATATTCAAAAATCACTCGCATTAAAAAAATATTTTCAAAATATATTTTAAAAACTATAAAATAATTTGAGCTCTATAGTATCTCTATCTAATCCATCCATATTTTTTTTATTTTTCGCGCACAAATAACAACGAGTACCAGCAAGCTTACATGCAAGAAAACATAGCAGTGCACACACACGAATATATCTCATGCATGCATGCATGAATGCAGGACATCACGCACCGTCCATTTGCATGCACTTGCATGCAAGGACACGGTGATTAGGCACCGTCCATTTGCATGCGTCGTGCATGCAAATTAGGCACCGACCATGCGCTACAGTAGCATTTTTAATGGCACGCAGCTGAGCGCTTTGGCCTATAAAAAGCCAGCCTCGGGTGCTCACTCTCACCACCCGAGAAACACGTTCACTCACTCGCTCACTCGCTCTCACTTCGCGTATACCGTATACGGCCATACGCACAAGCCGAGCTCGACTGTCGTCGCAAGACGAGGTGAGCAGCTCATGAGCATCTCCTTGCTCTTCTCTGTCTTTCTGTAGTATTTTTCTGTATTTTTCGTTGTATTTGTCTGTACCGATTCACTGCCAAGAACTCCACGAATAGAACCATGACATACAGAAGAGTTCTAATGACCCCTGCTAATTTCTCTCTAACCATGCATGTGTGGGCCATAAGCATTAACTCTAAATAGTACATGCATGCATGCAACATGCACTACCGCCAAAATTCATCTCGTGAAGCATGTATTTCTTAATCATCGTTAGCCTTTTTCGCATGATTAAAGTCCGGTCATTTTACAAATACCACATGCTAACTCTGATTTTAATAATTTTTTTCCTAAATTCATCTAAAATCATGATCTACCTTCCATATTAATTTCATGATTTTTGGAGCTCATTTGAATTTATATGATTATTTATCTGTGCCTGTTATCTGTATCGTTCGTCGTGTATTTTAGCTGACGGAGTGAACGAGCCGGAAAACGAGAACGTTGGAAACGAGTACCGCGAGTTTGACGCCGAGGACCCGGACTGTCAGCAGGAGTTTGCCGAGGACGGAGGCAAGTCCAACCGATCCCCTTTGATGCATATTGATCCTATTTTTAAATACAACCCGTAGAAGCCGTTTTAAATATTGCATGTACGATATATGTACGAAGTATTTTCGCTGCTTAGTTAAAACCTGTTGAATAGCCATCCTTGAATTGATATTACGCGGTAATTGTCTTGTTCAAACCTAGGAACAAATAATATGCTATGACAGAAATATTATTATTTAGTATGCTTAGGACTTGTTACTTATCCTGGATACTCATCGCTATATTTTTCAAATATAATGATTTTAAGAGTAAAAGGTGTGAGTGGTGAAAATAAATTGTGGGTATTATGAAAGGGTTAATGAACAAGTTATAGATGTGATTACTATAGAGATGGGGCGGATGGGATCTCTTATGGGGATGCCCTGGTGTTGTGGCTTATACCTTGCGGGGTTAAGCGTGAAGATATCCGCCTTGTCTCGATTAAGGACTGAGTTGATGATTCATCTTGCCTAACTCATTTATCGTACAACCACTCGCCTTGCATGAGAAAGGCTTAGTCTAAATCCCTCTAGTTAGTATGGCAATCACCTGGAGGCAGGTGTGCAACGGGACACTAAGTGATGTATGTGAAATTGTGGAAATATATGAAAATAGCTTTGTGAATTATTGTGGTATCATGAGATGTGGCCTTAGTGTTTCCGTGGTGAGCGCCATTACTTAGCTATGGAGGGTAATGACTTTGATGGATCTGTGCTTGCACGACGGTGTAAGTTATGGTATCCTACTTGTGGGAAAAGTGTACAACCTCTGCAGAGTGCAAATCTATCTGGATAGCCGTGTCCGCGGTCTCGGACGGGTTATGGTTTGGTTTCAACAACTAGATGGGTTGGGATGAGTGAAAACATGAGAGTGAGTGTGATTTTGGAAATAAATGGTTGACTGCCATTGTGTTGTGGGAACAAAGGTTCAACAACACTTAAAATTGTGATCAAACCCCCATTTTCAGAAATACTATCATATGTGGAAAAAGAGGTCTTTTACAACAGTATTTGTGAAATGAAACCTTGCATGTGTAAAAAGATAGCTTTATGCAAATAAAACTAAGCCTCATCCTTGATTTATCCATATGCATATATATTGTTATCCCCTTCCGTAGGGTAAGGTTGGATTTGCTGAGTACTTTGTACTCACCTTTACTTTATTAAACAGAGGAAGATCCGGACTTCGATCCTGAAGTGGCGTTCGAGTAAGGTCGTGTCTGCACCCAACTAAGCATGTGGCATTGGGACTCGTCAGATGTTCGATGGCGATATCGTTTGTTTCTGGGTCCTTTGGACCTATGTTGTATTTTGGTGTCTTATTATTATCGCGTGCCTTCCTTCTCCATGCTTTCCAAGACTACTGCGCTGAAACTTATCTGATGTAATAAATGTGTTACTAGCCTCCTGGGACTAGTATTGTATCACATTTGAGTTCCTGATTTACCAGGGGCGCTTCAGGTGGTATCAGAGCCGTAGTTGGCTGTAGGACGCGACCTTAGGGTTTTCTGGACCAGTATTTTACTAAATAAACGTATTTTACAAAAGTTCTTACCCTCTTCCCTCTATTTGAAAAAAATATTTACTCTCATCTATGTCTCTCAGATGGCAGAAGGAGTTTGGACCAGCAGTTACTGTCTAAGTGTAGAAGGCTTTCCCAAGCTCTTGTATGCTACCATGCAGAAATTTGGAATCAAGGATCGCCCAGAATATGAAGGCAGAGAATATGAAGAACATGAGACCGAGCGGTGTGAAGTTACCATCTATATTGGGAAAAGTGAGGACTTCCCTAACATAGCCGAAGCTTGGAGTATGACTGCGACCGGATTTCGGTTTGCAGATACATATCAAGCCGTCGCCCGCAAAGCCTTGGGGTACCTATGCCAAATCTACGAGAAGCCCATCACACGTACACCCATGAGGTTCTTTCCACCCGACGAAAAAGACCGACCAGTTTGGAGGACCCGCATAGAGCTCTTGCAAGGACGTTACTCACTTGAAGATGACCCAACTGTGGTATTCATGACCACATACCTACTTGCCCTAGATAAGCAATACGATGAGCAGGCCTCAGAGTTAAGGAAGTGCATCCATCGTGCGGAGGAAGGCGAGATCATAGTTAGAAAGCTCCATGTGCAGCTTGCGGAAGCTCGGGCCCAAGCAGCTGCAGCCGAGAGTCGTGAAACTGCCATTGCTGAAGTCTTGAAGGCAGCTGAAGACCGCCATGCTCAGGACTTGAAGGATGCCTACCTTATCACCAGGATCAAAATAAGGATGTTAGCAGAGGAAGACCAAGAGCCCATAGTCCTAAAAGGTATCCCAATCATGTCCCTAAAAACCAAAAGAAAGATGGACATAGAAGGGCCATCAGCTCCCCCACCCACAGAAGCCTCTCATGAAGCTTTAGAGTTGGAGTCCACTAAGGAAGAAGGATTTCCCCTCCTCACCCAGCTAGCACCAAAAGAAGACAGTGACCCACCTCTTAGTCCAAAAGAAGAACCACAAATGCCGGAAGCGTGATCCTCCTCAACACCAAAGGAAGAAGCTGTTCTGTCCGAAGAAGTTGAAGAATAGTAGCACCTAGTTCCTCCTTATGTCTTGGGGAAGTGAAGTTTACTTCACTTTTGTTCAACCCCCAAAGTAGATGAACCGTATTGTAGTACGCTTATTTCGTCCATTACTATGTTGTAAACCGTCCTCTTATTCAAAATATATATTTGTGCTTGTTGGTTGTGCTAAATAATTGAGTGCTCTATGTTGTTCCCTTACGGGATAGCAAGTCTTAAAACTTGCATCTTTTTAAAATATAACGCCTTAACAAAAAAACAACATCACTCAATAGATCTAACTCTTATCTAATGCTTTCTCATCTTAACCAACAAATGCCTCCCAAACCAGCTACCCGCTCTCAACCAAGTGGTCGTGCAGCTAGTAGACAAAGCCAAAATCCAAATGGAAGTCAAGCCAATGCAAATGTTGATGGTATTCATGAAGATGAAGTGAGTTAGACTAGGAACCATAATGAAGGAGATGACTTGCCCCCTCCTCCAGTAATTGACTTAGCACAAGTCATGGCAACTCAGACTCGCCTTCTGGAGACCTTGGCTCAAGGCATGAACCGTCCTAGGAACAACCGTGGAGCCGGAGTCCAAGACAAGATGACTGAATTCATGAGGCTTAAGCCACCCACCTTTACTGGATCTGACAACCCCATGGAAGCAGATGATTGGCTTAAGGTGATTGAAAGGAAGTTGGACACAATCCACTGCGATGGAAGGGATAGAGTTCTTCTAGCATCTCATCAGCTGACAGGAATTGCCTTTTCTTGGTGGGAAGCCTATAGTGGAGCTATAGACAATGCAAACACTATCACATGGGAAGAATTTGTGGACGAATTCCGTCGGTACCACATTCCAGATGGAATCATGAAGCTGAAAGCTGATGAATTTCGCAACTTGAAGCAAGGAAATAAAACTCTAAGTAGTACATCTTCCCAATTCACTGAATTGTCTCGCTATGCCCCAGAATTGGTCAACACCGATGCCAAGAAGCAGACAAAGTTCATAGAAGGATTGACCTGTGAGCTCAGAACCCTCATGACCCCACAGATCTATCTAGACTTCAACACCTTGATGAACAGGACCATTCTGACTGATGTGGCCAAGACCGAAGAAAGGAAAGAAAACAAGCGCAAGTTTCTAGAGCGCAAGGTTCAAGATGGTGCTAGATCCCAGAGGCTGAAAACCTTTAGCCAACCAAGCCAGCGGACTCAAGCCCCAATGCAGTTTCGCTCTCCTGCTAGTGTCTCCAATAACCAAATGCAGTCATCATATCAGCCTAAGACAACCTATCAGAATCAAACTTATGGCAAGACTCAACAGAACAACACTGGTCAAGTCACAAACAATGTTAGGACTTGCTTTAATTGCCATGAGACTGGACACTACATTGCCAACTGTCCCTACAAGAACAACCCACCAGCAGTATCCACTCAGTCCCATATTGTTAATGGACCAAGACCTGCAGTTTCTGGAGTCAACCGTGGTTTCCCTCGCAACAATAGCAACACCAACAATAATAGCCAGATGATGAAGCAACCTCAACAATCCTAAGGTAGATCCCGTGTCAACCATATTCATGCTCAGGATGCTCAGACTGCTTCAGGAGTGGTACTTGGTGAGTTCTTAGTCGATTCAGTACTTGCAACAGTATTATTTGATTCTGGAGCATCACATTCATTCATATCATCAAGCTTTGTTGAGAAGCATCAAATACCCACAGTACTACTAAAGTTACCCCCAATAACCCGAACGCCTGGGTCTGACATCAAATGTCATCTAGGTTGTTCAAATGTAAGGATCATTCTAAGTGGGGTAGTTTTCTTAGCAGACTTAGTAGTGCTCAAGTCCAAAGGAATAGATGTTATCCTCAGAATGGATTGGTTAACCAGACACAATGGAATTATTAGTTGTGCAACCAAGGAAGTATCATTAGTTAACCATGAAGGGATTAAAGTGAAATGCCAAACCCGAGGATCTAAAGTTAATCCAATGGTCTTCAACTTGTATGCAAGGACCATAGAGGAAGTACCAATAGTGCAAGAATACCCTGATGTATTCCCTGAGGAACTACCTTGAATGCCACCAGACAGGGATATAGAGTTCATCATTGATCTTATCCCTAGGACTGCCCCCATAGCCAAGAGACCTTACAGAATGGCTCCGGCAGAGTTAGCTGAACTAAAAGAGCAGCTAAGAGAATTGCAGCAGAAAGGTTATATTAGACCAAGTTCTTCACCATGGGGAGCCCCAGTCTTGTTTGTGAAGAAGAAGGATGGAAGTATGAGGATGTGTGTGGATTATAGGTCCCTAAATGAAGTCACCATCAAGAATAAGTATCCCCTACCAAGGATAGATGACCTTTTTGATCAGCTTAAAGGAGCCAAGTATTTCTCTAAGATTGATTTGAGATCAGGTTATCACCAACTCAAGATCAAGAATAGTGATGTCCCCAAGACAGCCTTTGTAACCAGATATGGACAATATGAGTTTACAGTGATGTCTTTTGGGTTAACCAATGCCCCTGCCTATTTCATGAACCTCATGAATAAGGTATTCATGGAAGAGTTAGATAAGTTTGTTGTAGTCTTCATTGATGACATACTTATCTACTCTAAGAGTGCTGAAGAACATGGGCAACACTTGAGAGTAGTGTTGGAAAAGCTAAGAAGACACAAGTTGTATGCTAAATTCAGCAAGTGTGAATTTTGGCTTGAGAAGGTTGCATTTCTAGGCCACATCTTGACAGCTGAAGGAGTTGCAGTTGACCCTGAGAAAGTAGAAGCTGTCTCCCATTGGCAGCAACCCACCAATGTGAGTGAGGTTAGAAGTTTTCTTGGATTAGCTGGATATTATCGAAGGTTTATAGAAGGATTTTCCAAGATAGCCAGACCCATGACAGAGCTTCTTAGGAAGGGTAAGAAATTCACTTGGACAGAATCATGTGAGAAGAGTTTCCAAGAGTTGAAGAAGAGACTGACAACAGCACCAGTGTTAACCTTGCCGGACATTCACCAAGATTTCATCATATACTGTGATGCCTCAAGACAAGGTTTAGGATGTGTTCTCATGCAAGGAGAAAAAGTGGTTGCTTATGCATCTCGTCAGCTTAGACCTCATGAGAAAAATTACCCTACCCATGATTTGGAGTTAGCAGCTATAGTACATGCTCTCAAGATTTGGAGACACTACCTCATTGGAAACAAGTGTGAAATCTACACTGATCACAAGAGTTTGAAGTACATCTTCACACAGTCAGACTTGAACCTAAGGCAAAGAAGATGATTAGAATTAATCAAGGACTATAACCTTGAGATTCATTACCACCCAGGAAAGGCCAACGTGGTAGCAGATGCCCTAAGCAGAAGGCCATATGGTCAGCAGTTGGTGCCTAAGAACACTCACCTACAAGAAGAGATAGCACAGTTGAACATGCATATAGTACGCCAACCTCAAAATGGCAGTCTGATGGTGTAGCCAACTCTTGTGGAAGAAATCAAACAGACACAACATAAGGATAAGGATCTGATGAAGATTCGTAAGCAAACTGGAGAAAATAAAGCTCCATACTTTAGAGTGGATAACAAAGGAGTATTGTGGTATAAAAATAGGATTTGTGTGCCCAAAGAGGGAAAGTTTCAAGAATTAATCCTTAATGAAGCTCATAACTCAGCTTATTCTATCCACCATGGTGCCACCAAGATGTATATGGACCTAAAAGAAAGATATTGGTGGAATAGCATGAAAGCTGATGTGGCACGATTTGTTGCACAATGTGATGTTTGCCAAAGGGTTAAAGCGGAGCATCAAAAACCAGCAGGCTTGCTCCAGCCATTGCCTATTCCTGTTTGGAAATGGGATGAGATAGGCATGGATTTTGTGAATGGATTACCCAAAACTCTGAAAGGAAATGATTCAATATGGGTAATAGTGGACCGCCTTACCAAGGTTGCTCACTTCATACCTGTACGCACCAAATATAGTGGAGACAAGTTAGCCCAGCTATATGTGGATAACATAGTCAAATTGCATGGTGTGCCAAGTAGGATTGTATCTGACCGAGGTACCCAATTTACCTCTAAGTTCTGGAAAAGTTTGCATGAAGCTATGGGAACCAAGCTAGATTTTAGCTCAGCTTATCATCCTCAAACAGATGGTCAGACTGAAAGAATAAATCAGATTATGGAAGATATGCTAAGAGCATGTGTGCTCACGTATGGTAAAGATTGGGAGAAAAGCCTAACTTATGCAGAGTTCTCCTATAATAACAGTTACCAAGCTAGTTTGGGCATGTCACCTTTTGAGGCCCTGTATGGAAGAAAATGTAGAACCCCATTGATGTGGTCAGAAGTTGGAGAACGAACCTTGCTTGGACCAGCCCTTATAAAAGAAGCAGAAGATTGTGTAGCTGAAATCAGAGAAAAATTGAAAGAGGCACAATCACGTCAAAAGAAGTATTCTGATAAAAGAAGGCGAGAGTTAAGTTTTGCAATTGGAGATTTTGTGTATATCAAAGTCTCTCCTATTCGAGGAACTCGAAGGTTCCAAGTCAGAGGTAAGCTAGCACCTCGGTATATTGGACCATATAAAGTATTACAGAGGATTGGAGCTGTAGCCTATCGTGTTCGGCTACCTGCAGAAATGTCAGATATACACAATGTGTTTCATGTCTCCCAATTGAAGAAATGTCTCAGAGTACCAGAGGAACAAATATCGCCAGACACAGTTGATTTACAAGACGACCTAAGATATCAAGAAGTGCCAATAAAAATCCTAGATACAGTCAGCAAGCAAACTCGAACGACAACAGTCCGAATTTTTCGTGTTCAGTGGAGTAGACACACTAAAGCAGAAGCAACATGGGAAAGAGAAGATGCCCGGAGAAAAGAGTTTCCCCATCTATTTAGGACCCAGCCGAATCTCGAGGACGAGATTCCTTTTAAGTGGGGTAGGTTTGTAACATCCAAAAATTCATATTCAAAAATCACTCGCATTAAAAAAATATTTTCAAAATATATTTCAAAAACTATAAAATAATTTGAGCTCTATAGTATCTCCATCTAATCCATCCATATTTTTTTATTTTTCGCGCACAAATAACAACGAGTACCAACAAGCTTACATGCAAGAAAACATAACAGTGCACACACACGAATATATCTCATGCATGCATGCATGAATGCAGGACATCACGCACCGTCCATTTGCATGCACTTGCATGCAAGGACACGGTGATTAGGCACCGTCAATTTGCATGCATCGTGCATGCAAATTAGGCACCGACTATGCGCTACAGTAGCATTTTTAATGGCACGCAGCTGAGCGCTTTGGCCTATAAAAAGCCAGCCTCGGGTGCTCACTCTCACCACCCGAGAAACACGTTCACTCACTCGCTCACTCGCTCTCACTTCGCGTATACCGTATACGGCCATACGCACAAGCCGAGCTCGACTGTCGTCGCAAGACGAGGTGAGCAGCTCATGAGCATCTCCTTGCTCTTCTCTGTCTTTCTGTAGTATTTTCCTGTATTTTTCCTTGTATTTGTCTGTACCGATTCACTGCCAAGAACTCTACGAATAGAACCATGACATACAGAAGAGCTCTAATGACCCCTGCTAATTTCTCTCTAACCATGCTTGTGTGGGCCATAAGCATTAACTCCAAATAGTACATGCATGCATGCAACATGCACTACCAGCCAAAATTCATCTCGTGAAGCATGTATTTTTTAATCATCGTTAGCCTTTTTCGCATGATTAAAGTCCGGCCATTTTACAAATACCACATGCTAACTCTGATTTTAATAATTCTTTTTCCTAAATTCATCTAAAATCATGATCTACCTCCCATATTAATTTCATGATTTTTGGAGCTCATTTGAATTTATATGATTATTTATTTGTGCCTGTTGTCTGTGTCGTTCGTCGCGTATTTTAGCTGACGGAGTGAACGAGCCGGAAAACGAGAACATTGGAAACGAGTACCGCGAGTTTGACGCCGAGGACCCGGACTGTCAGCAGGAGTTTGCCGAGGACGCCGACGGAGGCAAGTCCAACCGATCCCCTTTGATGCATATTGATCCTATTTTTAAACATAACCCGTAGAAGCCGTTTTAAATATTGCATGTACGATATATGTACGAAGTATTTTTGCTGCTTAGTTAAAACCTATTGAATAGCCATCCTTGAATTGATATTACCCGGTAATTGTCTTGTTCAAACCTAGGAACAAATAATATGCTATGACAGAAATATTATTATTTAGTATGCTTAGGACTTGTTACTCATCCTGGATACTCATCGCTATATTTTTCAAATATAATGATTTTAAGAGTAAAAGGTGTGAGTGGTGAAAATAAATTGTGGGTATTATGAAAGGGTTAATGAACAAGTTATAGATGTGATTACTATGGAGATGGAGCGGATGGGATCTCTTTTGGGATGCCCTGGTGTTGTGGCTTATACCTTGCGGGGTTAAGCGTGAAGATATCCGCCTTGTCTCGATTAAGGACTGAGTTGATGATTCATCTTGCCTAACTCATTTATCGTACAACCACTCGCCTTGCATGGGAAAGGCTTAGTCTAAATCCCTCTAGTTAGTATGGCAATCACCTGGAGGCAGGTGTGCAACGGGACACTAAGTGATGTATGTGAAATTGTGGAAATATATAAAAATAGCTTTGTGAATTATTGTGGAATCATGAGATGTGGTCTTAGTGTTTCCGTGGTGAGCGCCATTACTTAGCTATGGAGGGTAATGACTTTGATGGATCTGTGCTTGCACGACGGTGTAAGTTATGGTATCCTACTTGTGGGAAAAGTGTACAACCTCTGCAGAGTGTAAATCTATCTGGATAGCCGTGTCCGCGGTCTCGAACGGGTTATGGTTTGGTTTCAACAACTAGATGGGTTGGGATGAGTGAAAACATGAGAGTGAGTGTGATTTTGGAAATAAATGGTTCACTGCCATTGTGTTGTGGGAATAAACGTTCAACAACACTTAAAATTGTGATAAAACCCCCATTTTCAGAAATACTATCATATGTGGAAAAAGAGGTCTTTTACAACAGTATTTGTGAAATGAAACCTTGCATGTGTAAAAAGATAGCTTTATGCAAATAAAACTAAGCCTCATCCTTGATTTATCCATATGCATATATATTGTTATCCCCTTCCGTAGGGTAAGGTTGGATTTGCTGAGTACTTTGTACTCACCCTTGCTTTATTAAACAGAGGAAGATCCGGACTTCGATCCTGAAGTGGCGTTCGAGTAAGGTCGTGTCTGCACCCAACTAAGCCTGTGGCATTGGGACTCGTCAGATGTTCGATGGCGATATCGTTTGTTTCTGGGTCCTTTGGACATATGTTGTATTTTGGTGTCTTATTATTATCGCGTGCCTTCCTTGTCCACGCTTTCCAAGACTACTGCGCTGAAACTTATCTGATGTAATAAATGTGTTACTAGCCTCCTGGGACTAGTATTGTATCACATTTGAGTTCCTGATTTACCAGGGGCGCTTCACCGCAGCTCGTGGATCTAGGGGCAGCGGCATCCATCCCACCGCCCTACACCTCCCGTCGAGCCGCCGAGTGACAGCGTGCGTGAATCCGCCTCCTCCGCTATGCCTCTCCTACCTTGCGTCCCGTGCTCTAGGAAAGAGGCAGCGGCGTCCCGGAGTCAAAGCGGCGTTCGAGTGGAGGAGACAATGGAGGTAGAGCGGCGTAGGAGAGCTGTGTCTCAAAGGCAGAGCAGCGTCCGAGCGGAGGAGGCGGCGGAGGCAGAGCGGCTTCCTAGCTACGGAGGCGAAGCGGCAACGACGCGTCGACTAGCCTGCGTCACGAACAAGCGTGATGGCGACGTGATGGCGAGGGAGAGATTGGCCTTGAGGAGATGGAGAGTCGATGTCGGGAAGAGCAGAGTCGCGTGTCACGATTCACGCATGCGCTGGATGGGATGAGTGACGGTTGAGTGATGAGGTTTGGTCCCTAGAATCTGATCCGTTGGATTTGAGTGAGTAAGAGAAAGGAGAGGTTAAAGTAAAATCTTATCCGTTCATTTGAAAGGTTGGCTGATATTAGGTGCAATTTTTTGGGTGGTTGTAGGATAGTCATGACTGTGGTGGATAATTATTGGTGTGGTTGTGTAAAGTTCACAACTGGTGTATTATACGTGGTAGAGACAAACAAAAGTGCTACAGTGTCGAAATCCAAAAAAAATTCGTATCTAAACAAAGCCTATAGCAAATGGAACAAAGAGCAAATGTACCGTTCGATAGCAGAAGTGCTTTTATGTAACATGACGGATGCATGGCAACACATTTGGAACTGACGAATGCAAAACACAGGACCATAAATAGAAGGAAAGAAAAAGCTCTGCACTGGCACTGCGCAGTGACAAAGTGATTAGAGCTGCAGTCACGTTGAATCAACATCTAACAATGGCTGCCACGGCTAATTGATGAGGCACATTTCACAGCTAGAAAGTACATATCAAGAATTGAAATAATATAACTGTGAACTTAATTCCTAGCATCACTGAAAATAGACAAGATAGTTTGTGCCTTTGGTCTATGCAACAAGACCACCAGCGGATAACAACATATATTGCTACCAAATACCGTGTCAACCACACAAACAATGTTGAAGACGATATAAGGGGATGACCAAGGTCTCAGGCGGACCCAAACACAGTCATCCACTTCTTATGCTTTTCTATGTCTGCAGACGAGACACTCTTCTGGACCTTCATGAGGGCCTCCACAAAGTCGCACATGGTCACTGGGTCCTTGGCTATCCCATTCTTTGACATGTTCTTGATCTCTTCACGGGTCTTGCCTGCTATCTTGCACCTCATACCGTTCATTGAAGCATCACGGCAAACATTTGTCAGATCATCTCCACTATAGCCTTCTGTCCTCCGAGCAACCTCATCGATGTTAACATCCACAGCTATCTGTCGATGTAAAAGAAGGTACAGCAATAACAATAAGCCACTGAAGATATGACACAGTAATTGATAATCCACATGTACAGAATTAGAGTAGTGAGCAAATTCGTTAAAAAAACACCAGTGCAGTTCTTAAATAAGTATCCATTTTCAAGGGCATTTACTTATCATTAGGAAAATCAAAAATTCATAAAAGAAAAAAAATGCAGGCCAACATATATATACTGGTTATATGCAGGCCAACATATATATGCAGGCCAACATATATATGCAGGCATGTACATGTGATTTCAGAAAATTAAGTGCCAACAATTTTGACATGTGCATCATGGTATGTCTGATAAAATCAATTTGTTCACAAAGACTCAAATGAAACAAAGGAAAGGAGATAAATATATCACAAGCTGATCTTGAAAGATATCTCCAACACATACCTGAACTGTTCTAAGATTAATGTTGATAAGTGCCTTTCTACTTTCAAAATCTGGAAGTGGAATATAAATACGCTTTTCGAACCTCCTGCTGGGCAATTTAAGAGTCAACAACCCACATTAATGTGAACAAAAGTAGCATATTCCCTATTCCAAATTATAGTTTTCTTTTGCTTTCTCCTAAATCAGACTTCTCAACTTTGACCAAAGTTTTAGAAAAATATATTAACATCTACAACTTTGAATTTGAATAAATGCACTGTTAATAAATATTTCATGGATAATTTTATGAAAATAAAATTGATATTGTAGATATTGATACATTTTTCCATAAACTTGGTCAAAGATAAAAAATGACTTAAGATAAAGTTAAAGTGAACTATAATTTGGATTGGAAGTGGTAGATGCGTTTGGAGAAGAGAAGTATCAATGGCAAAAGTAGTAGCATACATGGGAATAGTCAGGTAAAAGATAATAATGAAAAACAAAAAAAATAGTGTTTTCATGTGGAACATAAATATCTAGACTAGAGTAAATGATAACTAGCAGGTAAAATGCTGCTAGCCTAGTTATAGGCAAAATTCTGTTGAACCAGTAAAAAAAAGTGTCATGGATACAGCATATGCAACAAACAATTGAGTTAGAATTTCTAAGAAAAAAAATCACCAAGATGGAAGATACGCATTAGGTAAGTTTAACATACTTGTGTTTATATGACATGGTATATATAAGGCAGCATTGGGCGTAGCCTCCGATCAAACACAGCCCACACTCAAGCCTAGATGCCTACATCACTGGCTGGTTTGACGGCCCAGCTGCTGTCGTGGGTGCATGGTTTTTGTCCTAGCGGGGATATAATGTGAATTTGGGATGACTAGCACTATTTTTTCAGCCTCACCCGTGAACACCTATAATCCTCATAGAAGTGTCTGTGCTTAACTGCTTACATACTGTGTTGGCTACATGTCTTATACAAGGTGCAGGTTTGTCTCTCGTAAATTACATCTTCCATATACTGCAGTTATGAACTACGATAGTTTCTTATCTTACCAAACAAACAGTGGTCAGTGGTGTGACAAATGCAGCATGAATGAGACAAAACGATTATGTCAAAAGTTGAGAAATCAAATAAAATGCGCCTCCGACTTCGACAGTATCTAACACTACTAGCAGCACCACTCAAGCAATCAAGCTCTACTGCTATGGTATGACTGGTTTATGTGAAAACCATCCTATGCATCTTCCAGGTATCAACCCCTATTCATAAGTAGGCAGTAGCACCTAAAATGAAGTGAATATGAGAATAAGAGTTTGCCAACCTCAGTGCCTCATCAATATCCCATGGAAAATTCGTAGCAGCCAGAACCGTTACAATTTTTGGCTGACCATCTTCAGTGGTGGAGCTATTGTTTAAACCATCAATTTGCACTAGAAGTTCAGACTTCACCCTTCTTGATGCCTCGTGCTCACCAGATGCTCTGATATTTACAAAGAAAATGGATAAATACATTAACTGGCAATATAGTTACAATTTTCGTTGTCCAGCAGAATGATACATTCATGCTTATGATGCAAAATATTAAGGAATTTTTCATTGACTTGAAGACATGAACAACAATTAGCAAAATTAAATTGACATACCCACGCGATGTGCATAAGGAGTCAATTTCATCAATGAAAATTGTACTTGGAGCTTTGGCCCTCGCAAGGTCAAATAAACAACGGACCATGCGCTCACTCTCGCCGCGCCATTTAGAGGCCAATGTTGCAGAGGAAACATTAAAGAATGTCGTTCCACATTCTGTGGCCACTGCCTTTGCCAAAAGAGTCTTTCCTGTGCTTGGTGGACCAAACATAAGAACTCCTTTACAAGGTCGACGAATACCCTGATAAGGAAGAGTAGACATAATTAGCAACTATGTATAGAGTTTACAATGGATGAAAAGGACTACAAGAGAGAAAAGATTGGTTGGGTTCATGATCATTCGAGAACAACATGATCCAAATTGCAGTCACAATTAAGAAAACAAATACAAGTATCCAGAAACCATCCGTGGCACCAAATAAAGGAAGCACCAGTTTCATGCCATATCATATCCATGGTCATAAACATAAAAGAGTAAAAATTCAAAATGATTAGGGTTCCAAGCAACATTTTCTACAGTGGTATAGAAAAACCAGTAATTGTGCATATCTAGACGATGTCCATGCTAGAGCACTAAGAAACTAGTTGCAATGCCAGATCATTCCCATCGCTATGTGCCTGTAAAATTTGCTAGCGCCAAGAATAAATAAACATCTTTCAGATACTTTACAGTGCTATGTTTGAACCAATAAGAGACTGCATAGCAGATATTACCTGAAAATATTCAGGCATCCAGACAGGAAGCTGAACTGCTTCACGGAGGAGGTCTTTGGCCTTACTAAGTCCGGCAACATCATCCCATCTTAGTCCTGGAGTAGAATCCAGAACATCCATTTCAAGCATTGCAGCTAAGTCCATATCTGGCCCTTAATACTGAGCCTTCTTGGACTTGCCTTCCTCAGCGCCACTACTCTGGAAAATGATGTTTTTTCAGAAACTTTATCATTACAAGTAAGTCAGTAGCTGGCAATTTGGCCAGAAAAAAAAGGAGGTCACTGGCAATTGCCTATCTTGGCAGAAGGATGATAACAGGGGTATATGATTGTACACGTGCATATTCTAGTGTCCTGATTCAGAACCTAATGATAGGCACTGCCGTTTCATCATAGTTTTATGTTATCTCCTTTTGCCATCTAAACGTCAATTCTCGTCTAGTATGCTACTATGCTAGCATGCTATGCCTAAAAGATATGCAGACAATCTAGGCACAGAGGAGATAAGTGGTAAATGCGAGTATATCAACATATATAGATAAGAGACTTCATTTGACTGAATTGTTATCTCATCTTCAAGATTTGATCATTAAGTACGCTGACCCAGGTTGCCACCACAGCGCCTAGGCATCAGGGTCCCGACCAAGACAACCTGCTAATCACAACTGCATACTTGGCAGCCTCCCTGGACACAGGTACAGAAGGGATAGATGATGATGATATTGAGTATTCATCTTAAAAATCTATTATGTTAGCCACCTTATAGAAAGCACAGTGAATTAAGTGGCAATAGACGATTGATTGAGCAATACACCAAAGAAATATGTTTACTCAAATTCTGTGTGCACTGAGAAGGTGCTAGTTTGAAAGGTATATACACATGAGAACTAATTATAAAAGAAGCGCATAATCTAGATGCTTTGTTTGAGGTATAAAGGTATTTTTTCTACTATGAATATTGATACATAGATGTACTTCCAAAAACAAAAAAAAAACAAGTTACTAGCACATCAATTAGAGTCAGATAGTTTGCCTTATGTCAATGTGGACAATGGAAATTAGAATGAATACACATCATATTTTTTGAAACAAAAGATTTAGGTATGCAAACACTTATTTGATAGAAATTACCGCTGAGTGAGCCTTGATTGAACTTGGTTTTCCTTTCCTTACACAACTCTTAGAGGCAGCTGACGATTTAACCGCATAGCCTCTTTTACTCCCATTAGGTTTTGCGCTTTGGCTAGGTGTTCCAGTCCTTGCTGAACCATGTGCCCAGGCTCCATCTTGGGAGGATTTTCTTGCACCAGATTGATGTCTTGATGGTCTTCGGGTTGCTTTAGCCCTTGGTGGAGCCCACACATCAGGATCATCAAAGGGTGCTGGTGAAGATGTGGGATACTCGTCCAATGGTTGGAGAACAAATGATTTATTATTGGAGCGAATAGGAGGTGACGATGACCGCCTCGTCCCAGGAGCTTCTTTACGGGACTTTAATTGAGCATCCAACTGTTTCGTAAGTTCCATTTCTTCATATATTGCGTTCTTGCAGTCCAACCATTTCGTACGAATCTTAGCATTATTGTCCAAAGTAGTTAGATGCCTGTATGGTTAAGATTAACCTTAATAACATGGAACACAAATAAGAATGTGATGAATTTCCCCGCCCATTGGGACAGTGCTTCAAAGCTATTATGTATGTAACAGTAACTTTGACATGATTCCACCGTTCTATATTGAACACACCACATACTATTTTGAAACTTTAGCAAGACTAAAATAAAGAATCAAAGCATACAGCTGTTTCACAATTTTTTTAACTTCACCCATTATTTTCTGATGATAGTTCATCCATTTTGTATGAATCGGTATGCCTGCATAGTTTATCCATCATATACTAACATGAAGTACAAGGAAAATATTTTTTTTAAGCTTTTCAATATCTTCCCACACCTACAGTATTCGACTATTACCGTCAAATTTATCCTACATAAGCTAGTTGATACTAAATGAAAAGGAATGTGAATCATTTCTCCTAATAATATATGGATGCAAACCAATTATATTTGTCTCTTTTTCTCTTTCAAAAAAAAATGAAAACTAAAAATGGGGATAGACCTAATAACAACATAACCGGCGTTTCAGCAGAAAGCACACCACAGAGCAAAACTAAGACTGACAAACAACTGAAAGCATGCAGCAGCCGAAATGAAAACCGTTGCCGTGCGGCCAAACCGGTAAATCCGCGCGGGCTGGGCATGCATCGCGATTCACACACCGACCGATCGCTAATAATTCGCCGTAGTGGCCTGATAGCCACCGAAGAATCCACGGCATAATAGGGAAGCTCACTTGTCGATCTGGACGATGGCGGCGTTGAAGAAGGTGATGGAGGTGTCGTAGCAGCCGGAGCCCTCGACCAGGTACTCCCGCGCGCGCTCGAGGTACTCCTCCAGCAGCGCCGCGCGGGGATGATTCGCCATTTCCGCCGCCGGCGCGGATGAGATCCGGCTAGGGTTCCCGACGAATTGCGTGGATTGTTGGTTGGTTGTGGGAGGAGACGAGTGATAGAGAACTCCGAACCCTGCCAGCCGAAGGTGATCGCTCACTGATTTATATTACTTCCTCACAACGAGCAGGTCGTATGTTAGTTTAAGATAGAATGCATGTGTTCTGCATGCACACGAGCACTAAATTAAAGCTGTGGTCAGCCGTGTGCATAGGAGAAGACGTTGGGATCGGCTCCGTTTGGTTTTGAAATCGAAAATCGAAATTTTAGGGGACGAAATGCATGGTGTGGCCGTGTGGTGGGGCTGGGGCCGCTGTCAATATATCTAAAGCTCCATTTTTTTTGTCATTGACAAAGGACCACCATGCGTCTGACTTAGACCTTCACCCGTTACAAAAAATATTGAATGGTTCCAGGTCCGCATTCCAGCACAGAAACGAACGGACCCTAATCTATATTACTACAAATAAACCTACCAATCCAACTGGAACAATTTCACGGCATCCATTCCAGCCCTGATGATCTCTTCATATTCGGAGATCATCGCATATGTTTGTTGATGATCAACCACAAGTCAACGACAAAATGTAGTCTCAGTTGGCCGGTTTTTGTCTACAACTTTTTTTTTTCACCTCACACATAGTCAAGTGAAAGACAATTTGTACAATGTGTTATCTATTTGACAGTCTAGTAACTATTTAATACTTTCAAACAATGATCAAACATAGATAGGATTATATCAAACACAAATATAATGAACATTATCCTGTGTGTTGAACTAAGACAATAACCGATCTTGTATAGCTGTATCCTTAACTCTGTTTTCATTAGCTCTCTCTCTTCATCGTTAGGTCTACTAATAGTTAGCAAAATATTCCCCCATTTGGACCTTGTTTAGTTCCCAATAAATTTTGCAAAATTTTTCACATTCCCATCACATCGAATCTTGCGGCACATGCATCATGGAGCATTAAATATAGATAAAAAAAATAAATAATTGTACAGTTTGCCTATAATTTGCGAGACGAATCTTTTCAGCCTAGTTAGTCCATGATTAGACAATATTTGTCAAACACAAACGAAAGTGCTATAGTGTCCATTTTGCAAAAAAATTTGGAACTAAAGAAGGCCTTGTTTTGCATGTTGGTTTGGTGTTTGATGGTAATCTCAGGTGTTGAGCCTTTAGCACTAATGTCTTTGCTCGTTAGAATTCGTCCAATGATAAGTTCTCTACATCAATGAATACGTAGATTCTGTGCTTAAAATAGAGAGGAGAGCACATGTATAAATCACTACTACACAAAATCTTTCAAGCTACTCATTCAATGACCCTCTTAATAGTACGGTCAAAGGAAAAAACAAAGTCCTAAACTACTCTAAGTGCCCTTCTTCACCATATGGCACTTAGATCTAGTCTAGTCTTGACGATGTCCAACCATCCTTTGAAAACCGAAACGATTTCCACTATTAATTAGGCATGAACCTTCTAGTCCATCGATCATCATTACCATGACCTAATACTAATGACTTTGCCTCTGCAAAACACACGTTAGTCATAGTAATCAACATTGTCATTAATCACCGAAACTCATTAGGGGCCTAGATGCTTTTCAAGTCAGATTAAGCAGAAAAAAGATTAAAGGGTGGGCTATTAACGTCAATGCAAGTATTAAAAAACTTAAAAAGGATCTCCTTGAGGAGTTCCAGATGTTAGATGGACAATCTGAGAGAAGATCTTTATCTTCGGAGGAGAAGAGTAGGTTGGATATTATTAATAGAGATTTGAAAGTCATTTGGAGAATGGAAGAAATTAAGGCTCGATAGAGGTCTAGAGATAGGCAAGTTAAGGAAGGTGATAAGAACACGACCTATTTTATGGCAGTAGCTAATCAAAGAAATAGGAAAAAATGATTGAGGGTTTGGAAGGCCCTGAGGGGTGGATTGATGATAATAAGGGCATGCTTGAGCATGTTGTGCACTTTTATAAATCTCTTTTTGGTAGAGAACCTAGTAGTGAGGTCAAGTTAGGGGCTGATTTCTAGGAGGAAGATGAGTTAGTCACTACAGAGGAGAATAGGATCCTAGAAGCCCCCTTCTCTGAAGAAGAGATGCAATTTTTGGCTCTTATGCTGAAGGTGCACCTAGACAAGATGGTTTTTCTTTCCTTTTTTATCAAACTTTTTGGAATATTGTTAAAAGCGATTATATGATGTTGATTAGGTCCTTTGAGAAAGAAGAGCTACACCTTGAGAGGATTATATTTGCAATGATTACGCTTATTCCAAAAGAACCTGAGGCCAAGTATTAGAAGAAATTTAGGCCTATTAGTCTGTTGAATTGTAGTTTCAAACTTTTTGGTAAGTTTCTCAATAATAGGCTGATAAGTGTGGCAAATATACTTATTTCTTCTAATCAAACATCCTTTATTAACAAGGACGATACATTCTGGAAAGCGTGGTGGCTGCCCATAAAATTATTCATGAGGTTAACAAAAATAAAGAATGTGGGGTTATTCTCAAATTGGACTATGAAAAAGCTTATGATAGAGTAAGTTGAAACTCCTTAATGGAGATGCTCCAGTCTAGAGGCTTCAAATCCATATGGATTAGCTAGATCAGGAAGATAGTGGAAGGAGGTTCTATCTGTGTTAGGATAAATGATGAAAATAGTACCTTCTTCAAACCAAGAAAAGGTCTTAGGCAGGGGTCCTTTTTCTCACTTGCTGTTTAATCTAGTAGCAGATGTTTTTACAAAGACGCTAATGAAGGCAGCTAAGTGTGGTTTAATCTCAGGCTTACTTCCTCAGGTGGTGGATGGTGGGATTATTAGTTTACATTATGTCGATGACATGTTGTTTTTAGAAAATAATTTAGAGAAAGCCAGTTCTATGAAATGGTTTTAGTTTGCTTTGAACAAATGTCTGGCATGAAGATTAATTGCGATAAAAGCGATTTACTCACTATTGGGATGGATGAGGATGCTCTAATTCTTTTGCAAAAATCTTTTGTTGCAAGAAAAGTGAGTTCCCAATCAAATTTTTGGGTGTACCTCTTCATTACTCAAAGCTAAGGAGAGTTGACTTACAATCGTTATTGATAAAGTGATTAAGAGGATAGTAGGTTGGAGGGGAAGGCTTTTGTCATATGCTGGCAGACTCACTTTGTTGAGGGTTTGCCTGGCAAGCATCCCCATTTACCTTCTTTCTGTTATTAAGTTCCCTAGATGGACTATAGACATGATTAATTTCCATATGGGACATTTTCTATGGGATAATTCTGAAGAAAAACATAGATATCACCTAGTTAATTGGCCTTTGGTGGCACAGAAGAAAGAGTTTGGAGGCTTGGGGATTTCAGATTTAAGAAGTTTAAATATTGCTTTGTTGAGTGTTTGGATCTTGAGATACCAACTCAACAAAGATACAATTTGGACAAAAATTGTGGATTTCAAATATAGAGCGGAAAATCCAAATGTGCTTTGCTGCTCTTATGTTGGTACATCTCCTTTCTGGAAAGGTGTTCTTTGGGCTATGCAGGCTGCTAAGAGAGGTATACATTGGAAATTAGGTGATGGTTCAAAAGTTAGATTCTGGGAAGACCAGTGGGTGGGAAATACAAGTCTTGCTATTTTATATTGGCCCTTGTATGTTATTAATGAACAATAAGGCAAAACTGTGAAAGAGGTCTAGGATGGTGAGAATTTGATGCTCACCTTTAGAAGATCTATGTCTGAACATTTGATGAATCTTTGGTGGGATTAGTGGATCTTATGAGTGATATTAATCTTTCTCAAGAAGATGATCAAATAGTCTGGGCTTACAGTATTCCATTCAATCTTTGTATGCCGTGGTTAATTTTAGAGGGATTATTCTTGTTTTTGTTAGTTCAGTTTGGAAGTTATTCATTCCACCAAGAGTTCAATTCTTCTTATGGGTTTTGTCCAAAAATAAACTTTTAACTCGAGATAATCTAGCTAAAAGGAGGAAGGTGGATGATCCTACTTGCTTATTCTATGCTGAAAATGAGTCCATTATTCATTTGTTTTTTGAATGCTGCTTTGTTAATTTGATAAGGGATTATATCGCTGATGTGCTAGGAGTGAGAATTGGTTTGGATTTTGAATCTGTGGCCCGGTTTTGACTAGCTAACAAAATACATAAGATCCTTAACATAGTCTCATCTGCAGTTTTATGGTCTATGTGGAAGTTTAGAAATGAGATGTGTTTTCAGGGTCGCAAATGGATGGGGTGAAAGATATGTTGTTCAAAATTGCCAGGATGCTCAGAAGATGGATGCTCTTGATGCGGATCGAAGAAGTGATTGTTCAGCTGGAGGTAAAAGCTTTATCTCCGCCTCAACTGACGTGGTGCAGCCAGGAGAACTCGTTATTAGGGTTGGCACAATTGGATACTCTGCTTTTAAATTCCAGCGTTGCGGTTCCAAGCCAGCAGTTTACTGAAGAGGCTTATGCAGTTTATGATCAAACTGTGTTAGCTGGTAGAAATGCTTTAAGCAATTCAGTGATGTCGTCGTAGAACTGAATGTTTTGTAAGGCGGGCGCGCCAAAAACACTAAACAGGATGTTTGTTTCGCTTTTGGAATGCAAAAGCAGGAAAACCTTTTTTTCTAAAAAAAGACTACTTACGAAATTAAAAATACAACTACAGATTAATTTGCAAGATGATTTTTCAAAGCCTAATTAGTCTATGATCAGGCACTAATTGCTACAGTAATACATGCTAATGATAGATTAATTAAGCTTAATAAATTCATCTCGTGTAGTGTTGGAATCTGTAATTTGTTTTTCTATTAGTATCTAAATACTCTATAAACCACCGCATATAGCATTTAATGTAACACCTATTAAACTTCAGTTTCTACAATCAAACGGCTCCTTACACTGCATCCGTTAGACACTTTATCTGTCATGTGTCACTATCGAAATATAAGTTAATGTTAGAACAGATTATGGTACAAATCAAATAATTCTTGTTATAAGAAGATATTGTGATTACTATATTTGAATTGGTTATAAACATTAACTAAAACTGAGCCAAATCGACACAAGGCTTTGTTTAGTTTCAAAATTTTTTATAAAATGGACACTAGTATTTTCATTTGTATTTGACAAATATTGTCTAGTCTATTTGACAAATATTGTCTAATCATGGACTAACTAGGCTTAAAAGATTCGTCTCACAAATTACAAGCAAATTGTATAATTAGTTATTTTTTATCTATATTTAATACTCCATGCATGTGCCTCAAAATTTGATGTAATGAGAAATCTTGAGAACTAAACAAGGCCTGAGTCGAAATCTCGGCTTTTGCGTTGTTGGTTCAGTTTCGGATTTAGTATATGAGAAGTACAGTTATCGACTTCGGCTTTGGTTCCAGATCCCAACTAAAATGTAAAATATTAATATTTTTAGTGTTATATTTAGTTCTATTTAAAATGTAAAATTTATTACTTTTATTATGGCCTCTTAATAAGGTTCTTTTGGGATTTTTTTCCTTTTGAGATCATAATTCAAAATTGAGAATAACAACTATTTTGTCGAAAATTTTGTATGGTGTTTAATTCTATTATGCAAAATAATAGATGAAAACCCAGAATTTTTTTGGTATAAAAGGGGAACTAAACACCCCTGAGCCAATCACCTAAATAAGGGTGTGTTTAGTTCCCCCATAGAATATAAAATACAAAATATCAACTACTTTAGAATGATAAAATATAAAATGTCAAAATTTTTAGAATTATGTTTAGTTTCATCCAAAATACAGAATTTATTGCCCTCGTTAGGGCCTCTTGACGCTCTCTTAAAGCTAAAATCCAAAAATAAAGAATAATCATCTTTTTTGCCAAAAAATTTACAGGGTTTTTAGTTCTATTATGCAAAATAATAAACTAAAACCTAAAATTTTTTGAATGAAAGGAAACTAAACACCCCCTAACTGATTCTATCCCGAGGTTCAGTTTCAAATAAAAAAACTGACCCTAACCTATAAATCTCTTTCATGGCTGTACGAATCAATCCTCACCTCCTCATTTCCTTCCTGCTCTCGGTCCTCAGACCATGCGTGACGGCTACGTGGCTTCTTTATGGTAGGGCCGTAGGGGCGTTCCCGTGCGAGGAGGGGGTCAGGGACAGCTCCTCGCCGGCAACCAGTGGGAGTGGCGCCGGAGAAGGGCATCGTGGCTTCTCTGTGGCACGGGGCGTGGCTGCAAAAGTGGGTGGAGCGGGGTGACACGTGTGGCATCAATAGGGTGATGGATTGCAGAAGTGTCATTGGTATGGCGGACGGTGGGGGCGTGGCATCGACAAGTTGAGGAAACAACGTGACATCGATGAGGCGGCAAACTTCTTGTATCTTCGTGGCGTTTGGATGAAGATTGGGATAGGGAAAGGGATAGAGATTTTTCACCCTCCAAAGAGTAATATTATATCCTAGCCATTCATTCTTTACGCTTCATTTAATCCTACCGTTCATCCTGATCATCCATTTCTCTTTTCCTATGCCACTCTCTATATCCCTGTATCCAATCGCCACCTCAGTGTTGTGTTGGTTCGGTTCAACCAAAAACCAAACCGAAGAAACTGGTACTAAACTTGTTGGTTTCTCTACGTTGCTGTGACAACGATCGGCTACTAGATTCTAGAAACCAAAGTTTGCCCGGTCTTAATTTCAATAACTTGTTTTAAACGAAAATGGGGAGTTACTTCACCAAATTCCTTATAACTAGCAGGATTGCTACGGCTAAAAACTTGCAACGCAATTCAACACAATATAAGAGTAAGAAAAAAATGGTATGTTATGAGTCTTAAATGGCTTTCAAAGATCTAAGATTAAGAAACAAGAAGTAAACAAAAGTTATGGAAGGATGACCACCCCATAGGAAATCGCAAAACATCTGTCTACAGAGAACATCTTTTCATTTGAATATACTCCAGGTCTGTGTCTGCTGTCAAATTTAAAAGCTCCAAACACTAGGCCTTGTTTAGTTGAGAAGGTGAAAAATTTTTGGGGACTCTAGCATTTTCGTTTTTATTTTACAATTATTGTCCAACTATAGACTAACTAGGCTCAAAAGATTCGTCCCACAAATTACAATCAAACTATGTAACTAATTATTTTTTATATCTATATTTAATATTTCATGTATGTGCCATAAGATTCAATATGACAGGAAATCTTAAAAAGTTTTTGGATGAACTAAACAAGACATAAATAAATTACATTCGTTTAACACAGACAAAACTCTTGACAACGTGCCCACTTTTACATCTCTCAGTTACAACTTGTAAGTTAGTTGATATTAGCCTTCCATTAAACCATTTATTCTCTTAATGTCAAATACTGTAAGCTACTCAAGAACTCTTATTTTGAGACTTCATTATTAACCATTCAACGTGCCCCCTCCACTTCTATCCGGGCTTGGGACCGGCATTGGCAGTGTTAGGCACCCCCCTACCCACCTACACTACCCCCTAGTATAATATAAGCATATTAAATTAACAAGAAAATAAATTCAACCAGCTCAAAGATAACCACAAATAGCTGAAGCAAATGCAATCATCCTAAGGAGAATATGCCTTGGAACCAAATAAGCACAATAGTTGAGATTTAACAGTACTCAAGTTTGCCATCAGGTGACCATCACTAGCATAGACCACCATTTCATGGGGCTCAACAACAAGAAACTATTCAAACTTCATTCCTCATTCCTATCATAAGTACAGTTAGCAAAAACCATCATTTTGTGAGACTCAACAACATGAAGCAACTATTCGTCATTTATTTGCCATAAGCCCATAACTATATATCAAAATATTTTATATTAAAGTAGGTCTTCATGTTCTCTTTGTGATGATAATTTAAAGAATTACAAGAAATGGGTGAGACTCAATATTTGGAGAAATAAGACACAAGACTTTGGTGCCAATAAATCTAGCATGCACCTTGACCTAAGTCAAATGCAACACTATTAGAGAATACCACCATCACACCTTTTTTTCTTTGATCGGGTCATCGATGAGTTATGACTCAAAAAAGACCTAAACCCTCATTTCCTCCAAGAGCGCCCAAGAACCAAATCAAACTACATATGAAAGCTCAAAGACAAAGAAGCTATGTGAATAGAAAAAATATGAAACTACCTGTTCAAAATGGAGCTATACGGACATCTATGTAAATGCATGTGTCCCCACAAATTGCAAAGCTACCCTCCCAATTTAACACTATTAGTTGTGCAGCAGAGAAGAAAAAATATCTTATGAATCCACTGCATTCTTTAACAAAGAGTAGTCTATACTTAAAGAAGTTCTTGTAGGAGTAAAACAAATACATCAAGATTGCAGACTAGAATTTTACAGTTAAACAGATCATCAAATTTGGCAACTAATTTTTTTTTGTTCTATACCGTTAACATTAATGAGGCTGCTAGCAAGCCAAACCACTACCAGAAAATTATTAGTGAGGCAATATAATTCAAGATACATAAGAAACAAAATTCATATAAAAAGGTCCTTGAAGTTCAATAAATATTAAAGACTGCAAATGAAATTTATTACTCTAATCGAGTCTTTCAGCTAGCACGTTAGACCAATATTCTTACATATCACCCACTTTCAAACTCATGTCCGCAATTACCATTAGAGATTAGAATGAACTGTGATGTTAGACCATTGTACATAATAACACCTCCTTGAAATACATAGCATCACATCAGATGATCAAATGTCAAGTTGCAACAGTACAACATACAAACTAGTGGCATGCACTTTGCACACGATACAGTCAACTAAATAATTTTTATTTGGCTAAGGTGCAAACCTTCCAAACATCTTATTATTGAATCAACAATGAAGTAGAACCTGATGTGAATTTACAACAGAATAAATACCCAAGAATGATCACAAATCATTTCAAGGAAGCACTCCAAATGCAACGCAACGCAATAAGCACATGAAAGTAGCATATTATACAAACATAACCTAATTCCTATCTATCACAATATTTAATATATTTTGTTGTCTAGCCTAAATGAGTTCTAGAATTAAACTAATGCATTGTTCACATAATATTAGATTAACCTTGTTATTGAAGGTTAAAAGTTAAATAAAGGACAAGACACAAATGTTGATTAGGCGCACCAAGCTGAACTCAAGACGAACATAGCCAGAAACCACTTAACCACAAATAATATTGGGTACCAAACTCGTGTCAACGAGACAAAAGATGCAACTACATAAAATATATGGTAAAATCTAACAGAACTAAAACATGTACAGAACCATATATTTGAAGAACAATACAAACAAAACACGGTTAAACATAAAGTACAAATGTGCAGGAACAAAAAGATCTCAAGACTATGCCTAAGTTACTAGGCACTGTGATTTGTACAACATCCAGACTCTTTTCGAGCCCTGGTTTAGTTTACTCAAAAAGAAAGACTAAAGAGCCTAACACCTGAGGATGAAAACTGAACATACATTGCTTCATTCAATGATTCATAATAAGCATAACTATGTTAACACATATAGGTTGCAATGATGGTTCTACAACAACGTCCATATTAACTGCAGGTCCTAAATGGTTTATGATCAAAACTAGTGGACAACATAAATTACAGGACAGGACAAAGATGAAAGACTCATTGACAGAAGAACAGAACATAAGAGGAAATGACGGACTAACATAAGCCAAAGCAATAGGGGTCCATGAAGCTAAAGTTTGAATCCAAATTAGTTTACATTTAGGAAATCCAGATCAAAGCTTGTACAAAAGTAAACAACAAATTGGCATCAAAGAACAATTAAACTCCATACATAAGAAACCATCAACCGTTTGATGAGATTCACTTGTCACGAAACATGTTGGAAGGAACACAACATAATCCAGAATAGCTCACTCTTGTCACACAACAGTACAACATGTTAGAATCCTAAGCTAGGCAATAGTAAACTGGACAGGCATAATAGTGAGCTAATTGAAAACTTTATAGCACACTTAAGTCAGAACTAAAGACAAATAGGACAAATACTAGATCCATCAGTTTTATTACTCAAATAGGAAAGAAAAATTCTAACTCTCACGAAACAAAACCACATTGCATTAAGTCAAGGATGCACTGAAATAAAACACAAAGCTTAACATGTAGATATGGAACAAACAATATAGAAACTAGGCCTCTACAGCATGTAGATACGAAAAAGGATCATGTCACTTCAGTTAAATGGACAGAAAGAAGATGGAACTAGGTCTCTACCGCCTAAAGGCACGGAAAAAAGGGGTCACATTACTTCAGTTCAATGAAACAGAAATATGGAACTAGGTCAGCGCATAACAGGCGAAGAACTAAAGCACACGTAAACTATGAAGAAGTACCAACATAACATACTCAATAAAATATTGTGTGTGCTTATTAGAGACAAGGCTTGAAAACTAAATGACCTTCACATATGGGAAAGAGCATAACTAAAGAATTCAAGCAGCAGTTCCCAAAAAAAAAAAGAATTCAAGCAGCATGTTGATGTGATACCAAAATAAACATAGTATTCACATGGATTCAAGATTACAACATGCAGGCGACTAGAATGAGCAATATACATGCAGTTACTGTTATAATCTGATTGATGATCCATAAAAGGCATGTCACAAGTAAATTATAATAAGCAGGATCGTGCCAATTTCTATACCAATATCCACATATAATAGTTACAGCTCCAAGCAGATATTTTTACATATAAATATACTGTATGACATATATTACAAGACTAGTGAACAAACAAAATTAAAGACCACTACAACGCTTGTGCAAAGTCCAGTAATAGAAGCCAAAACTAGGAATGTCCAACACTAAAGACTGTCTGAATCTGAGATAATAGAAAACCCTGAGTAAATCAATGTCCTAAAATCTGACATAAGGCCTTAATAGAACTTAAGATACCACTAGAGAAACAAATAGCAACACTCCATAGCTTATACTCAAATGAAGCTTCAAACAGACACAGCTATTATCTAGGTACCACGAACTATGCATCAAATTACGCCTCAAAGTAAACCAAAATATGCACCCATTAAAGGACCCAACAAATTGAATTGATCAAATAAAAAAGTAATACTGAAGAATAAATTTGTAGAATTCTCTCCATAATCATGCCAACTGTCCTGGCTCCCAAAGTAAGAAACTTATCTAAACCCACCAAAACTTCTGGATGTGACCCTTACTGTAAATCAAATCTCTTAATGTAAATCAAATCAAACTATGTGCCCATGTTAGGCACAACCAAATTGGATTGATGAAGAAGATAACACTGAAGAACAGAATTGTAGAATCATCTCCATGAGCAAGTCTAAATATCCCAAATAAATCAACTTATCTAAAACACTAGAAGTATAACTTGCTCAAAAATAGCATGCTCTTTAATCAACACTAAAAATAAACTAACACTACATCATAGCTCTGCAATAAATCTGGATTTGACCTAAGAAATCATTGTGACAACAAACGATCAATCAATAGGGACCAAATTGAAAGGTCTAACACCACTTTCCAAGTTAACACTAAATTATTTGTCATATAGCACTACTACTCATCAAATATTGAGTTGCTTCAATCCACTGCATGCATACAAAATCTAAATCTAAACCAATCAGATTTCCTACACTGAGACCTTGCTTTTTTCAGACGCGCTAATCAAAGCCTTGTCAACCCATTTCAATTATTGTAGTTGAACTTAATAAAGAACACTGCAAAGATCACAAGATATCAAATTAGGCTTAAAAAGCATAGGAGTGTAGAATAACTTGACATTTCTACTTTGATCCAGAACCAGAGATGCTAAGCTATATGAATCTAATGTTTTACCTGACTGATTTTACATTTCCATTTATGCAAGTTGTAATAATGCTTCTATACAGACATCCATGTTAACTACAGGTCTTGAATGCTTACAATCAGAAACATAAGTTACAAGACCATACATAAGTTAAAGACTCATTTGACATTATAATGAACACAGCAGGAGATGAATAACATAAGCTGAACGCTCGGACCACAGGGGTCCGTAAAGCCAAAGTTTGAACCCAAATTAGTTCACAAATTTAGAAGATCCAGATCAAAGCTCATGCAGAAATAACAACAAATTGGCAACAAAAAACGATTGAACTCCACACCTAAGCAACCATCTACCTTCTGGCACTGACTCGTCCCCAATAAGGAACATGACGGAAGCAAAAACACAACAGAA
The DNA here is from genome assembly GCF_000003195.3 of Sorghum bicolor. Taxonomy (NCBI): domain Eukaryota; kingdom Viridiplantae; phylum Streptophyta; class Magnoliopsida; order Poales; family Poaceae; genus Sorghum; species Sorghum bicolor. Next base: position 12,041,328 of record NC_012879.2, on the reverse strand, counting down.
TTTGTCAGGCATCAGCTATGCTACATGTTAGAATCCTAAGCAAGTCAATAGGAGCAAACCAACAACCTCAAGACCTAGCCAGAAAACCAGACTTCCAGATCTGTAAACATGAACAGGCATCAAAACTGACAGAAAACCTTATAGCACACTTCACTACTACAGTCAAGACTCAATGCAAAAAAAAGGACAAATACTGGTCCCATCAGTACTTAATAGGGAAGAAGAGGAAGTCTAACCTGAATGAGAACAAAACCACATGATACTAAGCTAAGGATGCACTCAAATAAAACAGAGAAAGTAGATACAGAAAAAAGAGGGTCAGTTACAGAAAGAAGATATAATTAAGACATGGCAGGCTAAGAACTATCTCACACTTGAACTAGGAAACTGAACCAACATGTTTAGTAAAATATTGTGCATGCAATTGTAAGAGATAAGGCATGGGAAGTATTTGACCTAACTAGGTACCGCTGCATTGAGGAGGAGAAATTTAACAGACTAAGACACTGATTTACCTACTCCAAGAAAACCTTTTTGATAGCAAACAAACGATAACGATCTATAAAAAGATGCACTCAAATGAAAGAGAAAGTAGATACAGAAAAAAAGAGGGGGTTTATGTTATAATTCAGTTCAATGAATAGGAAGATAGAACTAAGACATGGCAGGCTGAGAGTTTCATGGGCAACTGTCTCACACATGGGAAACTGAACCAACACAACATGTTTAGTAAAATATTGTGCATGCAGTTATGAGAGATAAGGAATGGGAAGTATTTGACCTAACTATGTACCATTGCATTAAGGAGGAGATATTTGACCTAACTATGTACCATTGCATTAAGGAGAAATTTAATTTGTTACAGACTACTCTGATTTACCTACTCCAAGAAAACCTTTTTGATACCAAACAAACTGCAACGATCTGCAGGAGATTAAAATTTTGCAGTATTTGCATTAAAGTTTTGTGCAGCACCAAAATAAATGTAGTATTTGCATGGGATTCAAGAATACGATCTGCAAGAGATTAGAATGAGAAGAAACAATAGAATGAAGTTATTGTTATAGTTTAGCAGATCCATAATAAAAAAGTCATGTCACAAGCAATTTGTAATATAAGCAGGATTGTGCCAAGTTCTATACCAATATCCATATATCCATATCATATAATAATTACAGCTCTAGGCAAAAATATATTTCACCATCATACATGTACATATATTACAGTTCTACTGAACCAACAAAATTGAAGATCTCTACAACACTCTGAATGAGCACATAATCCAGTAACAGAAGCCTAAAAGTCATGTCCACTACTAATTGTGCCTGAGAAATAGAAGACCCATGGAAGTAGGAATTATACAGAAGGCCTCATGATACCACCAGAGAAACTAATACCAACAGTAAATTAGCAAAGCAGCCACAACTTAAGTATTCCTCCATATATCTTACTCAAATGAAGCTTCGAACAGGCACACTTCTATAATCCTGTTCACAACCTAGCATTAAATTAAACCTTAGAGAAGCAAATCAAACTCTGAATCCATCCATGTAATCTTAAAAGGAACCGCCAAATTTGAATTGATCATTTTGATATTGAAGAGAATTGTAGAACCATCTCCATGACTATGTCTATATTAGCTCTAAATGAACTGTTTTCACTCCCAAAGAAAGCCAACTTATTTAAAAGCACATGAACTTGAGGATGTAAGCCTTATATGAAATCAAACTCTCCCTGTCTCCTTAAAAGAAACCACCAAATTGAATTTATCAAAAAGTGGTACTGAAGAGTACAATTGTATAATCATCTCCGTGATCATTCATATCAGCTCTAAATGAACTGTTCTGGCTCCCATTGAAGCAACTTATATCTACTAAAACCACAAGAACTTCAGGATGTGATTTTTAGTTGCAAGGCTTTCAAATAATCTGATAGTACTCATCTGATTATATAACTTGCTCCAAATATGACATGCTAAATCGTATCTCCATAAAAAGTTCTGAGTTGACCTAAGAAATCTTGTGACTAGACTGACAACATCACGAGGGATACACGATCAGGACCAAACAGTGCAGAATTCTGAGCAGTCCAGTATAGTTTCCTATAACAACCAACAGGCACTGGTTTTTGCCACAAAATCAGCATCCTAAGGAAGAAGAGATACAAGCAGCCAATCAACAACCTTCAACTGAAACAGATCACAGCAACTGAACAGATCACAGCATGGACGAACCAAAAACCACACACCCTTCAATTCATCTTGATCCGATCATGCCAAAAACATCCAGGCTAACCAATCAAATAGATCTGACTCAACACAAAGTGCTATCAACAGATCACCAACCGAGACGCCTTATCCTCCCACCAGAATGAACGGCAATCGAATCAAAATAACTGCACAGCCCTAGTCATCGTAAACAACAGCATAATAACCTAGATATATAAGTCAATCAGCAAATGGTAATTAGTAGGACACCCGACGACGGGTACAGAGAAAATAGCTAACAACCATCCAACCTAAAAGAAATGGATCCATCCATCCGGCTAGTTCAGTCCGTCACACCTTATGAATTCGAGAAACAGAGAGACGCGTCAGATCGAAACCAACAACAACTGCGCCTTACCTACCACTTACCCATCCACCCCCATGGCGCACCGACGAGAGAACAGGGAAGGAAGGAAGGAAGAGGGATCCCGACCACGCGGTTCATCTATCTATCAACGAAAGGAAGAAGGCCGCCGGGGTGGGTTGGATTTATAGGCGGCACAGGTCAGGTCGGTTTGGTGGAGGACGGTTCCCCGATGGAGTCGGAGTCGGTGCCGCGCCCCGCGCTTGCCGACCTATGGAGGAATCTGTGGACAGAGACTCTTTTTTTCGCGTGATACGCATGCGGATTTGGTGGGAGCACCGTGGGAGACGGCATACCACATTCCACATCTGCGGTGGCCTCGTGGGGCTTTTTTTTTTGCGACGTGTTGGCTCATTCGTCTCGTTTTGGCTCGGATAAGGAGCTAGCTCGGCTCGGGAAAGTCAGCTCGACTAAGGTTGGCTTGTTAAACTCACGAGCCAGATATAAAAAATATATAAAATATGATATTTATATGAGCTTTTTTACGGTGGTTGAGAGTATTTTTGGTTTCTATTGGTTCCTAAGCAATTAATTAGCGTTAATTAATTTTATGAGTGAAAGGTTATTATTGTAATTGCGGCCCCTCGCTCTCCCACGCAACAACCCACGCGAACCCCCAGCCCCCACTCCGAAGAGGTACGCAAGGCTGTCGTGCATGTGCAGTGGCCGTAACCCTACTGCCCTAGCCGGCGCCGGCGCTCCCATGTCCCCGCTCGGCGCCGCCACCGTCGCACGAGAGGCCGGTCAGAGGCCATCAGTCCTCTCTCCTCCCCGACGCCCCCACCAGATGCGAGTTGCTCCTGCGCCTTTGCTTATAGCGCAGAGGCAGGCCAACACCGTGTACGAGTTCGCCTCCGATGTCATCCCCGCCGGTCAGCCGCCACTCTCCCTCTATCAACGAAAGCTAGTCGGCAGTCTACCTTGGGTTATACCCACGGTAGTAGTTTATCGGTAGACGGTGCGCAAGCTACGAACTCGATGGTGACGCAAGACACGGACAAGGTTTTTATCCTGGTTCGGCCGCCGTGTGGGCGTAATACCTACGTTCTGCGTCTGATTGTATTGGATTGTGTTGAGAGAATAATGTGTCCTAAGGGGGGTCCCTTGCCCCTCCTTATATAGTCCGGAGGGCAGGGTTACAGATCTGGAAACTAATCCTAGTCGGTACAATTGTCATAGATAGTTCAATATCAATTCCTATTCTAACCGACTAGAATCCCGCTTGATCTCCATGTCTTGTTTCCTTGCGCGAAACTCCGAGCAGTCGGATCAAGCCTCGAACTCGTCTCGTAATGGACCAAGCCTCCTGGCCCAAGTCTAGCCGTAAGGGTATAGGGGTTTATACCCCCACAGCTAGTCTCCGAGCACCATGTATTGTGATGTAACACGCCGTCTTGAGCTTCTTCGACCAGTGAAGCTTGACGTCTTCAATAAGCAGGAAAATCACCTGAACAGTTGCAACGGTATTTTGACCAGCTCAAAAGACAGTTGATCAACATTGTCATCGAAGAAGCAGGTTGTTCGAAGAATGCATGATGCTCTAAATTAAAAAAGATTTCTTTTCTGGTGAAGTGTGCCCACTTTACTTTTCTGAAAAGTATAGTATTTCAAAGAGCAAGCATATTCACCGCAAGGTGAAGTGTGTCCACTTAGTCCCCGATCCTGGTAGCAGGTGTCGTAGGCACGTGGTGCCAGGGTCAAAATAAAAGTCCTTAAAAAAATTATAAAACTTAGACGCATCGCCAGATGCATCGTACCGACGTAGTCCCCGAGCTTGCTAGAAGGCGAAGTATGAGCCTTGTAGCAAGGTCTAAAAAATTAGAACTATCTAGTCCCCGAGCATATCATGCTCGTTTGCCATCGTATAGGCTAATCGACCAATCCCCGAGCATATAACGCTTGGTGATCGGTACAGTCCCCAGTTCTCCAAACTGGCAGACTGGTCGACCAGTCCCCGAGCGTATAGTGCTCGGTGGTCGGTGCAGTCTCTAGGTCTCCAAACTGGCAGACTGGCCGACCAGTCCCCAAGACGTATAATGCTCGGTGGACGGTGCAGTCTTCAGGTCTCCAAACTGGCAGACTGGTCGACCAGTCCCCGAGCGTATAGTGCTCGGTGGTCGGTGCAGTCTCCAGGAACGTCCGTCCTCCACCAATTTTTGTCTATTATTTTGAAAAAGGGGGATCTTGACACATTAATGTGTGATGTGACAAGACATCCTGACGCATTGTCAGATGGCTGTGTGAAAAGGTGCGCCTGGTAACTGTACATCCGCTCTTTGCGCGGTTCAAAAAAAGGAAACCATCAATTATACAAAAAGGCGGCCGTATTAACTGCCGGTAATTATTGAAAACCGAAACGCCGCATCCGCCGCTGGGCCCGCCCACTTCCCAAGAGTGCGGGAAGTGGGAAGGGTGGAGTTGTTGCTTATAAAAGCTTGACATTGCCCCCGTATTCTTTACCCTGCAATTGCCTTCTTTCCATTCTTGCCTTCTGCAATCACCGTCAGTCCTCCCAACTCGCAGTCGTTCCCGCAGCGTCAATGGCGAAGAGTGACTCCAAAAAGAGGACCGAGCTGATGGCTAAGGAGTGGAAGAAGTCCCGGAGCAGCGTGAGGTCCCTCAACGACCTCGTCGGTATGGGGCTGCTGCACAGCCAAGAGCTCGGCGGCTGGAGGGCGCCAGAGGGGGAGAGCTACCCCGACCCCCGTGCCGATGAGATCGTGGTTTTCGAAGATTTTTTCAAGAGGGGCTTTGGGGTTCCTGTCCATCCTTTTCTCCAGGGGCTTCTTCTTTACTATGAGATCGAGATCTGTAATCTGTACCCGAACTCCATTCTTCTTATTTCTACTTTCATCCATCTGTGCGAGGCCTATGTTGGGATAGAGCCGCACTTCGATCTTTTCCGCTACCTTTTCTGTTTGAGGAAGAAGGGAGCAGTTGGAGGCTCCAAGATTGCAGGTGGAGTATACCTCAATCTGCGCGACAGGATAAAGAACCGGTATCTCAACTGCCTGGGGAATACTTCGCTCACCGAGTGGTACAAGAAGTGGTTCTGCGTCAGGGAAGAGCCGGGCAGCTCCACGTTCTGCGACGTGGGCTACATTCCCGAGAAGAGAGTCAGTTGGACAGACCGCCCGCAGTTCGCTGGTCAGGTAGAAGACCTGATGAAGCTGATCGACTGGTCTCGTTTGGACGGGCCAGGAGTGGTCGGCAACTTCATCTGTCGTCGAGTGATGCCCTGCCAGAAGAGGGTTCACTCGGCGTACGAATACGCTTCTGCGACGTGGGTTACATTCCCGAGAAGAGAGTCAGTTGGACAGACCGCCCGCAGTTCGCTGGTCAGGTAGAAGACCTGATGAAGCTGATTGACTGGTCCCGTTTGGACGGGCCAGGAGTGGTCGGCAACTTCATCTGTCGTCAGGTGATGCCCTGCCAGAAGAGGGTTCACTCGGCATACGAATACGCTGGGAGCCAGGACCCGACCAGGATGAGTCTTGAAGTTTTGGAGAAGGCGGAAGTGCAACAGCTGCTGAACGAGCTGTTCAACTTTGTAGACGACAGCTTTGTCCGGAGTGGTGATCGGATGCAAGCCTTCAAGCTTGGACGACCAGCTCCTAAGGTAATATTACTGACTGAATTTACTTCTTGGGTACTTGTTCTCCCAGTTATTGACTTATCTTTGATGTTGCTGCAGATTGGAGACATTGACCGGTGCGTGGTGTACATATCACTGGCACCCGGCATGGAGAATCCCACGGGAATAGACCCACCAGAGGACGACGCTGCTGAGTGTCCCCGATACACCAGCAGCGAGGAGGAGCAGAACCGCCCTGCCCTGACCACCGAAGACAGAGTGGCGGGAAAAAGGCCGCTGGTGGCGGATCCATCTCCTGCGGAGACGCTGCCGGCGGAGAGCAGCAAGGCGCCAAAGCGCCGTCGGCTCATCCGGATCACCGACAACGACGACGAGAAGGAGGAGGCCGCGCCTTCTTTGGTCCGGAGGCCGCGCAGTCGTCCGGACGTTGCGCCGGCCACCACTGGTCGGGTGACCAGCGACCCGCATGCACCGCACGTCGAGCCGACGCGCGTCGTAGAGACAGGGGCGCAGGCACCGACCGGTAGGACCAGGAGGAGGTTCACCGCGACACACAGGCGCTCTGACCTGTAAGTTTTTAATCATACTTTCGTACTGCGATGTTTTGCGTTTTGTTGTTGTTTTTGACATTGTTTAAATGTCGTCTTGTTGTTAGCCCGGCATCGGACGTCGACCCTGACCACATTGCTGGCCAGAGGACGGCCGAGCCTGTTGCCGCCGTTGGGGACGCCGCGCCGCAGACCACAGAGCAGCCCGCGGCGACAACCACGGCTGAAAGCGCCGAGGAGCATCCGGCCCCGGCAAGGGCCGCGGCGAGCACCCCGACGAGGAACGAGGAGGCTACAAGGACGCCTCCCCCGAGTAACGTTGTGGAGGAGGAAAGCAGAGCCCCGACTCCTCCACCAGCCGAAGAAAGGGGAGTTGAAAGGGTCGAGATGGCGGACTAGAGGGGGGGTGAATAGTCCTTTCTAAAACTTATCGCGTCGGCTAACCGAAACAAATGTGGAATTAAAACTATCGGTCTAGCCAAGACTACACCCCTCTATCTAAGTTCTCTAGCACCTTAAAAAGATCCTAAACAAGCAAGCAAGGTGCTACCTTAGCAAGAGCTCACCTAACCAAATCTAGAAGCAAGGTCACACAAACCTATGCAACTAGTACTTTGCAAACCGGGGGAGCTCCTACACAAACTAGTGAGGCAAAGCGCACAAAGCCTAAGCTCACTAGCAAGCTCAATAACAAGGCAACTAATGCCAAATTAGAGAGCGCAACTTACTTAGCTACACAAACTAAACAATGTGACTAACAAGGTTACACAAACCAAATTAGTCACGCAAGGGAACTACTTCTAGCTACACAAGCAAGAAGGTAACTAGCAAGCTACACAAGCTAACTAGTTACAAGAGCAACTACACAAGCACAAATATATGAAAGTAAATACAAGCTTGTGTTAGGGACTTGCAAACCAACGGGAAGAACAAAGTTGACACGATGATTTTCTCCCGAGGTTCACTTGGTTGCCACCAAGCTACGTCCCCGTTGAGACAAGCTCCAAGGTTGCCGCCGGTCCTCTTGCTAGTGGTGACCCGCAAGTCACACTCTCCCACATGGAGTGTTTACCACAAGCTCTAGCACTTGACCCGGCCGGACCACTTGTCGCTCTTCACGTCTCGCTCAACTAGAGTTGCTCTTTGCGATCCCCGCGGGGTGAGCACCGTACCCCTCACAATCTCTTCTCCGGAGCACCGCACAATCTCCTTGCGTGCTTCGACGGAGTCACAAGCCACCAAGCCGTCTAGGAGTGGCAACCTCCAAGAGTAACAAGCACCACCGGCTTGCAACACGAACACCTAGTGCCACTCTATGCAATCTCTCAATGCAACACACTAGAATCACTCACTCGCTATTGATTCGCACTCTTGCAAGCACAAGTGAGTTAGAGGCTTACCTAGCACTCCCCAAGCATGGACACTAAGTCCCAAGGGTGCTCAGCACCGGCCAAGGCCGGCCACCACTTCTATTTATAGCCCCAAGGGCTAAACTAGCCGTTACCCCTTCACTGGGCAAAACACGTGGGCACCAGACGCTCACAGGGAGCCACCGGACGCTCAACCCCCAGCGTCCGGTGCTCAGGCGTCAGCCACGTGTCACTAGCCGTTTGAAGTCGACCGTTGCCGCCAACGGCTACTGTGCACGCGCGCCTGCACAGCACCACCGGACGCTCAACTAGTCCACACCGGACGCGTCCGGTGCACACCGGACCCGTGCGCAGAGAGCTCCGCAAACTCGCACGGTCACCGGACGCTAGCCACCGGACGCACCCTGAGCGTCCGGTGCTCACCGGACTCATGCGCAGAGAGGGTCGCCAAACCGCCCGCACACCGGACGCTGAGCACCGGACTCTCTCCGGTGCGTCCGGTGCACTCTGCTGCACCTGACAGCACACCGGACGCTCTGGACCAGCGTCCGGTGCTACCAACACCAGCGTCCGGTGAGTGTTTCTCAGCGAGAAACACTCCCGCAACTTCTCCAAATTTCCCACCAGCGCAATAGAAAATATGCACTTAATTTTCTCAAAAGCGTCGAATCCCGCCTCACAAGCTCGGCGGGAGGGAGAGAGAAACCCACACCTCTCTCAACCCTAGGAACACCACCTCCTTTGTAAATGTGCCAACACCACCAAGTGCAAGTGTGTTAGCATTTTCACAAACATTTTCCCAAAGGAGTTAGCCTCTCAACTTGCCACGCCACTCGATCCTAACACGTATGCAAAGTTAGATCGCTCAAGTGGCACTAGATGACCGATATGCAAACAAGTTTGCCCCTCTTGATAGTACGGCCATCTATCCTAAATCTGGTCATAAACTTCTCTACACACCTATGGCCGGTGAAATGGAAATGCCCTATGTTATACCTTTGCCTTGCGCTTTTCCATTCCATCTCCTCCAATGTTGATGCAACACATGCACCAACCAATCACCAAATGATATGATCCACTTCATATCATCACGTGACCGTATTGGTTCATCGATCTTGACCTCACTTGCTCTTCACCGTTGCCTCGGTCCATCGGCGTCAAGTCTTGCTCAAGCTTCACCGTCACACACGGTCCCTCGCTTCAAAGCCTCCGACTTGCCCTTCACTCTTGCAACCGGTCCATCAAGCCAAGCCTCATTTTGATCTTCTCCACCTTGGTCACATGACTCCATGTCATGTCTCATATGCAATGAGCTCCTCCATCATCACATCATCACCTGTGGACTAATCTCCTGTGTATCTCACATAAACACTATTAGTCCACCTAAGTTGTCACTCAATTACCAAAACCAAACAAGGACCTTTCAGGAGTCCCGATCCCGCCCCGAGCAGGGGCCTCTTCGCCCGTAGGCTCCCCTGGCCTGGACCAGGGTCCAATGATGCCTGCGACCACGGCCGGTGGCAGTGCGGCGAACGAGGAGACCCGGACAGCCTCCGACGATGACGTGGAGGAGATCCAAGGTCGTCCCCGTGATGGCCGCCAGCACGTCTACGTGTGGCGCCAACGCGGGGACCACTTCATCGGACATGAGGAGCTCGTGGAGACGGAGGAGGCCACGAGGGTGGAGCGCGCGGCGAAGCGTCTTGTGGACGAGGTTAAGGTAAATGGTCATTTGCGCTGCTCGACGCTTATGTGCGATGTTCCTGGGTTCAGCATGTATTCTTCTTGCAGGGCGCGATGAAAACGGTGAAGTACCGGAAAAGGTGCTTCAACCAGATTGAGGGCATTATGGCCGAGAACAAGGCCCTGTCCGCAGAGGTGGATCGGCTTCGGTCGGAAGCCGGGGAGAAGACGGCCGAGATGAGTGCTCAGGAAGAGCGCCTTCTCGACCTCAATCGGCGGTTGGCCGACCAGGATCGGCAAAGGAGAGGTCAGTCGCGTATTCCGAGCAGCTGTATGTAGCCATGTAGTCGGTTTTGTTGACCGGGAATTGTTCCTGCAGACTTGGAGGAGGAGGTTGCACGCCTCCGACAAGAGAAGGAGCAGCTCGGCCAGGAGCTTGCCGAGGCGCTGGAGACCGAGCGCCGAGCTGGCGAGGAGCTAAGCAACAAGAGTCAGGAGTTGTCTGGTAATAACCGTGCTACTCCTTTATTGTTTGATTGCTCAATGCGTCTTTTCTTATTTGCGGACTGACCGCCTGCTTGGTTTGTAGTGCTCAAGGTGAACACCAAGAAGCATTTAGACGAGCTGATCAAGGACCGAGACTCCTAGAAGACCAATTGCATCAAGCTTTGGAAAGGAGTGGCCCCAGTTCTTGACTTGATCAGCCCCGAGCTCCCTGAAGACCAGCCTCGTGCGCTGAAGCTGACGCCAGTTGAGAAGGCGCAACGGGCGTGGAACTGGCTCCAGCAGTTCGTCAAGGACGCCGGGGAATTCGCCGGCGCACACGTCCTCAGCATGGTGCGCGCCCACTATCCTCTCGTCGACCTGTCCCGACTGGAGAGGGGGTACCCCAAGGAGGTTGGTCCGCAGGAGGCAGACGACCTTCGTGTCGGCCTGCTTGACTTGTCGTCGACGGTGATCGGCGCCATCAATCTCTGCGGGACGACCACTCCCCCCGACCAGCCGGGGTCAGATAGATCAGCCAGAGAGTTGTCGGGAGCGTCCATTGTCGGAGATGGGCGGTCGATGCCTGCGGTCTCGACCAGCCTGGCGCCGGTGGCCCCGACCCCTCCGACTGGGCAGCAAGGCCAAGCGGGTGATCAGCCCGAGCAGTAGGCCTGTAGGATAGTCTATAGGACTAGACTAGGAACCGCCCAGCGGGGTGTTTATTGTAAACTCTGTATGTAAAGTTTGTAATAAAGTTTGATTTTTGCCATGACCATGATTTTGAGCGCTGCAATGTTATCTGAGTGATGTATCACTGTGTTTGATTAATAATCGTTAAGGATCTTCGCCCCAGAGGAAGATTGTTGTGTTCGTCGAAAGCTCTGCGTGTAAAAATATATAGCAAAAAAGAGAACTTTTATTATTGCTAATTATAAGAAACTTACAAGGAGAAGGTGCTGGAATGTATGGATAGAAACGACGCAGTTTGTCCGTCTGGATACGCCAGTCTGTAGGATGTAGGGCGTGTGACTTCGGCGACCACAAAGGGTCCTTCCCAAGGTGTGGATAACTTGTGCGTTCCTTCCTGGCTTGTTTTCCACTTGAGTACCAGATCACCGACCACGAAGGAACGGTCTTTGACGTTCCTGTTGTGGTACCGCCTGATGGCTTCGAGATACTTTGCTGTTCGAAGACATGAAATTAGACGCTTTTCCTCCATGCAGTTGATTTCGAGCTCCTTGGTGTTGTCAGCCGTTGACTGGTCGAAGTTTTCGACTCTTGGAGATCCGAAGGTTACATCAGATGGGAGCACTGCCTCGGAGCCATAAACCATGAAGTAGGGTGACACGCCCGTATTGCGACTGGCCTGTGTTCGGAGACCCCAGACCACGGCCGGTAACTCTTTCATCCATCGACCAGGTGCTCTGTCGTTCTCGGTGTACAACCTTTTCTTTAGGGCATCAATAATCATTCCGTTCACGCGCTCTACTTGACCGTTTGCCCGTGGGTGAGCTAATGACACGTATTTTATGACTATGCCCCTGTCATCGCAGAAGTCCCAGAACGTAGTGCTAGTGAACTGAGTGCCCAGGTCAGTGATTATACTGTTGGGGATCCCGAATCTGTGTATGATTTGATTAAGGAACTCCATAGCTTTCTCAGAGGTTGCTTTGACCAGTGGCATGTATTCGATCCACTTCGAGAATTTGTCGATTAGGACGAAGACGAACTTGAAGTTGCCGGGAGCCGGTTTAAATGGCCTGATCATGTCGAGGCCCCAGCAGGCGAAAGGCCAGGATGACGGAATAGTTTGAATCTCGTGAGCAGGTACGTGGGTCCTCTTGGCAAAGAACTGGCATCCTTCTCAATGTCGGACCAGTTTCTCGGCGTCGGCGACCGCGGTTGGCCAGTAAAAACCTGCTCGGAATGCCTTCCCGACTAGTGTTCTGGAGGCCGCGTGGTTGCCACAGGATCCGTCGTGTATGTCATCCAAGAGCTTGACGTCGTCATCTTGGGATATGCATTTGAGCAGCACTTCAGAACTTGTGTTTTTTCGCATAAGTTTGCCATCCACCAGTATGTAATTCTTGGATCGTCGAATGAGGCGCTCGTTCTCCGTTTTATCCTGAAAGCCCGACCCGTCCGATATATACCTGATGAAAGGGGTGTGCCAGTCACGGCTGCTGGTTGTCGGAGTAGCGTCGTCTATGAGCATTGCCTCATTAGGTTGCTTTTCGACCAGGTCTGTGCCCACACTTGGCGCGTGGATGTCCTGAACGAAAACGCCTTGCGGGATTTGGGCCCGAGATGACCCTAACTTTGACAGCGCATCCGCTGCCTGGTTCTTATCCCGGACCACGTGGATGTATTCTATGCCGTAGAAGTTGGATTCCCATTTGCGGATTTCTTTGCAGTAGAGGTCCATCTTTTCGTGGGTTGTGTCCCATTCCTTGTTGAGCTGGTTGATAACTAAGGCAGAGTCGCCGTGGACGTAGAGGCGTTTGACTCCCAGTTCGACGGCTAGTCGTATGCCGTGTAGGCATGCTTCATACTCGGCGACATTGTTTGACGCTGGGAAGAGGATTCTAAGGACGTAGCGTAGTTTGTCCTTGTTAGGCGACACAAAGAGTATCCCGACGCCGGCACCGTTGATGTTCAAGGACCCGTCGAAGAACATTGACCAGTGGTCGGAGATGTCGGAGACGGAAGGTTCATTGAGGTCCGTCCACTCTGCGACGAAATCGACCAGGGCCTGAGACTTCACGATAGTGCGGCTCTGGAAATCCAGGGAGAATGGGCATAATTCTATTGCCCATTTTATAATTCTGCCGTTGGCGTCCTTGTTGCGCAGAATGTCCCCCAGAGGGAAGCTGGTGGTTACCAAGACCCGGTGGCCGTCGAAGTAGTGCTTAAGCTTCCTGGACGTTATTAGGATGGCGTATATGAGCTTCTGTATCTGTGGATACCTGGTCTTAGACTCGTTTAAGACTTCGCTTATGAAATAAACGGGTCTCTGGACCTTGTAGACGTGGCCTGGCTCGTCTCGCTCGACTACTATTGCCGTGGAGACAACCCTGTCTGTTGTTGCGATGTAAAGGAGTAGGTCTTCATTGGGCTGAGGGGCTATGAGAACAGGTGGTGAGGTGAGGAAGGTCTTCAGCTGGGTAAACGCAGCGTCAGCTTCCTCTGTCCAGGAGAATTTTTCCAACGCCTTCAAGAGTTTGAAGAAGGGGAGGCCTTTTTCTCCCAGTCTAGAGATGAAACGACTGAGGGCAGCCATGCATCCAGTGAGCTTCTGAATATCCTTGACATTCTTAGGTGGTCGCATGTCGAGCACTGCTTTTACTTTTGAAGGATTCAGCCGTATGCCGTCGCGGCTGACGACGTTGCCGAGCAGTAGACCGGAGGGGACCCCAAAGATGCACTTTTTGGGGTTAAGCTTCCACTTGTATTTGTTTAGTGCCTTAAAAATTCGGTCTAGATTGGCGACCAGAGTGCTCGCATCCTTTGTTTTGACTACGACGTCATCTACATAAGCCTCGACGAGGTCATCGCGAATCTCGTCGTGGAGGCACCGCTGGATGGCCCGTTGATAGGTGGCTCCAGCGTTTTTGAGTCCAAAGGACATGGTCGTGTAGCAATATGCGCCGAAAGGGGTGATGAAAGATGTTTTGATCTGGTCATCTTCCTTTAGCGAGATCTGGTGATAACCAGAGTAGCAGTCTAGAAAGGAGAGGAGTTCGCATCCGACCGTTGAGTCGACCACCTCGTCGATGCGAGGGAGACCGAAAGGATCTTTAGGATAGTGTTTATTGAGATCAGTGTAATCAACGCACATTCTCCATTCATTATTCTTTTTGCGTACAAGAACCGGATTGGCGAGCCAATCGGGATGATACACTTCTTTTATAAATCCGGCTGCTAGAAGCCGTGTTATTTCTGTCCTAATAGCCTCCTTTTTGTCACGAGCGAACCGTCGCAGCTTTTGCTTGATGGGTCTTGCGGTCTTCGAGACGTTTAAGGAGTGCTCGATTAGGTTTCGTGGGACGCCGGGCATATCTGCGGGTTTCCATGCGAAAACGCTCACGTTGTCCCTTAGAAACCTGACGAGCGCGTCTTCCTATTTAGGGTCCAGATTGGCCCCAATGTGGGCCGTCTTCTCGGGGCTGCCGTCGACCAGCTGTACTTCCTTGTATTCTTTGGACTTTGAATTCTTCCTAGCGATCTCCTGCTCGGGTAGTCGGAGCTGGTCGGGAAGGAGCTGTGCAGCTTGAGCTGCTGTTTCTGCCATGCAGATTGAAAGATCAATTGCTTCGGTGATCTTGAAGCTTTCCTCCTCGCAAGTGTATGCGGTGTAGACATTGCCCCTGACAGTTAGGACGCCCTTCTCTATAGGCATTTTGAAGACCAGGTATGAGTAATGTGGAACTGCCATGAACTTTGTCAGCAATGGTCGGCCCAGTATAGCATGGTAAGTTCCATCAAAGTCGGCGACCACAAAGTTGACGGACTCTGTTCGAAAGTGGTCGGATGTTCCGAACTGGACAGGCAGCGTTATCTGTCCGAGGGGTACTGAACTTTGACCTGGCAGGACTCCCCAGAATTGGGCGTCGTAGGGCTTTAGCTGTGCCGGAGTTATCTTGAGGGCAGGCAAGCTGTTGCGAAAGAGGATGTCAATGGAACTTCCCCCGTCGACGAGCACACGCTCGAATCTGATGCTGTTGATGCAAGGATCCAAGATTAGAGAGAAACGTCCTGGCTTCGGGATGGCGGCCCACTGATCCTTCCTGCTGAAGGAGATTTCCCTGTGCGACCAGGGAGGAAATTTCGGATCGGCGATCAGGCCATCCGTGCTGTCTATGTTGAGGCAGGCTCTCTTTAAGAGCTTTCTTTCTCGCTTAGACTCGATGGAGATCTTGCCCCCGAAGATGGAGTGGACCACGTCCGTGGGACTGACATACTGGTGTCGTGGGTCCCTATCCTGGTCCTCGTCCTCGTCTTCGTGATCGCGCCCGTTCTGTTTCCCGTTTTTCTTGGCGGGGTCGTCTTGAGCAGCCCGCCGCGTGTAGATGCTTTTGAGGACGCGACATTCCTCCATCGTGTGGTTGGATTTTGGATGCAGTTGGCATGGCCCCTTCAACGTCTTGTTGTAGTCTTCCTGGTAGTCTCGCCGCCCATTGGGACGCTTGACCGTATTCACCTCGCGGTCGTGGTCGCGGGGGCGCTTGCCTCTGAAGTCATCGCGATTGTCACGCCGCCTATCCCAACCTTCTCTGTGGTCGCGGTTGTCGGGGCGACGATGGTTCCTGTTGTCGAAACGACCACGACTTTCGTCTCGTCGAAGAGGCTGGTCGAGACCTCTCGCATCGTCCTGGATGAGTTTTTCTGCGTCGTCGGCGTCGGCATAGTTTTTAGCCGTGGCAAGGAGCTCGGCCATCGTCGTTGGCCTTTTGCGCAGTAGCTTGTTCCTCAGTGCTTCGTGGAAGCGTAGCCCTTTGATGAAGGCAGATATGGCCTCGTCGTGGGAAATTTTCGGGATCTTAAGACGCATATCCGAGAATCGTCGGATGTAACCGCGCAGAGGCTCGTTTTTCCTGTCCCTTATCCTCTCGAGGTCGTACTTGTTCCCAGGCTGCTCGCAGGTAGCGATGAAATTGTCGATAAACGCTTGGCGCAGTTCTTCCCAGGAATCGAAAGAGTCTTCAGGCACGCCCAGAAGCCATTGATGACCAGCCTGGTCGAGGACGACTAGGAAGTAGTTGGCCATGACGTGCTCATCTCCTGCTGCTGAGCGGACTGCAATCTCATAGAGAGTGATCCAGTTTTCTGGGTTTTCCTTGCCGTCGTATTTTTTGAGTTTCTGGAGCTTAAAATTACGGGGCCACACGACCTGGCGAAGGTGTGAGGAAAACTGTCTCAGGCCCGGAGGACCGTGCGTGGCATCGTACTCGATGCGACGCAGGTTTTCGTGCACCGCTCTCTCCGTGGCGCGCCTGTTGATGCGGTCCCGGGCGTCCTTGGGAGGGATGTTGTATCGAAGATCCCTGTCCTGGTTTACTTCCTGACCACGCCCATGATTCTGCTTGCGGTAGCCGCCGGTGTCCCGACCACCGTTGTCACGCCGTGAACCCTTTCGACGATTGTTGGGGGAACGGCTACGGTGGTGTTTGCTGGGTTGTGGTGAGGTCCGGCTGCAATGAGTCTGGTCGGAGGAGACCTCAGCGTAGGAGATAGCTTGGACCCTTTTAAGCAAGGTGGCTATCTGTCCCATCGCGGCGATCAGATGCGCGCGTACGCTGGATCGGACACCCTGGCACTCGGGAGTATCAGGGAGTCGATCTAGGTTTGCCATGGCAACAACCACGTTAGCGCTTGGCGTTTTGTAGACTTGCCGATCCCCGACCATGTCAAAAGCGTCGCTGAGGTTATGCGGCGGGAGTTGTCGTTCCTCGTCCGCGTGTCGTCGGGCGCGGTCGGCATTGCGCTGCTCGCGGAGCTGCCTCTGCTCATCTGTCTCTCCATCGACGACCGGTTCGTCGCCGCTGACATTGAAGACGAGGTCTCCTCGCCGGGGTGGAAAGACCGGGAAGCGAGAGAAACCCGGAGCATACGGTGGTAAATCCAGGTCGTAGTCTTCGTCCTCGGAATTTATAACTTCAGTGGGAACGGATCCAGTGCTGGAGTTTGTGCTGGAAGCCTGGCCGTCCCGTAGTTCTTGGATCGTCACCATGTTGACGTAGTGACGAGCTGTCGACCGCTCCGTTTTGGCAACCAACCTGCCCCATTGAAAAGGGATTGGACGTGCCGTGAATAGTGAACGGCTGAGTTGTTTAGCCCGTAAGGGGAACCTTGATCTGGAGCAGCCTTGAGTTCGACGAACCGTCCTGAGGGGGTAGAAGTTATCGTCAGAGACGTACCCAGCCGTTCGTGTGTGACGACACGAGTTGGCCGCCAGGAGTTGAAAAAATCCATTGGCGCGGCTTGATCAGACTGGCGCGAGATCCCATCTACTAGTCGGGAAGCTTCGAGAAGCTTGAGATCGGCGCGATCAAGGGCTTGGAAAAGGTTCGAGCCGTCGACTTTCTTTCCCTTGTAGCGAGGAAGCGGTGGTCGAGTGCTCGGTGTCATTGTGGTCGGAGCCGATGCCGCCGTTGTCCCAGATCAGATCTGGGTTTCTTCCGAAGCCGTGGTTGTGAGGCCACCGCCGTGAGTCGTCCACGTAATCTGGCTGACAGTGAACGTGAGGCCTTCAGGCACGGCCGCAGAAGCTGGAACGATGACCATCTTGTTCGTCGGAAAAGCTGTACGCACACCCCCTACCTGGCGCGCCACTGTCGACGAAAGCTAGTCGGCAGTCTACCTTGGGGTATACCCACGGTAGTAGTTTATCGGTAGACGGTGCGCAAGCTACGAACTCGATGGTGACGCAAGACACGGACAAGGTTTTTATTCAGGTTCGGCCGCCGTGTGGGCGTAATACCTACGTCTTGCGTCTGATTGTATTGGATTGTGTTGAGAGAATAATGTGTCCTAAGGGGGGTCCCTTGCCCCTCCTTATATAGTCCGGAGGGCAGGGTTACAGATCTGGAAACTAATCCTAGTCGGTTACAATTGCCATAGATAGTTCAATATCAATTCCTATTCTAACCGACTAGAATCCCGCTTGATCTCCACGTCTTGTTTCCCTGCGCGAAACTCCGAGCAGTCGGATCAAGCCTCGAACTCGTCTCGTAATGGACCAAGCCTCCTGGCCCAAGTCTAGCCGTAAGGGTATAGGGGTTTATACCCTCACACCCTCCTCCCCAGCGCGCCCGCCTGATGCGAGCTGTCCCAAGGCCAAGATTCGATAGACACTCACGAACTCACCTCTCCTTGTTTCATGCCATTGCCCATTGTCATGAATTTGTTTTGGAGATTAGAATGTGGTCTGAAACTTGAATTTATTGTGACTGATTCGATTCTTATCTTATCATTTCTAGTGTATGTCATTTTGGAGCTTTAGGCTAAATCAACTTATTTCCAGAAAAAAGAAACAACATAGAGAAGGGTTGAGAAAAAGAAAATACATGTGACGTGAGAAGTCTTGGTGAGAAGGAAGAATAGAGAGACACGAGAGGGTTGACGTGATCAGACCCGACAAATACATGTGACAAATATACTAATTCAATCATCCCTATATTACTCAAACATTATTTTTTATTATAAATTTACTATTCTACCCTTAATTGTATAAAAGAAATTCAAAAATAGAATTATCACATCATTTTTTAGGTGATGATCCCACTATTTTTAGTATGCACTTGGTGCGTATGATCCTACCATCTAGTATGCACCCAGTGCCTCTCCAATTGGTTCCTCTCGGTTCCTCTGTCTTTTTAGCCGTTGGATCGCTTCTCGTGAGCTGTCTATTTTCTAACAACCATTGTAAAAATTCTCTATTTATATTTATCTAAAGCTTAAAAATAGTAATAAAAAACCGTGCAAACACCAGAGGAAGCTTTGGGTTAAAAAATAGCAAAAGGCAAAGAAATTTGCTCTCAAACCAACCAACTTGGTTAATGAAACACGAGAAACACACGGCCTCTCTGAACCTTGCCAGTAAAACAGGGTAATTTATGGATCAAACGTTTGGCAGGAAAAGTATGAAACAACCGTAGCATCTCATATACGGGCCAGCAAGGGCGACTTATTTTGGGGGTACAGCAAGCCCAAAAGGGGAGAGCGTTTCCAGTTCCAGGGAAGCTGCATGACCCTAACGGGAAATGACAACAGTCCATAGTACGGGAACATAATGACACAAGAGGTTACACAATAGCTGCCTCAGCGTATATCTGCACTAAAATGCCACGGTAATTAATATCATGCTCTACATTGAAGTGATTCTTCGTGGCCCTCACTTGGAGGACAATTGATTCCAGATGGCTCTCAGAAATTTCCTTGGCATAGTGTTTTTCTCCCTGCAGTTATGTTCGCTTGGCAGAAAAGCCATGGCTAAAATTACTGTTCGCTGATTTGTTTTAACTAAGAAAAATACTGCTGAATGGTTGATAGATTCCGCAGATAAGCTTTGAGCTACGGATGCATAAAACCGAGTGAATGAAACGTTTCTGCTGACCTCCTCCTGCATTCAACAATAATATGTTTTTCAGCAAACTCAGCTGGTCAAAACATAAAATAGCGGATGGGAAGCAATTTTGACTACTAAGGAGGAACATTGCATCGACTGGGCAAATCTTGCCTGAAGGAAGCTATCAACTGATGCCTTGTCATTTCGTGAGAAGGATACCACCTCTCTTTTCCTTTCTATAAACCCCTTGTTCTCAGTCACCTGTGATTTCAGCAGTTGAAGCAGCCATCAGAAGTACAGCAGATGAAACACATGTGCAATTCACTCGATTAGAAGGATATACTTTTATTCCATCAAGTCACAAAAATAGCAAGACAGAAAGAATAAATGTAGCATATATTCACATTCAATGTTCATGACAGAATATTTTGAATGGTCCCATGCAATGTGTCATCTTTGCAGAGTAAAAACGTGATGTTCAACAGAACTTGCAAGGATGCTGACAGACACAAGGAATTTTAGATTGTGTGTTCACCTTGTCTATCAATCGCTTAATAGGACGGTGAAGTGATTCAATTGTTGTCTGCTTGTGTAGCCTTTTAAAGAGGAAAAGAGGAATGGTGGCTACTTCTGGGATGTGAAGCAATTTTACTGGAAACATAAAACATTTGAACTATTATGATGCACCCAGATTGTTTCCAGTAAAATTGGCATACCTTCAACAGCGATGAGAAGTTGATCTTTGTTCTTTGTGTTTGTTCTTTCTGAGAGACTTCTCTAAATTCTAGGCAGTCAAATAGCAATAATGGAATTGGATAGAACATCTGACTGCAGGTCTCCAAGCTCGTTCAGCATCTGCACAAGCCTCAGTCTCAACGGCAAGTACCTTGTGCCTGGGAATAAGTGAGCCACTCCTCTAATTACTTGAACTTCAGAAAGTAAGGGGTGGAGATTGTAATCCTTGTAGTGACAGCACAGAAACCGAACCCATAGGTTGACACAATTAATATATTGCCAGTTATCTATCTTCCTGCAGACACAAGCAAGAAGGAAACAACCGTTCATGTAAATACCAAAAGAAAATATAAAAGACATCATCATGAGGTTAAACCTCAGCATGCACAGGTAGATTTTTCTCCCTTTTCATTTCGGTATGTATATCAATACAAGGATCTTCTTGTACTATCACAACAGATCTTTAGATAGGCTTACAGAGAAAATTCTATTAACATGATACAGACTTTCAACAGCCAAAAAGTTGTGCCAAGGACAACATAACAAATATGTTGCAGCATGGGAACCCAACCCATCATTCGAGCATGTAACGATTGTAAAAATCCTCTTCAACCTCTTTAGACAGGAAAGAATAAAACAATACCCAGTCTTATTGGACTAGATGGAATCCATGTTGGCTTAATACATCAGAAAATGTAATAATATAACTGGCATCCAGACACATTCTTGGGCCCTACTTGGATGCATGGGACACAGTCTCCCAAGAATATGCCTGAGAGGATATACTATGTATACCAAATAAGGCCCCATTACACTGCATGGAAAGGATACAGTGAAACTTCACACCCAAGTCAAAAGTTAAACTACGTGCACATGCATGTTCTGAGATAAGCCTTGTGGCATACCTTTTCCTTGGTTTTAGAAGCCTGTCTAAGAATAGCATTCAGTTGCTCCGGAGGTTACTGCCCTCTCATATGATTTTTGGACATCAAGAGAATACAGCTCTACCAGACAGTCTGTCATGTGGGGACGCGTATATGCCAGGCGTGGGCGCGCGCGTGACGAGCGCAGAGCCCAGGAGCACGCCCAGCGTACGACGTCGCCCAGGGGCTAAGTAGGGAAGAGCTGGGATTAGTTAAGATTAGTTGCTATTTTTATTCCTTAGATTCAGGGATGATTAGTTTCCCTCTGGGATAGGGCCACTGGCCTATTTATATCTTGTAATCAGAACTTTTGAGATGAAGCAAAGTATTACCCTAATCTACCTCTCCCTATTCTAAATATCAAGCCGACGGCAGGGGGGCATAACCTCGCCGGCGACGACGGACCAAGGCTACGACTGCGTAGCCAAGGGCCTCCTACCCTAGGGGTTGACGCCCTTGACAACCTGGTATCGCGATCTAGCCGATCCTCAACCTCGCAGGCAGCTGAAGCCGCCTGTTCCACCTCCACCGCGCCACTTTCGCCACTCCCTGCATCCGCCGCTCTGCTGTCCCCGTCCTCTGCCTCATCTGTTGCTATGGGGGACAACTCCGATTTGAAGACCACCATGGCAGCCCTGGCTGCCGCCGTCACCGCCTTGCAGGCCACGGCCGAGGCTACCAAGGCCCTGGAAGAGAACACCAAGGCGATCGCCGCTCTCTTCCCTGAGCGGCCCTCGTCCTCATCTGGCAAGCAAATCCTTGGGGATCAGCCCCAGCCCCCGGATCGACCGCCGAAGTTCCAGAAGCTGGACTTCCCGCGGTATGATGGAAAATCTGACCCTCTCATCTTCGTCAGCCGCTGCGAGTCAGTACTTCCACCAGCAGCGCATCATGGAGGAAGAGAAGACTTGGATGGCCTCGTACAATCTTGAAGATGGCGCCCAACTCTGGTACCTCCAAGTCCAGGCCGATGAGGGCACGCCGCCCTGGCCGCGCTTCAAAGAACTCCTATACCTCCGCTATGGTCCGCCGCTGCGATCTGCTCCGCAATTCGAGTTGGCGGACTGTCGGCGCACAGGCACTGTCGCCGAATACCAAGATCGCTTCCAGACGCTTCTACCTCGCGCCGGGCATCTCGATAAAGCTCAGCACGTCCAGCTGTTCACCGGGGGCCTCCTCCCGCCGCTCAGCACGGATGTCCGCATCCAGAACCCCCAGACGCTGGCCGCCGCCATGAGTTTGGCCAGGCAGTTTGAGCTTCGGGAGTAGTACGTCCACCAGCATGCACCACCACCGGCCCGAGGCCCTAGACGGGTTCCCCTCCTTCCTACGCCTCCTCGACAGCTGGCTTTGCCCGCACCTCCGGCTGCTGGGCCTCCACCGTTCGCCATGGAAGGTCAACCGATCAAGCGTCTTTCTCAGACGGAGCAAGAGGAACGCCGCCATCTCGGTCTCTGCTACAACTGCGACGAAAAATTCACTAGGGGCCACAACCGTGTCTGCAAGCGGCTGTTCTATGTCGAGGGCGTGCAGGAGGAGGACACCGATGCGACACCGGAGGAGACGGACGAGACCTCCCCGACCGAGTCCCCCTGCTACTCTCTCCACGCAGTCGCCGGCGTGCGCATCGCTAACACCCTACATATCAGGGTGTCCTTGGGTGGGCTTGCCCTAACCGCCCTCCTCGACTCCGGGTCCTCCCACAACTTCATCGCGGAGAGTGCGGCGCTCCAGACAGGGCTGCCTATCCAACGCCACCCCGGCCTCACTGCCACCGTGGCCAACGGCGAACGAGTGCCCTGCCTGGGCGTTCTTCGGCAGGCCACCTTTGCGGTCTAGGAGGACCACTTCTCCGCCGACCTCTACTTGATGCCGCTGGCGGGCTATGACGTCGTTCTGGGAGCACAATGGCTGGCCACGCTGGGACCCAAGCTCTGGGACTTCCACGCCGGTAGTGTGTCCTCCTGGCAGGGTTGCCGCTAGACGGGGACCGACGGGACTACTAAACCAACGATCAGCGCCGCACCGCCAGCGAGTCCCTCCTGGCCGAGCTCCTGGCCACCTTCGACGACATCTTCGCCGAGCCCCAGGGCCTTCCCCCGCCGCGCGGTCGGGAGCACGCCATCACCCTGCTCCCCGGCGCCCCACCAGTAGTCGTTCGGCCGTACAGGTATCCGGTCTCCCACAAAGACGAACCGGAGCGCCAGTGCGTCGTCATGCTAGAGCAGGGCCTCATCCGCCGCAGCACCTCCGCGTTCTCGTCTCCGGTGTTACTGGTCAAGAAGGTGGACGACACATGGCGCTTCTGCATCGACTATCGCGCCCTCAACGCGATCACCGTCAAGGACGCCTTCCCGATCCCGGTGGTTGACGAACTCATTGATGAGCTGCACGGAGCCAAGTACTTCACCAAGCTCGACCTCCGCTCGGGCTATCATCAAGTCCGCATGCGGCCCGCCGACGTCGACAAGACGGCGTTCCGCACACATGATGGCCTCTACGAGTTCCTCGTCATGCCCTTCGGCTTGTGCAATGCGCCGGCAACGTTCCAGTCATTGATGAACGGCGTCCTTCGCCAGTTCCTCCGCCGGTTCGTCCTTGTTTTTTTCGATGATATCTTGATTTACAGCGCCACTTGGGCGGACCACTTGCGTCACCTCCGTGCAGTCCTCGTCCTTCGCTAACACCGGCTCTTCGTCAAGCGCTCAAAGTGCGCTTTCGGCGTCGACACCATCGCCTACCTCGGCCACACCATCAGCGGGGCGGGCGTCGCCATGGACCCGGCGAAGGTGCAGGCGGTTCTAGACTGGCCGCAGCCCCACTCAGCGCGGGCTGTCCGGGGCTTCCTGGGACTTGCGGGGTACTACCGCAAGTTCGTTCAGGATTACGGGGTGCTCGCTGCTCCGCTCACGGCGCTCACCAAGAAGGACGGCTTTCGGTGGCCCGCGGACGCCGCAGCAGCGTTCCAGGCGTTGAAGACGACCATCACCTCGGTGCCAGTACTGGCCCTGCCCGACTTCACCAAACTGTTCATCGTCGAATGCGACGCCTCGACATACGGGTTTAGGGCAGTGTTGATCTAGGACAAGCATCCACTGGCCTTCTTCAGCCGGCCCGTAGCCCCGCGCCACCGGTCCCTCGCCGCATATGAGCGGGAGCTCATCGGCCTCGTCCTCGCCATCCGCCATTGGCGGCCATATTTGTGGGGTCGTCGCTTCGTGGTGCGTACCGACCATTTCAGCCACAAGTACCTCCTCGACCAACGGCTCGCCACCATACCGCAACACCATTGGGTTGGCAAGCTGCTCGGCTTCGACTTTACGGTTGAATACAAGGCGGGCGCAACAAACGCCGTGGCCGATGCCCTGTCCTAGTGTGACACTGAGGACGGGACAGTACTGGCCGTATCAGCCCCACGTTTCAACTTCATCGACCGGCTGCGGCAAGCTCAGACAGAGGATCCTGCTCTGGTCGCGGTGCGTGATGGACTGCAGGCTGGGACTCACGGCGCGCTGTGGTCTCTGCTTGACAACATGGTGGTGTTCGGGGGCCGCCTCTACATCCCACCCTCCTCGCCTCTGCTCCTGGAGGTGGTCTCGGCCGTTCATGCAGATGGCCACGAAGGGGTCCAGGGGACGCTGCATCGTCTCCGGTGCGATTTCCACTTCCCAGATATGCGTCGAGTGGTCCAGGATTTTGTGCGGGCATGCGCGACGTGCTAGAAGTATAAATCAGAGCATCTACACCCCGCTGGCCTGCTCATGCCACTGCCGGTACCGTCCGCTGTCTGGACAGATATTGCCTTGGATTTCGTTGAAGCTCTTCCCAAAGTCCGGGGAAATCGGTGATCCTCTTCGTGGTGGACCGCTTTAGCAAGTATTGCCATTTCATCCCCCTGGCGCATCCCTACACAGCAGAGTCCGTGGCATAGGCGTTCTTCACCGACATTGTGCGCCTCCATGGCGTGCCACAATCCATGGTCTCCGATCGCGACCCCGTCTTCACATCGACATTCTGGCGGGAGCTCATGCGGCTTCTCGGTACCAAGTTACACATGACGACGGCCTTTCACCCGCAGTCGGATGGCCAGACGGAGGCGGCCAACCGCATCATCGTCAAGTATCTTCGGTGCTTCACTGGTGATCGGCCCCGGCAGTGGGTTCGTTGGCTTCCCTGGGCGGAGTTCATCTACAACACGGCGTTCCAGTCTTCGCTGCGGGACACGCCGTTCAGGGTGGTGTATGGCGGCAACCCGCCCTCCATTCGCTCCTACGAGCCGGGAGAGTCGCGTGTTGCTACTGTTGCCCGCACCATGGCTGAACACGACGCGTTCCTCACTGACGTAAAGTACCGGTTGGAACAGGCCCAGGCGACTCAGAAGAAATACTACGACAAAGCTCACCGGGCGGTGTCCTACGCCGTGGGCGATTGGGTGCTTCTCCGGCTTCGGCACCGAGCGCCGGCATCCCTGCCTCAGCCGACCAAAGGGAAACTGAAGCCACGTTATTTTGGGCCTTACCGCGTCATCGAACTCATCAACCCAGTGGCAGTGCGTCTGGCGCTGCCTCCCCACGCCAAACTACACGATGTTTTCCATGTGGGGCTCCTCAAGAAGTTTGTCGGCCTGACCCCGGCAGTCCCTCCGCCGCTGCCTCTCATCAACAATGGTGCTGTCGATCCTGAGCCGGCACGCGTGGACTGTTGGCGCCTGGCCCGCGGCGTTCGCCAAGTGTGCACTGGAAAGGGGAGCCACCCTCGTCCGCCACATGGGAAGACGTGGACTCCTTCCGCGACCGCTACCCCACCTTCCAGCTCGAGGACGAGCTGACTCTCGAGGAGGGGAGAGATGTCATGTGGGGACGCGTATATGCCAGGCGTGGGCGCGCGCGTGACGAGTGCAAAGCCCAGGAGCACGCCCAGCGTACGACGTCACCCAGGGGCTAAGTAGGGAAGAGCTGGGATTAGTTAAGATTAGTTGCTATTTTTATTCCTTAGATTCAGGGATGATTAGTTTCCCTCTGGGATAGGGCCACTGGCCTATTTATATCTTGTAATCAGAACTTTTGAGATGAAGCAAAGTATTACCCTAATCTACCTCTCCCTATTCTAAATATCAAGCCGACGGCAGGGGGGCATAACCTCGCCGGTGACGACGGACCAAGGCTACGACTTGCGTAGCCGAGGGCCTCCTACCCTAGGGGTTGACGCCCTTGACACAGTCAATCAGAAATAAATGTGCTTTGTGTTTCTGTCATTCACAAGCTTGGTACTGGCAAGGTATGTACAGGATTTAGTTAAACAGAGATCCAAACAGCCAGGTTCGGATCATACGAAATGCCGACAGAGACAAGTTCTGACCACCACTTGCCCACAAGAGAAATAAAATATGCAGTGTTTGCAGCATATATAACAAGTTAAAAACGCAGCCAAAAAAAAAGGAAATCAATTTGACAAACTAAAAATGTAGCTCCTGTCTTTAGTTCTTCACATTGTTGTGTAATTGATCACCATGTGAATTTTTGAACCCTAAGCACCAAGGATTCATGACCAATCATGTATGTATTAATATCATCAATTACCAAACACTGTAGTATATAATTCTTCAAAAAGCTGTCAAATTAATATATATGCAAAAAAATAATAACTACATAAAGGTTTTGAAAGAATATTCCTTCTAAATGTTTATAAGATTGCATACCAGAAACAGATGACTAAAACTCAAGTTTGCCTATTGGGTTATTACCATCATACTATCAAACTTTTCGTATAAGGGTCCATCTAGCCAACAACAGGACAAAATATAAAAAATAGCATTCCTTCCCAACATTTACCGGGAATTGATGACTAAGCTGATGCATTCAAGCCTTTGCCACCATACAGTGACAATTTCATGTAAAAGAGTTTTGCCAGAAACAGAAACATGTTTCTCCGCATCCTAACTCAAAGATCCCAATTTAAGGGTATATCTAAAATAAACATATTACCTTCATTTAGACATGAATTCATTTCATAACAACATAACAACAATACGATTGCCTTGACTAGATTTAGACATGAATTACCTTCGTAATAAAGAAGCATGCAAAACTGAATTACAGTTTTAGCAAGTAACATCATCAAAAGATGGCAGTACCTTGACAAGCCTATTTGATGTTGACAGATATGCAGAAAAAAGAACCACTGATGCTCTCAACCGAGTCAAAACAAAGGCAAGTATTTTGTTGTCAGTAAGTAGACTAAGCAGATCAAGACAATTCCGTAAGTAGGACCTTATGAGAGAATCAACAGTTCGCCATTTCTTTGAATTTCTCAGATTCATATTTTTTCCTTTGTTAGCATCATCTTGAATTTCCAGAAGAGCACGGAAAATGTTATCCAACTCGGAAAGCACAAATGTTATTATTTGATAAAACACTCTGGCATTTTGAAATCTATGCATCGATAGGCCATCAGAGTGAACACCATATCAACAAGCATAAAAGCATTTAGTAAATTGCGCAAGGCAGGTGATTTAGGATCCTTTGACACTAACTGGCACCATTCACTTATAGTCTTGCTTGTAAGGGTCTTAGCATTTGGGTCATTTCCATCATTGGAGTTATCATCATCATCCATAGAATCCATTCCATCTTCATCAGAGTCCTATTAGAAATTTAAAAGGAGTCACAACAAAACAAAAATGAACTGGTGAGATCAGGTTTATTCACAAATAACAATGTAAACAGAACATGCAGAAAGTGTATCTGCATTTTGCATTAGTTAAAGGAACAGCTACCAGTACTTACTCCTTTGCTTCTGTAGCTCTCCAAATCCGACTGCCATTTTCAAGGAAATTTGCAAATCCAGGGTCCTGCAAACAAGACAAATACTTAAAATCCATATTGAAATCACTAGCAATGTACACACTTGACATTGTGCTGACATTTCATATTTGTTGCTTATTTAAAAGTAGCAAGTAATCTGAAGCATCTTGAATAGGTTGTAACATCAAAAAATCACTGGAATTAGTGAAGAATCCCTACATAACTACAACCTGTATCTAAGAATAGATGCACTGGGTGCACTTCAGTTACTAGTTTACTAAATGAACAGAGCAGAACTAACCTCATCTATCCAATCAATAGAGCAAAAAGTATACAGTTACATACTATGGTAAAAATAACTCTATTAGCTATAGCCTACAGAAATTTTGCCAACATTTATCATTTATATGATGAGCTCTGTATGCTGAACCTGTAGGTGAAGAAAATGACATACAAACATAAGACCCGCTCAAAAGAAGTTCTGAATTGTTTTCTATGACGGCAAAAGGAAACTATTGAGCTGCAACAAAGAGCAGTATATCCTGAAGCATACAGCCTGCAATTGTAAGAAGAACGTGGATATATTTAAAATTCGGATGCCCAGCTCTTTTGATGAACGGATGTGCAACCTTATCCAGTAACTTCTTCAACTTTTTCTTTTGCTTTTTGATATCCCGATTCATGTCATCATTCTGTCTGTACAAACCATCTTCCATGATACAATCTACACAAAACATTGCAATACTTAGAAACTAGTGCTCAACCACAGGCCAAGCTAAATTAGTGTTACAACAACACATACTAACCTTCGGCAGCTTTCTCATCCTCACTGTCAGAATAGTATGGACACTCAGGATCCTGCATATCATGAATCAAGCAGTCAGCTATAAAAGCAAGTAGTGACCCAGCTGTGATATACTGATACATGCATAAACTCTTCCAACTAAAACCTTCGAGCAATGGAACAATAGATGCTGCTGCAATGTGGGGATGCTAAAAATGGTAGGGCGCATCATTATTTGTAAGCTTGGTATAAGGATGTGAACAGGACAAACAAACATACCTCAGAAAGATAACCATCACTGTCAGATGGATCAGCATCTAGTTCAGCATCGTCCTTAGGAAACTCCAAGCCATGGATCATCAAAGTAGCATCATCATTGTTGATGACTGTACAGGAAAAGAGTTTTGAGCTTCGTTTATTTGAAATTTTAGATAGAGGAAGGAATATGGCAGCTGAATTAGTGCAAATCATTCTCCTGATTATTTAAAAATTGGTTCCAGACAGCTAGAGGCAGAGAAGCCTGGACAGACCATGGATCTCTAAATTGTTACTTATGTCGTTGCCGCTTAGCAGGTGAGCAGTCCACAAGGAGAAGAAAGGGAAAGTATTAAATCTTTGCACCACACCCAGTGAACTTGCCAAGCAAAACCACTAGCAACCGACTGTGGACTACAATCTACAATAGAAGAATAGAACATTCCAACTAGAATGGACCCTGCAGTAACGCGTGGGGGGTGGGGTGTTGGAGTATGTGTAACGCAGGCCCATGTGGCTAGGCCCATGAGGCCCATGTATCCCTATTATATGGCACCCTGGTTAGGGTTAGCCCAAGAGACGCATCCGTCCGTCGCCTCCCCCACCCCGCCGCCGCCGCGCGTCCGTGCGTTCGTTCGTTCACCGCGTAGGATTAGGGTTTGCGGTCGACGCCGCGCCGCCATGACGATCCTCTCGCCGCTCGCCACCAAGGTGTTCATCCCCGTCGCCGCCGTCATCGGCATCGTCTTCGCCGTCGTGCAGTGGGTGCTCGTGTCGCGGGTGAAGCTCTCCCCGGCCGCGGCCGCCGCGTCCGGCGGAGGGAAGAACGGCTACGGCGACTACCTCATCGAGGAGGAGGAGGGGCTCAACGACCACAACGTCGTCGTCAAGTGCGCCGAGATCCAGAACGCTATCTCCGAAGGAGCAACATCGTTTCTTTTCACTGAGTACCAATATGTTGGTATCTTCATGTCTATCTTCGCCGTTGTGATCTTCCTCTTCCTTGGTTCGGTTGAGGGATTCAGCACGAAGAGCCAGCCCTGCACCTATAACAAGGACAAGTACTGCAAGCCTGCACTGTTCACTGCCCTCTTCAGCACTGTGTCCTTCTTGCTTGGAGCCATCACCTCTCTGGTATCTGGTTTCCTTGGCATGAAGATTGCCACATATGCGAATGCCAGAACTACCCTGGAAGCTAGGAAGGGTGTTGGCAAGGCTTTTATCACTGCTTTCCGCTCTGGCGCTGTTATGGGTTTCCTGCTTGCATCAAGTGGGCTTGTGGTTCTGTACATCACCATTAATGTATTTAAGTTGTATTATGGTGATGACTGGGAGGGTCTTTTTGAGTCTATCACTGGCTATGGCCTTGGTGGGTCGTCCATGGCTCTCTTCGGAAGAGTTGGTGGAGGTATCTACACGAAGGCTGCTGATGTTGGTGCCGATCTTGTTGGAAAGGTCGAGA
The DNA here is from genome assembly GCF_000003195.3 of Sorghum bicolor. Taxonomy (NCBI): domain Eukaryota; kingdom Viridiplantae; phylum Streptophyta; class Magnoliopsida; order Poales; family Poaceae; genus Sorghum; species Sorghum bicolor. The sequence continues at coordinate 12,010,987 of NC_012879.2, read as the reverse complement.
GGAACATTCCTGAGGATGATCCTAGGAACCCAGCTGTGATTGCTGATAATGTTGGTGACAATGTTGGTGACATTGCTGGAATGGGATCTGATCTCTTTGGGTCATATGCTGAGTCTTCCTGTGCTGCCCTTGTTGTTGCGTCTATTTCATCTTTCGGAATCGACCATGACTTCACTGGGATGTGCTACCCACTCCTTGTTAGCTCTGTTGGTATCATCGTCTGCTTGATCACCACCCTTTTTGCTACTGATTTCTTTGAAGTCAAGGCTGTGAAAGAAATTGAGCCCGCACTTAAGAAGCAGCTCATCATCTCCACCGCCCTAATGACTGTTGGTATTGCTGTAATCAGCTGGTTGGCCCTTCCAGCTAAGTTCACCATCTACAACTTCGGTACTCAGAAGGATGTCTCCAACTGGGGCTTGTTCTTCTGTGTTGCAATTGGTCTGTGGGCTGGTCTGATTATTGGTTTTGTCACAGAATACTACACTAGCAATGCATACAGTCCTGTGCAAGATGTCGCGGATTCGTGCAGAACCGGTGCTGCCACTAATGTCATTTTTGGTCTCGCTCTTGGATACAAGTCAGTTATCATCCCGATTTTTGCTATCGCTGTTAGCATCTATGTCAGTTTCTCCATTGCTGCAATGTACGGCATCGCTGTTGCCGCTCTTGGTATGCTGAGCACAATCGCAACTGGTCTTGCCATTGATGCTTATGGTCCCATCAGTGACAATGCTGGTGGTATTGCTGAGATGGCTGGAATGAGCCACAGAATCTGTGAGAGAACTGATGCTCTTGATGCTGCTGGCAACACAACTGCCGCTATTGGAAAGGGGTTTGCCATTGGTTCCGCTGCTCTTGTGTCCCTGGCGCTTTTTGGCGCCTTCGTCAGCAGAGCTGGAGTGACGGTTGTCGATGTCCTCTCCCCCAAGGTTTTCATTGGTTTGATTGTTGGAGCCATGCTTCCCTACTGGTTCTCTGCCATGACCATGAAGAGTGTTGGAAGTGCTGCCCTGAAGATGGTGGAGGAGGTCCGCAGGCAGCTCAACACCATTCCTAGGTTGATGGAGGGAACTGCCAAGCCTGACTATGCAACCTGTGTGAAGATCTCCACCGATGCTTCCATCAAGGAGATGATTCCCCCGGGTGCTCTGGTCATGCTCACTCCCCTCATTGTTGGAACCCTCATCGGTGTTGAGACTCTCTCTGGCGTTCTTGCTGGTGCCCTGGTTTCTGGAGTGCAGATTGCCATCTCTGCTTCCAACACCGGTGGTGCATGGGACAATGCCAAGAAGTACATTGAGGCTGGTGCCAGCCAGCATGCAAGGACCCTCGGCCCCAAGGGATCTGACTGCCACAAGGCTGCTGTGATCGGTGACACCATTGGTGACCCCCTGAAGGACACCTCGGGCCCGTCCCTCAACATCCTCATCAAGCTCATGGCCGTGGAGTCTCTTGTGTTTGCCCCCTTCTTCGCCACCCAAGGTGGCATTCTGTTCAAGTACCTGTAAGGGCCACACCAAGCACAGGAGAAGTATATGATCGACCGACCATGGACATCTCGAATAACTCCTGCCGAATTGCCAGTTCTTGTGTATTGTGCGCTAGTTGTCTAGCTGCACTGCTGTTTTTTTGGTCTCATTGTTTCAGGATTGCTGCTGCCGTTCGTATTTTCTCTTTGGGCCTCCTGGAGGCGTCACTGTTGAGCCTCACCCTGCTGGATTACTCCTTCACCAGCGGCAGTACACTCTTGACATCCTGGAGAGAGCTGGGATGACTGACTGCAAGCCCTGCTCCACTCCGGTTGACACACAGGGCAAGCTATCGGAGGCTGAGGGTACACCAGTGACAGATCCCACTGCATATCAGAGTCTTGCCGGGGCACTTCAGTACCTCACCTTCACCCGGCCGGATATCACCTATGCAGTTCAGCAGATCTGTCTTCATATGCATGATCCCCGGGAGCCACACCTCACCGCTCTCAAGCGGATCCTTCGCTACCTCCGCGGCTCCGTCGACTTCGGTCTCCTCCTCCACCGACGGTCGTCCTCCACCGAGCTCGTCGTCTACACTGACGCCGACTGGGCCGGGTGTCCGGACACCCGCCGCTCCACCTCCGGCTACGCCGTCTTTCTAGGCGGCAACCTGGTGTCTTGGTCGTCCAAGCGCCAGCCGGTCGTCTCCCGCTCCAGTGCCGAGGCGGAGTACCGCGCTGTCGCCAACGGCGTGGCTGAGGCTTCCTGGCTCCGGCAGCTCCTCGCCGAGCTCCACAGCCCTCTCCCGGAGCGCACTGGTCTACTGCGACAACGTCAGTGCGGTGTACCTCTCCACCAACCCTGTGTAGCACCAGAGGACCAAGCATGTGGAGATCGATCTACACTTCGTTCGGGACCGGGTTGCTGTCGGCGATGTTCGGGTCCTCAATGTCCCGACCACCTCCCAGTTCGCTGACATCTTCACCAAGGGCCTCCCGTCCTCGACCTTCGCCGAGTTCCGCTCCAGCCTCAACATCACCAGTGGCTAGTTGTGTCTGCGTCGGTAGTTCAGACTGCGGGGGGGTGTTGGAGTATGTGTAATGCAGGCCCATGTGGCTAGGCCCATGTATCCCTATTATATGGCACCCTGGTTAGGGTTAGCCCAAGTAATGAGAAACCCTAATTTTAACATGGGGGAGGGCAGGGGAGGGGCTGCTAGTGCTAGTTGTAGAAATATATATAGGACAGTTGCAGTTAACATTGTTTGTGCAAGGTAAAAACATAGCAAATGTCTTACACTGCTAGCTGTGGTGGAAATACACAACCTTAAATTATAGGAATCACCTCAGTGATAAAGAAGTCAATGTGATAGATTTATCACTGGGAGTGCAGGGTATCCTCACAAAATATATCAAAAAAAATGCAAAGACTTTGGTGTTACTCATTACTTTGCAAACTGATTCCTGCTGTCGAGATAACAAGGGCAGTACATGAAGGCAGAATGCCAACTGGATTTGATTAATTGATTGAGTGTTTACATAGAAGATTACAATATATAGAGGCCCAAGGGGCCAGAACACATGCAGCCACATAGGGTGGCGCACAGCTAAGTAAATAGCAGTAAAGGACTAACACAGTAACCAAAGAGATACTAGTACTGGATACTAGAGTAATCTAACAGTACACAAGGTTATTTTACCTGTTGATAAACTTGATGCTGAAGACATTTCTCCAGGGAATTTCATCATTCAAAGCATAGCACACAGCATGGCCAAAAAATTAGAGCACAGGGCAGAGTGGTCAGTCCAACAAATTGACATCTCACATAAAGATGATCAGTACAGTTGAATATGAATTCTTTTTTTTTTTTGTCAACACTCAACTGTTGGCTTCAATGAGGAAACGATACTTTTCAGGCAGCGACTTTGCATGTGGCTGATATTCACCCCTCGAGTAAAGTGATATAAGCATGGAAGTAGTGGAAGCCTCAAGTGAAAAATTCTTCTCATCAAGTTTGTAGAGGTAAACCCCAGCCCTGCTTATGTCACCTCTATGCAACAACCTCCTAACTAGAGCATTTAACATATGTGAGTTTGGAGCAGTACCACTCTTTTCCATTGCTGAAAACAGACCATCAAACTCCCCTAGCGACCCTTCTTCTATGAGATTTTCTGCTATTAAGCGGTAGGTCACAACATCTGGAACCAAACCATAAGCAGAGATAGTAGCAAACAAATCCATGGCATCTTCCTTTCTGCCACCTTTGAGCAAAGCACCAATCATAATGTTGAATGTAACACTGTCAAGTTGAGGATCCTTAGAACATAGCCTCCGAAACATTTTGAATGCTTCATCAACAAAATTATTTTTGCAAAGACCATTTAGAATTATGTTGTATGTGTAGATGTCGCACTTTGTTCTGCTGTTGATCATATTGAGATAGAGCTCGTTTGCTTCAGAAAATCTCCCGGTCTGAAACAAACCATGCAATATAGTATTATAAGTCGCAACTACAGGTGTAACTCCCTTCATTAACATTTCTCGGAAAAGGCTGTATGCATCATCTACCCTTCGAGCTTTGCAGTAGCCACGAAGCAAAATAGTATAAGTAAATTCATTAGGTTTCAGGCCATTTGAGACCATAACATCAAGTAGCTTCGCCGCTTCATCAATTCTACCAGTTAAGCAGTGGCCAGCAACTAATGTATTATATGAGATAACATTAGGCCTTACACCCACACGGATCATCAAGTCAATGAGCCTTTGGGCTTCCATGACTCGCCCTTCATTGCATAAGTTACACATTAATGTGTTGAAGAACACTGCATCAACACAGATTCCTTGATCCAACACTTCAAAAAACAGTTCCTCGGCCTTCTCCCATTTGCCAACGGTGCACAGTCCATAAACTAGGGAGGAAAACACAAAGATGTTAGGAGTCACTCCTTCATTGATCATCTGATTGAATTGGAGGACAGCATCGTCCACCCTGCCTAACTTACATAGTGCATCTATTAGTGCTCCAAAGCTGACTACATCAGGACTCAACCCTTGCTGCCTCATTTTGTTAAATATATGCATTGCCTCTTCTATCATTGCCTTTTTAGCATATGCACAGAACATTATATTGAAGATGCGACGATTAGGTGAAACACCATTTCCTACCATCAAATCTAGGAAACTATGCATTTCAGAAAGAGCACCTTTGGTAGCATATCCATGAAGCAAAATGGCATAGATAGCTACATCAGGTTTTATGCCCTTCCTAAACATAGAATCAAAAAAAAGTCTAGCTTCTCTGCATCTTCCATTCTTGCATAGGTAGTCCAGCAGCAGAGCATAAGTAATACAATCTGGCTCAAGACCATGTGTGGACATTTCTTCGAGCATTTGAACCACCTCTTTCCACTTTCCAGTAGAAAGGTATCCATGAATCAGACAATTATATGTGCCGTTGTCTGGCTTAACACCTCTATCAATCATCTGCTGAAAGACACCCTTGGCTCTGTCCACCACTTGGGCTTTGCACAGGCCATCAATTACTGTGGTGTATGTCACAACATTCGGTGGAATCCCCTGATCCATCATTTCAAGAAAGAGGTTGTAAGCTTTTTCCACTTGACCCTCTCTAAAGAAACCATTGATGACGGTGTTGTAGGCCACCACATCTGGTGGGCAGCCAAACTCGGACATTCGCAGAAGCAATATGTCTGTGGCCTCGTCCACCCTCTTCGCATCGCAGAGACCTTTGAGCAGTTGACTGATGACTATGACATTCACCCTCCAGCCCGTCTTAAGGATGAGGCCAAAGGCGGCGAAGCCATGCTCCAGGCGGCCCATGCGGCAGAAGCAGCCGATGAGGATGCTGTAGGTGCAAGCGTTCGGAGCCACCTTGCTCGAGCATTCACGGGCCATCCGGGTGAAGAGGGAGACGACACGCTCAGAGGCTGAGGAGCATCCGGCGCGGGAAACAACGGTAAGCAGCTGGTTGAAGGCACGAACCGAGGCAGGCCTGGCGCAGTGGAGCAATTCGTCGAACAGCTTGAGCGCCTCGTCGAGGCCGAGGCTTCCCGAGCGGGCGCGGCTGGCGATGACGCGCTCCAGCTCCAAGCACCGGTCGGCGGCGGCGCTCACCCGGCGCGACATGCTGACGGGGCGCGCGCGCGCAGGCGGCGGCGCTACCGGCACGGACGGCGCAGCGCCAGCCTCCGGGTCGGTGGGGCAGAGCAGGTCGAGTGCGATGGGTGGGCGGAGCAGCCCGTGCCGCGCCGCGGAGGGCGTGAGGGTGCGAGCTGGACTGCTGGAGGGAGTGGTGTGGTGGGCGGCGTGTTTGCTGGGGGCAGGGCGGCGCCAGGCGTGGCGACGGCCGCTTCCTGTCTTGGCTTTGGCCTTGTTTAGTTCCAAAAAATTTACAAACTAGAAATCGTACTATTTTCGTTTGTATTTGACAAATATTATCCAATTATGTACTAATTAGACTCAAAAGATTCGTCTTGTCAATTCCGACCAAACTATGCAATTAATTTTTATTTTCGTCTAAATTTAATACTTCATACATGTGTCTAAAGATTTGATGTGACGGGGAATCTGAAAAATTTTACAAATTTTTTTTGAACTAAACAAGGCCTTTCTTTTCTTTTTCTTTTTTTCTGACCGACTCCGTTGCCGCACAGCACAAGTGGGGTCTGGTGGCAGTGGAACGGCGACGAGCGGAGCAGGAGTTGCACAGACTGCTCCCGCCTTTGGAAAACAGCCATCACTCGTGTCGTCTCAACTTGCTGCTACTAGCTGATCATAATTTCATATTCACAAAAAAAAAAGCTGATCATAATTTCACCTAAATAAAACCCATCAGCTCTCATCTCAAGATAGATGTGATCATCAGATCATCAGTCGATACATCTCACCACCATTCTTCAGTTACTCAAACTGAACAGCCAAAAGGTGCACAAACAGACACCATGTCCTTATCTGAAAAAAAAAACTGACACATGTGGACTTTGGCAAGAACAAACCAAGTTGATTCTTGAAGCTTAACTAAGGCCTTGTTCAGTTCACGAAAATTTTTAGTTTTTACAACTGTAGCACTTTCGTTTGTATGTAACAAATATTATCCAATTACAGAGTAACTAGGCTCAAAAGATTCGTCTCGTAAATTACAGACAAACTGTGCAATTAGTTTTTATTTTCGTCTATATTTAATGCTCCATGTATGTGTACAAAGATTCGATGTGATGGGAAATCTTGAAAATTTTTTGAAAACTAAACAAGGCCTAATAATATATGGACTACTGTCTACTACCACTGCTTAAAAAACTTTTTTTTGAGGGTTAATTGGACGGGAGAAGCACTCCCCACCTATCTTGATTGAATTGGAACAACAAAAGCTTGTTGTTAAGGGGGTAACAAATTTCTTACAAGGTTTAACTCATGAGAAAACTACATTACACCAAATAGGTTGCCACACCTCTTAAATTTATATTACCAACTTCTGACATTATTAAACATAAATTACTAAAGTATACCCTTGAATCTTAATCTAAATTACTAGAAAAAAGGTTTAAATACCTATAAAATATGCCTATATATGTTGCTAAATCCTAAGCTTCTATCACTAATTCAATATTATTAATATATAAAAGACTAACTTAAATTTGTATATACACATAAATTAGAAGTGGCTATATATTTTTCTTATGTCAACAATCATGTAAAATGTTATTTTAATAACTTAATATACTAACATTTAATTTAAAATTATATTGGTATCCAAGCAATAATTTGTTGTTCCTATAGATAAATTTATACATTCTCTAGTAATTCTAATATCACATTTGAACAATTCTGAAGTCCTTCGGTTCTCAGGAAAACTTTACTAGATTCCAAAAAAGGCTTAGCGTGGGATGGATCCCGTTACAGTGATCATCTATGAATTGGGAGCAACAGTACCAAGATATGAAGCAGAAGAAGGATGAGTTCATTGGTGTTCTAGAAGCATCCAACATCGCATTGGTGTATTCAACTGCTGCCATTAAATCCTAGAAGCCATGCATCGAGGCGGTAGCTAAAGATCTCAACAGAGGGGTCATCCAGATCAGGAAAACATAGAATTGAGCCACCATTGAGAAACAAATTTCTGATTATGCAACATGTATCTTTATTTCCCCTACCTAGTCCGTAGTATGGGTTTCCAATGAGTACGTGGTGGAAGATGCATTTCCTAGTGTTTGTCGAGCATAAGTGTGGGTCTCTTGTTATGAGAAATATTTTCATGTATGGAGTAGATATCTTCTTGATGATTAGGTGTCGGTTATGCATTTTTCTTGGCCTTCTTCTAAATCATTGTAGTTTGCTGTGCGTGCTTCTGAAACTAGTAATTTGAAGGAGATGCATGTTATCTTATTATATTGTAATGGCAAGGGCTTGGCTGGTACCATGTCAAAGATATTCTTAGTTTCTTAGGTCTGACAGAGTACTAATGAAGTTTGTTAAAAACAATGGAGCCATCAATTAACCTCGATAGAACTGTTGCAACATAATGTATTGTTTGTATGGACAAATGCAACTAAAACTTTTTTCATACACTGAAACAAGCTTTGATTATAGCCCCTTGTATTGTCCCTTCCTAATTTCTCCATGCCCTTTTATTTTGAGACCGAGGCAAGTAAAAATGCTATAGGCATTGTTTCATTAATTATAGAATGGACAACCTTTGACTTCTATTAATAACCTTTTGGTCCTAGAGCCAAGAGTCACACATATGGAAATAAGTACATGTATATTTTATTAGAAGTTGAGGAATGGAGACCATATCTTCAGCAAGTAGAATTTTTCATATATACTAATCATAAAATTTTTTCCTCCTTGAATGAGCCAAGGTTGCACACATCCTAGTTTTGAACAATTCTTTCTTGTACATTAGTGGAGTGGAGAATGCATCTTTTGATACACGTTCTATGTATCCTTCTTCTCATGATTAGTTGATGGCTATCTTCATTTTGTCTTATCAGTTGTTTCAAGAGGTTCAACAGTTCTTAACTATGTTGGCTTGCACACTACAAAACATTTTTGGGGGCGAGGGGGCCAGCTAACAATGAATTCCACCTCAATTTCTTTTGGATTTACATATGGTGCTATAGAGGAGCACTCTGGATTTTTAGTATCAATATATAGAGGATTAAACATCTATTTGCTTGGGTTGGTATGAAGAATCCAATAAAGTTTGGGTTTAGTCATGTTATACGATGACATATTTTAATCTTTTTCAAGATTTGCTAGCTCCTCACATAGCCTAGGGAATGGTAGCCTTGGACTTCATTGAAGGGTTACCTATCCAACTCTTTCAATTGAATCTTGGTGTTGGCTGAAATGTTTTCTACTCCCTCCATTCCAAACTGTAAGTCATTTTGAAAAAAAATCATTAGTCCATATATTATGTATGTAGAAAAACCCAGAACGACTTACACTTTAGAACAGAGGGAGTAATAAGTATGCTCGCTTCTTGCCTTTGTCATCACCCATTTACTTCCTCAGATGTATCTTAATTTTTCTTGGACAATGTGTACAAGATACATGGTATACCTATCTATATTATCTCAATCATGACAAAAATTTAATTAATTCCCTATGTAAAGAGTGATATACCTATCTATGTCATCTCAGATCATGACAACAATAACTAGTTCCCTATGAAAAGAGTTACCCAAGTCACCTAGCACTACATTCCATATGAATTCAACATATCACTCACAAACCCATGGACAAAGCAGTGGTTTAATGAATGTTTAAAAAACTATATATGTAGCTTTGTTCACTTGGCCTACCAAGTGTTCTTCTTGGATGACATTGGCATTTTGATACAATACATGCTTTTATTCTCCTCTCCACAAGTCATAGTCTGAAGTTTTTATATTATATCAATCCAACCACTTTGGCCTTGATCCATCTTCATTAGTTCGCCATAACATGGAATTAGTAAAGTGGTTGCAAGAAAGAGCTATGATGAATGACATATGAGTTGTTTGTATCAACATTTGTTGAGAGTACAAAAGCATATGAAATTACATGCTTACAAAGGTCACTCAATACGTCCAAATTAAACCTCACTACCTCATCATCCTTAGAAAACCTTATTCGATTTGTCTCATGGTGGCCTATGTGTGGGTTGATTTGAGATTATTAGGGGCTTGTCCCCACTAGATAGAAAGAGGGAGAAGGTTAAGAGGTGAGCAAGGGAGTGAAATGGACAAAAGTTCTTGCCTAGTAAGCCCTGTGGCTCTACTTATCTATGAGGGAGATTATTGTTATATATATTTTCCAGAAGAGGCTAATAGTTACAAATAAGTCCACACAATTTACAATTAGACCCCGAGATTTCCAAAATATCCCCCCTAAACCCAGTAACGGGCCCTCTTTTAGCCTTTGGCGTACCTCCAACAGAGAGATGATGGGGGTTATTCCCATCTTGGTTGGTGAGATAGGATATTGTGGTGGTTTAGCCTTGTGGGGGTATAAACCCCTATACCCTTACGGCTAGACTTGGGCCAGGAGGCTTGCCCATTACGAGACAAGTCTGAGGCTTGATCCGACTGCTTGGAGTTTCGCGCAAGGAAACAAGACATGAAGATCAAGCCAGAGTCTAGTCGGTTAGAATAGGAATTGATATCGAACTATTTATGGCAATTGTAACCGACTATGATTAGTTTCCAGATTTGTAACCCTACCCTCCGGACTATATAAGGAGGGGCAAGGGATCCCCCCTTGGGACACAATTATCTCAACACAAATCAATATGACCAGACGCAGGACGTAGGTATTACGCCCACACGGCGGCCGAACCTGGATAAAAAGCTTGTCCGTGTCTTGCGTCACCATCAAGTTCGTAGCTTGTGCACCGTCTACCGATAAACTACTGCCGCGGGTATACCCCAAGGTTGACTGCCGACTAGCTTTCGTCGACAGTGGCGCGCCAGGTAGGGGGTGTGCGTACAGCTCTCTCGGCGAACAAGATGGTCATCGTTCCAGCTTCCGTGGCTGTGCCTGAAGGCCTCACGTTCACCGTCGGCCAGATCACGTGGACGACTCATGGCGGCGGCCTTACGACCACGACTTCGGAAGAAACCCAGATCCGATCTGGGACGACAGCGGCGTCGACTCCGATCATGCTGGCACCGAGCACTCGACCATCGCTCCCTCGTTACAGGGGAAAGAAGGTTGACGACTCAGATCTTTTCCAAGCTCTTGATCACGCCGATTTCAGGCTACTCGAAGCTTCCCGACTAGTGGATGGGATCTCGCGCCAACCTGATCAAGTCGCGCCGACTGACTCTTTCGACTCCCGCCGGCCAACTCGTGTTGTCACACACGAACGGCTAGGAACGTCTCTGACAATAACTTCCACCCCCACGGGGCGGTCCGTCGAACTCAAGGCAGACCTAGACCAGAGTCCTCCCTATGGGCTCAACAACTCGGCCGTTCACTACTCCCGGCACATCCAATCCCTTTTCAACAGGGCGGGGTGGTCACCGAAACAGAGCAGTCGACCACCTCGCCATCACGTCAACATGGTGTCGATCCATGTGCTGCCGAATGATCAGGTTTCCAGCACAAACTCCAGCACAGGGTCCGTCCCTACCGAGGTCATCAACTCCGAGGACGAAGATTACGATCTGGATTTACCACCGTATCCTCTGGGTTTTTCCCGCTTTCCGATCTTTCCACCCCGGCGGGGAGATCTTATCTTCAACGTCAGCAACGACGAACCGGTCATCGACGGAGAGACAGACGAGCAGAAGCAGCTCCGAGAACAGCACAACGCCGATCGAGCTCGGCGACGCGTGGATGAGGAACGGCAACTCGCGCCGCATAACCTCAGTGACGCTTTCGACATGGTCGGAGATCAGCAAGTCTACAAAACGCCAAGTGCTAACGTGGCTGTTGCTATGGTAAACCTGGACAAACTCCCTGATACTCCTGAGTGCCAGGGTGTCCGATCCAGTATACGCGCCCACCTGATCGCCGCAATGGGACAAACAGCCACCCTACTCAAAAGGGTCCAAGCTATCTCTTACACAGAGGTCTCTTCCGACCAGACTCATCGCAGCCGGACTTCGCCACAACCCAGCAGGGCCACCGTAGCCGCTCCCCCAATAATCGCAGGAAAGATGTGGGGCGTGACAACCGTGGTTGGGACGCTGACGGCCACCGCGAGCAGAATCGTGGGCGTGGTCAGGAAGTAAATCAGGACAGGGATCTACTATACAACATCCCTCCTAAGGACACCCGGGACCGCATCAACAGGCGTGCCACGGAAAGAGCGATGCACGAAAACCTACGGCGCATTGAGTACGATGCCACGCACGGTCCCCCGGCCTGAGACAGTTTTCCTCACACCTTCGCCAGGTCGTGTGGCCCCGCAACTTCAAGCTCGAGAAACTCAAAAAATACGACGGCAAGGAGAACCCAGAAAACTGGATCACTCTCTACGAGATTGCAGTCCGTTCAGCAGCAGGAGATGAGCACGTCATGACCAACTACTTCTCAGTCGTCCTCGACCAGGCTAGTCATCAGTGGCTCCTGGGCCTGCCCCGAAGACTCTTTCGACTCCTGGGAAGAACTGTGCCAAGCGTTTATCGACAATTTCGTCGCTATCTGCGAGCAGCCCGGGAACAAATACGACCTCGAGAGAATAAGGGATAGGAAAAATGAGCCTCTGCGCGATTACATCCGACGATTCTCGGATATGCGTCTTAAAATCCCGAAAATTTCTCACGACGAGGCCATATCGGCTTTCATCAAAGGGCTACGCTTCCACGAAGCATTGAGGAACAAGCTACTGCGCAAAAGGCCGACCACGATGGCTGAACTCCTTGCCACGGCCAAAAATTACGCCGATGCTGATGACGCGGAAAAACACATCCGAGACGATGCGAGAGGTCCCGACGAGCCTCCTCGACGGGATGAGAGTCGTGGTCGTTTTGACAACAGGAACCATCGTCGCCCCGATAACCGCGACCACAGAGAAGACTGGGATAGGCGGCGTGACAATCGTGATGACTTCAGGGGCAAGCGCCCTCGCGTCCACGACCACGAGGTGAATACGGTCAAGCGCCCCAACGGGCGACGGGACTACTAGGAAGATTACAACAAGACATTGAAGGGACCATGCCAACTCCACCCCAAGTATAATCACATGATGGAAGAATGTCGTGTCCTCAAAAGCATCTACACGCGGCGGGCTGCTCAAGACGATCCCGCCAAGAAAAACGGGAAACAAGACGGGCGTGATCATGAAGACGAAGACGAGGACCAGGACAGGGACCCACGACACCAGTATATCAATCCCACCGACGTGGTCCACTCTATCTTTGGAGTCAAAGTTTCCATCGAGTCTAAGCGAGAGAGAAAGCTCCTAAAGAGAGCCTGCCTCAACGTGGACAGCACGCATGGTTTGATCGCCGATCCAAAATTTCCTCCCTGGTCGCAGAGGGAGATTTCCTTCAGTAGAAAGGATCAGTGGGCCGCCATCCTGGAGCCAGGACGTTTCCCTCTAATCCTGGATCCTTGCATCAACAGCATCAGATTCGAGCGCGTGCTCGTTGATGGGGGAAGTTCCATTGACATCCTCTTTCGCAACAGTTTGCCCGCTCTCAAGATAACTCCGGCACAGTTAAAGCCCTACGACGCCCAATTCTGGGGAGTCCTGCCAGGTCAAAGTTTAGTACCCCTCAAACAGATAACACTGCCTGTCTAGTTCAGAACGCCTGACCACTATCGAACGGAGTTCGTCAACTTTGTGGTCGCCGACTTTGATGGAACTTACCATGCAATACTGGGCCGACCATCGCTGACAAAGTTCATGGCAGTTCCACACTACTCATACCTGGTCCTCAAAATGCCTATAGAGAAGGGCGTCCTAACTGCCAGGGGCAATGTCTACACCGCATACACTTGCGAGGAGGAAAGCTTCAAGATCACCGAAGCAATTGACCTCTCGATCCGCATGGTAGAAACCGTAGCTCAAGCCACGCAGATTCCACCCGACCAGCTCCGACTTCCCGAGCAAGAGACTTCAAGGAAAAATTCAAAGTCCAAAGAGCACAAGGAAGTACAATTGGTCGACGGCAGCCCCGAGAAGACGGCCCTCATCGGGGCCAATCTGGACCCTAAATAGGAAGACGCGCTCGTCAGATTTCTCAGGGACAACGTAAGCGTTTTCATATGGAAACCTGCAGACATGCCCGGCGTCCCACGAAACCTGATCGAGCACTCCTTAAACATCTCGAAGACCGTAAGACCCATCAAGCAAAAACTACGACGGTTCGCTCGCGACAAAAAGGAGGCTATTAGGACAGAAATAACACGGCTTCTAGCAGCCGGATTCATTAAAGAAGTGTATCATCCCGATTGGCTTGCCAATCTGGTTCTTGTAAGGAAAAAGAATAATGAATGGAGAATGTGCGTTGATTACACCGATCTCAATAAGCACTGTCCTAAAGATCCTTTTGGTCTCCCTCGCATCGACGAGGTGGTCGACTCAACGGTCATATGCGAACTTCTCTCCTTTCTAGATTGCTACTCTGGTTATCACCATATTTCACTAAAGGAAGACGACCAGATCAAAACATCTTTTATCACTCCTTTCGGCGCATATTGCTACACGACCATGTCCTTTGGACTTAAAAATGCTGGAGCCACTTACCAACGGGCTATTCAGCAGTGCCTCCACAACGAGATTCATGATGACCTCATCGAGGCTTATGTAGACGACATCGTCGTCAAAACAAGGGAAGCGAGCACTCTAATCGACAACCTAGACCGAACCTTTAAGGCACTAAATAAATACAAGTGGAAGCTTAACCCCAAAAAGTGCATCTTTGGGGTCCCCTCCGGTCTACTACTCAGCAACGTCATCAGCCGCGACGGCATACGACCGAATCCCTCAAAAGTAAAAGCAGTGCTCAACATGCGACCACCTAAGAATGTTAAGGATATCCAGAAGCTCACTAGATGTATGGCTGCTCTCAGTCGTTTCATTTCTAGACTGGGAGAAAAAGGCCTCCCCTTCTTCAAACTCTTAAAGGCGTCGGAAAAATTCTCCTAGACAGAGGAAGCTGATGCTGTGTTCACCCACCTCAAGACTTTCCTCACCTCACCGCCTGTTCTCACAGCACCTCAGCCCAATGAGGACCTACTCCTTTACATTGCAGCAACCGATAGGGTTGTCTCCACGGCAATGGTGGTCGAGCGAGACGAGCCAGGCCACGTATACAAAGTCCAGAGACCAGTCTACTTCATAAGCGAAGTCTTAAATGAGTCCAAGACCAGGTACCCTCAGATACAGAAGCTCATCTACGCTATCTTAATAACGTCAAGAAAGCTAAAGCATTACTTCGACGGTCATCGGGTCCTGGTAACCACCAGTTTCCCTCTGGGGGACATTTTGCGCAACAAGGACGCCAACGACAGAATTGTAAAATGGGCAATGGAATTATGCCCATTCTCCCTAGATTTCCAGAGCCGCACTACCGTCAAGTCTCAGGCCCTGGTCGATTTCATTGCAGAATGGACAGACCTCAATGAGCCCTCCGTCTCCGACACCCCCGACCACTGGTCGATGTTCTTCGACGGGTCCTTAAACATCAACGGCGCCGGCGCCGGGATACTCTTCGTGTCGCCTAACAAGGACAAACTACGCTACGTCCTCAGGATCCTCTTTCCGGCGTCAAACAACATCGCTGAATACGAAGCATGCCTACATGGCATACGACTAGCCGTCGAACTGGGAGTCAAACGCCTCTACGTCCACAACGACTCTGCCTTAGTCATCAACCAGCTCAACAAGGAATGGGACACAACCCACGAGAAGATGGACCTCTACTGCAAAGAAATCCGCAAATGGGAATCCAATTTCTACGGCATAGAATACGTCCACGTGGTCCGGGACAGGAACCAGGCAGCGGATGCGTTGTCAAAGTTAGGATCATCTCGGGCCCAGATTTCGCAGGGAGTTTTTGTTCAGGACATCCACGCGCCAAGTGTGGGCATAGACTCGGTCGACAAGCAACCCAACGAGGCAATGCTCATAGACAACACCACTCCGGCGACCAGCAGCCGTGATTGGCGCACCCCCTTCATCAGGTATATATCTGATGGATCGGGATTTCAAGACAAAACAGAGAACGAGCGCCTCATTCGACGGTCCAAAAATTACATACTGGTGGATGGCAAACTTATGCGAAAGAACGCAAGTTCTAAAGTATTGCTCAAATGCATATCCCAAGATGACGGCATCAAGCTCTTAGATGACATACACGCCGGATCCTGCGGCAACCACGCGGCCTCTAGAACACTAGTCGGGATGGCCTTCCGAGTTGGTTTTTACTGGCCAACCGCGGTCACCGACGCCGAGAAACTAGTCCGACATTGTGAAGGATGCCAGTTCTTCGCCAAGAGGACCCACGTGCCTGCTCACGAAATTCAAACTATTCCGTCGTCCTGGCCTTTCGCCTGCTGGGGTCTCGACATGATCGGGCCATTTAAGCCGGCCCCCGGCAACTTCAAGTTCGTCTTCGTGCTAATCGACAAATTCTCGAAGTGGATCGAATACATGCCACTGGTCAAAGCAACCTCCGAGAAGGTTGTGGAGTTCCTCAATCAAATCATACACAGATTCGGGATCCCCAATAGTATAATCACTGACTTGGGCACTCAGTTTACTGGCACTACATTCTAGGACTTCTGCGATGACAGGGGCATAGTCATAAAGTACGTGTCAGTAGCTCACCCACGGGCCAACAGTCATGTAGAGCGCGCGAACGGAATGATTATCGATGCCCTAAAGAAAAGGTTATACACCGAGAATGACAGAGCACCTGCACGATGGATGAAAGAGTTACCGGCTGTGGTCTGGGGCTCCGAACACAGGCTAGTCACAATACGGGTGTATCCCCCTACTTCATGGTTTACGGCTCCGAGGCAATGCTCCCATCTGACGTAACCTTTGGATCTCCAAGAATCGAAAATTTCGACCAGTCATCGGCTGACATCGGTAGGGAGCTTGAAATCAACTGCATGGAGGAAAGGCGCCTAATCTCATGTCTTCGAACAACAAAGTATCTCGAAGCCATCAGGCGGTATCACAACAGAAACATCAAAGACCGTTCCTTCGTGGTCGGTGATCTGGTACTCAAGTGGAAAACAAGCCAGGAAGGAACGCACAAGTTATCCACATCTTGGGAAGGACCCTTTGTGGTCGCTGAAGTCACACGCCCTACATCTTACAGACTGGCGTACCCAGACAGAACACGCCTGCCTAATTCTTGGCACATAGACAAGCTGCACCGTTTCTATCCATAAGTTCCAGCACCTTTTATTTGTAAGTTTCTTGTAACTAGCAATAATAAAATTTTCTCTTTTTTGCTATATATTTTTTACACGCAGAGCTTTCGACAAGCGCAACAATTCCCCTCTAAGACCAAGATCATTAAAAATTATTAATCAAACACAGTGATACATCACTCAGACAACATTGCAGCGCTCAAAATCATGGTCATGACAAATTAATCTTTATTACAAACTTTACATACAAAGTTTACAATACACTCCCCTCTGGGCGGTTCCTAGTCTATCCCTGCAGACTACTCTACAAGCCTATTGCTCGGGCTGATCACCTGCACGGTCTTGCCGTCCAGTTGAAGGGGTCGGGGCCACCGGCGCCTGGCTGGTCGAGACCGCAGGCGTCGACCGCCCATCTCCGGCATTCGACGCTCCCGACAACTCCCTGGCCGATCTATCTGACCCGGGCTGGTCGGGGGGAGTTGCTGTCCCGCAGAGGTTGATGTCACCGATCACTGTCGACGACAAGTCAAGCAGACCAACACGAAGGTCGTCTGCCTCCTGCGGACCAACCTCCTTGGGGTACCCCCTCGCTAGTCTGGACAGGTCAACCAGAGGATAGTGGGCGCGCACCATGCTGAGGACGTGCGCACCGGCGAACTCCCCGGCGTCCTTGACAAACTGCTGGAGCCAGTCCCATGCCCGTTGCGCCTTCTCGATCGGAGTCAACTTCGGTGCGCGGGGCTGGTCCTCAGGGAGCTCGGGGCTGATCAAATCAAGGACCGGGTCCACTCCTTTCCAAATCTTGATGCAGTTGGCCTTCCAGGAGTCCCGGTCCTTGATCAGCTCATCGAAGTGCTTCTTGGTATTCATCTTGAGCACTGTAAACCAAGCAGGAGGTTAGTACACAAACAAGAAACGGAACGTTGGGCAGTCAAAGGAAAATGGGATAGAACGATTCTCACCAGACAACTCCTGACTCTTGCTGCTCAGTTCCTCGCCAGCTCGGCGCCCGGTCTCCAGTGCCCTGGCAAGCTCCTGGTCGAGCCTCTCCTTTTCTTGTCGGAGGCGTGCAACCTCCTCCTCCAAGTCTGCAAGAGCAATTTCTGGTCAACAAAAATGACTACGTGGCTACATACAGCTGCTCGGAATATATGATCGACTTCTCCTTTGTTGATGCAAAACTGATCTGCAAACACAAAGGGCTAATACCCGATTCAAACGTTAAGGCGTGCCAGCCGATTTGACCTTGCTATCGGCAAAGGTGATAACTCGAGTACTTTAGTCCTGACAACAGCGATGCGCCCGGATGTCACGGCTAAGAGGTACTCACGCGGAACTTGAGAACACGCCGAGCTTAAGTCGACGAATTCCTAAGAACTCGTAACAAAAGGAAAAAAGTATGACGAAGTCGTCGAAAAGTAGATGCTGGGATATGAGTAAAAACGTGTGTTTGATTGATTGATTTTTTTCATTACAAGGCCCTAGGGTCTATATTTATACCCTGCTCAAAGAGCTACAACCAGACACGATTAGAATTCGAATTCCAAATTACACGGAATCCGTATACAAAACGATGTAAATAATTAAGGAAATAACAAAACTATCCCTCGTGACAAACCGAAACTCCTCCACATAACGACCGGCAGCTTCCGGACTCCCTCTTTGCATCATCGGCAGACCCTTTGCCATAGTCATCGGCAGACTTTCTTATCTAGCCATCGGCACAATACTACTGCCTGTGGACTTAGTCACGTTCAACTTCGCCCTCATCGGCAACCATCCTCATCGGCAACCCACTTTGTAAACATCGTACTGCCACCTTATCCTGCCATCCTAGACACGTGCCCAAAAACGGTGTCAACATCCTTTGCCGATCCTGGTCGGCCAATCGCCGATTGAGGTCAAGCAGGTGCTCTTCCTGAGCACTCATCTCGGCCGTCTTCTCCCCGGCCTCCGACCGAAGCCGATCCACCTCCACGGACAGGGCCTTGTTCTCGGCCACGATGCCCTCAATTTGGTCGAAGCACCTTTTCTAGTACTTCGCTGTTTTCATTGCGCCCTACAAGAAGAATACATACTGAATCCAGGAACAATGCATATAAACTTCGAGCAGCCCAAAAGACCACTTACCTTAACCTCGTCCACAAGCTGCTTCGCTGCGCGCTCCACCCTCGCGGCCTCCTCCGTCTCCGCGAGTTCTTCATGACCAATGAAGTGGTCCCCGCGTTGGCGCCACACGTAAACGTGCTGGCGACCATCTTGGGGACGACCTTGGATCTCCTCCACTTCATCGTCGAAGGCCGTCTGGGTCTCCTCGCCCTCCGCACTACCCCCGGCTGTGGTCGCAGGCATCACTGGACCCTGATCCAGGCCAGGGGAGTCTACTGGTGAAGAGACCCTGATCGGGGCGGGGTTGGGACCCTCCCTTCTTCAGCAGGCAGGGGAGTCAGAACTCTGTCCTCCTCCTCTACAGCACTGCTCGGGGGAGGCGCCCTCGCAGCCTCTCCATCCCCTGTAGGGGTGTTCGCTTAGGTCTTCGTCGGAGCCGGTTGCTCCACGGCACTCTCAGCTGCGATCGTCGCCGCGGACTGCTCCTCGGGCTGTTCCTGGGCGGTCTGCTGCGCGGCGTCCCCGACGACAGCCGTCGGCTCGGCTGTCCTCTGCCCAACGACGTTGTCGGGATCAACGTCAGACGCCGCACTAGCAGATACATGGCATCTTACCAATGTCAAACGCCACGGTAACAAACGCAAAAGCAATAATAATGATAGGAAAAAGTGTCAAGAAGAGAGTTTTTCTACTTACAGATCGGAGCGCATATGCGTCGCCGTAAAGACCCTCCTCCTGGTCCTACCGGTCGCCGCTGCCGCCTCTGTCGCCCCAAGACGTGTCGGCTCGGTGTGAGGAGCAGGAGGGTCACTGGTCACCCGGTCGCCAGTGATCGGCGCAACATCCGGACGACTACGCGGCCTCCGGACCAAGGAAGGCGCGGCCTCCTCCTCCTCGTCGTCGTCATCAGTGATCCTGACGAGCCGATGGCGCTTCGGCGCTTGGCTGCTCTCCGCCGGTAGCGCCTCCGCCCGGGACGGATCCGCCACCACTGGCCTTTTCCCCACCACTCTGTCCTCGGTGGTCGGGGCGGGACGGTTCTGCTCTTCCTCGCTGCTGGTGTATTGAGGACACCGAGCAGCGTCGTCCTCTGTCGGGTCCACTCCCGCGGGATTCTCCATACCAGGTGCCAGTGATACGTACACTGCGCACCGGTCTACGTCTCCAATCTGCAGTAGAATCAAAGACAAGTCAACAACTAGGAGAACAAGTACTCGGAAAGTAAAGTCAGTCAGTAACATTACCTTTGGAGCTGGTCGTCCCAGCTTGAAGGCGTGCATCCGATCACTGCTTCGAACGAAGTTGTCATCTGTAAAGTTGAACAACTCGTTCATCAGCTGCTGCATTTCTGCCTTCTCCAGAACATCGGGACTCATTCTGGTCGGGTCCTGGCTCCCCGCGTACTCGTATGCCGAGTGTACCCTCCTCTGGCAGGGCATCACCCGATGACAAATAAAGTTACCGACCACTCCTGGCCTGTCTAAGCGGGACCAGTCGATCAGTTTCATCAGGTCCACCTGACCAGCGAACGCCGGGCGGTCCGTCCAGCTGACCCTCTCCTCGGGAATGTAGCCCACGTCGCAGAATGTGGAGCTGCTCGACTCTTCCTTGACATAGAACCACTTCTTGTACCATTCAGTGAGAGAAGTATTTCATGGGCAGTTGAGATACCGGTTCTTCATCCCGTCACGTAGATTGAGGTATACTCCACCTGCAATCTTGGAGCCTCCAACTGCTCCTTTCTTCCTCAGACAATAAAGGTAGCGGAAAAGGTTGAAGTGCGGCTCTATTCTAACATAGGCCTCGCACAGATGGATAAAGGTGGAGATAAGAAGAATGGAGTTCGGGTGCAAATTGCAGATCCCAATCTCATAGTAAAGAAGAAGACCCTGGAGAAAAGGGTGGATAGGAATCCCAAAGACCCTCTTGAAAAAATCTTCAAAAACCATGATCTCACCGGCACGAGGGTCGGGGTAGCTCTCCCCTTCCGGCGCCCTCCAGCCGCTGAGCTCCTGGCTGTGAAGCAGCCCCATGCCGACGAGGTCGTTGAGGGACCTAGTGCTACTCCGGGACTTCTTCCATTCCTTCGCCATCAGTTCGGCCCTTTTCTTCGAGTCACTCTTTGCCATTGATGCTGCGGGAACGACTGCGAACTGGACGAACTGACGGTGGCTGCAGAAGGTAGGAATGACAAGAATAGAGGGCTTGAAGGCAAAGGCAGGGTAAAGATTACGGGCGTGGTGTTAAGTCTTTATAGGCAACGCCTCCACCTCTTCCACTTCCCGTATCCTTGGGAAGTGAGCGGGCCCAGCGGCGGATGCGGCGTTTCGGTTCTCAACAATTACGGGCAGTTAATGCGGTGGCTTTTCTGTCTAATTGATGGTTTCATTTTCTCGAACCACGCAAAGAGCGGCTGCACAGTTACCAGGCGCACCTTTTCACGCAGCCGTTTGACAAATACGCCAGGATGCCTCGTCACATCACGCATTAATGTGGCAAGATGCTCTTTCTAAAAGAACAAGCAGAATTGGTGGAAGATTGTGTATGACATTCCTGGGGACTGCACCGACCACCGAGCACTATAAGCTCGGGGACTGGTCGACCAGTCTACCAGTTTGGAGACCTGGGGACTGCATCGACCAATTTGAGCACTATAAGCTCGGGGACTGGTCGACCAGTCTACCAGTTTGGAGATCTGGGGACTGCACCGACCAATCTGAGCATTATAAGCTCGGGGACTGGTCGACCAGTCTACCAGTTTGGAGACCTGGGGACTGCACCGACCAATCTGAGCATTATATGCTTGGGGATTACATCGGTAAATTCCATTTTTCAGACCTTGCCACAAGGCTCATACTTCGTCTTCCAGCAAGCTCGGGGACTACATCGGTATGATGCATCTGGCGACGCATCTCAGTTTTAGGATTCCTATGAAGACTTTTTTGATCCTGGTATGACGTGCCTACGTCACCTACTACCAGGCTCGGGGACTAAGTGGGCACACTTCACCTTGCGGTGAACTTGCTTGCTTTTTGACGGACTGAACTTTTTATAAAAGTCAAGTGGGCACACTTCATCGAGAAAAGAAATATTTTTTCTCAAGAGCACCATGCATTCTTCGAACAACCTGCTTCTTCGATGCCAATGTTGATCAACTATCTTTTGAGTTGGTCAAAATACCGTTGAAACTATTTGGGCGACTTCCATGCAAATTGAAGATGTCAAGCCTTGCTGATCGAAGAAGCTCAAGACGGCATGTTATATCACAATACACGGTGCTTGGGGACTAGCTGTGGGGGTATAAACCCCTATACCCTTACGGCTAGACTTGGGCCAGGAGGCTTGGCCCATTACGAGACAAGTCTGAGGCTTGATCCGACTGCTTGGAGTTTCGCGCAAGGAAACAAGACGTGAAGATCAAGCCAGAGTCTAGTCAGTTAGAATAGGAATTGATATCGAACTATCTATGGCAATTGTAACCGACTAGGATTAGTTTCCAGATTTGTAACCCTGCCCTCTGGACTATATAAGGAGGGGCAAGGGACCCCCCTTGGGACACAATTATCTCAACACAAATCAATATGACCAGACGCAGGACGTAGGTATTACGCCCACACGGCGGCCGGACCTGGATAAAAAGCTTGTCCGTGTCTTGCGTCACCATCAAGTTCGTAGCTTGCGCACCGTCTACTGATAAACTACTGCCGTGGGTATACCCCAAGGTAGACTGCCGACTAGCTTTCGTCGACAAGCCTCATCTAGTTGTTGAGGGTAGTTTAGGCCAGTATGTAAGGCTTCTATGTCCCATGTCACTAACACTAGGTTAACCATTTTAGTGAAATGAAGATGAAACCATATGTGAGTTAGTTAGAGTATTTGAGCTGTTTGTAGTCTTAGGGTGTTACAAACTCTCATTAGATCATTGTTGTCCAAGACCAAATCTTCTATCAGGGTGTAAAAACTATCATTAGACCATTATTGTACAAAAACAAAATCTTTGACAGTACAGTGTATTGAATGGTACGAATGCAAGTGCATGATGGCGCTGCTTGCAATCAGGAATGTCATATCCACTTTATTCTAGGAGGCACTATTTATAGTGCCCAAGTTACACTTGGTAGTCCGGGAATGATCCTAAACTACCCTATGGCTAGATCCTAAGTATATTCCTAGTATTGTGTAGGGACATTCTAGTCCTTTCAATCTAAATCCATACAAGAATCGGATTTGACTTCTCGATTGAGTTATTGGGCATTTTGTGTTGTCATACTCCTCTAGAGCCATGCATGTCCCCTTCATGTGTTTGATGGACTCTAGGCTCATTGAACATCATCCATAAACCATGTGATTTTGGATGGCCTAAAGTTACCTTCGTGCTAGCCTCTTTATAGAGATGGCTGATGCCATGTACTTCATTCAACTCTTAGAGCGCTTCTTTGCAGAATGTTAGGGTGATATTTTGGAACCTCTTCTCTCAAGGACTAGAGCCGCCTTCCAGTTTCCTTGCAAGAATGTATATTTTGGCTTACACCGGTGTGGTAAAAGATCACGGTTTAGGGAAGACGATGCAGGAGGACCCCGTAAAGGATATGGGCCCCCAACGCTCATCATTGTTAGAAAGCCTAATTCAGTTCTCCTTTTGTAGCATCACCGGATGCAATGAAATACAAACCGTGAAGATAGAGAAAAGTCGATGGCACGAACAATGCAAAGACCCAGAACAAGAGCACAAATACTTATTGCATCATTATAACAAAAAAATCTGAACATTTTACTAGTTATGTATGCTCAAAATGTTGCTTAGCATGCATGTTTTCATCTACTCCTTGCTAGGCTACGTGTAATGTTTATTTGTTGACCTGTATGTTTGTCGGAACTAGTAGTATGTGGAAGCCAAACTAAATATTACCCACGAAGGTTTCATTTCCCGATTACAGACTTCACTCTTTGCGTTCAATCGAAATCTCTTAACTAAATTGCATCCAAAAATTCACTACACCACAGCCCCAAAATAGCGACGTATCGTTGATCGCTATAGGTGGATATAGCGATGCACCATCGGTCACTATAGACCTATTGCGACACTTAATTGCTGCCGCTGAAAGTGGCGTCGGGATAGGGTTATAGCGACCAACATACTTTTAGCGACTGATAGTCTGATAGAAATGTTGAAGCAATACCGACCAACAAGCTGATGAAATATAGCAGTTTTACCGTCCAACAGTGCAAGGCTAATGGGATTTATACCAACCAACAATCCAACGCATAGATCACATGACCCAAAACACATTGCTAATGTTACATTAAGCAAATTGCAATTTTCTTTCAGACATTATACATACAAGGTCACATTCAACATCGGACAAGAAATCAAGTAACAAAGACATAGCTTTGATTTCATTCATGCTAATTGGTACATGTAACAGTCAACACACAAGTCTAGCTTGCACACCTCACAGCTAACATGCACAAGAAGTTCTTTACAAAATGTTACATCATCCAAAACAATTAGCATCCATCCCCAAGCAGTTCATTACAAAATGTTATGTCATCCAAAGCAGCTAGCATCCATCGATGTTTCATCTTCATCTCACAAAATGTTTAATCAATCTGCTTGCTAATACAAAATAATCACATTACATCCGGCGCCTTCCACTTGAAAAATCAACACATTTTCAACTCCAACTACTAATGTGTGCTACCATATTTTCAGCTCATGTATTATCTGAAATGGAACTTGTTTGTACACCTACCCTAGTTCCAGCCAGCCACTTCAATCAGTTTTGTGTCCACGCCTCTCCTCCCTTGCTGCAAGACAAGACCAGTAACCCAAGGTCAGAAGAGTATGTAAGTTTGTGACCATAACCACTATAAAAAAAAAGTCCAGTAACTTGGTAGCTTGGTGAAAGTATGTAAGTTTGTGACCATAACCATAACAAATTGTAGCTTGGTGAAAGTAAAATTAAAAAAATACATACCTGTAGTAGACTTGGATGAATGTGATGCCTTGGTGACGCTCAACTATTACAAATATCAGTAATTAGAAATTTTGTTCACTTATCACATAATGAATAAAAGAAACATGTGCAAGTATAGTTTATTACTCTGTTGTATGGCCACTGAATTGGCATTGACAAAGCATCAGCCAAAGTCTCAATGTCACCATAAGGGCGAGGAAGCACTGTATTCCTTTTAATCACAACCTTCACAACAACTTCACAAAAGTGCTTTCCAAGAGGCTGGCCTCCTAGTAAATTTCTTGGATTTTTTGAAATAACTGTTGCCTTAGCCACAACTTCTGGCCGCAACAACGCATATAATGTGACCTCCTTTCCAACCGGAAATGGTTTATGCACTTGTCAGCAAAAATTGAACAAATGTATAGAACTGCTAGAATTATAAGCAAGGTTATATTAAGAAAATTACAAGGTCAGCAAGTGAAACACGAGGGGATTTATTGTTCTTTTGTGGGGCAACATTTTTTATGGGACTAGTAGCACTGGACTCTCGATGAAGATCAATCGATCCTCCTACAACACTGTGCACAGAGGAGGCAGGAGCACGCTGCGTAGATGGGGCAAGAGTATGCAAGGCAGATGGAGAGGAACTAGGCTGCTTGGATGGGCTGCAGCTTCCTTCACAGATAGGGCAGGAGCACGCTGCATAGACAAGGCAGCAACACGCGCAGATAGGGCAGCAGCACGCGCCACTGATAGGAAATTAGCATCATG
The DNA here is from genome assembly GCF_000003195.3 of Sorghum bicolor. Classification (NCBI taxonomy): domain Eukaryota; kingdom Viridiplantae; phylum Streptophyta; class Magnoliopsida; order Poales; family Poaceae; genus Sorghum; species Sorghum bicolor. The sequence continues at coordinate 11,985,333 of NC_012879.2, read as the reverse complement.
CTCAGATGGGGCAGCCTGAGGACTGGGAAAAAGGACGTAATCATCTTCATCATAGTGGTTAGAGTTTTCATTAATATCTTCAAAAATAGCATCTTCAAATGGTTGAGCGTCATGTGCCTCATCAACATGTTCTTCAGACGTTGGGCTCTACATAAACAATACAAGAGGGTTAATATGTATTATTCACATGTCACCATATCATCTAGCAATTCAAAGTCTTGAAGTTCTTTACCACATGATTTCATGAATTAGAACCATTGTGTGAGGCAATTTCCATATTTCTTCTTTGTTGCACTATCATTGCCTCATCCAGTTTCTCTTCCAATTCTTGTATGCGTCGTTCTAGAGAAGCTTTGTCACTTTCAACCTTTTTACGAGCTAGAACTTCCATTTGTAGCCTTGTTGGCTTGTAACACTTCAAACCAGGGGTTCCAATAACTTGGGGAGTTGGTCCTAGACCCAAAGCACGAACACGCCCTCTTGGCTCTTTTTCTCCACAAGCAACAACGAAGACATCACCTTGCTGAATTGATCTTTCTATCAACTCTGGGTGGGCTTCAACAACTTATTTAAGTTTGTTCTAGCAAAATAGAAAAGGGTTGTTTATACACTAGAGTGAAATATTACATACTAAAAGTCTTTTATGAAGAAGAACTTACAATTATTGGCTCTGCTTGTTGCGATGGAACTCCATTTTTTCTTGTATGTGTTCTAATATAGATTTCATCTCTTCGAGGCACGCGCCCTAGCTCTATAGCCTAAAATTGTTTTAATTTAGTACTAAAATTGTAGCAAAATAATGCACTAAAATTGAATGCTAGACATATTTTCTATACCATTTCATGCCTAGAACAAGCAAAGCTCTTGCTTCCTGATGTATGATGTATCCTCAACTTTGTACGATTAGCTTTGGATATTTCCATTCGAGCCTAGGATAGAAATTGTTAAATTCAGCAAATATATTGTAGTCCAAATTTGCATATAACAAAATTTACTCCTTACTTCAAATTCAGGAGAGGTCCAATGCTTAATGAGGAACTTCCAGTCAGTAGGTTTAACTCTATCACCATGTTTTCGCTGCAGTGCCTCAATTGTTATTTTTTCATCAAAAAATTCCTTCTTCAAGGTTGCCTTAAAATCCTTCCATTTCCTTACAGCAGTGATTAGAAACCAGTTTTTGGCAGCCTCATCAACGTCATAGAATTCCTAATTTTCCATTGACAGCAAATCAGTCCTTAGGATAGTAATCTAATACTAAACATAAGGATGGGACAACCCACACTCCATAGCAAATCAGTACAGAAAACAGTACATGTTGTGTGGCAGATTTTAGCAATCAAGGTCCAAAGAATTGAAGAGGAAAAATACCTTTAATGTTTCCCACACTTGGTCTTCCTTTTCAACATCGACAAGCCTCCAATCTGAACACCCAACTGATAATGTTCGTCTCACTAGGCAACCAATGGCACTAGAAAACTGTCTATAATTCTGTCCAATAGGTTGACCAAATTCATTGAGTGTTATTTTGATTTTAGGCATGTTTGGTGTTCTTGCAAATATGTTATCCATCCTAGTGATGCTTCTTTTCCTCTTCTTTGGTGGACTAGTATGAAGATCTGTAGTAAATTTTAAATAAGAAACATGTAATACGACAAGATATTTGTGATGTAGCAAGTCAGTCTACAAGACCTTCATCCCCAGCTGGCTGGTACTCAGGATCTTCTTCAATCTGCTCATTTACACTTTCAGCTTGATTTCTCTGTGACCTACGTAGATTGTGACCTTCAGTTCCTGCATAACTTGATTGTGGAGTTTTCTAAAAAAAAGGCACATAATAGTATAAATATTTGTTAAGAAATATGCAATGATTGTCGTAGTAAATAAAAGTCTATACAAAACCTTTGTTCTTTTACTAGGTTGAATATTCTGTCCTAAACTATTCATAGGAGGCAGATTTAGAGCTTCAAGCCTCTGGTTATTGATTTTAATCTGGTCATTTCGAAGTTTCTCATACGGATTGACAAGGATATCCTTATTGCTTTTTTTGGTCTTAACATGTTTTCTCCTGTGAATGGACAAATAAATTAGCAATACTCACAAGAAAGAAATAGACACATTGTTTGACAAGACTTACTTTTTAGAACCTGTTTTAGAATTTTTTCGATCAACAATAATACCATCTATGTCTGTTCTAACAGAAGGGACAACCCCATTAACAATATCCACAGTCACATCACGATTTAGATTAGGTAGGTACACAACTAGTCCATTATCATTATTTATGTGCTCATCCTCCAAGTTATCAAAGTCAAATACTGTAGTGTGAATACACGACATCGGATCAGTACATGTACAAATATGTCGAGACTGAATCGCAAAAACAAAGTACTGCAGTAAATCGATTATGCCAAATAGAACTAGTCTGCATTTCAGCTTTCTATTAGTTTGTACAACAACTGATAGCATGAAAGTAAAAGACAGAACACAAGATACATAGTGATAGGCCAGGGTCACAGAAAAATTAAGATCAGGCTACTGCCAATACTAAACCATCACTTTTCTACAATAATCGTATCATCATTTAGGACATGTGATCTGACAGTGCGTGCGTTCCATGAGAAAAACTGAGGTCCAGCATCACCACCTGAACAATATTAAACCTGCAATATGTTGCCATAACTATAGATGTTTTCACTGCTTGTTGATTAATACGTAAAACACAAAAGAAAATGCACGTGCTACTCAATCTACTTCCCGATTTATTTCCTACCATTCATATACTACCGACACGCACTGCACTGACATGTTTTTCAGTTGTTCACAATAATGAGCACAACAAGGCTTTGTGTCAAAATTATTAGCACAGCAAGCCGTAGGCAAGGAAAAAATTGCAAGCAAATGTAACCTTTCTTCTCCACGCAGCAGTTGTGGTTGTGGCAGCAGGCGTCGTGGTGGTAGCAGCAGGCGTTGATGTCGTCGTAGCACACCTTGTCCACGAAGCAGCTCCAGCCCCCACTGCAGTTATTGTTGCCACGAATCTGAACAGCTGCTGCAAAGAAAGCGTCATGGAAACCAGATCAAATCACTAGTTCAAATCGAATCGATGAGGATGAGGGGAGGAGTCACGCACAGTCGCAATTGAGGGCCGCGTACGAGGAGCTGTATGGCAGGGGCTAGGGGCGCCAACTGGGCAGCAGCGGTGGTCGTCTTGGGCGGAGCTGCACGGCAGCAGCGGTCGTCTTGGGCGGCGGCCGTTGTCTTGGGTGGGGTCTTTGCCGGCGGCCGTTGTCTTGGGCGGAGCTGCAACGGCAGGGGCAGGGGCGCCAACTGCACAGTAGCGACGGTCGTTGTCTTGGGCGGAGCTGCAGTGGCGATGGCAGTCTTGGTGGCCGTGGTCCTGGGCAGCGGCGGCAGCGGTTTTTGGCGGCAGCGGCGGCGGGTGGGGTGGGCAAGCACCGTGATAGAGGATGGGGTGGGCAGGCGCAGGGAAGTGGCGGCTAGCTGAGGGAGAGTGAGTGGAAAGGTTAGGGTTAGTAGTATTTGGGCCCAATTTTTACCGCGAAGGCCTGTTTTCATTTTTAGCTTCCCGCGAAGGAACTTTTTTCCTTTTCAGCTCCCGTGCATGGACCTTGAGCCCGCACAAAATACACAGCCCTATATAGCGACTGATGGTTCGTCCTCTTTACAGATCTATCCCGACCGATAGATGGACGCTATAGCCAAATATCTATACCGACCGATCGTTTATCGCAAAGAGTATATTTAGCGACACATGATCCGTGGGCCACCTATACCGACCGACGGTTTGATGTTATTAGTATATTTATAGCGACACACATATGACACTATATTAGGGTTGTGGTATAGTGATTGAAACTGTTTCTTTTTAATTTGGACTTATTTTACTATATAAGTTTCATGTAGCCCTGATTGAGAGTTTTGGACCAGCACATTTCAACCTTGTTTTCTAGTTGGCTCCAAAGGTTTTATGTGAAGTGAAAAGAAGAGAAAGTGACGTTTTCTTATTTTCTAAAAGGAAACTCATAAAAGAAGCCATCCTAATTAACCTGATCGAGGTCATCTGCTCTAGAATGCCTGCTTTCATATTAGTTTTGTGTAAACACGCCGTTACTAGAATAATCGTCATTGATCCGGCACTGAAATCAGAGATGATGCTTTCAGTATGACTCCTGAGTCATGACCCGCGCCAAGGTGATGTCACCATATATATAATGAAGCTGATATGTCATTATGTACACTCTCTTACTGAAACATTCAAAAATATACAGGATTAGATGGTACCATGACTAAGCCTACGGATGCAACTGAATGAAAGGTCAGCTGACCTAATATCCACATTTGAAAATTAGCTAGCAACTACTTCCATATAATTATACTACCATCTCCACTCACAAATAAGTGATGTGATTTTGGAGATCCTAGGGATGTTTAAACCGCCACTTATTTATGATTGGCGGAATGCTGACTGTAGTTCATTTTCTTTTTTTTTCCGCTTGGATTTATTGTTTATGGATCAAATCAACTAGAGCTAATTAGGGGTCACTAATAGGATTGAGCCTATTTCTCTGATCTCCATTGTGTTTGCACCCTGCTGGCATGCTCATGCTCTGTGCCTGTGCGTCGCATCTCAGCTCATCAATTTTGTCTGGCTGCACATCAAAATCTGATGTGTGATATTAATTATTTTTGTCTAGTGGCATGCAATGAACCACCAAAAAGAAAATGTGACTGCACAGTGCACATTCTATGAGCTGAAACGACATAGAGCCATCCAAAGCTGCTGACAGAAGTCCGTCTTGTCAACTTGCATAGTTGAGAAATAAGTAATTTGACGCTCTCGGTCTATTTTCTAACCACCCCCCATATCAGGAAGATAAAATACTTATACTGTCATATTGTGGCAAGAAGCGTGGTAAAAAAATATTGATGCAAATTGTAAGAAACGCTTTTTTTCAAAGGAATGACCAAAAAGAGCTGAAATATATTCCTTCCCTTTGACCGTCGGCTTCTCTACCTTCAGGCAACAACAAAGCATGAAAATCCTCTTAAAAAATCGGCACTGCTATAATTCCAATCGAGCCCTGTGGATGCAAATATATCTAGGTTAAGTCAATATAATTGACAATGGCAAACAAATAAATGAGCAATTATCTCAAGAAAAAAAAACCCAGCTGCGCCTCCCGTTTTCTTCCTTGTACCTATCAGTAACTTGCAGCTGCCACACAGCCCCTGCTATACAATATACAGTGCTGATCGCCTCTTCCTTGGTTTCTCCCAACCCAACACGTACTTGAACTGGTGTCCATATACATCCAATTCCAAAGCATGGAACGTCAAAAGCAAGAGAAATCTTCACATCATCCATGAGAAACACATGACTCCTAGCCTAGAGAACATCATCACCAGCTAGACGCTACCATATACAGTACAGCATAGCAATAGCATGATCATGACAAACCCAGCCGCGATCCTCTCCGTGGCGCTGCTCATCGTGGGCGTCTCTCTGATGCTCGCCGTGCACATCCTAGTTGTTTTCTGGGCTCTACGACGGGGACTCGGCTCCCGCGACACCGGCCAGCACGCCAACCACCAGGACCAGGAGCGCGTGGAGGACGGCCACGGCAGGCGGGGACTGTCGCCCGGCGAGCTCGTCACGCTTCCTTGCCACGACTTCAAGGCTGCGGACGGCGAGGCGGCCGGGGACTGCGCGGTCTGCCTCGAGGCGTTCCAGGCCGGCGACCGGTGCAGGCAGCTGCCGCGGTGCGAGCACTGCTTCCACGCGGAGTGCGTGGACTCGTGGCTGAGGAAGAGCAGCAAGTGCCCGGTGTGCCGTGCCGACGTGGTGGACCGGCCGCCCAAGGGAGAGGCGAAGGCGGCGGCCTCGGGACCAGGGGTCGTGGAGATGGCGGGGAGGAGAAGCTCGAACGCCGCTTTGGAGATCGTCACTGAAAGATAAGGTCGATCGCCCCATGGCAGTTGGGAGTTGGGACGACCCAGGGACGGCGCCACGGTGCGTTGGTTGTGCAGGCATGTGCATAGTTTCTTTTAAGCCGCACCCCTGCAACTACTCTTTCATGTGTAAGATACATGTATACCCTTTTTATCTTGATTTTACTATATGCATGATGGTAGAAATGTTGCCATGCATTTGATCAATGTGATACTGTTTACATATATATATTTAATTTCTAGTGTTTTGTTCACTACTATGTTTAGGCTTTTTAGAGTCGCCAAAACAATGCTCTCCAGAGCTGGGACGGTAGCAGACGGCGGTCTCTATTAAGCCCACTTGTAAAAAATGGTGTGGAGACGGTGAGTTAGACATCCGTCTCAAATCTCAATAAATATAAAAACCATCCATCACCATCAGCATATGGAAATCTAGCTTTTTTTTGTTCGATCACTGCCGCTGCTCCTCCTTGTTGTCCTGCTTCCGCTCTTTCATCATGCAGTACACCACAGCTGGGCCGCCGCTAACGGATTGTCTGAGATCAAGAGTCAGAAGCATCTCCCTACCTCCCTGCTCAAGATTGAGCACATGCAAAACACCGGAGAGACAGATGAGGGGAGAGATGCATGTCGAGAGGGAATTCATAGAGTACCTCCATATAGAGAGAGCACCATGTGCGCCCCGCCCACCTCATCCATGCTGCTCTAGTCATTGCCTGCTGCATCACCCTCAGCCTTCGTGTCCCTTGGCATCCGCGTCCTCCACGTGCGCTCGGTTTGCAACCCCTTTCTATAGGTGGATTGACGAACCGCCTGTGCTGGTGGCCTGCGGGTAACTGAGAACCATCGGTAGAAATTCATTTCTATATGCGGTTCACGTAACTGAACCGCCTGTAGAAATGAATTTCTAAAGGCGGTTCAATTATGCCATCCGACTGTAGGATTTTTTTTATAAAAAATACAAAATCGTTTTTAAAAATAGAAAAAAAGATTTTAATTATAGGGAAGTCTCCGTCGCAAGTCACGTTTTTTCACGTAAAATCGCGTGCTTCGTGGCCGGTGGGATTCCAACCTGAGACCTCGCCCTTGCGCGTAGCCTCCTCTACCACTCCACCCATCAGTTGTATCTATATTAGAGTTTAGTTCCCCACATATTATCCTAAACCGAGCATATATTGATTATTTGAGGCCCTAAACGGATTCTAATGGAAAAGTTGTCAACTACAAAGTTTAATAACTTTTTAAGAATCTACAACTTTTATATTGATAGTTTCTCCATCTGAGGTCATTTACAAAATTTGAATTTCAAATTTGAGAAATTCAAACGTAGTTTTCGACGACAAGATGATTTCAAATGAAAAAAATTATCAACTACAAAGTTTCATAACTTTTCGAGATCTACAACTTTTATTTTGATGGTTTTTTCAAACGAGGTCATTTGAAAAACTCAAAAAATTGAATTTCAAATTATTTCTACAGTAGAAATATGATTTTTACAGGCGGTTTTTTAGGAGAACCGCCTGTAGAAATACATGATTTCTACAGGCGGTTTTGTTAGGAAAACCGCTTGTTGAAATTAATTTTCACAGACGGTTTTTGAGTTGTGCCCGCCAATTTTTTTTTATAGTCGTTCTTTAATTGATTCCGCCTATAAAAATTAAATTCCACCGCCAGCGTAGAGCTTCTCTGTACCACCAGCCTCCACCCAGCAATAGCCCAGGCATTTCCCCTGCGCACCACCATCAGCCTCCATTACACCACGCTTGGCCTCTGACCTCAACCTCTGCACTCGTAGGACCTCCTCCACGCAAGCCGTCTGCCGGTAGCGCTTGACGAAAAGCTCACGGCTCGATAGCTCGCTCAACATGGTTCATTAATTAGTGGCTTGGCTTGGCTCGGTTCATTTTTATTTCTGCTTGTGTAGTTAATGAGCCAGCTTGGGAGCCTAACCAGCCAAAGTTACTGACCTTAAACTTATATTATTTTGTAATATTTTATATCTTGCACTTTGTAGAGTTAGACCGGCCTAGACCTAGCAAACAATGGGATTATCATGACCAGATCATATGAGCCACCCATAGTTTCGTGGGTGGTTGACAGTAGCCGGCAGTGCACATCCAATTGTAGTTTAAGCTTGGTTTGGGCCAAGTGAAGCTTGAGGCTTGTTACTCTTGGTGCTTGTCAATATGAGACAATCTTAGTAATTCGGGGAGTTCTTGGTGATGGTGATAATCTTATTTAGAAGATTTTTGTGCTAGTTTGGATTTTGGAAGCCTACCTTTCTAGTGTTGCACAAGTGCATTTCATTCGCGAGGACTTTAGTCTTAGTGCCTAAAGAATTACGCTTGGGTGAGGTGCTACAACAAGTGCCGAGAAGAGTGCCACTGTACTTCAAAAATTTGGTGTTCTATTGTTGATTCCATTACTTTTCCTCATCTAGTGTGTATTTATATTACCATCTTGCAATCACAACTGGATTTTTCAATTTCTCCTAGTAGTGTGGGGTTCTCCTAGTGTTTTAGCATTCAAAATTTAGTATAAACTTTTCCCAGTAAATACCTCATAGTGAGGATTCCTTAGTGTTTTGACTAGTGGTAGTGTTTTATTACTAACTAAAAATATTAGGAGAACTCCACCATTTTGGTAGTGAATGTTCAATGGCTTCCTCATTGTGTAGCTTAATGTTACACCTAGAATGTATGGTATGGTAGCTTGACTAGAATGATAGGCTTTGAACTACAATTATATATAGGGTTAGGCTCCTATGTATTCTTGAATAAATTCCAGTTCATCCTGGTAGCCCATGATACATTGTGTTGCCCTTCGTCATTTCTGAATATTCACTCCAAGAAAATAATCAGAATGTATTCATGATTAATCATTACACATTCAACACATTACATGATTTCTAATAAAAATATGGAATTGTAGAATACATGTAGATGACCAATTTGAAACACAGTTTACAGACACACATTTGAACCAGCTATATACACATAGTAAATAAAAAAGCATATAAGTATCAATTTATTCCAATGTAAGCGTTTATGTACGAACTTAAAGGCTTATGAAGGTTTTGCCTACTCAGTGGGGTAGGAAGGCTCCATGGCTAGGCCACACATGCCCCTCTTGTCGGAAATATCCTTCTCCATTCTCAGGTAACCATTCTCGCCCCAAGTCGTGCCCCATGAGTTCTTCAGTAGCCAGTACTTGGTGCCATCACTGGTTTGTCCATAGCCAATGGCTGCAATCCCATGGTCCAGGTCAGTACCACATGAGCCAGTCATCACACCACCAGAGTAGAACTGAAACGTCATGTCTCCGCCGTCCACTGCCACCGACACGGGTTGGTTGGCCACGGCCTTCATTAGGGAAGCCTCATCATTTGCAGGCACATCCTCAAAGCCCTTGACGGTTGCGACACTGTTTGATCCACTCTTGCACTTGCCATCCGCAGCTGTGTAAGGATAGCTAGACTCCGTGGTTAGGCCACCTTTCTTGATGATGAACTTGAAAGCATCGTCCATCAAACCACCTTCACAACCCTGATCCTCACCATGGACATCGCAATCCACTAACTCTTGTTCCGAGAGGGAGATGAGCTTGCCGGTGCTTATTTTCACAATGCCTTCTGTGGCAGCCACAGCCGAGAACGTCCAACAGCAGCCTGCAATTAATTATTTTGTTTAGACGTATGTTATTGCACTATAGTTTACATCGTAATATGATAATATTAGTGTTGTCAAGGTAAATATATATGTATATCCTTTGTACTAAATGTACTTACCACATTGGCCTTGATCCTTGATGGGAGTGACAGCACCTTTGGTCCTCCAGTCGATGGTTGCCGGAAGTGCATCAACGCTAATATTCTCATATCTAAATCCGGTAGGGACCTTCACGGGGCTAGGTTTGAAGCCCTTGTTAGTCTTGGTAGCCCTAAATTCGTCGTTCGTGAGGTCGGCGAACTGGTTGACACCGAGCCAGAACTTGCGGTTCCCACCAGCATTGAACGACTCGATGAACTTAACATTAGATTTGAACACCTCGAACCGCTGAGCCTTCTCGGTGGCGTCTTTGTAGACGCGGCTGTACTGCACCATCCACTGCTCATGCCTTGCCACCATGGCTCAATCGTTGTTCAGGTCGCGAGCAGCAAGGGCAGTACCGCAGAAGAAGGCGAGGCCGAGGATGGCCAAGATTGATGCCTTGATGGCGTGGCCATGGTCGATCACTCGATCGATCAAACCTGTGAATTGGTTGCTATGCAGACCTGCTGCTGCTGTGCACTATATGCCTTTTGATGTGGTAATTGGTGCTGCTGCTATGGGTACGTATATATAGCTAGAAGATGTATTTTATATTCTTGTAAGTATGAAGAGATACAGTGCTTCTACGCTGTATTGTTGCTCAGCGGCATTGCTCTCTTGTTGCTCAGTCGAATTGCCTTGCATGATCTCGTGGTAATCAATAAGTACTGACTACCGTCGTCGATCATATTTTCAATGACAGCTTACATATAATCAGTCTCCAACAGTTTATATATTATACTTAAAACTAATATACATTCATTCATCATTCTGCAGATTATATATATAAACTGTTGGAGATCGATTTAGTATACGTAGAGGATGTAGACGCGGCCGGAGTTCGATCGGTGGCCGGAGATGGTGGCGGCCGGCGCTGGAGACGGCGCGGCGGCGGCGGCGCTGGAGATGGTGGCCGCGGCGGCGGTGCTGGAGATCGGCGAGGTCGCGCGCGGGCAGATGAACGGGCGGCGGCGCCGGAGACGATGAACTCGACGAAGACGAAGATGAACTGCTCAGATCCAGGACGCCCATGACTTAAATAGGGGCGGACCCTTTAGCACCGGTCCGTGGCTGGAACCGGTGCTAAAGGGTCCCTTTAACACCGGCTGGTGTTACGCGCCGGTGTTAAAGGGTCCCTCTTTAACACCAGCCGGTGTTAAAGGTCCTTTAGCACCGGTTCCAGCCACGGACCGATGCTAAAGGGCCTTAGGCGGGCTCGGGCGGGGTCCTGAAAATTTCCAGGACCTTTTAGCACCGGTTCCCACTATAGGCCGGTGCTAAAGGCCTTGTTTTTTACTTTAGGGTTTTTCAATTGTTTATATATACAGTTTATATTATAAATTGTATAGTAAATTAAATATTTTGCATAATATTTTTTAAACAGTGACATATATTGTAATTTTTTTAATGTACACATGAAAATTTTTAACGTTAAATATCTTACTATATTTTTATAATTTGCAATGATTTTGTAAGAAATGTTTAGTATTTTGTTAATGCAAAAATATATTATTCCAATAAATTTACAAAAACTATATCCAATCAACTGGAAATCTATTTTCACATCATATTGACGTTAAACTTTTTATTTTTGTTATTTATTACTCGATTTGCTAGTAGGCTATAGTTTTCATCAAATAAAAAATCGATTTATAATATAAAAATATATATCTTGATGAACACACCCTTTGACCGAACCCTAGATTGTCCCAAATGGAAAAGTCATGAATACAAAGTTTGTTACACTCATCAAGTTCTACATTTTGTCTAATGGTCAACTTTTCTTTTGGAAAAGTTTGAACCACTGAATTTTAAATTTTCAGAGAATTCATAGCCACACAGCGGTTTCGGAACCCTAGATGGTCTCGAATGGAAAAGTCATGAATACCAATATTGTTCCACTCATCAAAATCTACATTTCATATATAGACCATTTTTGCATTTGACAAAGTTTTGGGAAGGTGTAGTTGAAAATCCACAATTGACACATATAGTTTTATATAGTTTGTGTGAGATTCAAGAATTGGTGGGTATTGTTAACTTAAACTTTCTCAAATGGAAAAGTTGTGTATATAAAAAGTTTAGATCTTGATGATATCTAACAACTTGGTATTCAAAATTTTTTCATTTTAAGTAATTTAGTTTGTCATTTGACCAAGTTTGACCAAAACCCGTCTTGGATTTTATAGAAATGTGATTAGGATTGGCTCAAAATTATCCAAATGGAAAAATGGACAATATATAAAATATAGATCTTGATGATCTCTAACAACTTTGTATTCAAACTTTTTTCATTTAAAGTCATCAAATAGGCCATTTGACCAAGTTTGACCAAAGTCAAAGCATTGGTTTTTACAAAAACACCCTTTGACCGAACCCTAGATTGTCCCAAATGGAAAAGTCATGAATACAAAGTTTGTTACACTCATCAAGTTCTACATTTTGTCTAATGGTCAACTTTTCTTTTGGAAAAGTTTGAACCACTGAATTCTACATTTCATATATGGACTATTTTTTCATTTTAAGTAATTTAGTTTGTCATTTGACCAAGTTTGACCAAAACCCATCTTGGATTTTATAGAAATGTGATTAGGATTGGAAAAGTAGATCTTGATTAAAATGGACAATATATAAAATGTAGATCTTGATGATCTCTAACAATTGGAAAAGTCATGAATACAAAGTCATGAATACAAAGTTTGTTACACACATCAAAATTCACAACTCTCAAATATAGTTTCATACAAAGTCAAGCCGACACAACAGTGAACTTCTTCTTGACGTATGACCCTTGGTTATGATCCTGCCGTAACCATGGAGTATCCTCATTGTTTAACAGAATGCTTGGGTCTTTGTTGACTATGAAGGGCGGAATTCGATCATCCCTTTCGTAATCGCCTGACATGTCTGACTTGTCCTCAATTCCGACAATGTTTCTTTTCCCAGAAAGGACAATGTGGCGCTTTGGCTCATTGATGATTGAGTGGTCATCATTTTTTCCTCTCTTTGGTTTCGTAGACATATCTTTGACATAGAACACCTGACTCACGTCTGCAGCAAGGATGAATGGTTCGTCTTTGAACTCACTATTGTTAAGGTCCACGGTTGTCATCCCATACTCCTTGTCGACTGTTACCCCACCTCCGGTCATCTTCACCCATTGGCACCGGAACAAAGGAACTTTAAAATTAGCTGCATAGACTAGTTCCCATATGTCTTCTATGCGTCCATAATATGTTTGTCTGTTCCCATTTGGATCCGTGGCATCCACGCGTAGACCACTATTTTGGTTGGTGCTCCTTTTATCTTGGCCAACTGTGTAAAATGTGTTACCATTTATCTCGTACCCTTTGTATGTGAGGACATGCCATGATGGTTGCCTGGCCAACAAATAAAGCTGCTCATCAATGTTTTCATCACCTTGACATTTTTTGCGCAACCAATCGCCAAAAGTTTCCATGTGCTGACGCATTATCCAAGCTTCATTCTTCCCGGGCCACTGGGACCGTAGGAAATCTTTGTGTACCTCAACATATGGTTCCACCAATGAGGAGTTCTGGAGAACTGTGTAGTGTGCTTTATTGAAGTAATCGTTTCCCGTACCAATATATGTTTTCTTCCCAAGTGTTCCCTTTCCGCTGAGTCTGCCCTCGTGTCGAGATTCAGGAATGCCAATTGGGTCAAGGTCTGGAATAAAGTCAACACAGAACTCTATGACCTCCTCTGTTCCGTAGCCCTTGGCAATGCTTCCTTCTGGCCGGGAACGACTATGGACATATTTCTTTAGGACACCCATGAATCTCTCGAAGGGGAACATGTTGTGTAGGAACGCAGGACCGAGAATACGAATCTCTTTGACCAGATGAACTAGGAGGTGTGTCATGATATCAAAGAAGGATGGAGGGAACACCAACTCAAAGCTGACGAGACATTGAACAACATCATTCTGCAGAGTAGCTAGTTGCTCTGGATTGATTGCCTTCTGAGAAATTGCATTGAGGAATGCACATAGCTTTACGGTGGCTAGACGTACGTGTGGAGGTAAAATTCCTCTTAAAAACGACCGGCAACAATTGCGTCATTAGAACATGACAGTCATGGGACTTCAAGTTTAGGAATTTCTTCTCTGGCACATTAATTATTCCCTTAATATTGGAGGAGAATCTAGATGGGACCTTGATGCTGCTAAGACATTCAAACATGCTTTCCTTCTCTTCTTTGCTCAGAGTGTAGCTAGCAAGGCTTAAGTAATGACGTCCATCATCTGTCTTTTCTGGATGCAGGTTGTCTCATTCTTTCATGCGCTGCAAGTCTTGTCGTGCTTCAAGTGAATCCTTAGACTTCCCGTAGACACCCATGAATCCGAGCAAGTTCACACAAAGATTCTTTGTAAGATGCATCACGTCGATCGCGTTGCAGACCTCTAGGACATTCCAGTAAGATAGCTCCCAAAATATGGATTTCTTCTTCCACATGGGTACGTGTCCCTTAGCATCCTTGGGAATAGGTTCGCTGCCTCGTCCCTTTCCAAATACCACTTTTATATCCTTGACCATTTCGAGTACATCATCCCCGGTTCGATTGAGAGGTTTGGTCCGGTGGTCTGCCTTGCCTTTAAAATGCTTGCCTTTCTTTCGTACTGGGTGGTTCACAGGAAGAAACCGACGGTGGCCAAGGTACATGACCTTTCAACATTTTTTCAAAAATACACAGTCAAGGTCTTCATAACAATGTGTGCATGCATTATATCCCTTGTTTGACTGGCCTGAAAGATTACTCAGAGCTGGCCAATCATTGATTGTTACAAACAGCAATGCTCGCAGGTCAAAGTGCTCTTGTTTGTACTCATCCCACACGTGAACTCCTGGTTTGCTCCATAAAAGTTGAAGTTCCTCAACTAATGGCCTTAGGTAGACATCTATGTCATTGCCAGGTTGCTTCGGTCCTTGGATAAGCACCGGCATCATAATAAACTTCCGCTTAATGCATAGCCATGGAGGAAGGTTGTAGATACATAGAGTAACTGGCCAAGTGCTATGACTACTGCTCTGCTCACCGAAAGGATTCATACCATCTGTACTTAAGGCGAACCGCAAGTTTCTAGCATCATCTGCAAAATCTAGGAATTCTCTGTCTATCGCTCTCCACTGGGATCCATCGGCAGGGTGTCTCAGCATATTGTCTATCTTACGGTCTTCTTTATGCCACTGCAACAACTTTGCATTGTCCTTATTTCTGAACAGACGTTTTAATCGTGGTATTATAAGAGCATTCCACATAACCTTGGCAGGAATTTTCTTCCT
The DNA here is from genome assembly GCF_000003195.3 of Sorghum bicolor. Lineage (NCBI taxonomy): Eukaryota > Viridiplantae > Streptophyta > Magnoliopsida > Poales > Poaceae > Sorghum > Sorghum bicolor. The sequence continues at coordinate 11,970,251 of NC_012879.2, read as the reverse complement.
ATGACGTTCTTCACCCTCAACATCGCCAGGATCATCTCGTCTAATCTTATACCGTGATGCCTTACATATTGGACATGCATCCAAATTCTCGTATTCCTCCCCACGGTAGAGGATGCAGTCATTAGGACATGCGTGTATCTTCTGGATTTCTAATCCCAAAGGGCAGACAACCTGTTTTGCTTCATACGTAGTGGTGGGCAATTCGTTGCCTTTTGGAAGCATCTTTTTTATGATCTTCAATAACTGCCCAAATGCCTTGTCAGATGTACCATTCTTTGCCTTCCATTGCAGCAATTCCAGTGTGCTACCTAGCTTTTTTTGCCCCTCTTCAGCGGTGGGATATAGCGATTTCCTGTGGTCCTCTAGCATGCACTCGAACTTGGCTTTCTCTTTATCACTTTCACATTCTCTTTGTGCATCACGGATGGCATCACCAAAAGCATCATCGCCCCGTTCATCTTCTACCGCTACCTCTTCTTCATTATCTCCCCCCATTGCAACATCATTGAAGCCACCGTACTGAGCAATAATATTGGCATGGTCCAATTCTTCTTCTTCTTCTTCACCTTCATCCATTATAATCCCGCTTTCTCCATGTTTGGTCCAACAAATATAGTTTGGTACGAAACCAGACTTTAATAAGTGTGAATGAAGAGTTCTTGAGTTAGAATATTCCATCAAATTCTTGCACACGGCACATGGACAGCACATGAAACCGTCCCTCTTATTTGTCTCGACCACACTTAAGAAATAGTGCACGCCATTAATGAACTCTTCGGAGCGCCGATCAGCATTATACATCCAATTACGTGTTACCATCTGCATTAAATATAACATATATATTATGAAAACCATGCACATATATAGTTTCTCATCTTATTGCACAACATGTCTAAGATACATAGTTGATTAATTCAGGAAAGCTTGGCTACAACAAATACAATCGCAACTAGCACTAAAAAACCAAAACTAAAATGCACTTAAGCAACATAATTAGTTCGCGTCCGATCCCAACTATAATAGATAGATCATTCGCTTGATCAACATCATTGAACTCCTTTCGTCGGCTCACTGCCTCACCACCTTCAGCCTCAACCACCTGTGCAAAAGATTTCTTAATGTGTTCAATGTATTCTTCCTCCTAGTACCAACCTGTACATCCGCCGGTACCGTCCCACTGAAATTAAAAGAGAGAATCAAAAGTTTAATTAATATCATTTAAAAAAATATGCACATATATAAGCAAATGTCTGGAAATAACTCACATTACGATCCGGACACTTGTAGAATATACGACCCTTGTTTACTCCCTCTTTCGACACTTTGTACTCCATCAAAATCTTCTGCCCACACTTGCCACAAGTAATGAGATGGAGTTCCGGACGGTATCGCTTTTGAACCCATTGAGAGACCGAAGACCCGGTCACGGTTGCCATCTACTATCCATACTCAATTTTTAAACAATTATAAATTCCACATTTACTAGTAAACATGTATGATACAATGGACATTATGTAGTAATAAAAATAAATCAAGTGATATTAACAAACCAATTAATTTGAACTATCCTACTTTCTAAGATCATAAAAAGATACTATAATTCATTCTTGCAAACTACATTAATACTAGGTCAACCATGAAATATGATATATATATATATATATGGATACTAATTCATGTGATTGATTCAAAATAACAAAGTGGATTTGAGCTAAAAAATGATGGGAACATCACAAGCCAAAAACAACATGAAAAAGAGAAGAAAGGCTGAAGTTAGTCACCTCCAAGCACGAAGAGACGATGATGGAGTCGAAGAAGATCAACGATGGGCGTTGGAGATGAAGAACAAATGAAGAACAAGCAAGAAGAAGCTCTAAGAACAACAATGGTGCTCTCGGTTTCAAATGGGCAGAGGGGAGGAGGGAGCCGGCCTATAAACCGGACCTTTAGCACCGGTTCAGGGCAAAAACCGGTGCTAAAGGGTCACCCTTTAGCACCGATTTGTGTTACAAACCGGTGCTAAAGGCTTTGCCTCGGCCGTGGCACTGGCCGGTGCTAAAGGGTCCCTGCCCCGACAACACCTGTCAGTAGCCGTTGGGCAGGACCCTTTAGCACCGGTTCGTGTTACGAATCGGTGTTAAAGGGGCCTTTAACCCCGATCCGCAATAAGGCCGAGGTTTTTGGTCATTTATTCTGCAGTAGTGCCGGATGCTATAAAAATATGTACTTGATCTCGGATGTGCATTTGCGGCTCTGCTTTGGATTCTTAAGGCATTATAAATAAATATAATAAGCGCCACATTTGATCACAGCATTCAATAACATATATCAGATAAAAATTGGAAAAAGTGTATTGGCTATTAGAACTTAATTTTATTTAGTACCTTAATGAACTCATTGCTTAATTAATTATGCTTTTCCATTACTGACTTAGAGATCTAGATGCAGCCCCCGCCACCATGAATTGATGGTTTTTGGCTCAGATGTGGTGGAAGCAATGGATCAGGTCACTCACCGCAAGAAACTAAATCTGCAAATACTATGTGGCAATGCTTTTTTGCAGGACAAGAGTAACACATGGCTTCGGAGGTAGATTATTTTTGACGAACAGTTACCAGTAGCAGATAGGTTTATTATTAATTTTATTTGTGTATCAACAGCTATTTTGATGCATGTGTGAACCTGAAAGCTGATGCACGCATGAACCTAATGCATATGTGAAGTTGATGTATGTGTGAACTGAAACCTGATTCTGTCGAGATGATATTTGTAGTGTGAAATCTTATACTATATCTTGATGTATGAAAAGAGTTCGTCTGTGTGAATTGAAATCTGACGCAAAATATGTTGCATTTCAAAAGTTCCAGAAAAAGATAGTGACATTCGAAATCATTCGGCGTATTTTCAGCTCAAGAAGGATTTGGTGGAACATATTTGGACAAAGTTCAGACATCGTCAAAATTATAGATGGACATCGGGCTGGGCCAGGCACGGGCCGTAACGTGCCGTGCCGACTTGGCCCGCGTGCCTGCCGTGCCATGCCTCAGTGGCCCGCGTGTTTGGCCTTCGGCCCAAGCACGGACCCACAGGCTGACTTTGTACCGTGCCGGACCGCGTAGCCCGGCGGTCCGAGCTAGTCCACAGCCCGGTTTTATAAAAATAATCAAAATAACCACACAATGACAATGATCACTTCACCAGCATAACGCTACAATCAATTTTTTACAACTCTCAACTTCTCAGATTCACAATCTCAGTCTTAGACCATAAAAATGACATCAAAAGACATGTAACATAAAAATGACCTATTTGTACAATGCCTGCGAAGGTGGCACTGCGCCGTTGCCGGGCCGACCCCTAAAACTCGGGTCGGGCCATGCCAGCCCGCGGGCTTAGAGATTGGCCCAAGCATAGCCTGCACCACCGGGCCGTGGCGGCGTGGGCCTGCGAGTTACCGGGCCGGGTCGTGCTCGGACCGGGCCAAAATGTCGTGTCGTGGGCCGGGCTGTCGTGCCTCGGGCTGCATGGCTTTCTATAGTCAAAATATATCTTGAGTTTGCTATATGCAATTCGTTTAGTATATATGTAATCTTTTAATATATATGTATGATGGACTAAAATATAAGGGTTTCCCATAAGGCAAGCTACTCAGCAAGTAGATAGTCTACCTAGAGGGTGCAGAACAACGTGGCATGTTCTCCAAGGCTACAAGGACCAACCTACTCGTATTCTAGGAAAGTCTAACTTTCTAATTAGATTAGAATCTTATATATAACCGACTAGGTCTAAATCGATACGCCTGTCCTCTAGACTGTATAAAGAGAGACAAGGGCACTTCCCTTGTACATTCAATGATACAAGGCACGACGCCTACTGGACATACGGAATTAGACTATTCTAGTGGTGTGAACTAGTATAAACCACTGTCTTTGCTTTCACCATCGAGTTTGGCTTACGCCGAAGCCCACTAATCACCATTCTGAGTATCACTGTAATGTGTTGCCGGTCATCAGACACCGGCTGGTGGCACGGCAGGTAGGGGGCTGTCAAGGGCACGCTGAGTTGCACCCACGTGACGACACAGATGTCTACCATTTGACCAACCCGGGTTGCTCTTGACGGACACGCGCCCCCTCAGGAGGATACCCTCCGTACCTCCTTTTCAGGATCTTATGAGTTGAGCTACACAAACATACCCAACACAAAGCATACTGATCAGCTGAATTGTTAAGCAATCAAGTACCCTGCTCATAACTGATACAACATTGATGAGAAAAAAAATTACACAGACATAAAAATGTTAGCGTATATTAATTTATGGGCTTAGCTTATTATCCAGCCCTATCCACCAGCCTCCTCCGAGGCCTGCCCATCAGCCTCCTACCTGCTTGTACCACTTATATACAGGCTTCATGTAGGCCTCCTCAACATGTGTTAGATGATTTGTCTACACACAGAGAAAATAGTGTCGGAGTAGTTGGATCAGCACACACACTCTACAAACATAGAGAGAGAGGGGGGGGGGGAGTGTGACATCTAGGAGAATAGGGGTGTGATAGAGTTAGGGTTATGCGAGTGGGAGAGGATTTAAGGGTCCCAAGCTTTTTTAGAGGCACGACTCATAGAATGTATGCCTCTATTAATGGCTCCATTTTCAGAGATAACTACTGGATGGCTGTCTCCATATCTGGACGTAGCTACCGCCTATGAAAGTTGAAGGATGTTCTAGGAGACAAACACTTTTGAGACACCTCAGCAAATAAGAGGGACGATCTCTGAAAACCTTTTTTTTTGTAGTGGCTAGTTCGGAAGCCTACCTTTCTAGTGTTGAAGAAGTGCATTTCATTCATGAGGACTTAAGTCTTAGTGCCTGAAGAATACACTTGGGTGAGGTGCTACAACAAGTGCCGAGAAGAGTGCCACTAACTCAATACTTCAAGAATTTGGCATTTTATTGTTGATTTCATTAGTTTTCCTCATCTAATGTGTATTTATATTACCATCTTTCATTGTTCAATGGCTTCCTCATTGTCTAGCTTAATGTTACACCAAGAATGTATGGTATGATAGCTTGACTAGAATGATAGGCTTTGAACTTTACAACTATATACAACGTTAGGTTCCTATGTATTCTCGAATAAATTTTAGTTAGTCCCAATTCATCCCGGTAACCCATGATACATTGCGTTGCCCTTCACCATTTCTGAATATTCACTCCAAGAAAATAACCAGGATGTATTCATGATTAATCATTACAGATTCGACACATTACATGATTTTTAATACATATGGAATTGTAGAATACATGTAAAAGATCTATTTGAAACACAGTTTATGGACACACATTTGAACCAACTATATATACATAGTAAATAAAAAGTCATATAAGTATCAATTTATTCCAATGTAAGCGTTTATGTACGAACGTAAGGGCTTATGAAGGTTTCGCCTACTCAGTGGGGTAGGAAGGCTCCATAGCTAGGCCACACATGCCCCTCTTGTCGGAAATATCCTTCTCCATTCTCAGGTAACCATTCTCGCCCCAAGTCGTGCCCCATGAGTTCTTTAGTAGCCAGTACTTGGTGCCATCACTGGTTTGTCCATAGCCAATGGCTGCAATCCCATGGTCCAGGTCAGTACCACATGAGCCAGTCATCACACCACCAGAGTAGAACTGAAACGTCATGTCTCCGCCATCCACTGCCACCGACACGGGTTGGTTGGCCACGGCCTTCATCAGGGCAGCCTCATCATTTGCAGGGACATCCTCAAAGCCCTTGACGGTTGCGGCACTGTTTGATCCACTCTTGCACTTGCCATCCGCAGCTGTGTAAGGATAGCTAGACTCCGTGGTTAGGCCGCCATTCTTGATGATGAACTTGAAAGCATCGTCCATCAAACCACCTTCACAACCCTGATCCTCACCATGGACATCGCAATCCACTAACTCTTGTTCCGAGAGGGAGATGAGCTTGCCGGTGCTTATTTTTACGATGCCTTCTGTGGCAGCCACAGCCGAGAATGCCCAACAGCAGCCTGCAATTAATTATTATGTTTAGACGTATGTTATTGCACTCTAGTTTAGATCATAATATGATAATATTAGTGTTGTCATAGTAAGTGTATATGTATATACTTCGTACTAAATGTACTTACCGCATTGGCCTTGATCCTTGATGGGAGTGACGGCACCCTTGGTCCTCCAGTCGATGGTTGCCGGAAGTGCATCAACACTAACATTCTCATATCTAAATCCGGTAGAAACCTTCACGGGGCTAGGTTTGAAGCCCTTGTTAGTCTTGGTAGCCCTGAATTCATCGTTCGTGAGATCAGCAAACTGGTTGACGCCGAGCCAGAACTTGCGGTTCCCACCAGCGTTGAACGACTCGATGAACTTAACATTAGCTTTGAACACCTCGAACCGCCGAGCCTTCTCGGTGGTGTCTTTGTAGACACGGCTGTACTGCACCATCCACTGCTCATGCCTCGCCACCATGGCTGAGTCGTCGTTCAGGTCACGAGCAGCAAGGGCAGCACCGCAGAAGAAGGCGAGGCCGAGGATTGCCAAGATTGATGCCTTGATGGTGGCCATGGTCGATCACTCGATGGATCAGACCTGTGAATTGGTCGCTATGCAGACCTGCTGCTGCTGTGCACTATATGCCTTTTGATGTGGTGATTGGAGCGGGTGGTATGGGTACGTATATATAGCTACAACCTGTATTTTATATTCTTGTAAGTATGAAGAGATATGGTGCTTCTACGCTGTATTGTGTGGAAAGGGACAGGTCCGTGGCCGTGAAGTACGTATGGTTGCCGGATGCTATTAGAATATGTACTTGAGCTCGAGACGTGCATTTGCGGCTCTGCTTTGGATTCTTAATTAAGGCATTATGAATAAAGATTATAAGCGCCACATTTGATCACAGCATTCATTAACATATATCAGATAAAAAATGGAAAAAGTGTATTGGCTGTTAGAACTTAATTTTATTTAGGATCTTAATGAACTCATTGCTTAATTAATTATGCTTTTTCCATTACTGACTTAGAGATGTAGATGCAGCCACCGCCACCATGAATTGGTGGTTTTTGGCCCAGATGTGGTGGAAGCAATGGATCAGGTTACTCACCGCAAGCAACTAAATCTGCAAATACTATGTGGCAATGCATGTTTGTAGGACAAGAGTGACACATGGCTTCGGATCGAGGTGGATTATTTTTGACGAACAGTTACCTGTAGCAGATAGTTTATTAATTTTATTTGTGTATCAGCAGCTATTTTGATGCATGTGTGAACCTGAAAGCTGATGCACGCGTGAACCTAATGCATATGTGAAGTTGATGTATATGTGTGAACTGAAACCTGATTCTGTCGAGATGATATTTGTAGTGTGAAATCTTATACTATATCTTGATGTATGAAAAGAGTTTGTCTGTGTGAATTGAAATCTGACGCAAAATATGTTGCGTTTCAAAGAGTTCCAGAAAAAGATAGTGACATTTGAAATCAGTCAGCGAATTTTCACTTCAAGAAGGATTTGGTGGAACATATTTGGACAACGTTCAGACATCGTCAAAATTATAGATGGACATCGGGCCGGGCCAGGCACGGGCAGTAACATGCCGTGCGGACTTGGCCCGCGTGCATGTCGTGCCATGCCTCAGTGGCCCGCGTGCTTGGCCTTCGGCTCAAGCACAGGCCCACAGGCTGACTTTGTACCGTGCCGGACCGCGTAGCCCGGCGGGCCGGGCTAGCCCATAGCCCGATTTTATAAAAATAATCAAAATAACCACACAATGATAATGATCACTTCACCAACATAACACCACAATCAATTTTTACAACTCTCAACTCCTCAGATTCACAATCTCAGTCTTAGATTATAGAAATGACATCAAAAGACATGTAACATAAAAATGACCTGTTTGTACAATGCCTGCGAAGGTGGCACCGCGCCGTTGCCGGGCCGACCCCTAAAACTCGGGTCGGGCCATGCCAGCCCGCGGGCTTACAAATCGGCCCAAGGATAGCCTGCACCACCGGGCCGTGGCGGCGTGGGCTCGCGAGTTAAGGGCCGGGCTGTGCTCGGACCGGGCCAAAATGTCGTGCCGTGGGCCGGGCTGTCGTGCCTCGGGCTGCATGGCTTTCTATAGTCAAAATATATCTTGAGTTTGCTATATGCAATTCGGTTAGTATATATGTAATCTTTTAATATATATGTATGATGGACTAAAATATAAGGGTTTCCCATAAGGCGAACTACTCAGCAAGTAGACTGCTTAGAGGGTGCAGAAGAACGTGGCATGTTCTCCAAGGCTACAAGGACCAACCTACTCGTATTCTAGGAAAGTCTAACTTTCTAATTAGATTAAAATCTTTTGTTATGACCGACTAGGTCTAAATCGATTCGCCTATCCTCTAGACTGTATAAAGAGAGACAAGGGCACCTCCCTTGTACATTCTATGATACAAGGCACGACGCCTACTGGACATATGATATTAGACTATTCTAGTGGTGTGAACTAGTATAAACCACAGTCTTTGCTTTCACCATCGAGCTTGGCTTACGCCGAAGCCCACTAATCACCATTCTGAGTATCACTGTAATGTGTTGCCGGTCATCAGACACCGGCAGGTGGCACGACAGGTAGGGGGCTGTCAAGGGCACGCTGAGTTGCACCCACGTGACGACACAGATGTCTACCATTTGACCAACCCGGGTTGCTCTTGACGGAGTGTTGACGCCGTTTTTGGGCACGTGTCCATGTTTGGTAAAGTATAGGCCGGCAAGATAAGACGGCGGTGTTTAATCTACAGGATGAGTTGCCGATGAGGATGGTTGCCGATGGAGGAGGGGTTGAACATGACTAAGTCCATAGGTGGTGATGTGTCTGTGCCGATGGCTACGACAAGGAAGTCTGCCGAGGACTATGACGAGGGAGTCTGCCGATGATATGGAGGGAGAGTCCGGAAGCTGCCGATCGGCTTGTGGAGGTGTTCCAGTTTGTCAAGGGGGGATAGTTTTATGTTTTCCTTAGTTATTTAAATCGTTTTGTATACGGATTCTGTGTAATTTGGAATTCGAGTTCTAGTCGTGTCTGGTTGTAGCTCTTTGAGTAGGGTATAAATATAAACCCTAGGGCCTTGTAATGAGACATCTATCAATCAATCAAACACAAGTTTTTACTCATATTCTAGCATCTACCTTTCGACGACTTCGTCATACTTTTTCCTTTTCATTACGAGTTCTTAGGAATTCGTCGACTTAAGCTCGGCGTATTCTCGAGTTCCGCATGAGTACCTCTTGGCCGTGTCATCCGGGCGCATCGCTGTTGTCAGAACCAAAGTATTCAAGTTACCACCTTTGCCGATAGTAAGGTCAAATCGGCTGGCACGCCTTAACGTTTGAATCGGGTATTAGCCCTTTGTGTTTGCAGATCAGCTTTTGCACTAACACATCTTTTGGCACGCCCAGTGGGACCGATTCAAGATCAAGATCAACATGTCGACTTCTGAGTTTGATCAGGAGAACGTTATCCCCGTGACGGAAGCCAATCTCAAGGATGAGCAGAAGCAAGCTATTGCTAAGGCCATGGAGGATTACAAGCAGCAATGCCTGAGGTCCTTCAGCATGAACAGGAGTGGCGAGGTGATCCAGAAGGATGTACTGCCGGCACCGCGGCGGGTTACTTTTGAAGCCAATCCTGGCAAACTTCAAGAGATGGTTGACAGCGCTATCAATCGTGCTTTGATCAACCAAGCTGGTGTATTGTCTAACACGGTTTTCAATGCCGTGGCAAGAACTTTCAAAGAAGGACAGCTGCCACCAGATTATGTGGGCCCCACTTATCACTAGCCAAGGTCACCAGTGGTCATAGCTCCATCAGCCGCTACAGCCGCTGCGGGCATGGATATTCCTGTTCCGCCAAGCACGGTGGGAGTCACCAATGCACAATCTACGCCGATGACAACCAATCCACAAACTTCAGATGGGCAGATCAAACTTGCTACAGATCTGTTGGCATCGGCAATGTCAGGATTGACTCCTCCTCCTAACTGGTGGGGTTATGGCATGCCTCCAGAGTTAACGCCGGGTACGTCGCAGACGACTGATGTGAGGGGCAAGACTCCTATGGCATCGGCACCTCCAAGCATGCCGATGAACTAGAGTCCCCAGTATACTACAACTACTACTGCAAGACCTCACACTGGGAATTCTCAAGCTCCAACGTTCCAGATGCCTAACGCATCGGCAGATTCAATGCTGATGCAACAGAGGTTTATGACTCAGCCAGGGTATGTCAGTTCAATGATCATGCCCAATTACCAGTCATCGGCAGGGCCTATGCCGATGAACGCTAATAATGGATGGCTTGGGCAGCAAGTCTTTCCACAAACACCCCAACAGAATCATCAGGCTACAGGGTTCCAACAAGGCCAGATCTATCCTGGATTCCAGAATCAGGGGATTCCCAACCAGGCAATGAATCTTGGGCAGCAGGTCGGCGGACAACAGATTGGCGCGCAACAGCTTGGTGGTCCACAGATTGGGGGTCAGATGATTAACCCGATGTTTCATGCAGATCGTGCGCCACACCGACACGTGGAAGCTTATCAGCAGGTGCCTGATCCGCAACCGCCCCATCGGCAAGATGCCGATGCTTATTGGGCCGATAAGATTGCTGAAGTGATGAGAGACCAATTCGGGATAAAACCCAAAGTCAATACTTACTCTTATCGGACACCGTATCCTCCCGCATATGATTTGATCCCGCTTCCACATCGGTACAAGGTACCAGATTTTACTAAGTTTTCTGGGTAGGATGACACGTCGACCATGGAGCACGTCAACAGGTTCATCATCCAATGCGGAGAAGCTGGTAACAGGGACGAGTTGAGGGTTCGCTTATTCTCGTCATCATTGTCTGGATCGGCTTTCACCTGGTTTATATCATTGCCTCCCAACTCAGTGATTACTTAGGCCGATCTAGAGAAACAATTCCACAAATACTTCTTTTCTGGGGTCCATGAGAAGAAGATCACCGATTTGGTTAAATTAAGGCAACGCAATGACGAATCGGTTGAGAGTTTTGTGCAGAGGATACGGGAGGTCAAGAACAAATGCTATAGCCTAGTTCTGGATGATCGGCAGCTAGCCGATTTGGCTTTCCAGGGTTTGTTGCCACACATCAGGGACAAGTATGCATCTCAGGAGTTTGAAAGCTTAAGTCATTTGGTGCAGAGAATTTCTGATCAAGATATCAAGCCTTTCGAGCCCAAGAGAGCATGGAACAAGAAGGTATCGTTCGTTGATGAAGCAGCAAGCTCGGATTCTCATGAAGAACCAGTCATCGGCTTGGCAGAATGGGTGAAAAATAAGAAGCCGATGTCTTGTCCTTTTGGACATAAAGAACCAGAGAAGTTCGCGTTTGATACTGCTAAGGCCGATAGGATATTCGACTTTCTACTTCAGGAAGGTCAGATCAAGTTGTCACCTAATCACGTGATCCCATCGGCTGAAGAATTAAAAAGGATGAAATATTGCAAGTGGCACAATGCAACTTCTCACGACACTAATGAATGCAAGGTTTTCAGACAGCAGCTGCAATCGGCTATAGAGTCTGGAAGAATCAAATTTGACAGTTCCAAGACCCAGAAGCTGATGAAGATTGATCAACATCCTTTCCCAACGAACATGTTGGATGCTAAGGGAAAGGCCAAGGTCTTAACATCAGAAGCAGCCGAAAGAAGTGCATCGGTGGATCCTCAGCATCAAGTCACTACTGCCGATGCGAGAGGAAGGGGCTTGGTCCAGGAAGAAACCAGCTCAGGAAGGCCTCCCCGATCTGGTATCGTTATAACTCACAGAAGACCTCGAGAAACTTGGCAGCAACGTGAGGACCGATATCGGCGCCAGGAGGAAGATTATCGTCGGAAAGAAGAAAGACGCCGACAGGAGTGGAATCGGCATAGGGATCACTGGAATTGTCCGTTCTTCATCCATTGCTGGGAGGAGAATATCAAGCTTCCAACTATCAGAGATTGTCCTGAGTGTAACGGTTATGACCGGTACGACAGGTCCGATCGGCACTATCGTGATAATGATCGGCATTTCAATGGGCCGATTAGAGGGAGAGCATCTGTCCATGATCGGCTGGGGGGCAGGCTCAGTGTGCACGACAGGCTTGGCGATCGTGTTGGATATTTTCCCAGGAACCAGGAAGAACTGGAAGAGATGGCTAATGCACGGGTTCCCGACGAGTTCATATTTTGTAGGGACGCCAATGCATATCGGATGGAGTCAAGGGAAAATCGTCGCCCAGTGGCAAGGCAGCAGCAGCTTCCTCCATGGTGTCCAGAGGGGTTGACCAGGACACAGAAACGAAGGCTGCAGCGCGAAAGGCAAGAAGAGTTAAGCAAGGGGGAGAACTCTGGACAGTCTGGGGATCAGCAACAACCAGATCCTAAGGAAGAAGGCCCATCGGCAGGTGTCAACATGGTCTTTATGTTGCCGATGGAGTTCCTTGCGCCATCCAGTGATGATGAGGTGGAGTTTTCCGACCAAATAGCTCAGTTGGCTCTGGATCCGATGACAGCTATCTTCGAGAAGCCTGCTGATGATGAAAGACAACATCTCAAGGCTCTGTTTGTCAAAGGAAGGGTTGACGGGCAGCCGATGACTAAGATCCTAATTGATGGAGGAGCTGCTATCAACATCATGCCATATGCAGTGTATCGGAAGCTTGGAAAAGGGGATCAGGATTTAACTAAGACCGATATGATGCTTAAAGACTTTGAAGGGAATGTGTCTCCGGTCAAGGGGGCAATATGTGTAGAGTTGACCATCGGCAGCAAAACCTTGCCGACAACCTTCTTCGTGATCAGTGGAAAGGGTGCTTACAATTTACTGTTGGGAAGAGATTTGATTCATGCTAATTGTTGCATTCCGTCCACAATGCACCAATGACTGGTCCAGTGGGTAGGTGACAAGATTGAAATTATCCCAGGAGATTCTTCTTATGTCATTGCATCGGCAGAGGCAGACACCTATGAAAGGACTAGGTGCATTTCAGGAGAAATATGGGAAAAGGATTTTCTCAAGGTTGCCGATTACGAGATTCCACCGATCCAAGCAGTCGGTTCTGACGAAGGTTTTTAATGGATAGGTTCGCCGATGATGGAAAATTAGGCCAGGGATTCACATCGGCCGATGATTTAGTAGAAGTAGATATAGGTAGTGGTGATAAACCTAGACCTACTTTTATTAGCGCTAAGTTAAGTCCTAAGTGTAAGCAGCAGTTAATTGATTTGTTAAAGGAATATAAAGATTGCTTTGCTTGGGATTATACTGAGATGCCTGGTTTGGACCGATCAATTGTTGAACATCGGTTACCTATCAAGTTTGGATTTCGGCCACATCAGCAGCCAGCTCGCCGATGTAATCCTAATATCCTCCCTGATATTAAGGCCGAAATCACCAAACTTATTGAAGCTAAGTTTATTCGGTAGTGTCGATATGCCGAATGGATTTCCAATGTTGTTCCGGTCTACAAGAAGAATGGGAAGCTTCGGGTCTGCATTGATTTCAGGAATCTCAACAAGGCTACGCCGATGGATGGATATCCGATGCCAGTTGCCGATCTGTTGGTTGACGCTGCGGCAGGACATCGGATAATCAGCTTTATGGATGGCAATGCAGGATATAACCAAATATTCATGGCTGAAGAAGATATTCCAAAGACCGCGTTCAGGTGCCCTGGGCATGTTGGATTGTTTGAATGGATAGTCATGACCTTTGGCTTAAAGAATGCTGGTGCTACTTATCAAAGGGCCATGAATTTTATATTTCATGAGTTCATCGGCAAGCTGGTAGAGATTTATATTGATGATGTGGTGGTTAAGTCTGGAGACTTCACAAAGCATCTTGCCGATTTACGAAAGGTGTTGGAGTGCACAAGGAAGCATGGTTTGAAGATGAATCCCAATAAGTGTGCATTTGGTGTATCGGCAGGACAATTTCTTGGTTTCATGGTGCACCAGAGGGGGATTGAAATCAGTCGAAGATCTATTGATGCCATCAATAAGATAGTGGCCCCTACCAATAAGACTGAACTCCAGTCCTTGATCGGCAAGGTAAATTTTATCAGGAGATTTATATCTAATTTATCTGGTAAAATTCGTGCTTTCAGTCCTCTTCTTAAGTTAAAAGCCGATCAAGAATTTATTTGGGGGAAGGAACAGCAGTTGGCTCTGGATGAAATCAAGAAGTATTTAGTGAATCCTCCAGTTCTAATTCCACCTCAGCAAGGAAAGCCCTTCAGATTGTATTTGTCTACCGATGAGACGGTCATCGGTTCGGCTTTAATTCAAGAATTTGAAGGCATGGAACGTGTAATTTATTACTTAAGCAGGAGGTTGATTGATGCTGAAACCAGGTATTCGGCTATTGAGAAACTATGCCTATGCTTATATTTCTCTTGTATCAAGTTAAGGCATTACTTGTTATCGGCCGAATGCACTGTTATTTGCAAAGATGATGTGGTCCGGTACATGCTGTCCATGCCGATTATGAGCGACAGGATAGGTAAATGGATTTTGGCGCTGTCGGAGTTCGATCTGCGTTATGAATCAGCTAAGGCAGTTAAGGGACAAATTATGGCCGATTTTGTGACTCAGCATTGCGGTACAGTGGAGGCTTTGGAAATTGTGCCTTGGACGCTTTTCTTTGATGGATCCACGTGTGACCGGGGGGCAGGAATCGGCATAGTACTAGTTTCCCCTCGGGGAAGAAAATATGAGTTTTCCTTGCCGATTGTTGCCACGTCAACGAATAATCAGGCTGAGTATCAAGCTTTAATAAAGGGATTAGAGTTGTTGAGAGAAGTTCATGCTGATGCTGTTGAGGTCTTCGGAGATTCTATGCTAGTTATAAATCAATTGGCTGGGAGCTATGAATGCCGAAGTGAAGTTCTCATAACTTATTACGAAAGGAGTATGCAACTGTTAAAGGAATTCAAAGACTTCCGATTAGAGTATGTTCCTCGATTGCATAATGAAGAAGCAAATCGGTTGGCTCAGCATGCTTCGGGATATTAGCCTATGATCAATACGATATCGGCAATTGGTGCCGATGATTGGAGAAAAGAAATCGTTGATTATTTGAAAGATCCATCTAAGAAAGTTGAAAGACGAGTTCGGTTTCAAGCAACCAAGTATGTGCTCCTCGAAGATGAATTGTATTATCGGACTATTGATGGAATTCTTCTCCGATGCTTAGGTGATGATGAAGCTAAGAGATTGATGGGAGAAATCCATGAAGGGGTATGTGGAGCGCATCAGTCGGCTTTCAAGATGAAGTGGATGATTAGGAGGAATGGATATTATTTGTCGACTATACTTGAAGATTGCTTTAAATATTTCAAAGGGTGTCAAGGATGTCAAAAGTTTGGTAATATTCAAAGGGCACCTGCATCGGCTATGAATCCTATTATAAAGCCATGGCCGTTCCGAGGATGGGCTATTGATTTGATCGGCCAGATTTATCCACCATCTAGCAAAGGGCATAAGTTTATTCTAGTTGCCACCGATTATTTCACTAAATGGGTTGAAGCTATTCCTTTGAAGAAAGTCACATCGGCCAATATGATTGATTTTGTGAAGGAGCATATCATTTACCGATTTGGAATTCCTCAAACAATTACTACCGATCAGGGTACTATGTTTACATCAGGGGAGTTCGATGAATTCGCAATCGGTATGGGGATTAAAGTATTGAATTCTTCTCCTTACTATGCTCAAGCCAATGGGCAGGCCGAGGCGTCTAACAAAGGAATTATTAAGCTTATTAAACGGAAGATTGAAGAAAATCCTAGAAGGTGGCATACATTGTTAAATGAGGCTTTATGGTCATACCGGATGGCTTGTCATGGATCAACCAAGGTCTCACCCTATCAGTTGGTGTATGGGCATGATGCAGTATTACCTTGGGAGGTTAAGGCTGGGTCTAGGCGATTATCTTTTCAAGACCAGTTGGCTGCCGATGATTATGCTACTTTGATGACAGACGAGTTGGATGATCTAGCAGGGCATCGGCTGAGAGCCTTGATGAGTATAGAAGAGAATAAGAAAAGAGTTGCTAGATGGTATGATAAGAAAGTGAAGGCTAAGGAGTTTGCCGATGGAGACTTGGTATGGAAATTAATTTTACCGATCGGGACTAAAAGTTCGAAGTTTGGAAAATGGTCTCCCAATTGGGAGGGTCCCTATCGGATAAGACGATCGGCTCCTGGTAACGCCTACATTTTAGAAACTCTCGAAGGAGTTGAATTTCCCAGAGCGTTAAATGGAAAATATTTAAAAAAGTATTACCCCAGCATATGGGTCGATGCATAAAAGTTTAAATGCCGATAACACTCCTATCGGCTGGATTAAAATGTATCTGGGCCGGACTTAATGTTTCAAAAGGATGCCGATAATAGTCCTATCGGCTAGACTAAACATCAAGAAAGCTGAAGAGCAGGAAGAGGCAAGTGTGTTGCCGATGAAGAGCTCACATGCTTAGCAGCGCTTGGATGGTTGATATAGCGCGTAGGCGGATCTGGTCGGCTGCTTCTATTTCTTTGATGTCTTCATCGGTAGTGCCTTCTATCGGCTTCAATTTCTTCTTCAACTGCAGTGCTTTGCGACCATGGGCATTTCGCTCTTGCTCGAGGAGTTTGATGGTCTCTGGCAGTTGGTTTTCTTCCTGTTGGGCTTGGGATAGAGCGTCCTCCACTTGCTTGAGTTCTGCCAGCAGGGCTTCTCTTTTTGCCGATAAATCAGAGATCTTCTGTTTCAATGCGCCGCCTGATGAATTCAAGGTACCGATGGTCTTGTGCTTCTCATCTGTCAGGAGTTTCTCTTTCATCATCTCCTCAGAAAGCCGGGTCTGAGCAGCTCTATCGGCAAGGCGCCGGGCGGCCCTCTGGTACTGCAGCTGACGACTCTCCAGATGTGCGGCCTGGAAGAGGGTTTCCTCGGCATTGGCAGGAATCTGGCCTCTGAGGGCCTTGAACAGAACCTTGGTCGGGTCAGAGTCATCGACCAGTTGAGCCGTGTCTTGATGAAGGAGAGCTGACAGTTCTTCTAGCTTGGCCCTGATCTCTGCCGATGTGATTCTAACTGCCTGGGAGAAACTTGCTTCCTCACCTTCGTCTTCGGAGATATTAATGGCAAAGGAGAATAGGCTGTTAGGAGAGTCCTGTTCCTGAAAAGGAGGACAAAGTGGGTCATTCCATGGTCAGAGCATCGGTAAATAATATGGATGGAGATTGGATAGCTTACTTGTTTCAAGACAATCTCTCGCCTCTGACTGGAAGATGTCGATGGGGCCACGGGTTGATCGGCCAGAGTTGCCGATGGAGCTACGTCAGCTGAAAATTAACAGAAGGGGTTATAAGACCGAAAAGGAATAAGTTCATCGGAAGTAATAAAATGTGTTACCTTGAGGAAGGGCAGTTCTTGTCTGGATGGAAGAGACCACTGATGCTATGATGGAACCTGCTGGATCGGCAGTTGGTTCGTGTACATCAGCCGATGTGTCTTCTGGCTGAGGTACTTCTTGTTGAGGTTCTTCCACCTGTGGTGCTTCTTGCATTGGTGGGGGAGATGGTACTTGTTGCGTCTGGACTTCTGGAGAAGAAGGGGAAGACTCCATCAGAATTGGAGATGCCGGAGGAGGAGGGGGAGTTGCTACTCTCTGGCGCTTTGCCTGTGCTCTGGTACCTTTGGCACCCTTTCTCTTTTGCTGGCTGGATTGGGGGGCATCGGCACCTTTGCTTTTGGTTCTTGCCGATGCAGTGGTTTGCTGTTACAGAAAAAAGAATTTGTCAGTACTAATATAGCCGATATAGAAGTAAGATCGGTATAAGTGAAAAGGTTTAGCAGTTACCTTAAAAGCCTGTGCTAGGGTGGAAGCAGCTACCGATGGTGATGTCTGAGTTCTCCTGGTGGTGACTTTTTTGAGGCGTATGCCTCGATGCACGATGGCAGCCAGGGTAGGAGCGTTGTGGCCGATTGAGGAAATTGGACCTGATGCAAACAAGTCAATCGGCTTGCCACTCCTGCTGACCGATGGAGGGATGTTGTCAACCTGCAAGATGGCATAGAAGTGAATTACCGATGGAAATAAAATTGAAATTTTTTTTTGAAACATCAGTTTAAAGATACTTACAGTGTCAGTGGAAACTTCGTACTCAGGATCGATCATGCCGCGATACGAAAGAGCCGATTTGCAGAATAGGTGCTCCTTCCATTTTGCCCACCACTGCTTGTATGACTGAGTGATAAAGGCGGCCGGGACCCACTCTGATAGGTCTACATCTGTATCGGCACTTGATGGCAGCTGGGCTACTCGAATCCATTCAAGGAGGCTGGTGATGGTTTCCCTGGGCTTTATCACATCGGCATAACAGAGTGCAATCGGCAGCTGGCCGAAAGCTAACTGACGAGCTAGTGCCGATGGATTATAGAATTCATAAATCTGGGGAGAGGTTTTTCCACTGCCAAAGAAGTTCACTGGTATGGCTCTAGGAGTCACCAATGCCATCATTACTTCATTGTCCTTATCAAGAGCATCATCGAATGGGTTGAAAACCAGAGGAGACACGGTGTCTGGGTCATCATAAGCTAACCATGCTCGCTCATCTCTGGCCAAACCTTCGTAGAAGGTTTGGAAGAATCGGCTAACCTGATCTGGATTACCCCCTGTGCCAGGCAGAACTATGACAGCTTCACCAAGTTCAAGGAAGGGCGTGTTGCCGATTCTTCTTCACCCAGCACATGGTTCTCTGCTATGTCCCTTGGAAAGCGCTGTGCAAAGAGATTGAACTCCAGACGCTTGTGCATGTGGAGGCTGAGCCACATGTTGATGAACGACCAAGGGCCTCCCAAGTTACCGATGGACTGGCCGAGTAAGAGCTTCCTGGTTACTTGGTGGAGGAGGTGATAGGCTGCCCCAAGCAGGTATCGGCCGAGGGGAAATCGGCCACCATTGGCCAGATTTTCTGCTGCTGCTAGGTAGACGGAAGTTGGTCCTGCCGATCGGCCACAAAATACGAATTTGTCTAGCCACATGTTCAAGAAGTAGGTATGTTCTTTTGTGTCAACAGAGCCTGTTTTGCGGTACTTTTGGATATACCCCGACCAGCCTCCGATGGTGCGGGTTTCTACCTTAGCACTGGGTTTGGTATCGAAGAAGTGGGTGCTATCGGCAGAAGATACATCCAGGCCAGTGAGCATAGCTACATCGGCAAGTGTAGGGGAAGCAGGGCCATGGCTAAAGACAAAGGCATTGAGGGTGTCTGACCAGAAATAAGATGCAGCTATCAACAGTGATTCATTCTTATGCATATCGGCAATGGACAACCTAATGCATTGGTCTAGCTTTCTCTCGCCCCACTGGACTTCATTGGAGTTGCTGACCCTCAAGAACCAATCCTTCCACCCCACGGTAGGGCTGGGCCAGGAACGAAAAGTGTCCTTCCATAGATCCAAAGAAAAATTCTCTGCTCTAAAAGGGATCCTGTTGGTTTCTGCGTTTATGAGGTTGGTTGGATCTGGATCCCCTAGCGGGCCAAGGCATTGGAGGTGTGGTTGATCGGTGGGGATGACAATTTTGTTAGCCAATTCCTAGTGGTTTTGGAGATGGAAAAGAAAAACACAAAGAAAAAAAGAGAAAATGTTCAGTAAGATGGATTGCGGATGAACAGGGGTGCGAGGAAAAGTACAACAGATGGCGCGAAGGACTGACCTCAGGAACGATGAAGTTGACGACCATTTTACCACGGAGAAGATGTTTGAGAGCTTCGGAGGTGGTGAAGAAGGGACTTCGTCGAAGATCTTGGAGCTTTTGGACAGCGCCGCCGCCGTGAAAGTGAAGTTGGAGTTGTGGAATGATGTGATGGAGGAGTACCCGAGAAGGAACTATTTATAGGACAAAACGGGCAAGGGCAAATCTGACTTATCTCTTTGCCGCATCCGTGAAATCCGAGGGTGCTCAGGTAGATATGGTAACTGTTCACACGGTAATCAAGGGATTGTGCAGGTGATTTGACAGGAGGCGGTCATTATCCAGAGATATTTTACTGTGCGGGATCTCCTGGTCGGTCCATCGGCAGCATCTTGTAACGGTCATATTGCCGATGAGCGAATAAAGTGGAGATAGCCATTTGGAAAGATAAGGTACGAACGTCCTGGTCAGTCCATCGGCAAGTCTTTGTAACGGTAATATTGCCGATGTGCGACTAAAATGGAAATGCCCGTTTGGGAAGTTGAGGATTTCGAGGAATCTGCAAAAGAATAGGATCAGAGTTGTTCAGATTGAGGTTGTCGGTTACCAGGTTAGGAGCATTGATTGCGGAAAAGGGCATCATTACTGCAGAGAATTTTGGAGCATTAATGATTTCATACTCTGAAATTGGGGGGCATGTGTTGACGCCGTTTTTGGGCACGTGTCCATGTTTGGTAAAGTATAGGCCGGCAAGATAAGACGATAGTGTTTAATCTACAGGATGAGTTGCCGATGAGGATGGTTGCCGATGGAGGAGGGGTTGAACATGACTAAGTCCATAGGTGGTGATGTGTCTGTGCCGATGGCTACGACAAGGAAGTCTACCGATGACTATGACGAGGGAGTCTGCCGATGATATGGAGGGAGAGTCTGGAAGCTGCCGATCGGCTTGTGGAGGTGTTCCAGTTTGTCACGGGGGGATAGTTTTATGTTTTCCTTAGTTATTTAAATCGTTTTGTATACGGATTCTGTGTAATTTGGAATTCGAGTTCTAGTCGTGTCTGGTTGTAGCTCTTTGAGCAGGGTATAAATATAAACCCTAGGGCCTTGTAATGAGACATCTATCAATCAATCAAACACAAGTTTTTACTCATATTCTAGCATCTACCTTTCGACGACTTCGTCATACTTTTTCCTTTTCATTACGAGTTCTTAGGAATTCGTCGACTTAAGCTCGGCGTATTCTCGAGTTCCGCGTGAGTACCTCTTGGCCATGACATCCGGGCGCATCGCCGTTGTCAGGACCAAAGTATTCAAGTTACCACCTTTGCTGATAGTAAGGTCAAATCGGCTGGCACGCCTTAACGTTTGAATCGGGTATTAGCCCTTTGTGTTTGCAGATCAGCTTTTGCACCAACACGGACACGCTGCCCCTCAGGAGGATACCCTTCGTACCTCCTTTTCATGATCTTATGAGTTGAGTTACACAAACATACCCAACACAAAGCATACTGATCAGCTGAATTGTTAAGCAATCAAGTACCCTGCTCATAACTGATACAACATTGATGAGAAAAAAAATTACACAGACATAAAAATGTTAGCGTATATTAATTTATGGGCTTAGCTTATTATCCAGCCCTATCCACCAGCCTCCTCCGAGGCCTGCCCATCAGCCTCCTACCTGCTGCTTGTACCACTTATATGCAGGCTTCCTGTAGGCCTCCTCAACCAGATGTGTTAGATGATTTGTCTACACACAGAGAAAATAGTGTCGGAGTAGTTGGATCAGCACACACACTCTACAAACATAGAGAGGGGGGGGGGGAGTTTGACATCTAGGAGAATACACTACTAACTTTTGACCCTTATGCCACGCTTTTTTGTTACAACAACAAGTTTTGGTTGCAATATGGGGTGCTTTCGCAACCATTCGGACATCTGGTTGCTATAGATCCTAGTTTTGGCCACGCAAATTGTTTCGTTGAAATAAGTATGGAGAGCCTTGCAAAAAGTAATTGCTATCGCAACCCAATTTAGATTGGTTGCAATTATTCATATTTGTTGCAACGGTTTACATTATGTTGCTTCCAATTTTATCAGTGTTGCAATTAGAAGATGAAAATGCAACGCTCAGGTTGAAGGTTGCAATAGCCCATTCATATGGCAACGGATAATTTCATACTATTGCAACCAATTATAGAACGATTGCAATTGGTGATAACTGTTGTCATGATTAGATTTGCGTTGTGAGTAGTTATATTGTCGTTGCAATAATTAGACGTTATTGCAATGCTTTATTTGATGGCTGCGAAAACAATATATATTGCTACGGATATATTTAATTTTATTTAATTGTTTGTTGCGTTGCAAAAGAAAAATATTTCGATGTACAGGTTAATAAGAAAAAATAACTAAAAAAACGTTGGTTGTGAGGTTTGAACCTTGAACCTAAAGCTCACTAGGTTAGGCCTTTACCACTACACCTTACACATGTTTGCAGTTTAATTTGAGTTGGAAACTATATTATTTAATGAAACATTGATTAGAAAAAGTGGAACTATTAAAATTTTTATGATGACCACGCCGTCTTGTTCGTTCCTTGAGAACGTCGCTCTCTTGTTCCTGCGCCGGCGCCATCATCGACCTTGCGCTGCAGTGCCCTAGTCGTTGCCCTTGCTGCAGCGCCGTCCCGAACTCCGTCGCTGCATCGCCGTCCCGATCTCCCTCACTGCAGCGACGCCGTGGCCCTCGCTGCAGCGCCGTCCGGAACTCCCTCGCTGCAGCGCCGTCCGGATCTCCCTCGCTGCAGCCACGTCAATCGCCATCGTCGTTGCCCTCGCTGCTCTTCGTTGAAGTCTGTAGAGCCGTTGTCGTGGTGGCCTTGCGTACAAGTACGTGCCCCCCATCATCGACAACAATTCTGCATCATCACGTACGACCACAGCATCGGTTCGTGTAAAAAATTAGATTGTGCATCTTAATTATGTTGTACTAATTCCTGTAAATTTGTGATTGTACGTTCTAAGTATTCAAATTTGATTTTATTTATGTCAAATATAACCATATGCATCTGTAAGTTTGTTGCATTATTTTTGTAGCTTAATTTCACGATCCGTTATAAGTAATAAAATTAGGTTTTATTTATAAGTAATAAAATTCATTATCTTTATGTGTTGCTTTTGTTTGTAGCATATGGAAAATGAAGATGATCGCAGTTGGATGTTGTTGTCTCAGACAATAGAGAAGTGGCAAGCAGGACTTGATAAATTTATTAACACTATTTTTGAAGGCACCTATACATCAGAAACTGCACTGTGTCCATGTTCAAGGTGTCATGGAGTCGTGTACAAAAAAAAATCTGAGGTTGAAATGCACTTGGTAACTAGAGGGTAGGGATCCGGATGTTGGCTCTGCAGATGATGCATCATCTTCCAAGAATCTGGTGTCCGCATTAATAAGGGGTGCGTAATGAGAATGAAGAGCCAAATAAGAGTGCAAAGAAATTCTATGAATTGCTGAAAGATGCACAACAAGCGTTGTGCCTAGGTTCAAAGCTTACTAAGATATCTTTCTTGGTCAGGTTGTTTCAGCTTAAATGCATGGGTGGTTGGAGTAACCAGTCTATAGGGAAAGCACTTGAACTGATGTCGGATGCGCTCCCACCAGGACATTCTATCCCAGACAGCTTTGAGAAAGCACGGAAGCTTATACACGAGCTTGGACTCACGTACATTAAAATCCATGCTTGTGTTAATGACTGTGTGCTATTTTGTGGGCCATATGAAAATATGGACACGTGTCCAACATGCGGTGAGAGTAGATGGAAGAAGAAAGACTTGAATTCGGATGGGATTGGCGAATCTAGTGATATTGGTGGAGCAAAGAAGCGAACTCCTTGCAAGGTTCTCAGGTATTTTCCACTTATTCCTCGTCTTCAAAGATTATACATGTCAGAGGAAACATCATCATTGATGTGGTGGCACAAGGAAGAATGCATCAATGATGGGAAAATGCGACACCCAGCAAACTCTAAGGCATGGCAGCATGTGAATATAATGTATAAAGAATTTGATTCGGATCCACGTAATATTAGACTGGGACTTGCATCCGATGGCTTTAATCCGTTTGGAATGTTGAATGTTAATTACACTTGTTGGCCTGTGTTACTGATTTCCTATAACCTGCCTCCTTGGTTGTGTTTGAAACAACCTTATTGGATGATGTCGATGTTGATACCTGGGCCTAAATTTCCTGGAGTGAACATTGATGTATATTTGCAGCCTCTAATCGATAAGCTAAAAGAGTTGTTTGTTGATGGAGTTGAAACTTGGGATGACAAGGAGAAGAAGAATTTCAGTATGAGTGCACTGCTGCTATGGACAATTAATGATTTCCTGTCACACTTGGTTTTAAATAACAAAACCAGGCTAGCTATATGTGTGCCCAGGAAGTCCACACATACAACAACAGAAAGGAACAGTATTAGAAACAATGTTATATAACGGAAATATACTTATAATTAACACTTACATCAGAGTATCGCGGAACGGTAACTAATCACCTGGTTTTAAATAACAAAACCAGGCTAGCTATATGTGTGCCCAGGAAGTCCACACATACAACAACAGAAAGGAACAGTATCAGAAACAATGTTATATAACGGAAATATACTTATAATTAACACTTACATCAGAGTATCGTGGAACGGTAACTAATCTTCAGACTCAATCTTCACAGGGACGGTTGACTGGGGATAACATATGCCTAGCACTTCTTGTATCCTAAGAACATCCTTCATGACTCCATCCTTCTAAACAACTCTTTCTAGTGGACTGAAGTGGTGGGAAATAGCAAGAGTGAGCACATATCGTACTCAACAAGTATAACTAGGGGTTCATGAGGCTCAAATAGCTGACACTGGTTTGACTGCATTTAGCTTTTAATAGTGGATAGCATGTTCATAATTATATAACAAAGGTCAAGGTAGCATAAATAATCCATTAATCACACGATCAAGTGTAAGCATAATTAATTCATAGCATAAACGATAATCAAATGAACATAACAACTTAATAAGCTCATCGTCGTCGCAGCAAGAACCCCCAAGGCCGCTCATAACCGTGAGCACGGCTAGTATACCAGTTTTAACACTCTGCAGAGGTTGTACATCTTTACCCATGAGTCATGATTTACCCTTTTGCCCGAGATAGCTAATCTATTAACTCCCTTCCTAGGGAGGTCGGCAGGGATCACTATGAAGCCTTTCAAAAGTTCGTCTAACATGTTAGGACCGCAAGGTTTTCTTTGCGAGTAGATATAGATACCCCCTTTTGAATGGCACAATGACGCGCAGCCTATACACATAGGGACAGGGGCTCGCACTATACCCGTGTCGGTTCAGCCCCTCCGCCCTTTCGGGTAACCTCTAACAAGCTAGAAAAGGTCTTCATACTGAGCTAAAGCTAGAGCCATTATAGCCCTCATAGTTGCACTGTTGTCCCGGTGATCACTTACAGACAAGATCTCATATAGTTATTTGTCATCTTTTAACGTTCATTGCATAGCTATTAATCATCTTACAAGATCATGGATTATATCAAGCACTAGCACATCTACACCAAATGCATATCAAGTAGGTAACAAGGAATCCAGGTAACAATCATCTATGATTTTGCTAAGGTCGACAAGGTGATAGCATGCATATGATATATATGAGTAATTATAAGTGAATAGGTAACAAGGATGATCCCAAGTTATACTTGCCTTGAACACATGCTCAATTGTCATATCATCAACTTTTGGTCATCATCTTCTAATCTTCAGCGCCCACAAATAGTTCTCGTCTACTCGTAGCAAGCACCACACATAGGCAAACATACAAGCAACAAACAGAAACAACTAAGAACAGTACACCACACAAGATCACGCAATGCACTAAAGGAGAACGAATTACTACACGCACAAGATGACAAAAAACGCCGATAACGGAACTACGCTTAAAACAAACGACTATGAGAAAATTCACATCATAACAGTAAAGACTATATGCTTGGTTTATTATAATTACAAAACCATAT
Organism: Sorghum bicolor; assembly: GCF_000003195.3. Lineage (NCBI taxonomy): Eukaryota > Viridiplantae > Streptophyta > Magnoliopsida > Poales > Poaceae > Sorghum > Sorghum bicolor. The sequence goes on along the minus strand of NC_012879.2, from coordinate 11,944,399 downwards.
GAAGTATATTAATTCAGATTAGTCACTATGCATTTCAATTGAAAGACCAAGTTTTGAATCTAGTCATTTTTAATTATAGATATTTTAATGCCTTTTTATATACCAATCGATTATACTTTAATTTGCAAAAGCAAAGTAATATTTGAGAGCACATAATTAATGAAATTTTATCTGATGCATTGTTAACTAAGCAAGTTATAAATTAAAAATATATTTCTATATTGTTTTAATTTAGAAAGCAATGTGAACAGAGAGTAGCCAAAATTAATAATTAAATTAGAAATTTAGAAAACATGAAACATGTTCAGATGCGACATAGAAAGAATAGATTAAGGTGGGACTAAAGCGATTAAGATATGATAGGAATAACATAACTGAGCATATATAACTATGGAGACTCAATAGTTGCCTGAACAGGTATACACAAAATGTATTTTTTTTTCTTGATTGAGGAATAAATAGATAATGCTAATTTATTATGCATGAATGACATACTCATGACATCAGCATAAGGGTTAATCAATAAAATAATATGGCAAGGGACTAATCTGGTCACTAACCTTCAGTTAATCAGAATGCACATTTGCATGCCAGACGATATAGCTTTCCTGGAGTAGCAAGGATTGGGCGATCGTAAGTTCATGCAGTTGCAGCAGCTGAGATGACTTTGTGCTTGGTAATAGCGTGAAATAACAGCATGTCTAGCTTCATGGTTGGAAGTGCGACAACTGCAGGTGCTGGCCGGTGATGGGCACATTGGTAACGCTAGCTCGATACGTGCAGCGGCATCTGTAGAGTATTAGACTGCAGGCGGCGCTTCGTCTTGCTCATCGATCTCACAATGAAGCATGCATGAAACTGGATCGTGAGAAAGCAGAAATAATATATTGGGAAGAAAAGAGAGGACGATGCTGGGCTTGGAATTCTCACCAACGCCTAAGAAGCCACAGAGCCTGGACGTGGTAAAGATCACAGCGATAGAAGCGCGTTCGTGGAGCGCCAGGATCTAGCTACGAGCAGGCGCGACAAGGCATAGAACAATTTAGAGCTTCTTCGTGGATGGTTTGGGTCGTGTGAGCGGCCGGTGAGATGCAAGACGAGGCAGCGGCGGCGGCGGCTTCTTAACCTAGGATTGAGATATGCAACGTGAATCAGAGACTTGGTGTCGGCGCCTTAGGAGGAACGTGATTTATATAGTGGACTTGAGAATTGAGATGAGTCGGAAAAGGATTATGGCTTATTATTTTCGAAATTAATAAATTTGATGACTAAAAATAATTCTAGAAAATTTAGAATTACTATTTGAGTCACCAAAAATATTCTGAAGGCTCTGAAAATTTAGGGAAAAATCTCCGAGATATTATGGAATATGGGGAACCAAATAAAGTATTTAGAGCTTATAAAAGATATATAGGAGTATCTAAAAATTAGATTATGCTCACAGAAAAGTGGAACGAGTTTCAGGAAAATGCTGAAATAATTTCCGGTAACTTTTTAGAGATTGATTGACGGGTGAGGAACTGAAAGGAGTGATTTGAGTTACACAGAAAGATTTTGGGAAACTGGAAATGAAAAGCATAGGCTGGAAAACAAGGAATAAAGATGTGCCGAACAAGGAGCAAATTTATTTTTTTCATATTTTCATGAGCACTCAAATACAAAACTAAATCAATTTTCATATATTTTAAAAGGAGCAGATTTTAGGGTGTTACAATTCTACCCCACTTAACAGGAATCTCGTCCCGAGATTCGAAGAGACTAGAAAGAAGGATTAAGGACATCATCAAGATTGTTCTGAGAATTTTGATGTGATATGACTTAGGGATTAAGGATTAACAAAATTCACAAAGATGTCAAAGATTTATTATCAAGATTCATCCATGTTTTATGACATGAGGTCAAAGGATTCAAGATCAACATAGGTGGAAAAGAAAGATCAACTAAGGTTAAAATGGTGGATAAAGGTTGATCACTGGGTCTTCACCTTGTGAGGTTTAAAGTCAAGGAGCGAAGTTTTGTAAGAGACAATATAAAAGATAAAGATACATCTTACAATGCTCACAATTCCTTGATTCAAGATTTATGAGAATTATGATAAAAGATTATTAGCAAGGATTGATAAGGAGAATGAAGGTTGTTTTTTCAATGTTATTTTGAGCTCTATGATAAGAGATGATAGGATGACTGTAGACGAACATGGGTTAAATAGAAAGATGAAGTTGACCTTTAGATCATTATATTATAAGGTAAACAATCAAGGGGCAAAGACTAACAAAAGAGCATAAGAAGATGAAGATTGATGATAGAAAAGATAAAGTTTGATATACAAGAAAGAGATATACAAGAGGAATAAAATTGATCATTAGATCTTCATGTCTTGAAACTTGAGATACTTAGATGACGGTAGAAAATGCTACCCCACTTAACATGATTGAGCTACTTCTCAAGACGATACCTATTGGGCCTCCTTGAAAACACAAAAATAGTGACGACACACAAGCAACACACCAAACAAGACAAGCACACAACACATCATCGACTCTATATGTGTTTCTTCAATACGGTGGTCATCCTAAAGGGAGATTAGAGATGATAAAAGACAATCGAACTTTTGAATGAAGTAGGATCAGAAAACTTTTAATAAACTTACATAGAACAAAAACAAGGGAGTAAGCAGTAATAGCTCAAAGGAAGCTATCAAGGAGGGGATACAACGGGACAAGGATTGAGAAATAGTCAAATCATAGAGTCAATGGATAATAAAATAGTTTTATAGCAAATTAGACTTTTATAATCGACCAATGCTATCTAGGCATACGTCCTACAGTCAACACTGCTCTAATACCACTCTGTCACACCTGGTTTTAAATAACAAAACCAGGCTAGCTATATGTGTGCCCAGGAAGTCCACACATACAACAACAGAAAGGAACAGTATCAGAAACAATATTATATAACGGAAATATACTTATAATTAACACTTACATCAGAGTATCGCGGAACGGTAACTAATCTTCAGACTCAATCTTCACAGGGACGGTTGACTGGGGGTAACATATGCCTAGCACTTCTTGTATTCTGAGAACATCCTTCATGACTCCATCCTTCTAATCAACTCTTTCTAGTGGACTGGAGTGGTGGAAAATAGCAAGAGTGAGCACATATCGTACTCAACAAGTATAACCATGGGTTCATGAGGCTCAAATAGCTGACACTGGTTTGAATGAATTTAGCTTTTAATAGTGGATAGCATGTTCATAATTATATAACAAATGTCAAGGTAGCATAAATAATCCATTAATCACATGATCAAGTGTAAGCATAATTAATTCATAGCATAAACGATAATCAAATGAACATAACAACTTAATAAGCTCATCGTCGTCGCAGCAAGAACCCCCAAGGCCGCTCATAACCGTGAGCACAGCTAGTATACCAGTTTTAACACTCTGCAGAGGTTGTACATCTTTACCCATGAGTCATGATTTACCCTTTTGTCCGAGATAGCTAATCTCTTAACTCCCTTCCTAGGGAGGTCGGCAGGGATCACTATGAAGCCTTTCAAAAGTTCGTCTAACATGTTAGGGCCGCAAGGTTTTCTTTGCGAGTAGATATAGATACCCCCTTTCGAATGGCACAATGACGCGCAGCCTATACACATAGGGACAGGGGCTCGCACTATACCCGTGTCGGTTCAGCCCCTCCGCCCTTTCGGGTAACCTCTAACAAGCTAGAAAAGGTCTTCATACTGAGCTAAAGCCAGAGCCATTATAGCCCTCATGGTTGCACTGTTGTCCCGGTGATCACTTACAGACAAGATCTCATATAGTTATTTGTCATCTTTTAACGTTCATTGCATAGCTATTAATCATCTTACAAGATCATGGATTATATCAAGCACTAGCACATCTACACCAAATGCATATCAAGTAGGTAACAAGGAATCCAGGTAATAATCATCTATGATTTTGCTAAGGTCGACAAGGTGATAGCATGCATATGATATATATGAGTAATTATAAGTGAATAGGTAACAAGGATGATCCCAAGTTATACTTGCCTTGAACACTTGCTCAATTATCATATCATCAACTTTTGGTCATCATCTTCTAATCTTCAGCGCCCACAAATAGTTCTCGTCTACTCGTAGCAAGCACCACACATAGGCAAACATACAAGCAACAAACAGAAACAAATAAGAACAGTACACCACACAAGATCACACAATGCACTAAAGGAGAACGAATTACTACACGCACAAGATGACAAAAAACGCCGATAACGGAACTACGCTTAAAAAAACGACTATGAGAAAATTCACATCATAACAGTAAAGACTATATGCTTGGTTTATTATAATTACAAAACCATATGAAGTATATTAATTCAGATTAGTCACTATGCATTTCAATTGAAAGACCAAGTTTTGAATCTAGTCATTTTAATTATAGATATTTTAATGCCTTTTTATATACCAATCGATTATACTTTAATTTGCAAAAGCAAAGTAATATTTGAGAGCACATAATTAATGAAATTTTATCTGATGCATTGTTAACTAAGCAAGTTATAAATTAAAAATATATTTCTATATTGTTTTAATTTAGAAAGCAATGTGAACAGAGAGTAGTCAAAATTAATAATTAAATTAGAAATTTAGAAAACATGAAACACGTTCAGATGCGACATAGAAAGAATAGATTAAGGTGGGACTAAAGCGATTAAGATATGATAGGAATAACATAACTGAGCATATATAACTATGGAGACTCAATAGTTGCCTGAACAGGTATACACAAAATGTATTTTTTTTCTTGATTGAGGAATAAATAGATAATGCTAATTTATTATGCATGAATGACATACTCATGACATCAGCATAAGGGTTAATCAATAAAATAATATGGCAAGGGACTAATCTGGCCACTAACCTTCAGTTAATCAGAATGCACATTTGCATGCCAGACGATATAGCTTTCCTGGAGTAGCAAGGATTGGTCGATCATACGTTCATGCAGTTGCAGCAGCTGAGATGACTTTGTGCTTGGTAATAGCGTGAAATAACAGCATGTCTAGCTTCATGGTTGGAAGTGCGACAACTGCAGATGGTGGCCGGTGATGGGCACATTGGTAACGCTAGTGCAGCGGCATCTGTAGAGTATTAGACTGCAGGCGGCGCTTCGTCTTGCTCATCGATCTCACAATGAAGCATGCATGAAACAGGATCGTGAGAAAGCAAAAATAACATATTGGGAAGAAAAGAGAGGACGATGCTGGGCTTGGAATTCTCACCAACGCCTAAGAAGCCACAGAGCCTGGACGTGGTGAAGATCACAGCGATAGAAGCGCGTTCGTGGAGCGCCAGGATCTAGCTACGAGCAGGCGACGACAAGGCATAGAACAATTTAGAGCTTCTTCGTGGATGGTTTGGGTCGTGTGAGCGGCCGGTGAGATGCAAGACGAGGCAGCGGCGGCGGCGGCGGCTTAACCTAGGATTGAGATATGCAACGTGAATCAGAGACTTGGTGTCGGCGTCTTAGGAGGAACGTGATTTATATAGTGGACTTGAGAATTGAGATGAGTCGGAAAAGGATTATGGCTTATTATTTTCAAAATTAATAAATTTGATGACTAAGAATAATTCTAGAAAATTTAGAATTACTATATGAGTCACCAAAAATATTCCGAAGGCTCTGAAAATTTAGGAAAAAATCTCCGAGATATTATGGAATATGGGGAACCAAATAAAGTATTTAGAGCTTATAAAAGATATATAGGAGTATCTAAAAATTAGATTATGCTCACAGAAAAGTGGAATGAATTTCAGGAAAATGCTAACTTTTTAGAGATTGATTGACGGGTGAGGAACTGAAAGGAGTGATTTGAATTACACAGAAAAGATTTTGGGAAACTCGAAATGAAAGCATAGGCTGGAAAACAAGGAATAAATATGTGCCGAACAAGGAGCAAATTTATTTTTTTTTATATTTTCATGAGCACTCAAATACAAAACTAAATCAATTTTCATATATTTTAAAAGGAGCAGATTTTAGGGTGTTCCATTTCCCGGCATATGCGATGTTATCTGGTTGGAGCACAAAAGGCAAGTTTGCTTGCCCTTATTGTCATAAAGACACTGATTACTTGTGGTTAAAATATGGCTTGAAGCATTGCTACATGGGACATCGCCGATTTTTGCCTAGCAAACATAAGTGGCGAAGGAACAAGGTGAGTTTCAATAACAAGGCTGAAACCAGGGAAGCTCCAGTGCCACTCAGTGGTACGCAGGTGAAGAGGGACTATGAGAGTTTCCTGCAAGTTACTTTTGGAAAGGATTCAAGGAAAAGGAAGCACCGTGATGAAGAAAATAGGTGGCACAATTGGAGAAAGAAGAGTATTTTCTTTGAGCTTCCTTACTGGGAATCATTGCTTGTTCGACACAATTTGGATGTCATGCATATTGAGAAGAACATATGTGAGAGCTTGTTGGGGACGTTGCTGGGGTTACCAGGTAAAAGTAAGGACAGTGAGAAGGCTCGACTTGATATGCAACATTTGGGTATAAGGAAAGATCAACATCCTGTGCTAGAAAAGGGTAAGTACACCCTGCCGCCAGCGTTATACTCTCTAAGTAAGGATGACAAGAAAATTTTGTGTAAACTTTTACATGGAGTCAAGTTCCCTGATGGTTATGCTGCAAATTAAGAGATGTGTGGATGTCGATGGTTGCAAGCCTTCAGAACTTAAAACTCATGACCTGCACATAATCTTGCAAAAGATTTTGCCCTTAGTGGTGCGCAGCATATTGCCTGAAGAGGTGGTGATCCCAGCGATCGAGCTAAGTAGGTTTTTTAACTCATTATGTTCAAAAGATTTGGAGGATGCAGAAATTGAAAAGCTTAACGCCTCGATTCGGGAGACTCTTTGTCGACTGAAGATGATTTTTCCACCATCTTTTTTTGATATTAAGATGCACTTACCAGTACATCTTGCTGATGAAGCTAGACTTGCAGGCCCAGTGTTTTACAGATGGATGTACCCTATTGAGAGGTACCTACGCACTCTTAAAGGCTATGTCAAGAACAAAGCGCACCCTGAAGTTTCAATTGCAGAGGGGTATATATCTGAGGAGTGCCTCATATTTTTCTCTCGCTTCTTTGATAATATTAATACCAAGCTAAATCGTCCAGATCGTCATGAAAGTGCCACTGGTAGTGAACCGCCTTGTGGTCTAAGTATTTTTGCAAAGATTGACTATGATAGGAAAGGAAGTACTCTGGAGAATGTTTGTAGTACTGACATGCAGAGGATGAGGCATTACATATTAAGCAACTGTGATGAGGTCACACCATGGATAAAGTAAGTAATATTTTAAAATAGTTTTTACTGAGCTCACGAATGAAACTAATGAACGTATTTTATTTTGTTCTGAAAAGTGATCATATGGATGAGCTAAAGAAAAAGGATCCTCGACATGTTGATAAAAGACACAAGGAGGAGTTTGTATCATGGTTTGAGCATAAAGTGAGTCCTCCCAAATATTTATATGGATAATATATTTTTTGTTCACTTCTGATATGCTGCCTGCTATGAATTTTTTTGTTCCTAATATTTGCTAAAAATTTACTCAATGCAAATCAGGACATTGCATGCAAAAGGGGAAATTGATGAAAATATTTATTATGTATCTCGTGGTCCAGACCCCCGGGCTCATGTGTTCAATAGGTGTTACATAAATGGCTTCCTTTTTCGGGGCTCTTCCATAGAGAACTTCTTAACTACGCAAAACAGTGGTGTTTTGGTGAAGGGCGATGCAAGTACAGGAAACATGGACTGGTACGGCGTGCTTAGGAGAATTATATGCCTTGATTTTCATGGTGAGAATGAAGTAATGTTGTTCCAATGCGACTGGTTTGATGTCCCTACAGCAAGTAAGAACAAATCTAGAGGGTACAATAAGGATCAATATGGGGTGGTTGATATTGATATGACTCAGTTCAAGTATTCAGATGAGCCCTTCATCCTTAGCACACAAGCAGAGTAAGTGTTTTATGTCAAACATGCAAAGAAACAAAACTGGTGCAGTGCACTTAGAATGCAACCTAGAAACTTGTTTGCCATGCCTGAAGCTGAACGTACTCAAGAGGTGCGTGAGCTCGATTTGGACTCGGTTGTTGTAGGAGTGGAAGATATGAATCTTGAACAACAAAATGCAGGTGTCACTACTTGGAGTAGGGATGGTCTTCAGGGGGAAAGTGTTGATGCTACTGTTATAAATCAGGCTCTTGCAACAGCAATGCCTGAACCTATGTACAATGATCTATTTGATGAATTTGAAGACCCAGATGACACTTACATAGATGATGGAGTCGTCCCTCCATTCATTAGTACAAGAGAAGGAGAAGATTCGGATGACGATTTTTTTGTGTAAAATTTCCATGTGCAACAGCAATGCCTGAACCTATGTACAGTGATCTATTTGATTCTATATCTCAATGTGGATGCTGCATGCATACATTTGATTCTTTTAATTACCATGTGCCTGCTGAACAACTGAATAGGCAACTCAAAAGTATAAGATTACCAAACATTATATTAGCACCAGGCAAGTCTTAGGCAACTCAGTTGCCAAACACTACATTAGCGCCAGATCGAGAAGTCTCAAGGCAACTGAGTTGCCAAACACTACATTAGATTTGCATCACCATGCACCAGGAACTACAACAAAAGAGAATGCACAATCTGCATCACTAGGAACCAACATAGCCTAGCTTAGCATGGAGCAGAATGCACTATCTGCATTTATGTATACTACACCATGCATGCACTAGCTGGAGATGTTGGCCTTCACAATGCACTCTAGTCATTTGGGAAAAACCTCTTCTTCACAGTACGGTACAACTTATCCATCCTCCTATCAATGTCCCCCATTGCCTTCTCAAATAAGTCAGCCAGGTCATCAGAGCTGTCATCGCTTGAGTCGGTGTAGAAATCATAAGACGACGTATCACTCTCGAAAGGTGATGGCTTGCTGGTCTGTTTGGAATAAAACAGTACTTAGATTAGTAAAGAAGTAATTGAATTTAAGGTTATGTGTTAGATTAGTATTTGTTTCTTATCTCATTTCAACCACTTTACCAAACACAAATATATTGATCAAGGTAGCAAAATGAATAAAAAATAGTGGCTACTCAGTTCAGGAATTCCTAACCACAATCCACAGTAAAATATTATCCAGATAGATTAACATCAAGCCCAAATTAACATCAAGCCCAAATCCACAATAAAAATCGGCTTGAGGCATATGCTCCTCTGCCCTACATATGGCATTGTGTCATCAGATTGAGGTTGTTGATTCAGGTGTTAAAAAAAAGCTGCAGTTTTCACATCTGAACAAACCCCTGAAAAATATTCAGAGTGTACCATTTTCAGAACAAGACTAAAGGATCTTATTCATAGCAGGTATTAATTAGAAACTAACAATGTTTAACCCAATTTATTTACAACCAGTCTTGGCGAATCTGTATGTATTTTCAGAACTCAAGACTGATTTCAGTATGAATTCTTTAGAGGTGCCTAAGTCATCACATAGATGGTTCAACAAAATCTAATAATAGCTTCACATAGCTTCAGAGTTAAGAGGTGCCTAACTCATCACATACTCTTAGTAGTGATTAGGCCAACCATATCCAATACTTTTGCAATTCGTATCTAATAAAGATTACCAAATAACTTCAATTGTACTAGCACCAGGAATGAACACGAAGTCCACGAAATCAAACCACCGTAAACCCTGATACCTAAGGGGTTTTTACACAGGAATGAACTGGAAGTCCACCAAATCCAACCACTGGAAACCCTAATACCACAAATCACAAATGCATTCAAGTGGGAAGTCCCTGGTACCTTCTTCACGGGGTTACCCTTCTTCTTCACCGGGGTTGACGCCTGCCCTTTCCCTTTGCCACCCTTCACAGGAGGAGCTGTTCTGGTCTTCTTGAACTTGGATGGCACAACTTCTTTGACGCGGTTGGCACCGGCCGAACGAGTCCCTGCCGGAGCGACATCGTCATCCGAGGAGATGTAGTACACCTCGGTTTTGACGGCGAACTGACCCCGCTCGTTGCGAGCTTGGTAGCGACTGTTGTGGCCGTGCTTGGAGCCCACCATTGCAGCGTCCGCCTTGCTCCCTCTACCTCGCTCCCGTCGCCTCTCACGGGTGCTACACACCGCCGCCGCCGCGGGGTCACTGGTCACGGATGTCAAGGGGAATGGGAAGCAGAAGGGAAGGGAATGGGGTCACGGATGCTACAAACCCCACCACCGCTGAGGAGTCACGGGTCACGGATGCGAAGGGGAATGGGAAGCGAACTGGGCCGGCCCATTTACAAATTAAAGATGGTACACACCACCGCGGGGTCACTGGTGGTGGTTGCTTTCCTATTTTAGTCCCCACCTCGCTAGCTCAGGGACACAACAATCAACTTAAAAGGCGAAGCTCTCCTCCCCAACTCGAACTCCTTCTCATAGACTCCTATGCCATACCGTGAAATGTATTGGGCCTGTTGGGCCATTGGCTCTCCCTGCTCCCTTTTCGGTTGAGCGTGGTGAGGCTGATGGCCTTTGATGGGCCCATATGGTTCACAATTTTTGTCTTTTTTATTATACTTTTTTAAATACCTTTTAAATAGTACCAATTTGAAACTAAAATAAAATAAAAAATCTATACTTTCACAATTTTTTGTCTTTTTTATTATACTTTTTTAAATACCTTTTAAATTGTACCAATTTGAATCTAAAATAAAATAAAAAATCTATACATATGCTTTTCTGACTACTACTACCACCTACTACCACTACTACTACTATTACTACTACTACTACTAAGAATACTAATCCTACTACTAATGCTACTACTACCACTATACTACTTCTACTACTAAGGCCAGTCTCAATGCATAGTTTTATGGCAAAATTACCAAGACAATAAATTAGGTAACCGAGCCATAGGAGTTTCATGGGGATGAAACTCCTCTCTCATCTGATGAAACTCCTTCATTTAATGATCCTGCCAAGTCAGCAATTTTGCTTAGGTGGCACCCTATTTAATGTGCATGACACTCTCTATAACACCCCGAAATTTCTATTTCGGGTTGTTATTAGAAATTACTAAATAAAATGGATGGTTTTTAATATGTGGATAAAATTTGTCAACATTAGTTTAGATTTCCATTTAGGAAAAATGATGCTTTTCAAAAAAAATCAATTAATTATGTGAGCTTTCGTTGATGTGATGCTCGTCTATTACTTGAGTTTATTGTTTTTTGTGTGTGCTAAGATTTTAAAAACACGTTTAGATGCCGTCCGATCCTTTCCGATAATTTTCTAGACTTTTTCGAGCTTTTTCCCATTTTTCCTAAAACAAAATCTATTTTTATATGCTCTAAAATTCTTTTTTATAGGCACCAAAAACTTTATTTGGATTAATCAACTCTCAATATATCTCTAAAAGTTTTCCTTTAATTTTTAGAATTTTGGAAATATTTTTCAGGGATTTAAAATGATTTCAGCTTTTTCTGGAATTATTTTGGAACTGAAAATGATTTATTTAAAATCCCGAAATTAATAATTTTCGAAACTTTTCCAAACCTAGACCTATATATATGCCGGCGTAGCCCTCGAAGCGCTGGTTCCATAAGTACGATCGCTTTCCCGAGCCGCCTTTCGTAGCCCCGCAGATCCATCGCCGAAGTTTTGGATCTCGTTTCCGGCGAACTTTTCCGGTGAAAGTTCGGCGAGGTTTTCCAGCCAACTCCGGCGTCCTCTGCGAAAACCGTCACCGCTGCGAGGTTCGTCTCGATCTTCTCTACACCGGCACGCCGTTTCTTTCGTGAATCCTTGTTTATTCACAGTTTCCCTAACCCTATCTCTCTTTTCCGGTGAACCTCCATAGATGAAACGGTAGCTTCCCATCTTCCGACTCAACCCGCGTCCTCCCCTTCCATGCACACCGCGCGCCGCCTCTAGACCTCGGTCGCTGCCCTCTTCGCGTGCAGCCCGCGTCTGCTGCTGCTGTGCGAATAGGGCTGGGCGCCATCACCGTGGCTGCTCGGGCCTTGCAGTTCAAGCCGCCGCGGCCTCATGGCTTGGTCCGGCTCGTGGGCCCGGGGCCACTGTGGCCAGCCGCACCGCTGGCCGGCGCCCCTTACACCGGCCGTCCCTGAGACCCTCCAGTGCGATGCAGCAGCAGCAGCTTCCAATGGCTACGTGAACACGGTGAACAAAGGTAGAAGACGACTTAATTACAAGTTTGCCACTGGTCATTAATCCTTCGCCATTTAATCGTTCTAACTCCGTTTCATTCCGTTTCAGTTGCGTTAGTTTCGTAACGTCGCGTTCTACATAGTAGTGTTAACTTTTATTATGTCACATGTTTTTTTTTCTATATTTAGTTGAATATTAAACTAATTAATATATGTACCTATCTTTATAATTAAAAACACTATAGATATTTTCTATTGTCTTGTGATCATGGCAACGTAAATGACTTGTTAGCGATACTGTTTTCCATGTCCCATGTTTATAAATATAATTAGTTTAATTAATTTTTATTGAGTGTCATTTTTTAATTAATAAAAAAACAATTTAGGTTTACACTTTGGTATTTTTATAATCTAATATTAACTTGATTAATGTTAACTTAAATATTTATTAATTATAATTCTTTTAGTTAGACATAAAGTATATAATTAATTTGTTTAATATTTGTTTAATGTCTTTCTGGATTAAAAGTAACTTATGTTTATAATTTAGATCTTTTATAAATATATAAATGTTAACATTATTAATATCAACTTAAATGGTTCTTTATTAGTTATAACTTGTTCAATATAAATGTGTCGCATGTTAGGATTTGATTAGTTGCTCTCACTTGCTTTGTGTTTTCTAAAATTACAAAGGCGTAAATGGCTTAAATGATATATAATCATCTACAATTAAAATATAACTGAAATTTAACTCTGGCTTTTATAATTCAACATAATTTAGTTAATCTAAAATTAGGATAGTTCTATTAAATGTCTGTCATTTTATTTCATTAAATAAAATACGACCAGCGTGTAGTCGTCTTCTTCGTTACACTTTGAACCTCGAAAGTCGTGTCCGTTTAACGATAGCTCCGTTCTCAACCGTTCTTGCGTTGTCACGATCGTAGCAATAAGTCATGTCGTTTAGTGCGCTCTTTCTAAGCTTTTCTTTTGATTGTCGTTTGTTCTTAGTCGTGATTGTTTGTTTGTCTGTTGGTGTTGCTTGTTTGCTACGAGTAGAAGAAGCGTGGTTCGTCAGCAGTGAAGACCAGGAGCTAAGGACTGACAGTCGAAGCAGAAGTTGGAGATCAGAAGAAAGAAGCCAAAGAATTCTGAGCAGATATACACTGGGAATAAAGGCAAGTGCAGACACCGTTTGATCATTTTGAACCTATTCTTAAATGTCATTTACTTTATATGCATGTGTCCAATGAATGCAAACCCTAAGGACATGACTGGCTTTACTTACTATTCCTTGTTCACCTTGGGTTATGTATATGGGTAGTCTAGGCTATACTAGGTTTGCTTAGCTGCTCTACTCATCTTAAACATATGCCTAAACAAGTAATAATCTCTACTCAACTTGATGCTTAAACTGTGCTGAACCTTTGGTCACTGCGGTGATGGCGATGTTGGATGCTTACGAGCATCATGATGATGGTGGTGAAAGGGGGAGCGGGTACCGTTGGTGGTCCGGTTTGCCGGGCGTACCCGTCTCTGCTCTCCGTAAGGACTTAGTCAGGGAGCGGCCCCCTGGGACTTACAGTGCAGCTCCAAGCTATATGGCTCTGGCTTGACTAATCAGCAGGACCTCCACTAGTAGGGTGTTACTTTCCGGGTAGGCGTGAGGAAGTAACTTGGGTAATGAATATTAAGTTGTCGGTTGATCGGTACGCCATGGCTATGGGTATCGACTGTCGAGCGCTCCGGCGAAAACTTGCGAGTGGCATCCTATTAGTTGGACCCTGTGAAAGGTCTCGTAGTGAGACCCTGCCTGCTCACCTTGGCAGTGTTTTGGGGAGTCGCGACCCCGGGCAAATGGGAATCACGACTTGGAGTGAAAGTGCACACCTCTGCAGAGTGTAAAACTGATATATCAGCCGTGCTCACGGTCACGAGCGGCCCAGACCCTCACTTGATGAGCAAATTGGATTCACTGGATACTTGGAGATGGACCTTGGCGAGGTTGCTACCTCGTGTTTTGGCGGAATGGCTATTCCGTGTTGGCAGGATTGCTATCCTGTGTTAATAATTGGGGTTAATCCTTGGATTACTATAATAATTAGGATAGTCCTTTAAAAGATGCTAATTACTACTTACACTAATTAAGGGTTGGGTTTATGCTACTCATAATTAGTAGTAGGTTGTTCTAATAATAGTCATAATTAAAAGTGATCAACTAAAATGCTACTGCAGTCAAACCAAGTCAGCTTTACCTTGTTTTAAGTCTTGCATGTCATTACTTTCCGTCTGTGCTTGTTGAGTTCGATATGAACTCACCCTTGCTATTTCCCCCCACACCCCCAGTGTGTAGTAAAGTGCTGCTCAGAAGAAGAACAAAGATGCTATGGAGTTTTCTAGAAGCTTATGATAAGTGCTTGGCGTACGGAGCCTCCAGTCAACCGTCCCTGAGAAGAATGGAGCCTAAGAAGTTCTAGCTACTGTTTCCGCGTACTCTGATGTTTGTAAGTGTTAATATAAATATATTTTCCGCTATATATAATATTGTTTCTGATATTTCTATTCTTTGTTGTATGTGTGGACTTCCTGGGCACACATATGACGACTCTGGTCTTATTTTAAAAGCCAGGGTGTGACACTCTCATGAAACATGCATTGAGACTGGCCTAATACTACTAGTACTACAATGTAGTCATACTAGTAATCCTCCTACTAATCCTGCTACTATGGACTACAATACTAGTCATACTAGTAATCCTCCTAGTAATCCTCCTACTAATCCTTCCTACATATGGCATTGTGTCATACTAGTCAATACAGTAGCACTTTCGTTTGTAAATTTCAACCAAACTATGCAATTAGTTTTAATTTTCGTCTATATTTAATACTCTATGCATACGTCTAAAGATTCGATGTGACAGGGAATCTTGAAAAATTTTGCATTTTTGGGTGGAAGGCCTAATCCTACTACTAATGGTACTACTACTACTATACTAGTAATGCTACTACCACTATACAATGAGTATTTATATTAATATTGATCATCAATGTAAATTACATCTGCAGAAAAAATTAAAGTTGTAAATTAATATTTTACAACATATATATTTGTTTAAAATAAATTATAAAATAATTAAAACTAATGTAATGTTTATGTATCATTTTATAATTAAGATCCCAAATCAATTTATTTTCTTTATCATGCATATAAGCCAAAAAAATTGGTTCCCGCCATCCAAATTTTTTTGGACCCACCCCGCCAAATTTCAGCCCATCATTCCCTCCCACATGCCAATTTTGTCTCCCCCCGCACGTCCCCACCCAGCCAAACCACCAACACCGAATACCCTAGACGCAAACCACCGACGCCGCCGCCTCCCAAACCACCGACGTCGCCACTGCCCATCCAGTGACCAACGCCCAGGATGCCCCCGTCGTCGCCGCGTCCATCCAGTGACCAACCAACGTCGCCAACACCGAAGACGATGATTGCTGCTCAGGACACCAACGCCAGCAACGACGCCACTGATCTGGTCGCCAAGCGCTATGTCGAAGCCACAATCGAAGTAGAAGACGATGAGGGCTTGGTTACTCCATACAACACTAGGTACAATAGTTCACTGATTTCGTATCATATTTGAATCCTGAATTCTTGAAAAGTGTTGAGTTCAGGGTTTGTGCCAGCACGTGAATTAGATTTGTCCCACTCTACCTTTTTCCTGATATTATGTTTGTGTAGGCAATTAAGTCTAGTATGACAATTTATCATTTAGTTTATATAATGTTTACTTTTATTTTCTCATGAAGTGAATTTTTATTTGTTTTGCATAATTTCATTATCCAAGCCAAACTGAATTCATATGAGTTCTCACTGTAATGGATTATTAAAAGAGAAAGGTAACAAAACCACCAATGAAGGCGTGATTCCTTGATGTGAGTTGCTTAATTTGATATTAGATCTTACCAGTGAATAATTGATGTATCTGAGAACCTCTGTTTAAATTACAGTCAATAGTTCATTTACCTAAAAATTGTTACCTTTTAAGAATGCTATATTTGTGCTGTTGTTCACATCTATTGAAATATAGTACATCTGAAAATTATAAGACCTTCTATCAAGATCAACATGTTTTTTTCTTACTTATGTTCAGATTATGGTAATAGGTAATAGCTGACCTTTTTTTAATCTTGTTTATTTCTGAACCACTGTCCTATGTATGCAGTGACAATGCTGATGTGTGGACTCTTTATGTTCATTGCAAGAGGAGACCCCCAGATAGGGAGCACGTAATGTTCAAAATAGATAGGGCTGATATAAAATTGGCAACCTTGATAGCTATTAAGGACCGCCTTGGGTATGCTGTACGGGACTTTTTATACTACAAAAAGTGATGTGGAAGAGACGTAGCAAGTTTGCAGGCCATCGATTACAATAGACATGCAGAGAATATGTTACAAGACAATGAGAGTGAGAAGGAAATCAGGTTAGTACTCTCACGGGAGGAAGAGACTACACAACAAGTCAGCATAACACCCATGAAGCGACCAAGGCAGCAACACGAAGATGATGAGCAGCCTTTTATGGATGAACCATTTGATGCGTACAAGGTCTGGCTAAACAAGCAACCGATGGAAAAAGCAAAAAGTAATCCATCTTGTGCCTACCATTTGATGCGTACAAGGTCTGCACTTGGTTTCATATTGTTCACAAACTTAGTACCTTATCTTTAATTTTTTTGTGACTACCAGAATTGCTGGATGACTCTAGGGAAAATGCACTCATCACGTACAAGGAATATTTGAATAGAAAAGGGGACATTCCAAGAATTAGTAATTTATTTCTTTTTCAACCAATTCCTTTTGTTAGTACTATTCTGTATATGAACTGAATATTTTGACTTTCTATGCAGTGGCATTTGTCGACCAACGTGACCCTGATGGCATTACAATTCAAGATGATGAAAGTAAGGGAAGCAACGCGACACCACCCTCAACTAGGCCAAGCCATGCAAGGAAAAAAAGGGAACAGGGAAATGGTTAGTGATCAGTTCATAGAATTTCATGACTTTGGGCTAACTACCTTTTCATTCACCCTTTCACAATAACAAGAAAGATGTAGCGCTTCTCATAAGCTTTCCACAATGTTACGAACCATAGTTTTCGCCCATTTACAACTCTAGAAATAGTTGTTTCAAGTGTGATGCCTGAATCTGTCCATGTCTACACATATATGCAGTCTGCTAACTAGATTATTTATTTTCATTTCGTGCAAGGAGATGGCTCGACTGAGCGCAAGAAAGGAGGACGTGGCACTATTAAAGGATTAGCAATAACCACCAAGAGAGCTAAGGAACGAACTTCACAACTCACCATCGAATTCTCATAACGCCACAATCAATTTTTTACAACTCTCAACTTCTCAGATTCACAATCTCAGTCTTAGACCATAAAAATGACATCAAAAGACATGTAACATAAAAATAACTTGTTTGTACAATGCCTGCGAAGGTGGCACCGCGCCGTTGCCGGGCCGACCCCTAAAACTCGGGTCGGGCCATGCCAGCCCGTGGGCTTAGAGATCGGCCCAAGCATAGCCTGCACCACCAGGCCGTGGCGGCGTGGGCCTGCGAGTTACCGAGCCGGGTCGTGCTCGGACCGGGCCAAAATGTCGTGTCGTGGGCCGGGCTGTCGTGCCTCGGGCTGCATGGCTTTCTATAGTCAAAATATATCTTGAGTTTGCTATATGCAATTCGTTTAGTATATATGTAATCTTTTAATATATATGTATGATGGACTAAAATATAAGGGTTTCCCATAAGGCAAGCTACTCAGCAAGTAGATAGTCTACCTAGAGGGTGCAGAACAACGTGGCATGTTCTCCAAGGCTACAAGGACCAACCTACTCGTATTCTAGTAAAGTCTAACTTTCTAATTAGATTAGAATCTTGTGTTATGACCGACTAGGTCTAAATCGATTCGCCTGTCCTCTAGACTGTATAAAGAGAGACAAGGGCACCTCCCTTGTACATTCAATGATACAAGGCACGACGCCTACTGGACATACGATATTAGACTGTTCTAGTGGTGTGAACTAGTATAAACCACTGTCTTTGCTTCCACCATCGAGCTTGGCTTACGCCGAAGCCCACTAATCAACATTCTGAGTATCACTGTAATGTGTTGCCGGTCATCAGACACGGGCAGGTGGCACGACAGGTAGGGGGCTGTCAAGGGCACGCTGAGTTGCACCCACGTGACGACACATATGTCTACTATTTGACCAACCCGGGTTGCTCTTGACAGACACGCTGCCCCTCAGGAGGATACCCTCCGTACCTCCTTTTCATGATCTTATGAGTTGAGTTACACAAACATACCCAACACAAAGCATACTGATCAGCTGAATTGTTAAGCAATCAAGTACCCTGCTCATAACTGATACAACATTGATTAGAAAAAAAAATTACACAGACATAAAAATGTTAGCGTATATTAATTTATGGGCTTAGCTTATTATCCAGCCCTATCCACCAGCCTCCTCCGAGGCCTGCCCATCAGCCTCCTACCTGCTTGTACCACTTATATGCAGGCTTCCTGTAGGCCTCCTCAACCAGATGTGTTAGATGATTTGTCTACACACAGAGAAAATAGTGTCGGAGTAGTTGGATCGGCACACACACTCTACAAACATAGAGAGGGGGGGGGGAGTTTGACATCTAGGAGAATAGGGGTGTGATGGTGTTAGGGTTATGCGAGTGGGAGAGGATTTAAGGGTCCCAAGCTTATTTAGAGTCACGACTCATAGAATGTATGCCTCTATTAATGGCTCCATTTTCAGAGATAACTACTGGATGGCTGTCTCCATAAATGGACGTAGCTACCGCCTATGAAAGTTGAAGGATGTTCTGGGAGACAAACACTTTTGAGACACCTCAGCAAATAAGAGGGCCGATCTCTGAAAACCTTTTTTTTTGTAGTGGCTAGTTCGGAAGCCTAACTTTCTAGTGTTGAAGAAGTGCATTTCATTCACGAGGACCTAAGTCTTAGTGCCTGAAGAATACACTTGGGTGAGGTGCTACAACAAGTGCCGAGAAGAGTGCCACTAAGTCAATACTTCAAGAATTTGACATTTTATTGTTGATTTCATTAGTTTTCCTCATCTAATGTGTATTTATATTACCATCTTTTATTGTTCAATGGCTTCCTCATTGTCTAGCTTAATGTTACACCAAGAATGTATGGTATGATAGCTTGACTAGAATGATAGGCTTTGAACTTTACAACTATATACAACGTTAGGTTCCTATGTATTCTCGAATAAATTTTAGTTAGTCCCAATTCATCCCGGTAACCCATGATACATTGTGTTGCCCTTCACCATTTCTGAATATTCACTCCAAGAAAATAACCAGGATGTATTCATGATTAATCATTACAGATTCGACACATTACATGATTTTTAATACATATGGAATTGTAGAATACATGTAAAAGGTCTATTTGAAACACAGTTTATGGACACACAATTGAACCAACTATATATACATAGTAAATAAAAAGTCATATAAGTATCAATTTATTCCAATGTAAGCGTTTATGTACGAACGTAAGGGCTTATGAAGGTTTTGCCTACTCAATGGGGTAGGAAGGCTCCATAGCTAGGCCACACATGCCCCTCTTGTCGGAAATATCCTTCTCCATTCTCAGGTAACCATTCTCGCCCCAAGTCGTGCCCCATGAGTTCTTTAGTAGCCAGTACTTGGTGCCATCACTGGTTTGTCCATAGCCAATGGCTGCAATCCCATGGTCCAGGTCAGTACCACATGAGCCAGTCATCACACCACCAGAGTAGAACTGAAACGTCATGTCTCCGCCATCCACTGCCACCGACACGGGTTGGTTGGCCACGGCCTTCATCAGGGCAGCCTCATCATTTGCAGGGACATCCTCAAAGCCCTTGACGGTTGCGGCACTGTTTGATCCACTCTTGCACTTGCCATCCGCAGCTGTGTAAGGATAGCTAGACTCCGTGGTTAGGCCGCCATTCTTGATGATGAACTGGAAAGCATCGTCCATCAAACCACCTTCACAACCCTGATCCTCACCATGGACATCGCAATCCACTAACTCTTGTTCCGAGAGGGAGATGAGCTTGCCGGTGCTTATTTTTACGATGCCTTCTGTGGCAGCCACAGCCGAGAATGCCCAACAGCAGCCTGCAATTAATTATTATGTTTAGACATATGTTATTGCACTCTAGTTTAGATCATAATATGATAATATTAGTGTTGTCATAGTAAGTGTATATGTATATACTTCGTACTAAATGTACTTACCGCATTGGCCTTGATCCTTGATGGGAGTGACGGCACCCTTGGTCCTCCAGTCGATGGTTGCCGGAAGTGCATCAACACTAACATTCTCATATCTAAATCCGGTAGGAACCTTCACGGGGCTAGGTTTGAAGCCCTTGTTAGTCTTGGTAGCCCTGAATTCATCGTTCGTGAGATCGGCAAACTGGTTGACGCCGAGCCAGAACTTGCGGTTCCCACCGGCGTTGAACGACTCGATGAACTTAACATTAGCTTTGAACACCTCGAACCGCCGAGCCTTCTCGGTGGTGTCTTTGTAGACACGGCTGTACTGCACCATCCACTGCTCATGCCTCGCCACCATGGCTGAGTCGTCGTTCAGGTCACGAGCAGCAAGGGCAGCACCGCAGAAGAAGGCGAGGCCGAGGATTGCCAAGATTGATGCCTTGATGGTGGCCATGGTCGATCACTCGATGGATCAGACCTGTGAATTGGTCGCTATGCAGACCTGCAGCTGCTGTGCACTATATGCCTTTTAATGTGGTGATTGGAGCGGGTGGTATGGGTACGTATATATAGCTACAACCTGTATTTTATATTCTTGTAAGTATGAAGAGATATGGTGCTTCTACGCTGTATTGTGTAGAAAGGGACAGGTCCGAGGCCGTGAAGTACGTATGGTTGCCGGATGCTATTAGAATATGTACTTGAGCTCTCGAGACGTGCATTTGCGGCTCTGCTTTGGATTCTTAAGGCATTATGAATAAAGATTATAAGCGCCACATTTGATCACAGCATTCATTAACATATATCAGATAAAAAATGGAAAAAGTGTATTGGCTGTTAGAACTTAATTTTATTTAGGATCTTAATGAACTCATTGCTTAATTAATTATGCTTTTCCATTACTGACTTAGAGATGTAGATGCAGCCACCGCCACCATGAATTGGTGGTTTTTGGCCCAGATGTGGTGGAAGCAATGGATCAGATCACTCACCGCAAGCAACTAAATCTGCAAATACTATGTGGCAATGTATTTTTGTAGGACAAGAGTGACACATGGCTTCGGAGGTGGATTATTTTTGACGAACAGTTACCTGTAGCAGATAGTTTATTAATTTTATTTGTGTATCAGCAGCTATTTTGATGCATGTGTGAACCTGAAAGCTGATGCACGCGTGAACCTAATGCATATGTGAAGTTGATGTATATGTGTGAACTGAAACCTGATTCTGTCGAGATGATATTTGTAGTGTGAAATCTTATACTATATGTTGATGTATGAAAAGAGTTCGTCTGTGTGAATTGAAATTTGACGCAAAATATGTTGCGTTTCAAAGAGTTCGAGAAAAAGATAGTGACATTCGAAATCACTTGGCGTATTTTCAGCTCAAGAAGGATTTGGTGGAACATATTTGAACAAAGTTCACACATCCTCAAAATTATAGATGGCCATCGCGCCGGGCCAGGCACGGGCTGTAACATGTCGTGCCGACTTGGCCCGCGTGCCTACCGTGCCATGCCTTGGCCTGCGTGCCTGGCCTTTGGCCCAAGCATAGGCCCACGGGCTGACTTCGTGCCGTGCTGGCCTGTGTAGCCCGGCGAGCCGGCCCGGCCCATAGCCTGGTTTTATAAAAAAATCAAAATAACCACACAATGACAATGATCGCTAGCATAATGCCACAATCAATTTTTTACAACTCTCAACTTCTTAGATTCAAAATCTCAGTCTTAGATCATAGAAATGACATCAAAAGACATGTAACATAAAAATGACATGTTTGTACAATGCCCGCGAAGGTGGCATCGGGCCGTTGCCGGGCCGACCCCTAAAACTCGGGTCGGGCCGTGCTAGCCCGCGAGCTCAGAGGTCGGCCCAAGCACAGCCTGCACCACCGGGCTGTGCCAACCCGGGCCCGTGAGTTACCGGGCCGGACCGTGCTCGGACCGGGCCAAAATGTCGTGCCGTGGGCCAGGCCGTCGTGTGCCTCGGCCTGTATGGCTTTCTATAGTCAAAATATATCTTGAGTTTGCTATATACAATTCGTTTAGTATATATGTAATCTTTTAATATATATGTATGATGGACCAAAATATAATGGTTTCCCATAAGGCGAACTACTCAGCAAGGAGATAGTCTGCCTCGAGGTTGCAGAACAACGTGACATGTTCTCCAAGGCTACAAGGACCAACTTACTCGTATTCTAGGAAAGTCTAACTCTGTAATTAGATTAGAATCTTATGTTGTAACCGATTAGGTCTAAATCAATACGCCTGTCCTCTAGACTGAAGAAAGAGAGACAAGGGCACCTCCCTTGTACAATCAACGATACAAGGCACGACGCCTAACTGGACATATGGTATTAGACTGTTCTAGTGGTGTCTTTGCTTTCACCATCGAGTTTGGCTTACGCCGAAGCCCACTAATCACCATTCCAAGTATCACTGTAATGTGTTGCCGGTCATCACACACCGGCAAAGTGGCGCGCCAATCTCTCATAAAAAATTAGGTATCCAATCTGTCATAAAAAATTAGTATCCAAATTATTATCTTTGCTTATACAGTAGTCATATCTTGTCATCACCAATCTCTCATAAAAAATTAGTATCCAAATAAGGTGTTTTCCACACCGCTTAACAAAAGTACACATTGCATTTTATATAAGTAAAGAAAGGAGATCAGTGTTGAGCAAGTTATTAACCTTTAATTAGTCATACTTTTATAATACTTTGAAGATTATGTTTGTTTATAAATATAAGGTTTAACTATGTTTATTATAGTTTGATAAACATGAGGTGTCTAACTTAAAAGTGTAACCTTTACTTACTCTTAATTTGCTAGTTAAATTAAGCGCTATTTATCTAAGCTTGTTATGCCTTGTTATCTAAGCATGATAGATTTATGTGATGACAACCATGGGCAAATTGATAATCGTGACCGTCGCTGCAACAATAGTCGAGATCGCCATGACAATTGGGATCAATGTCGAGACCACCACAATGATTTTAAGGGCAAATGGCCTTGAGAAAATGACCATGAAGTCAACATGGTCAAGAGGCCCACTAGCCACCGCGATTACCAAGAGGATTACAATAAAGCCTTAAAAAGGTCCATGCCAGCTCCACCCGAGGTCAAACCATACCATGGAAAACTACCGCGTCCTTTGTTGACGGTCCTTAAGTACCAAATATAATCATCAAATATATAAAGAAAAGGATCCAAATGCAACCAACACCCAGACTTAGGATTTTATCTGACAGAATTCCACGATTTTTGGTGTTTGTCTATTTCTGCAGGGGGTTATCAGGAAATATGGAGGAAAGGCCCACATGTCGGGTTTACATAGAGATATTAACGTGCCGCGTAATTTTCTATCATCTAGAAGACTCCAGAAGCCACGGGAACGAACGGAAGGCCGAGCGGGCCCGGGGGCAGGGCGCCCGCCCTCCCCCCTTGGGCGCCCGCCTTGGTGTTTCAACCAATCACGCTCAATCTTGCGGATTATGCTCCACCGACCTAAAGGATCAAGGAGAACCGTTCAATCAATGTCGGTTTGATCCGACAGCCCACGTTCACTTGAGGGGACTATATAAGCAGGCCCCCTGGCCCCTGGAGGAGAGCAATCCCATTATTCATTAGCATATTTTCTAAAGAGAATTCAGAGAGAGAGAGGTCCCTCTAGGGATCCAACCTCATAGGGCTTAGCATCCAATGTGAGAGTAGAATTAGTTCTACTAGATTGAGAGAGATAGAGTGGAGGTGTAGATTGGAGGAAGCCCGGCTTGTCGGTGTCTACTCCGAGGTTGTACCTGCGGGATCAAGTTCCTAACTCGAGGCTTGCTCCTAGGATTCTTCAGTATTTTTACTTCTAAATTCTAGTAAGTTCTTGTTCTTATTGTTCTTTGGTTTATGAGTTTACTTTAATCTCTTCCGGTTGAGTTTAGAGTAGTCATTGCTAGCGTAAACGTGGTGTTTGGGCTAGGCTACTCATAGATATCCCCTGTCTAGCCGGACCGTGGTAGTAGCAAGGAATGTGACATTTCCGAGCTACCTTTGTAGCCCACATCCCGTTAGCAGGATCGATAGGGTTTATAAGTGCGGGTCGAACATCCTTTCTGGTGTCTAGATTCCGTGAGCCTCCCCAATAGAACAGTAGATCATCCTTACCAAGGTTAGAACGAGAGTACGGTTGTAGTCTTCTCTATACATCGCTCACATCGAATCACATTGGTTGTAGCCTAAAGGGTAGTAGCAATAGATTTAGTTAGTTAGATGCACACTTTCTCCCAGTGGTAAAAATATAAATACGATACTCTGGATAGCCTCTCGGGTGAAATGCTCACTGATATCCATGCGCTTGCGGATCATTTCCTGATGGCGTTACCAAATATCAACAAGCATTTTTGGCGCCGTTGCCGGGGACGGGTGAAATGCTCACTGATATCCATGCGCTTGCGGATCATTTCCTGATGGCGTTACCAAATATCAACAAGCATTTCTGGCGCCGTTGCCGGGGAGAAAGATGGTTTGCTGAGATAACTTTGAGTCTTGCTATTATCTTGTATTATACTTTTATACTTTTATTCTTTTATCTTTTGATTTTTTCCATCTTTATGGATAACTCAAATTCCACACCTATATTATATTTTTTGCACCTTCGGAGACCAGCCATAGACCATGGGAGTCAACAAGTCCTTTCTTTGCCCCTAATTATGATCTGTGTCCGGAGTTGATTGCAATAGGTCAAAACCAACCCTTTTCTATAACCGAGGTCCTCTCTTTTAATCAAGAAGATAATGAACTTTTAGCTACACCTAGGGAATCTTTTAATCTTTCTATAAATTTTGGATTAAACCTAGCCCTTCAAGACCATGTTTTTCCTCGATATTTTCACATTGGTCTTAATCATATAACCTTTGGTAGAGTTTTTCTTTCTTTATCTGTTAGTAAAGCAAGGTATGTCTTCATTCGTGGACATCCTTCTTGCACTAGTCTTCATAAAAAAATCCTAGAGATAGAGAAGGAATCATCTCCCAGACGAGGAAAGGAAGTTTCAATAGCCGATTTCCAAACATTTCAATCCCATGATTCGGCTATCCAACTCAAACTAGTAGTGCTAAAAAATCATCTAAGGGAAGAAGAAATTCTACCTTTGGAAATTCATTTTGGGATGAGCTTAAACTTCCTGCTTCATAAGAGACCTTTGAGTGCATATAGTCTGAACCTTCCTAAGAAGGGATCTCTTAGAAAGCATCTCAAATCCAATCCCTTTGATGGACATCTAGAAATACTCAAGGATGGCATCTTAAGTGATGCAATAGAAGGAGAGCGAAGCCATTTAGAAGACAAACTCATCTTCTCCCCTTCTACGCCCACTTTTGATGACTCATTCGAACCTATCTTTAAACCCATCCTTGAGCCTAATAATTTCTACTATGCTCTTTCTCTTGAACCTCCTGATGATCCTATGAATCTCTCTAGCCATCCCATGCATAAGAGTCACCAAGACCACAAGGAGGATCGAGAAGAGCAACATCAATGGCTAGAGGGCATTACAAATCCATGTGCTATCACCATTGAATGGATGGATAAAACAAACTCGAGGGACAATCCTAGAGGAATTTTAAGCATTCATGAAGAATCATCCTTGGAGTTTGAGAATGAGAGAAACAACAGTGAGCATGGAAGTTATTTCATAAATACCTCACCAAGTCCTTGCTCATATAAAACATCTCCCCAATCAATTGGTCTCTCCAACCTTACCACATTTAAGATCTCCAACCCCCTCTTCCTTTCTATTTATAAAAACTTTAAAGGGGTGGTTATCGATGCATATGTCTATAATAAATATTGTAGATATCGTTGAGTCGATCTTGATATAGGCACGCTTAGGTTGGTGTTGGAGGGGAGACCACTTCACCAACATAATTTGATGGTTTCCCAAGGACAAGCTTAGTGTCCTAAAACAAGCACTTATCAGATCATAACATGAACTTTTTGCAACATTGCCTTGTATATTGAGCATATAAAGATAATTGTAGAAATATTCCTTTGAGTATTCGTGTCACTAACCTTTCTAGGATTGGAGCAAGAAGATCCGAGGAATGACAAGCGCAAGGTATGCCCAACCAATCATCATGCAACATTGAATTAAATTCATCTAATCTTGAATTTCGCAAAATTCAAGCTTGGGGGAAATACCTTACATAAGAACATCCTTTGCCATGTTGCTATGTTGGTTGTCCCTACTTTTGAGGCATGCTCAATTTTTCTAAACACTAAACTTATTTTTCATCTCCACCTGAGTAGATCTCTATAAATGCTGTCATGCTACCTTTGTCTATTCACAAGCAAGTGTTGGTTTGGAAGTACTCGACATACTTCCATTGGCATTTAAATTAAGCGTGGTGCTTAGGTTAAATAGCCATCCTTAATCTGATTAGACATGGAGTCTAGTTTGGTTACTGAACTAAAAACTTCTTGAGTAGACATTAGTATATTTTGTCGGACTAACCCCTGCAGGAAAACTTTCAATATCAACCTGGGAAGTCCTGAGATACAAACTCACATTGGAGACAAAGGAGACACATGAAGTTTAACGATTTGCACAAGGAAGACATAGCTCATTCATCATAGAGAGATGATCCATGGAATGAGACAAAGAGTGCCATAAACACGGTGCACAACCGCTAAGAAAGGAAAGCTTCCACAAGGTGATACTGTACCATCACTCTTCAAGTAAGGTAACATCTTAAGATACTTGACTATCACTTTTATAAGCTTCTCCTTATTTCTGGCGTTCACATGAATAAAGAGACAAACATAAATTAACCAACCCAACTGATTCAACATGTTTAGTCCTTTAATCTTTCTTCCTAGTACTACCTCCATGATCCTACACTCCTAATCATATAAGCTAAAATATTGCACATTCAATCTTTGGAAGATATAAAAACAAAACATCATAAATATAGATAGATTATCTTTCCATTAGGTCAAGCGATCTGATTTGACAAATGTTTTAAATGCTACACTCATGAACTTATTACCCATCAACTTTGTCTTGCTCCCTATGCTTAAGGATAGAGAAGAACAAATACACTTTTGGTTCTGTTGGTGTTTTTCACCAACAGGGCCCATGCACTTGATCTCTGCCTTGTCTCTATGAGCAGGTATGAAAGGTCCAAATGGCTAGAGGGGGGGTGAATAGCCTAATAAAAATTTCTACAAACTTCACTAAGCAAGCGAGATAGTAAAACAAATGGCGAAGCAAATCTAGCACTAGCTCAACTAAGCTATGCAAGCCACCTATACAAACTAGTACAAGGCTAAACACTAAAGCACAACAACAAGAGAAGGCTAGTTACACTCATAAATAGGAAGACTAAACTAAACAAGCTAAACAACTAGCAAGGTATACAAGTAAGTAAAGGAGTGGAGAGTGATTGTTATACCAACGTTGTAGAGTAGAGATATAACCAATCAATCACTCACAATCACAAGAGAATCCTCGGCAAGCGATGACACAAGATTTTTTACCGAGGTTTACTTGCTTCCCGGCAAGCTACTCCTCGTTGTGGCGATACACCCACTTGATGGATCACGAGCTAATTGGCAATCCAAAGCCAAACCCTCATTGGGTGCCGCACATCCACTCACAAGATGGGGATCCTCCAAGCCACGAGCAATCCACTAGAGTAGCCAATTGTGATCTCCCGCGAGGAAGGCTCAAGAACCCCTCACAAATCACTTGGTGAGGCTCGAAACAATCTCCAATCACGAGCTCAACACCACCGCTGCTCCAAGCCGTCTAGGGCATCGGGAAACACCCAAGAGTAACAAGAAATTCGTAGCAAACTAAAGAATCAAGTGCCACTAAATGCAACTCTCAAAGCCATGCACTTGAATCTCACTCAATCTCACTAGGATTAGCAATCAAGCAAGGAGATGAGTGGAGGGAGTGTTCTCTAGCTCAATGTATGTCTCAAGTAATCAAATGTGCAAGAGAGAACCCCCAAAGCCTTCCACCAACTATTTATAAGCTCCCTCAAAGAACTAGCCGTTGGCCACTTTCACTGGGCTGAAATCGGGGGCACCAGACGCTACTAAGTGATCACCGGACGCTCGATCCCCAGCGTCCGGTGCTCAGGGGTAGGCCATGTGTCCTACTTGAATCCCGCGCATCAGATTCTAACGGTTACCTGCGCACCACCGGACGCTCTGTAGGTTTACACCGGACCCATGCGCAGAGAGGGTTGCAAACTTGCAGGGTCACCGGACCCTAAGCACCGGTAGCGTCTGGTGCTCACCGGACCCATGCACAGAGAGGGTTGCAAAACACCTTCACACCAGACGCTAACCACCGGACGCACTCAGAGAGCGTCCGGTGCTCAACCCTAGCAGGGTCAAGCACACCGGACTCTGAGGCCAGCGTCTGGTGCCTCCGCACTCAGCATCCGGTGAGTGTTTCTCAGTGAAAACCACTCCCGTGACTTCTCCAAATTTCCCACCGGCACAATAGAAAATATACACATATTTTTCTCAAAAGCGCCGAATCTCGCCGAGCTTGCGAACCCAAACCGCTCTCAACCCTAGGAACTCCACCTCCTTTGCAAAAGTGCTAACACCAACAAGTGTCCACCACCAAAGTGCAAGTGTGTTAGCTTTTCACAAACATTTTCACCAAAGGAGTTAAGTTAGCACTTTACTAGATCCTAATGCATATGCTCAAGATGTAGACCTAGTAGCACTTGATTCGAGAGATAACCGTGATTTCCCCTCTTGATAGTCGGCTATCTATCCTAAACCCGGTCAATTACTTCTCTACTCATCTTAGACCGGCAAAAGTAAAACCCTATGTTTATACCTTTGCCTTGATAACCTTGCTCTTCGTCTATCACCATGATCTTCAATTCATGCTTCATCCCTTTGTGATCATGTGGCCACCTTTCCATGCCACCATGCATCTTCATCACATACGTTGCTATGCCTAACTCAAAACACTTAAACACAAGGCATTAGCAACTTGGTGTCATTAATTACCAAAACCAAACTTGGGCTTTCAAGGTACACTTCGAGCAAAACCTGAAGGAGTTTTATAACTCCCAGATTCCACCAAGTAAAGGACTTGGATCTACGACCACAAACACACTGAGCAAAATGCTGCCAATGCCGCATGTCGAAATGCTGGACAAACGAAGAACATGGGTGAAACCGTATCAAGAGGTGCAGATGTTAAGGCCCACACCTAATCAAATGATGCACCTAAAGGATGAACACGGTGAGAAGTCTTGTCCACAAGACTTAAAACATTGGATCATTGCCGGAAGGTAAAATCGGTATTTATCCATATTTATCTTTTCTGCATTCCTTTTCCTTTTTATTCCATCACTTGCATTAGCATATTTACTTTTCCACATTAGCATTAGAAAAGAAAACAAAAATATTTGTTCATTGCACTGCATCATAAAATCTAAAGCCCCATGTGAGTAGACTTGTGGTTTAAACTCCATAGGTATATTGACTGTGGTGGATAAAATAAATATGTTTTCATCTTATAATAAAAATATAAAAATAATAAGTGCATGATCCTGCTAAATAAATAAAATTTATTAGGAGGAATCTCAGTATGATAAAGGCTAAGAGATTTTATGCTAACACTTAACCAGTTCCACAAAGCTTTGTTGTCTATTTGAGCTCCACAGAATTTAAGGATCAAAGAAGACAAGCCGGCGGAGGACATAGTAATCGCTGTTAGTGTGCTGCCGACATTCAAATACACCTCTATCACCTGCTAGCTACATCAGAAGAAATTATGTCAAAATCCAGCTTGGGGGAGAGCACCCCCATTTATCCAGCTAAGTGTTTCTACTCACGTTTATACTTTACTCAAATAATAAAAAGATGCATAATCATGAAAACCCAAATAAAAATTTTGTGCTTATATATCTTTGCTTAGTTTGCTAAATAAATAAATAAAGTGTCTAGGCCAAACTGAACTTAAATGATAAACTCTTACATGGATATGATAAATAGTTGCTCTGCCATGTACCTAGTTTTCAAGTTTGAGCTCTCTATCAAGTTTAGGCATAACTGTTATAATTTAAACCTGCTCTAAACCTGAACTTGTGGGAAGAGTACTTGATCTAAAGTCTAAGTCGTTAACGGATATGATATGGAAAGATTAAGCCGCTGTTTATCTGTTCCTAGAGTTGCTAGAATTCTGGAGAATTTTATCTTTGAAAATCTTTAAAATAACACATGATGAGTTCCTGTATGATGAGAGTTTAAATTCCTACCACAGCCATATATACATGGTTGCTAGACTTTGAGCCACACATTTACTTTTTACTGCTTATGAGCATTCAGTGTGGTCAAGCTGTGTAGACCATTAGGAGCTTGTCATGCGGTTAAAATCAAGATTCACTTGCACGTTCACTCGCACATGCTGCTTCTACTCCGGAAGTACGCATCCACATATATCCACTCATTTCCATCTCTAGAGCCACCCAAAAGTATTCTACTCCTAATCCGGGAGAGAATAGCCAAAAACATTCTCCTATTTCTGTTTTTCCCTATGAAATAAATGCTCGAGTTATCTTGGTTACTACCACTTGCTATATTATTTCAGGAGATGAGTGCTCTCTAAAAAAAGAAAAAAAATAAAAAAAGAGAGAGAAAGAATACGAGGAAATAAAAAGGGGCAAGTGCCCGGAACCTCGAAGAAAAGAAAAAGTGAGACGAGAGGTAAAAATGGACAAGTGTCCGACAGTAGAATTAGGGGGACAAGATACCCACCTGAGAGGAAAGAAAAAGAAAATATAGAGCATCTCATTCTCCTCAAAAAGTTTCAAAAGAGCAAGAAAGGTATGTATCTCTTAAAAGAGCAAAAAGTAGAATTAGACTTTCACAATTGTTATCACCATACACCATTCACTCGCCACACATGCAGAATCTTAATTTGACTTATTGACTTGTTTCTCTAGATCCATGGTTTGACTATGCAATAAATGTCTTGTAAGTATGTATTATCTGTCTCCCACCTATGAGCTCCAGATATCAAAACCTTATTAGAGTAGGGTGAGAGAGAAGGCAATATCACTATGCCTCATACAAAAAATACCACATACTTTGAGAGAAGGCATATACCATTACTGCCTTGGAAAGGATCTAGAAATACCACAAAAGAGAGATTTGAGAGAGTCATACAAAGAATCTCTGAGTTTTATTTGAAAATCTGCAAAAACTCCAGAGCTATAGTTAATCCAAGAACAAGAGACATGACGCTTGACTTGACTGTTCTATCTTTTAACTACTCAAGACACAAGTGACGGTTGCAAGCCCCATGGTAAAAGGTAAAATGAGTAAGTTTTAAGTCTTAACAGTTGACTCTAACTCAGAGATGAGATCTTGCTTGAACGCATGTGTACTTTTAAGGCATGAAACCACTACTGAAACTCTTGAGTATATCCTTGCTCAGGGACGAGCAAGAGGTAAGCATGGGGGAGTTGTTGATAGTCCTTCAGTACCAAATATAATCATCAAATAAATAAAGAAAAGGATCCAAATGCAACCAACATCCAGACTTTGGATTTTATCTGACATAATTCCACGAGTTTTGGTGTTTGTCTATTTCTGTAGGGGGTTATCAGGAAATATGGAGGAAAGGCCCACATGTCGGGTTTACATAGAGATATTAGCGTGTTGCGCAATTTTCTATCATCTAGAAGACTCCAGAAGCCACGGAAACGAACGGGAGGCTGAGCGGGCCCGAGGGCAGAGCGCCCGCCCTCCCCCTTGGGCGCCCGCCTTGGTGTTTCAACCAATCACGATCAATCTCGCGGATTATGCTCCACCGACCTAAAGGATCAAGGAGAACCGTTCAATCAATGTCGGTTTGATCCGACGGCCCACGTTCACTTGAGGGGACTATATAAGCAGCCCCTGGCCCCTGGAGGAGAGCAATCCCATTATTCATTAGCATATTTTTCAAAGAGGATTCAAAGAGAGAGGTCCCTCTAGGGATCCAACCTCATAGGGCTTAGCATCCAATGTGAGAGTAGAATTAGTTCTACTAGATTGAGAGAGATAGAGTGGAGGTGTAGATTGGAGGAAGCCCGGCCTGTCGGTGTCCACTCCGAGGTTGTACCTGCGGGATCAAGTTCCTAACCCGAGGCTTGCTCCTAGGGTTCTTCAGTATTTTGACTTCTAAATTCTAGTAAGTTCTTGTTCTTATTGTTCTTTGGTTTATGAGTTTACTTTAATCTCTTCCGGTTGAGTTTAGAGTAATCATTGCTAGCGTAAACGTGGTGTTTGGGCTAGGGTACTCATAGATATCCCCTGTCTAGCCGGACCGTGGTAGTAGGAAGGAACGTGACATTTCCGAGCTACCTTTGTAGCCCACATCCCGTTAGCTGGATCGATAGGGTTTATAGGTGCGGGTCGAACATCATTTGTGGTGTCTAGAGTCCGTGAGCCTCCCCAATAGAACAGTAGGTCATCCTTACCAAGGTTAGAACGAGAGTACGGTTGTAGTCTTCTCTACACATCGCTCACATCGAATCACATTGTCTGTAGCCTAAAGGGTAGTAGCAATAGATTTAGTTAGTCAGATGCACGCTTTCTCCTAGTGGTAAAAATATAAATACAATACTCTAGATAAACTCTCGGGTGAAATGCTCACTAATATCCATGCGCTTGCGGATCATTTCCTGATGGCGTTACCAAATATCAACATCCTTAAGAACATCTACGCCAAATAGATCATTCAGGACGATGTTGAGAAGGTTTCGGGCATCGCCAACCGACGCAATCATGAAGACGACGACGATGAATAGGACAGAGATCCTCATCATCAATATGTCAATCTCACTAATGTCATTCACTCTATCTTCAATGGAGAAGTTTCCATCAAATCTAAACGAGAGTGCAAACTACACAAGAGGGCATGTTTGAATGTCGTCAACACCGATGACCACATCTTCGACCCAAAACTCCCTGCCTGGTCGCTCTTAGAAGTTTCCTTCAGCAGACAAGACAGGTGGGCCGCTATCCTCGAGCTAGGATGTTTTCCCCACATTCTCGACTCTTGCATCAACAACATTCGTTTTGAAAGGGTGCTCGTGGATGGTGGTAGCTCCATTGATAGATTATTTTGTATCAGCCCCCACCCTAAAATTGACTAAGGCTGATCTTAAGACTTGTGAGGCACAGTTTTGGGGCATGCTCCTTGGACAAAGCTATGTACCTCTTGGTCAGATCATGCTCCCGGTATAGTTCGGCACCCCAACCACTTCTGCACCGAGTATGTTAACTTTATGGTAATAGACTTTGAAGGAACATAACACGCCATCCTCGGTCAACTATCACTTACCAAGTTCATGGAAGTACCACATTATTCCTATTTGGTGCTCAAGAAGCCCACCAAGAAAGGCATCCTCACTCTCGGAGGCAATGTTTACACTACCTACACCTGTGAAGAGAAAAGTTTCAAGCTAATAGAGGCCATTGATCTCTCAGTCCACATGAAGGAGATCGTGATTCAAGCAAACAAGACTCCTACCGATCAACTTGAGATCCCTGAACTCCAAATTCCACACAAAATTCTCAAATCTAAGGAGCACGAGGAGATCTAGTTAGTCAATAACGACCCTGCCAAGATGGCTATTGTCAGGGCCAACCTAGATCCCAAATAGGAAGACACGCTCGTCAGGTTCTTGAGGGACAATGTAAGCGTGTTTACATGGAAACCTGCAGACATGCTTGGTATACCTCAACACCTGATCAAGCACTCCTTAAATGTCTCAAAGATTGCCAGACCTATCAAACAAAAGCTACAATGGTTCACTCGCGACAAAAAGAAGACCATTAGGACATAAGTTACATGGCTTTTAGCAGCCAGATTTATCAAAAAAGTGTATCATCCGGAGTGGCTAGCTAACCCGGTGCTTGTATGAAAAAAGAATAATAAATGGACAATGTGCATTGATTACACTGGTCTCAACAAACACTATCCTAAGGATCCTTTTGGTTTACCTCGTATCAACGAGGTGGTTGACTCAATAGCCGGTTGTGAGATGCTCTCCTTCCTTGATTGCTACTCTAGTTATCATCAGATCACTCTCAATAGGGAAGACCAGATCAAAACTTTCTTCATTACTCCTTTCGGCACATATTGCTACACAACCATATTGTTCGGGCTTAAAAAGCGGAGGGGGGCATGTATCAACGTGCCATCCAGCACTACCTTCGGCATGAAATAAGAGACAACCTTATAGAAGCCTACATAGATGACGTGGTCGTGAAAACCAGGGTGGCTCACACCCTGATCCACAACCTTGAGCACACCTTTAAATCCCTCAATGAGTACCAGTGGAAACTAAAACCAAAAAAATGCATCTTTGGCGTTCCGTTTGGTATCCTCCTTGGCAACATCGTCAGCCACGACGGCATATGCCCCAACTCAGCAAAAATAAAAATAGTTTTAGACATGTAGCCTCCAAAGAACATCAAAGACGTTTAGAAGCTCACCGGTTGCATGGCTGCTCTTAGTTGTTCTGTATCTTGACTAGAACAAAAGGGCCTCTCTTTCTTTAAACTGCTGAAAGCTTTCGAGAAGTTCACTTGGATGGAGGAGGCTGACACTACCTTTACGCAGTTAAAGGCGTTTCTAACTTCCCCTCCGGTCGTCACCACTCCTCAGCAAAATGACATTCTTTTTCTCTACATCGCAGCAATATTCATGTATGAAATCTTGACATCTTGACAAATCTCAAGATTTTTAGACTTTATTTGCTATTTTTAAAATTTTATAACCATTCAACCACACATTCTTGGTCATGTTTCGTGAACAAAATGTTTGAAATTTCCTTTGCATTTTACAGGTATGGCCTCAAACCGGGCCGAATAACATTAATATTATTTTTATACGCATTTTTTAAGTATTTGAATCATTTGCAGTTTAAATTTCACTTAATTCAAAAAATTGCTTGAAACAAAATTAATTAATTATATATAGCAAATAAATACAAAAATATACCAAATTTTGTCATGGAGTACCACATGTTTTATGGGAAGAGAAGAAAACGTTTGAAGAGTAAGAAAGAAAAAAGTTAAATCTTTGCCGAGTGTCAAAAAGATGACACTAGGCAAAGAGCTCTTTGCCGAGTGTCAAAATCATGACACTAGGCAAAGACTTCTTTGTCGAGTTCTTATTAAATAATTAAGTAATTTCCAGATTAAGATCAAGATTAATACTAGAGCATAAACCATGACATATAGATTAAATAAATTAAACATATAGATTATATTAGCACGGCAGATCAACACAGATACAACACTAGCATAACAAGACAGCATACACCGTAGCATAGACATGATAGATTCAGAACGCATTGCAGATATATCAGACAATATGAACGACATGATTTGATAACGTGTATAATACTTGCCAGTTGCAGGCATAGTAAATGTTTGTGGTATTTCCATGATGTCCTCAAAGTTGACGTCGAAGCAGTTGACGATGAATACGTCGGGACGTAGCGCCGCCTGACTTGGATGGTAGACGCCCCGTCGTAGAAGTTTTGGGAGCAGTTGCGGAGAGAGCACTTCCCAAAAACCTTATTCGCCTTCTCCCAGTGCAGGATCACGAGACGAGGGTTGTGGAAACCTGCTCGCCCGGTCGTCGTTCCACGCAGACGATCGGACTGGAGTAGCTACGACGGCAGAGCAACAGCGAGAAGAGGCAAATAACAATTTACTACTTTAGGATTTTCTAATTGAACTCCCAATAGCAGTTTTTTAGCGTGTCTTTCCCCAAGAGGATAGGTACGTATATATGTGGAGGTAAACCCCCTACCTCTACATCAACTAGCAATATAGTACTAATTGATGTTGTACCTTCTACCTCTTACTCATAGACTTAAATATTAAAGCCCATTAGGGAACACATGTATTGGGACTTTAAGATTTAATAGAATTTCTCATATGAGATTGGGGTATTATCCATATAAATTCTAACAATCCCCCACCAGATCTCAAATGCCTAGTATCGACAATTTTAACTTTTCTCACTACTATTTATATACTAGTGATTCAGCAGAGACTGTTAAGTTGAACTTCCACCTAGAACCTTAAGCTACACTCATCCACAACTTGAACAATGGACTATGCCTTGAATTGCAAGTTTTATGCGAATAAGATTTACTTCAAGTCAAACTAGTACCTGGCTGCCAGTAGCCCTACTCCGCGGTTGGAGCATATACGTCATACTCCTTGGTCTCTTCATGAGCTTACTACAGACCACCAAGTCTCATAGACTATGATGTTATATAGTCAAACTCATATAGGTATGTTCTTTCAAGAATGCTCTGTAGGATAGCATCTTCGCTTCTTAAAGCCGATAGAACATATTAAGGCACTTGCCAACCTACCATACAGTGCCTCAACGCTCTGAGAGTATTGCATTTTCACATAGAGAGGGTCAAATTATACTCTCCTCAGTTTACCAATAGCTTGTTCTTCCCAGATCCTAAGTCACAGGATCTCCGATCAAAAAGGTTGGTTTACTGCTACTGTAAACTCACATGGGTCTCATACCCATCTCCCTTGATGCGATTTCTATCACATTTCGTGATAGCCCTTTGGTAAAGGCATCCGTCAGGTTCTTCTCTGTTTGCACATATGCTACAGTGATTACTTTAGAGTTTCTCAATTTCTTGATACTCTTCAAACGTCTTTTAACGTGTCTTGTTGACTTCACATTATCCTTAGAACTATTCACTTTAGTGATCACTGTTTGATTATCACAGATCATAAGGACAGCTAGTATTGGTTTTTTCAACCACCGGCAAGTCAGACAATAGCTCACGCAGCCACTCTGCCTCTGCAGATGCTGTATCCAAACAGTTAGCTCTGGTTCCATGGTTGATTTAGTCAAAATAGTCTATTTACTAGACCTCCATGATACTGCGCCACCTCCAAGAGTAAATACATACCCACTAGTGGCGTAGATTTGATCAATATCAGAAATCCAGTTTGCATCACTATATCCCTCTAGCACAGCTAGGTACCCAGAATAGTGAATCCCCAAGCTCATAGTACCTTTCAGACCCTTTCAAGTGCATTCCAATGATTATCACCCGAGTTGGACATGTACCTACTCAACTTGCATACTACAAAAGAGATATCTGGTCTGGTTACGCTAGCTAGATACATGAGTGAACCAATTATCTAAGAATATTTCATTTGATCTCTACCAATTTTTCTATTCTTTCTCAGTGTCACACTAGGATCATAAGGTGTTGATGAAGGCTTACAGTCCATAAAGCCAAACCGGCTCAAGACCTTCTCAACATAATGAGATTGCGACAAGGTAATCCCATTATCTTCCTTAATCAGCTTAGTGTTCAGAATTATATCCGCTTCTCCTAGATCTTTCATATCAAAACTCTTTGACAGAAAAGACTTGACCTCATTAACAATATCAATGTTTGTACCAAAGATTAGAATATCATCAACATATAACCATAATATAACAGTTTGACCCCCACCATGTAGATAATACACATACCTATCAACCTCATTAACAGTAAAGCCCGCACTTGTAAGCGTAGTGTTGAACTTCTCATGCCATTGTTTAGGTGCTTGTTTCAAGCCATACAAAGATTTCAATAATTTACACACCTTATGCTCTTCACCTTTTACTACAAACCCATTAGGCTGATCCATATAAATCCCCTCATCCAACTCTACATTAAGGAAAGTTGTCTTCACATCCATTTGAGGAATGATTAGACCATATGAGGCAGCCAGAGATAGTAGTACTCGAATGGTGGTCATTCTAGCAACAGGTGAATAAGTATCGAAGAAATCCTTGCCTTCCTTTTGGGTATAACCCTTAGCCACAAGCCGATCCTTGTACTTGTCAATAGTACCATCAGGTCTAAGCTTCTTCTTGAACACCCACTTACAACCAATTGGTTTGCAACCAAAAGGTAGCTTAGAAAGCTCCCAAGTTCCATTAGAAAGAATCAAGTCTATTTCACTATGAACAACTTTTTTCCAATCATCTGGATCAGGAGATGCATATGCCTCTAAGATAGAGGTGGGAGTATCATCCAGAAGATACACAATGAAATCATCACCAAAGAATTTTGCAATCCTTTGTCCACCAAAGAATTTTGCAATCCTTTGTCTCTTGTTCCTCACAGGAACTTCATTGTCATTCTCCTCAAGGATGTCTTCAAGTGGTTGCTCAAAACTCAATAGGAGACTCAATAGGTAAAGTAAAATCAGAAGCTATCTTAGAAGAGAATCTAGCATTGCTACGGATATCTTTCATAGGAAATATATTCTCAAAAAATGTAGCATCACGAGATTCAAAGATTGTATCCACATGCATATCAGGATCTTCAGATTTTACTACTAAAAATCTATAGGCAATGTTGTGGTGAGCATATCCTAGAAGGACGCAATCCACAGTCTTCCATCCAAGCTTGTGCTTCTTAGAAATTGGAGCATTGACTTTCGCCAAACATCCCCACGTGCGCAAATAAGAAAGTGATGGTTTCCTTCCAACTCAATTCTCATATGGAGTTGACTCTTTATATCTATTTGGAATTCTATTTAGGACATGAATCGCAGTCAACAAAACTTCCCCCCCACCATGCCTTTGATAGACCAGTAGTGTCTAACATGGCGTTTACCAAGTCAATCAGTGTGCGGTTTTTCCTCTCGGCAATTCCGTTAGATTCCGGTGAATAGGGAGCTGTCCCCTCATGAATAATACCATGTTCCACACAGAACTCGTCAAATAATATAGGAAAATATTCACCACAACGATCTGACCTTAGACGTTTAATTTTGCTCTCTAGTTGATATTCAACTTCAGCCTTATAGATTTTAAATTAGTCTAACGTTTCATCTTTAGTCTTAAGCAAGTAAACATGACAAAATCTAGTTGCATCATCAATCAAAGTCATCAAATATCTCTTTCCACCTTTTGTCAACACACAATTCATCTCGCAAAGGTCAGAATGTATGAGTTCTAGAGGTGCCAAGTTTCTCTCCTCCGCTGCCTTGTGAGGCTTTCGAGGTTGCTTAGATTGCACACAACTATGGCACTTAGAACCTTTGGCAATAGCAAAATCTGGAATTAAACTCAAGCTAGACATATGTGACATCAAACCAAAATTCGCATGACATAAACGAGAATGCTAAAGACTCGAATTATCATTAGTGGTGCCACAAATATGGTTTACTGACTTATTACAAAAATCTGCAAAAGATAGGTGGAACAAACCTCCACAATCATAGCCTTTACCAATAAATTGTCCATGCTTAGACACGACTACTTTATTAGACTCTAACACTACCTTAAACCCATCTCTCAATAGAAGGGAGATGCTAATAAGATTCTTCCGAATAGTAGAGACATGTTGTACATTCTTCAGCTGCATGATCTTCCATGAAGTAAACTTCAGAGATCTACCGTGCCAACACCACGAACAGAAGCATGTGACCCATTCCCCATTAGGACGGAGCAACCTTGGAGACCCTGATAAGAAGAAAACAATGAGATATCAGCACACACGTGAATATCAGCACCTGTATCAACCCACCAACTTGGAGATTGAAACACTGAAAGTACAGTAGGAGAATTACCATACCCATCATAAGTATTGCTAGTAGTCACGAGGTTGACCTTATTTTTATCTTTCTTATCCGCACGCTGCGGACAATCCTTAGCAAAGTGACCAAGCTCTCCACATGCAAAGCAAGGCAGTTCTGCTTTGTCTCTCTTCTTCTTGAAGGCAGTGTTTTGTTTGGCATTGAAAGCATGTTGTTTTGGCTTTCCCTTGTTCTTGCCATGGTTTCTCTAGACAAAGTGGGCGCTAGCTCTTTCCTCGTTCCCCTTCTCAATGTTGTCTTTGGCCCGTGCTTTTTCCTCAACATCAAGAGATGCTATCAGGTTTTCAACTGATATTTTCTGTCTCTTGTGTTTCAGACTAGTGCCAAAATTCCTCCAAGTAGAAGGCAATTTAGCAATAATGCACCCAGCCACATACTCATCAGGTAAGACACATTTAAGGAGTTAAAGTTCCTTAGCCAGGCGTTGAATATCATGAGCTTGCTCGACAATTGGTTTATTAGCAATCATCTTGTAGTCATTAAAGCTCTCCATGATATACAACTCTTTGCCTGCATCTGAAGCACCATAGGTAATGTTCAGATGATCCCACAGAGCCTTTGTGTCTCTAAAGTGCGTCACAGAATCATATAGATGATCTGATAACACATTACGCACAGCTCCCAAAAAGATGTCACTCGTCTCCTGAATTTTTCTCATATCTTCATCAGAGATATTTCCCTCAGGCAAGCAATCTTTCACCCAGAAAACTTTCATAGCAGTAAGCCAATCTGTGACATTAACAGGCCACCTCTTGTAATGCGCACCAGAAAACTTTTTTGGCCTCAGTGCGTCAACAAAACTAGCCATAGTAAATTCTAGAAATAACCTAGAATAAGGTTTTTGGATTGCTAAATAATTAGACAATTTCCAGATTAAGATCAAGATTAATACTAGAGCATAAACCATAACATATAAATGAAATAGATTAAACATGTAGATTATACTAGCATGACAGATCAACACAGATACGACACTAGCATATACACCATAGCATAGACATGATAGATTCAGAACGCATTGCAGATATATCAGATAGTATGAACGACATGATCTGATAACGTGTATAATACCTGCCGGTTGTAGGCATAGTAGATGTTTGTGGTGTTTCCACGATGTCCTCAAAGTTGGCGTCGAAGTCGTTGATGTTGAAGTCGTCGCCGAAGTTGTCGATGAGCGTTGGAGGAAGAGATCGAAGCAGTTGATGACAACCGCCTGACTTGGATGGTAGATGCCCCGTCGTAGAAGTTTTGGGAGCAGTCGCGCAGAGAGCGCTTCCCAAAAACCTTATTCGACTTCTCCGAGTGCAGGATCATGAAGATGAGGGTTCCGGAGACCTGCTTGCCCGGTCGCCGGTGCATGCAGACATATGCTTGTATACAATATGCAAGGGCTACAGAAAAAGTTTGGGTCCAAAATTAAAAAAAAATCTTCCCTCTTTGCCGAGGGCCAATTCTGGCTCTCGGCAAAGGAGCTCTTTGCCGAGAGCCGGGGTGGCCTACGCTTGGCAAAGGTTGTTGGGCTGTGCCCAGCTTTAGGCATGTGAGATTTGCCATCCTCCTCTTTGCTGAGAGCCTAACGGGGTGGCTCTCAGCAAAGGCGACGACTACGGGAGCCGTTCACGGCGCGTCACCTTTGCCAAGAGCCTTCCTTTGCCAAGAGCCATGCTTTCAGCAAAGCTGGCATTTGCCGAGTGCTCGGCTTTGCCGAGAGCTTAGCCGTCAGCAAAGGGTCTTTGCCTAGAGTCCGCCCTGGCTCTCGGCAAAGCAGGGCTCTCGGCAAAGTTCTTGTTTCCCATAGTGATGCCTGCAGGATCCCTCTACGCATGGCAGCCACCATTCTCCTCCGAGGCCTGCCCGCTAGCCTTCTCTGTGCTTGAGGCACCTCTTCTATGCAGGTTGCTTGTAAGCCTCCTCCACTAGATCTAGGAGATATGATTTATCTACATAGAGAAAAAAAAGAGAGAGTAGAGAAGTTGAGCAGATGGATAGTTACACGTGCGCAGAGAGAGAGGGGGTGACAACTAGGAGAATAGGGTTGTGAGGGAGTTAGGATATACTCCCTCTGTCCCAAATTATAAGTCACTCCAAGAATCTTGGAGAGTCAAAGTTTTTCAAGTTTGACCAAATTTATATAGAAAAATAATAACATTTTAGTACCAACCAAGTACCATTAGATTCTTTGTTAGTTATATTTTCATAGTGTACCTATTTTATGACATAAATTTTTATATTTCTCTCTATATTTTTAGTCAAACTTGAAAATGCTTTGACTCTCCAAGATTCTTGGAATGACTTATAATTTGAAACGGATGGAGTATTATGCAAGTCGGAGATGATTTATGAGCCTCATGTTTTTAGAGTAGGCCAATTAGTCTTAGTGCCTTAAGGACCTATATAATTTGGCGAGCTGCTCCGACAAGTATTGTTGAAGAGTTCCACGAACTCAATACTTCAAGCATTTATTCTAGATTTCTTTATTTCTCATCATCAACAAAGCACGTACCATCTTGCAATGTCCAACAACTTGCTCATTGCTTAGCTTAATGTTACAACTAGAATGTAGGGTATGATGGCTTGACTAGAATGGCAGGCTAATGTTATTTTTGAACTACAATTATATGCTTAGGTTCCAACATTGTCGGCGTCTAGACTCATGGTCTAGACACAAACGAGTATAAGTATGCGTGACTTCCTAAGCCCGGATGGTGATGCAAGTGGAACACAGAGAATTTATA
The DNA here is from genome assembly GCF_000003195.3 of Sorghum bicolor. Classification (NCBI taxonomy): domain Eukaryota; kingdom Viridiplantae; phylum Streptophyta; class Magnoliopsida; order Poales; family Poaceae; genus Sorghum; species Sorghum bicolor. The sequence goes on along the minus strand of NC_012879.2, from coordinate 11,901,395 downwards.
CTGGTTCGGGCCAAAGATGCCCTACGTCCAGTGAGATCGGGGGTCTGTATTGCCTTGCACCCAAAGGTGCTTGTAGTAGGGGAGTACAAGCAGGTTGCGAGAGAGGGCTAAGTCCCAGGACTTGGCTTTGTGTGATGGACAGAATGCTGGTTGCTACTCTATGAGTGAACTAGCTTGGGGCTGTTAAGTGTGTGTGTTACGTGGCTGAACTTGTTCGTGGACCTTGTCTTGGTCGTGAGCCCTGGCTCCCGTTTTATAGCCTCAAGGGGAGGCAGGTATTTACATGAGGGTTTGGAGATTTCCTCTGCTGAGTGGAGGAATAACAGTCCCGACCCTGTAGGAGCTTGCCCATCCCGTCCTTGTAGTATGGTTGACAGCATGGTTGCTCCTGTGGGGGGTTGCCGAGCCCTGTTGGAGTCGTGGGGGTCGGATTGGCGATACTGCAGTCTGTCATGTTAACAGTGGGAAAAGATAGCAAATGGTGATGCTGATTAACCTCCCCCATTCCCCTTTCACTGTTAGGCGGCACACCACAGTGAAAGAGGTAAGGCTGCAGTGACCAGGGTGGTTGGAACAGTCGCCACCTTGCCCTGCTGCGGTATGGGAGTCACCGCGCCTGTCACGTCATGGGTACGGGCGCCGTACATTGGAAACCTTGCCCTGATCCAGTGAAGCGGCGTTTGGCGCCCGAGCCCTAGATGGGTCGGGCGAGACGGGACTTACGCCTGAGGCCAAGGGGGTCGGGCGAGGCGGAACTTACGCCTGAGGCCAAGGGGGTCGGGCGAGGCGGTGTCTGCGTCCGAGCCCCGAGGGGTCGGGTGAGACGGAACTCACGTCCGAGGCCAGTGGGGTCGGGCGAGCCTCGATTTGGGCCCGAGATCGAGGAGGCAGATGGGTTGGGGCCGCGTCCTGGTGATTGTGGATGACTTGCTTTGTCTTTTGCGATTTTTATTGCTCTGATCTGGGTATCCCTTTTTATGGTACCCAACAGTAGCCCCCGAGCCTTTGAAGGGGTGAGGTCACCTCTTCAAAGGTTCTTTTCTAAGGGACCATTGTTGACCGGGAGCTTTTTTACTTTTCTCCGGAGGGTGCGCGCGAGCGCACCCGCCGGGTGTAGCCCCCGAGCCTTTTGGAGGAATGGTGTTATTCCTTCAAAGGCTTTTACCCCTGAGTGATACAGTCGGGAGTATTTGAGGGATAGGTTGCGTGTTCTTTACACGTAGTGCCTGTTCCCATGGTGCGAGGAAGCCCCCGAGCCCTTTCCCCACAAGGGTCGATTAGGTTCCTTCTCGTCTTAGTAACTACGTCCCTCATTCGTCCTTTCGCTCGGAGGAGGGGTGGGTCGCGTCGTACTACCCTCGATGGGCGACTATCAACGTTCCCCGGGAGCTGCAAGCGGGTAAATCCAAGTGGATGTCCGAGCCCTATTCGATAAGGGTCGGCTAGTGGCCTTATGGGCACATCTCAGAATACCCGAGGGCAGTCACAGTGGATGTCGGAACCGTTCGCTAGGTTCCGAGGGCTCGGTGCCTCCCTCGATGGGATCCCACTCGCGTGACACCCGCATGGGTCTCGGATATGACTGGTAAAGATGCACCGATCCCCTAGGGGGCTCGGTCCTTGGCCTCTATTGTGCTCATCTTTAATCATCCCTCACTCAGTCATCCTGAGGCGACTGTTCGAACCTGTTTTGTAGGTCAGTCTCGCAACCCCGTCTAGATGCGACGTTTCACCTGTGAAGTTAATGCGCGCGTGCGGCGGGCGTGAGAATCGGAGGGAGTTGGCGCTTCGAGTTTTACCTGGAGGGAAGCGGGCGACGGTTGCTCTTCTTTCCCTTTCGATCTTGCGTGCGGGCGGTGTGGCCGTGGTACGCTCTCTCTATAAAAGCAGTCGCAGGGGACTTGGTTTCTTTCCTCCTGCTCCTGCACAAAAAAGCTCTTGCCTCTTGCCTTTTCTCCTGCTGCCATCTTCTCCACCTCCGCCGCGCAGACGCCCCACTCCACCCAAAGCTATGGCCGGCGATGATGCGTGGCCGCCCTGCAATGTTACCAGGTCCGCGCTGGAGGCGCGCGTGAAGGCAGGGATCCTCCACCCCATCACGGATGCTAGGCAGCCAGAGTGGATCGTTCCCTCGGCGAACGATAGGGAACCGAACCCGCCTCAGGGCAATGTGGTCTGCTTCCTGTCGTTCTTAGACCGGGGGTTTGGGACTCCGGCCAGACGCTTGATGCGGGCGATCCTGCATCACTACGAGGTGGAGCTACACAACCTCAACCCCAACTCGGTAATGCAGGCAGCCGTATTCGCCACGGTGTGCGAGGGGTTTCTAGGGGTTCCTCCCCACTGGAACCTCTGGCTTCATCTTTTTAAGGCGGATATGTCCACCCGCTATGTGGGAGGGGAGATGTTCCCCCTGCGAGTTGGCGGTTGCACGCTGCAGCTCCGCCAGCAGCGGTCTGGCCAATACATCTGGAGTGCGATGCCCACGTCGAACCGGGGGTGGCAGAACGGGTGGTTCTACATCGGGAACGACGGCGGGCTGCTCCCAGAATATACTGGGAAGATGGTGAAAGAGTGCCCCTAGAAATAGGTGTGGGGTGCTCCTGCTGACGAGTAGAAGAGGCTCGCCCCGCTTCTTGCGGGGCTTGAGAAGCTGCACGACGCCCAAGTCACTGCGGCCACGGTGGCGACGACGTTCCACAAGAGGAGTCTGCTCCCGTTGGTGCAGCGGCGAGCATTCATGTTCGAGATGACCCGGGACGTCCCCTGGGTCGGGACAAGGATGTTGGCCGAGCCGATATCGGCATCGGACATCGCCGCCCGGGTTGAGAAGACGACGCACCCGGATATGAAGAACTCTCGGGTGATGCCGATGCGCCCTGAAAGGGGCTACATTTCTCTGGTAAGAGGATATTTCTTTTGTTTTCACTTCTTGCGCTTGCTTCCATTTTCTTCCTGTTTCAATCCCTTTCTCTGCTCGCCTTACAGGGGATGGGGATCATCAGGGACTCCCTGCCCCCTATCCCAGAGGACAAGGAGATCCGGGCCAAGAATCGGGTCCGGAACGAGGAGCAGAAGAAGGCTAAAGAGGACCAGAAGGCGAAGGCCGCGAGGAAGGCGCAACGCCAAGAGATTTCCGCCAAGAAACACCATGAGGCCGAGAAGGCGGGAGTCCCTCCGCCCGATTCTCCTGAGACATCGGTCTCGGAGATTGAGGGTGGAGGAGACAACGCGCATTGGCTCGACAAGCTGGTGGCGGAGGAGGATGACATGATCCCCCCTACCGGCGGGGGGGATCGAGATCCCGGAGGGGTCGAGGGCCCGAGGGGGGTCGAGGGCCCCCGAGGGGTCCTAGACGCCAGGGGGCGGGCAGCCCGTCCCCTATATTATTGTAGACGACGAGGACGGCGCCCCTCGGGAGGGCTCGGTCCTTGTGGGTCCCCAGGAGAGGGAGAAGGCGTCGGGGGGCGAATCTGAGTTGCCCCCACAGCTGATAGCGCTGGAGGGCCCAAGTGGGCCTCGTCCGGCGTCCGGAGCGGAGGCAGGCGACTCGGTGGAGGCGCCGCGGGCCGAGACCACCGTCGAAGTCCCTGCACCAACTGCTGGGGAGACGGGGGTCCGGCCAACGGCTCCAGGTGCTCTGGGAGGCCCTCAGGGAGTTCCGAGCTCATAAAAGAAGGCCGCTCCCCGAGCGAGGTATGTGTAGGTTTTCTAATTTCTCTTCGGATTTTTTGTTTTTCTCTTTCTTCTGACTTGCGTTATCTTTTCAGCCAGAAGCAAAAGGCGGCGCCAGTGGCGCTGGCCCCCCTAAAGGCCGTGAAGAGGGGGGCGCAGTCGACCCCTGGGTCGGCGAGGCCCAAGTCGCCGCCCCCCCTGAGCCGCGATGAGGGGGAGCCCCGTTGGGAAAGAGAGGGGCAGGAGATGGGGATGCCGAGGCCCCAAGCTCCAGAGGAGTCGATCCTTGCCCCCGGGGCTATGCCTCCTCCGGAGGATGCCGATCTGGGAGGCGCGGTTCGGCCCGCGCTGATCGAGGAGTGCCGGGCCATCGTGACGTCCAATGCGGCGTCCCTCGGGGGTCCTCACAGGAAGGGCCCTGCTCGTCCCGAGGCTCCTGCAGCGGGAGGAGAAAAGGACGCCCCGTGGGGCAAGAGCCCCGTGGTCTGGCCCGACCTCGACGACGCGGAGGGAAGGGCCAGGTTCGTTCTGGATGACCCGTCGGAGGCTTACCTCTGGCAGAGCCTGGACGCGTGTGGACGTGCCAGTGTCGAGGCCATCAACCAAGCATCTAAGCTCGTGAGCCGAGACATGTACAAGCTGGCCCAGGTGAGGCTTCCTTCCTTGTCATGAGGTGTTTCTTGTTTTGTTTTATGTTGTAGTACCGTTTCCCCGTGCAACTTTCAATTTTGCAGGCGCTCAAGGCTACGTCCTTGGAGAAATCAGTTTTCCTCCATAGGGAAAGGGACGCCTGGGCAGCCTGTGAAAATGAGAAGGCTGCCAGGGAGGCGGCCGAGGGGGAGCTCGCGAAGGAATGCGAGATCTCTGCCGAGCTTCGACAGAAGTGCACGACCCTCACAAATGAGGCTCGGGAGGCTCGGGAGAAGGTCGCCCCCCTAGAGAAGAGGGTCGGGGACCTTACCCAGGAATCCGCAGAGCAGAGGGTGGTGGCTGAGGGGTACAAGGGCGAGGTTGCTCGGCTAGAGGCTCTGCTCGCCGAGAAGGACCTTGCCCTACACCAAGCTCAGGCCGACCTCTCCGCAGCTCAGAGTGAGGTGGCCCGCTGGCACCGGAGCTCGGTGGAGAATGAGAAGCGGGCCGAGGGTAAGAATCGTGTCTTTTCCCTTAGCTCTTTTTATATTTGGATTGACTTTCTTGACTTTCTTCTTTTTTGTTCTGTTTTTCAACAAAGTCGGAGAGGAAGATGGCCGAGGCAGCCTCTGCCGCCGAGGCCCTAAAGAGGTCCCTTGACACCGAGGTCACGGACCGCTTGGCTCTAGAAGCCGTGGTCACCTCGGCGTGTGAGGGGCTCGGGGTGTCGGCGTCGGGGTCGTCGCTGCGGAGTCGAGTCGAAGCTTTCTACTCCCGGGCCAGGGAGAGGATGAGGGAGGCGCTCCACGCCGGGGTAAAGAAGGTCGTGGCGGTGGTGAGCTCTCACTACGTCGGCATTGACCTACCGGCGGTCTGTGAGGGCTATGTTCTCCCTGACGATGAAGTGGAGGCCCAGGAGGAGGTGCAAAGACTTGAAGACACCGCGAATGCCCCGAGGGATGCCTTGGCCGCCTTTTTCGACGCCGAGGTGGAGCTTCCCCCCTCGGCGCACAGGGGCCTACGCAGGCAGGGCAATGAGGCCCTTAAGTTAGCTTTTTCTCTTTTTGTGAATGGCAAAGGCCAGTGGGCCTTGTATTGTGTATATATAATACTAAGTATGAATGTTTATATGATTGTTCCTTTTAAGCTTTTTCTTAATTATCTTGTTGTTTTATTTTTCCTTATGCCGACCCGACCTCGGCAGCGCGGGGTCGGGTGAGCTACTTAGGGTCTACACTTAGTCAGAGTGCCCGAGCCTAAGTCCTTCTTCTTTTCCTTAGTAAATTTCAGAAGTCCGGATCCGCCCCCCGATCCTAGGGGTGAGTAGAGGTCGTCCTTGCCCGTGGGCGCGGATCTTTCCTCGGGCTCATGCCTTAAGGTTTTAGGGTATGGATCTGCGGTTTCTTAAATCCTTTTAGGACAGGGAAGAAAGACCCTAGGTCGGGGTTCTTTTAACTTGTGCGAAAAAAGTAAAAAAGATTCGGAGTTGCCACAGGGGGTTCCCCCCATGCAGCCCCCAAGGGAGGCTCGGACTCTGCAAGGCAGGTCCGAGGCTTACTCAAAAGAAACGGACATATAACTTAAACTTTCATTTATTCTTTCAAGGTGATGAACAAATGGAAAATTTTACAAAATTCTAAGGGTAAAAGCGACGTAGTTGTTCTATGTTCCACGCGTTCTTGAAGACTTCCCCTGCTTCGTTGGCGAGCTTGTAGGTGCCGGGTCGGAGGACTTCGGCGATGACGAAGGGTCCTTCCCAGGGGGGGTGTGAACTTGTGACGACCCTTGTTGCTTTGCCTAAGCCTCAGCACCAAGTCGCCGACTTGAAAGGCTCGGCCTCGGACTCATCGCGCATGGTATCGTCTGAGGGCCTGCTGGTACTTGGCAGAGTGTAGGAGGGCTACATCTCTGGCCTCATCCAGCTGGTCCAGCGCGTCTTCTTGGAACGTTTTGCAGCTATTTTTGTCGTAGGCTTGTACCCTTGGAGACCCGTACTCAAGATCTGTGGGGAGGACGGCTTCCGACCCAAAGACCATGAAGAACGGGGTGAAGCCTGTGGCTCGGCTTCGGGAAGTCCTTAGACTCCAGACCACGACCGGTAGCTCTTTGAGCCACCTTTTTCCGAATTTGTCCAACCAGTTGAAAATCCTAGGCTTAAGACCTTGGAGGATCATGCCATTGGCACGCTCCACTTGACCGTTGGTCTTTGGGTGAGCCACTGCTGCCCAGTCCACACGTATGTGGTGTCTGTCGCAGAACCCCAAGAACTTTCGCCCGGTGAACTGTGTGTCATTATCGGTGATTATGGAGTTTGGTACTCCAAATCGTTGGATGATATCCGTGAAGAACAGCACTGCTTGTTCGGCCTTGATCCTTGTGATGGGTCGGACCTCAATCCACTTGGAGAATTTGTCAATTGCGACAAGCAAGTGGGTGAAGCCCCCGGGCGCCTTTTGCAGAGGCCCGACGAGGTCGAGACCCCAGACGGCATAGGGCCAGGTGATGGGATCGTCTGTAGAGCCTGAGCGGGGAGATGAATCTGCCGAGCGTAAAACTGGCATCCCTCACAGGTCCGCACGATCTCTTTGGCGTCAGCCACGGCGGTGGGCCACTAGAAACCTTACTGGAAGGCATTTCCTACCAGCGTTCGAGGCGCGGCGTGGTGGCCACAAGCCCCCGAGTGTTGCAGGAGCTTGATTCCCTCCTGACGTGGGATGCAACGCATAAGGATGCCCGAGGGTCTACGCTTATACATTTCTCCGTCGAGGAGGACGAAAGTCTTGGCGCGATGAGCCACACGTCGTGCCTCAGCCTGGTCTGAGGGCAAAGTGCCGTCAACGAGGCCTTGCAGCAAGGGGTAGCGCCAGTCTAGCGAGTCGTCAGGTGCAGGGGGCTCGGGCTGGATGTCCATGGCCTCCTGCTCCTGAGCAGTGGAGTCCTTGGGGTCGGGGCCTGGTTCGCTTGGAGGCTTATCCGACCCCCGTCGTCCTTGTAGTCGACAGAAGGCTTGTAGAGGTCGCTGACGAAAACATCCGGGGGAACCGTGGCCCGCTCGGATGCCATCTTGGCGAGTGCGTCGGCGGCCTCATTGTATTTCCTTAACACGTGGTTAAGCTCGAGGCCGTCGAACTTTTCCTCCAGGCGTCGGACCGCTTTGCAGTACGTGTCCATCTTGGAATCGTGGCACCTTGACTCTTTCATGACTTGGTCGATGATGAGTCTAGAATCGCCTCAGACATCAAGCCGTTTGATCCCAAGCTCGATCGCGATGTGGAGACCATTGACAAGGGCTTCGTACTCCGCCGCATTGTTTGAGGCAGGGAAGTGGAGTCGGATTGCATATCGCATCCTTACCCTGAGGGGTGAGATGAAGACGAGGCCAGCGCTGGCCTCAGTTTTCATCAAAGACCCGTTGAAGTACAAGGTCCAGCACTCGTGTTGGATCTGTGGTGGAGGGAGTTGGGTCCCTGTCCACTCAGCGACAAAATCTGCTAGGACTTGGGATTTTATAGCTTTCCGAGGCTCATAGGTGATCCCGTCACCCATGAGCTCTATAGCCCATTTGGCAATCCTGCCATTAGCCTCACGGTTCTGAATCACTTCCCCCAGAGGGAAAGTTGACACTACTGTTGGGTATTTTAAACGCAAACAGAAAAATCCGCAAGCGCACGGATACCGATGTAGCCTTCACCCGGGAGTATTCCAGAGTATCGATTTTCCACAGGGAACGTGAGTGTACTAATTAAGATCCAAGATCGCCCAAAGATAACTATATAATTATTTTTGGTGGGAAGAGAGGAAGTTTCCTGAGAGTTCTCTAGTTGATCTAAGAATCAGGAATTACTTCAAGATTATCTATTTCGAGACATCAGAGCACTAACCACAGAAAGAGATGAGAAGGGGGCTAGGAAGGTCTGACTACGGTCCTACAAACACCGATCCGAACGAGGTGGAATACGTCGACCGTTAGGGCTGTCACTACCCTAAGGCTACCACAACAATCCGCAGGATTGGGTGCAATTCCAAGTAATTGCAAGACTAAACACCACGTCTAATCTATTAAGTACTACTCTAATGTTGCAAAGATTAGAGCACTTGAATCCAATAAATAACTTGAATGTAAATAAAAGTAATTAAAGAACTCAGGATTATGAATTGAAGAACCTGGAGAACAATGAAGAACGAACCAGTTGCTGCAAAAGTACAATGTTGAGGAACTAACTAGAACTAGAACTAGAGGAACTAGAACTAGAACTAGATGAACTAGAACTAGATCTAGATGAACTAGAGGTAGAACTAGAACAACTAGAGGGATCCTCTCTACTTGGATGAAGAATTGAAACCCTAGCTTTGATTCTGTAGAAGAGGTATGATCTCCAGGGGCCAGGGGGGTCTGGTTTTATAGTCCCTTCAAGTGAATCTGGGCCGTCGGATCAAACCGACATTGATCGTGTGGTTTTCCTTGAAGTATTAGGTCGGTGGAGCATGATCCCCGAAATTCACCCTGATTGGTCCAGGGGGGAGGGCGAGCGCCCAGTAAGGGAGGGCGGGCGCCCAGTGCCCGGCTCCGTTACGTCTCCCGTGGCTTCTGGAGTCTTCTAGATGCTAGAAAATTGCGCGGCACGTTAATATCTCTATGTAAACCCGACGTGTGGGCCTTTCTTCCATATTTCCTGATAACCCCCTGCAGAAATAGACAAACACCAAAACTTGTGGAATTCTGTCAGATAAAACCCTAAGTCCAGGTGTTGGTTGCATTTGGATCCTTTTCCATGATTAGTTGATGGTTAAATGTGAGCATTAAGGACCGTCAACAAGCTCCCCCAAGCTTAACCTTTGCTCGTCCCTGAGCAAAGCTAAAATCAACAAGAAAACAGGGGTTACTTTTATGCCTCTTACTACAGTGTTTTTAAGTTATCACTAAGGTCTTAAGTGATTGAAAAACAGAACGATCAAGTCAAGCACTATGTCTCAAGTTCTTCTGTCTTACCTTTGTTCTGGAGTTTTTTTTTTAATAAGTCTGCAAAATAAAACTGAGGTATTTGCCTTCTTCTCGAAAGATATATAAGTAGAGCTTTAAAAGTTTTAGCATACTTACTTTGCATTTTGCTATGTCAACGCTCGGAGTAAGGGAGAGGAATGTCATACTCCTAGATCAAGACCTTTGACCTTTTCGAAAAGTTTGTCATCTCTTACTGGCATATTGCTTATTAGAGGAACCATGGGCTATCATTTTTTTTTCTTCTTTTTTTTCTCTTTTTTTCAGTCTCTTTTTTTTCAAGTGGGTAACAAGTACCCCTAATTCTACTGTCGGACACATATCCATTTTTTCCACTCAGGTGGGTATCTTTGTACCCCTAATTCTACTTCGAACACTTGTCTATTTTTACCTCTCGTCTCACTCTTTTCTTTTTTTCGAGTCACATTTTTGCATAGTCCCATGCCTCTAACGCAATGATACTTCGGAAGAGTGAATCTTTTATATTTTTAAAACAAAAAGATCTTGATCTTGGGAGCATGATAATTCTCTCAACCAAAACTACAAGAATTAACAATGGCTTGAACAAAGCAAGTGCCCATAGTTTTAATATTTATATCTTATAAGACTCTAGGTATTATGATCTCATATATTTTTTTATGAATTTTTAGATTTTCAAAAGATAAAATCTCCAGAACTCTAGCAAAACTTGGAACAAGTTAAATAGTAGCTCAGACCTTCTCATATCATGTTTGTCAATTACCTAGACTTGAATCAAATTTTCTTTTTATTTTATTTAAAACTTAGGATTACACAAAACTATTGTATATTACTCAAAAGAAAAACTTTGTTTGGTTTCATGGTTATGCATTTTTTTTATTTCTGAATACTAGTAAATAAAACTAAGAAAGAAAAGTAATACTTATCTAGATACATCTGGGGGTGTGCCTCCCCCAAGCTGGATGTTGACATAGTCGTTCACTCTTGTGTCTTGCATGTTCGGTCTCACTCTTCTTAAGCCTCAAAATCCTGCACAACCCAAATAGACAACAAAACTCATGGAACATGTTGAGGGTTAGGTAATTGTCTAGAGCTTATGAGAGCTTAATATGAGAATTCTATGAACTCAATCACATCAAGTTCCTCTACCAGGTTATTTTGTGGCTCAAGATAGATTTTCAGTCGTTGACCATTTACCTTAAAAGTGTTACCTATGTCGTCTTGGATGGTAATGGCTCCATGAGTTGAAGTGTCAATAACCTTGTATGGTCCATCCCACTTACTTCGTAGCTTACCATGCCCAAAGAGCTTAACTCTTGAATTGAACAGTAGAACCTTATCTCCAGGCTTAAACTCCTTGTGCTTGATTCTCTTATCATGCCATCGTTTTGTTCTCTCTTTATAGATCCTTGAATTGTGGTAGGCTTTCTCTCTCCATTCTTCTAGCTCAGATAGTTGCATCAGACGATTCTCGCTAGCGAGGTGGAGATCCATGTTCCATTTCTTGAGTGCCCAATGAGCCTTAAACTCTACTTCCACAGGCAAATGACAAGTTTTTCCATACACAAGTTGATAAGGTGACATGCCTATGGGTGTTTTGAATGCAGTTCTATATGCCCAAAGTGCATCAGGAAGTTTGTCCTTCCACCCCTTACCCATCTCATCTACGGTCTTTTGTAAAATATTTTTGATTTGTTTGTTAGATGTTTCGGCTTGACCGCTAGTCTGAGGATGGTATGGTGTTGCGACGTTGTGTCGAACTCCATGATCGGCTAGGTACTTCCGGAAGATTTTGTCGATGAAGTGGGAACCTCCATCGCTTATAACTATCCGAGGTATACCAAAGCGAGGAAAGATTACTTCATGGAACATTCTCTTGGCATGTTTTGAATCAGCTGATCGACAAGGTAGGGCTTCTACCCATTTGGACACGTAGTCCACAGCTACTAAGATATACTCGCAATTCCCAGACATAGGGAATGGCCCCATGAAATCAATGCCCCATACATCGAAAAGTTCTACTTGAAGATTATTTGTGAGAGGCATTTCATTTCGTGAGTTAATATTCCCATGTTTTTGGCACCGGTGGCATCTCCTGACAAAGTCCTTTGTATCTTCATACATCGTTGGCCAGAAAAAACCACTTTGCCAAATTTTAGCATGTGTCCGAAATGCTCCATAGTGTCCTCCATATGGCGAGGCATAGCATCTTTCCATAATTTGAGTAGCCTCAGCCATAGGAACACACCTTCTTAAGAGTCCATCAGCGCAGACTCGGAAAAGATATGGCTCATCCCAAAGGTGGAAACGACTATCGTGAAGTAACTTCCTTTTGTTTGCACCAGGTGGGACATAGCCTTTTACTATAAAGTTTACGATGTCTGCGTACCATGGATCTGCATGTGTTATCTTAAGCAGGGTGTCATCCCTTAGGTAGTCATTTATGGGAAGCTCATCATGTGTTTCCTTATATTGAAGCCTAGACAAGTGGTCGGCTACAGAATTCTCAACTCCCTTCCTATCTCGGATTTCTATGTCAAAGTCTTGGAGTAGAAGAATCCATCGAATTAGACGAGGCTTAGCATCTTTCTTAGTGAGGAGGTACTTGAGAGCAGCATGGTCTGAATAGATGATTATCTTCGCCCCCACTAAGTAAGATCTAAACTTGTCTATAGCAAAGACAACAGCTAAAAGCTCTTTTTCAGTTGTAGTGTAATTAAGCTGTGGTCCAAACAAGGTTTTGCTAGCGTAGGATATGGCATAGTGCTTTTTATCCTTGGTTTGTCCTAAAACGGCACCAACCGCAAAATCGCTAGCATCACACATGATCTCAAAAGGAAGATTCCAATCAGGTGGTTGGATAATTGGGGCTGAGATGAGTGCTTTCTTAAGAGTTTGAAAAGATTCATGACACTCATCACTAAAGATTAAAGGTGCATCCTTAGCTAAGAGACTAGTTAGGGGTCTAGCAATTTGAGAGAAGTTCTTGATAAAGCGTCTATAGAACCCTGCATGTCCCAAAAAGCTACGGATTCCTTTCACATTCGTGGGAGGTGGAAGTTTTGCAATAACTTCAATCTTTTCTTTGTCCACCTCTATACCACGTTCGGACACTTTATGTCCTAGCACTATTCCTTCCTGAACCATAAAATGGCATTTCTCCCAGTTCAGGATTAAGTGCTTTTCTTCACATCGCTGCAAGACTCTGTCTAAATTCTCCAAGCAATGATCAAAGGTTTTGCCATAGACGGTAAAATCATCCATGAAAACCTCCATGATCTTCTCAATCATGTCCGAGAAAATAGACATCATGCACCGTTGGAAAGAAGCTGGAGCATTGCACAATCCGAACGACATTCGTCGGTATGCATAAGTTCCATATGGGCATGTAAAGGTAGTCTTTTCTTGGTCATCTGGGTGGATTGGGATTTGGTGATACCCAGAATAACCATCAAGTAAACAAAAGAAAGAGTGGTTTGCAAGCCGTTCCAACATTTCATCAATGAAGGGTAACAGAAAGTGATCTTTCTTTGTAGCCCTATTGAGTTTTCGATAGTCAATACACATACGCCACCCAGTGACAATTCGTTGAGGGATGAGTTCATTTTTCTCATTCCTAACGACCGTCATTTCTCCTTTCTTTGGCACAACTTGGACAGGGCTAACCCACTCACTATGTGGCACAGGATAAATAATCCCAGCACGATAGAGTTTGAGGACCTCTTTCTTAACAACCTCTCGCATAGCATTGTTAAGTCTCCGTTGTGGTTCCCTTGAAGGTGTAGAATTGGGATCAATAGGGATACGATGAGTGCAGAGAATGGGACTAATGCCCGTGAGATCCTCGAGAGAGTAGCCAGAAGCTGATCTATGTCTTTCAAGAACAGTGACAAGTTGTTGTGTTTCATAATCGGAAAGCTTGTCACTGATAATTACTGGAGTATTTGAGTTGTTGTGCAAGAAGACATATCTAAGGCCAGAAGGAAGAGGTTTTAATTCTATCGAAGGAGGTGAAGGTAGTTCATTTTTGTCTAGCTCAACGGGTTCTACCAACTCTTCTTCTTCTTGAACAAAGTGTTCATGATTAAAGAATGGTTGGGTCATCTCCTCTTGAGTCACCATTAAGACCTCCTCAATAGGATCTGGGTCAAGTTTGGGTTCCATTATCGTGTTAATTGATCTAGCAAGAGGAACAACAATAGTGGAATTCCCAACCTTGAAGTCTAAATGACCTCGTTGTGGTTGTTCCTGTAGAAGTTTCATGATTGGTCTGCCAATCAAGAGAGGAATCTCTGGTATGTCAAAAATGTGAAAGTCTAGACATATTCCAGAGTCCTTGATTCTAACAGAAACTGCCTTAATACCCCATGGCTTTCTAAAATTAATCCAGATGGATTTTGTAAAAGTTTTTGAGATGGGGTTATGGACTCATTGGGATAAAGAGTGTCAGCTAACTCCTTGGAAATAACATTTATCCCAACATATGGACTGTAGTGGACCTTCCTAGGGGACCTTCTAATTTGGCACAGAAGAATGGTTGAAGGAGTGATGATTCGAGCTACCTCAGGAGACAGCTCTGCTTCTGTTAGCCATTCATAACTCAGAATAGCCGAAAGGCTTTTGATGTGTTCTATGTCAACAGATTCTACTCTTAGAACAGATTGAGTGGTCCTTACTAGAGGTCGTGTTTGGATAGGAAAATTCGAGGTGTTTCCATAATCTTCAAAAAGATCTTCCTCGAATTCAAAGGGATGCTCTAAAGGTGGTGGTTCATCATCCTTTAGTTGGTTTTGCATTCCCTTATCAGGAGGTTTCTCTACAACCAAATTAATAGGTGGGTCAGGTGGAATTTCTAACTCGGTTGCAAGTTCCTCATCTTTTGGTTTAGGATCAGGCTCGACTTCTTCTTCTTCTTCAGGAAACTCATCATAAATGCCTGTGTAAGGGGTATTTTCAAGGATTCTCTCTAGGATAGCTCTCCCCTCATCTGTGAGTTTGTGTGTGAATGAGCCTCCTGAAGCAATGTCGAGGTGAAGAGCAGCTTCCTTGCTTAGACCACGATAAAAGTGGTAGTACAGTACATGGTCAGGCAGGGAAAGGTTTGGACCAGAATTGGTAAGGCTTGTGAACCTAGCCCAAGCTGCTCCTAAAGTTTCCTTCTCTCTTTGTTTGAATGTAAGAATTTCAATTCTAAGGTCAGCAATTCGAAAAAGTGGGAAGAAAGCGAGACAAAAGTTGTCCCGAAGTTCATCCCAATTTCCATTAACGCCTCCTACAGAATGAGCATACCACTTCTTTGCTCTTCCCAAAAGGGAGAACGGAAATAATTTCCATTTAAGGGTTTCTTGTGTCATGCCAGAAATAGATCGGCAAGAGCACAACTGCTCGAATTCTCTAAGGTGGGTGTATGGATCTTCATCTACTTGCCGGGAGAAGGGTTGCTCTTGAATCATGGCTATTAGATTAGGGCCGAGGTCGTAGCCATCTGTAAGAATTGGATGTGATGATGGTGGTGGCTCTAATAACTCGCCCTTTGGAGCAAAGAATTTATAGATAGGAGTGAAATCCATGTGGTGTGGTGAAAATGGTAAGGTGAGTGTGGTAAAAGGGAAAAGAAAAAGGATACACGGACGACTTGGTTCGAAACTAGCACAGCTACCGTTCCCCGGCAACGGCGCCAGAAAGCTTGTTGGGTATTTTAAACGCAAACAGAAAAATCCGCAAGCGCACGGATACCGATGTAGCCTTCACCCGGGAGTATTCCAGAGTATCGATTTTCCACAGGGAACGTGAGTGTACTAATTAAGATCCAAGATCGCCCAAAGATAACTATATAATTATTTTTGGTGGGAAGAGAGGAAGTTTCCTGAGAGTTCTCTAGTTGATCTAAGAATCAAGAATTACTTCAAGATTATCTATTTTGGGACATCAGAGCACTAACCACAGAAAGAGATGAGAAGGGGGCTAGGAAGGTCTGACTACGGTCCTACAAACACCGATCCGAACGAGGTGGAATACGTCGACCGTTAGGGCTGTCACTACCCTAAGGCTACCACAACAATCCGCAGGATTGGGTGCAATTCCAAGTAATTGCAAGACTAAACACCACGTCTAATCTATTAAGTACTACTCTAATGTTGCAAAGATTAGAGCACTTGATGCAAGCGGGAATCCAATAAATAACTTGAATGTAAATAAAAGTAATTAAAGAACTCAGGATTATGAATTGAAGAACCAGGAGAACAATGAAGAACGAACCAGTTGCTGCAAAAGTACAATGTTGAGGAAGATCCGACAGATCCGGCTCCTCCTCCGCTCTCCTCTTCTCTCTCCTTATTTTCTAGATTACAACTAGAACTAACTAGAACTAGAACTAGAGGAACTAGAACTAGAACTAGATGAACTAGAACTAGATCTAGATGAACTAGAGGTAGAACTAGAAGAACTAGAGGGATCCTCTCTACTTGGATGAAGAATTGAAACCCTAGCTTTGATTCTGTAGAAGAGGTATGATCTCCAGGGGCCAGGGGGGTTTGGTTTTATAGTCCCTTCAAGTGAATCTGGGCCGTCGGATCAAACCGACATTGATCGTGTGGTTTTCCTTGAAGTATTAGGTCGGTGGAGCATGATCCCCGAAATTCACCCTGATTGGTCCAGGGGGGAGGGCGGGCGCCCAGTAAGGGAGGGCGGGCGCCCAGTGCCCAGCTCCGTTACGTCTCCCGTTCGCTCCCATGGCTTCTGGAGTCTTCTAGATGCTAGAAAATTGCGCGGCACGTTAATATCTCTATGTAAACCCGACGTGTGGGCCTTTCTTCCATATTTCCTGATAACCCCCTGCAGAAATAGACAAACACCAAAACTTGTGGAATTCTGTCAGATAAAACCCTAAGTCCAGGTGTTGGTTGCATTTGGATCCTTTTCCATGATTAGTTGATGGTTAAATGTGAGCATTAAGGACCGTCAACAACTACCGAGAGCGGATGAGACTCAAAATAATGGCGGAGCTTGCGTCGGGCCAAGACCACTACGTAGAGTAGTTTTTGGATTTGGGGGTATCGGGTCTTTGTGTCAGACAGTACTTCACTGATGAAGTACACCGGTCTTTGGACCGGTAGGACGTGCCCTTCTTCCTTCCTTTCGACCACGATAGCTGCGCTGGCCACCTGATCAGTGGCTGCGACATAGAGAAGCAGTGGTTCCCCCTCGGTGGGGGGCACTAGGATGGGAGCACTACTAGAAATGTGCTAATCTGTGACGATGCAGTAGTGACGATCAATACTTTCGTCACCAATTGAGAGCATTCTATGACGAAATGTTCAGGTTCGTCATTAGTAACAAGTGACGTAGCTTTGGCACAAAGAATAATGACGAAATGAAAAGGATCGTCATAACAACAAAACTAAATCGTCATTGATTGTTTGGCTCCTGTACCACCTCGAGTCGTGGTCCCACCAGCGGGTCCCACCTGAAGGACGTGGTGGAGTTGTCACACCAGCGGGACCCATGACGAGGACGTGGCGCCGTGGCCCACCAGCGGTTCCCAGGCGATGCGTTCCCAGCAGCTGTGATGGCATTGTACTGTGCTTCCTATAAAAATTTTTTAGCTCAAGGCTTAGCTGGACAGGACAGGGCATATTCAATTTAGTTGGATAGGACATGGCAAATGCAAACTGAATTGGACATATTTCATCCACATTGGTGACAACAACAAAGACATTCACATTAAATTCAAACTCAAACACACATTCAGATTTGGGCTCACATTCAGATTCATGAACAAACTCATATATATATATTCACATTTGACCAGGGAACTCAATCCCATTGATCAGTTACAATCTACATAATTTACAACAGTGGGAACTCTATTTACATATTTCACAGCTACAATGCATTCTTTGCATTCAGTTGCTACACGGTCTCAGTAAACTTTAGGTCACCAGGTCCATCATCTAGCCTTGTCTGTAGCGTCATCTCTCTATTGTCCCTATCCCGGTCCACAATCCTAGCATCAAGCACAGCCACACCGTTTGGCGCCTCTCCATAGAATTCCTGAAATGGGCAATAATAGAATACTTTCAGCAGTCAAATATGACAGAGCTATGTAAGATAAAACTGACCATCCAAGCATACACAAGACATACACATATGCATGGTTTTTAAGGTCTGCTACAAAAAGAAAGCAAATCTGCAAATAGAAAAAAACAACACAGCAACTACTAACAATACATCTTGCTGACAGAGACTGACTAGTACAATTGCAGTATCACAAATGCTAACTACTAATGCATTCGTCAATTTCAGAAAACTAATTCAACACAGAGGCAATAACAAGATGGATGGTTGTTGTCTGGCAGAGATGGTCACTGGGTTCCAGGGTTCAGCATACGGCACCAGCCAGCGGCGCCCGGAGGGCAGTGCCGAGGGCCAGAGGTCACCGGCTAGGGTGTCCGCAACACGAACTCCCCCTCCACAACACGGGCGCCGGCGGCGCCGAGGATCCAGACACGGGCGCGGGCGCCGAGGTCCTCCCAGACGGCGCGCGCCACGGCAGCGTCGGGGGACTCGCCGGGCCGCTTATTCTCGGACACCGGCGCCGGCGGCGCCGAGGATCCAGACGCGGGCGCGGGCGCCGAGGTCCTCCCAGACGGCGCGCGCCACGGCAGTGTCGGGGGACTCGCCGGGCTGCATATTCTCGGACACTGGCTGTGGCAAATCGAGGGATTGGACGGTGGTTTTGGCTGGGGAGCACACGACGGAACATTTGAGTATTCTCCTTAGCACTTGGGTTCAGATCCTTTGATAGCTTTATCTAAAATTAGACTGGAGTATAACCAAAAATACTTTAGTGGTGCAGCGGCAAGGACCTTCGAGATTCAACCCAAGCTCTTGGGTTCGATCCCTGCTGTAGCCAATTTTTTATATGCCAACATTTTTTTTATTTTCCAACATTTTTTGTTTTTTATTTTACAACATTTTTTGTTTTATTTTTGTCTATATGGTCCACTTTTTCGTAGATGTTTAATTTGTATATTATTGCTTCTAGTTACAAAAAGGTTTGAAATGATTTTGAGAAAAAATGGACATGCACTAATATTGCTTCTCAAATATATCATTGGCACTGTTCACGCTTGTACAAGATGTATACCACCACCTTGTCGGAATCATTTTAAATTTTTATGGGATGTTTATGGAGCCAAACTATGACGTTGTGTGCATCTATGTGATTTTCTAACCAAGTTTTCCTATTATTATAATTTTTGTTGGAATAGTGAAGCATAAATGTTAACATACCCTAAAGTAGCTAAAAAACTAAAACTTACATGGACACCTCACTTTGGTGTATAATGCTGCCAAATTTTTTTTATCTAACTATGAGAAAGTGGTCATGAACATCCTCACAAGGGGATACATGTCTCACATATGGCCCTGTCACTAGGTGAGAGTTGTTCATGCTTGTACAAGATGTATAACAACACCTTGTAGGAATCATTTAAAATTTTTATGGAATGTTTATGGAGCCAAACTATGATATAGTATAAATCATTAAGCAAAAATATAGTATAAATTAAATAAAGATATGGCAAAAAAACAAACATACAAAAATAGAAAATAATAAACACAAAGAAGTCTAAAAACAAAAAAAATATTAGCTCCCAACCGGCTCGAACCCAGGAGCTCATGGACATACTCAAACTGCCTTACCACTGTGATACTCATGTGTTTTTGTTAGTTCTCGTGCGGTGTTTTAGTTAAACGATAGAAGGGAGCGCCTAAAAGTACTGGAGGGAGCGCCGTAATACATTTGCTCGCGTGATCCCGAATAAAAAACACGCGCCAAAATGCATTCCCCGTGATCCTGAAAAAAAAAGCCGCCAAAATCACCGCTGCTTATCCTGTTTCCCCCACTCCCTCGTCACCCCTCAGCCTATTCCCCTCATTTCTACAACCCCAAACCCTAGACGCCGCCGCCAAAGAAAACTGCCTTCGCCAATCTCCGCCGCCGCCCACGAGCTCTGCCGCCATCAGTCACCGCATCCACATCTCCGCCGCGGGTTTTGGGTCCTCGTCCTGGACGATGGTGACAGCCACGAGCTGACGCCCACCAACGATGTCCACTAGGTGACGACCACCACTGACAACCACCTCGTGTACATCCGCAATGGTGGCAACCAGGAGTGGAGGTAGTAAGAGAGTGGCACAACAAGAACAAGGTAACCATTTGGCGATTTGTCTTCCTAGATTTGCCCAGATTTTACTCTGCAGTTTGTTTCTTGCACTGAACTGCTAGATGCAGTGTTCGATCATGTCCCCAAAATCAATGTACTTGTCCCAAACTGTCACTGAACTGAACGTACATGTCCCCAAATTGATGATGCAGTTATTTTCTTGAACTTAACTGATAGATGCAGAGTTTCTTGCTTTGTCTTTCTTTCAATGGCACTGAACGTATATGTCCCCAAACTGAACTGAAAAAATAGTGCAGATAGGTATATATGCAAAATTGGATTATGGAATGAGTTCAGGTGGGGCTCTTTTCCTGTGCTTAAATTATCAGGAGAATGATTGGTAAGCAATAGTAGCATCTCACACCTCTTGGTCTTGATGTTCCAACACCAAGATGGGCTCTTTTGGCACTTTCAAAATGATTAGGTTCTGATCCCAGCCAGCGCTCCCCATTTGTTCGAGGAAGTCAGTAAATCCATTCTCTAATGCAACTAGGAAGTCAGTAAACTGAACTGACATGCTTGTGTGCCGACTCCTGAAAATACAGTGAAGCAGATAGTGTTATCAATTTGATCTTGTGCCCAGCTATTTCAATGCCGTTTCAGCAGCAGATTACCTTGAAAGTAACTAGAAATGTTGCCTCCCTTGATCCAAACTGCTCAAAGGAGAGGATATACTTCTCATTCTTGTGCAACTTCAATAATCTATCCACCTGTTCAATAATTTAACAGATAAATGACATGCAGAATACACTCTTGCAGATTAAAGAGTGAATAGGTTTGAAAATTCATTGAGAAAGCGATACCAAATGAGTTCTGTTATGAATAATGTTTCAAAAAGCACTAGGCACTAGGCAGGCAGTTGGGCTCCTAGCGCCACGTCGTTTCTTGACATTTGTATTCTATGACTTCCTGTGGGTGGTTTGAGTAATTATGTGCTAAATAACAAAAATTAGTATATCAGAAACCATGCAACCATGAGGTACTATGATTGCAGTTTGTCTTTCTTCATCTCTAATTTGTCCATTTATTTACATACATCATGTCCAAAACATCTCCGTGCAGAAAACAAATAGACAAAATGCCTAGGTGCTAGTCGAGGCAATGCAGCTCTACTTACCGCGGCTTAGGCATAGCTGGGCATTTCCTTTTTAAATAGAGATTACAAAATATCCAAGAGAACTGCAACTGACCATTAGCTCCTGGATACATGCTTGCTGCAGCCTGCTGGTTTTTCCTACCTCTTCTCTAATTAGCTTCTAACCATACTAATATATACAATTTGCTTGCTCTTAGAAGAACCTCCAAAATTTGATTATGAGAGGAGGCGGGATGAACACGTGGCAAAGAATGATGCAATGTTGGCAGCGCTTGGACTGAAAACAATAGCTGCTGAAATTAGTAACTCTTTACCACAATCTGCAAATGACAAGGGGAAAAAATCAGCAAACAAGAAAACAAGTAGTGAGGGTTCGGATACATCGGAGTATCTCCTTGAAAATGATGATCAAGGAGATAGTGATGATGATGAAACTGAATCTGTTGTGCGGCCACAACCCACTAAGGTTTTTAGATGTATGCCCTTGCTTTCTATATACATGTTCTTTCTTTCAATTCACTTCACTAATATATGCCAATTCTTACTAATGCACGTGGCTTACTTGATTTTTTTTACACAGTCCCCTCCAGGGTATAGTCGGAAAATCATCACTCGGAGGATTAAAAAGGCTTCAGGTCCCAACATGCCGCCAGGAGGTAGGTCTGGTAAGAGAGTGAGGGCACCGGAAGGTTCACAGCTGGAACCTCCTAGTGCCCAGTTAAGATCATCAAAAAGGCTTCAACTGTCAGCGATAGATGGTCAGCCTGCAGAGGAAGGCAATGGATCAGCTGGTGCAGTGCAAGGCAATGGAGCTGGTGCCCAACAAGGCAATGGAGCTGGTGGTGATGACATTGCAGCCGCAGAGAATGACAATGGAGCTGCTGATCAAGACATGGCAACTGTACATGAAGATAATGTAGCTGCAGAGGATGACACTCAAGGCAAGTCATAATTTCTTAGTCATTCCAATATGCCATCTCTTTGGCTGATTTGCATGACACTAAAGCATCTAAAAGCATTTTCTGTTTTGTAGCTCCTGCACAGCGACGCCCAAGGGATCCCAGGCCACCCACCAAGGGAGCATACTTGGACAAGATGACAAAAGCTATGGGACATAGACTGCCCATAGCTGTTGCTCCAGGCAAAAGAAGGCCTCATGAACCTGTTCAAGCAGCCAAGTTTGCATCTGAGTCTGGTGTCCTCATTCGGGACAACGTTCCTATCCTACCTCATTGGAAGAACTACAAGAACGATGAAAAATATTACAACGAGTTTGTGTCAAAGCTTTGCGTAAGTGCCTTGCTGTTTTTGTATGGTTGACATGTATATCTTCTTAACCTGAAATCATCCAGTAAATGTGGAATTGTCATATGACTAGGGGCGCTTGGCCATAAACAAAACGGACGAGCCAACCAAGAAAGCTTGCACCGATATGCTGCGCTCTTCGGTGCGACAAATGCGCTATCGGCTGAAGAAAAAGTACTTCAATGGTGTGCCTGCAAATGAGGTTCGGACATCTTCTCCAGTTTCATGCATGTCTGATGATGAGTGGAATGCACTGACTGCAAAGTGGAAAAATCCAAAGAACATGGTACGGGTGTCTTGTCTTCTTTCTCATTTAGTTTCCAGTGGATCTTATCATTTTTAACCTGTGATTCATCTGACATGTCATTCTCCTTTAGGAAACAAGTGAAAAGAACAAGACTAATCGCAGTAAAGTCAAGTATCATCAGACTACCGGCTCTCGTAGCTATGTGGCACACTTGCATGCATATGTAAGTAAAGAGTACCTTGTACATAGTTGCACTAAACAACTTATTCTACATTTGATCTCACAAACCTTTGCTGTAATTGAATTATCTTTGAAATAGAAGAAGCAAAGTAACAATGCAGAACCAAGCACTCACCAAAATGAAGAACTTGATGTGGTGGAGGCCTTCAAGACCTGCCATACCAGCTCCAAAAAAGGTCTTGATGAATCAGCAAGAGAGGCACTTGTAAGTCTAACTAGCTCAATCCTATGGTTCCTTTAATTTCTTCAGCTGAGTTTGTTTCTTGTGGTTCATGGTGATGCACACAATCAGTAATGACATGTCTAGGTACCCATAATTGGTCAATAAATTACCTTAGCTAGGTAATGTTACTGCCTTTTCTAGTGATTTTGATCCAGGTTGTTTTCAGTAGTATACCTACAGTTTTGCTTTTCTGTGAAAGATGTCCTACCAGACTGCTACTCTTGCAATTTGAATGGTACTCAGTAAACAATAGGTACTTGTATGTTTAGGCAAGCCAACTGAAATGGCAATGCAGAAAATCTTCATTCCATTTATAAACTTTTAATTAAAAGTCATGGTTTTGAGTCTATTTTGGACACACTAAACCTTTGATCTTGTTGTTGGTAATCTGAACTTAGAGTCTACGAGATATGATACATAATTCAGTCCTCTAAACTCAGGAAAGTAATGTGCCTGTGTCTAGTTCAACAGGTAATTATTGTTTGAAAATTTAGATGTTGACAACAAATGAGATAGTTGCAGATTCCTAGTGCTAATATAATATCCTTCTATTAACTGTGTTTCGTTAACACTTGAGGGATGTTGACTGAAAATGAGATAGCATAGAACTGAGAACAATCTGCACTTTGTTTCCACATGCTAAGGTGATGCCTGATTGTTTCATTGGACACTAGTTGTTAGTAAGAACCAAACTACAGTTTACATAATGTTCCACATAATTAATCATTTAATTTGTACTTCATTCTGTCCATGTTGATAGGTTTCCTTCTACCTATGTAGCACACAACTTGTTGTCTATATTCTTTAAAATACATCTTATGATATTTGCACCTAACTTTAATGCAATACATGTATGAACTAAAAATAGCTCATTGTTCTTTCAGTCCAACATGGAAGCTTTGAGGGCAGCCCCTGTTGATGAAGGTGAGACAGCAGTTTCTAGTGTGCAGGTTGTGTCCCAGGCCCTCCCCAAGAACAGCTCGAACAGTTTCCTCAAGAATATTGGCATCAAACCAACGACATCGTCTAAGTCTGCAGCATTGAATGAAAGCGACCTTCGGGAGCAACTAGCAGCTGAAGCTAGAGCTGTTGTACAGGGTGAACTCGATGCTCTCCAGAAGAAAAGTGAAGAAGCTGATGAAAAGCTCGAGAGGCAACAAAAGGAGATGGAGGAGATGAGGAAGCAGATAGAGATAAACCAGAAGGAATTGCAGGAGACCAATGTGCTGCTCAGGCGTATGTTGTCCCTCAACAACGCTTCGACATGAACCGTTGCTGATGTTGTGTGCTACCAAGCAGTATGTGTTGCTGCTGCTGGTGCTTGGCAAGGGGTCAAAGTTGTTGGCTGATTTTGCTTAGGCTAAAACCTATGATGTTGATGCTTGGCATCTTTATATTATTAGTTGTGTTGTTGATGTGAACTGAGATCAAAGTAGAACCTGGAATGTGATGTCAATAGTAATACATGAATTGAGTTTAGTAGTGTTGAGTCAGTTTTATGATGACTGGAATGCTGGATCTGTTGAACCATTTGGTCATTTTAATATTATTTGCATTTTGTAAAAATATTAGCATTTGCACCTGTGATGAAAATTCTGGGTTATTTGACGTTATTGCAATGTGATCAGTGACAAAATTTCTGGGTTCTGTGACCTTAATGTTATTTTAATCTGTGATGAAACTTCTCCATTCTGTGACGAAATGTAAACCACTCCCAGCAAGCCACGTGGATTAATCACAGCGTGCCACGTCATCTGCCACGTGGTGTTCTTCAGCGGCCACGTCAGCTGCCACATGGAGAGCCACGTAACCTGCCACGTGGCCGTGCCACGTGTGCAAGACACGTCAGCTGCCAGCGTGGCAAACGGCGTTTGGGAGCCTCACAGAGCACCAAGCTATGACGAAATAGAGCCTCATCTGTGACGCAATGAGTTCGTCACTGAATGAGTATCAATCGATGACAACTGCCATTTCGTCATTGAATGAATATCATTCAGTGACAAAAATCACCATTTCGTCACCTTGGTTAATCAATGACGCTCATTCCATGACGAACAGTTTTTCGTCACAAGTTCGTCATAGATGAAATTCAGTGACGATTTTTGAGTCTTCGATGACGAAAGTATAGCGTCATTGATTAGCACTTCCCTAGTAGTGGAGGGTTGGTGAGCAGAGTCTTGAGCTTGTCAAAGGCTTCCTGGGCCTCGGGGGTCCAGGAAAAATGCTCGGATTTCCTAAGTAACCTATACAGAGGTAGTCCTTTCTCCCCGAGACGAGAGTTGAAACGACTTAGGGAAGCTAGACACCCCATGACTCTCTGTACTCCCTTTAGGTTACGAATTGGGCCCATGTTTGCGATGGCCGAGACCTTTTCTGGGTTGGCCTCGGTCCCTCGCTCAGACACAATAAACTCGAGGAGCATGCCTCGGGGAACCCCGAAAACGCATTTTTCGGGGTTGAGTCTGATCCCTTTTGCCCTGAGGCATTGGAATGTTTCATCCAGGTCAGCAACTAGGCCGCTTGCTTTCCTGGATTTGACAACAATGTCGTCTACATAAGCCTCTACCGTTCTGCCTATGAGGTCCCCAAAGACCTGGAGCATACATCGCTTGTATGTAGCCCCCACGTTCTTAAGGCCGAAAGGCATGGTTACGTAACAATACATTCCGAAAGGGGTGATGAAAGAAGTCACGAGCTGGTCGGACTCTTTCATCTTGATTTGGTGGTAACCGGAATAAGCATCAAGAAAAGATAAAATTTCACATCCCACGGTGGAGTCAACTATCTGATCAATACGAGGTAATGGAAAGGGGTTCTTAGGACATACTTTATTTGAACTAGTATAGTCTACACACATCCTAAACATCCCATTTTTCTTTTTGACTAGTACAGGGTTAGCTAACCACTCAGGATGGAATACCTCCTTGATGAATCCGGCCGCCAGTAGCTTGTGGATCTCCTCCCCGATGGCCCGGCGCTTCTCTTCGTCGAATCGGCGCAGGCGTTGCTTTATGGGCTTGGAGCCGGCTTGGATGTCCAAGGAGTGCTCAGCGGCTTCCCTTGGTATGCCAGGCATGTCCGAGGGACTCCACGCAAATATGTCAGCATTTGCGCGGAGAAAGTCGACGAGCACTACTTCCTATTTGGGGTCGAGGCTGGAGCTGATCCTCAATGCCCTACCCTCAGAGGTTCCGGGGTCGAGGAAGACTAGCATGGTCTCCTCCACCAGCTCGAAGCTCCGGGCGTGACGCTTGGGGTCGGGGATGTCCTGGTCGCAGTCGCCGAGGCCGGTGAGGATTGCCAGAGACTCAGCCAGAGCCTCGGCCTGCTCAACGCACTCGACATCGCACTGATAGGCGTGCTGACTGGTCGTGCTGACGGTGATGATGCCTTTTGGCCCTGGCATCTTGAGCTTGAGGTAGGTGTAGTTGGGGACGGCCATGAACTTGGCGTAGCATGGTCGTCCCAGGATCGCGTGGTAGGTTCCTGGGAACCCAACCACGTCGAAAGTGAGAACCTCCCGTCTGAAGTTATCGGGGTTCCAAAGCAGATGGGCAGATCAATCTGCCCGAGGGGGGTGGGCACGATGTCCCGGCACCACTCCGTGGAATGGTGCTGTGTCGTTCCTCAGCCGGGACTTGCTGATCTCCATGAGGGCCAGAGTCTCGGCGCAAAGGATGTTGAGGCCACTGCCGCCGTCCATCAGCACCTTGGTGAGACGAGTCTCGGCGATGATGGGGTCGACGATCAAGGGATAGCTCCCTGGATTGGGGATCCGATCCGGATGATCCTGTCGGTCGAAACTGATCGCGCTCTCGGACCACTTGAGGTACGAGGGCGTGGCTGTGCTGACTGCGCAAATTTCTCGGAGTTCGCGTTTCCTCTGACTCACGGTGAGGCGAGCCGCACGTCCCCCAAAGATCAAGAGGCAGTTCTTGACCTTGGGGAAGCCTTCCCCCTAAGGGTCGTCGTCCTTGGGGGGCTCTTCAGCGCCCTCCTTGGTTATGATGTCGGTATAATACCGACGCAGGACAGTGCACTCCTCAAGGGTGTGCTTGGTTGGTCCCCTGTGATAGGGGCACGGCTTCTTCAACATCTCGTCAAAGAGACTAGGGCCAGCAGGAGCCCGCTTGGGGTTCTTGCGGTCTGCCGCGGCAACTAGGTTGTCGTCCGACTAACCCTGCTTCCCCTTGCGACCCTTCTTCTTCTTCTTGGGGTCGCGTGAGCCCGAGACCTCGGTGGCCTCGGCCTTCTGTTTCCCCTTGGCTGCGTCGTCGGAGAAAATGGCACCAACTGCCTCTTCACCTGAGCCAAAGTTGGTGGTGATGTTGAGCAGCTGGCTGTTGCTCGTGGGGGTCTTGCGACCGAGCTCGTGTACTAGCTCCTTGCAGGTGGTACCGGAGATGAAGGCTCCGATGACGTCGGAGTCCGTGATGTTGGGGAGCTCGGTGCACTGCTTGGAGAATCGCCTGATGAAGTCTCAGAGGGACTCATCGGGCTTCTGCCGGCAGCTCATGAGGTCCCAGGAGTTTCCAGGGCGCACATATGTGCCCTGGAAGTTCCCGACGAAGATCTTGACCAGGTCGGCCCAGTCATGGATCATGCGCTTAGGGGGATGCTCGAGCCATGCTCTGGCTGTATCGGCCAGGTGCAGTGGGAGGTTGCGGATGATGAGCAGGTCATCGTATGCTCCACCTAGCTGACACGCTAGGCGGTAATCCGCCAGCCAGAGCTCAGGGTTGGTTTCTCCTGAGTACTTGGTGAGGTTGGCGGGCTGTCGGAATCGCGCTGGGAACTTGGCCCTGCGTATGGCCTCGCTGAAGACGCGCGGGCCCGGAGGCTCTGGCGACGTGCTGCGGTCGTGGTCGGGGTCGTATCTTCTGCCTCGGCGCGGTCGATAGCGTCAGGACTCCGCCTCTTTCCTATCACGCCGTCTGGCCTCGAGGGTGGCCCGGATGTCTACGTCAGCCCCGACGCGCTCGTGGACAGATGGGGCCCTGTTGCCCCCTTGCGAGTTAGGGGGCGGCGAACCCTGCACCGTTGGTGCCTTGTTAGGACGGGGTCGGTCCCCTTAGCATCTCTTGCCGTGGGACTGTGATGCAGAACTTTCTGCGTTCTGCACCACAGCCTGCTCCAGGAGACCACGTAGCCCCTGGCGCACTCTTCTCCCCTCAGGAGTCGACGGCTCAGGCATTGCCCTGAGGAGGAGTGCGGCAGCCATCACGTTCTGGCTGGCCGTGCTGAAGACCGGGGGGTTTTCACCCCCTTCGTCCTCGATGATGCGGCGGTTGACGTCCCGGGCGCGGCGTCTAGCTTCACCCCCGTCCCCGCGGCCGGATGGGTCTTGGACCAGGGTCTCGCGGAGTTGGCGGAGGCGTACGCGCTCCTCTTCGAGCCTGGCCTCCAGCTTGTTGAGCTGCTCGAGGTCAGGGCGTTGTCCTCCTACGGGAGCTGGTGCTACTCCGCGGGCTCCAGGATGAGCCCCAAGAGTCGGGTTGAGAGGTGGAGTGGCGTTCCCCTGCCTAGAGGGTCCTGCACCCCCTTGAGCATTGTGGGGCGCTCCTCCGACCTCAAGGTTGAAGCACTCTCGTGACGGATCATAGCCGCCGTCGTCGGAGTCGGAGTAACCGAGGCAATAGTTGCTGGCCTCCAAGAAGCGCATGAAAGTTTTCGGGTCGCCACACCCGGAAAAGTCAGCGCCGGCCCACTCGTCATCGCCTGAGGTGGGATCCTCTGGGTACGACGAAACGGGCGGTGTAGCGATGAGGTCTAGGGTAGATCTCAAGTGGTGCCCTGGAAGATCCACGTACGCACTTAACGAAGTGCTCACGGAAGAGGCGTAAGTGGCAGCTGCGTTCCTGAGCCCGAAAGGGAGCTCGGGAGGTGCCGCTGTCTCTCCTCCATCCGTAGGTGGAGGGGGACAAGATGATGAGGCCCCTTTGTCCCCCTTCTGGGGAGCGGGCGGGAGCCGTGCCTTCCCCTCTGATCGGGGCGGAACAAGTGGTCGTGATGATCCCCTGTTGGTCCGTGGAGCGGAGCTTGATGCTCCGCGGGCCCTTCCTCTAGCGCGTGTCGGGCCAGAGGAGTGGGCGATCTGGTGAGGAATATGCGAGAGGAGGGCCGGGCGGACCCTTGCCTCAGTGGTAGGGTCAGAGATCCTAGACCTTTGACGCCCCCTCTGGGCACCCCCCGCATGGTGCCCCGAGCGCCTCCCACGCACTAACTGTGGTGGGATTGGCTCGGGACGAGACTCAGCGTCACCACGTGGTGGGAGGAGGACCATGTCATAGCCGGAGCTGAGCGATATGAACTCCAAGCTCCCAAACATCATGATGGTGCCGAGGCGGAGTGGGAGGAATCCGTCTGCCATCCAGGCTTTCCCCAGTAGGAGAAGGTGAATGCCACGCAAAAGGCCCCTACCTGGCGCGCCAACTGTCGGCGTCTAGACTCGTGGTCTAGACACAAACGAGTATAAGTATGCATGACTACCTAAGCCCGGATGGTGATGCAAGTGGAACACAGAGAATTTATACTGGTTCGGGCCAAAGATGCTGGTCTCGGCTTTGTGTGATGGACAGAATGCTGGTTTTTACTCTATGAGTGAACTAGCTTGGGGTTGTTAAGTGTGTGTGTTACGTGGCTGAACTTGTTCGTGGACCTTGTCTTGGTCGTGAGCCCTGGCTCCCCTTTTATAGCCTCAAGCGGAGGCAGGTATTTACATGAGGGTTTGGAGATTTCCTCTGCTGAGTGGAGGAGTAACAGTCCCGACCCTGTAGGAGCTTGCCCATCCCGTCCTTGAAGTATGGTTGACAGCATGGTTGCTCCTGTGGGGGGTTGCTAAGCCCTGTTGGAGTCGTGGGGGTCGGATTGGCGATACTGCAGTCTGTCATGTTAACAGTGGGAAAAGATAGCAAATAGTGATGCTGATTAACCTCCCCCATTCTCCTTTCACTGTTAGGCGGTACACCACAGTGAAAGAGGTAAGGCTGCACAGTGAAAGAGGTAAGGCTGCAGTGACCAGGGTGGTTAGAACAGTCGCCACCTTGCCCTGCTGCGGTATGGGAGTCACCGCGCCTGTCACGTCATGGGTACGGGCGCCGTGCGTTGGAAACCTTGCCCTGATCCGGTGAAGCGGCGTTTGGCGCCCGAGCCCTGGATGGGTCGGACGAGACAGGACT
The DNA here is from genome assembly GCF_000003195.3 of Sorghum bicolor. Taxonomy (NCBI): domain Eukaryota; kingdom Viridiplantae; phylum Streptophyta; class Magnoliopsida; order Poales; family Poaceae; genus Sorghum; species Sorghum bicolor. Next base: position 11,871,594 of record NC_012879.2, on the reverse strand, counting down.
TACGCCTGAGGCCAAGGGGGTCGGGCGAGGCGGAACTTACGCCTGAGGCCAAGGGGGTCGGGCGAGGCGGTGTCTGCGTCCGAGCCCCGGGGGGTCGGGCGAGACGGAACTCGCGTCCGAGGCCAGTGGGGTCGGGCGAGCCGCGATTTGGGCCTGAGATCGAGGAGGCAGATGGGCTGAGGCCCGCGTCCTGGTGATTGTGGATGACTTGCTTTGTATTTTGCGATTTTTATTACTCTGATCTGGGTATCCCTTTTTATGGTACCCAACAAACATATTCTTGAATAAATTTTAGTTAGTCTCAACTCACTCCTTTAGCCCACGATATACTTTGTGTTGCCCTCGGCCATATATCTTAATATTTACTCCAAGAAAATAAACGAGCATGTATTCATGATTAATCATTACACATTCAACACATTACATGACTTTTAAGTTTTAACAAATACTCCATATAGAATTGTAGAATACATGCAAAAGATAAATTTGCAACACAATTTATAGACACACATTGGAACCAGCTATATATACATAGTAAATAAAAAGGCTTATAAGTATCGATTTATTCAAAGAGTTTATGTACGAACTTAAAAGTTTCAGAAGGCTTTGCCTACTCAGTGGGGTAGGAAGGCTCCATGGCTAGCCCACACATGCCCCTCTTGTCCGATATATCCTTCTCCATTCTCAGATAACCATTCTCGCCCCAAGTCGTGCCCCATGAGTTCTTCAGTAGCCAGTATTTAGTGCCATCACTGGTTTGTCCATAGCCAATGGCTGCAATCCCATGGTCCAGGTCGGTACCACATGAGCCGGTCATCACACCACCAGAGTAGAGCTGAAACGTCATATCTCCGCCGTCCACTGCCACCGACACGGGTTGGTTGGCCACGGCCTTCATCAGGGCAGCCTCATCATTTGCAGGCACATCCTCAAAGCCCTTGATGTTTGCAGCACTATTTGTTCCACTCTTGCACTTGCCATCTGTAGCTGTGTAAGGATAGCTAGACTCCGTGGTTAGGCCGCCATTCTTGATGATGAACTTGAAAGCATCGTCCATCAAACCACCTTCACAACCCTGGTCCTCACCATGGACATCGCAGTCCACTAACTCTTGTTCTGAGAGGGAGATGAGCTTGTCGGTGCTTATTTTCACGATGCCTTCTGTGGCAGCCACAGCCGAGAAAGCCCAACAACAACCTGCAATTAATTATTATGTTTGGACTTATGTTATTGCACTCTAGTTTACATCGTAATATGATAATATTCACAATAAGTGTATATGTGTCATCCTTTTCCTACTAAATGTACTTACCACATTGGCCTTGATCCTTGATGGGAGTGACGGCACCCTTGGTCCTCCAGTCGATGGACGCTGGAAGTGCATCGACGCTAACATTCTCATACCTAAATCCGGTAGGGACCTTCACGGGGCTAGGTTTGAAGCCCTTGTTAGTCTTGGTAGCTCTGAACTCATCGTTGGTGAGGTCGGCAAACTGGTTGACGCCGAGCCAGAACTTGCGGTTCCCACCAGCGTTGAATGACTCGATGAACTTAACATTAGCCTTGAACACCTCGAACCGCTGAGCCTTCTCGGTGGCGTCTTTGTAGACGCGGTTGTATTGCGCCATCCACTGCTCATGCCTCGCCACCATGGCTGAGTCATCGTTTAGGTCGCGAGCAGCAAGAGCAGCACCGCAGAACAAGGCGAGGCCGAGGATTGCCAAGATTGATCCCTTGAGGGTGGCCATGGACGATCAGGCCTGGGAATTTGGTTCCTGAGATACTATGCCTATTGAGTTGGTGGTTGAAGAGCTGGGTGGTACGGGTATGTATATATATAGCTACAGACGTGTACTATTCTTGTAGGTATGAAACAATACGGTACGGTGCTTATACGTTGTATTGTGTGGAAAGGGACAGGTACGTGGCCGTGAAGTATTGCCAGATGGTATAAATTATTTTACTTGTGCACCAGACGTGCAGTTGCGGCTCTGCACGGATTGCTGTGTTAAAGCATTATGCATAGATAATAGAGATTATAAGCGCCACATCTCAATATACAGGCATTCAATAACATATAGTATCAGCTAAAAATAGGAGAAAGTATATTAAGAGTACATGGTTAGTATAATACTCCTGGCTTTCATCCTTTAGTATTTAATAACGTTTGTAAGTTCATTTTGAACTAACCGGTAACAACAAGGAATGTCATCATCCGCAAAATAAAATAGGATCTCAAATCTAACAGTGGATGGTTCGTTGATACGTACCTCAAACCAGTCAATTTTATAAACATATACGGCGGCAAAGTAACATTACACTAGTAGAAACAGGCTCATAGCTGGCGCCTCCTTTTTATACCACAGGCGGTTCCAGTTACGACGCACCTATGGTTTAAATAGGGCGGTGTCAGAGATTTTCGGCCTATCACAGGCAGTTGACTTAAGCCAACAGCCAGTGTAAATGGAGCATTTACATTGGCGGTTGGCTTAAGTCAACCGCCTGAGGAAACAATTTAACACAGGCGGTTGACTTAAGCAACCGCCTGTATTATCTCTGTATAAATACCCCTTCTTCCTCCCCGACCAGAACACAGTATCTCACACCCACCTTCCATTGGGGGCCATTTTGGAGTTCCAGATTTCTCAAAATACAAGGGGAAGGTTTTGATCTTCATTTCTAGGAAGGAGGTTGCTAAAAGAGGTTAGTTTATGTCCCTATTGCCTCAATTTGCTCATTCTAGCTCAATTTGAGTCACTTTTTGGATGTAGGGTTTCACTATGAGTGAGAGAGAAGAATAGCTAGCTTTTTGTCTTGATTCGTTGATATGGTTAGATGGGTTTGTTTAATATGGTTGGATAATGTCTCTCAACATGTTTGCTTCTCAATTTAGCTAGTTTTTATAAGATTAAACCAATGGTGTGTTCTTGTATATTTATGTAGAGAGATAATTGTTGATTTTTTTAATTATATGATAGTTAGGTTTTCTATTGTCACCTTCCACATCATCTATCTATTTATAATGAATGTTGTATTTATATACTTAGGTTTTCTAATTTATGTACTTAACCGAACAGGCCATTGAGTCCGGAGGTCCATTCTGCAATAGGATCCTAAAAGACCAGGTTGCAATAGGTTTGCCTCCGTCACGACACGAGGGTAGGCTGAATGGAAGAGGTAGGATGAGAAAGAAATCATACGTCCCAAAAGATTACAATTCAGTCCTCGAAGCACATCACAGCGTCCTGCATCAGCTCTCGATAATAGAGCCTTTGATCAATCTACACATTGAAGAGCTTCAAAAACATAATCATGGGCACACAGATGAATGGATAATGAAGGAACATAAGAATCAGTTCACCTCATGGCTAAGGGAGCAGGACATTCCAGATGGGGAAACACTCGAGGATCGCACCATCAAGGTCTTCGCATCTGGGCCATCACGCCAGGTCACGACTTGGCAAACCTATGACATTAGTGGCTTCACGTTCTGTACCAAGTCCAAAGACCAAAAGAGCATGGCACAAAATAGTGGTGTTCGATGCGACGCCTTAGACTCTGAAACTGGTGAGGAAACAACTTACTTTGGCTTCGTTGAGGACATATGGGAACTAGACTATGGTACATTTTAGATCCCTGTATTTCGGTGTCAATGGGTTGAAGACAAACATGTCACAGTGAACAACTATGGAATTAGAGTTCGAGATCTAAGCAAGATAGGCTACAAAGATGATCCATGGATAATGGCTAACCGTGCTGCACAGGTCTTCTATGCTGAGCAGGTCCTCTCTCCTAATGATAAGAAGAAAATTACGGACCATCCAAAGCACATAGTTTTCCCTGGAAAGCAACAAGCCATCGGAGTTGATGGTGTATCTGACTTGGATGAATTTAACCAGTTCAGTGACATGTCTCTCTTTGTAGATGACCATCCAGTAAAGATAAGGAATGTTGAGCGAAGCATTCCACAGAGCTCGTTGCCCTGGGTGCGTCACGATGGACAAGGAAGAACAGTAGCTGCCTAGATTTTATTTGTCATTTGCCATGTAATCTATTTATGATAAAATGTGTACCTTATGCTATGTGTCCTTCTCTATTTCTACATGTAAGACCCTATACTTATTTCTACATCTAAGACTTACCATGTCGTAACACTTTGATATCGTATTGGTCACAAACTTTTACTAAGGGTTACTAGTGCCATTCATGTTCAATCCACCAAGTTTGAAATTTTTCTAATGTGGTTTGTTACTTTATTCGGTTTAATTGAATTTCCGTGCGACGTCACCCACTAATTAGCGCTTGAACTAAGTCTACCCCTGAAATGACTCCAAATGGTGCCAAACTTCTCCACAGGGTCTTATATACCATAGGAAATAAAACTTCCTTGTGGTTGATGGAAAAACCTAGTGGGATCTAGGTGTAGTCCACCATTTTTCATCTCATTTAGCACAAAGAAAAATATAATAATAGCTTGCATGACCAGAAAATCCTAAGATCTTGTGTGGGGTTATCATTCCAGTGTAGAAGCTTGCCAAAAAAATTTCAAGACATTTGGAGATAGGCATAACATACATGCTTCACAAACGTATAAGAGTCATTCCACCGAACTATGCTCAAACATATGGGTTCCTCACATTTATATTGTCAACGATAAATTGCACAAAAGAATATATTTTTCATAGCATTTATACACTACAATAAAGCTAACAAAATTGGATTTATATTTTTCTGGTATTCCTAGAATTATTTATGTATTAAACAAGATATAAGGCACAAATTCAATTTAAATCATTTTAAATAAAGCTGCATATAAAAGTACCTCAAACATGAAATTTCATATTTTTAACATGTCTCTGGTCAAGAGGAACACAACAAAAAAAATTTCACTAATTTAGGACAAATATTTTTGAAGATATGATTTTTTGAATCATTTAAATAATTTCTAAAAATGTATATAAGGAAAACTTTAAATAAACTGAAAATACATTTGTACAGACGGTTGTCTTAGCCAACCGCCAGTACAAATGCATTAGTACTGGCGGCTATCTTAGTCAACCGCCAGTACAAATGCATTAGTACTGGCGGTTGTCTTAGTCAACCGTCTGTACTAATGCATTTGTACTGGCGGTTGGCTAAGACAACCGCCTAGCCAACCGCCTGTACAAATGGTTTCAATATATATCCTGCGCTCCGATTCCAAAATTTTGTCTAAGTCCTCGGCGCTCTAGTTTCCTCTCTGACGCCGGCAGGCTGCCGAAAAATCCAACGTCGCCGTCTTCCTCCATCTCCCTCGCTCGCGGCCTTCCTGGACCACTGCGGTGAGCTTCCGCGCCTTGCTCTCTCTCTCTCCCTCTCTCTGCGTGTGTGCGCGCGGCGGCGGCGGTAGGGCGGCGGCGGCGGTGGTGGGGCCGGATAGGGTTAGGCGCACGCGGCGGCGGCAGGCAGGGAAAGGGTTAGGAGTGGGGGCAACGAGGCGAGCGCGGGCAACAAGGCGAGCGCGCGGCGCGAGGCGGCGTGCGGGCGGCGTGCGGGCAGTGCGTGGCGCGAGGTTAGGGATGGCCCTGACACGTGGGGCCCACCTGCCAGAGAGAGGGTAAGAGGGAGAGAGGAGGGGAGAGGAGAGGGAGTCGCAGGCTGGGCTAGAAAGGGGAGGCAGAGGAGATTTTCTTTTTTTACTTTAGTAATTTATTTGTTTAGTGAAATATATGTATGTATTATTTATAATTATTATTTCATATGTGATTATGTTAAATACTTGTTATTTCATATGTTAAATACTTATTATTTTATATGTGATTATGTTGTATAGAAATATATGTATGTATTATTTGTATAGAAATATATGTATGTATTATTTATAATTATTATTTCATATGTGATTATGTTAAATGCTTGTTATTTCATATGTTAAATACTTATTATTTCATATGTGATTATGTTGTATAGAAATATATGTATGTATTATTTGTATAGAAATATATGTATGTATTATTTGTATAGAAATATATGTATGTATTATTTATAATTATTATTTTATATGTGATTATGTTAAATACTTGTTATTTCATATGTTAAATACTTATTTCATATATGTAATAGCATTCATAATTATTCCTTTTAAAAATACTTGTTATTATTTCTGAATTCATAATTATTATTTCATATGTGATTATGTTGAGGAAATATATGTATGTATTATTTGTGTCTATTCTTTTATAAATATTTGTTATTATTTCTCTTTATATATGTATTAGTGTATATACACCAGGATACATAAATTTAATTTTATGCATAAATTACATAGATTTCTGTGATGAGTTCTCCGCACAAGGACGAAGCACTGCAGTCTCAACCCACGGAGCAAGTAGAAGGGTCATCCGACCCTATGGAACAAGCTCGTGAGGTCACGAAACAAGTAGAAACGGGTGAAGCATCAGGTTCGTCCTATGAACAAGAAGCTAGCGATGACATGGAGCCTCTAAAAGTGAGGAAGACTCGTCGTGAATTGGCACGTGACCCTGATTACAATCCAGAAGCCGATGAGGTAAATTAGAGACATTCACGATTTCATGTAATTAAATGATTTCTATTCATAGTTTCTACATATAAACACGCCCATGATTCACATGTCTATACTCAAGAGGCAATGTCTCAGTTTAGAGAGATGATGTCTCAGGAGGAAGTGGCACACGAAGACGCACCGGAACCGACGACCGCAACGACGAGCCCTGAGAGGCCATGTCAGTCTAGGAAAAGGAAGCGGCTAGGTTTGAAACGAGGCGAGAGAGGGTTGAACCAATTTCCAGATGACACATATGCCATCACAAATGTGAGCCCTACCGGGCAGCCCCTAGCTCCAGAGGAGGCCCTACCCAAATACAGGAACGCAATTGGTTTCTGTGTGAGGCACTTTCTTGATATCACAGTTAAGAACTGGGCCGGTGTGTCGAATAATCACAAGATCAAAATTTGGGATAAGATTAAGACAAGGTTCCAGTTTCCTAGGAATGTGCCAGAAGATTTAGTGAAGGCATATACAATGAAGCAATGTGCGGTTAGTTTCTGAAATTGGAGGTCGGAGATGAATGTCAAGTATGCAAAGACAGGGATGGATCCGACATCCAAATACAATATTACTAAAGGGCAGTGGGCTGTTTTTCTAGAGCAGAGGAATGACCCTAACTTCTTAGCTCGGAGCGAAGCCAACTCCCAGCTCGCAAAGAGGAACAAGTACCACCACCATCTAGGCACAGGTGGTTACCGGCACCAAGTTCCTAAATATAGGCAAGAAGAGGTTGCGAAGAAGGCAGTAGGGTTGCCAGTGCTGTCCGAGCAAGTCGGTGAAAGGTCCGCAAATTGGATCCGTGCTCGGAAACCAAAGGAAACCGAGACGGGTGTGTCCTTTGAAGACCCAATGCTTGATGAAGCAATGAAGAGCATCTTTGCAGTGGCAGACATGCAGCAGGAAGGCAAGTTTACGCCATGAAGGGAGAGGGACATCCTTCGTGTTGGCCTCGGTAACCCCGAGCATCCTGGCCGTGTTCGAGGCATCTCATCCAAAGAAGGATGGAAGGATGGATTCGGCCCTCAATGGAAAAATGAGTATAAGAAACGTGATCGGTACAAGGAACAAATGGCAAATTATTTTCAGGAAGAGGCTAAGAAAGACTTCCAAGAGATGATGGGGAAGTTGCTAGAAAATCCTCCTCCTGAGTTGATGCAGAAACTAGCGAGTGCCATGTCAAATGCAGCTACCCAAATGAGCACTCAAGCTCCCCAAATGCAGCTAGTCCCAGTGGTGTCGCAACCATTGGTGGCTTCAAGTGAAACAATCATTCCAAGCAGTGTCGCATCTACGGCAAACAAGGATTACTATCCAGTTGACGACATTGTTACTTCTACACCTTGCTCACTTGTCATAAGATATGGGATTAACAATCATCGTACAAGGGAAGTAGCCACGGGCAAAGCGATCCCAGGAGGACCTAAATACCATGGCGCTGACATCCCTAAAGACTACTGCATAGTAGAGGTATCAACCGTGGTCCAAGGATATGAGGACGAGATTCTAGACATCCCTGGTCCCGAGGACATTGTGAAACTAGGACAGGCGATAAACAATTTCATCCTTTGGCCTCGGAAGGACGTGCAACTAAGGGAGCCACCACCACCCTCTCAAGAGATGCGACTAACCCAAGAGTCGTCAGCACATGTCGATCCTCTTCCTAACCCACCGCCTTCACCTCCCCAGTCTCTTCCTGACCCACCAGAATCACCTCTCCATGTTTTCCCTGTCCATCAACCATCTCCTCTCCATGATCTTTCTACCCCACAGTCAACACAATCTCCACCACCATTCAATTCCACCCCTTCCCCACAACTCAAAGATCCAGAATCAATAAGTGAGCCACCAAAGGTGCCAAAGAAGAAAGTATTTCCGATAACTAAGTTGATTTCACCATACGAGCCAAAGAAAAAATCAGCTGGGCAAGTGAGATTTTTGTCACGCATTGCTTCGAAACGCACAATTTTTGTCATGAGATTTCTGAGCTAGCAAAGTCAGAGGTGCCGGCGCCTAAGGTCATAACTCCTGTCAATTTCAAGGTACCAACTGCAGAAGACTACAAGAATATCCCCAAAAACTACGTGTGGGGAAAGCCTCTACTCAGTCGGACCAAACTTATGAAGAAACCAAGTGGTATAAAAAGGTTTTATGACTGGTACATAGAGCCTCTTCTGCTGGCATCGACACCATAAGCATGCGCATACCACAAATAGCATTTCTCAGCCAGAGTACTGACAAATGCATGCTTACTTTTGATAACATGTGGGCACTGATGAACCACGAGATGCTAGATGTACAGATCGTAACGGCATTTGCATTGTAAGTGTTACATAGTTACTCACATTGTAGTTGAATCAATTTTCAATATCTGACATGCTTCTATCTTGCAGAATGTTATATGATCAACAAGATTTGTATTTTGGTTCGGACCTTAATTATTGTGCCGAAGAAAGGAATGCCTATCTCTGCCCAATAGATATAGCTGAAGATCGGCACACATTTCGGATCGGGAATGACAGCACAGAGGTACAGGGTTTGGAAGGTGCAGAACGGGATGAGAAACTCCGAAAGTTGAAACTTGATTTTGAAGCCAAATACGCCTTCTACATTGGACATTCACTAATAAAGTTTCAAGACAGGAAAGCGGTGGTGGCCCCGTACCACTTTGGGTAAGTGTGAGTTTACAAATATCTATCTAAATTATTCTAATGTATAAATGCACCATGGATTTAATTCGAGCAGGAGGCACTGGATATGCTTCATCATTTATCCTAAGGAGGGAAGGGTGTTGGTACTAGACTCCGCAGATTACCCGAAAGAAAGCTATGCTCCATTCATCAAACTGCTAGAGCTGTAAGTCAAGCTATGCATGCATACTTAAGCATAGTGAGAATTTGACAATAACATGGTGATTCTATTTGAGATCATAGGGCATACAGGTTCTATAAGATAAATCATGGAAAGTACGAGTCCAAGAGACCAGGGCAACCATTGGAGGTTATACATAACTGGCCGGTACGTATAAAAATTTACTATTATGAATACAAATCATACACATACGACCACAGTTGCAACTACAATTAAATAACCACTCTCCTGTTATACAGTGCTTGCAACCACCGTTATCTGTCCTCTGTGGCTACTACGTGTGCGAGAACATGAGAGAAAACGGACGATATGCAAGGAACCCTGACAAGGTAATATAAGTAATAGTCTATTAAAGTCGGAAGTCATAAAATATATAATGTTTATAAACTTTCTTTGCAGGTATATAAGCAAGGGACGGCAGAGTGCATGGACGAACATGCTTTAGACAACATAGTTGAGGACATCTGCTCATTCATCATGAAGCATGTTATTCCACGTGAAGGCAAATATCATGATGATGAAAGCCAATTATCCAGGCCACAGTTCCGAGTGCTAACAGAGATTAATCAGCTCAAACTTATTATTAAAGGACAGAAACAAACTTTGAGGTATATATATATATATATATGATGTGTGATGACGGATATACTCTTGTAATTAACTTTATGTCTTTGAATACCAAACTTTGATGTATACAAATGTATGTATGAGATGAAGTATTTAAATTACATGTTTCTATGTTAGAAGACCAACCAATATCAATATATTTAAATAATAACAATAAAATAATAAATAAAAAAATAAATTAATTAAAAAATAAATAAATAATATATATTTTTAATAGGTTTACACAGACGGCTCTCTTAGGGAACCGCCTGTTCATTTACACAGGCGGTTCCCTAAGAGAGCCGCCTGTGTAAATGGTTTCTACTGACGGCTCTCAAGCAACCGTCTGTGGAAATAGACGATTTCTACTGGCCTCCAGCGTAGGCGGATCTGGAAAACGTCTGTAGAAATATGTTACCAACCGCCTGTATAGTGTGCCCATGTACTAGTGTTAACGGCGGCAAAAATAAGTACATCACGCATAAATTACGGCTACCATGTACATATACTGAAGATACTATCTTTTTAAGAGACCACACGAACTTGGATCAAAACAAATTTTGCACTAGAATTCTAGCCCTGAACATGATCTACAACTTTGTTGTTGAAAAGTTTTTTTTGCATTGTTTAGAGTCCCAAAAATTATTTTAAGTTCATGGACTTTGAAATTTTAAATTTTCAAATAATTGGATGTTAATATGGTCTATATCAAACTTTTAGTTCTCGATGGTTGAAAAGTTTTCTATCCATAGTCATTTAGATTCTCAAATATGTGTTTTAACTTCATATATTTTGAAATTCAAGAATTAGAATTTCTAAATGACCTCAAATGTTCATATAGTTAATAGTAAAGTTGTAGTGGCCAACCCGATCTATACTTTTTTTTGTTGATAAGTTGTAGATTTTTAAGGTTGTTTAGTGTCTCATATTTGTTTTAAACACTACTACACAAATCTTATTGGAGGCAAGAAAAAATGAATAATGAAGGCGGGCAATCCAACCGCCTCCAATCAAAGATCACAGTTATCAGTGACCTATGGAGGCAGTTGCTTTGCATGCCTCCGTAAATAGAATAAAAACAATAATAAAAAACAAGTTGAGCCCAACGCTGGCCCATACAGGCCCGACATCGAGCCTAGCCATGTCGTCGTATCCTAGATCCTACCACCACCGGATCCACACCTGGATGATCCTACCAACATTGGATCCGCACCTGGATGTGTGTCGCCGGATCTGCACCTAGACATGCCACTGGTGGAGCCCCTATAGCTGGATCTAGTGACGACGGGGAGGCCTCACACTGGATCCACCTCGTCGCCACGGATCCACTACCTCCATTGTCGGTGGACCCTCCACGTCGTGCTCGAGCTTCAGACCTGCCTCCGTGAGGCCCCCTCTGAGCGCCCGCTTCAAACCACTACTAGCGCGACCTCCATGCCCACAGCCGTCGTCATCCATGCCCACCATGGAGGTCCCTTAGCTGCCAGGGCCCTCCTTCGCCTACAGGGTCATGTGGACCTCTGTATCTGCTGTCTAGGGTGCATGGATCCCTCTGCTGAGACACGCGAACCCTCACTGTCTGGGGCACGCCACGAGCACCACCGCCGCAAGTAGTGGAGGCCTCACATGCCGCCGTTGCTTGCTGCCGAGGGTGAAGGAGAGAGAGAAGGGTGAGTGAGGGAGAGAGAAGAGGGCAAGTGAGGAGTTGGGCATCGGGCGAAGTACACATCGATGTGACATCGAGTGTCGAGGTGGCATCGGCTGCGGCTGGAGGCAGTGAGAGGGTGGGAGTTGGATTGGAGCAGTGAAAACCTAAGTGCTATATATATAGAAGCGCAATATCGGGCCTCGCCCTAGCCTATTGGGCCTCAACCTTTTTTGGAAACGGACCTCATAGTGTGCCCGTCTTCAAAAATAGATTTATGGAGATGGGCATCTTAAGATAATCATCTCAAAAAATAGGCTATTTTTAGAGAAGGTTGTCTTAAGATGCCCGCCTTTATAAATCCATTTTTGGAGACAGGCATTCATTGATCGCCTCCGTAAATAAAAATAACCACCTCATTAATCGCCTAGCATTTTCCTAGGCAAATGAATTTTATGACCGCCTTGGTTAATAAAAGAACACTGTCTTACAATATCATTCGTGTAGTAGTAAAATTAATATATATTAAGATTGAAATTTTTGACTTTTTCAAACAATCTCCGAGGGAGATACATTTGTCATTGCTTTGTATCTATCATGGGTTTGTAGCCATGACTAGTAATTAGTTGTCGATGTGTGGGACTTCCGTGCTTAAGGATCAAGACATGAAAGAGTTTATCTTGGTTTGGGCCTCGAAAGCCCTACATCCAATATATAGAGTTCTCCATGTTAGAATGCTCAAGCGAGTTCTTATAATGTCAAGAGAGAATAGCAGAGCGTGTTGCTAGCTCTGTTTTAGGGTTTCGAGATGAATTTGAATGAGTAGATCCGGTGCCCTTGCCCGTCCTTATATCTCGAGGGGCATGGGGCGTACAAAGTTGGGGGTTTTCCCTTGATTCCTTGATCACCAAGGGAGTCTCTAGGCTTCTTTGCCTTCATCTTTGAGCCGTTGGAGGCATTGGTGCTTTAGGTGTGATCATGGCCAACAAGACAAAAACTGGCCATGGCGCTTCTGTAGACAACAGCGCGATAGGTCAAGGCTGACCGAGGACTTGCCGTCGTGCTTGCCTAGCTTTCTTGCCCTCTAGGTTCCTTACACGCCAAGGGAGATGAAGCCTGAGAGATTGAAGTGTGGGTCCAACGCCCTTTTGTCATCTTGTGTCATGACCCCGGTGTGACCCCTTGTTGAAACAAGTGGGCAACTCCACAATAAGGCATACTCCCTCCTGGTATCTAAAGTCTTTTTAGTGGATCGGGACCCACATATGACGAGGGCCTAGGTTATCCTAAGACGTTAGCTCTGTTCCTGAGTTAACTTCGCTTAACCACAGAGCCTCTGAGTGGTGGTCGTTTGTGCTTTCATGGGTTTGGTCGGTATCCATTAGGACGCGCAAGCGCATCCATTGGACGCAAATCCATTTCGGCGATGGTTTATCAGATTTCAACACAGCTAGGCCTTGTGTAGTTCCAAAATATTTTGCAAAATGGACACTGTAGCTCTTTCGTTTGTATTTGACAAATATTGTCTAATGATGGACTAACTAGGCTCAAAAGATTTGTCTCGTCAATTTCGACCAAACTGTGCAATTAGTTTTTATTTTTATCTATATTTAGTACTTCATACATGTGTCTAAAGATTCGGTGTGACGGGAAATCTGAAAAATTTTGTAAAATTTTTTGGAAACTAAACAAGGCCCTAACGATGGAAAGGCTCGGTACACTTCTCTTGCGCGCTGACATGACATAGAGATAAAAAAGCAAAAGATTTATTTTAAAATATTATAACTTCTTAACAGTGTATCAATTTTTAATTGCATTTGTACCACTGTCTTCTATACGGTGAGTCAAATAAAATTAGCTTCGAATTTTTTCTCTAATAACAATTTATATATACTAACTTATAACTTCTATTGTATACATACAAATTGTATTGAATAACTTATGTACACAAGTTTTGATAACTTTTGCACAAAAGTTATGTTTTTGTGTTTGTAAGTTTTAGTATAAGTTATAAGTTAATTTGTTCCTTTGTGTGTTAATAATTTTTGTTTTTGCATGTTTTGAGATAAGTTATAAGTCAATTGATTCATTTGTGTTTAATAACTTTTCAAAAATATGTGTTTCATAACTTTTGAGTTTGCAAGTTTCGCATAAATTATATATTATAAGTTATATGTTGTAAATTATACATATAAGTTAGTACATATAATTTGCTATTTAGAAAAAAATTCGAGACGTATATAAGTGGCTCTAGTTTTGTTCGGCTCATTGCGTAGAACACAACGATGTAGATGGAATTAAAAATAAATATGCTGTTCAGAAGTTATAACATTTTGAAATAAAATTTTGCTTTTTCGTAAGTTGTGCAAGCGTTGATGTCATCCATAAGAGAGCAGCAGAGAGGAGAGTCTCCAGCACTATACAAAAATGGAAAGCATCGGATTTTTTCTTTACCAAAAAAGAAAATTTTGTGATGCCTGAAAATCCATCGCTGGTTTTCAATCTTATGAGCGTTCGCGGATTAGTCTGCCTGTCCGTTGGATGTAGGTCTTGAGCTCCTAACTGATAAGGAGAATAGATTAGGGGTTAGTTACGTTATCATGGTGCTAATACGGGCTTTACAAACTCAATGATATACGGTAATGATATATATAAGACGTCCGGATGGACGGACGTTGTTGTCCACTTGTTTTATCTGCTTTCGATCCACTCGCTGCCTCTTTCTCTCCCTCGCACTGCTGTCCAACTTCTCTCGTTGCCCTGCCGCTCTTGCCGCCCATGCCCGCACTCTACTGCGCCGTTGGCGAGCCATCTCTCCCCCTCCCTCCCTCTCTTCCTCCCCTAACCCTGCTACGACCTCCATGCCCCTATGCTACCGGGGGCGACGACAGTGGCTTGCAGCGAGCGGCACGCCTCCCTCTCTTCGTACTCTCTCCCTCGCTCTGCGACCTCCATGGATGACGGCGCGCCTCCGATGAGATAGGTGGAGACGATTTGGATCTGAGGCCTTCCTTCCTCCTCTCTTCTCCTATGGATCTAGATCTAAGCCCTTATTCTCTTCTCCTATGGATCTAGATCTGAGCCCTCCTCCTCTCCTCCTCCACATTCTTCAACTCCTGCTCCTCCTCCTCATCCTCCTCCTCCTATTTCTTCTCTGGGTCTGGATCTATGGGATGTGGTGGTGGTTAAGGTTTTGACGAGCTCTTGGGTTTCAGCGCTCGCTCGTGTTGTAATGGTATTCTCTGGTTGTTGCAGTACGTTTTCAAGTGATGTTGCAGTAGGGTAGGGTTTCGGTGAGCTCTCAGGTTCATGTCTCGTTATTATTGCAATGGTTCTCTCTAGTCGACGTTGCAGTAGGTTTCAGTCGTTTGTTATAATTCTGTGTTTCAAGATGTTGTTTCAGTTGCTTCATTCTGCATGTTCTAGTAGTTTCTTTCATATTGTTACAGCAGTTGTTCGGTGTTGTTGTAGTACTATGTCCATGTTATTTTAGTTGCTCCATCTAATGCTTCAATCTCCATTGTTGTATTAGTTGTTGCATGTTGTTACGACAGTTGTTCGGTGTTGTTGCAATACTATGTCCATGGTGTTTCGGTTGCTCTATCCAATACTTTAATCTATGTTGTTGCATTAGTTGTTACATGTTGTTGCAACAGTCGTTCGTTGTTGTTGTAATACTATGTTCATGGTGTTTCAACTGCTTCATCCAATACTTCAATCTGTATGTTGCAGTAGTTGTTTGTATGTTGTTGCAGAAATTGTTTGGTGTTTGTTGTAATATTATGTGTTATGGTGTTTCACCTACTGCAACCTATTGTTATAGCAGTATGTCTCGTGTTGTTGCACTATCATACTCATTGTGTTGCAGTGTTAAGCGTATGGGGACAGGCTGTGGGGACGAGTTAGCGGCAGGCGGATCCGCTAGGGGCTGGCAAGACGAGGGGCAGGGCGGATCTCATGCTCGTCGGGGTGGGGACGGGCTCCTTGTGTGGGGAGCGGACAAAGGATGGTCCTCCGTGCGTGCGGGGTGAGTGAGACAGGAGCGAGTTGGTTGGTAGGGAACAGACGAAGGGTGGTCCACCGTGCAGGGCTAATTGGTTGAGGGCAGATGGGTTTTCTTTTTCCTTTTCTTTTTTCCTTTTTCCGTGTGGTGCGGGTGGGTGGCTCGGCATCCGGACATGTTGCTGACGCCGGACGTCCAGACGCTAGCAGCAGTGTCAAATATAGATTACTGTGGTGAGTTATATTCTTGCAAGTATGAAGCCATACGGTGCTTCTGTACGCTTTATTTTTGTGGACAGTGACAGGTACGTGGCCGAGTAAGTATGGTTGCCATAAACTACGTGTGCTTGAGACGTGCATTTGCCGCTCTGCTATGGATTGCTGTCTCAAAGCGAAAATCTAGGTGCCACTCGGGAAGCGACGAGGGAGTACGTACACCTCTCTAACCTTTGGTCCGTACCTGTTAAGCTCTTGTTTGGATATAGTCGGATTCACATCAGTCCATATGTGTTGAGTTGTATTGGAGTGAAACTTAAACTAAATTTCACCACAATCCAAAACAACACACATGGATTGAAGTGAACCCAACAATATCCAAACAAGGCCTAAACTGGTAAAGAAAGCTATTGGAAGCTACTACTTGCTACTAGTAGTCTAGTAGTGATACAATTATTATAGAAGACTAAAAGTTGTTCGTTTGGACATGGTAATTCCAATGTAAATGTAGTCTATTCGGCCGGTGTTAAGGGCATGTATAACCCCGCCTGGGGTGGATGCGGATCCAAGATCAAGCTAACCCCGGACTAAGTTACAAAAGAATACTTTCTCTATACCCACAAAGAAAGTCGTTTTAGACAAAATTTAGATTAAACATTGGGAATATAAATTATGAATAATTTTATGTTAAGTTTGAAAATGTAAAAACTATATGAATAGATTTGTCTTGAAAAATACTTTCATAAAAATGTACATATACCACTTTTTTATAAATATTTTTATAAAAACAAGGAATCAAAGTTAGGCTTTGGAGACCGTATCATTATTCTAGATTAGTTTTTTTATAGGTATGGACAGAGTATGCTATAATTTAAGTAAATAATAGAGCCTAATCTTTCACTGTTTAGATAATTTGTCATTGACTTTATTTGGTCAGAGCCCTGGGCGGCCAGCCCTGGGCCTGTGTCGGCCACTGTAACCCGCAGACAGGATCGTCTGCAAGAGACTAGAATCAATTACAGACAATTAAAAATATGAGTAAAATACACTGGCGGCCCTTTAACTTGTCGCTCTATGCCACTTTGGTCTATGAACTTGCAAACGCAAAAAAGAGACCCCAAACTTGTCAGCATGTGCCACTTTGGCCCATGGAAATTGCAAATGCGAAAAAGTGCTCCCTGAACTTGTCGATCCGTGCCACTTTGATCCATAAACATGCAAATACGAAAATAACACTGGCTGCATGGCACTGTTCTACCACGTGGCCGCCTCTGGTAGGCCATGCATGGCACCATTTATGGTGATGATGTCAGCACTTCTTTTTAAATTTACGAAATTGATATATTTTTATTCGTAGCGCCAAATATATCAAATAATATATCCATTTTAATCATCTCGTCGAGCTCTTTCTAATGGTGTACTCCGTTTTGTTGTTTGATATAGTTTTATTTAAACATTTTGTACAGGTTGATATCACCATAAAACATTATCACCATAAACGGTGTCATGCATGGCCTACCAGAGGCGGCCACGTGGCAGAACAGTGTCATGCAGCCGGTGTTATTTTCGTATTTGCATGTTCATGGATTAAAGTGGCACAGATCGACAAGTTCAGGGGGCACTTTTTCGCGTTCGCAAGTTCATGGGCCAAAGTGGCACATGCTGACAAGTTTAGGGGCCTCTTTTTCGCGTTTGCAAGTTCATGGACCAAAGTGGCATAGGGCGACAAGTTAAAGGGCCGCCAGTGTATTTTACTCTAAAAAGATTATAAATAGTAGGTTGTCTACAAGTCGTTTAATTAATGCTTTTGGATATAACCAAAATCAACCATGAATATCATTTGTATACTATTATGTTGTTATTTGAGAGAGAATATAATTATAATATTTTTAAAATCATTAATATAATGTTTGCTTGAGCTTATCTGCTGAATCTGTCAGTCATTCAATAATGTTTTTTTCTTACAATAAATTGGCTAACAGTACTTTCAGTCATGGCTTGTCAGCCAAGCGGACTCAAGAGAAATACAAAAAAAAATCCTGATCCTCTTCATCTTGTACACTATAATAATGAGAAATTAGAATCAAACGGTTGGAATTGGGAATATAGAAATTGGAAATTTGGAATGAAAATCAGTTTCAGATCCAAACCTAACAAAGGAAGCTTGCTCAGTTGCTCTGCTCGTCTACAAAGAAGGAGCCAGTCAGCCGGCAACGGGCAGGCGGCCGGTGCCTAACTGAGGAAGGAGCCATGACGCCATGCAGTCCCCTACTGCCATGGAGCGCAGAGGCGGAGCATAGGGCTAGAGGGGGCGAGCCGGAGCACAATTCCCGACCACCGAGTCTCACAATGTAGTGCAGAGCACAGAGTGGAGGGTGGCGGTCATGAGTCTCACGACGGAGCGAACAAGGCGAGCTCCGAGCACCAGCCTTTGTTGCCCTACTACTTGCCTGGGCTGGACTACTTCATGAGCCAAAAACTGAAGACCTGCTCCCTTGTTACATGGGCCATGACCTGAGCTGCCTTAGTGCCGCGTCCGCCCCTAGTTCACATGTAACACATAGAAGACATGCAGTCTTGCAGACATCATGCATGTTCTCACCAAAAGGCAACATTCATGTACAGACTGCATGTTCATGTAACACATAAAATGCTTGCAGTTGTAGCTAACAGATTAGAAAGCTTGCATATTCACTTGTAACAGCAAGCTACATAGTTCAACACACCTGTTTAGATGGTTTCTGTAATCAGGTGGACATTGATCCATAGTTTTGAGAAAGCAGGAGCACAGTCTAGTTTTCATAAAATAGCAGCACAGTCCAGTTTTCAGAAAAGAAGACAGAGATGTCGTTTGCACATGTTGGGATAGCTTGGCTGCCGTGCCCAGGGCAGCGACCAAGCTAAAGCAAATTAGTGAAGGTGCACTTGTCTTCACTAGTGCACTGGAGATTTGTACTGACGGTTCCAGGCTCATTTCTACCGGTCGAGGAAGCAACCGCCAGTTGTAAAGGCTAGTGTAAATAATCAATTCTACAGGCGATTAGTTGAGATGTGCTGGTGTTAATACCATTGCATTGGCGGTTCATATAAACTAACCGCCACTACAAATCACTTATTCATAGGTGTTTCATATTACGAAACTGCCACTCCAAATTCATTTTTCACAGGCGGTGTCTTATAGGAACCGCCTATGTAAATGAAGTTTACACAGGTGATCTTCATAACACGCCGCCTGTGGAAAGATACTAACACTGGCAGACTTTTTACAACAAACGCCAGTGACAGATATTTACAGGTCGCTTCGTGAATCGTGAGTGAACAGCACGTGTCAATGCACTAAGCACTAGCGGTTTATTTGCCGAACCGCTAGTATTCTGTGTTTTTGCACAGGCGCTTTATTATTAATTCGCTAATGGAAATAGTTTTATTAATTCTCTTTTGTTATTAGTCCACCATTGAAAATAGTTTTATTAAATCACCAGAACTTCTGGCAGAACTTCTTGTTAATTTTCGACCGCCAGCAGATCTGGCAATTATAGATAAAAACACAGGCAGTTTCTACATGCATATTAACTAGAAACAATTATAAATGCACCATTGTCATCATAGCCAAATGTAATTACAAGGTCACCCATGACTTCTCTAATAATCCTCATGGTTTAGCTCTAGCCTGTCAATATCTACAAGATCTTGGTAATCCGATTTAGCTAACTCGCCATCGTGATCAAAATACTTTCCATCTTTGTGAATTATTTCTTTCATGATGAACCAGCAAAATTCATCGCAAATGTTCATGAGCTCTTCATTCAAAAGGTGTTTCTCCGTGGTCACACACTTGTATACCTGCCAAAAAATATTAAGCATCGTATATATTACACACTGACTAGTATGGAGACAACATCAGTAATGACATTCACATAATCACATTTGACTGTTATTTACCTTATTGCTGGTGTACCTACCATTATGTTTGAGAAACTCACACACATAGTATCCACAGTGCATCGATCCTGGTTGTTGCTTGTGACACTAAGAATTAGAAAGTAGTAATAAGTAAATGTTTCAAGTAGTATACTTCAACTACGGACTGGGACAAAAGATCAACCAAAATAAACTATAAATTGCATACTTTAAATTACATACTATAAATATTGCATTTATACTAGCGGTTGACGTAGAACTCACCACTGTATAGAAGTTCTCACTCGCGGTTGCATAAAGAAAACAACCAGTGAAAATGTCATATTTACACAGGGGGCTGAGTTACGAAAACCGCCACTGTATAGAAGTTTACTTTGGCGGTTGCGTAAAGAAAACAGCCAGTGAAAATTTCATATTTACACAGGCAGCTGAGTTACGAGAACCGTCACTGTATAGATATTTTCACTCGGTTGTATAAAGAAAACAGCCAATGAAAATATCATATTTATACATGCGGCTGACTTACGAGAAATACAGCTTATTTGTGCAAAGTGGTACAAAAATTGATACTGTCATTGTGAAGGTGTCAGAAAAGGATAGAGCTGATTACAAGGCTAGGTTGACTTATTCATTTAGATGTTTGAGGTTCTTTTTGAATCAGGGATTGGCTTTTTGTGGGCATGATGAAACTAAACAAAGTGTCAACAGAGGGAACTTTCTTGAACTCTTGAATTGGCTTGCAGGAAATAATGAAGAGGTGAACAAAGTGGTTCTGAAAAATGCCCCAGTAATTGCACATTGACCTCCCCTCACATACAAAAGCAAATTATTAGATGTTGCTCTGTGGAAACCACAAGATCCATACTTGAAGAACTTGGAGATGATTACTATGCAATTCTAGTTGATGAATGTAGTGATATATCACATAAAGAACAACTAGTGTTTGCTTGAGTTATGTTGATAAACGTGGAAGTGTTTGTGAAAGATTTCTTGGAATAGTTCATGTTCCTGGCACCACTTCTCTGGAACTTAAAGCAACTATTCAATCTTTACTCACTAGTCATCACTTAACTCTTAGTTCTTGTCGTGGGCAAGGATATGATGGGGCTAGTAACATGAAAGGAGAGGTTAAGGGGCTGAAAACACTGATAATGAAAGAGTCTCCTTCTGCTTATTATGTGCATTTTTTGCACATCAACTCCCATTAGTGCTTGTTGCTATTGCAAAGGGAGATGTTGGGGCTTGTACTTTTTTTGCTAATGTCTCACGCTTGGTGAATATCGTTGGAGTTTCTTGCAAATGCCATGATATGCTTCGAGATGTTAGGGCACAAAAACTGAAGAAAGCGCTTGAATTGGGTGAAATAGAAAGTGGAAGTGGGTTATATCAAGAGATGGGATTGGCAAGGCCTGGTGACACTAGGTGGGGTTCTCATTATAGAACTGTTTTGCATATCATTGACATGTATTCAACCATTCGGGAAGTACTCGTAACCGTTGGAAATGATCCCACACAAAGAGATGATTGGCCAAACGGAAAGGTCCTGATGTGGCTAGAGAGGGGGTGAATAGCCTATTTAAAAATTCTACAAACTCACTAGAGCAAGAGGTTAGTAAATAACAAAGCGAAGCTTTTTTGCTCTAGCTCTAATAGAGTGTTTGCAAGGCACCTAACCAACAATTCTAGTTGCTATTATCACTAGGCACACAAGAACTATGTCTCTACTTACACTAGAGAGCTATCTAAAGTTTCTATACAAGTAAGTAAGCTACTCTAGTTTGCGAGAAAGTAAAAGGAGAGGGTTTGATCTTTATAATGCCACGTAGAGGGGATGAACCAATCACAATAATATGAAGTCCAATCATCGGGAGAAATCCAATGAACAATCACAATGGAGACACACAATTTTCTCCCAAGGTTCACATGCTTGCCGGCACGCTAGGTCCCTGTTGTATCGACCAACACTTGGTGGTTTGGTGGCTAAGAGGTGTAGCACGAACCTCGTCCTCACTAGGACACCGCAAGAACCTACCCACAAGTGAGGTAACTCAATGACACAAGCAATCCATTAGAGTTACCTTTTGGCTCTCCGTCGGGGAAGGTACAAAATCCCTCACAAGCACCGAGAGATGGCCACGAACAATCACCAACTCGTGTTAATGCTCCTCCGCTACTCCAAGCCATCTAGGTGGCGGTAACCACCAAGAGTAGCAAGAAAACCGCAGCCAAATCGATCCCCAAGTGCCACTAGATGTAATCACTCAAGCAAATGTACTTGGAATCACTCTCAATCTCACAAAGATGGTTAATCTATGAAGGAGATGAGTGGGAGGATGAAAGGTCCTAATATGGTTAGAGGGGGGTGAATAGCCTATTTAAAAATATACAAACTCACTAGAGCAAGAGGTTAGTAAATAACAAAGCGAAGCTTTTTGCTCTAGCTCTAATGAGGTGTTTGCAAGCCACCTAACCAACAATTCTATTTTCTTATAATCTCTATGCACATAAGAACTATGTCTCTACTTACACTAGAGAGCTACCTAAAGTTTCTATACAAGAAGTAAGCTATTTTAGTTTGCAAGAAAGTAAGGGAGAGTGTTTGATTTTTATACCGCCGCGTAGAGGGGATGAACCAATCACAATAATATGAAGTCCAATCACCGGGAGAAATCCAATGAACAAACACAATGGAGACACACAATTTTCTCCCGTGGTTCACGTGCTTGCCGGCACGCTATATCCCCGTTGTGTCGACCAACACTTGGTGGTTCGGTGACTAAGAGGTGTGGCACAAACCTCGTCCTCACTAGGACACCGCAAGAACCTACCCACAAGTGAGGTAGCTCAATGACACGAGCAATCCACTAATGTTGCCTTTGGCTCTCCGCTGTGGTAGGATCAAACCCCTCACAGTCACCGGGACATGGCCACGAACAATCACCAACTCGTGCTAATCCTCCTCCGCTGCTCCAAGCCGTCTAGGTGGCGGCAACCACCAAGAGTAACAAGAAAACCACAGCTAGAACGATCCCCAAGTGCCACTAGATGCAATCACTCAAGAAAATGCACTTGGAATCACTCCCAATCTCACAAAGATGTTTAATCTATGAAGAAGATGAGTGGGAGGTGTTTGCTTAGGCTCACAAGGATGTCAAGTATGCTAGAATGTCAAGAATATGAGCCCTAAGCTGGCCAACACGTATTTATAAGCCCCTCAAACAAATAGAGTCGTTGGCTCTTTCCCTGGGCAAAACTTGGGGTCACCGAACGCACCGCAGGGGGCACCGGACGCTTAACCCCTACGTCTGGTGCTCTAGAAACAGCCACATGTTGCCCTATCCACTTTCGCGCGTCGATCTCTAACGGTCACCTACAGAGCACCGGACGCGGTTAAGTTGGACCGGACGTGTCCGGTGCAGACCGGTCTTAAACTCAGAGAGGTCTGCAAATGCGCAGGGTCACCGGGCGCTGAGCACTGGACCGTCTAGTGCTCACCGGTCTCAAACCCAGAGAGCATTGCAAAAGCGCAAAGCACTGGACTCACATCATCGGATGCGCCCTGAGCGTCCGGTGCTTCTAGTCAAACACACCAGCTGAAGTCAAGTCACACCGGACGCACCAACAGGGTCTAACCTGCGTCGGTGCCTGGCGTCCGGTGCCTAACCCTAACATGGTCGGGCACTGACAGTACACCGGACGCTTGGGCCAGCGTCCGATGCTGCCAACACCAGCGTTCGATGAGTGTTTCTCAGCGAGAACACTCCCGCAACTTCTCCAAACTTTCCACGGCACAATAGAAAATATGCGTTTCATTTTCTCAAAAGCGCGAAATCCCTCTCTACCCTTAAAACTCCACCTCCTTATCAAAGTGTGCCAACACCACCATGTGTGTACCAACATGTGCAAGTGTGTTAGCATTTTTCATAATCATTTTCTTCGAAGGAGTTAAGTTAGCTCACTAGGTTCTAAATACATGCACATGAACAATGACACCTAGTGGCACTTGATAACCGCTTAGCCAAAGAATTCTCCTCTTTATAGTATGGCTATCTATCCTAAATGTGATCACACCCTCTATGGTATCTTGATCACCAAAACCAAAACCCTAAGCAATACCTTTGCCTTGATCTCCATAGGGTTTTGTTTTTCTCTTTCTTCTTTTCAAAGTTGAGCACTTGATCATCTTGTCGTTATCACCAACATCACCATGATCATCTCTTGCTCCATCACTTGACATGTACCAACCTCATTAAGTATACACATACTTAGTATAGAGGTTAGTACTAGGGTATAATCAATTATCCAAAACCAAACTAGGGCTTTCACAAACATACATGCTATGGTTCTGATTTTAGAGTCATTTGAGTTTGTTTTCAATGCCCACTTGATGCTTATGATTCTTGGGTACACAAATGAGTTGTCTCAATCTTTGCAAAAGAGAGACCAAGATATTGTTAATGTAATGACACTTATTGGTGTGGCAAAGATAAGGTTCCAACAATTGAGGTCTAATGGGTGGGAAGATTTCCTAGAAAAGGTTAAATCATTTTGCATCAAATTCTCTATTGATATTCCTATAATGGATAGCAAATATGAGCCTCATGGAAGATCCCATCGTTTTTATCCTGTACAAACGTTTGATGATCATTACAGAAGAGAAGTGTATATTGGTATTATTGATAGAATTCATCAAGAGCTTGAGAATTGGTTTGATGAGGTTAGTAGGGAGTTGCTGTAACATCCCAGATTTTTACGAAAACCAAAAATACGAGATTTTTAAAATTTTTCCTATAATCGTGTGAAGCATATAGTTTTTAGGTCCAACTCGATCCTAACCCGCTAACAAATCGTTACATTCATATAGAATTGTTTGTAGGCGAGTGCCTTTGTTCGTGAGTCATCTTGAGTTGGGTCTTGTTTAGGGTTTTGAGTTTCTTTTGGAGTGCACAAATCCGTAGCAAAGTCTTCTCAAATCCTCGTTGAGCCTATCTCAAAGGCTAAGCGAATCCCTTCTCAACCTTTTTATAGGAGTATGTCTCAAACTCCTTTTGATTGTTTCTGAATCCTTCTCGGAATTCCCTTCTCAATCCTCCTCTCTCCTTGATCTCATCTCAAATCTCCATCGACAAATTCCCCCTCAAATCTTTCGTCGAATCCCATCTAAATCTTCTCTAGGTCTTATCTCAAAATTCTTTAAATCAAAAGTGGGAAATATTTCTCTCTTGGGCTCCATCCCTTCCCCCCCTCCACTGCACAGCCGTGGGGCCCAGCTGGCCTGCTCCCTATTTTCCCCCCTTGCCGCGACCCAGCCAGGTCGGCCCGCACGTTTCCTCTGCTTTGGCCCGCCAGCGCGTCTTGCCCCAGCAGCACCCAGGTCGGCCCATCTCGCCCTCCTCGCGCGTGGCCCAACCAGAGCTCACGGCCGCACAAAGCCCAGCACCCCTCCCCCAGCCCAGCTAGCTTTTTCCTCCTTGCTTTGGCCCATGCACAAGCAGGCAAAGGCCCAGCCGCCCTCTCACACCCCTCGGCCCAGACGCGCGGCCCAGGAGCGCCCCTCCCAACCCTAGCGAAGGAAGCCGTGCGCCCCTGCCTCTCCCCAAGCCCGCCGCCGCCACCTGATGTGGAGGAGCCACGCACCCCTACCTCAGCGTCTGTACAAGCACCACAGGATCCACTGCCGCGTGTCTCGGCTGTCACATCGATGGCGCGGACGTCGAGACAGCCTCGGAACCCTAGCCTACGCCCCTATAAAGAAGGAGTCGCGCGCGCCCCTGCTCCATTCCCAGCCGCCGCCATCTCCTTCCCCAGCAGAACCGCTCGCCGCCTCCGCGCCCACGACGACGCTCGGTGCTCCACCGAGCCGCGCCACCACCGGCCTCACCCTGCTGCTGCCCGTCGAGCCGAGCCCCGAACCGCGCCATGGAGCTACGGCCACGCCCCACCTCGACCGCGCCGGTGTCGACAGCAAGCCCCGCGGCGTCGTGCGTCCTCGCCAAGACCCCACCGAGCTCATCCTCTACCTCGTCGTGCAGCTGAACCACCACGACGACGTCGTGCCCTTGTTCGTCCCCATCCTCACCACGGCCAACCTCGACGCCCCGGCCTGCCTCTACGTCGAGCCTCACCACCGAGCCGACCGCGGCTCCGAGCTCGCCGCGATCACCACTCTGTCCGTGAACTGCGACATCGCCCGAGCCCTTGGCCGCGTGCTCGCCGCGGTCACCACACCAGCAGCATCGTGGCAACTACAACATCGCCGACGACCAAGCCACCGAGCAACAGCAACATCGGCCGCGACCCCGACGGAGCTCCTCGTCACGCCCCCTGCTTCAGGCCACGAGCTCCCTCCTCGGCGTCGAGCCTTCCGCACCGAGCAGGAGCCCAGCACACCCACGACGTCGAGCGCCTCCTCCTCTGCTCTGATCCCAGCGCCCGTAGCCACAACGACCCCGACGTCGGCCGCCCTTGCTGCGGTCACGCCCTCGGAGCCTGTGGACGCCCTGACGTCGAGTTCGCCAAGCGCCAAGCCCTGCACCGCGAGCTCCTCGTCCACGACGCCGTGCTGTCCACGTCACCAAGGACCACCCTTACGGCCGCGACATCAAGCCGCGCCCCCACCAGTTCCCCTCGCCGATGCCGTCCACGTCCACGTCCTCGCCTTGCCGCGGTCACCACCATGCATGCCGAGCTGTTCCAGAGCTGCGCCACCACGACCAGTACCTCGACGCGCCCTCGCCAAGCCTGCCCCTGCCGTCGGTGAGCCACCAGTGCCCAAATGCCCTCCTTGCTAGCTTCCTGTTTCGCCTCGCTGAGACCGGCCTTCATGCCGTGAACTTCACTGTTGCAGGGAAGCATTGGTCCCGTTGTGCTTTTGCCGAAGATGTGATGCCTTCTCGCTGCCTGCTGCCTCCAGCCGAGTCACAGCAAGCAGAAGCCAGCCAAGAGCAGTAGCAAGCCCGCAGCAGATCTTCGTCCAACACCAAGGTCGAACCTTGAACTGAGTTGACGCCCATCGTGACGTCGACAAAACCCTTGTCCTTCTTTCTTATACCTTTGTATACTGGTGATACTTGATCATAGTCATTTATACATGTCATACATCTCCGATCTCATTTAATACATGATCTGTCTCTATTATATCTTTGCCTGTGTCGTGCCTTCGTGCCGGTCTATTTATCTATCTGTTTATCTATCTCTGTTGGTCGCTATGGAAATGTGCTACTCCATTTTGTCTTTGTGTTGGTCGTGGCATTGTGGTTCTTTGTGCGATGGTTCTTGTGTGTGTGTGTGTGTTGTCGTCTGTGCACCGTGCCTTCGAGCCGGTCGGGGAAATCGTAGTACGTTTGATCATTTCGATCGTGGGTACGTCCCGCCGTGATCACGATGTCGAGCGTCACTCGTTTCCCCGTGTTTAGTTGACTTCGTCACGCTACGCTTGTTAGCTCCTATTCCCGTCCCTCGGACATGGCCATCGTGGACTCGTTGTCGTCATCGACGTGGTTCTTACCCGCACACTCGAGACCTATGTGGCCTAGTCTAGTGGAATAAGAATTAGGGGACAACCTATGTGGAACAGTCGGAAGCCAACTCGTTAGGTGAAGCTCATGGTCGCGAGTCGCCTCGCCATGGCCATCGAGTCTATCTTATTTTTCTCGCATGTTTATCTTATCTGTCTTGTATGCTTATGCCACCTAGACTCGGGCATTTCTCGAGTTCCCGCGGTGACAACCGCATCACCTGGAACTATAGGAATGACCTTGTGCCGATTCAGAAGCACCTAGGTCGTGAAGTGTTATAAGATGGAATAGATCGTGGGGTCGTATCTCTTTTATCCAACCGTCGTTCGTTCCATGATGAGTTGGTCGAAAGAGTATGAACTCCATTCTTCTTCTTTCTTAACCTTAACCCCTGTTGATCCAGTAAGATGTGGGCTTACCCCTTTTGCTTGTTTGATGTTTTGTTTCCAATCCCGTGATTTTCGCCATTGCTATGGCGAGTGGATCAATGGAAAGTGAAACCCATGTCTTTCCTTGCCTTTTTGGTTCTTCGTTCTTAAACTCTTGTTTCGATGTACCTATTTTTGACCATAGCATTCCTTTGGTTCTCACGGTGACAACCGCACTGCTAAGAACCCTAGGGATGTCTTAGTGCATTTAGTGCACCTAGGTTGTGGTACCCTACAAGTAGTTTGAGCACTCGTGTTCTTGTGTGTCACTCTTTCTGATTCCCCGTCTCTTACCATGGCAAGTGGATTGGAAGGAGTAGACCACTTTCCCTTTCTTCTCTCTTTGTTCCACCCTCTCTTGGCTCTCGCCAACTACCATGGTGTATGGGTTAAGAGAGACCGGAACTTCTCGTGCTCGTAGTCTTTTCATCCCCGTCGATCTCCGTGATGCTTGGATCAAAGGGCCACTAGCCGTGGTGTTTGCTTAGGATGAGTTAGGGTCTATGCTATTTATTAAAGCTGTACAGGTTGACACGATCGACCCGGGAAGTACCGGCTAGGCGAAGACTCCAGCTTGTACTTAGTGAACAACCATTTCCGTTTCTTTTAGCCCAGGGATCGGACATCCGCCGAGAGGGCTAAGCCGTTATCCTTTCGGTGCTCTTTTAGTGTAGTTGTTCTTCAGTGTTTTGTTGCCCCTTTTCGTAGCCTTTCTAAGTCTAGTGGTCTGATTGTTTCGCCTTGTTTGTCGCTTATGAGGTAGTCGCTTCGAGGTTAGCGTTGATCGGATCAGGACCCGTTAAAGGAAGGACATGCGGAAAGAAGGATCTTGGATGAGTACAACTACAAGTGAACTGAGCATCTTGGAAATGTCACTCAACAGGTGCCACGTCCCACCCAACCTCGTAGAATCCTATTAGACATGCAATAATGTAGAAGCTAGTGCTTTTTACTTTTATGCAAATGAACTGAGATAGGTTGCATGGTAGAAATGCTTGTGAGCCATTGCCTTGTTGCAACCTATAACCCTCGCACATCCGTTGTTAGGTTAGATGCTGGATACTACTTGCTACTGCTTCTACTACGCATTATATCTGTGATGTGATGCAATGTGGGAGATTGGATGTGAGTGGATAAGGCACGTGGTGCCAATAACTAGATAATGAGATGGTAATGGATTTGGGGAGATCTTGGCATGTGTCTTGGGTGTGTGGTTAGGGTTGAGTCGACCGAACAGGATCTACGACGAGTCTTGGGACAAGTCTTGTCGGAGGACGCTACCTGGGCGTTCTCCGTGAGAGATACCTGTGGCGGGTACATGTGACAGGGAGAGGTCCCGGAGTGGAGTGTCTTCGTGGGACGAAGCACCGGGATGGGAGGTGCTGTTTAGCACGGGGTAATCGGATGTCCCGTCAAGCGGGGCATCGGTTGGCCCCTTGTGAAGATGTCATGTTTGGTCACCCTAAGGACTGATATGTTTGTGGACCGGGTCTTAGGAAGCCTTGCACCCCACTTGCTTTCATGGGAGGGAGACGGATGTACGACCAGCTAGGGCGGTGCCACTACTACTAGGTTGTTAGCGGATAGTGTAGGGAGGTACGGGCATGAGGACCCACACCCTCCTAAGACAGCGTAGTGACCTTTGGGGCCCGGTACTACGCCTCACAGTCTCAGCGTACCGGTGGTACTCCGGTATGGTCCCAGTTCTGAGTGGTAGGGTGGCATCGTGTTTAGTTGGAAGGCAGCCCGAAATCAGCCTAGACGAGGGCCTTCGTCGATGATGGTGATCTTGTGGTTAGTGCAAACCTCTGCAGAGTTTTGGTTGATTGATCGAGACATATGCCGATTCGTCGGCTATGGACCTTTCCTAAGTACAGCTTACTTGACTAGTGAGAGGAGTCCTTTCTATCTTCCCCTGGGTTTGTGTTGGATTCGGCGTTGGCCGTTGAGGCAAGGCACGAGCGGGAGTCGTACTTGCTGCCTAGAGAGTGAGAGTGGTGAGATGTGTGATGGGACGGATGGATGGATGTGTGGATGAGATGGATTAAAACTTGATGAATTATTATTATAAAATATTGATGAATTTGCATAGGAAGACTACAGCCATATATATATAGGCCTCTTGATCTACCCTTTGCATTCCACTTACCACAAAGCTTACGCAAAAGCATAGGGTGGGAGCCAGTGGCCAGTACAAATCGTACTGAAAATTGTTTAGCAGGTTTTGAACGTGGTCTATGACGATAACTACGGAGAATAGAAGGATTAGGTGGTCTCGTTCCTGCGCTCAAGTTTGGTTCAGAGATGAAGGCTACGCCCGCTGATAAACTACGCTGACTTTGATGATTGCCCGTGAAGGAGGAGCCTTCACCGCTGACGCGCTACATCGACTCTGATAAATACCCGTGTGTGTTTCCGCTAGAAAAACGATGTAATAGGCCTGTTGACCAAGAGTTGTAAAGTAAATATATTGTAATCTTGTTTTTCACAATGTATGACTATGATAACAGCGATATATGATAATGTGATGGCTCAATTTCTGAATTATCACATTATAATTTGAATCTGTGGATTTTCCCCTTGTGGAGAAATCTAGGTCGTTTCAGTTGCTTATTTGTATGGCAGCATTGAATCCTTCCAATTCATTTGCCTCATTTGATGCTAAGAAAATCCTTAAGCTTGCAACTTATTATCCCAAAGATTTTTCAAGTTCGGATTTGAGGAGAAATTCAACTTGGCACATATATTGAAGATATGAAGATGGATAATAGATTTCAAGGACTGACCACCCTCTGTGAGCTCTCTACCAAGCTTGTTGGCACTAATAAACATGAATATTATAGTTTGGTGTACTTAGTCCTTAAATTGGCATTGATCTTACCGGTGGCGATAACAATTGTTGAAAGAGTTTTCTCTGCCTTGTGTTTAGTGAAGAATAAGGTGAGAAATAGTATAAGTGATAGGCTATTGAACAATTGTTTGGTTACCTTTATTGAGTGTGATATATACTCTTCTGTAAGCGAGGATGACATAATTCATGCTTTCATGGCAATGAAAAGCACAAATTAAAGTAGCCTCTTATACTTATGTAAGACCTTATCTTATATGTAATCTATTTGTGCAAGTTTTAGACCTATTTATTTAAGCTTTGAACATTTAGTTGTATTGTCGCAATTTGCTTATTTTATAGCCATTTTACTGAATTTTTCCTTTGAATTTTCTCGTGTTGCGTATGAAAAAAAATAGGACTACCTTGGTTTCAATTCCTGAGTCCGCCATTGAAAAGGAAGGAAGATTATATTAACTCTCAAACACAGTATATGGCCAATTTAATGCCTGCAACAACAATTCTGTCATGACAATCACCGAAGTGATCGCAGGTAACAAGATTCCAACTGAAAAACATCTGATTTCTTTGATGGATTTATTTGGGCCAAACCCTAAACAATTGTATCTTTTCCTAATATTTAAAGATGAAAATTTCAATCCGCCGTTGAAAATTTGTCCGCCAAGCCGATCTGTCCGCCTCCTTCCGCAATCCGGCCCGTGGCTAAAGCTGGATCCCATGGCTAGCGCTGAAAGAGGGGAAAAAGGAATAGAAATTTTTCTAGGGCTCCTAATGTAAAATTTTCTATACACATAAGTGCATATTAAGAATAAGAAAAGTACAGGAACCTGGATGCAAAGTTTTTGTCCTACTAATTTACTTTTCTTTTATTCTTTAAATCGGCTGAAAATTAATAAATACGTAGTAATTCACAGAAAAATCTAAAAATTACAAAACAAATTTTCTTCAGCTCCACATATGTAGAGCCTTGTTTACTTCACGCCAAAAACCAAAAACTTTCAAGATTCTCCATCACATCAAATCTTGCAGCACATGCATGGAGCACTAAATATTAACAAAAATAAAAACTAATTACACAGTTTACCTGTAAATCGCGAGATGAATCTTTTAAGCCTAATTACTTCATGATTGGATAATGTTTATCAAATAAAAACGAAAGTGCTACAGTCCTGATTACCAAAAAGTTTTCGAAACTAAACAAGGCCTAGATCCATGTAGTAAACAAAAAATATCATAAATTTTAGTATATTTTTTTTGTTGAAGATGCTTGCCTATGCTTTTTAGTAAAATTGATCGGTTGAAAATTGATAAATACGTAGAAATTTATAAAAAAAATCTAAAAATTATAAAACAAATTTTGTTCAGCTCCACATATGCAGATCCATGCGGTAAACAAAAAAGATCACAAATTTTAGTATATTTTTTTTGCTAGAGATGCTTGCCTATGCTTCTATCCCTAATATTTAATTATGAAAAATTCTATCCCGATCTTTTTAGTGTAAAATTGAAATTATAGTTATCTGGCTCCAATTATTATGAAATTTTATGATAGCCTATTTAATGTGGTGCTTGATTTGTGGTAAAAGTTTTAGCATCATTCCTGCATATCTCATTGATTTACTAATTTACCTAAATTTATGCTTGAAGATGCTTCCACTACCTTTGCATGATATATTATTATGTCATATGAACACTTCATAAGCTCATGTGTTTATAATCTACATACATTTAACTGATATATCATATTTTATAGAAATCCTAATCTAAATAGAAAAAAGCTAGCAACAAACTTCTCATGTTTTAATATAGTACTAAGGTATATTAAAAGGTAATATTAGAGTAAGAAGGTTTGACTAATTATTATTATTATTATTAAATAAATATGTCTCCAAACTATATATTATTGTAAATATTTACTATCTAATATCATAGATGTCATGGTTATCAATAAAATAAAATATAGACTTTAAATTTTATAAAAATGATAAATATAATAGATATGTAACATTATGTCATCACTTTCTATGGCCATTTGATGTTTTTCTGTTGCAAGGCACGGGTATATTTGCTAGTAGATATAAAAACTACGAAAAAGAGAGATAAGTCTCCTTGTCACCAGCAAACGCACTGGAGAGAAAGAATGAGGGGTCCTAGGTGGCGCGCGGCAGCGAGAAGCAAGAGTTGCAGCTGCGACGTGTTTTCCTATATATATAGAATACCACGTAAAAACATTTTTGGAAGTGGACATATTTGGTTTCGGCAGGCGCGCAAAACATCCTCCAAATCCACGTCTCTGTTAATCCATTTTTTAGTCATAATGACCGTCTACAATTAGAAAAACTAATAAAGGCCTATAGGCCCGGCGTCGTACACACTCCCAGGCCTGATGTCGAACCTACTAAGGCCTTGTTTATCCAAAATTTTTTTGGATTTTGACACTATAGCACTTTCATTTTTATTTGACAAATATTATCCAATTTTGGAGCAACTGGGCTTAAAAGATTCGTCTCGTGATTTACAGGTAAACTATGCAATTAGTTATCCTTTTTATCTATATTTAATGTTCCATGCATATGTCGCAAGATTCGATGTGATGGGGAATCTTGTAAAGTTTTGGGTTTTTAGATGTATCTAAACAAGGCCTAATTAATTTCCGGGCATACCGCTGCCAAGCTTGCTCTCCCAGACAGACAGCCGTCACCAGCAAGCCCGCTCGTGGACACGCCGCTGCCTACCATTGTTGTTTCCGCTGGATTCACAATGACCTCGGTCACCATGGCTCCACCATCGTGTCGATCGTAGTCCTGCCAAGGATGATGAGAACCACCACCACCGCTGCATCGATCTCGTGTGTGGGGGTAGGATGAAGCAGCCACAGCCGTTAGAGGGGAGCATGCAATATTGCTGAATCTCGTTGTGGATTTCTCTGCCACAGGGCCATGGGACCGCCACACAAGAGGTTGCGCGCTCATGCACTGCTCCGCCACTACTGCTCTTGCACTGCACCACACCATTGCTGTCGCTGCCACTTCGAGATCCACGTAGCCGTGGAATAAAGGGGAGTGCATGGTGGAGGGCATCTAAGGACCTCCAAACCCTAAGTTGCTTTCGGCCTGGTGGAGGCGTGTGGTGAGAGAGGAGTGTGGAGAGGAGTTCCAAACCCTAAGTCTCTCCTATATTTGCAACCATCGTATTGCACCTAGCGGGCTTTGGCCCAGTTTTAGACGCGGGTCTCTTAAGAGGTCCACTTCTGAAAATGGTCTTCATTTTCGGAGATGGACATCTAAAAATTTATTTATAGAGATATACATTTTTGGATCGCCTCCATTAATAGAGCTACCACCTCCAAAATTCAGTGTAAACTTTAAGAGTTTCTTGCCGCCACCATTAATAAAATCCACTATCTCCAAAATTATTTTTTTACTAGTGTTGGTTTTTCCATCCTTATAGGAATATAAATAAAAAGATGTATATGAGTGGTAAAAAGGTAGAAATAAAATCCATTGTCTGCCATATTTGTTTTTTTTTAAATCAAGGACTGTCCAAGTTTGGACTATGAGAGGAGCATGTCTAATGGCAAGTGATGATAAAAATGTTGTACTTATTACCAGTCAACTATGTACTATTCATGGTTGGATATCAGATTTAGGGAGTTGCTTCCATATATGTTCGGTGAGGGAGATATTTGACGAAGGATCTCTACACTTGGGGAACACCACTGTTCTCTTAACGGATTGCAAGAAGTATGTCAATGAGGTGGATATGGTTACATTAGAGATGCATAATGTAACAAATTGTGCACTAACAGGAGTTTGGTATATACCTGACCTAGAAATAATATAATTAATATCTATGAGGTCACTCGAACTTCGAGGTTGTATCCCGATCAGGAAACGGAAGTCATGTCATCAATGGCAGGTACTCAAATCTCGATAGCAGTCAACTGCAATGTTGTAAAGATAGTTGCAAAATCTAACAATTGTAGAGGTGAAGTATGAGCTACCGGAAGAAGGAAGACATGGTTGCATTGACCATGTGGTACCAACAACCAGGTGCAGCTTACGGGCAGTACAAACCTATGACATGAAGGGCCATAGGAGGTGGCGTGGTTAACCAAATGAGACAATGAAGGAGCTTTCAGGTGGAATATCCAAGTACTCAAACTTAGACACTGACACACATTATGGCGATGTGGTGCATGAGCACCTTTGGTGAGGGCACCCACAAGGTGGGAGTATTAATAAAAAACAGAGCTTAGAGCAATTTCTTGGAGGAGCACAATGAATCCAAAGGATTAGAGTCAAGGTGGAGATTGTTGTATGGTGACTAAAATTTGACATGTAATAGGAATCAAGATAGGTGTGCCATTATGACTTAGTTTATTAGGAACTGAGTGTAGAATCAATCCTATTTGCATATATTGGGACCTTTGGGGGACTATGTAAACAAGAGAGTGAAGACTATGTATCAACCATAGCCAACACAAGGGTGTCATCCAAGGCTTTCAAAGAGCAACTAGGAGCACCCAAGAGGATTAGTCTAGATAATTCTATTGCACTAGATTCTTGTATAGAGAAAAATTAATTATTAGGTACTAGAGGGTCAAGTAGGTTGTGAGTGAGCTACATCACTTTTACTCTTTTGGAGTCATGCTTAAATAATATGTCATTGGTTTTGCCAAAATCCTAATCTCTTATCGTGGTTGCTTCAATAACATCATCTAGGGTTTGCTACTAGATTCTTCTATATCATTCTTGATATGATGCAATTTTGTGTTGTACTTGCAATATCCTTCCAAAAATAGAGTTATTGTGCATAACTAGGTGTATGGATTCTTAACATCATGGTTAAGGATAGAGCCACGGACATGAGAGACCGTGAGGAGAACATCAGGGGATGAGGAATAGTGAAGGAACACGGAAAGGTTCATCGGTTCCATGTTCTCTTTTTCTTTGTTCATGACCATTTTGTTACATGATGAGGCTGATAAAGCCAAAGGCCAACACTACCTATAGGGTCCACCCATGATAGCTAACACCTTTTATAGCTAGACAATTCACATAGAATGAAGCATCTCGCTTCCATGTCCTCAGGCACAATTGTTACCACCTATGCTATCAGTTGTTACCTCGACAATGATAATGTGGAGCGACACTATTAGGGAGTCGAGTAGAAGGGTGGCAACAACCGTGAACTAAGGTGTGAGGAATCGTATAGTATGGCATTGAGTGGGAATCAACCACAATTGGGGGCTAGGGCCTAGGACACAAACTTATTTGACACACATGCATCGCTACCCGCTAGCAAGGATGCCAGCAAAATTACCGGGAGGGGCGAGCGGTGGGCAGGGCGGCTGACAACGAGGCTGCCACGGGCCGGGGTGGTGGAAGAGGACATGGAGCCAGTATAATTTAGGGTTAAGGTTTGGATTTTTCAAGGAAGCCTTTCGTGGCTGGCAGGTGAAAGCCCTAGTTTGGTTTTGGATAATTGATGAAACCCTAGTACTAACCTCTATGCTAAGTATGTGTAGACTTAATGAGGTTGGTACATGCCAAGTGATGGAGCAAGTGATGATCATAGTGATGATGGTGATGACCACAAGACGATCAAGTGCTCAACTTGGAAAAGAAGAAAGAGAAAAACAAAACCCTATGGAGATCAAGGCAAAGGTATTGCTTAGGGTTTTGGTTTTGGTGATCAAGACACCATAGAGGGTGTGATCACATTTAGGATAGATAGCCGTACTATAAAGAGGGGAATTCTTTGGCTAAGCGGTTATCAAGTGCCACTAGGTGTCATTGTTCATGTGCATGCATTTAGAACCTAGTGAGCTAACTTAACTCCT
Organism: Sorghum bicolor; assembly: GCF_000003195.3. Taxonomy (NCBI): domain Eukaryota; kingdom Viridiplantae; phylum Streptophyta; class Magnoliopsida; order Poales; family Poaceae; genus Sorghum; species Sorghum bicolor. The sequence goes on along the minus strand of NC_012879.2, from coordinate 11,835,130 downwards.
TCGAAGAAAATGATTGTGAAAATGCTAACACACGTGCACTTGTTGGTACACACTTTGTGGTGTTGGCACACTTTGAGAAGGAGGTGGAGTTTGAAGGGTTGAGAGAGGATGGGTTCCTCCCTCTCTCCCGCCGAGCTTGCGAGGCGGGATTCGGCGCTTTTCGAGAAAATGAAGTGCATTTTTTCTATTGCGCCGGTGGGAAAATTGGAGAAGTCGCGGGAGTGTTTCTCGCTGAGGAACACTCACCGGACGCTGGCTCAGAGGCACCGGACGCTGTGTCTGAAGCGTCCGCTGTTCAGACAGTGTCTGGCCCAGTTAGGGTAAGGAACCGGACGATAGGCACCGGACGCTGGGTTGAGCGTCCGGTGGTGTGCGTCCGGTGTGAGGAGGTTTTGCAAACCTCTCTGCGCATGAGTCCGGTGAGCACCGGACGCTCAGGGTGCGTCCGGTGGCTCGCGTCCGGTGACCCTGCAAGTTTGCCGAGCTCTCTGCGCATGAGTCCGGTGTGCACCGGACGTCCGGTGCTAACTTGCTCAGCGTCCGGTGCACTGCAGGTGACCGTTAGATTCTGACACTTGGCTGACGTTGGAGCACCGGACGCAGGTGTTGAGCGTCCGGTGCCCCTTTAAGAGCGTCCGGTGACCCCGTGTTTTGCCCAGTGAAAGAGCCAACGGCTCTATTTGCTTGAGGGGCTATAAATACGTGTTTCGCCGGCTTGGGGCTTACTCTCTTGGTATTCTAACATACTTGACATCCTTGTGAGCCTAAGCAAACACCTCCCACTCATCTCCTTCATAGATTATACATCTTTGTGAGATTGGAAGTGATTCCAATTGCATTTGCTTGAGTGATTGCATCTAGTGGCACTTGGGGATCGATTTGGCTGCGGTTTTCTTGTTACTCTTGGTGGTTGCCGCCACCTAGACGGCTTGGAGCAGCGGAGGAGGATTGGCACGAGTTGGTGATTGTTCGTGGCCATCTCCCGGTGATTGTGAGGGGTCTTGTACCTTCCCCGGCGGAGAGCCAAAAGGTAACTCTAGTGGATTGCTCGTGTCATTGAGTTACCTCACTTGTGGGTAGGTTCTTGTGGTGTCCTAGTGAGGACGAGGTTCGTGCTACACCTCTTAGCCACCGAACCACCAAGTGTTGGTCGACACAACGGGGACGTAGCGTGCCGGCAAGCACGTGAACCTCGGGAGAAAAATCGGTGTCTCAATTGTGTTTGATTGGCGTTCTCCCGGTGCTTGATTGTTTATATTGGTGATTGGTTCATCCCCTACATGGCGGTATAAATATCTCATCCTATCCTTTACTTACCGCAAACTAGTGTAATTAGTTTAGTTGCTTACTTTGCCTTGTGTAGCTTAGTTCTCTAGTGTAACTTGTAGAGACTTAGTTCTTGTGTGCATAGTGATCTTAGCAACTAGAATTGTTGGATAGGTGGCTTGCAAACACCCCATTAGAGCTAGAGCAAAGAGCTTCGCTTTGTTATTTACTAACCTCTTGCTCTAGTGAGTTTGTAGAATTTTTAAATAGGCTATTCACCCCCCCCCTCTAGCCATATTAGGACCTTTCAGCAGGCATAGAAAGGGAAGGGCCGGATAATGGTGGTTGGCCCGACGGTGGTGGTAGGTTGAAGGGTGGGGAGCGAGGTGGCGGTGGCACCATTGAGTAGGCGAAAGAAGATTACTGGATGGGATGTGCCGCCGACAGGGTCGAGTTAACAAACTTTTATACTCCAATTGGATTTAGGGGTAGGTGACTAGCAGCACAGCCGATGGTGAATGAGACGCTAGCTAGGGGCGGCGATAGATGTCAGAGGTTGGGGAAGGCTGACAAGATTCGTCGAAGAAGAAGAACAACCAATTGAAGACTAAATAGTACTAGAAGAGAGAATCACATTCTAGGTGTTGTAGCAGTGCATGTGTTAATAAAGAGCCGCCCCACGGGAGGGGAGGAGTACCACACATGATGGTGTTGTAAGAGGGTGTAGAAGAAAGGAGTGGTGGCCGCAGTGGTGCGGGAGGGGGGAGTCGAATATAGTCGAGGGTTTTTTTAGACAATTTGATATTTGACAATAAAATTTGCGAGCCTTTTGAGATTTGACACTCATATCACTTTCTTTCATTATCGAAAAAAAATCACAATAACATGTGTGGGGTCAGTCTGAGTCAATGACATGTGGGTCATGATGTCAAATCTCAATCTTAGATATTACTCCTTTTATTGCTTGGGGAAACAATTGTTTCCGACCAAGATTGTTCCAAACAAAAATGAGTACACGATGAGGGCATGTACAACAGGTCTCTTAATCTTGTCCCTTCGACGCATTTTTTATGAAAAAACACCCTGTACGAGCCTGGAGACGGAGCGGGCGTCGCCTCGCGAGGCGACGGGAACGTCCCGTGCTCCGAGGTGGAGAAGACGCTCCAGCAGCGATGTATGGCTCACTCCTTGACTCGTCGCTGCATGGATCCCGAGCCCTCGCATGCGCGGGAAGGTGCTATGCCTGTTGTGGAGTTGCGCTGCTTTTCGGCGAGATGCGACAGCTGAACCCTGTTGATGCGTCCATGGTGACCACGGTCGTGGCCAGAAGCGCCCCCGCCGGAGGCCTTGAGCGTGGCCATGGCCGGCGCGGCAGGCGCTAGCATGGCCATGACGGAGGCCGCCGGTGTTCAGGGGAGTTGTGGAGCAGCAGGTCGATCGATTTCTTTCTTCTGAGATCTATTCTTTCCATAATTTACACCTGATGGATTAAAAAGAGCTTGGAATGGAATTGAAGTCTATGTCCTTTTTCTGATGAGCTATCTTCTGTCATTTTGGGCTTATCTATCATGCTACCTTGATAGATGATTCTATACTATTAAGTTTCTGAATGTTCTAAAGCTTTTGTTCAGCTAATAAGTTTCTAAAAACTAGATGGTGTGTTAAGTTTCAATTAAACTTTTGTTCAATTGTTGCTGCATGTCCTCCACTGAATTTGCATTTGTTTTTTTTTTGTATTTCTCACTTGTCTTACTGCTTCCTAGTTCTCACTTGTACCATCTTCCATCAGAAGGCCACGTACAATGGTATATAACTTGATATTCATGATTGATCCTGGCTACATGTAAAACATTAAAGTGTAAGAAGATGATCCTCTGTCTATAGGTTGTATGACATGTCTTTTTAGTTGTTTCTTTGTCATATTTTAGTCTCTTAGAGACGACCCCATGTCTCTGGGTTGTACATGCCCTGAAGTTTTGGGCCATTCTTTTTGGCGCTTGCATGCGGCCCATTCAATTTGTCACTCTCAGGATATTTTTTTGTTCTCTAAAATTTTCCAATGGGCTCCTTAAATACTGACAGAAAAAAAAACTATAGAAAATTTTGAATTTCACTCTGAATTTGGGCCTATAAGCAATTATTCTATGAGTTTGTATAATAATAACCATCGAAAAAAATTCATTGCTGTTAGGACTATTCTCGTTTTCTAGTACTGATTGTGTGGTAGACGTTGTTTGCTTGTTCGCTTGTTTTATAAACTATATATTTTCTGTCAGCTAATAATATTTTTCTCCCAAAATAAACCAGCAAACACTATTTTTAGTCATCGCTTTTTAGATAAGCGAGCAGATATCAGATCTTGATTTTGTACTGCTAGTACACTGACTGCAGTCGACTATTACTGCTGAGAGAAAGAGAATCCAATGAACATGCATGATGCTCTGACAATCGGTTTTAAAGCAAAAAAAAAGGAAGAAAGAACAACGCAAGTGCAATATGCAATTGCTCCGGATTTCGCAGCACAAGAGTTTTAGCCCAGACGACGGTGCAACTTTGGTAATTTGAGTAGTACAGCAGAATAATATACTGAACCAAATTAATCCTAGCACAACAACGAAGAGGCTCGTAGTTAGCTACTCACTCAGAGCTAGCCTCAACCCTGCTAGTGTCACTGGTGACTGCACGCACCATCAGCTCCAGGTTTTCATACGAGGAACCGCCGGCATCCATCGCTGTTCTAGCAGAAGCTGCGAGCTCGGCTGCTCTCGCCGCCGCGTGCTTCCCTCGCTCTCCCAAGATCAGCTCCCGCGCCAATGCCCCGATGTCTTGGCTTGCAACCAGTTCCCCGGCGCCCTCGCTGCCGTCGCCATCGCCGCCGCCGCCGTCCCCTCTTCTGGATGGCCAAACCCTGAGTCCGGCGCCGAGCACATCGACGACGAACTTGGCGTTCATCTTCTGCTCTGCCGCCAACGGAAACGCAAGAATCGGAACCCCCATGCTGATGCTCTCCGTCACCGAGTTCCACCCACAGTGACTGAAAAAGCCCCTGATGGCCTTGTGCCTCAGCACACCAAGCTGGTCCACAAAGCGTTGTTCCACTTTACCCCTGTCTCCGAACCGCCCTTCGACCTCGACCGGGTCCTCTCCATAAAACCACTTGGACCGGACCACCCACAAGAAATCCACGCCGGACCTGTCCAGTCCGGCCGCGATCTCCTCTAGCTGCGCCCGGCTCAGGTTAGCCTGGGAGCCGAATGCCACGTACAGAACCGGCCGGTTCATGGCGAGCCTAGAGTCGAGCCAGCCGGCTAAATCTGCGTCCAAGTTCGTCTGGACCGCCGGTTCAGCTGCAAGACACAGCGGACCCACCGGCCACATCGCCGGCGAGTTCTCCAGCTGGTTCATCTTGTCTATGTAGAGTGACTCGAGCTCATGGAAGGAATTGAGGATAGTGCCCCGGCTGGAGTTCATGGCTACACCGCTCTCACAGATGAAGTCCCAGTGACGGCCGGATGGCTCCGGGTCGTCGAACGGCGGGCTCAGGTCGGCCGTCGTGAGCTGGAGCCCCGGCAAGCCGTCGACCTCGAACGGCTCCCACGGCGAGCTCACGCGCGCGTGCGGCTTCTGTATGAGTACGGCGAGCGTGGCGTAGCAGGAGAAGGCGCCCATACCATGCGAGACGAGCCGGGGCACGCCGAGGCCGTCGGCGGCGTCCTTGGCCCACGGGAGGAAGCCGTCGTGGACGAGCAGGTCCGGCCGGGGCCGCAGCTGCGCCAGCGCGTCCGCGAACGCCGGGCGGAGCGCCGCCGTGGCGGAGATGAGGTCCAGGAAGTGGGAGTCGGAGGCGGAGGGGAGCTCCTCCATGCTCTGCGGGCCCGAGTATGAGGACGGGAACGGCAGCTCGAGGACGGCCGCGCCGGGGACTCCCGCGACGGCGGCGCGGATGAAGGGCGCCTCGCGCGGGGTGGCGAGCACGGTGACCGCCGACGCGAGGCCCCGGTGCAGGAGCAGGCGGGTCAGGTGCAGCATCGGCATGGCGTGGCCTTTGCCCATGAACGGGAGCATCGCCACGTGCCGGAGCGTCGAGGACGACGGTGAGGAAGAAGCCATGGGATGATGGGACGAAGCTATAGCCAAGCGGAGCCAAGTGTTGCGTTGTGTCTGAAAGGTCTGAAGCGCAAGCTATAGCTAGCCAAGCGGAGCCAAACGTTGTGGTGCCTCAAAGGACCACCGAGTGGCCTTGTTCACTTCGCAAAATTTTTTTTTATTTTGACACCGTAGCATTTTCTTTTTTATTTGACAAACATTGTCCAATCATGGAGTAAATAGGTTTAAAAGATTCGTCTTGCGATTTACAGATAAACTGTACAATTAGTTTTTATTTTTATATATATTTAATGCATGTGCCGTAAGATTCGATATGATGGAGAATCTTGAAAGTGTTTGGAACTAAACAAGGCCTGAAGTACAGTTTTCGAAGAGGGCGCTGCTTGATTTGAACGTCAGTGGGAGGGAGGTGTTGTTAATTACTCCACTGTTAGGTGTGAGAACGGAGGTAGGCCGCCGGTCGGCCGGCAGCACCTTTATTTAGGGTTTGTTTAGTTGGGTGCTAAAGTTTACTACTCGTCACATAGAATATTTAGACATATATATGAAATATTAAATATAGATTATTTATAAAACTAAATTATAATTAGAAAGTAATTTGAGAGATAAATTTTTTGAGTCTAATTAATCTATTATTGAACACTAATTACTAAATAAAACGAAAATGCTACAATATTTATTAAACTTTAATAACTCCAAACAGTTTACTGAGTACAACCTCAGACCGCTGCTGTCTTTATCACGATGTCACACCTATACAAATTCTGTGAATCAGCTTCAGGGCAAGCCGGAGCATCGAGGACAATGGTGATTAAGAAGAAGAAGCCACATGGCAAGCTTAGGTACACTAGTAGAAAAGAGTACCTAGGTTTTTATACCACAGGCGGTTATAGTTATCACGTATCTGTGGTATAAAAAGGACGGTGGCAGAACTACCAACCGTCTGTGAAGATGTATTTTCACAGGCAATTTTCCTAACAAAACCGTCTGTAGAAATCATACAATTAAAATCTTTTTTTCTATTTTTAAAAGTCAATTTTGTATTTTCTATACAAAGATTTTTACAGGCGGTTTTTCTAACTGAACCGCCTGTAGAAATTCATTTCTACAAGCGGTTCTCAGTTACCCGCCTGTGGAATTGGTCCATTTCTACTGGCCTCCAGTACAAGCGGTGCTGAAAAACGCCAGGTTAACAGCCGCCTGTACAATATGCCTCTGTACTAGTGGTAGCGCGTAGCCAAGCCAAGTGTCGTGGAATTGCGGTCGTGACTTGTTGGAGATTTAGCCACGCCTTCACCCCCAGTTGCGCTAGAAAAAGAGTTTGGCATTATCGCGGTCCCGAGAACCTGCGCGTCCAGGGCCTTCGCACAGGAAGGGACGAGGCTTGACACTAACACTAATTATGCAGCGAATTGTGCATGCAAAGTCCGGCCCAGCGTGGAGGATCGCGGAAGATGAAGGATGCATCCTCCGCCCTCTACACGACGAAGGATGTGCTAAGCACGACCAGGGGCAGGCCAAGGAACCAGCGAGCGGACGGAGGACCTTCGGCGCTGGCATGGCGGAGGAATCCGCGGCCCTTGGCACAGGACAGCCGAAGGTTCGAACCTCGACCGGGTCAGGACTCCGACAGGGAAGCGTTTGAGGAGATCGCAGTTTGAAATTACTCAAGTAGCCCTATGAACTGTAGATTGTGGTGGTAGAATATGTCGAAATATTCTACCACCGTCACATGGCATTCTTGTAACAGGCCTAGGTCAGAATCCACGCCCTATATAAAGGGGGATATAAACGCTCATGAAGGAGGGGTTAAGATCATTTATTATTGCACCACCTGTTCTAAGACAGTGAGCCCGTTGGTCATTACACTCGAGCCGCTCACAGTTGCGGGTGAGCAGGCTTTCTCCCACTGTTCCGTCTAGAGGTGCCCCGAGCACATTCCAACATGACTCATGAGTGGCTTAGCAAGTACTCCCTCTATACCCATTGAAAAGCATTTAGGCCCCTAATGAGTTTCGGTGATTAATGACAATGTTGATTACTATGACTAACATGTGTTTTGCAGAGGCAAAGTCATTTGTGTTAGGTCATGGTAATGGTGATCGATGGACTAGATCATTCATGCCGACTTAATGGTGGAAATCGTTTCGGTTTTCAAAGGATGGTTGGACATCGTCGGGACTAGACTAGGTCTAAGTGCCACATGGTGAAGAAGGGCACTTAGAGTAGTTTAGGACTTTGTTTTTCCTTTGACCGTACTATTAAGAGGGGCATTGAATGGGTAGATTGACCTAGGCAAGGATTTAGGTTTAGGTGTGGTGCACACTTGGTAAATCTAGCACTAGGCAGCTCTGAAAAAGTCCTTAGATCGAGAGAAACAAACTTTGTTTTGGAAAGATCGTGTTTCGACGAAGTTTGGGTGCCTAAGTAGGCACCGGACGCTGCACCGGACGCTATGTGAGTGTGTCCGGTGAGGTTGACTCGAGTCAGAGTGACTGGGTGCCTAGGGTTAGGCACCAGACGCTTGCAACGGACTCACCGGGGAGCGTCCGGTCCCATACCCAGGGAGGGTGTAAATTCCCCCTCACACTGGACGGTGCCACGGGACCCACTGAGGGTGCGTCCAGTGCTCTGTCAGAGAGAGTGCAGTTAGCCGTTAATGTGTCACCGGACGCTCGGTGCAGTGCGTCCGGTGCAACATTATCAGCGTCCGGTGCTCCCGTTTTCAGTGTAAAACGGTTGGCCGGTCCTTGGACTTGATGGGGAGTATTTATACTCCTCTACCTCGTCCATGGGAGGTCTCTTGCCCATTTGATCAGTTGAGAATCACCTTGTGGTGCAAGAGAGAAGCAAGAGCCTAGAGAGGATTGAGAATTTAGAGATTTCTTGAGTGAATCCTTCTCTAGTTGAGTTCCAAGAGTCAAGTGTGCATCCACCACTCTCTACTGCCTTGATTGGGTCAAGTGAGAGTTCATTGCTTGTTACTCTTGGTGATCGCCATCACCTAGACGGTTTGGTGGTGATTGGAGGCACGAAGACCGCTCGGAGTTCTTGTGGGTGGCTCGTGTCAAGCTTGTGGGCGATTCACCGTGACGGAGTGTCGAAGAATCAGCCCGTAGAGAGCACTTGGTCCTTGCGCAAGACCCTTGCGCGGGTGCTCCAATGAGGACTAGTGGGGAGTGGCAACTCTCCGATACCTCGGCAAAACATCGCCGCGTTCCTCTTGCTCTGCTCCTTTACTTTCTAGCATTTACTTTGAGCTTTTATATTCTTAGAATTGTCATGCTAGAATAGGATTGGAACTAGGTTGCAAAACTTTTATCCGGTAGCTCTCTAGATCACACTAGGCACAAGGAGTTGAATTGAAGCTTATAGGTTGCTTAAATTTTTAGAGAAGCCCAATTCATCCCCCTCTTGGGCATCTTGATCCTTTCACCCATCAAAAAAGTCGTTTTAGACAAGTTTTGAGTCAAACATTAAGAATATATAAATTATGAATAACTTTTAAGTGGTTGAATTTGGAAATGTAAAAATCATATGAATATATTTGTCTTGAAAAATACTTTCATAAAAGTATACATATACCTAAATATTTTTTATAAAAACAAGAAGTCAAAGTTAGGGTTTGGAGACCATGTTCTTGTCCTAAACGACTTCGTATATTCCCTACGTACATCCTATGTTTGACCATTTGTTTTTTAAAAAAATTATGTAAATATTATTAAATTTAAGTCATTCTTGAAGAACTTTTATTAATAAATTAAGCCATGATAAAAGAAATAATATTTTATATAAATTTTTAAATAAGATGAGTGGTCAAATTTAGTGTAAAAAAATCAAACATCTTATAATTTGGATTGATTGAATATTTCTTTTGGAGAAATGCGCCGCTTGTGTACTTGACTTGGAGTCCATGGGAAGGCAAGTCAAGTTTGGACATTTGGACGCATCAGTCGGAGTTGTTACTGTTAGGTGCCGCGTGCGGTCAGCATAGTCGAAGTTTGGACGCATCACTCCAAGTTTGAACGAGCAAAATAGTCCTTAAACTTGGACCGAGAGGTGCCATTGAGGTTCCAAACTCTCAACTTTTTTTTTAAGTTCCTAAACTTGTTTCAGGTCTCACCAGCGGTCTAAACCAGTGGCGGACCCAGGATTTAGCAAAGACTAGGGCTAAAATTTAGCGGACAAAATCCAAAAGCTACGGTCTAAAATATAGTCTATTGAGTAACAATTCGTATGTGTTCATACTTGTTGATCGATTTGAATATATTTATATACTCATATTCTAGATCTTATCACGTGAAAAGTTTTCAAAGCAATCCATATTTTTTTAATATATTACTAAAATATCACTACTGTAGTATATATAATAAATATAACCACATACTTTATGTATATATGCATACTTAATATACATATCACCCTAAATGATCTAGTATGATCACATACTTCGTCTACATACATTTCGTACGGTCATATGCACCCTAAATATACAGATATAGACATAGGAGAACTACACGCTATATCACATATTAATAGTTCACGAATGCTTTTGGTTTTGCTACTATAGCACTTTCGTTTGTATTTGACAATTATTGTCCAAACATGAACTAACTAGGCTCAAAAGATTTGTCTCGCAAATTACAAATAATCTGTGCAATTAGTTTTTATTTTTGTTTATATTTAATACTTCATACATGTCTCCAAATATTTGATGTGACGGAAAATCTTGAAAAAATTTGAAAACTAAACCAGGCCTCAAGTGTTGCTCCCAAAATTTTTAGGCCGCGACTAGGGCCATGGCCCTAGTGGCCCTAGTCCTAGGCCCGCCCTGGTCTAAACGGGTATTCACATGACCCATTATTCTACGTGGCGTGCTAATTCACACTTGACATACCACATGCAGAGTTGAAACAAGTAGCAGAAGCATTCATCTGCTCGGCACCCTATCGATTCGTGCAGCATCACCTCTGACTACAAATAGCAGAAGCTGTCACCCACCATACACGAAATCCGCCGCCACGCACCACACTCATCCAGGCACGCCGGCGCCTTCCTGCATGCAGAGGTGGCGAGGTGCTCACCCTCTCCGGTGCCCATTGTATGGTGGGGTCACATAAGTAGCCTTGCAGGCAATTAGGTAGATTTAGGACATGTTTGGATAAGCTAATTATTAATTAGGCTAAAAATTCTTGTAAATTAATTAAGGTTGACTAGCCAGTTGGCTAATAACTAGTTGAAAAGAAGAATAAATGGCTAAAAAATTAGCTCACCTATTAACCTTTCTATTTGGGTACACTATAACTAATATGGTTTGAGCTAATTTTTTAACTGGCTAGCAATTAGTTCTTATCTCAAACAAGCCTATCAGTGTTATGAACCGCGACCTGAAGGGGATGGAGTTCCTGATCTTCTGTCATATTCAAGATAAATAATGATTTAGTCGAAAAGTGATAAACCGATCCAACTTTAGATCACAAAGACCCATAGAGCACAGCACACTCATAGAGGCAAAGTAAACCTTTTTTTTGGAAAATGGAAAATATCTATCATCATCTTTGAATTGTATTGACTATCAGTTTTATCAATTTTCGGTTAGCTCTTTATAGAAATAAATTATATTTTTGCATTCTCGTATAAGCTATTTTAGGTAGTTCTACTCTTTATAGAAATAAATTACTTTTTTGCACTCGCGTATAAGCTACTTTAGGTGCGACACTTTTAGCCAGCTTACCATACCACAGATATGGTGATGACTTTGCGAGGTTTATTGGTCGTATCTAATCGGTAATGTACTACTATATTTATTTTTCTAAAGGAAAAACGACCGTATTGTAGAGTGTAGACTTGCCATCAGTGACGTCATCAAGCTAAAGGAAAAGATCAAAGGCCTGTGTATGCACGGCTGCTCGGCAATCTTCCGGTCCGAACGTAGGACCGGAGACGCCGTCCGATGATTCCCGCGCGCGGGAGAGGTTGACGGGTACGTACGTTTTCTTTTTTGTTTCTTTCTTTTTTTTTGTTTTTTCTTTCCTTTTCTTTTCTTCTTTTTTTCTTTCTTTTCTTTTTATGTTTCTTTTCTTTTCCCTCTCGATCGTTGCTGTTAGTTTTCTTCTCCTTTTTTTTTCTTTTTTCTTTTTCTTGCTATATTTTCTTTTCTTTAATTTTTTTCTTTTTTCTTTCTCTTTTTTCATTTTATATTCCGTTTGGTTCTTTTTTATCTTTTTTGTGCTTTATTTTTATTTTCCTTTTTTTGTTTTATTTTATTTTTTGTTTTGTATCTTTATCTTTTTTTCTTATTCTTATTATTTTTTTTGATGTTTACATGCTGATGTTCTATTTTTTTATTTTTTCTTTTGATTTTGTTTTTCCTTTTATTTTTTTCATTATGTTTTCTTTTATTCATGTTTTATTTCTTAATCTTTCTTTGTTTCTTTTCTTTAATTTTTTTCCTTTTTTCTTTCTTTTTTCATTTTATATTCCATTTGATTTTTTTCTATCTTTTTTGTGCTTTATTTTTACTTTTCTTTTTTGTTTTATATTATCCTTTGTTTTGTATATTTTATCTTTTTTCTTATTGTTATTATTTTCTTTGATGTTCACGTGCTGATGTTCTATTTTTTATTTTTTTATTTTGATTTTATTTTTTCTTTTAATTTTTAATTATGTTTTCTTTTATTTATGTTTTATTTCTTAATTTTTTTGTTATTAATCTTTTTTTTTATCATATGCGATGTTCTATAATACATTAAGTGTTGTTTTATAGTTAATTTAGCGATGTTCACTTAGTATACATACAATGTTCTATAATGTATTGAGTGATATTCTGTTGTGAATTTAGTGATGTTCGCTTAGTACACATGTGGTGTTCTATGATATATCTAGTGATGTTCACGTAATATATATACGATGTTTCATAATATATTTAATAGTGTTCTATAGTGTATCTAGTGATGTTCAGTTTAGTACACATGTGATGTTTTATAGTTTATTTTTAGGATGTTTTAAAACTATCCATATGATGTTCTTTTAAATTTTTCTCTATTACGTGTTTTTTCCTTATGCTTTGCTCTAGATTTTTTTTTGTTTACATGATGTATTTATTTATTTTAAATATTATAATATCAGTTTCATGAATCTAAACTAGAACACTATTTTTTAAACTGAGAAACATTTATTTTTTGAACCTACAACATTGTCTATTCTAAATAAAAATGTTATATCTTTATAAGATAAATGTTTATTAATAAAATTTTATCTAAATATATCCATGTGAGATCTTGTTTTGAAGGATTTATTATAAGAAACACTATAGTGTAATCGGATTTTGATTTAGATATTTAGTTTAGGAGCTATAACTTTTTAAATTTTGTTGATGAAAGTGGAGAATATATGGATGAGGTGGATCCTATAGGATGGACATCATCTGTCAACCGCTAGCTGTGCTACTATCCTTTATTCATGCGGGCGCTTATTCCATTTGGGCGGAAATTAATTGGGCGCCCAATCTGACCCTAGCAGCCCCCCGGCTGCTCGCCCTCCTGTGCGCGTGCGCGTGCCTCGGAGTGGCGGCTTTGAACGTGGCCTTATAACAGCTGAACACGTGGCAAGATAAAAAGCTTGCAACTTTCGTCTAGTAGAAAAGAGATTTGATTTAACAATACTACTCACACCGTTAAACATATAAATGTTTTGAGATAGTTATTATTCGTTTATTATTAAATACATGAAATTATTTAAGCTAATGCCTTGTTTAGTTCTGAAAAAATTTCGGATTTCGCTACTGTAGCACTTTCGTTTTTATTTGACAAATATTGTCCAATCATGAACTAACTATGATCAAAAGATTCGTCTCGCGATTTACAGATAAACTGTGTAATTAGTTTTTATTTTCGTCTATATTTAATGCTTAATGCATGTGTCGTAAGATTTGATGTGGGGAATCTTGAAAACTTTTTGGATTTTGGGATGAACTAAACAAAACCTAAGGAAATATATTCCTTAGCTTTTTAACAATACTACTCACACCACTAAACATATAAATGGTTCGAAGACTGTTTGCTAATTTTATAGTTACGGTGGTTTGTCTTTTTCGATTTTAATTATTTCGACTGAATCTTCAATAAATCATAATAAATCATAAAATAGAAAATCTAATTTTGTTGAACTCTATATAGTAAATATACACAATAACATATAATATGGTAAGCTTTAGTACAAAGTTTTTGCTATAAAGGTTTTGTTTCTTTCTTTTTTTTATTTATTTCAGCTAAATATTTAAAAAAACATAGTAAATTGCAAAAAATCATAAAATATAAAATCTGGTTTTGTTAGACTCCACATATATCTACACACTAAATATATAATATGATATGTTTTAATATTTTTTTTTGGTGTAGCTTGTCACACCCAATTTCAAGGACGAAATTGAATGCATAAACTTATGTGCGCCCAGAGATCAGTCACACACATAAGCCACAAATTAAATACCATCATCGTAGTGTTTACAACAAACATAGTTATTACATCACAGAGTCTGGTACAACAGCGGAAATATAAATAAGATAATCTAAGATAACTATCTCATAGCCCTCACACAGGGATGGTCGACTGGTGAAGCACAAGCCTAATAGTCCTCCGGGTAGTCCTCATAGCTACCACCATCTGTTACCCATCCGGGATTTTATCCAAAAAAAAGAAATATACAAGCGTGAGTACATATCATACTCCACATGCATAGCATGAGGATTTATGAGGCTCAAACAGGCTAGACTAGGTTTACTGCATCAGTTAGTAGGTCAGTATTTTATCATTAAATTATTATTAGTTTATGCTTAAGCTCCCAGATATCCCATATGATCAGTTATTAGAACCATAGTAAGTCATTATGTCACATTAAAGCATAATTATACATCATCATGTACCATAAAGCCATCAGTAACCAGTTATTCTGTGAGTTTTCCGGGCCGCTCGTGACCGTAAGCACGGCTGTTATAACAGTTATACACTTTGCAGAGGTTGTGCACTTTCACCGTGAGTCGTGTTGCCCATATGCCCGGGGTCCGTCGACCCCCAAACACTACCAAGGTGAGCGGGCAGGGTACATTACGAAGCCTTCCATAGGCCTATTCTAACCAGTTAGGGCCGCGAGGTTTCCTCGACAGGCAGATGTAGAAAACCCCCCTTTTTTATGGCACATTTCCATCGCGGCTATACTCATAGAAACAGGGGCAGCACTACACCCAAAGTGGCAAGCCCCTCTTGCGCCCTTTCGGGTAACCTCTAACGAATTAGAAAAGATCCTTTTACTGAGCTAAAGTCAGAGCCATGTGACTCTCCCGGTTGCACTGTAAGTCCCAGCTTTTGCCGACAGATAAGTCCTTACGGAGGGTCTAGGACAACATGACCAACGGTTATTTGTACCATAGCCCTATATTCCATTTATCATAATCATGTTTAATCAATTAACCATGGTTCCATCACTGATTTCAGATCATATATAATTGGAGTTAGAGCACTAGCACTTCTACCCATATGCAATAAAAATCCTCGGGAACAAGGTAATTGTCATCAACAGCTAGGATGTCCTTATAGTTTGCAATATTATACACATGCAGGGTGAAATGCTTAAAAATGAGTAGGACAACAAGGTAGGCCCATGCTATACTTGCCTTGGTTCACGTACTCCTGCTGGTCTTGCTGGTCCTACTGGTCCCCAAAGAGCTCCGGACTCCCGAAATACTCCTCACCGTCTGGGCTCGATCAACACATCACAATCATCACGCACACCAAGACAAATATGCAAGAGAATAATTCCTAAAGTTAGAACAGTATACCAGCAGTAAATAAATTAAATAAAAGTTTTCCAAAAATCATCTACGTGCTGCTACGATCACATCAACGCAAAATTCACGAAAAACGGACTTACGACGCGAAAGTTACGCTTTTAACGGGATTTCAACAGCAATCTACGGACTTGTAATTAACTAGGAAATCTAACAGTGGTAAACCTAAACAACAGTGGTACCAACGTGAAGCTTACGAAATTACGAAACTAACGCAACTTGAACGGATCGATTCGGAGTTCAAACGACGATTTTATAGCTAAAACAATGTGGTGGCAATTTTGTAAATAAAGCAGAGTCTAAACGAATTTAAATAAATGAATTAAATCCTCGAAATTCCCTCTGGCCGAGGACTGCGCGCGCAAAATCAAGATTTTTGAGGGGCTCTTTAACAAAGTATCACATGAAGGGGTATCAAGCGATTCTGGCCGTTGGATCAAGCTTGAACGCGCTGGATTAAAAGAAAAATAAAAAAAGAGAGAGAGGAAGGGGACGGCGCACAGGCCAGCAGCTACGGGAAGAACACGGTGGCCACCATGGCCGGCCGCAAGGAAGCTCGCCGGAGCAAGAGAATAAGGACCTACGGTGCATGGTTTTCGATTCCGTTTGCACTGGGAGAAAGAGGAGAGCGATGCGAGTCCGTTCCAAACCATAAACGCGGTCGAGGAGGCGGTTTCCGAGAAGGTTCACGGCGGCACCATGGCCGGGAGTTCGCCGGAGTAGAGGAAAACACACTACGGTGGACGAAACTTCAATCCAAGAGCACGAGAGGCGCAGGGGGGGGGGAGATCGTGGGCGCGGGGGGCGGCTCGGCAGTTTGAGCTGAGAGAGAGAGAGAGGGAATCGGGGTGGGCAGTTGGGGAAGGAGATGCTGACAGGCGGGCCCGGCTTGTCAGCGGGGAGGGAGAGAGGGGGAGGGGGAGCTGGCTGGGCCGTGGCCCCGGAAGGGGGCGCGGGGTTTGGGCCAAAATGGGCAAAAAGAAGGAAGGGGGAGAGAGAAAGACTTTTTCTTTTTTATTTT
Organism: Sorghum bicolor; assembly: GCF_000003195.3. Lineage (NCBI taxonomy): Eukaryota > Viridiplantae > Streptophyta > Magnoliopsida > Poales > Poaceae > Sorghum > Sorghum bicolor. Next base: position 11,818,891 of record NC_012879.2, on the reverse strand, counting down.
CCAAACAAAATTTTCAAACTCTTTTCCAAATAAATTTTTGAATTCAAATTCCTTTCTTCAAAACCACTCATCACATAAAAGAAGTGCACCAGCATGTATGCAACAAAAATTATTATTCTAAACTTATATTAAATTTTAATTTCTCCAAATTTATTTATTTTCCTATATTGAAAATGCTCACAAAATAAATTCATTTAAATTCAATTCATCTATTTTAAATAAATAAATTTTTAGGTGTTACAATTCTACCCCCTTAAAAATAATCTCGTCCTCGAGATTGGGTGATGCTTACTCAAACAGTTGTGGATACGACTTTCTCAAATCCTCTTCTCTTTCCCAGGTAGCTTCATCTTCGGTATAACGGTTCCACTGTACTTTACACATCTTTATGGTTCTGCTTCTTGTAACTCTATCTGCAGTTTCCAAGATCTTTATCGGGTACTCTTCATAAGTGAGATCTTCTTTAACGGTCAACTCTTCTATAGGAATCTGCTCTTCGGGTACCCGCAAACACTTCTTCAACTGAGAAACATGGAATACATCATGTACACCTGACAAGCTCTCAGGAAGTTCTAACTGATAGGCTACTTCTCCACGTCTTGCAAGAATCCTGAAAGGTCCGACACATCTTGGTGCTAGCTTACCCTTCACATTGAATCTCTTCACACTCCTCATTGGAGATACCTTCAGATATACAAAATCACCCTCTTTGAAGCTCAAGTCCCTTCTTCGGGTGTCGGCATAACTTTTCTGCCTCGACTGTGCCACTCTTAGATTGTCCCTAATCATCCTCACTTGTTCTTCAGCACTTCTTAGGACGTCTGGTCCAAACACCTGTGTTTCACCAGTTTGATTCCAGAATAAAGGTGTCCTACACTTGCGACCATACAAAGCTTCAAATGGTGCCATCTTGAGACTCTTCCGGTAGCTGTTGTTATAGGAAAACTCAACATACGGCAGACTTTTGTCCCAACTAGTACCATACTGCAGAGCACAAGCTCTAAGCATATCCTCCAAGATCTGATTAACTCTTTCTGTCTGCCCATCAGTTTGGGGATGATAAGCAGAACTAAAGTTCAGCTTAGTTCCCAAGGATCTATGTACTTTATGCCAAAAGTGTGATGTAAACTGAGTTCCTCGGTCGGACACGATCTTCTTTGGAACTCCGTGTAAGCACACAATCCTTTCCATGTACAGCTCGGCTAACCTTGCCCCTTTGTGGTTGGTTTTGACTGGTAAGAAATGTGCAACCTTAGTGAGTCGGTCTACTATTACCCAAATCGAGTCATACCCACGTTGAGTACGTGGCAACCCGGTAATAAAGTCCATACCGACTTCTTCCCATTTCCATTCGGGTATCTGCATTGGTTGCAACAACCCTGCAGGTCGTTGGTGCTCAGCTTTCACCCTCTGACAGGTGTCACACAGAGCAACATACTCCGCTACATCCCTTTTCAATCCATACCACCAATACCTCTTCTTTAGGTCCAAATACATCTTGGTACTCCCAGGGTGTATTGAATAAGCAGAGTCATGCGCCTCACGCAGAATTGTGTCTCGGATAGCCTTCACTTCAGGCACACATATCCTTTTCCCAAACCATAGGGTACCATTCTCATCTATCCTGAAGCCTGGTGCCTTTCCAAGCACTACATTATCTGCTATCTCTTTTAATTTCTCATCCTCCAACTGACTCTTACGTATCTCTTGTTCCAATGTTGGCTCTATCTCTAGACCCATGGTATGATTCACAAAGCCTATGTTGAGGTGTTCTATTTTGGCTCGCAACTCAGCTGGAATAAATGTCAGCTGAAGTCTGTTGACATAGCTTTTCCTACTAAGTGCATCTGCAACTACATTTGCTTTCCCAGGGTGATAATGCACTTCCAGGTCGTAATCCTTGATCAGCTCTAACCAACGACGCTGCCTCAGATTCAGGTCTGACTGGGTGAAGATATACTTTAGGCTCTTATGGTCTGTGTAAATATCACACTTATGACCAATCAAGTAATGCCTCCAGATTTTTAAGGCATGGACCACTGCGGCTAGCTCCAGATCATGAGTAGGGTAATTCAACTCATGTTTCCTCAACTGCCTAGATGCATAGGCCACTACTCTTCCTTCTTGCATGAGCACACAACCTAAACCTAAGCGAGAAGCATCACAATAGATGGAGAAGCTCTTGCTTAAGTCAGGTAAGGTTAACACTGGAGCTGTGGTCAACCTCTTCTTTAACTCCTCAAAGTTAGCCTGGCATTTGTCTGACCAAACAAACTTAGCACTCTTCTCTAATAAGGCCGTCATGGGCTTAGCAAGTTTAGAGAATCCTTCAATGAATCTCCTATAATATCCGGCCAATCCCAGAAAGCTACGGATTTCACTCACATTGGTCGGGGGTTTCCAATTCAACACATCTTGCGCCTTGCTGGGGTCCACGGCTATCCCTCCATTAGAGACCACGTGTCCCAGAAAGGAGACCTCCTTTAGCCAAAACTCACACTTGCTTCTTTTGGCATATAGCTTATGTTCTCTAAGCTTTTGCAAGACTAGCCTCAGATGCTCCGCATGTTCCTCTTTAGTTTTGGAAAAGATGAGTATGTCATCAATGAACACCACTACAACCTTATCCAAGAACTCCATGAACACCTTGTTCATGAGGTACATGAAATATGCGGGCGCATTGGTCAGCCCGAAAGACATAATTGTGTACTCATACAGGCCATACCTAGTAGTAAAGGCTGTCTTATGTACATCCGATGCACGGATTTTCAGTTGGTGATAACCGGATCGATGGTCTATTTTTGAGAACACACAAGCACCTTTTAATTGATCAAACAGGTCATCAATTCTAGGCAAAGGGTACTTGTTTTTTATGGTTACTTCATTTAGTGACCGGTAATCCACACACATTCTCCTGGTACCATCTTTCTTATCGACAAAGATAACGGGTGCTCCCCAAGGTGATGAACTAGGATGAATAAAACCCTTCCCTAACAACTCCTTAATTTGTTTCTTAAGTTCCTCTAGTTCATTCACTCCCATTCTATAAGGTCTTTTAGCTATAGGTGCAGTTCCAGGTAAAAGTTCAATAAGGAATTCGATGTCTCGATCAGGTGGCATACCTGGCAATTCATGAGGGAACACATCAGGGAAGTCATCCACCACTTGGTTCTCCTCATTGACTTCATCAGTCAACTGGTTCACGGTAGCAGTTGGAGGTGCTTGCACTGCCACTTCTACACAAATTCTATCCCCTTTAGGTGATGTTACTACCACAGACTTCTCCTGGCACTGAATCACTACCCGATGTTGCTTCATCCAATCCATCCCAAGGATAAGGTCAATACCAAAAGTTCTTAGCACAATGGGGTTTACTTTGAACTCTACCCCCCTTAGAGAAACACTAGTGGAGGGACTCCAATAGTTAGCTGGCATAGTACCCCCCGGTGAATTCACTAGCATTGAGTTTTTCATGGCACATAAAGCTATGCTATGTACTCTAACAAAAGCTTGCGAGATAAAATAATGCGAAGCTCCGGAATCAAAAAGTACAGTAGCAGGGATGGAGTTGATACTGAACGTACCCAGCATGACCTCGGGTGCCTCCTGAGCTGATTCAGTAGACACATGGTTCACCCTCCCAGTGTGGGGTGGTCGAGCATTGGGCCTCTGATTGTTGTTCTGATTCTGTGGGGCTGAGGGGTTCTGCTTCTTCGGGCACTGATGGGCATAGTGACCCACTTCACCACAACGGTAGCAAGCATTGAGCTTGTTTGCCACTGCTGTCTTCACTGGAGCATTGTTGGACACACCTGGACGTGGTGCCTGGGGGTTAGCTTGCTGCTGAGGGCGTTGATTACCAAACTGCTGCTGGTACTGGGGACGCTACTGGTTCTGGTTTTGGTTGCGCGGAGGGTACTTGCCCTGATTCCACTGACTAGGGGGCCTCTGGTTCCTGGGAGGAAAGCCCTGCTGAGGAAACACGCGCAGACGAGTGTTGCTGCTAGATGCCTGCCCCTGAATCTTCCTCTTCTTAGCATCCATCTCTTTGCGTTTATTGTCAATCACAATAGCGCGGTTCACAAGTTCCTGGAAGCTGGGGTAAACATTGGACATCAACTGCAGTTGCAGGCCATCATACAGTCCTTTCAGAAAACGACGTTGCTTGTCAGAATCCTTGGCTACTTCACCCGGAGCGTAACGTGACAATTGAGCGAACTTGTCACGGTACTCAGCGACAGTCATGGAGCCTTGCTTGAGAGCACGAAACTCCTCTTGTTTGAGCTCGATGAGCCCCTCTGGAATGTGGTAAGACTGGAAATTCTCGGTGAATTCCCTCCAAGTGACAGGCGGTGCGTTGTTTGGGCGTCCATATTGGTAGGACTCCCACCACTCTTGTGCAGCCCCTTGTAGTTGTCCGGAGGCATACAACACCTTCTCCATCTCATTGCACTGAGCAATGTTCAGCTACTTCTCCACAGCTCTTAACCAATCATCAGCTTTTAAAGGGTCACTAGCATGTGTAAAAATAGGAGGACGTCCCTTCATGAACTCTCCCCTCTTATCTCGAACTTGGACTGGTGGTGGTACGACGGTAGGCTGGTGATCCAGGCGATCCATCATATTTTGCATCAATTGAGCTTGCATCAGCATGAGCTGCTCCACTGTCATAGGCTGTGGTGGTGGCGGTGGATCCACCGGTGCGCCACGGCCACGTCCACGGCCACGGCCTCAACCTCGACCACGGTCTCTTCCTCCTTCATCAGCCATCTGTTTCCAACAAAGGAATAAGCTTTTAGAGGTCTTTCCATAATTATAAACTGATTATAATATCAAATAAGCTTTGCTGAAATTTTTCTGGACAAGATGCAAAATCAGCAGTGCAGTATTTAACTCATAACTCGAGTTTTTCTGATCCAACAGAGGCGTGCCATACATGTTTGGAAAGCTTATGAAATTTTTTACAACTTTTGTTCAGACCACTTTTACAGATTCTGACATTATCTTGATCAAAAACAGGGGTAAAGCGAATCTGTTCTGTGTTCTAGTCTGCGCAATAGTCCCAGATTGTAACAAGGATATCTCCCAGACCCGAGCAGGTTTTGACATGGTTCCAGTTGCAAATGAGAGATACATCAGTCTAGTTTCCTCCACAAAAATTTCAGAGTTTTTGGACGTACCACTTAAGAGATAAAAGTTAAACATCACAGGCTGTTCCAGAAAAACAGCACAGCAACAGCAGAATATACCAACCCAACTAAGCATTCGATCAATAAACTTAAGATAACAGAAGTTTGTGGATAAATCCACAACCTTCCAGCAGTCATTACAAAGATTCGAATCATGAAAATACATAAACAAATTCAACGGACACATCAATTGTTCACAAACACTTCAACTCAACTGACACAACGGGACTACGAAATAAAACAACTATGGCATCCTAGGCCTATGGTGCGTCGCCGGAGATGCTAGGTGGTGCGGTCTTCTTCTTGTAGAGCGGTGGCAACTCAAGCTGCTCTGTAAGGCTGTCAACCATCTCTTGGAAGCGATCTAGGGAATCCTACTGGTCACGTAGCTCCTCCTGTAGATCATCATTGGCCATCTGCAGGACATGCATATGCCTAACAGTTGCATCCAATGGCGTGTCAACCTCCTGCGGGTTCTCGATGGACCAAGTACCAATAGTAGAATCATGGCGAGGGAGGAACTTGTACTGGTCTGCTGTCATGGCCTCATAGCGAAGGCCATGGTAGTGAGTGTACGCCATCTGGACGGCGTCCTCCATGCTGTCCTGTGCCTCAGCTCGCCTAGCAATGTGACCGTGAATGCTCTCTACCATATAGCTGTCATGTGCCTCATTCCCCACTGTGATGGTAAGATCCGACCTCCAGTATGTGGCCTCATAGGGGTGTGTGTACTCTGCACAGCAGTACCTGATGCCAATCTCCTTATCAGCATAGTAAGCATCCAACATCTCCCTAAGCAAGTTGTGGAAGTAGGCTGTCAGTGAAGGATACTTGTAGTGGATAGTGGTAGTCCATCCTGGGTCTTCTTCCTCAGGACCATCTAGAGGCACCACCTCTGGTACAGCAGGGGCAGCAGGTGCAACTGGTGGAGCTGGTGGTGTAGGTGCAGCAGGTGCCACTGGAACAGCTGGTGACGCGGGTGCAATGGGTGGAACAGGTGCAGCTGCTACAGGAGAGTCCATCCAGTTTTCATCATCATCATCCACCTCTGTCATCATCGTCGGATCCTCTTCCTCCATAGGGACAGTCTCGTCGTCGGAGATGTCCACCACTGGCTGGGACGACTGGGGCGTGAACTGAGAGATGTAGCTCCTGGTGCTGGCACGGCGAGACCTCGTGACAGGCGGCATCTATAAATTTAATTTTAAGATTAGATCAACATTTTAGCAATAGAATAAGTGATATAAACATAATAAATTTTATAAAATAACAAAAAGTAAGGTAGAAAGCATTAAATAAATAAAACAAAGATACTATATCAACCATTGCTACCTAGGCTTGCGTCCTACAGTCAACCTGGCTCTGATACCAATTTGTCACACCCAATTTCAAGGACGAAATTGAATGCATAAATTTATGTGCGCCCAGAGATCAATCATACACATAAGCCACAAATTAAATACCATCATCGCAGTGTTTACAACAAACGTAGTTATTACATCAGAGTCTGGTACAACAGCGAAAATATAAATAAGATAAACTAAGATAACTATTTCATGGCCCTCACACAGGGAAGGTCGACTGGTGAAGCACAAGCCTAATAGTCCTCCGGGTAGTCCTTATAGCTACCACCATCTGTTACCCATCCGGGATTTTATCCAAAGAAAAGAAATATACAAGCGTGAGTACATATCGTACCCCACAAGCATAGCATGAGGATTTATGAGGCTCAAACAGGCTAGACTAGGTTTACTGCATCAGCTTTTTAGTAGGTCAGTATTTTATCATTAATTACTATTAGTTTATGCTTAAGCTCCCAAATATCCCATATGATCAGTTATTAGAACCATAGTAAGTCATTATGTCACATTAAAGCATAATTATACATCATCATGTACCATAAAGCCATCAGTAACCAGTGTGAGTTTTCCGGGCCGCTCGTGACCGTGAGCATGGCTGTTATAACAGTTATACACTCTGCAGAGGTTTTGCACTTTCACCGTGAGTCGTGTTGCCCATATACCCGGGGTCCGTCGACCCCCAAACACTACCAAGGTGAGCGGGCAGGGTACACTACGAAGCCTTCCATAGGCCTATTCTAACCAGTTAGGGCCGCGAGGTTTCCTGGGCAGGCAGATGTAGAAAACCTCCCTTTTCTATGGCACATTTCCATCGCGGCTATACTCATAGAAACAGGAGCAGCACTACACCCAAAGTGGCAAGCCCCTCTTGCGCCCTTTCGGGTAACCTCTAACGAATTAGAAAAGATCCTATTACTGAGCTCAAGTCAGAGCCATGTGACTCTCCCGGTTGCACTGTAAGTCCCAACTTTTGCCGACAGATACGTCCTTACGGAGGGTCTAGGACAACATGACCAACGGTCATTTGTACCATAGCCCTATGTTCCATTTATCATAATCATGTTTAATCAATTAACCATGATTCCATCACTGATTTCAGATCATATATAATTGGAGTTAGAGCAGTAGCACTTCTACCCATATGCAATAAAAACCCTCGGAAACAAGGTAATTGTCATCAACAGCTAGGATGTCTTTATAGTTTGCAATATTATACACATGCAGGGTGAAATGCTTAAAAATGAGTAGGACAACAAAGTAGGCCCATGCTATACTTGCCTTGGTTCACGTACTCCTGCTGGTCCCCAAAGAGCTCCGGACTCCCGAAATACTCCTCACCGTCTGGGCTCGATCAACACATCACAATCATCACGCATACCAAGACAAACATGCAAGAGAATAATTCCTAAAGTTAGAATAGTACACCTGCAGTAAATAAATTAAATAAAAGTTTTCCAAAAATCATCTACGTGCTGCTGCGATCACATCAACGCGAAATTGACGAAAAACGGACTTACGACGCGAAAGTTACGCTTTTAACGGGATTTCAACAGCAATCTACGGACTTGTAATTAACTAGAAAATCTAACAGTGGTAAACCTAAACAACAGTGGTACCAACGTGAAGCTTACGAAATTACGAAACTAACGCAACTTGAACGGATCGATTCGGAGTTCAAACGACGATTTTATAGCTAAAACAATATGGTGGCAATTCTGTAAATAAAGCAGAGTCTAAACGAATTTAAATAAATGAATTAAATCCTGGAAATTCCCTCTGGCCGAGGACTGCGCGCGCAAAATCAAGATTTTTGAGGGACTCTTTAACAAAGTATCACATGAAGGGGTATTAAGCGATTCTAGCCGTTGGATCAAGCTTGAACGCGCTGGATTAAAAGAAAAATAAAAAAAGAGAGAGAGGAAGGGGACGGCAGCTACGGGAAGAACACGGTGGCCACCATGGCCGGCCGCAAGGAAGCTCGCCAGAGCAAGAGAATAAAGACCTACGGTGCATGGTTTTCGATTCCGTTTGCACTGGGAGAAAGAGGAGAGCGATGCGAGTCCGTTCCAAACCATAAACGCGGTCGAGGAGGTGGTTTCCGAGAAGGTTCACGGTGGCGCCATGGCCAGGAGTTCGCCGGAGTAGAGAAAAACACACTACGGTGGACGAAACTTCAATCCAAGAGCACGGGAGGCAAGAGGAGCTCACCGCGAACCCGACTACGCCGAGAGCAAGGGCTAGGACGGCTCGACGGCGGCGAGGATGCTCCTGTGCAACATACTAAAATGGGACACACGACGGCAGTTAGAGAGAGAACCGAGGCGAGAAAAATAAGAAGAAACTAGGCGATTTCGCGGGACCAAAACGGAGCTCGGCAAGGGGATTACGGGGGAAGAAGCTCGGCCAAACAAAAACTCCACCACGGCGGCGCTCGGAACTTCCCAATCAAGACAGAGAAAGGGAGGGGAAGGCAAAGTGGGTGAGGAGAACGGCTCGGGCGCACGGGGGGCTCTCCAACTTAAAGACCGAGGCGCGGGGGGGGGGAGATCGTGGGCGCGGAGGGCGGCTCGGCAGTTTGAGCTGAGAGAGAGAGAGAGAGAGAGGGAATCGGGGTGGGCAGTTGGGGAAGGAGATGCTGACAGACGGGCCCGGCCTGTAAGCGGGGAGAGAGAGAGAGGGGGAGGGGGAGCTGGCTGGGCCGTGGCCCAGGAAGGGGGCGCGGGGTTTGGGCCAAAATGGGCGAAAAGAAGAAAGCAGGAGAGAGAAAGGCTTTTTCCTTTTTATTTTCCAAACAAAATTTTCAAACTCTTTTCCAAATGAATTTTTGAATTCAAATTCCTTTCTTCAAAACCACTCATCACATAAAAGAAGTGCACCAGCATGTATGCAACAAAAATTATTATTCTAAACTTATATTAAATTTTAATTTCTCCAAATTTATTTATTTTCCTATATTGAAAATGCTCACAAAATAAATTCATTTAAATTCAATTCATCTATTTTAAATAAATAAAATTTTTGGGTGTTACATAGCTTTAGATCTATGATTTTCTATAATTAATTCAAATAATTCATAGCTACAGCTCCTATAATTATTTTGTTGGAGTAAAGCAAACATATATTATATATTCATTATGTATATATACTCATGTGGGGTCTAAGAAAATTAGATTTTTTTTTATAATTTTACTGTGATTTACTATGTTTTTTTAAAAATTCAGCCAAGTAATTAAAAAAAAGACAAAACCACTATTACGGTAGCAATCCTCCTCACTATCCCCAAAAGCCCTGCTACAAGAAACAAACAGATCGACAGTTAGGAGATAAAAAAAAACAAAGCAGAAGAGGCGACCGGAGACCAAAAAAAAAGGGTCCGTGGCAAAGGAGATGGAGAACACCGACCCAGAAGAGGTGACCAAGGTACTTCATGTGCAATCCAATCTTCTCTTGAATTCATCTCCACCTTTCTTTATTCATGTAATCTAGATTCAGTATAGAGTGCATCACCATTCCATTGCAAAATTGCGTGAAGTTTATGTTGATTTCATGAAGATCCCATCTACAAATATTTGTTTAGATCTGCAGCCTGGTAGTGCAAAAGAATCTAAAGTGGGATTAGTATCTGATAATTTCTTCAAGACATAGTCAAGTTTAGATACAGCACGAATTATAAACTCCACAAATTTGAAGGCAGAATCAATTGTTCTACCATTTATACCATGCTGATAATTTCAGACAATGGAAAAGAAAATTGCACATTTCAATTAGTGTAACTATTACTTATCGAAAATGCAATTTCTACTCCATATGTATGCAGTTAGGGAGAAAATGTACTTTAAGATAAAACCTACTACCACTACACCATCAGAACCACCAAGGAAATAATGAGACACAAGTACTGTTACACAAATACATACCTTTCTGCTGCCAGTTTTGGAGCCCATGTACCAGTGACCCTCTTTCTAGTTGTCTTGTTCTTTGAAAATGCAATTTCTACTCCATATGTATGCAGTTAGGGAGAAAATGTACTTTAAGATAAAACCTACTACCACTACACCATCAGAACCACCAAGGAAATAATGAGACACAAGTACTGTTACACAAATACATACCTTTCTGCTGCCAGTTTTTGTAATACCCGATTTTAAGAACAAAACCAGATATGCACCATATGTGAGTTTTAGAAGCCAAATCTCACATATAGCTACAAATAAGGGGTAATATCAAAAGACAATGCATAAATATATAACGTACTTAGTATAAAAGAGATAACCTTTAGTAACAAACAGCGGATAGATAACTCCAACTTTGGGTATTAACTTCACTGTACAGGATCTAACTGACTGGTTGATCACAAGCCCAAAATTTCTCCTGAGGGGAGTGGGGAAATAGCAAGAGTGAGTCCATGTCGAACTCCACAAGTATAGCAACTAGATTGTATAGATCCCACAATCTCATGATCAATGTGACATAAATAATGTAAAGCATTAAATAATAAATAATAAGCATATTTAACACACAAGATTCATCACCCTTAATGTAGATGTCCCCAAGGCCGCTCCTGACCGTGAGCTCGGCTAGTATACTAGTTTTAACACTCTGCAGAGGTTGTACATCTTTACCCATGAGTCATGATTTACCCTTTCGCCCGAGGTAGCTAGTCTCTTAACCCCCTTCCTAGGGAGGTCGGCAGGGATCACTATGAAGCCTTTCAAAAGTTCGTCTAACATGTTAGGGCCGCAAGGTTTCCTTCGCGAGCAGATATAGATACCCCCTTCCGAATGGCACAATGACGCGCAGCCTATACACATAGGGACAGAGGCTCGCACTATACCCGTGTCGGTTCAGCCCCTCTAGCGCCCTTTCGGGTAACCGCTAACAAGCTAAAAAAGGTCTTCATACTGAGCTAAAGCCAGAGCCATTATAGCCCTCATGGTTACACTGTTGTCCCGGGTGATCACGTACAGATAAATCATCAAGTTGCTAAAAAGTCATTTTTATCGTCTATTACTTAACATTAATCTAGTCACAGGATCATGGTCACAGAAATAAAATCCAAATGCTATACTTGCCTTAATCCAATTGCTCAATTCTCACACCATGAGCCTTCGGTCATCATCTTCTGATCATCATCACCCATAAACGGTTCTCGTCTACTCGTAGCAAGCACCACACAAAGGTAAACATACAAACAACAAACAAAACAACTAAGAACAATACACCATATAAGATAATAAATAACTAGTGCTACGAGGTCAGAAGAAACGCTAATAGCAGAACTATCGCTATAATAAACAGACTATCGTAACATTTATATTGTAAAAGAAAAACTACGAGCTTGATTAATAGAGCAAAACCATATGAAAGCATTAAGTCTAGATTATTCAAAATATAATTTAATTCAAAACTCAGATTGAATCTATTCATGTTTTATTTATAAACAATGCCGTATAATTTAGACAAGTTAAACTTATTTTTTTTAACAAAGGAAAAAAATAAACGTATGGGAACACCTAAGTGAGTATATTAAACGATCATGTTTAGACTAAACAATTTACAATGAAACATGTTTAATTTGGTATTTTCATATGCTGCTTTTATTTAGAAACGTGTTGCAAACTTATTAATCAAATTAATATTTAAATCATAAAATAGATAGACATGTGACATGCTGATCCTAAACACTAACACATAGATGCCGTAACACTAGCGCAACGCAACAAGATGGAACTAAGACAGAATTTAGATATGAAAACAGCAAAGGAATAAAGGTGGATAGATAAAAGGCTTACATACAAGAAAGCAAAAGTAGAGGATAAATTCTTCCAATAATGGCAATTACTTCTGCTGCAGCATGAGGGGATTTACTTGCTCGCGTATATGTATGCATGGCCTTTGTTTTCAGAATAGCAGGTGAAAGACGAACTTGCTTTGCTTGTGTACAGTACAGCAGATAGCACCGGCTTTCTTCGGCTTCATTAGAGAAAAGATTGCTGGACGTGTTGTTTCTAGTTAGCCAGTGGCAGCGGCAGGTGTCTCGACGATGCTTCAGGGGCATCACCTTGCTTCAGCATGAACGACCACAGTGGAGGACAAGGCTGGGTGTTGATTGTTGAAAGCGTTTACAGCCGAAGGTAGACAAGATGACCACGGCCGCTCGGCTTTGCACACTCCGACGGTGGATGGCAACTGTTGAAGAAGATCGGTCAGTGATTCTTGATGGAATAGCGCAGGTGAGAGAGAGAAAAATCAAGTGCGCCATTGGGAGAGGAACAACTGCTGATTTTCTTATTGCGATCTCACCTCCACGCGAACCTGACGGTGCCACAAAATTGAGGCGGCCACACATCTTCACTTGAGCAATAAACTCCCATGGTGAGTAGATGAGGATAAACCATGGATCAAGATCAACTCCGTGCCTGCTTGGCAAAACTTCTCCTGGGGACGACAATGCGAAGCGAGCCGGCGGCGGCGGGGATTTGAACGGCGCTTAGTGCGTGTTGGCTAGTTAGGGCTTGGGCGCTGCACGTTTCTGTGCGGGGAGCAAGAAGATACGATTCTTGACCAGGAAAACAACGTAGAGGCTTGGCTTTTATGCATGAGCAGAGAACACTCCAATGGCAGATCGACGAATAACTCAGCGGCGGCGGCGGCGGATTGCGTTGGGTACTGATGGATTCGATTAGAGTATTTAAGGGTTTAAAAGAAGATGCGTGGAGTAGCTTTGATATTTACAGTCGTGATCCAAGGAAAAGCACAAGAAGGAAAGCCAACGTCTGGTTTAGGAAGGAGAAAATTACGTCCTTCGAAAGATTATTTTTCTATTATATCATCACATAAAACATATGTACCAGCATGTATGCACAACAACGTTGCTAAACCCTATAATAAATTTTAATTTAAGGAAAAATTTTATTTTACTATATTTTCATGAGCACAGAAATACCAAATAAATTATTTTAGCTCTATTTTCAAAGAAGCAAAATTTATGGTGTTACAGTTTTGGAGCCCACCATGCAGCTGTAAATGATTACATTTTCACAATAAATAGATTACAATTTTTTTTGTAGTATGACAAAGACAAATAACAAAAATATGTTGGCACAAATCACAAATAACAATTTTTTCTATGGAAAGACAAGGACAAAAATGTTGTCTGTGCTGGCAAAAATCACATGTAACAAATTACAATCTTTTTTCTATACTATGACAAAGACAAATAGCTTAAATGTGTTGGCACAAATCATAAATAACAATTTTTTTCTATGAAAAGACAAGAACAAAAATTTGGTGTGGGCTTGCACAAATCACAATAAACAAAGCAAAAAATGTGTTACCACAAATCACAAGAAACATTTTTTTCTAGGAAAGGAAAAGGACAAAAATTTGGTGTGGACTTGCACAAATCACAATAAACAAAGGAATAGGTGTGTCAGCACAAATCACAAGAAACTACTAAAAACAAGCTGCTAAATGTTATGCACAAAGATTAACAATCACGAGAGCCAGGATAAGGAGCTTAGTGATGCATAGATTACCAGAGGGGACCACAAGGTGTTGGGACATCCATAGCTATGGATCCGCTGATGCACTGGGCAACTTGTCCTTCACCTACACTCAGAATGTACTGCACAACAAAAGAGAAAGAGAGTCACGTTCAGATACTGCAACAAGAATAGCAAATTAGCATGGTACGGCTATAATAAGCATCAATTGCACATGCTCAGAACTACAATTACAGTATTCAACAACTGCAATTTACATTATTGGTGTTTGCAATTATGTAACAGAGATTCAGTTAAAAACATAACTACAAAGGAGGATTGGTTTATCTATGGATTGCTCTTGGTTTAAATTTAAAATTGCATTTGTTCTGTGCCTCAGGATATCAAACTGAAACTCTGAACATGTTAAGCTCTCTCCGCCCTGATACTCTGAACATATCAATTTCTGTTTACTGTAATCACTAGCCTCATCCAATACATTTATTGGTAAGAGGTACTTGCTCCAATTCTTTTTCCATCTCTTTTGTTGTAAGATCAGAACACACTATTTTTTCTGCATGAGTTCATGTACAATATGAATATAGGTAGCTCAGTAGCAGCAAGGTGCTCTTTCCTATAAAAAAAGGTGCTCTTCCATGGACTTTCATTTAAAGACACCACAGTTTTGTTGAGATAGATGTATTTCTATGTATGTTTTGCAAATGGTTTAACCATTTGTTTTGTTTTGTTTCTTGTGGTTTATGAACAATCTACATGAAAGGTAGAGAACATTTTTTGAGGATAATACATGAAGCTACAGTGTGTTAGGAGTCTCGGCTCACAAACCAAAACGCTTTCCTATTTCTGTCATCTACCTAGACATGCCTTCTTATCAGATAAATATCCTATCAGAAAATGCTAGTAGTAATCATGTTATATTCCTATAATAAGATAACACCTTGCTATATGCAGGTTGTCAATTTCGGCTAGAAGTGTTTGGTTAAACTTGGTAGGGACAGATTGTAGGGTTCAGTTACATGAACTTTTAGGAATATGCCAATGAGCTAGAGGGTTGGGAAGTTACAAAATATCAATATTTGAAGATGGGATACTTATTTCAGGATGCATGATCTTTGTTTTATTGGTAAAGAATGTGCGATCCTTGGTCAGAATAAAATCTTTCTAGCCGCTTCTTCCCCGTTCTACCTCCTCCCTCTCCGTTTGAAACAATTATACCAACAGCCTCATCATGCAAAACCAGATCTACAGATCGACATTTAACTCAAAAAAACAATTGAGCTCACCCATAAAAAAGGGTCAGCAAGGCCAACTTAACTACGAATCCACTTCTTACAAGCAATCCAACCAAAACCACTAACAAAATCAAAGAGCACCAAATCGAATCAGCAGTGACAAGGGATTTTCAAGCAACAAACCTCAACGGAACATGCAGCGAACGCAGGTAGGTGCCGACTCAAGGAATGGCGGAGGCGATCGAGCCTCTGAATCAACGACGTGGAGGCTCCAACGCAGCTCAATTGGGAGGAGCACGGAGTTTGCTACAAGAGTCGCCGTCGCCGTCCTGCGACAAGCTCGAGAAATTCTGAAATGCCCGGTCCATTCGTGTTGGCAGGTCTGGCTTCCAGTGGATCACGTTCGTTTTCAATACAAACCCAACAGAGTGCACAGATCTTCAAGCTCCATCAACAGCGCCTGAAGCTAACAGAGATTTCAGGCGACTGCTCTATACCAAAATCTGCCTAAAATGTGGACCAGCAGACACCAATTCCACCAATGGCACACTCTCACCACAAACACTGAAGTAGGGTGACAGCTCACAAACCTTCAACAAGATTATTAGTTACAACTCATAAGAGATTGTTGTATGTGATGGAAATTTGACAATGGAAAAAGAAAAACAAAAGGCCAAGCAGAACTGAAATTGATCAGACAGCATAGCAATGCAGCAGCATTAATTAAAAATAATAAATACAACACCTAATAACACCATGTATCAGCAGAATGATCCAGGAAAGTAATACCAAAACCATAAACTTTTGTTCTCCAATTGTTAGCGAAGACAAACAAAGCAGAATCAACTCTGTTTATATACTTTACATGATGATCTGATGTGCATTCATGTCGCAATTCATAATAAACAGTTAAAACCTATTGGCAGAAGCCACAACCCACAGTCACTAGAGTTCTATTAGGAAGAAAAGTCTTCGTCGAGGTGAATTTGGGTGCCTATTTTCTTCTTAATATAAAGCCACATAATTCCTCCTAGACTGGTCCTTTTTTAAGAGGAACATATCCAGTAGACCAGAAGGGAATATATATTGTGAAGCACTCATGTAGTTACAGCAAACATACTCCTATAAATTTGAAAGACCCCCGTTTCTCAACGTGACTGGGCTGGGATCCACACCAAACCCACACCAAACCAAAATGTGCATGTGTTGTTTAATTAGCCCACTCCAGTCCACTCATCCATTCCCAGAAGCCAAACCAGCTTGCACCGTGACTTTCATCAGCCCGTAGCAAACCAAACCAGACATGGGCTCCGTGGGTTGAATCCGTTAAAATACATTTGCCAACCCAAATCAGACGTGAGGCTGTGCACCAACGCTATGTGCAGCAAGTTCACCAACGGCTGCTCATCGCCGGTGTAAATGTAGCGTCCGTCCACCAACACGCTGAGCCACGCCGAGGAGCCGCGGTGGCGTGTGACATGCACTGCTGCGCGGCACGGAGCAAGCAGTCCCGTGCGTGACCTTGTTTCTTAGCTTGTTGACATCAACATGACATCATGCTATGCTTTATGGTCATTTTCCTATAGAAAAAAAAATCTAGTAATACGATAGAAATACTAGTAGACATGGATTGGCTGCTGCTAGACCGTGGTGTGATGCTGGGTTGGAACCACGGCTTGAGCCCGTTAGCAAGCCAAAACACTAAGTCTAAAACCAAACCAACTAAACTACTCTAAGCAATAACTCAAACCGAACCAGCCCACCAGCCTGCTCAGCCCGTTTTCACCCAAATTGAATTGGCCCAACAAGAAAACCAAACCATAAAAACTGGTTCGAGCCCAAACCATTGTCAGGTTTACCGTTTCACAATTAGTCTCCCTGCTAGGAACAAAGTAGTGTTAATCCTAGAATGCCCTTGGCAAAGGAAAAAAGAAAAAGAAAAAGCAGCATAAAGACCACAACAGATCAATCCAAAAGCCGAATTTTAAATGATTAGACACAAATAAAAATCTCGGAGAGCACAGAAACTAATCAACTCTCATTTCAGATAATCCCAGAAACAATAGGGACTACACGTGCCGCAAGCCCATGACTAAAATAGTGGAATGGAACAAGGATCATGTGATGTGACAATGTGGCAATGCAGATGTAAACCCAGTAATGACTTACAAAGCAACAATTTACCATTCATTATTTGGGAATACATTATGTGACAATAGTGGGAAAGTTATATATAAAGACTGGATATTGCACATGTTAAACACCATAACTGCAGTAACTTAAATGTGCAATTTACTACCTATAAATGTGCAATCAAGAAATTGATACTAAACACGCCTTTTTTGTACAGTATATGCAACACACAGTTAACTGATGTGCGCTCCTACTATCCTACTATTCAAGAAAAATAGGTTCTCTGATCAAATCATGAATAGCTAGCCATCTGAAAATGAAGCGCAACGTGTGTCTTCAAGCAATATACAACAAAACAGATCATACTTATACATGTTTGTGTAAGCTATTTGCAGCAGTAAAGCATCGACAGAACAGCTAAACAGGAAGATACTAGCCTGTGCTAAAACAAAGGAAACTACTAGCGACTAATGGCCCAATCAGGCCAACACTATTAGGCCTTGTTAACCCAAAAACTTTTCAAGATTTCCCATCACATCGAATCTTGTAGCACATGCATGATGCATGAAACATTAAATATAGATAAAAAAATAACTAATTGCACAGTTCGTCTGTAATTTGCGAGATGAATCTTTTGAGCCTAATTAGTCCATGGTTGGACAATAATTACAAAATAAAAACGAAAGTGCTACAGTACCCAAAAACTTTTCATCTCCTCAACTAAACAAGGCCTTAGTCTCTGACAAGATTTTGCATAATGCAGCATACCCTGAAATTTGAAACATCAATATGGACAGCTGCAGTTTCAGGCTAATGTTCTTAGAATCTTAATTTCCTCTTTTTCTTTATATATTGGAATATAGACATCTAAGTAACTGAGAAAAAGGCACTCACAGGTCATTGAAGAATTGACAAGTTGCTGAAAATGCCTCTTTCAGATATCTTTATCATCTTGGCCACCACCGTTAGTCTGAAAAGACATATTCAACAACAAAATCAGAAAGTAACAAGAATATACAGTAACTCCAATCTCAAAATATCACAGAAAAAAAGGCACTCACAGGTCCCAGAAACCACAACGAGAGGAACACAAACTACACTAAAGTTTGGTTGGTAAAATAAAGCATCCAAAAATTTGGCTTGGCTAGATTAAGCAACAAGCAGGATAAATGTCTCCCCACCATTCTCTGCTGCCCAACGCCTTGCAGTTGCAAGGGTTGTTGCAGTACGGCAGAGGAGGGGGTAGCCCAGTCAATCTCACAACCATTTGGAAATTTAGGGAAATGATGATATCAGTTCAGTAAGGAAAACGTTCATACGGTACACAAGCAACATATATAAAGGTTTAAGAAATACAATTTCTGCTTCACGGCGTGCTTTTGCTAGCCGACAAAGCAGAATTCTGCAACTAAAAAGGGAGATCCCGCATCTGGAATGTCGCAAAAAGATCCCTCCTTCCAGAGGCCGTGGCAGCACGCGGAGACCTTCTGGAAACTTCCAGCCCATTCCCACCCACGGAATTTCCTTGTCTAGCAGCTTATAGAGTAATCGGCGAAAGCAACCGCGAAATGCTGTGACGGGGAAAAGCTCGCCTACAAACTGGCTAAATCCAGGCATCGAACCAACGATCTCCAGGTGGTAGCCGCGAGCGGCGGCAGCGCGACGGGCGGAGGTGGGTCTGGAGGACGCCCGTACTTACCTACGCAGATCTGGGGCCGTAGTTGAACAGCTCCACGCGGAGCTGATTCTGCTTGCCTCCTCCGGGGCCGGCGCCGACTTGGGCACGTCGGGGAGGGACGCGGAGGCGGAGGCGACGCCGCCGGCCATGGTAGAGGAGCGCGCGAGGGCGGAGAACCTAAAGTCTGCGGAAATTACCCGATACCCATTACCGTACCCGAATTACCCGGACCCGGATCCAAATTATCCGACCGAGCTACCCGATCCTAAATTCGGATAGCGATTTTGATTACCCGAAATTAGTTTAGGTAATTCAAGTAATATCCCCAGGTACCCGAATTACCCAAATATTTTTCTATATCTTTGTATTTATCATGTGTTGTTAGTTAACTTATCAATTTAATAGAACATAATTCTCTTTGTTTGAACAAGTGCTAGTAATATATTATTCTCTACTGTTGACACCGTTTTTGGGCACGTGTCCGGGATGGCAGGATAAGATGACAGTATGTGGTTTACAGGATGAGTTGCCGATGAGGATGGTTGCCGATAAAGGAGAGGTTGGACGTGACTAAGTTTACAGGTGATGATGTGTCTATGCCGATGACTATGATGAGGAGGTCTGCCGATGACCATGGCAAAAGAGTCTGCCGATGATACGGAGGGGGAGTCTGGAAGCTGCTGATCAGGTTGTGGAAGAGTTTCAATTTGTCACGAGGGATAGCTGAGTTATTTCCTTATTTGTTTAAGTCGTTTTGTATGCGGATTTCGTGTAATTTGGAATTCGAATTCTGGTCGTGTTTAGTTATAGCTCTTTGAGCAGGGTATAAATATGGACCCTAGGGCTTTGTAATGAGACATCTATCAATCAATCAAACACACGTTTTTACTCATATTCCAGCATCTACTTTTCGACGACTTCGTCATACTTTTTCCCTTTTATTACGAGTTCTTAGGAATTCGTCGACTTAAGCTCGGCGTGTTCTCAAGTTCCGCGTGAGTACCTCTTAGCCGTGACATCCGGGCGCATCGCTGTTGTCAGGACTAAAGTATTCGAGTTATCACCTTTGCTGATAGTAAGGTCAAATCAGCTGGCACGCCTTAACGTTCGAATTGGGTATTAGCCCTTTGTGTTTGCAGATCAGCTTTTGCACCAACACATCTTTTGGCACGCCCGGTGGGACAAGATTCAAGATCAAGATCAACATGTCGATCTCTGACTTCGATCAGGAGAACGTCATCCCCGTGACGGATGCCAATCTCAAGGATGAGCAGAAGCAAGCTATTGCCCAAGCCATGGAAGAATTCAAGCTGCAATGCCTGAGGTCTTTCAGCATAAACAGGAGCGGCGAGGTGATCCAGAAAGATGCATTGCCGGCACCATGGCAGGTTACCTTTGAAGCCAATCCTAGCAAGCTTCAAGATATGGTTGACAGTGCTATTAACCGAGCTTTGATCAACCAAGCTGGTGTACTGTCTAATACGGTTTTCAATGCCGTGGTAAGAACTTTCAAGGAAGGACAAATCCCACCAGATTATGTGGGTCCCTCTCATCATCAGCCAACGGCACCAGAGGTCACGGCTCCATCGGCTGCTTTGACGGCTGCAAGTGCACAATCTGTCGTCCCTCCAAGTACATCGGGAGCTACAGATGCACTATCTGTGCCGATGACAACTAACCCGCAGACTTCAGGTGGGCAGAATAAGCTGACTACAGATATGTTGGCATCGGCAATGTCAGGGTTGACTCTTCCTCCTAACTGGTGGGGTTATGGTATGCCTCCAGAATTGACGCCAGGTACATCGCAGATAACCGACATGAGGGGCAAGACTCCTATGACATCGGCGCTTCCCAATGTGCCGTTGAACCAGAGTCCCCGGTATACGACAACTATTACTGCAAGGCCTCACACTGGGAATCCTCAAGATTCAATGTTCCAGATGCCTAATGCATCGGTAGATTCAATGCTGATGCAACAGAGGTCTATGGCCCAGTCAGGGTATGTCAATTCAATGATGGTACCCAATTACCAATCATCGGCAGCGCCTATGCCGATGAACGCTAATAATGGATGGCTTGGACAGCAAGTCTTTCCACAATCGCCCCAACAAAGTTACCAGGCTACGGGGTTCTAGCAAGGACAGATCTATCCCGGATTCCAAAGTCAGGGGATCCCCAGCCAGCCAATGAATATTGGACAGCAACTCGGGGGACAGCAAGTCGGTGGACAGCAGTTTGGTGGTCCGCAGATTGGAGGACAGATGATCAATCCGATGCTCCGTGCAGATCACGTCCCGAACAGACACGTGGAGGTTCGCCACCAAGTGCCGGACCCGCAGCCGCCTCATCGGCAGGATGCCGATGCATATTGGGCCGATAAAATTGCTGAAGTAATGAGGGAACAATTTGGGATAAAACCCAAAGTCAACACTTACTCTTATCGGACACCGTATCCTCCTGCATATGATTTGATCCCGCTTCCACATCGGTACAAGGTACCAGATTTTACCAAATTTTCCGGGCAGGACGACACGTCAACCATGGAGCATGTCAACAGGTTCATCATTCAATGCGGAGAAGCTGGTAACAGGGACGAATTGAGGGTTCGTCTATTTTCATCATCATTATCTGGATCGGCCTTTACTTGGTTCATATCATTACCTCCCAACTCAGTGATTACTTGGGCCGATCTGGAGAAACAATTCCACAAATACTTCTTCCCCGGGGTTCATGAGAAGAAGATCACCGACTTGGTCAAGTTGAGACAGCGCAATGATGAATCAGTTGAAGGTTTCGTGCAGAGGATACGGGAAGTTAAGAATAAATGCTACAGTCTGGTTCTAGATGATCGGCAGCTAGCCGATTTGGCTTTCCAGGGTTTATTGCCACACATCAGGGATAAGTATGCTTCTCAGGAATTTGAAAGCTTAAGTCATTTGGTGCAGAGGATTTCTGATCAAGACGTCAAGCCTTTCGAGCCCAAAAGAGCATGGAACAAGAAAGTATCATTTGTTGATGAAGCAACGAGCTCCGATTCTGATGAGGAACCAGTCATCGGCTTGGCAGAGTGGGTCAAAAACAAGAAGCCGATGTCTTGTCCTTTTGGGCAGAAAGAACCAGAGAAGTTCGCTTTCGACACCGCTAAGGCCGATAAGATATTTGATTTTCTACTCCAGGAAGGTCAGATCAAGTTGTCTCCTAATCACGTGATCCCATCGGCTGAGGAGTTGAAGAGGATGAGATATTGCAAGTGGCATAATGCAACTTCTCATGACACTAATGAATGCAAAGTTTTCAGACAGCAGCTGCAATCGGCAATAGAGTCTGGGAGGATTAAGTTTGACAGTTCCAAGATTCAGAAGCCGATGAAGATAGACCAACACTCTTTCCCGACAAACATGTTGGATGCCAAGGGGAAGGCCAAGGTCTTAACATCGGAAACAGCCGAGAGAAGTGCATCGGTAGATCCTCAGCATCAAGTTACTACTGCCGATGCAAAAAGTAAGGGTTTAGTCCAGGAAGGAACCAGTTCGGGTAGGCCCCCTCGGTCTGGTATTGTTATAACTCATAGAAGACCTCGAGAGAACTGGCAGCAACGGGAAGATCGGTATCGGCGCCAGCAAGAAGATTATCGACGGGAGGAAGAAAGACGCCGACAGGAGTGGAATCGGCATAGAGATCATTAGAACTGCCCGTTCTTCATCCATTGTTGGGAGCAGAATATCAGGCTTCCTACTGTCAGAGACTACCCTGAGTGCAATGGTTATGATCGGTACGACAGGACTGATCGGGCGTTATCATGATGACAATCGGCGATTTGATGGGCCGATCAGAGGAAGAGCATCGGTTCATGATCGGCTGGGGGCAGGCTTAGCGTGCACGATAGGCTTGGTGATCGTGTCCAATGTTTTCCCAGGAACCAGGAAGAGCTCGAGGAGATGGCTAATGCACGAGTTCCCGATGAGTTTATATTTTGCAGGGATGCTAACACGTATCGTATGGAGTCAAGGGAGAACCGACGCCCGGCAGTAAGGCAAAAGCCACTCCCTCCATGGTGTCCTGAAGGGTTGACCAAGACACAGAAAAGGAGATTGCAGCGTGAAAGACAAGAGGAGCTAAACAAGGGCAAAAGTTCTGGTCAGTCTGGAGATCAGCAGCAATCAGATCCTAAGAAAGGAGGTCCATCGGCAGGAGTTAACATGGTCTTTATGTTACCGATGGAGTTTCTTGCACCATCTAGTGATGATGAGTTGGAATTTTCCGATCAGATAGCTCAGCTGGCTCTGGATCCGATGACGGCTATCTTTGAGAAACCTGCCGATGACGAGAGACAGCATCTCAAAGCTCTGTTCGTCAAAGGAAGGGTTGATGGGCAGCCAATGACCAAGATCCTAGTTGATGGTGGAGCTGCTATTAATATTATGCCATATGCAGTATATCGGAAGCTTGGGAAAGAGGATCAGGACTTGACCAAGACCGATATGATGCTCAAGGATTTTGAAGGAAACGTGTCTCCAGTCAAAGGGGCAATATGCGTGGAGTTGACCATCGGCAGCAAAACCTTGCCGACAACTTTCTTCGTAATCAGTGGAAAGGGTGCTTATAACTTATTGTTGGAAAGAGATTGGATTCATGCCAATTGTTGCATCCCGTCTACAATGCACCAATGCCTGGTTCAGTGGGTAGGCGACAAAATTGAGATTGTCCCAGGAGATTCTTCTTATGTTATTGCATCAGCAGAGGCGGATACCTATGAGAGAACTAGGTGCATTTCAGGGGAAGTTTGGGAGAAGGATTTTCTCAAAGTTGCCGATTACGAGATTCCACCGATCCAAGCAGTCGGTTCTGACGACGGTTTTTAATGGATAGGTTCGCCGACGATGGAAAATTAGGCCAGGGATTCACATCGGCCGATGATTTGGTAGAAGTAGATATAGGTAGTGGTGATAAGCCTAGGCCTACTTTTATTAGTGCTAAGTTAAATCCTGAGTGTAAGCAGCAATTAACCAATTTGTTAAAGGAATATAAAGATTGCTTTGCTTGGGATTATACCGAGATGCCTGGTTTAGACCGATTAATTGTTGAACATCGGTTACCCATCAAGTCTGGATTTCGGCCACATCAGCAGCCAGCTCGCCGATGTAATCCTAATATTCTACCTGATATTAAGGCCGAAATCACTAAGCTATTGAAGCTAAGTTTATTTGGCAGTGTCGGTATGCCGAATGGATTTCCAATGTCGTTCCGGTTTACAAGAAAAAGGGGAAGCTTCGGGTGTGCATTGATTTCAGGAATCTCAATAAAGCTACGCCGATGGATGGATACCCAATGCCTGTTGCCGATCTGTTGGTTGACGCCGCGGCTGGTCATCGGGTCATCAGCTTTATGGACGGCAATGCAGGATACAATCAAATATTCATGGCAGAGGAAGATATTCCAAAAACCGCATTTAGGTGTCCTGGTCATGTTGGGTTATTTGAATGGATAGTTATGACCTTTGGGTTGAAGAATGCTGGTGCTACTTATCAAAGAGCCATGAATTTTATATTTCATGAGTTCATCGGCAAGCTGGTGGAGATCTATATTGATGATGTGGTGGTTAAGTCTGGGGATTTCTCAGAGCATCTTGCCGACTTACAAAAGGTGTTAGAGTGCACAAGGAAGCATGGGTTGAAGATGAATCCCAATAAGTGTGCATTTGGTGTATCGGCAGGGCAGTTTCTTGGTTTCATGGTACATCAAAGGGGGATTGAAATTAGTCGAAGATCTATTGATGCCATCAATAAAATAGTGGCCCCTACCAACAAGACTGAGCTCCAGTCCTTAATCGGCAAGATAAATTTTATCAGGAGATTTATATCCAATCTGTCTGGTAAGATTCGTGCTTTCAGTCCTCTCCTTAAGTTGAAAGCCGATCAAGAGTTTATTTGGGGAAAAGAGCAGCAGTTGGCTTTGGATGAAATCAAGAAATATCTAGCGAATCCTCCAGTTCTAGTTCCACCTCAGCAGGGAAAGCCCTTCAGATTGTATTTGTCTACCGATGGGACGGTTATCGGTTCGGCTTTGATTCAAGAATTTGAAGGGAAAGAGCGTATAATTTATTACTTAAGTAGGAGATTAATTGATGCTGAGACCAGGTATTCGGCCATTGAGAAGTTATGCTTATGCTTATATTTTTCGTGTATTAAATTGAGGCACTATTTATTATCGGCTGAATGCACTGTTGTTTGCAAAGATGATGTGGTCCGATACATGCTATCGATGCCGATTATGAGTGGCAGGATCGGTAAATGGATTTTAGCACTGTCAGAGTTCAATCTGCGTTACGAATCGGCTAAGGCAGTTAAAGGACAGATTATGGCCGATTTTGTGACTCAGCATTGCGGTGTAGTGGAGGCCTTGGAAATTGTGCCCTGGACACTTTTCTTTGATAGATCTACATGTGACCGGGGGGCAGGAATCGGCATTATATTAGTTTCCCCTAAGGGGAGGAAGTATGAATTTTCCTTGCCGATTGTTGCTACATCGACAAATAATCAGGCTGAGTATCAAGCTCTGATCAAGGGATTGGAGTTGTTAAGAGAAATTCGTGCTGATGCTGTTGAAATTTTTGGGGATTCTATGTTGGTTATAAATCAATTGGCCGGGAGCTATGAATGCCGAAGTGAAGTTCTCATAACTCATTTCGAGAAAAGCATGCAACTGTTGAAAGAATTCAAAGATTTCCGATTAGAGCATATTCCTCGATTGCATAATGAAGAGGCCAATCGGTTAGCTCAGCATGCCTCGGGATATCAGCCTATGATTAATGCAATATCGGCAATCGGTGCCGATGATTGGAGGAAGGAAGTTATTGATTATCTAAAGGATCCATCCAAGAAAGTTGAAAGACGAGTTCGATTTCAAGCAACCAAATATGTGCTCCTCGAAGATGAATTGTATTATCGAACTATTGATGGAATTCTTCTCCGATGTTTGGGTGATGATGAAGCTAGGAGTTTAATGGGAGAGATCCATGAAGGGGTATGTGGAGCACATCAGTCGGCTTTCAAGATGAAATGGATGATTAGAAGGAATGGATATTTTTGGCCGACTATACTTGAGGATTGCTTTAAGTATTTCAAGGGATGTCAAGGTTGTCAAAAGTTTGGTAACATTCAAAGAGCACCCGCATCGGCTATGAATCCTATTATCAAGCCTTGGCCGTTTCGGGGATGGGCTATCGATCTGATCGGCCAGATTTATCCACCATCTAGTAAGGGGCATAAGTTTATTTTGGTTGCCACTGATTATTTCACTAAATGGGTTGAAGCTATTCCTTTGAAGAAGGTCACCTCGGCCAATATGATTGATTTTGTGAAGGAACACATTATTTACCGATTTGGGATTCCTCAGACAATTACTACCGATCAGGGCACTATGTTCACATCGGGGGAGTTTGACGAATTCGCAATCGGTATGGGGATTAAAGTGTTGAATTCTTCTCCTTATTATGCTCAAGCCAATGGGCATGCCAAAGCATCTAACAAAGGGATTATCAAGCTTATTAAACGAAAGATTGAAGAAAATCCTAAGCGGTGGCATACATTGTTAAATGAAGCACTGTGGTCTTATCGGATGGCTTGTCATGGATCAACCAAGGTGTCACCCTATCAATTGGTGTATGGACATGATGCAGTGTTGCCTTGGGAGATTAAGGCCGGATCTAGGCGATTATCTTTTCAAGATCGGTTAACCGCCGATGATTATGCTACTTTGATGACCGATGAGTTGGATGATCTAGCAGGGCATCGGTTAAAAGCTTTAATGAGTATAGAAGAAAATAAGAAGAGAGTTGCTAGATGGTATGATAAGAAAGTGAAGGCTAAGGAGTTTGTCGATGGGGATTTGGTATGGAAATTAATTTTGCCAGTCGGGACTAAAAGTGCGAAGTTTGGAAAGTGGTCTCCTAATTGGGAAGGTCCTTATCGGATAAGTCGATCGGCTCCTGGTAATGCCTATATTCTAGAAACTCTCGAAGGAGTTGAATTTCCTAGAGCATTAAATGGCAAATATTTAAAGAAGTACTACCCCAGCATATGGGTCGATGCATAAAAGTTTAAATGTCGATAACACTCCTATCGGCTGGATTCAAATGTTTGGGGGCTTAGTGTTTCAAAAGATGCCGATAACAGTCCTATCGGCTAGACTAAAAGCTGAGGAAGCAGGGAAGCACAGATATGATGCCGATGAAAACTTTATGTGTTAAGCAGCGCCTGGATTGACGATATAGCACGTAGCCGAATTTGGTTGGCTGCTTCTATCTCCTTAATGTCATCATCGGCAGAACCCTCTATCGGCTTCAGTTTCTTCTTCAGTTGAAGTGCCTTGCGACCATGAACGTTTCGCTCGTGCTCAAGAAGCTTGATGGTCTCTGGCAGTTGGCTCTCTTCCTGTTGAGCTTGGGATAAGGCGTCCTCCACTTCCTTGAGTTCTGCCAACAAGGATTCTCTTCTTGCCGATAGATCAGATATTTTCTGCTTCAGCGCGTCTCCTGAAGATCTCAGGATGCCGATGTTCTTGTGCTTCTCATCGGTCAAGAGCTTCTCTTTCCTCATTTCGTCGGAGAGTTGAGTCTGAGCAGCTCTATCGGCAAGACGCCGAGAAGCTCTCTGGTACTGCAGCTGGCGACTCTCCAAATGAGCGGCTTGGAAAAGGGTTTCTTCGACATCGGCTGGGATTTGGCCTCTGAGAGTTCTGAACAGGGTCTTGGTAGGGTCGGAGTCATCAACCAACTGCGCTGTGTCTTGGTGAAGGAGAGCTGACAATTCCTCCAGTCTGGTCCTGATCTCTGCCGATGTAATGCCAACTGTCTGAGAAGAGCTTGCCTCTTCGCCTTCTTCTTTAGAGAGATCGATGGCGAAGGAGAACAGGCTGTCGGGAGAATCTTGTTCCTGGGAGGGAGAGCAAAGTTAGTTCATACTCGGAGAATCGGCAAATAATACTGGTAAAGGTTGGGTGGCTTACTTGTTTTAAGGCTATTTCCTGCCTTTGTCTGAAAGATGCCGATGGAGATGCAGGTTGATCGGCTAAGGTTGCCGATGGGACGATATCGACTGAAAGAAGACAGGAAGGGTTATGAGACTAAATGAGAATAAGTTTATCGGCGGAAGTATTGTTGAAATATGTTACCTGGAGGAGGTACAACAGTTGTCTGAATCGGAGGAACCGCCGATGATATAATTGGACCTGCCGGGCCAGTTGTTTGTTCACCCACGTCAGCTGATGTACCTTCTGTTTGAGGTTCTTCCTGCTGGGGTTCTTCCATCTGTGGTGCTTCCTGCATTGGTTGGGAAGATGGTGCTTGTTGTGTCTGGACTCCTGGAGAAGAAGGAGAGGACTCCACCGGAATTGGAGACACCGGAGGAGGAGGGGGACTTGCCACTTTCTGGCGCTTTGTTCCAGCTTTAGCACCTTTGGTGCCCTTTCTCTTTGGCTGGCTAGACTGGGGGGCATCGGCACTTTGGCGCTTGGCTTTTGCCGATGCACCGGTT
Organism: Sorghum bicolor; assembly: GCF_000003195.3. Taxonomy (NCBI): domain Eukaryota; kingdom Viridiplantae; phylum Streptophyta; class Magnoliopsida; order Poales; family Poaceae; genus Sorghum; species Sorghum bicolor. The sequence goes on along the minus strand of NC_012879.2, from coordinate 11,790,260 downwards.
TGCTGCAACAACGAAAAGGGGTTTATAAGCGCAGATGTAGCCGATATAAAGATGGTCAGTGTAAAAGAAAAAGATTTGACAAATTGCCTTGAAAGCCTGCGCCAGAGTGGAAGCAGCTATCGTAGGTGATGTCTGAGCTCTCTTGGTGGTGACTTTCCTGAGGCGCACACCCCGATGCACGACGGAAGCCAGAGTGGGAGCATTGTGGCCGATTGAGGAGATCGGGCCTGATGGAAACAAGTCAATCGGCTTGCCACTCCTGCTAACCGATGGGGGAATGTTGTCAACCTGCAGAAAGAATACAAGGGTAAGCTACCGATGGAAATAGTATTGAAAAATGAAATATCGGTTTTAAAATACTTACAGTGTCATCGGGGACTTCGTATTTGGGGTCGATCATGCCGCGGTATGAGAGGGCCGATCTGCAGAATAGATGCTCTTTCCATTCTGCCCACCATAGCTTGTATGCCTGAGTAATAAAGGCAGCTGGAACCCATTCTGACAGATCTACATCTGTATCGGCATTTGGTGGTAGTTGGGCTACTCGAATCCATTCAAGAAAGTTGGTGATGGGTTCTCTGGGTTTTATCACATCGGCATAAGGGAGTGCAATCGGCAACTGGCCGAAAGCTAGCTGACGGGCTAAGGCCGATGGATTGTAAAATTCATAGGTTTGGGGAGAGGTTTTTGTGCTACCAAAGAAATTCACTGGTATGGCTCTGGGAGTCACAATTGCCATCATCACCTCATTATCCCTGTCAAGAGCTTCATCAAATGGATTGAAGGTTGAAGGGTCGAGATGGCGGACTAGAGGGGGGGTGAATAGTCCTTTCTAAAACTTATCGCGTCGGCTAACCGAAACAAAAGCGGAATTAAAACTATCGGTCTAGCCAAGACTACACCCCTCTATCTAAGTTCTCTAGCACCTTGAAAAGATCCTAAACAAGCAAGCAAGGTGCTACCTTAGCAAGAGCTCACCTAACCAATTCTAGCAGCAAGGTCACACAAACCTATGCAACTAGTACTTTGCAAACCGGGGGAGCTCCTACACAAACTAGTGAGGCAAAGCGCACAAAGCCTAAGCTCACTAGCAAGCTCAATAACAAGGCAACTAATGCCAAATTAGAGAGTGCAACTAACTTAGCTACACAAACTAAGCAAAGTGACTAACAAGGTTACACAAACCAAATTAGTCACGCAAGGGAACTACTTCTAGCTACACAAGCAAGAAGGAAACTAGCAAGCTACACAAGCTAACTAATTACAAGAGCAACTACACAAGCACAAATATATGAATGTAAAAACAAGCTTGTGTTAGGGACTTTGCAAACCAACGGGAAGAACAATGTTGACACGATGATTTTCTCCCGAGGTTCACTTGGTTGCCACCAAGCTACGTCCCCGTTGAGACAAGCTCCAAGGTTGCCGCCGGTCCTCTTGCTAGTGGTGACCCGCAAGTCACACTCTCCCACGTGGAGTGCTTACCACAAGCTCTAGCACTTGACCCGGCCGGACCACTTGTCGCTCTTCACGTCTCGCTCAACTAGAGTTGCTCTTCGCGATCCCCGCGGGGTGAGCACCGTACCCCTCACAATCTCTTCTCCGAAGCACCGCACAATCTCCTTGCGTGCTTCGACGGAGTCACAAGCCACCAAGCTGTCTAGGAGGTGGCAACCTCCAAGAGTAACAAGCACCACCGGCTTGCAACACGAACACCTAGTGCCACTCGATGCAATCTCTCAATGCAACGCACTAGAATCACTCGCTCGCTATTGATTCGCACTCTTGCAAGCACAAGTGAGTTAGAGGCTTTCCTAGCACTCCCCAAGCATGGACACTAAGTCCCAAGGGTGCTCAGCACCAGCCAAGGCCGGCCACCACTTCTATTTATAGCCCCAAGGGCTAAACTAGCCGTTGCCCCTTTACTGGTCAAAACACGTGGGCACCGGACGCTCACAGGAAGCCACCGGACGCTCCACACCTATCGTCCGGTGCTCAGCTGACCGCCACGTGTCACTAGCCGTTTGAACTCGACCGTTGCCGCCAACGGCTACTGCGCACGCGCGCCTGCACAGCACCACCGGACGCTCAACTAGTCCACACCGGACGCGTCCGGTGCACACCGGACTCGTGCGCAGAGAGCTCCGCAAACTCGCACGGTCACCGGACGCAAGCCACCGGACGCACCCTGAGCGTCCGGTGCTCACCGGACTCATGCGCAGAGAGGGTCGCCAAACCGCCCGCACACCGGACGCTGAGCACCGGCGTCCGGTGCACTCTGCTGCACCCGACAGCACACCGGACGCTAAAGGCCAGCGTCCGGTGCCTCCGCGCAGAGCGTCCGGTGAGTGTTTCCTACTGAGAAACACTCCCGCGACTTCTCCAAAATTTCCCACCGGCGCAATAGAAAATATGCACTTAATTTTCTCAAAAGCGCCGAATCCCGCCTTGCAAGCTCGGCGGGAGGGAGAGAGAAACCCACACCTCTCTCAACCCTAGGAACACCACCTCCTTTGTAAAGTGTGCCAACACCAACAAGTGTACACCACCATGTGCAAGTGTGTTAGCATTTTCACAAACATTTTCCTAAAGGAGTTAGCCTCTCAACTTTCCACGCCACTCGATCCTAACACGTATGCAAAGTTAGATCGCTCAAGTGGCATTAGATGACCGATATGCAAACAAGTTTGCCCCTCTTGATAGTACGGCCATCTATCCTAAATCCGGTCATAAACTTCTCTACACACCTATGACCGGTGAAATGGAAAAGCCCTAGGTTATACCTTTGCCTTGCGCTTTCCATTCCATCTCCTCCAATGTTGATGCAACACATGCACCAACCAATCACCAAATGATATGATCCACTTCATATCATCACGCGACCGTATTGGTTCATTGATCTTGACCTCACTTGCTCTTCACCGTTGCCTCGGTCCATCGGCGCCAAGTCTTGCTCAAGCTTCACCGTCACACGCGGTCCCTCGCTTCAAAGCCTCCGACTTGCCCTTCACTCTTGCAACCGGTCCATCAAGCCAAGCCTCATCTTGATCTTCTCCACCTTGGTCACATGACTCCATGTCATGTCTCATATGCAATGAGCTCCTCCATCATATCATCACCTGTGGACTAATCTCCTGTGTATCTCACATAAACACTATTAGTCCACCTAAGTTGTCACTCAATTACCAAAACCAAACAAGGACCTTTCAATCTCCCCCTTTTTGGTAATTGATGACAACTCTACAAAGATATGGAAATTAAGCTTTTTCAAGCTAGCACTTTACACATGTGTAAATTGCTAACTTGATTTGGATTTTATGCTACTTATCCAACATTTAAGCTTTATGTTAAGATTTGGATAAGCTTCATAAAACCCAACTAAGTGCTAAGGTGTATAGAATAAACCTTTGTAGCTCGATACCAAATCGATATCATTTGAAGTATTCAATGTACACCATCCTTAGCACCATGTGTAGCTAAACAAAAAACACTAGAAACCCCGTGAGATCAACATTAAAAGCAAGGGTCTAGTCTTTACTTGAAGAACACAAGTCTAGCTACCAACCTATGCATGCTAGTTATCATATCATCAATCAAGTTCTATAACTAGCATACACCACACAAGCATGCATATTGAATTTAAAACTTATGCAATGCAAGCAAGCACATGAATATGCACATATCAAATGCAAACAAACAATGTTCATGAGCTTGCTCCCCCTACTTGTGTGCTTCTCTTTTGTCCAAGAATTTTGATCCATCATCTTTTCTTTTAATGTTGCTCCCTTGTCCATGTCCATCTTTGATCTCTCCCCCTTGAGACATATCTTTTGTTGTCCAACTTATCCCATGATCATATCTTTGTTCCAACTTCTCCCCCTTTGTCATCAATTTCCATAAAAGGTATGTGATACCAATTAAATCACTTGATACCATTTGTGAAAGAGTGAATCTCATTGTGACAAAGGATTGCATTGGGATAGATGGTTGAGGCTTGAATCTTGCATTTTTGATGGACATCACCATGTGTTGGAATGACATTACTTGAATTGCTCTTAAGATACCACATAGGATCTTTGACCTTGATACCATTTGGTGGGGCACTCCCCCTATGTCATAGCATGGGTCATTCACTTGTCAATCTTGTTGGTGAGGGAACTTTCTTTGCTTGATGATCACTTAAAGTTGAGGATCACTTGTGGAACCACCTTCTTATATGATGGATACCATATGTATAAATGTGATATCATTTGAAGTGTCTTGTCCGATACCATATGGAATTCTTCTACCAATTAAGGTCTTCTAATTATGGAACCACTTGTTTGCTATCTTGAACATTTGCTATTACCATCATGAGTACCATTCGTAGGATATCAATTGAAGAAACATTTGAGTCTAGATATCCATTTTCATTGCTATCTTGTTCTTGTACTCTTATCATCATGAGCTTCTAATTGTTGACTTGAACTATGTTGATTTGCCTAAGTTTCCAAGTCCGGTTTGAACCAATGACAAGCTTTTTCACACCTCACATTAAGGGTTATCTTGCCAATGTTGCACTTGTCACTTGTCAACAATCCAAAATAGATCAAGTACTTGGGTTTACTAGCTCACGAATAAACTCATATACATACCACTAGATCAACTAAGCATTCAAGCAATAGTGGTAGGTTATGAATTTAAAACTTTTCATTTGTCATGCATGATCCTATTAAGCATGTACTATATGCACTAACCGCATACTAGTAAAGGATGAAATGATCATGCACATTACAATGATACCTTTGCTATCTTGGAGTAGAGGATAGTCAAAAAGGTTCCAATTTAGCTCCAAATAACAATGTGAAGTCCAATTAATAAGCTTGGTGAAGACCAATTATAAATGCCAATTGATAGATCAAATCTTCACCCATGTGAAATGAAAACCACTTTATTGTCAAGTGCATTGTCTTGTTGTGGTTGGCTTGCTTCATCTTTTCTTGATCATTGCTTGCATGAGATAACTAATAAGAATACCACTTGAACATCATGATTAGCTCTCTTTGGGTGTTGCTTGCTTTCTTGATCAATCCTTTTGATTGCTTCAACTAAGTATCTCAAATGTTCTTTAGATCACCACTTCCATGTTAGCCTTCCAAGCACCACACTTGGTTTACCCACTCCTCGGGCGGCACGCCCCTCACATAGGGAGAAGTGACCTCTCTCCAAAGAACTATTCTTGATACTCACTTGAATTACTTTGATTGATTGATTCAAGTGATGGACTTAATGTGATGAGTAACCATGAAACCTTCTTTAAGTTCTTTTCTTTCTACTTGTTTAAGTCCTTTTCTTTCTACCAAATGATCTCCAATAGTCACTAGAACTTAAACTTCAACTTCATCTTGAGTTTGATCTTGATCTTCAATTTGAGTACTAAATGTGTACACTAAGTACATTCCACAATCAAATGACCTTGTACTCATTACTTGTCATGCTTCTAGCTCAATTCAAAACCAAACTTAGGTGCCTCAAACACTTGTAAACATGTTTCCAACTTGAGGACCTTTCAATTGAAGTGACTCTAGATCAATCCAATAATTGTCACTTTTCTGGCAGATTCTGTACCCTTTAAAGAAATATCCATATCTCACAATGTACAGATCCAAATACCACGAAATTTTGTGGAGATGTGATTCACTGAGTCATCTAGCAGCTGTAAAAGTTTGATATTCATTTGACTTCTAGATTGCTACCAGATTTCAATTCTTCCACCACTGCTGCATGCTGAAAACTGCTGCACTATAGCTGATAAGATCCACTCCAAAACCGAAGTATCCCTTATCCAATTCTTATGAAATTTCTACAGCATCTTCTATGATAATTGTACAACATGCATACCAAATTTCAAGTCATTCCAAATAGATTTGATCACTCAAACTCAGACTTGATCTCAGCTAGCTCAGGTTTTCAATATAGGACAGATTTCAATCAATTGAGCTATACTTCTCCAAATTGAATCAAACTTGAAATAGACTCGTTTGAATACTTTCACAAGACATGAATCCATTCAATCCACTTAGTAAATGTTATCTTATGAACTTATCCAACTCAAATCAATCCAAACTTGATTGCTAAGCATTTAATCCATTCAATCATCTTATAGCAAGCAACATTGCATATATATCCAATTCAATCAACTCATACGCACCAAAATGAATGTGACCGACAAAGATATACCTTGGTTAGCTCATGATCATCTAATTTGCAAGCTTCAACTCATGTATTTGCAAGCCATCAAATGATCCAATAAATCACCACAACTTGAATATTACACTTGTATGTTGTAGCACATTTGGACTTCACTATCTTGTCATGGCATTGGGTTTCAATGTGCACTAGGCTTCAATACTTGACTCAATCATATGATGAACAATTATAGGATTAATTGAATCAAGTCTCCAATGCCGATGGTACCTACAAACAATCATCCACTTTTTGATGGTACCCAAACTAGTTTGGGTCCTCTCAAGTTAGGTGCAACATACTTAGGCATAGCCTTAGTATGAGTAGCGGGATGTTTTGCAATAGCAACCATAGAGGTACCATCACCATCCTTTCTAAGCATATTATGGTTATCATCAATTGAAATGGGCTTAGAATTAGTACCTAGGGGACATGAATGAGCCATGTGTCCCCTTTCCCGGCATAAGTAGCAACTTCTCTTTGATTGAGCCTTTTCTTCCTTGCTCATGTGTTGCTTCTCATTGCCTTGCCTCTTGAAAGTTGCTTGAGCCTTCTTCTCAAGCTTGGTAGGACACTTCGAGGCAAAGTGTCCATCATTCTTGCTCATCATCTTGGCATCTTGGATTTGCATTGGATGCCTTGCTCTTCCACCCCTTCTTGTTTTCTTCTTCTTCATCATCAAGTCACCGTGATGGTTGAACTTGACTTGAGCTTGGGGCTTCTTTTCTTGCTCAACTTGTGGCTTAGGTTGAGGCTCTTCTTGTTGCTTCACCAATTGCTTGGTTGGGCACATTGAGGTGAGATGACCCCAAGTGCGGCACTTGAAGCACTTGACATGCTTTAGCCTCTCTTCTTCTTTTATCTTCTTGAGCTTCTCTTTGTTTGGGCAACCATTAGCAAGATGACCCATTTCATGGCACTGATAGCACATGAAATGAGAGAGCTTTTCTCTCTCTTGCTTTCTTTTGCCCTTTGTCATCTTCTTCTTGAAGCCAAGGCCACATTTGTCACCATAATTTCTTTGAGTCTTCAATATATGCTCAAAGGTGACTTTTGAATTATAGCACCTCTCTAGCTTGTTGCTCAAATTCTTCACTTGTTCATTGAGCTTATTGTTCTCCTTCAAAAGGTTAGTCTCACAAGACATAGAAGTAGAACAAATATCTAAATGTGAAGAACATGGTATAGATAATAAAACATCACAAGAGGTGGATACATGCTTCTTGCCTACATCACAAGGGTTAGTATCATATGTGATTGATCATTTGACCCAAATGATGAGCTCTCACTAGTTTTAATTTCTTCATTAGAAAGCCTTTTAGTGAGAAAAGCATGATCTTTTACCAAGTTATCATGAGTAACACAAAGTTCCTCATGAACCAATTTTAGCTCCTCATGTGAACAAGTAGTAACATAAAGTAGATGCTTTTGTTGTTCACATGTGGTCTTTAGAAATGAGTTTTCATTTTTCAATTTATTTGTTTTTGCTAGCTCATTTCTTAAAGCTTTTGAGAGTTTGCATACAAGCTCAAAATTTGGACCATCACAATCAACAATCACACCTCCAATAGATACCTTGCCGTCGCTGTGAGACATGGAGGAATGTGATGAAGTGGATGAGCTTGTAGAAGCATCACTCTCATAGCCATCATCTTCATCTTCACTTGACCATGAGGTGGAGCAATCCTCCACAACCACCTTGTTGTGGTCATGCTTAACATCCTCATGTATCTCCACCTTTGGTTCCTCCTTTTTGAACTTGTCATCATCCCATGTGGAGGAATCACCGAAGGTGTGTTTGATAGACTCCCACATTTCATATGCGGTTCCTTTGGAGTTTATCCTATCAAACAACTCAAAGCTCAAAGATTTCATTAGATAACAATAAGCTTCACAATCAAGTTCAAAGAGAACCTTTTGATCTTTGGTGAGATTCTTATGGTCCAAGTTGTGTGTGAGACCATTAGTGACAATCCACCAAAATTTAGGTCCCTTTGCACGAAAATGATCAAGCATGTGATTTTTCCAAAGTGCAAAGTTTGTACCATCAAAAATGTGTGTCTCACAATCATCTATCCCACTAGACGCCATCCTCTCGGGTCGGTAAAGACCACAAATGAGAGACCTAGCTCCGATACCACTTGAAGGGTCGAGATGGCGGACTAGAGGGGGGGTGAATAGTCCTTTCTAAAACTTATCGCGTCGGCTAACCGAAACAAAAGCGGAATTAAAACTATCGGTCTAGCCAAGACTACACCCCTCTATCTAAGTTCTCTAGCACCTTGAAAAGATCCTAAACAAGCAAGCAAGGTGCTACCTTAGCAAGAGCTCACCTAACCAATTCTAGCAGCAAGGTCACACAAACCTATGCAACTAGTACTTTGCAAACCGGGGGAGCTCCTACACAAACTAGTGAGGCAAAGCGCACAAAGCCTAAGCTCACTAGCAAGCTCAATAACAAGGCAACTAATGCCAAATTAGAGAGTGCAACTAACTTAGCTACACAAACTAAGCAAAGTGACTAACAAGGTTACACAAACCAAATTAGTCACGCAAGGGAACTACTTCTAGCTACACAAGCAAGAAGGAAACTAGCAAGCTACACAAGCTAACTAATTACAAGAGCAACTACACAAGCACAAATATATGAATGTAAAAACAAGCTTGTGTTAGGGACTTTGCAAACCAACGGGAAGAACAATGTTGACACGATGATTTTCTCCCGAGGTTCACTTGGTTGCCACCAAGCTACGTCCCCGTTGAGACAAGCTCCAAGGTTGCCGCCGGTCCTCTTGCTAGTGGTGACCCGCAAGTCACACTCTCCCACGTGGAGTGCTTACCACAAGCTCTAGCACTTGACCCGGCCGGACCACTTGTCGCTCTTCACGTCTCGCTCAACTAGAGTTGCTCTTCGCGATCCCCGCGGGGTGAGCACCGTACCCCTCACAATCTCTTCTCCGGAGCACCGCACAATCTCCTTGCGTGCTTCGACGGAGTCACAAGCCACCAAGCTGTCTAGGAGGTGGCAACCTCCAAGAGTAACAAGCACCACCGGCTTGCAACACGAACACCTAGTGCCACTCGATGCAATCTCTCAATGCAACGCACTAGAATCACTCGCTCGCTATTGATTCGCACTCTTGCAAGCACAAGTGAGTTAGAGGCTTTCCTAGCACTCCCCAAGCATGGACACTAAGTCCCAAGGGTGCTCAGCACCAGCCAAGGCCGGCCACCACTTCTATTTATAGCCCCAAGGGCTAAACTAGCCGTTGCCCCTTTACTGGTCAAAACACGTGGGCACCGGACGCTCACAGGAAGCCACCGGACGCTCCACACCTATCGTCCGGTGCTCAGCTGACCGCCACGTGTCACTAGCCGTTTGAACTCGACCGTTGCCGCCAACGGCTACTGCGCACGCGCGCCTGCACAGCACCACCGGACGCTCAACTAGTCCACACCGGACGCGTCCGGTGCACACCGGACTCGTGCGCAGAGAGCTCCGCAAACTCGCACGGTCACCGGACGCAAGCCACCGGACGCACCCTGAGCGTCCGGTGCTCACCGGACTCATGCGCAGAGAGGGTCGCCAAACCGCCCGCACACCGGACGCTGAGCACCGGCGTCCGGTGCACTCTGCTGCACCCGACAGCACACCGGACGCTAAAGGCCAGCGTCCGGTGCCTCCGCGCAGAGCGTCCGGTGAGTGTTTCCTACTGAGAAACACTCCCGCGACTTCTCCAAAATTTCCCACCGGCGCAATAGAAAATATGCACTTAATTTTCTCAAAAGCGCCGAATCCCGCCTTGCAAGCTCGGCGGGAGGGAGAGAGAAACCCACACCTCTCTCAACCCTAGGAACACCACCTCCTTTGTAAAGTGTGCCAACACCAACAAGTGTACACCACCATGTGCAAGTGTGTTAGCATTTTCACAAACATTTTCCTAAAGGAGTTAGCCTCTCAACTTTCCACGCCACTCGATCCTAACACGTATGCAAAGTTAGATCGCTCAAGTGGCATTAGATGACCGATATGCAAACAAGTTTGCCCCTCTTGATAGTACGGCCATCTATCCTAAATCCGGTCATAAACTTCTCTACACACCTATGACCGGTGAAATGGAAAAGCCCTAGGTTATACCTTTGCCTTGCGCTTTCCATTCCATCTCCTCCAATGTTGATGCAACACATGCACCAACCAATCACCAAATGATATGATCCACTTCATATCATCACGCGACCGTATTGGTTCATTGATCTTGACCTCACTTGCTCTTCACCGTTGCCTCGGTCCATCGGCGCCAAGTCTTGCTCAAGCTTCACCGTCACACGCGGTCCCTCGCTTCAAAGCCTCCGACTTGCCCTTCACTCTTGCAACCGGTCCATCAAGCCAAGCCTCATCTTGATCTTCTCCACCTTGGTCACATGACTCCATGTCATGTCTCATATGCAATGAGCTCCTCCATCATATCATCACCTGTGGACTAATCTCCTGTGTATCTCACATAAACACTATTAGTCCACCTAAGTTGTCACTCAATTACCAAAACCAAACAAGGACCTTTCAATCTCCCCCTTTTTGGTAATTGATGACAACTCTACAAAGATATGGAAATTAAGCTTTTTCAAGCTAGCACTTTACACATGTGTAAATTGCTAACTTGATTTGGATTTTATGCTACTTATCCAACATTTAAGCTTTATGTTAAGATTTGGATAAGCTTCATAAAACCCAACTAAGTGCTAAGGTGTATAGAATAAACCTTTGTAGCTCGATACCAAATCGATATCATTTGAAGTATTCAATGTACACCATCCTTAGCACCATGTGTAGCTAAACAAAAAACACTAGAAACCCCGTGAGATCAACATTAAAAGCAAGGGTCTAGTCTTTACTTGAAGAACACAAGTCTAGCTACCAACCTATGCATGCTAGTTATCATATCATCAATCAAGTTCTATAACTAGCATACACCACACAAGCATGCATATTGAATTTAAAACTTATGCAATGCAAGCAAGAGTTGCCGATAGACTGACCAAGCAGGAGTTTCTGGGCTACCTGATGGAGAAGATGGTAAGCAGCGCCAAGCAAGTATCGGCCGAGAGGAAATTGGCCACCGTTAGCCAGTCTCTCTGCTGCCGATAGATAGACAGAAGTCGGTCCTGCCGATCGACCACAGAATACGAACTTGTCCAGCCACATGTTCAGAAAGGTGGTTTGTTCCTTTATGGTGACAGGCCCCTTCCCACGGTACTTCTGAATGTACCCCGACCAACCGCCGATAGTGCGAGTCTCCACTTTGGCACTAGGAGCGGTATCAAAGAAGTGGGTGCTATCGGCAGAAGAGACGTCTAGACCAGTGAGCATAGCTACATCGGCAAGAGTGGGAGAAACAGGGCCGTGGCCAAAGACGAAGGCATTAAGGGTATCTGACCAAAAATAAGACGCAGCTATCAACAGCGACTCGTTCTTGTGCATATCGGCAATAGATAGCCTGATGCATTGGGCTAGCTTCCTTTCACCCCACTGGACTTCATTCGAATTGCTGACTCTCAAGAACCAGTCTTTCCACCCTACAGTAGGGCTGGGCCAAGAGCGAAAGGTGTCTTTCCACAGATCTAAAGAAAAATTTTCGGCTCTAAAGGGAATCCTGTTGGTTTCTGCATTGATAAGGTCAGTTGGATCTGGATCCCCTAGAGGGCCGAGACATTGGAGGTGTGGTTGATCGGTGGGGATGACAATTTTGTTGGACAACTCCTAGTGTTTTGGGGAATAAAAAAAATACAAAGAAAAAGGAAAAGGGAGATATTCAGTAAGATGAATCGCGGATGAACAGGAATACGAGAAGAATACAGGAGATGAGATGGATATCTGATCTCAGGGACGACGAAGCCAATGGCCATCTTGTCGTGAAGAGAACGTTTGAGGGCACCGGAGTTGATGAAGAGGAGTGCTTGTTGGAGGTCTTGAAGGTTGTGAATGGCGCCGCCGCTGGAAAAGTAAAAGTAGGGATGGTGAAATGATGTGATGGAGAAGGAGTACCCGAGAAGGAACTATTTATAGGATAAAACGGGCAAGGGCAAATCTGACTTATCTCTTTGCCGCATCTGAGAAACCCGAGGGTGCTCAGGTAGATATGGTAACTGTTCGCACGGTAATCAAGAGATTGTGCAGCTGATTTGACGGGGAACAGTCATTACCTGGAGATATTTTACTGTGCGGGATCTTCTGGTCGGTCTATCGGCAGCATACTGTAACGGTCATATTACCGATGGGCGGATAAAGTAAAGGTAGCCATTTGTACAAACGTCCTGATTAGTCCATCGGTAGATCTTCGTAACGGTAATATTGCCGATGTGCGGATGAGAAGGAAGTGCCCGTTCAGGAAGTTGAGAATTTCGAGGAATCTGTAGGAGAATAGGATCGGAGTTGTTTGGATTGAGGTTGTCGGTTACCAGATTAGGAGCATTAATTGCGGGAAAAGGCATCATTACTGCAGAAAATTTCGGAGCATTAATAGTTTCATACTCCGAAATTGGGGGGCATGTGTTGACACCGTTTTTGGGCACGTGTCCGGGATGGCAGGATAAGATGACAGTATGTGGTTTACAGGATGAGTTGCCGATGAGGATGGTTGCCGATAAAGGAGAGGTTGGACGTGACTAAGTTTACAGGTGATGATGTGTCTATGTCGATGACTATGATGAGGAGGTCTGCCGATGACCATGGCAAAAGAGTCTGCCGATGATACGGAGGGGGAGTCTGGAAGCTGCTGATCAGGTTGTGGAAGAGTTTCAATTTGTCACGAGGGATAGCTGAGTTATTTCCTTATTTGTTTAAGTCGTTTTGTATGCGGATTTCGTGTAATTTGGAATTCGAATTCTGGTCGTGTTTAGTTATAGCTCTTTGAGCAGGGTATAAATATGGACCCTAGGGCTTTGTAATGAGACATCTATCAATCAATCAAACACACGTTTTTACTCATATTCCAGCATCTACTTTTCGACGACTTCGTCATACTTTTTCCCTTTTATTACGAGTTCTTAGGAATTCGTCGACTTAAGCTCGGCGTGTTCTCAAGTTCTGCGTGAGTACCTCTTAGCCGTGACATCCGGGCGCATCGCTGTTGTCAGGACTAAAGTATTCGAGTTATCACCTTTGCTGATAGTAAGGTCAAATCAGCTGGCACGCCTTAACGTTCGAATTGGGTATTAGCCCTTTGTGTTTGCAGATCAGCTTTTGCACCAACATCTACAAAATGCTATTGAAATTCTATACAAATTGCTGTTGAAATTATATATAAATTGCTATTAAAAATTTGTGTAGTGTATTGTTTTTTGAAAATTCGTGTAAATCGGGAATACCCGAACCCGAACACAAATTTTCGGGTACCCAAAATTGCAGGTAGTGTTTTTTCGAGACTAATATCGGGTAACAATTTTCATTACCCGAATTTTGAATTACCCGACCCGAAAAAATCGGGTAACCCGAATGCCCAGGCTTAAAACCGAGGTGGGGGCCGGCGAGGTCATTGTGGCAGCGCGAATGTGGTGCAGAGGGCTTGTCCCAAAAAATCAAAAAAATTTCAAGATTGTCTGTCACAATGAATCTTGTGACATGCATGGAGCATTAAATATAGTCAAAAACAAAAACTAACTACACAGTTTGTCTGTAAATCGCGAAATGAATCTTTTGAGCCTAGTTAATCTATAATTAGACAATATTTGCCACAAACAAACTAAAGTGTTATGTCCGAAAACTTTTTATTTTGCCAACTAAATAAGGCCCTATTTAATTCTAAAAAAATTATAAAATGGAAATTATAGCACTTTCGTTTGTATTTGATAAATATTGTCTAATCATAGACTAATTAAGCTAAAAAAATCGGCTCACAAATTATAAGTAAATTGTGCAATTAGTTATTTCTTTTATTTATATTTAATGTTCCATACATATGTCGTAAGATTCAATGAGACGAGAAATCTGAAAAATTTTACAAAACTTTTTAGAACTAAACAAAACGTTATCGGGTCTATGTTCTAGTGGATCATGTCCAAACCCAATACCAAACCAACAGAGCTGGAGTCCTGGACACGCCGCGCGTGGCTCAGCGTTACTGGGTCTACGTTCTAGTGGATCATGTCCGAACCCAATACCGAACCAACAGAGCGCACGGATCTTTGTTGCATCAACGGACGCGTCGCCCGTCGCCCGAAGGAAACGCAGGTGACTGTTGTATAGGAGAAGTGGTAAAATAAAGAAGAAGAAATAAGAAAATAAAAAAGAAATAAAAAATTATACAAATACAAATAATGAACCTAAATATAAAATAAGTTAATAAAATATTAAATAAAATGTAAGAGAAACAAAAATAATAAAAAATATAATAGAAAACATCACATCAATACTACGCAAACATCAAAAACACATCAATTATTATTATATTAAATTATTCAAAAACATCAAAGACAAAACATAACAAATTGAAAATTGGACATCCATTCTGTTCTCTTCTACCCGTGATTCTCGTTCGCTTGTCTTATCAGCCATACTTTTTCTGTTAGCCAACAGTGTTTTTCTTTCACGATAAATCAGCAAATAATATTTTTAGTCATAATTTTTCAGACCAACAACAGATGAAACATCTTGCAACGTCTCGGGCGTGCGGCAGTAGACAAAAAGACACAGTCACTTTTGTTTCCGATACATAGGTGGTATGAGAAACACGGTACATGGCACTTGATACGCTCAACATCGTACCACGTTCCCGGTGATCGTGCAAAGGATCCCGCGCTGGCGCTCGAAGGTTAGGGACACCCGCTCGGTGGCCGGCCGAGGAGAAGAGGGCGCCGAAGCCATGGCAGGGGCGGCGCTGGAGCCCGAGCCGTCGAGATGACGCCGGGCCCGCACAGCGGAGGGAGCAGCTAGCGGCCGGCGGGCGGCGGGGAAGCAATAGCCTGTGTTGGAAATCGAGTGTTGGAGATGGGCCGCAGAGGGAGCAGCTGAACTAGCGGCCGGCGGGGAAGTAATAGCCGGTGTTGGAAATCGAGTGTTGGAGAGGGGCAGATGGAGCAAAGCACTCGGTTGGTTGCTGTTTAGCAATTCTCATCTTTTATTCATTCATTCTTTGTCTTTATTTACATTGATGATGTTTCAATAATAATAATAATAATCACGCATCGACATTTTTTGCTTGGTTCTTGGAGAGCAGCACGGTTTGGATGACCCTGTCAAGGTTTGTCTCGGCAGGCCCACCCGGCAGCGCGGCCATTGCGGCCTTCTCCTTCCACTCCTCCGCGCGCCGGCGCATCTCCCGCCCCTTCTCCCCGTGCATGGCCTCCTTTAAGATGGCCGCCACCTCGTCGCGCCGCACCTCACCGCCGATCTCCATCCCGACGCCCCACTCCGTGCGCTTGTACCGGCAGTTGGTCTGCTGCTCCGCGAAGAAGGGCCAGCTGATCATCGGCACCCCCGCGCAGAGGCTCTCCAGCGTCGAGTTCCAGCCGGAGTGGGTGAGGAACACCCCGACCGCCTCGTGCCGGAGCACCGCCTCCTGCGCGCACCACGTGGTCAGCAGCGCCCGGCTCTCGACGGCGGACGCGAACTCCGGCGGCAGCACGGCGGTGTCGCCCCTGACGAGGTCCGGGCGGATGTTCCACACGAACGGGTACCCGCTGTCGGCCAGGCCCCAGGCGAACTCGAGCAGCTGCGCGCTGGTCATCACCGTGATGCTGCCGTAGTTCACGTACACCACGGACCGCGGCGCGCGGCGGCCGGCGACGGCGAGCCACTCCAGGACGCCTTCCTGCTCCTTCCACAGGTTGCAGCCGAGCCCCGCCAGCGGGCTGCCGGCGGGGATCTCATGGCGCTCGCGGAGGAGGACCGGCCCGATGGGGTACACCGGCGGTAGGACGCTGCGCATGGCGTCCAGCGTGGTGCGCTCGAGGTCCTCGAATGTGTTGATGACGACGGCGTCCGGGACGAGCGATATCCGCTCGAACACGTGCAGGAGGAAGTTGAGCATGGCGTCGTCGCGGTCCGTGGTGCGGATGAAGCTGGGGAAGTCCCGCAGCTGCACGCCGTCGCACATGCCGTACGCGCCCGTAGTCACCACGGTGGCGAGGTGGCCGTCGTCGGCGAGGTCCGCCTCGTGCTTGAACGGCACGAGGCCCAGGTCGATGAGGTTGCGGAAGTTGCGGATGCCCATGTACCCGCAGGCGGCGATGGTGAGGAACGCGACGACGGGGACGCCGATCTCCCTGGCGGCGTCGAAGCCGAACGACATGAAGGCGTCCACGACGAGGCAGGTGACCGGCGGAGACGACGACGACGACTCCGACTCGGCGTCGGTGTCGCCGTTGTTGATCCTGGCGAGGAGGGAGAGGAGGTGCGGGAGGCACTTGGTCATGGTGGCGTTGCAGAGCGCGGGGATGTCCTGCGTGGCGTCGGCGTCGGAGGGCGGGAGGCCGTCGGGGATGGCGTCGAAGCGGAAGCCCGGCACGCCGTCGAGCGCGTTGGCCCCGCGCGTGTGGAGCAGGCGCCGGTGGTTGAACTCGGTGTTGACGAAGGTGACGTGGAAGCCCCGCGCGTGGAGGAGCTTGGCCAGCTTGAGCATGGGCGTGATGTGGCCCTGCGTCGGGAACGGCACGCACACGGCGTGCGCCCGCCGCTGGCCCTCCGCCGGCGTCAGTGACCCCATGATCGCGCGGCGCTTCCGGCTTTCCAGGTGAAATTTGCGTGTGCTCCGGAGCATGGAGAAGTGGCCTGTTTATAGCACTCGTAGTACAGCTACCGCCTATGCCTAGTGACCAGAGCGAGCAGCAGCAAAAGAAGCACGCCTTCTCTATCGATCATCGATGCGACGCGAGGCAGTGAGAGTGAGAGTGACACGTTGATGCATGCTGCGAACTGCGTCGCTGTTCACGCCAGTGCGCGCCATATAAACAAAAGTAGCACGCGGTACTCGTGGCGCGGCAACTTGGCAGAAACAAATATAACTCCACATTGATGAAGCCATCGATGACACGATTGGACAATAATCGTCAAATACAAACGAAAGTGTTACCAATGACGGAGGCAGTAATTCTTAGGTGTAGTGGGATTTATAAAAATCAAACATCTACAATATAACTATGCAATGGCTATCCTTTTGCCTTAGGTTTGCTAGGTACGTGCATCACCATGAGACACAAAAAGACCAAACAGGGGAGCACTTATTGACATATATTGCATATATATACAAGTATATAACAGATACTTAGTTTTTTCTATTGATTTTAGGTATGGCAGCCACCTAACCTCGCTAGATATTTGGCTCCACCCCTGAGTGCTATAGTAGCCAAAATTAAAATTTTTTATGAACTAAACAATGCCTTAATCATACCTCTTCGATCGGCTCACCCATCACACGCTCTAGCACCTCGTGCAGCCCCCTTCTCTTGCTTCGTTGCCCCCTCCCCCGCTTCATCACCTTTGTCCCAACCCCCATGCCACGCCCACCCGATGCCTCGGTCCACCTTCACCGCCATGCCTTGCCCACATTGAGGAGGGATAGTTCAGAGAGGACCTACATACCTTCTTTGGCTCAAGCAGAGGCTTTTGGCTCCAAAGAGCGGAGTCACGGACGGAGTAGAGTGGATGGCCCCCGATCCTATTTGGTTGGTGGAGTCAAGAAGCTGGGCACTAAGCGACAGGTGGAGTGGTACCAAATAGAACATAAACTTTGAGGTTGATTTATATGACTTTAACATTAAGTTTTAGTGTCATCTAAAAATCCACAAAAATAGTTGCACTTTTCAATTTTTTAATAAAAATCCAAACATAAGTCCAAGGTTCTATCGATGTATAGATATATTTAAAATTCCTACCAAATCTAGAACTTCCATCAGGGCAATGTATTTGGGTGTATTTGTATGCCTCTTTGAAGGGTCGAGATGGCGGACTAGAGGGGAGGTGAATAGTCCTTTCTAAAACTTATTGCGTCGGCTAATCGAAACAAATGCGGAATTAAAACTATCGGTCTAGCCAAGACTACACCCCTCTATCTAAGTTCTCTAGCACCTTGAAAAGATCCTAAACAAGCAAGCAAGGTGCTACCTTAGCAAGAGCTCACCTAACCAAATCTAGAAGCAAGGTCACACAAACCTATGCAACTAGTACTTTGCAAACCGGAAGAGCTCCTACACAAACTAGTGAGGCAAAGCGCACAAAGCCTAAGCTCACTAGCAAGCTCAATAACAAGGCAACTAATGCCAAATTAGAGAGCGCAACTTACTTAGCTACACAAACTAAGTAATGTGACTAACAAGGTTACACAAACCAAATTAGTCACGCAAGGGAACTACTTCTAGCTACACAAGCAAGAAGGTAACTAGAAAGCTACACAAGCTAACTAATTACAAGAGCAACTACACAAGCACAAGTATATGAATGTAAGAACAAGCTTGTGTTAGGGACTTGCAAATCAACGGGAAGAACAAATGTTGACACGATGATTTTCTCCCGAGGTTCACTTGGTTGCCAACAAGCTACGTCCCTGTTGAGACAAGCTCCAAGGTTGCCGCCTGTCCTCTTGCTAGTGGTGACCCGCAAGTCACACTCTCCCACGTGGAGTGCTTACCACAAGCTCTAGCACTTGACCCGGCCGGACCACTTGTCGCTCTTCACGTCTCGCTCAACTAGAGTTGCTCTTCGCGATCCCCGCGGGGTGAGCACCGTACCCCTCACAATCTCTTCTCCGGAGCACCGCACAATCTCCTTGCGTGCTTCAACGGAGTCACAAGCCACCAAGCCGTCTAGGAGGTGGCAACCTCCAAGAGTAACAAGCACCACCGACTTGCAACATGAACACCTAGTGCCACTCGCAATCTCTCAATGCAACGCACTAGAATCACTCACTCACACAATCGGATGATCACTATCAAGCATATGTGAGTTAGAGGCTTTACTAGCACTCCCCAAGCATGGACACTAAGTCCCAAGGGTGCTCAGCCCCGGCCAAGGCCGGCCACCACTTCTATTTATAGCCCCAAGGGCTAAACTAGCCATTGCCCCTTCACTGGGCAAAACACGTGGGCACCGGACGCTCACAGGGAGCCACCGGACGCTCAACCCCCAGCGTCCGGTGCTCAGCTGACCGCCACGTGTTACTAGCCGTTTGAACTCGACCGTTGCCGCCAACGGCTACTGCGCACGCGTGCCTGCACAGCACCACCGGACGCTCTACTGCGTCACACCGGACGCGTCCGGTGCACACTGGACTCATGTACAGAGAGCTCTACAAACCTGCAGGGTCACCGGACGCTAAGCACCGGTAGTGACCGGTGCTCACCGGACTCATGCGCAGAGAGGGTCACAAAACGTCCTCACACCGGACGCACCCCACCGGACGCACTCAGAGAGCGTCCGGTGCTCAACCCTAGCAGGGTCAAGCACACCGGACTCTGAAGCCAGCGTCCGGTGCCTCTGCACTCAGCGTCCGGTGAGTGTTTCTTAGCGAGAAACACTCCCGCGACTTCTCCAAAATTCCCACCGGCGCAATAGAAAATATACACTTATCTTTCTCAAAAGCGCCGAATCCCGTCTCGCAAGCTCGGCGGGAGGGAGAGAGGAACCCACACCCCTCTCAACCCTAGAAACTCCACCTCCTTTGTAAATGTGCCAACACCACCAAGTGTACACCACCATGTGCAAGTGTGTTAGCATTTTCACAACCATTTTCCAAAAGAAGTTAGCCTCTCAACTTGCCACGCCACTCGATCCTAACACGTATGCAAAGTTAGATCGCTCAAGTGGCACTAGATGACCGATATGCAAACAAGTTTGCCCCTCTTGATAGTACGGCCATCTATCCTAAATCCGGTCATAAACTTCTCTACACACCTATGACCGATGAAATGGAAATGCCCTAGGTTGTACCTTTGCCTTGCACTTTCCATTCCATCTCCTCCAATGTTGATGCAACACATGCACCAATCAATCACCAAATGATATGATCCACTTCATATCATCACGTGACCGTATTGGTTCATCGATGTTGACCTCACTTGCTCTTCACCGTTGCCTCGGTCCATCGGCGCCAAGTCTTGCTCAAGCTTCATCGTCACACGCGGTCCCTCGCTTCAAAGCCTCCGACTTGCCCTTCACTCTTGCAACCGGTCCATCGAGCCAAGCCTCATCTTGATCTTCTCCACCTTGGTCATATGACTCCATGTCATGTCTCATATGCAATGAGCTCCTCTATCATCACATCATCACCTGTGGACTAATCTCCTGTGTATCTCACATAAACACTATTAGTCCACCTAAGTTGTCACTCAATTACCAAAACCAAACAAGGACCTTTCACTCTTAACACAAAACCCTCAGACATTGTTCATGCTAAAACTCATTAAATTTTGAACTCATTTACCCCTTGATATCCCTTAAAGAAAATTCCATCTCCAAACAAAGCTTTGCATCAATTCACAATTGCCCTATAGTTGTATTCCTTTTTCTTTCTCTTCTCTTATTTTCATATATTGCAGTTTCTTTTTCTCTCTGATATGTATATTCTGCCACTAGAGATACCCTTACCTATTATCGAGGTCCACATCCATGCGTTTGGGTTGAGTATGTGGGCAAAATTTTTAACCCATTAGGAAATGGGTTGGGGAAAAGATCGAATAGACAAAAAAAGTGTTGAGGCTCTTAAAATTAAAGCAAAATCTTGGCATATTAATTTCACTTAAGCAAGAACTAGCTCTAAAACTTCTAGAAAACCACACTAAATCAATTCCTTAGGGCCATCCCACTCAATATGTCATTAGAAGATTTGCAATAAAAACTAACTAGATGAACATGCCAAACATATCTATCATAAGGTTCACACAACGATTAAAGCACACAACAAGATAGACAATAGTTGAAAAGCTCATTTTCTCTCAAAAAATAGTTGAAAAGCTCATGGAACTAAAGAGAGAACACGTCAACCTGGTTTTATCCCGTGGTGTCTTCCTTAGGGCCATCCCACTCAATATGTCATTAGAAGATTTGCAATTAAAACTAACTAGATGAACATGCCAAACATATCTATCATAAGGTTCACACAACGATTAAAGCACACAACAAGATAGACAATAGGACAATAGTTGAAAAGCTCATGGAACTAAAGAGAGAACACGTCAACCTGGTTTATCTCGTGGTGTCGAGTAGTTGTCACTACCCCTCATCCACGTTGGGATAGACCCCATTGAGTCTTGAACCACTAGGAGTACCTATTCTCCGATCTAGATTGCCAGTAACAAGCTCACAATCTTCACCTAATCAATAACCCAAGCCAAGAGCACAAGATGCACATTAAGATCACTCATGTTGACTTGATCCATCCTCAAACCCTTCATGAATAGTAAGACTCGATGCCTTCAACACCAAGTTGCTCTCCCCTAATAGTACGACCAAAGATAAATGTCCCTAACACTAAGACTCGATGCCTTCAACACCAAATTGCACTTAGACACTACCGTGGCCCTAGACTTCATGAATATCATTGCACCATACACTGAATTCGATCATTGGGAGCCAAGAAAACCAAGTGGCCTCAATGCCACTAATCTTTGTTATAAACCCTACAAAACAAAGTTAACCATGTGTCCTTATATTCATTAATAATCACTGAAATTGTAACTATCTAGGGGCCTCAATGAGTTCAATAAAGTATGTCTATATCTATTCGTTAGAATTAGAGACTAATCCCCATATCTATCCATTCATGAGTCCATTCCTTTTTGTGTCTTAGGAAAGAGACTGCTAATAGCGGCAAGGCTTTTTTATGCAATAGTGCCAAGGCTTTTGATTGACCTTGCACTCGCATCTCCAGTCATCACCATTGCAAAAGTTGGATCATACCTGCTTATTTTGACCATGCTTTTACTCTATTTGTACAACTTCTCCAAGAATTGCTTCTAAGAAAAGATCTACCAAACAAAGCCAATATGGTTCATGTCCAATCGGATGATAAAAGTCGTTAGTGGCATAACTCCCTCTCAGGATTACCAAGGGATCAAGGTCGCACAAGAGCAGGTCTAATTATACTATATGAAACTTGTAGAATGAGAAGAATCTAAGGATTTTTAGGGCCGAGCTCAACTAGTGCAGCAAGTCATCAAGGAGATTGTCCAATGCAGTAAGGTGTGCGGGAGGTTGGTGGTGGGCCAGAATGTTATGCCACCATACTCGGACTTGGTTATTTGCAAATGAAAGGAGCTAGCCACTCGGCCCTTAAAGCATCTCTAGTAGATCTCCAATACAATCCCCATCTATAGCGTGGTAATGGGGCTATCCTAATACTAATTTTTGGATTATCCAAGGAGGTGATGCAACGAATCTTCAATACACCCACCCCATTTATGCACGTGACATGTGGAGACCATATGTGAGTGGGATCATTTCTTTTATTTATTTTCTCTCTCTCTACTTTTTTCTTTTTTCTCCCATTTTTCGCCAGATCTAGGTCATCGACAGTGATGCCTCCTCTATTTTCCAAGGTCTTCAAACCCCTCTCTCTTTCCTCTCCCACCTCTGTCTGCATGAGAGCTCCCAATCTAGTACGCCTGTGGGGTGGCAAGTTAGGGTTGTTGGTGAGGAAGCAGGTCAGCTCAACGCGTCGGGGTGGCCGAGAGGCATGTTGAGGCAATGGATGACACACTAGTTAGCACGACACACGAGTAGTGGGTCGACTGCACAAGTATAAGGATGGGAGGCAAACGCAAGCACGAGCTGCAAGCATTGGCTACACAAAGAGGTAGAGGTGGGAGGCAGGAGTGAGAGTGGGGTAGGTCGAGCTTATTGAGGGAGATACAACTAACACTTTATTTGAGAGGAGGTAGGCTTAGCCTATTTAGGGAGGTACAACCCCCTTATTTGAGGGGAGATGAGGGAGATTTTGTTGGTCGATAAAATCCGAAAGAGTTATCGAGAGACTGGAGCAAGAAAAAAGGACTTATCTCTCCAATATGTCAATTGGGGATTGGAAGAGCAATTGGTAATTGTTGGGTCTGTTTGGTTTGTGACAACAACTTATTACACAAGTTAGTCATGCCGCGACTTTTTTCGACACCTATTTAATTCAACGACACAACAATGACTGTCATACTTTCTTACCACCCTATCCCACGTGTCATAATTCATTCACACTTTCTGTAGTAGCAGCCATGATTTACAGAAGGTTATATATGGCAAACTATGGCACCAACCAACCAAACCTTTATTTGCAACAACTTTAACCCAATATGACAATTGGGGACATGGGGATTGGGAGATCAATTTGTAATTGCTGCTCTCAGGGTCTATTTGGTTCATGACAGCAACTTATTACACAACACGTTAGTCATGCCACAATTTTTTTCGACACCTATTTAATTCACCGACACAGCTATGACTATCATACTTTCTTACCACCCTATCCCACGTGTCATGAATTCATTCACACTTTCTATAGTAGCGGCCATGATTTACAAAAAAAGTTATATATGGCAAACTATGGCACCAACCAAACAAACCCTTATTTGCAACAACTTTAACCCCAATATGACAATTGGGGACATGAGAGCAATTGGGTGACTGCTGCAGTGCTGCTCTTCTAACAAATGTTTTTTCATAATGAACTCTGCAAAATCCGTTGCTACAATATAGTCTTATCCAAAAGAAAAAGGGTGCAGCCAAATTGCACAATATGGCACCAACCAAAAGGCTTATTAGAGATATAACTGACAACCAAAGGGCAAATCTTATTATAGCTGTTCGTTCTTCATCGTCATCTAACTGATTATCGCCTTCATATTATTGTGCGGGATGTGATGAGGAAATGAATATCCGTAGTTCTTATCCAGAAGGCCATACTTGCAGCATCTACAACCACGCGGCGTTCTTGATAGGGGTGACGACTGCCTTCACTTGCAGGTAGTTCTTCAGGCTGTCAATGCCCTTCTCCCTCCCAATGCCGCTCATCTTGTACCCACCAAAGGGAATTGCAGCATCGAAGATGTCGAAGCAGTTAATCCAGACGGTCCCAGCCCTGAGCGCACGCGTCAGGGTGTTGGCTGTGTCCAAGCTATTGGTGAACACACCAGCGGCCAATCCATATGGGCTCGCATTTGCCCTCTTAATAACCTCATTGAGATCCCTGTTCAAGCGGGACAAAAGTTATAACCCAATAGATTGTTGCTTAAGATTTCTTTCCACTTCTTGATTGTTTGGTTATTAATTAGAGTTTCAGACATTAGACAAATCAACATGAGGATAATACTCACTTGAACTTGAGGATTGACTGAACAGGCCCAAATATCTCCTCCTGAGCAATCTTCATGCCATCCTGTAACAGCCATGTCATGAACTTTAAACATATCCTTGTTTGTTTTTAAAGGAACATTAAGCATATCTTGCAAGAGACGAGAAATTTTGTACTAGTACTTAGCTGCAGTCAAAGCTCACCTGGACATCTGAGAAAATCGTTGGCTGGATGTAGTAACCTTTCTCACCCAACCTATCACCACCCGTCACAAGGTTAGCTCCACTGTCAACACCAGACCTAATGTAGCGCAAGATCTTGTTGAATTGCTCGTCGTCAATCTATAAAGAAACAAAAATTGCAAGTCATCATCAGTCCAAACACGGAGGAAATGTAGAGTTACAATAGTGAACATCGTCATCAATCTCAAAGAAGAATCTTGCAAGGTTTTATTGTATGGTTTTTGTTGATTGAAGGAATTGTTAAAACTTGCATCAGTTATATTGAAATATAATTGCAATGTAAGAGCATCTCCAAAAGCCTTTCTTAAACTCACTCCAATAATTATTTAGAGAGCCATTTGAATAAAGTTCACTTTCTATATGTTTTCCCTCTCTAACAACTTCCCTATATCTTGTGCGTACTCTAGAGAGCCAGCCCCACTCTCCATCTTTGGCTAGCGAAAAATCCGAAACAGAGGATAGCAATATTAGAGATCTAATTAAAGAAACTGTCAGAGAGGCATTTCTTTTAGCAAAATCTCTACTCCTATTAATTAGAAAGAATATAAAGAGGCTCTTGGAGATGCTCTTTCTCATTGGGTGAACTGAGAAGCTTTTATGAGTTTGCTGGTGATGCAACTACTACGTGAATGATACATCAAACTTCTAATTGTAGAGATTGTAACTACATAAATAAACCATTAAATATCCTAATCAGAAATGTACCTGCGGGCCCTGTTCAACACCTTTCCTGAATGGATCACCAACGACGCGCTTCAATGCACGAGCCTTGGCTTTCTCCACAAACTCATCATAAACACGCTCATGTACAAATGTGCGAGATCCAGCACAACAGCATTGCCCCTAACAAATTTATATGACAAGAAAGATATTTAAGTAGAATGAAATGGAAAACACAGTTACCATGCTTATTTTAACATCATACCAACAAATACCTGGTTAAAGAACAGGGCAAAGTGCGCAAGCTCAACAGCATGGTCAATGTCAGCATCATCCATGATGATAAAAGGAGACTTGCCTCCTAACTCCAGTGTCACTGTCTTAAGGTTGCTCCTTGCAGCCAACTCAAGAACAACTTTGCCGGTATCGGTAGATCCCGTAAATGCAAGCTTTATCGAAGTAAAGAAACATATGTTTAGTCCTAATGCATAGTTTTTAGGTCATTCTCCATAAATACATAAAATATATTTTAAAGGTTTATACCTTATCAACATCCATGTGACTAGCAAGAGCAGCACCAGCAGTAGGGCCAAAACCAGAAACGACATTCACAACACCCTCAGGTAGTCCAGCCTATTTAGCATGCAAAGTATGATCAGCTCTGGTTGGAAAAAAAAATACAGGCTATATAAAATTTACATCCCTTACATATTCTAAGAGTAACTAGCCCATTGCATGCTCAACTAAAATGAGGTCCACTCCTTTACATTTTGCATAGAACAAGTTATTTAAGTTTGTACGTGCAGTTTGAGCTGCAACCATATCCTATATTCCTATATATGCATTGATACAAGGTCAAATTGACAAAGAACTAAAAAACAATTTGACTCGGTATAATGAAATTTGAATCATTTGCCTCTTTAATGTTCAGTCAACACCACTAAATAGTTTTTCCCCTCATCTGTTTCCCTCTAAAGATTGGTTATGATGCAAACCGACTCAAGGGAGCAAATTTAGTAAAAATAACATCACTTTGAGAGATCACTCCATCCATCATATAATAATAGATTAAAAAGAACATGGTTGAGTAATCTGCAATCTTTTATTCCCAATAAAACACAACACATCACTAGAGCATATAAAAAAAGTTGTCTGATGAAACAAAGCTCATCCAATCTAGCCCATTGCATGCAATAGAAGTAAATTATTAATTGACTTCGCTAACAAAATATTAGTTGCACCAACCTCATGCAACAGCTTGGAGATATACAAAGCCGATAGAGGAGTTTGCTCAGCAGTCTTGAGCACGAGAGTGTTTCCACATGCCAAAGCAGGGCCAACTTTCCAGGCAAACATCAGAAGAGGGAAGTTCCATGGGATGATCTGACCTGCAACACCGATTGGCTCATGCAAGATCTGTACATGGTGTGGGCCATCAGCTGGCACAACGAGCCCATGGATCTTATCAGCCCAACCTGCAGAAAAACAGAAGAAATGGAACCAAATCAGAAATGGAAGTATGTAGTATGGTTCCAGACAATTTTCGTCAGCTAATACTAAATTAAGGCAGTACCAGCATAGTAACGCATAAGACGGGCCACCATTGGTACTTCAATATGGGCTGCTTGCTCATATGGCTTTCCGTTGTCCCACGTCTCCAAAGCAGCAAGCTCATCATTGTGCTTCTCAATCAAATCAGCAAACCGCAGTAGGATACGGGACCTCTCCTGCAAAGTTAGATTCCGACCATCTGTGAGCATGGCTGAATGTCACAATGACACGACAGAAACTAAAATCTCAAGCTGAGTGTTTACATAGGCAGTCATCTTCGGCCATGGCCCTTCATCAAAAGCCTTGCGGGCAGCAGCTACTGCACGGTTAATGTCCTCTGCATCACCCTCAGCCACATGAGCAATCACCTCCCCTGTACGAGGGTCCAGAGTTGGGAAGGTCTTGCCTGGTAAGATGAAAATAGGCATCACAAATGGTGAGTTTGACTTATCGTCAAGAACAGAAAAAACTAGAATAAACCTTTGCCATGTTGCAGGTCTATATTAGACAATATATTGTTGATAGCGGAACTGTTTGGAATCTTAGAAGTGTAGTGCTTTGTGGTGAAGCATAGTTTCTAAAGGGGGCTGGTCTAGAAGGGTGTGGGTCTGCACTCTAATAAAGTCTAAACAAACATGCATATTTTGTTGTTGGATGGCATATCAGCTCGAAACATTTCAGATGACATGGCATTTTCATTACTCTTCTTTTACCCCTCACACTATAAGCAGATATGAAACAACAAAAACCGATCCAGATTTTTTTCCAGTTTATGGGCCTACAGGGATCCCCCAGCAAAGTGGCTAGTGCTTTATTACTAATTGTTCTAAATTCTAATGCTGACCAGCTGACGTAGAACAAGCTGCTCAAATAGGAATAAGGCCTCGTTTAGTTTCCAAAAATTTTCAAGATTCTACGTTACATCGAATCTTTGGATGCGAAGCACTAAATATAGATAAAAGAAATAACTAATTACATAGTTTGCCTGTAATTTGCGAGACGAATCTTTTGAGCCTAGTTAGTCTATGATTGGACAATAATTATCAAATACAAACAAAAGTGTTACAGTAGCCAAAACCAAATTTTTTCTGCAACTAAACAAGGCCTAAATGGAGGTACATACCGGATGCAGCATCAACAAAGTTGCCATTAATGAGGAGCTTTGTATAGTTCACTTGGACTGAGGGCGTGATGGGCTCCTCTACTGCTGCTGCAGTGCTGAACCTCTGAAGGACGCCTGGCAACAGTCCGCGCATCCCATCTGCAGGCGTTGTGGTAATAAGATATGGCTGTGCTCATAAATATGTCAAGACTCAGAGAAACATAGTAGCAAATTTCTAAGAAACAAATACATTAAATGAGTTGTGGATTTACTAAAGGCTAAGAGACGTTCAGACCATATTTGTTGCCCCAAAGCATGAAACATGACATAGCAAGAGAGATGAAACATAGCAGTGTGGCAAAAAGCAACAGATGGAAGATGGCTTCTTCTTCTTTTTTCTTTTTTTTGGGTGTGTGTGTGGGAGGGGGGGGGGGGGGTGGGTGGGTTACATTACAACTAGGTGAAGCAAGCCATTTCGGTGGCCTTTTTTTTAGGGTTTTTCGGTGGCCTTTTAGCAGTGGCAAGCAGCTCAGTAGCAAACATAACTCTGCAGAAAATCAAAAGTTCTGATTTCTTCTGTTGCAAAATAAGGACTCGCCATTTTCCAAAATTATCTTCCATTCCATAAGGTTTTTGCAGAAAGCGACAGACTCAAGATGCCATTTTTTTTCACATTATTACTACATGAAATAAATTTCACATTGCAGTCTGGTTACCTAGGAAATTCACTAAACGGATCATTGTTGCCTTTTACATACAAAAAAAAAAATATGTAGAATTTCGAAAGTGACTAGGTTTGCCTCACCACCAATATATAAGGCCCTATTTAGTTCCCCACTCAAAATTTTTTCATCCATCCCATCGAATCTTTGGACACATGCATGGAATATTAAATATAGATAAAAAAATAAACTAATTACACAGTTTGGTTAAAAATCGCGAGACGAATCTTTTAAACCTAGTTAGTCCATGATTAGCCTTAAGTGCTACAGTAACCCACATGTGCTAATGACAGATTAATTATACTTAATAGATTTGTCTTGCAGTTTTTCCAGACGAGCTATGTAATTTATTTTTTTATTAGTTTCTAAAAACCCCTCCCGACATCCTTCCGACATATCCGATGTGACATCCAAAATTTTTTCATCTCCAATCTAAACAGGGCCTAATCCAATATCAAGCAGTTGGGTAGGAAACAAAACTGCAGACAACCACAAGCTCTGGATTTCCACTGTACCGATAAGGACCGGAGGAAAAGATCGTCATCTTATCATGTCGCAGAAAAATCTTATCTCTGGAGCAAAAAAGTCCAGAACTCCCATTCAAAAGTCATGACTCACTGATGACGCACAAGGCCAAGAAGCCACACATCCCGAGTCGTAAGGGTGAGGGCAAAGCCGGAAATGGCCATAAAGCCTGTGTAGACAAGGCTCCCTAGAAGATGGGTGGGTGAAAGCGACGTTGGATGGAAGGGGACGATATCTCCAAGAGATGAGGACTGGTACTGTACATACAGGTAGAGGTAGAAATTGTTACAGAGCGAGAGAAATGAAGATGAGGTGATTGATCATTTATTAGAAAAGCTAATTCAGAGAGATTACATGTCAAAATCATGGGGCTTTTTTCTGTATTAAAAGTCAGCGAAACCTACAAGATTCAACTTTTACGTCAGCAGTCATCAGCTATGGAGCAAAAAAAGGAAGCAAAGTAAGGCGGACAACAAACTAAAGATAAACACCCTGGGATTCAGATCGTCATGCCTGCTCTGCTGATCAGATCCAAAGCGCAGCACACGACACATTATCCTGATCCCCTTGTGAAGCGATCGAAGACACCGGTGGAAAACCAGAGGTGGGGGATGCGTTGATATCAACATCAACGAAGATAAGATCAAGAACCCATATAATGGGGAGAAGAAAAAAAATTACGAACACGACACACGGAAACAAGCGAACGCCGCGAGATTAAAATCCAATCCATACTAGTAGTGTAGTACTAGTGCTACGAGCTTGTCCGATTCCTAAGAGGGATGCGTGTCCAAGCAAAGAAGCACGGAGCAATCAATCGAAACGATACCTGGCCTGCGCAGCGCAGAGGGGACAGCGGGTGGCGCGGCGGGGGCAGAGGCCCTGGCCAAGAGGCAGCGGGAGACGAGCGAGGACGCGGCCCTCCGAGCCATCCCGGGCAAAATTTATTGCGCCCGCCGGCCGAACCCCCCGAATCGAAGAACCCCTCTGCTGCTGCTGTTTCCGCCGCGGCGCAGCGCAGTAATGGAAGCGGATATCCTCCTGTACTTGCACGCGTCCCCGCTGCAGCAGAAGCGGCTGCGGCAGGCACTGGATGGAGGTTGTTGGTGTGGGAGTGAGGACGAGTAATGGCTGCCGGGTGCCTCTCTCTCTCTCTCTCTCTTGGGTCTTGGTGGATTTGGGCTTGTGGTCTGGGTTTAATAGGGCCGGGATTTTAGAACCCAACCGCGAGTGGGAAAACGAGGGCATTTTTGGCATCTGTTCAAATGGACACGATGATGGGGGCTCGTTGTGGAAATGGATGGGGGGTGGGCGTGGGGCCCACATCCGAAGGGAAAAGGATGGGGATGGGGATGGGTGGGGTGCGTGAGCGAGCGACCTGCAGGTCGGCTGGTGCTGCGAGCATATGCATGGGTCGGGTGGGCTTGGAGATTTCAAGTTGGGCCTTGTTTAGTTCACCCTGAAAACCAAAAAGTTTTCAAGATTCCTCCTCACATCGAATCTTGTGGCACATGCATGAAATATTAAATATAGACGAAAACAAAAACTAATTACACAGTTTAGCTGTAAATCACGAGATGAATCTTTTGATCCTAGTTAGTACATGATTGGATAATATTTGTCACAAACAAATGAAAGTGTTACAGTACCGAAAATTTTTCACTTTTCGGAACTAAACAAGGCCTTGGGTGGGTGTTGAGGGATCTTGTGCATGTGATTCTCAAGTTTTTAGTCGCTGCACGTGCAGCTGGACCTTTTTAATTGGGACAAGGAAAAATTAAAGGATGCCTTTTTTTGGCCGTTGAAATAATCGGATTGACCAAGGGAAGCAGTAACTAGGACATTGGTGGATACTAGTAGATAGGGATGAAAATGGTACCGATATTTTCCGACCGTATTCGAGACCGAATTCGTTTAGAGGGGTTCAGATCTGTCCGTATCCGAGTCCAGATATTCAACATCCGATATCGTATCTTATCCGACATGATTGGCATTATCCGTATTCAAATCCGAATTCGACCAGAAATATGAAAACAAATATGATATCGATGATATCCGTCCGTATCCGATCCGTTTTCATCCTTACTAGTAGGGTGAAAATTTCCAGAAGTTTTTGTTGTTGTTGTTGTTGATAGCGTAGTGCCAATGAGGTAGCTACTGATGTTTCATGTGTGCCAATCCATGCATGAGTTATATATAATACGGGCAGGAATTATAGCTTGATAGCTAGGTTTCCTTTCACATTAATTCAATTCAATTATAGATTCCCAATTGTTATGAAAATTATTACGACATATGAATGCACGTGTTCCTGTTGTATAAATTGTTTTAAAAAAAGGTTAATCCATGCAAACATGTTCGTTTAAAAAGTTAATCCATGCCAATTCAAAAAAAAACATGCAAACTCTTTTAAAAAAATGCGCCTCTCCAAAGGCGGCACGACAACCGGGCATTAGCATCAATCACGTTTCTGGTCACCGAGAAGATGCAGCAGTTCAATTTTGGTGCCGCTCTTTCGTTGTGGGTTTGGCACCAAACCTTTTGGTTTAGTGCTCGAAAACAAATGTACTGGTGGGTTCCACTTGAAGCAGGCACGGTATCACTCCGGACGCCCTCGCCCCGCTCACGTCTCTCTCTCTCTTCTCCTTCTGAACTACAGTACCGTAGTAGGACGGGAATGGGGAAATTCACTGGCACGATTTCTTAGGCCTTGGGCCTTGTTTAGTTCCCAAAAAATTTTACAAAATTTTTCAGATTCCCCGTCACATCGAATCTTTAGACGTATGCATGGAGTATTAAATATAGACGAAAATAAAAACTAATTGTATAGTTTGGTCGGAATTGATGAGATGAATCTTTTGAGCCTAGTTAGTCCATGATTGGACAATATTTGTCACAAACAAACGAAAATGCTACAGTACCTGTTTTGCAAAATTTTTTGGAACTAAACAAGGCGTTGGCCTTGTTTAGTTCCAAAAACTGAAAAGTTTTCGGAACCGTAGCACTTTTGTTTTTATTTGACAAACATTATCCAATTATAGAGTAACTAGGCTTAAAAGATTAATCTCGTGATTTACAGGTAAACTGTGTAATTAGTTTTTATTTTCGTCTATATTTAATACTCCATGCATGTGGCGTAAGATTCGATGTGACGGAGAATCTTGAAAAGATTTTGGTTTTCAGGGTGCCAAAAATTTTGGGTTTTGGCTACTGTAGCATTTTCGTGTTTATT
Organism: Sorghum bicolor; assembly: GCF_000003195.3. Classification (NCBI taxonomy): domain Eukaryota; kingdom Viridiplantae; phylum Streptophyta; class Magnoliopsida; order Poales; family Poaceae; genus Sorghum; species Sorghum bicolor. The sequence continues at coordinate 11,757,735 of NC_012879.2, read as the reverse complement.
TGACAAACATTGTCAAATCACGGAGTAACTAGGCTCAAAAGATTCATCTCACAAATTACAGATAAACTGTGCAATTAGTTTTTATTTTCGTCTATATTTAATGCTCCATGCATACGGTCAAAGATTCGATTTGACGGGGAATCTTGAAAATTTTTGCAAACTAAACAAGGCCTTAATAAGATGCTACGTTAATTAAGGTCTGTTTGGTATAGCTCACAATAGTTTCATAAGCTGTTGTGAGCTATTTTTTTTTGCCAAACACTTATTTTCAAAATAGCTTCACGAGTAAAGTTGTTTTTCTCCTTCTCTCACAAAGATATAAGTTAGGATGAAGCTGGAAAAAAGTAGCTTATTGCAACTCCCTTCCTTATTTCTCTCTCTCAACTATACATGAAGTATTTGGTGAAGCTATTTTGCCAAACACTTTTTCTAAAATAGCTCAACTTTATCTAGAAAGTCACTCATAAAGCTATTTTTTAAAAAAAAAACCAAACAAATCCTTATACTCGCACGTCACTTTGCCTCGTAAGGAGTATTAATACTACTATAGGTAGGTAGCCCACACACTTGGTGTTGAGGGGCGGCGACGCGAGCGGGATGGGGCTGCTGCTGCACGGCAACCTGAATGCATGCATGCATGCATGATGCCTCCGATGCGGTCTCACTCTCACGTACTACGCACACGGTATCTTTTGTGAGCCGAAAACGGAAAAACGGAAGAGCACGCACGCACACGGAAAAGGGGGCGCGGGTCACAAAAGATACCGTACGTGTGCGCGTGCGTGTCATCATGACAGGGCACGGGCATCGTGTCACGTCGTGGCTTTGTACTCCCCTCCTATATTGATCAATCATCTTCAGGGTGCAGGGACGACGACGGACGCATCAACGCATGCATATGGATCGGAATCGGACGGAGGAACAGGAGCAGGAGAATCCAAGAAGCAGAGCGCCCTTGTACTACTACCTGGCATTCGGAGAGCAGAGGGGACAGCTGCCCGCCGCCCGGCGGCCACCAAGGGGAAGGACCCGGAGAGGCGGCGGCGTGAGGCGAGCGAGGCGGCCGCCCTCCGTGTGGCAGCGGCAGCGGAAGCCATTACTGCCAATCTATCTGCCTGATGGAGATGGTGTGGCCAGCGTCGCCAGTCGTTGGGAGTGGGGAAGCACTGGCCGCCGAACGATACGCAGATTTGGCCTTGGACTTTTGGGGGTGCACAGCGACGGGTGGTGCCCTTGGCCATATATAGGGGGCTTTAATACGCCTGGCGGTTGACTTTCGGGTTTACACACAAGGGAAATTCCGTATTAGAAGAAAATTTTTTTTAACTTCCTCAACTATATATATTGTCATTGTATAATTTTACCCACTACAGTCATGATGACACTCCACTGACGCTTTTTACATAGTTCTGATTGGATTTGAGCAACGTCGACTAATTATAATAGATAATACGATTTTAGGATTTCTAATTCTATTATTCTTTATAAAAGAATTTGGATAGACTTTTTAAATTTATTTTTATGCATATTTTTTTTATACTTCTTTAAAACTATTTCTAGACGGTCTCAAACTTTCAACTTAGTCCGATTTAATCTCTCGCGCCAGATCAACAAAACCACCATGGTGCATAAATCAAACTATTATCAAGGAGTAAATTTTTCTTTGGTTTTGTAGTTCAGGGCATAAAATCGGGTAGTTGAGGAGGTAAATTGGAACTTTTTTTTTTCTTCCACATTTGTCGTACTACTACTGTATTAGGGTGGTGGATGGGTTTGGGTCCCACATGCAAGGGGGGAGGCCTTATATTTCTTATAGATGGGAAAATCATTTTTTTTCACTCTTTTCCTTGTGATTTTTCCATCTCATAAATTACAAAGTAAGTTCCATTTTTGTTGTTGAAATTTTTATGTCCGTGCGTCCTTTAATTTATGTGTGTGAATTTGTTTACAATTTTTCAGACATCCAGGCCATTTTTTCTCCAAGATTCCATTGAGAAGGATGTTTAAACCGGAAGTGCTTGTAAAGTCTAGTCAATGCACGTTCAAATGGACCCTCTACTGGAAGAAAAATTATGTGACCATTTTTATCCTGGGATATATTTCTTAGAACGACTGCTATAAACACTATACCACTATAACAACGTACCTCTGCTCTAAATATAGGAATTGTGAGTTTATTCTAAATTTACCTAGATTTATAGAAAAAATATATCAACACATGTGACATCAATTTTACCAGGTGTGTAAAAGAGAGAAACTAAAATGGGAGGGAAAGCGCTCTAAGTGAGAGAGACAAAAGGATGAGGACATTAAATATTTTTTACCTGAGTATCCAAATACATTATAGCTGGTTTTTAGCTAGTTAAATTTTACTCCCTCCGTCCACGAAAGAATCAATTCCTAGGATCCGTGCCAGTCAAATTTTTTAAAGTTTGACTAACTTTATAGAAAAGAGTAACAACATCTATAATATAAAATGCACATTATATGAAAATATATCCTACGATGAATCTAATAATACTAATTTGATACTATAAATCTTAGCATTTTTTTCTAGAAATTTGGTCAAAGTTTAAAAAGTATGACTTAGGACAACTCTAGAAATTGACTCTTTCGTGGACGGAGGAAGTAGCAAACTAATTAACTTTTAATTAGATAGAGCTAACAACTAGTTCTGCATTATCCAGACAGGTTCGTACTTCATCTCATTTTTCACCCCTGTTACAGAGTGAGAGAGATGAACCATTTAAAAACAGATTTGCATGGGGGCATGCGCACTGATTATGTACATCAAACAGATCAGCAAAAGCTTGCACAGGGTTCCAGATTCAAGTTGCTGAGAATCACATGCATGATGATTAGATCATGTGTAGATAACTTAGGCCCTGTTTAGATACACCCAGGGCCGTCTCTATAATTTTGAGGGCCCTTGTGTAAGCAAAAAGGTAAGGGCCCATCAAATATTTATTTTATATGTCAAATATATAAAATATATAATACAACTAAAAAGAATTAATTTGTACCATATGTTTTAGTTTATAAAAGGCAATTATAGTACAACAAATAAATAAATAGAATAGAATTAGAAATTTAGAACCCTATCACGGAATACTAATAACAAAATTGGTGAAGTCTCGATCAGCAATGCCCTTACTCTTCCTGCTCCAGTGTCTAGTAGTGACATCGTGTGCGGACGCGTGGTGTTAGCGTGTCATGGAGCCACATTGTTGTATTAGACGATTGGGCAATAGGACGAGAAGACGATAAAGAGGAACTTTGATTTGCTCAACTAATCGATCAAGCGAGAATATGAAGCAACACTAGCAATAGGTGGATGTGGATGACGTGCTGATTAATGAATTTCTTTTTAAAATTAATTGATAAATTTCTGTAGTGTTTGTATAAGCCTCCAAAAAATTAGATAAATCTATATACTAAGTATTATATGTACTACATATATATTTATAGGCCCCTTAGCGCCGTGGGCCCCCGGCCGTCGCACCGGCTGCCCACCCCCTAGAGACGGCCCTGGATACACCCAAACAACCAAAACTTTTGGAGAAACGAGTACTTTTTGGAGAATCACATGCATGATGATTAGTATACTAACAGCTGCTAGCAATCTTCGCCTTGCTAATAATTTCTGCTAGCAGTTAGAGCATCTCCAACAGTTATGCAATTGAAATTTGCCATTTGTTGGAGTTTGCCAAGTCCCTAAACGTTTTGCCAAAGGAAAAATAAGTTCATCTCCAAGTGTTTGGCATTTTTGACTTGGCATATCCCAAAATAGTGGACCCAACTATTTTTGTCCGAGAATCTTTCATCTTCGCGGAAAATTTTCTCGCGCGTCGCGCGGGCGTCCATCGCGCGCAATTCCTTCGCCCGTCGCCGCCAATTCTCTCGCGCGTCGCCGCTTGGTCCACGTCGACGCTTGGTCCAGGTCGTCGAAATACGATCGAGGCAACAGTCCCAGGCTGCACCGCGGCATCCAGGTCGCAAGGGAAAAAGAAGGCGACGCGTAGAAAAAAGGAGGCGGCGCGCGGGGGAAAGAAAATAGTCGCGCGTGGGGAGGAGTCGTTTCGCGGGAAACTACCGCGACGTGGGGAGTACGGGCACGACAAGGAGTTCAAGATTCTCGGGATATCAAAATTGCCAAGTCATTGTGCTTATGCAAAAATGCCAAGTTTGGTCCATCAAATGCCAAGTTTGCCAAAATGCATAAGTCAAATGCAAAACTGTTGGAGAGCAATTTTTAAGGTTTTTGACAAATTTAAAGAATGCAAAGTCCAATTGCATAACTGTTGGAGATGCTCTTAGAGCATCCACAGGAGTGTTGTAAAAAAAGTCTCTGTTTTGATTTTTTTAGGAAAATAAAAAAAAAGTCTCCTCTAATAGTTTAGTAAAAAAACTATTAAAATAACAAATTATCAAATATCCTCTCAAACTCATAAGTTTTTGCAGTCGAGAGGAACTCCATATCCTCCTCATCTATTGTTTTTCTCAAGAGGTCCAAGTAAATTGGGTGCATGAGTGAATTAAGAAAATAAAAGATTCCAAGTGAGAAAACAGTAACAAGCAAAGAAACTATTAAAGACGTTTGGTTGGTTAGTACACATAATTGGGAGTTTCCAATACAAAATCTCTTTAGAAAGCTAATGTAGAAAACTATTGGAGAGGGTTTGATATTGCTACTTATTTTTAACTCGCTAAACTATTATTTTAGCATGTTAGGAAACATATGGAGTCTCTTTTATGGTATATATACCTATACTTATCTATTTAGATCTAACATTGCTATTTTTTTCCCTAGTTAGTCTCTCCTATTTTAAATTATAAGATGTTTTGACTTTTTTAGATAGATAGTTTTTTCTATACGCTTAGATATACACTATATATATATCTAGATGTTTAATAAAAATAATGTATCTAAAACAGCTAAAACATCTTATAGTTATAGGACCGAGCGAGCAGTATATTGGATCCAAACAGGGTCAGTCCATCCCTATCGACTAGAGATTCACACATTCAAACTAGACGCCTGGCTATCAACGAATGGAGATCTTCAAATCAGACGCCTGGCTGGGCGCCATGTGCAGCCTCTATCTGTTCCTCTATTATATACAGCAGGCCTTCCATGGGTTTCTGCATAGAAACAAGACAAACAGAATGGACATTAACAAACAGGCTGTCTGTAGAGTGTAGACACATAATCACATATGAACTCTCCAGCTTTCAAGGACTACATATATAATATATGAAACTGCAAGTGGTCGCTCAATCATGCAGCTAGGTTGCTCCTCTTTGTTTAATTGATTTAAATTCATAAGCATGGGGCGCGAGCACAATACTTTATTTGCGGCAGAAGTGATTCTGAGTTTGCAAGTTGAACATGCACAACGTTTACAAGCTCCTGTCTCTTTATTGCTCACGATTGTGATCTAGAGATAACGTAGAAGAATCAATGGCAGATCGCAACAAATCTGGCCCATGCACATGTATACGATGGTATATATATATGTATCTGTTGTAGCGCTTGTGTAGGTGGTGGTCAACTAGAGGGCATCGCATCGCATCTGTAGTGTAAACTAAACGCCTCATGCATTCCAGCAGGGGTTCTTCTGCTGTGCCGTTAGCTAAAGAAATGGTCAGCTGGAAGCAACAACACACGATGAACCCCATCGATCTATCAGAACGCTGGTGCTATACGCCAGTCATGTTGCATTTTTGTACTCTACTGTAGTTGAGAAAAACTAATCTGAAGAAAGAGGCGATTAAATTACATGCATGATGATAAATTTATAATAAGACTTAAAAAGAAGAACCTGTCTACGCAGTACAGTACTCTTGTGTTTCGTCTTCTGATGAGGGGTGAAAAAATTGCTTTCTTGGTCCAACCACCTCTTTCCATCTTATAAAAAAACTCTTTCTGTGATTAAAAAATGATCTTTCAGATCTGCTCTCTGATGAGCTCACCTAGGTTCACTAGTAGACAGGTGGATTGCAGTCTCGGTTGAGAAGTGACTTTTAGTTCTAGACTGCGGATAATTAAATCCGGCAGACCTCTCTTGCGGTGCATACCTCATGCATAGCTTTCTTACTAACTTCATATGCCATAAATGACAAAGTCCTAGGCGCTTTTTTTTAAATTCACCCATGAAGGACCTTTAGTTCCGGGTGGAAGACCTTTAGTCCCGATTAGTGACACCAACCGAGACTAAAAGGTCATTTATCCTTTAGTCTAGGTTGGTAACACCAGCTAGGACAAAAGGTCATCCAACCTTTAGTCCAGGTGGTAATACCAACCGAGACTAAAGTATGGCTAGCTTTTTGTCTCGGTTAGTACCACTTTCTGGCTTGTCTTCCACTTTAGTATCAGATCGCCGACCACAAAAGAACGCTCCTTGGCGTTCCTATTGTAATATCATCGTAAGACTTCAAGGTACTTTGTTGTTCGGACACAGGAGTCTAGCCGTTTTTCCTCTGTGCAATTGATTTCAACTTCTCTAGTATTGTCTGCTGAAAACTGATCGAAACGCTCAACTCTTGGAGATCCGAACTTTATGTCGGTGGGGAGGACTGCCTCGGCCCCGTATATCATGAAGTAAGGGGATACACCAGTATTCCAACTAGGCTGTGTTCGAAGGCCCCAGACCACGGCTGGCAGTTCTTTCATCCATCTTCCAGCTGCTTTGTCATTTTCTTTGTACAACCTCATTTTTAAAGCGTCTACGATCATGCCGTTGGCTCGCTCGACTTGTCCATTGGATCGGGGATGAGCTACCGACACGTACTTTACAGCTATGTCTTTGTCATCGTAGAAGTCCCAGAATACAGTACCGGTAAACTAAGTACCCAAATCAGTAATTATGCTGTTAGAAATCCCAAAATGATATATGATCTAATTGAGAATTCTACAGCCTTTTCTGAAGTTGCTTTTACCAACGACATGTACTCGATCCACTTAGAGAACTTGTCAACCAGTACAAACACAAACTTGAAATTACCAGGAGCAGGCTTGAATGGCCCGATCATATCTAGGCCCCACTAAGCGAATAACCATGATGACGGTATTGTCTCTATTTTATGGGCCAGGATGTGAGTTCTTTTGGCGAAGAATTGGCAGCCCTCACAATGTCGAACTAGCTTCTCGGCGTCGGCCACTGCGGACAACCAATAAAATCTTGTTCGGAAAGCCTTTCCGACCAGCGTCCGAGAGGCCGCATGGTTATCACAGGATCCAACATGTATGTCTTCCAAGAGTTTGACGCCATAGTCCTCGGTGATGCATTTTAGCAAGATTTCTGTATTGGCGTTCTTGCGCATAAGCCGACCATCGACTAGTACGTAACTTCTAGATCACCGGATAAGAGGTTCGTTCTCTGTCTTGTCCTGGAGACCGGTACCGTCTGTGAGGTATTTAATGAAAGGCGCGCGCTAATCGGCGTTGTTGGTTGTCGGCGTGGCGTTCTGGACGTTATGGACGAGCAGTGCATCGCTGTTCTCCTTCTCGACCAGGTCGCTCCCAACGCTCGGCTTGACAATGTCTTGGACGAAAACGCCTTGCGGATTCTGAGCCCGAGATGATCCGATCTTTGACAGCGCATCTGCTCTTTGATTCTTATCCTGGACCACGTGTATGTACTCGATTCTGTAAAAAATCGCTTCCTATTTGCGAATCTCCTTGCAATACGAATCCATTTTCTCGTGAGTTATGTCCCACTCCTTATTAAGCTGATTGATGACCAGTGCGGAGTCACCGTGGACGTAGAGGCGCTTGACTCCTAACTCCACGGCCAGCCGTATGCCATGTAAGCATGCTTCGTACTCGGCCACGTTGTTGGACACAGGGAAAAGGATTCTAAGGACATAGCGGAGTTTGTCCTTGTTGGGTGAGACGAAAAGGATTCCTGCACTAGCGTCGTTGATATTTAACAAACCGTCAAAAAACATTTGCCAGTGGTCGGTGATATCCGGAGCTGGGCTGCGTTGAGGTCGGTCCATTCTGCAATGAAATCTGCCAGGGCCTATGATTTGACGGTTGTACGACTCTGGAAATCCATCGAGAAAGGACACAACTCCATAGCCCATTTTACAATTCTTCCATTGGTGTCCTTGTTGCGCAGGATGTCCCCCAATGGGAAGCTTGTAGTTATCATGATGTGGTGGCCGTTGAAATAATGTTTTAATTTTCTAGAAGTGATTATGATAGCGTAAATCAACTTCTATATCTAGGGATACCTGGTCTTGGATTCGTTCAAGACTTCGCTTATAAAGTACACTAGTCGCTGGACCTTGTAGACATGGCCTGGTTCTTCTCGTTCTACTACGAGCACCATGATGTAGAGGAGTAGGACCTCGTTGGGTTGAGGCGCAGTAAGGACTAGGGGAGATGTGAGGAAAATCTTGAGCTGCGTGAATGCAGCGTCGGCTTCTTCTATAGAGGTGAATTTTTCGGATGCTTTGAGCAGCTTGAAGAAGGGGAGCCCTTTCTCTCCTAGTCGAGATATGAATCGGCTAAGAGCAGCCATGCATCCTGTGAGTTTCTGTACGTATTTGACGTTTTTTGGTGGTCGCATGTTAAGAACTGCCCTGACTTTAGAGGGATTTGGGCTTATGCCATCGCGACTGAAGATGTTATCGAGCAGTATGCCGGAGGGGAACCCAAAGATGCATTTTTTGGGGTTAAGCTTCCATTTATACTTGTTTAGCGCTTTGAAGGTTTGGTCAAGGTTGTCGATCAGAGTGCTGGCGTCTGTGGTTTTCACGACAATGTCATCGACATAGGCTTCAACCAAGTCATCGCTTATTTCATCGTGGAGACATTGCTGAATGGCACGTTGATACGTAGCTCTGGCGTTTGTTAGTCCAAAGGACATGGTCGTGTAGCAGTATGCCTCAAAGGGAGTAATGAAGGATGTTTTAATCTGATCGTCTTCCTTTAAAGAAATCTGGTGATAACCAGAGTAGCAGTCGAGAAAAGAGAGTTGACCACCTCGTCTATGCGAGGGAGACCAAAGGGGTCCTTAGGACAGTGTTTATTAAGATCAGTGTAATCAATGCACATTCTCCATTCATTATTCTTTTTTCTTACAAGAACCGGATTGGCTAGCTAATCGGGATGATACACTTCTTTAATAAACTCAGCTGCTAGGAGCCGTGTAACTTCTGTCCTAATAGCCTCCTTTTTATCACGAGCGAACCGTCGTAATTTCTGATTGATCGGTCTTGCGGTCTTCGAGACATTTAAGGAGTGCTCGATCAGGTTCCGGGGGGACATCGGGCATGTCTACGGGTTTCCATGCGAAAATGCTTACGTTGTCCCTCAGAAACCTGACGAGCGCGTCTTCCTATTTAGGGTCCAGGTTGGCTCCGATGAGAGCTGTCTTCTCAGAATTGCCGTCGACTAGTCCGACTTCCTTGTGTTCTCTGGACTTGATGTTCTTCCTTGAGGTCTGCTGTTCGGGTACTTTGAGCTGGTCGGATGGGGCTTGTGCTGCTTGGGACACAGTTGCTGCCATTCGAATTGAGAGGTCGATGGCTTCGGTGACCTTGAAGCTTTCCTCCTCACAAGTGTATGCCGTGTAGACGTTGCCCCTGATGGTTAGGACTCCCTTCTCGGTTGGCATCTTGAGGACCAAATACAAATAGTGTGGAACTGCCATAAACTTGGTGAGTGAGGGACGACCCAGAATGGCGTGGTATGTTCCATCGAAGTCGGCGACCACGAAGTTCACAAACTCTGTGCGAAAGTGGTCTGGAGTTCTGAATTGTACGGGCAATGTTATCTGGTCGAGGGGGATTAAACTTTGACCCGATAGGACGCCCCAGAATTAAGCTTCATACGGCTTCAGCAGTGCTTGGGTTAGTTTAAGGGCGGGCAGGCTATTGCGGAACAGGATGTCGATGGAGCTGGCGCCGTCTATAAGCACGCATTCGAACCTGACGCTGTTAATGCATGGGTCCAAGATTAGTGGAAAACGTCCTGGCTCAGGGATAGCCGCCCATTGATCCTATCTGCTGAAGGATATCTCCTGGTGAGACCAGGGGGGAAACTTTGGGTCGGCGACCAGGCCGTCGGAGCTCTCTATGTTTAGACAGGCTCTCTTGAGGAGTTTCCTCTCTCTCTTGGATTCAATTGAGACTTTTCCTCCAAAGATGGAGTGGACGACGTCGGTTGGGTTGACATATTGGTGGCGCAAGTCTCTGTCTTGGTCTTCGTCCTCGTCCTCTTGGTTACGCCTGTTGCGCTTCCCCGCTGTTTTACCGGTGTCACCTTGGACGACCTGCTGTGTATAGATGCTTTTGAGGATGCGGCATTCCTCCATTGTGTGGTTGGACTTGGGATGAAGTTGGCATGGTCCCTTTAAATTTTTATTGTAGTCCTCTTGATAATCGTGTCGACCAGTGAACTGCTTGACTGTGTTGACTTCATGGTCGTTGTCACGAGGTCGTTTACCCCTGAAATCATCACGGTGGTCGTGGCGCCTGTCCCACCCTTCTCGATGGTCACGGTTATCGGTGCGCTAAAGGCTATGGTTATCGAAACATCCGCAGTTGTCTCGGGTGTTGTCCCGTCGAGGAGGCTGTTCGTTTTGTTGGGTTCCTCTGACGTCTTCTCTGATGAGTTTTTCTACGTCATCGGCATCGGCATAATTTTTGGCCGCGACGAGGAGCTCAGCAACCGTGTTTGGCCTCTTGCGCAGTAGCTTACTCCACAGGGCTTCGTGAAAACGAAGACCTTTGATGAAGGCAGAAATCTTCGGGATCTTGAGACGCATATCTGAGAAACGTCGGATGTAATCGTGCAGTGGCTCGTTCTTGCGGTCCCGTATCCTCTCGAGATCATATTTATTTCCTGGCTGCTCACAGGTGGCGATGAAATTGTCGATGAACGCCTGTCGTAGTTCTTCCCATGAATCGAATAAATTTTTGGGCAAGCCGAGGAGCCACTGGTGACCTGCTTGATCGAGCACGATTGGGAAATAATTTGCCATTACGTGTTCGTCCCTGTTGGTGACCGGACCGTGATCTTGTAGAGAGTGATCCAGTTTCTGGGGTTCTCTTTGCCGTCGTACTTTTTGAGCTTCTCAAGTTTGAAATTGTGTGGCCAGACGACCTGCCGGAGGTGTGAGGAGAATTGCTTTAGGCCGGGGGGACCGTGCGCTGCATTGTATTTGATACGGCGCATGTTTTCGTGTGCAACTCTATCGTTGATGCGCCTGTTGATGCATTCACGGGCGTCTTTGTGGGAGAGGATGTGTCTAAGATCACAGTTTCTTCCCTGGTCTACCTCCTAGTCATGACTGTGCCTTGGTTTGCGGTTGCGGCCAGTGTCTCGACCACGACCGTCGCGACGAGCCGCCTTACCACGGTCGTCGTTGGGCGAGCGACTGCGGTGATGTGCGCTGGGCCATGGTGAAGCCCGACTTCGGTGGGTCTGGTCGGAAGTGACCTCCATGTAGGAGATGGCTTGTGTCCTTCTGAGAAGATCTGTCGTCTGTCCCATGGCCACAATCAGGTATGCCCGTATGCTGGTCCGGATACCCTGGCATTCTGGCGTGTCCAGGAGTTGATCGAGATTCGCCATGGTGACGGCTACATTAGCACTCAGGGTCTTGAACACTTGCTGGTCTCCCACCATGTCGAAGGCGTCGTCGAGGTTGTTCGGGACCAGCTGTCGTTGTTGTTCTTCTGCCCATCGCTGGGCACGATCGACGTTACGCTACTCGCACTGCTGTCTTTGATCATCGGTTTCTCCATCGAGGACTGGTTCGTCGTTGCTGACATTGAGGACCAGATCTCCTCAATGAGGGGAAAAACCAGGAAGCGGGAGAAGCCTGGGGGGTATGGGGGAAGATCCAAGTCCTAGTCTTCGTCCTCGGGGTGTAGGACCTCGGTGGGGACGGAGCCTGTGCTTGAATTTGTGCTGGCAGTATTGTCCTCCGGCAGAGTATGGACAGAGATCATGTTGACGAAGTAATGTGCCGGTCACACGGGTTGTCTCGGTGACAGATCTATCGCCTTGAATAGCTGCTGAGTATAGCGTGAAACCTGGTCGGTCGCATTACTTAGGCCATGAGAAAAGCCCCCGTTCGGAGGGATTGCCTTGAACCGAATAGTCCGTTCTTCGGGGGTGGCTATGATCGCCAAAGACGTCCCCAGCCGTTCGTGTGTGGTGACACGAGTTGGCCGAGCGGATTTGCGACAATCAGGTGGCGCCGTCTAGGTGATCTGGCTTGTGATTGAATTCACCAGATCAGAAGCCTCAGAGAGCCTGTGGTTGGTGCGATCAATGGCCACGAGCAGGTCGGAGTCGTCGACTCGTTTCCCCTTGTAGCAGGGAAGCAGAGGACGAGTCGTAGGTGTGGCCGTCAATGTTGTCGGAGCAGAGGTGGTCGTAGTCGATGTTGTCGGGACCACCACCCTTGCCGCTCTAGATCGGATCTGGTTTTCTTCCAAAGTCGTGGTCGTGAGGCCACCAGCGTGAATTGTCCAGGTGATCTGACCGACGGTAAATGTGAGGCCTTCAGCCATGGCAGCGGAAGCAGGGATGATGACCATCTTGTTCGTCTGGAGAGCTGTACGCACACCCCCTACCTGGCGTGCCACTGTCGATGAAAGCTAGTCGGCAGTCTACCTTGGGGTATACCCACGGTAGTAGTTTATCGGCAGACAGGTGCGTAAGCTACGAACTTGATGGTGATGCAAGACACAGACAAGGTTTTTATCCAGGTTCGGCCGCCGTATGGGCGTAATACCTACGTCATGCGTCTGATTGTATTGATCTAAGATGATTCGAATTGACTAAGGGGGTCCCTTGCCTCTCCTTATATAGTCTAGACGGCAGGGTTACAAATCTAGAAACTAATCCTAGTCGATCGGTTACAATTGCCATAGATAATACGATATCAATTCCTATTCTAACAGACCAGAATCCTGCTTGATCTCCACGTCTTATTTCCTTGCGTGAAACTCCAAATAGTTGGAACAAGCCTCGAACTGTCTCGTAATGGGCCAAATCTCCTAGCCCAAGTCTAGCTGTAAGGGTATAGGGGTTTATACCCCCACAACAGACCTCTCTTGCGGTGCACATCTTATGCATAGCTTTCTTACTAACTCAACTGCATATGCCATAAATGACAAAGTCCTAGGCGCTCTTTTTTTAAATTGACCCATGGAGGACCTTTAGTTCCGGGTGGAAGACCTTTAGTCCCGATTAGTGACACCAATCGAGACTAAAAGGTCACTCATCCTTTAGTCCAGGTTGGTAACACCAACTAGGATAAAAGGTCATGTAACCTTTAGTCCAGGTGGTAATACCAACCGAGACTAAAGTATGGCTAGCTTTTTGTCTCGGTTTGTACCAACCGGAACAAAAGGGTCTTGGATGCCTATAAAATTTACACTCGTGACTAATGCTCATATAAGTCCTAGGTTCCAATACAGCCGAGACTAAGGTGTGAATGTAAAGTCGTTTCTCTACTAATGGTCTTGACAACCCCCTCAACGTCCCTCGTATCTATTGCCCACTACCATGCTAAATCTAACTGTATCATCATGATGCCCCACACTAGCACCACCCCAACCAATGTCCTCTGTGCCTAGGCTAACGGTGCCACCTCCACCTCTCCTTGGCGTGCATCATCGGCCCCCTGCACTCACCACCACCAGTTCAACCTTCTGCCTCTAGATTCATCTTTTTTTCTAAGCCTGCTAGAATACCTAAACTCTCGAACCTCAACCCTAACCTCATCAGAGCAGCCACTGGGGTTGGACGAGACAATCTCGCTGCCCTGAATTGATGAAATAGAGATTGATTTAGACATGAACCAAACAAGAGGGAAATCGGGTATTGGATGTGTCATTTGTCGGTCCATGGACAGCCAAAATCTCCAAGAGTTGTTTCCTTTCAACTTATGAAGTATTTTACATATAGTACATGTAAATGATAGTCTTCAAAGAAGTCGTTTAAGGTGAAGCTTTCTCTACTACCAAGGAACTCTGTTAGGATCCTTTTTATGTAATTACCATGCATTAAGGTTTCTTTCTTCTTCTTATTTTTTGCTTATTCGACCTCTGACCTTGTAAACTGTGCATATACTCTTTTTTGTTCATATAATTAAAAAGGTATAAGTAGGGGCAAAGCTATGTGTAGCTACTAGGATCGGTTGACCCCTAGAAATTTTAGCAAATTCATTATAAATTCACTGTTTGTTAGTAGATGTGATGATCAGTGGAGCTAGCTCTGATCGTTTCCATTCCTGGCTTCACCCCTGTTTGGTTGCCCGTATGGATCTAGCCTGGTTCGTATCCATGGGCTTGGCTCACCCTAGCTAGGCTAAGTGCATGCAGACTCTCTTGTTTGATTCCTTGCATGCAGGCAACCTGTAGAAGAGACGTTGTTTGGTTGCCCGCATGAGTATAAATCATATAACATAAATATATCAAAATAAATACTAAAATATTAATTTTTATGATATGTCATAATAAAATTTAATTTACGTTATACAACCTTAATTTATTTTAAAGTCACTTAATATTCATCCTACATGGCACGAGCCTGGCTCGGCAGATACGCTTGATCCTGGTGTTTCTCTTGAGCCTAGCTCGTACGGCTTATTTGCATGAGCTCAGCGTGTCCTGGTAGCACATCCAGGCAACCAAACACGCTCCACCTGCATCAGATAGGCCTGGCCAGGGCGCATGCGAGCAACCAAACACCCTCTAAATGTAGGTAGGGCTTCTTCTACTAACTTTGATAAATATATATGTGATGGTCCATCGGAACTCCACTTTAGAGTACTTGTACTTGGCTAGATGTGAATAGAGCAAAAACCTACGAGAATACCTTGTGATCACTAAGTATAATAACATTTTGACACCCATATGCATATATATATTTCTGTCTAAGTAATTGGCAACAACCGAACTAGCAAATCATCATCATCATCATCATCATCATCATCATCATCATCATCATCATCATCATCATCATCATCATCATCATCATCATCATCATCATCATCATCATCATCATCATCATCATCATCATCATCATCATCATCATCATCATCATCATCATCATCATCATCATCATCATCATCATCATCATCATCATCATCATCTCACATATAAAAGAGCGAGTTTTTTGAGAGAGGCTCTCCCTCTCTAATAACCGTTCGATCTAAGCATCATGCTATATCATCCCTCCGTTACCCATGATCTTATATGATGTAAGATGTAAGACTCCTTCTAAACTAAGATTTCTCCTAGACTCCAAAAAGGACCGTTTGATCTTGACACAGTTTTATATGTGAGCCTTTCATCATATGAGATCTTACTCTCTCAATTGATAATTGTTCGAATACGCCACATGAGCCTCTATTATTTGAGATCTTATTACACATAGCACACGACTCCTTTTCGGTCTCAACTAGCACCTGCCAATCAAAAAAAAAACTAGCACCTGACCGTGTCACATACACCGCATCTGGTAGAGTTAAGGTATAATATGTATATATATAAGGAAGTAAAGTAGAATACATATTTATATGGAAGTAAAGTAAATAGGAAAGCAAAGAAGAAATCGGTTAGATCAAAGGCTGATGAAACGAGACGTCCTCATGTGGATCGACGAAGAAATACAAATCGGAATTCCGTGTCGATGACGATGATAACATGTTGGTGCCAGACCAGCCCTCCCGGCGGTGGTGGCAGGGTGTGCTATTGGAGCACACGGCAGCAGCCCATAGAGCCGGTCGTCGTCGTGTCCACTGGAGGCGGCACGGTGTGCCAGCACGGGGGCTGTCAAGACAACATGTGCGCGACTGAGTCAGAGTTTTCAAGACTCGACGACCGGCCGGCTTGGGCACGACGAGGCTGTGCTCCCTTCGCCGATCCCATGGTAGTCGTGGTTTGGGAGGCTAGACGCGCGCCGTGTCGCCGAGCCCCTCGCAGACCTCCGAGAGGCTGTCCAAAAAGTGGTTTGTACCCGGTCCAGAGATTCTACAACTAGCAAAAAGCTAAACAGCATTACTTTTTATATGTAAGGTTCTTTAAGATCATCAGCACCGGCCCAGGCAGCTCGTCGTGCATCAGCCCAGGCACCTCGTTGTGCAACAGAAGGTTCGCTTGCTTTTGTTCTGCACGCATGCACCGTCTGGAGATTCTCCGGTCCGGCCAAGTTGCGGTGAGCGCGTAGAGGTGCTTCGTGCCCACAAACTTCTTCAATTCATCTCACACGCTTGCTTTTGCTTCAACAAGTTTGACCGGCCTCTGCCCAACCTCTAGACGAGCGAATCGCTTGCTGTAGATGCCGATTGCTATCGTCGAGCACACATAGCTAAACAATCTTTGCCACCAAAAAGCTTGTATAAGGAAAATCCTCCTGTGCAACATCCCTGGAGAGCACATAGCAATCAACGAGCCCAACCAAAGTTCAGAGTTCTACGTGAGTCCTTCTCTTGTTATTTTAATACTTCTCACTGAAATTTATATTCGATCAGGGTCTCTCTGTCAGCTTTTATTCGGCACCAGGTTGGCTATTTTCTTTTCTATTCTTATCCGATCTTCCTTATGTTGCAAATTGGTTAGCAAAGAACATGTATATAAAAAAGTATTTTTATCCTAATTAAGCCCATGGACACAGTTGATCTGATTGTCGCCTTTACTGATATATGCATTAAGAAATAAGAAATGAATATTTATGGAGTCTGAATCTCCTTGAAGCTAATAATTTAGTCTTTCTAGCATAATAAGTAATTGTATAATGGGGTTTTAAAAAACACGTGCGTGTCGCACATGCATATTTGCTAGTAATTAAGTAAAATCCCGCTACTTTCATGGTTAATTCATAACTCACCACAATAGTGCTCACATATATGAGAGATGAACTTATGAACATGAGTTGATCGAGTATATGTACCTCAGGGCTCACAATATTATCACAGTCCACAACTAGTACAAAACAAGAACTCTACTACATCACGACTTGCCAAAAAAAGCAGGAGGACCTAAAAGAATACATTGAAACATTGAAGTTCAGTATATATGTCTCATAATTTAGTTATATTTCAAGTACCTATAGCTACCTACGAATAAAATTTGATATCCACATCCTAGCTATCGCCTCTTTGCGATTATTTGAGTAACATCTATCCCTAATATATAATTATAAAAATTTTAGTCTACCAAACTTTCTGTCCGCCACTCTGTCCATGTCCATCCAGAATCGACCTGTGGCTTCAACGCTGGTGGAAGAGGAAAAAAGAATAGAAGCTTTTCTAGAGTTTCTAACGTAAAATCTTCTGTATACATCAGAGCATGTTGAAAATAAGGAAAGTATAGGGACCTAAGTGCAAGGTGTTTATCTTATTAATTTACTTTTCTTTTATTCTATAAATCGACCAAAAATGATAAATGCATAGTAATTTATAGAAAAATCTAAAAATTACAAAACAAATTTTGTTCATCTCCACATATGTAGATTCATGCAGTAAACAAAAAATATCACAAATATTAGTATATGTTTTTGCTGGAGATGTTTGCCTATGCTTTTTAGTGTAAAATTGATCGGCTGAAAATTGATAAATGCGTATTAATTCGTAGAAAGATCTAAAAAATTACAAAACAAATTTTGTTCAGCTCCACATATATAGATCCATGCAGTAAACAAAAAAATCACAAATTTTAGTATATATTTTTTTGCTGGAGATGCTTGCCTATGCTTTTTAGTGTAAAATTAAAATTATAGTTATCTTGCTTCAATTATTATGAAAATTTTATGGTAGCCTAATGTGATGCTTGATTTGTGGTAAAAGTTTTAGCACCATTCCTGCACATCTCACTGATTTACTAATTTACCTAAATTTATGCTTTAGGATGCTTCCACTGCCTTTGCACGATGTGTTGTTATGTCATATGAACACTTTTATTCATAATCTAATACATTTAATCAATATATCATATTTCATAGGAATCCTAATCTAAATAAAAAATAAAGTTAGCAACAAACTTCTCATGTTTTAATATAATACTAAGATATATAAGAGGTAATATTAGAGTAAGATAAGGTTTGACTAACTTCTATTTTTATTATTAAATAAATATGTCTCCAAGCTACATATTATTGTAAATATTAACTATCTAATACCACATATGTTATGGTTATCAATAAAATATATTATAGACTTTAAATTTTATAAAAAGAATAAATATAAATAGATATATAACATTATGTCATCACTTTCTATTGCCATTTGATGTTTTTCTCCCGTTGCAATGCACGGGCATATTTGCTACTCCCTCCGTCCAAAAAAGAGTGACGTTTTTGACTTTTACAAATCACGTTTGACCGTTCGTCTTATTCAAAAATTTTATATAAATTATAAAATAAATAAATTATTAGTAAAGTATCTCTAATGATAAAATAGGTCTTAATAAAATATATAATATTTATGTAAAAATTTTGAATAAGACGAATGATCAAACAAGATGTCTGAAATTCTAAAACGACACTTTTTTGAGACGGAGGTAGTATAGAATCATAAGCAAGACTTTTGTACCTAAAACCTATGGGCACCCGTACTGACGGCTCATTGTAGCGCTCCAGTCATTTCATACAATTCATAAGTCGTGTTTGGATATTTGAAATTAAATTTATTTTAATAATCATAATTTAACATAAATTAATTAAGTTAATATGGTTTTTTATGGATTATATTTTTATATTATTAATTATTGGCTATATAAGAGAGATACTTATGTATTGCATTTCTACCATATTGGAGCGAGGAGTGTGTTATAAGTTGCGAAGTAGAAATATAGGATGATAATCTACAGAATCAATTTTTATTTCTCACCCTATAAATTTGAGATAAGCTTATATATGAACTTTAGAAAGTGGTGAAATATCAAATTCCAAGCAAGTAATCTAATTTATGAAGTAGATTTCAATTACTCTAAATGAAAAGAAAGGATCCAAAGAAGAGTTTTTGTTGCATGTAGAACCTGTGTTGTATTAGGCTAGTTTCAATGGATAGTGGTAGTGCACGGGTTTTACATACTAACACGTAGTCAAGATTAAAATGAAACAATCTATTCCCTGTATCCAAAATTGTAAGTCATTCCAAGAATCTTGGATAGTCAAATTTTTCTAAGTTTGACCAAATTTATGTGATAAAATAATTATTATTATGATACCAACTAAGTATCATTAGATTTTTTTTTAATTATATTTTCATAATATACTCACTTTACGTTACAAATCTTAGTATTTTTCTCTATAAGTTTGGTCAAATATAAAAATGCTTTGACTCTGTAAGATTCTTGGAATGACTTATAATTTGGGATGGAGGGAGTATAAAATAATCCAGCAATGAAGCATTTTATTTTATTGTTTCCAAGGCAAAGCAAAGTATTTAATTGCTACAAAATGATTGGATCAAATGCAAGATGGTGAAACGATCTGGCCATCAGTGGGAATTTCATCCCGTTTCACCGCGTGGGAAACAACGCTCGCAGAGTTTCATCATGGTGAAACTACTTCTTCTCTCTTCTCTTTGTTTTATGCAAAAAGTGTAGTTTTGCTGACCACTACAAGAAATAGTGCTTTACATGACGATTTTTGGTGACGGTCTAAGAAAGCATCATAGACTCATATTCTTCATTTGTTAGGTGATTTATATATGACGATCTGACCGTCATGGATTATTTTTCATATCTTAGCAATTGAGTTGTAGATGTATGACGAATACTTTCGTTTCGTCACAGCTCAACATCCAACATGGTGATGACATGGCATCCAACATGGCGAGATGACGTGGCCTTTTTTTTGCGTGGCCATGCGTGGGCTGGGCCTTGTTTTATTGACGTGGCCTTTTTTTTTGCGTGGCCATGCGTGGGCTGGGCCTTGATTTATTGCGTGGCTAAAACAAAAACGGGGCAAAAAATACCGCAGCGGGAGGATTCGAACCGCACACCTCCCATGTCCAAAGAACCCAGCTTACCACTGAGCTACGTATCTATTTCTAAAATATATGGAACCATCTATGTATTTTAACGATAAGACTGACTTCAGGTTAATTAATTATCTAATTTATTCTCGCCGTCCGTGTGTCCTATCCACGCCAGTACCCACAGATGCGCGCGCGCCGCTCCGGGAAACAGAGCTCCCGCTCGCCGAAGGAAAGACCGCGCTGGGAGGCTCTGCCGCCGGCCGCGCTCCTCTCCGCCCTCGCCGACCGCGCTCCTCTCCGGCCCCGCCGACCGCGCTCCTCTGCACCCCCGCCAGCGACGGATCCTCGCCGCCGGCGCACCCCTCCCGCGGCCGTCCCCAATGTGAGTCGGTGTCTTCCCTCCCCTGCTCCCCCTGCTGTGTGCCGGAGGCTCCCTAGTCCTACTCTGCCGACTGCTCCTCTTCACTTGCTCTGAATGTCTAATGCCTAATTATCCTAGTAGGTATTTGTGAATGAATGCTCAAAGATAGTACTTGGCTAATAAGACGGTTTGAGATTCAATTGGATCTAGTATTAGTGTATTACACGTGAGAGGTGTACCACATTATATTTCAACCTCATTGGTAAGATGAATAGCTTCCTCATCCTCTCCTCCCCCTCACCATGTCGCATACTTGCATCATGCTCTGATTTGAGTTCTTTGTAGGTCCCCGGCCCATTCCAGAGTTTTCTTGTATATATATAAGAATAAGAACTGCAAGAGATCAATTGCTTCAATGTTTTTTCTTTATGAAGCAACAAGCTAGCAGAGTGATGGATTGTTTACTTATGTTCTACTGTAATAGACTAGTACCGCCTACAGCATTAGTACTTATCTTCTCGTTTTTCTCCTTCCGTATAAAATCTTGAATAAACAACATATTAATTAGTCTCGTTTTGCTGTAGTAGCATATTTTTGTACGTCTCATTTTGCTATTCCTGTATAATATATGATATGAAGATCCCACCCTGCAGATGGAACTAGTTCTTTTGTAGATGGCAGTGTTCTTGAACTAGTTCTTTTGTAGTTCCATTGACAATGGCAATGTCCTCTGTTATGTAATTTGCACTTCCAATGCCTAGTTCAAACTATGGCAAGTAATGAAAGTTGCAAAATGTTCACCTACTATCACATGATCTGGACCCACTATGTGCGAGCTAAATTGATATTGTGCTTGAAATGTGTAGTCGGCCTTCTCATTAGTTTGTGTCATTTTAACTTGGCTGTGTCGATGAAATTGGTACATGTGGATTAGGCATCAATGAAAAATTCTTCCAGTTCTTTTTTTGTTGATAAAAGCCATTTCATTAATTAGCAGCAGGTTGCTGCAATGATGGTGATAAAATCACCTGATACAGAGTTTAAAGCTGTCATTAGTGGACAGCTGTTTACATGAGAATATTTCATCAGAGATGTTCCTGCCTAGTAGTTCATTTGTCTCAGGGAAATGAAGGAGTGATGAGTTTGATAATGCAGCTTAATTATTGTCTTTAATCTGCAAGCTACACCACTGCTAAGTGCTAACTTGGTATGGAACTGGTGCATGATCCATCCCAGCACAGTAGGAACATGCATTAGCTCAACTGTCAGTCACCAGCAGACACCGTCCAGTACATCATGCATGTAGGTAACTTGTGCAGTTCTTCGTATGATCTAAGATTTGATCAAAGAATACTTTGATTAATTTTCTTCCCTATCTTTTGGCAGGTGATCGCCTCGGGCTCATGAGTTATGAGATGATTTTGAATTGCAGTTGGAACTGACAGCCGCACTAACAGTTTTAGCTCTGAAGCCCTAATAAGGTCAACTCAAGGCACATCTCTTCCCATAGTACATACAGTTTTGTGTTAACGGGTTAACTCGATCACAAGTATGTGATGTTCTAAATTTTAATAGCTTCCTCATCATTTTGTTCTTTTGTTTGATGTTATACTGAAATTTTATATAGTACAGTTGATCTCGAACATACTGTAAGGTAATTGGTAGCCCCTATGTCTAAAAAAGAATGCAATTATAAATTTAAAGATATGTCACACTAAGGTAATTGGTAGCCCCTATGTCCAAAAAAAGAATGCCATTATAGATTTAAAGATATGTCACACTTTTCTAAGTCTGATCGAGTTCATAGGAAAAAATATCAACATTTATGTCTCCACTTATTTGATATTATAAATGTTAGTAATATTTTGTATAATTTTGCATTGGTCAAATTTTAAATTGCTTGACTCCTCAGGAAGTGGGAACTGAATTTTTTTTAAGTGGAGGGAGTTTATATGTTATTCTAGAAGTACTTACTAGATAAGTTGTGTACCTTTATCTTTCCAGAGGCGCTATCAGCTTGGCTAGTTGACAGGGCAGATTTATAAATACACAATTAGTTTAAGTTAGGACTAGAAAACTTGGGGCACGTCGCTGCCACGCCAATCTCTTGCAACCAAAACATGTTGGTACTTCTGTATAATTGCTAGAGTATGCAATTATGCATCCAATGCTTATTGTAGGACAAACATTTATACACAGTGGTCAATAAGAATGCAGTCAATGCACAATTAGAAAATCATGATTATTGCATTTTCTAAGAAACAATCTTGGTAATATCCAAGCTGTAGCTTGTACCAGAAAAAGCGTATCATAGAAAATGGCGTCTTGTAGAAGATATATATAGGATGAATGGATACTCACTGTTTCATCATTTTATCTCCTCTGTGATTACTGTAATTTATAAGTCATGCAATTCGATTTAGTGATGTTCTTTGACACTTGATGTAGTGGTTGTGACTGGGTTGACATGCATTTTCTACACATTTTGTTGTAGATGGATAGACGTTGGGTGCATGGTGCACTATTTACACCTCAGTATATTGGTGGTGTGAAATCTTTCATGAGCTTCGTTAGAGAGAGGTTTAATGAGGATGAAGAAATTCTATGCCCATGTACTTGTTGTTTAAACCATAAACATCTGTACCAAAATGAAGTGGGAAGGCACCTACTGCTCAATGGCATGTCAAGTACATATACAAGGTGGATAAACCATGGAGAGAGCAGCAGTGTTCATGTTTTGGAGGAGCCAATACTTGAGGATGGAAATGATAATTCTTTGGAGGAACCAGTACACGATGATGGGTTAAATCACATGTTAAGTGACCTCGTCGGCTTGGAACATGTAAATGTTGGTGGACATGACCATGGAAACCCATCCAATGAAGCTGCATCACGTTTCAAAACTTTGATTGAAGAGGCTAAGCGTGACTTATATCCTGGCTGCACCATTTTTCAAGGCTGACATTTGTGATCAAGTTGCTCCATGTCAAGTCTTACTATAGGATCACTAACTCAGCATTTTCTGTATTTTTGGAGGTATTGTCAGATGCTTTCCCAGAGTTCAACACTTGTCCAAAATCATAGGATGAAGTAAAGAAACTGCTCCATGAAATAGGACTTGGTTATATATCAATTCATGTGTGCCCACAGAATTGTATGCTATTCAGGGGCGAAACATATGAAAAGCTCGATAATTGTCCAGTTTTTCAAGCATCAAGATGGAAAGATCGTGAGAATAAGAAGGTTCCTGCAAAGGTACAGAGGTATTTTCCATTGATACCTAGGCTTCAAAGGTTGTTTGTTTCCAAGAAATCATCTGAGGAAGTACGGTGGCATAAGTTGAAGAGGAAACACAATGAGAAGGAAATGACCCATCCTGCTGATGGAAAGGCATGGGAAGATTTTGACAAGTGCTGGCCTAATTTTGCCGAAGACGCACAGAACCTGAGACTTGGACTTGCCACAGATGGTTTCAATCCTTTTAGCAACATGAGTTCATCTTACAGCATGTGGCCTGTTTTTGTGATTCCATACAACTTGCCACCTTGGTTGTGCATGCAAGAATCTAATTTCATGATGTCCTTGTTGATTCCTGGTCCTACTTCACCGGGGAAAGCCTTTGATGTTTTCTTGCAGCCTCTTGTAGATGATTTACTTAAGCTATGGTCTGGGGTGAATACTTTTGATGCTTTGACCGGAAAAGATTTCAAGCTTCCTGCTGTAGTGTTGTGGTGTATTCATGACTATCCAGCATTGAGTACTCTGTCAGGGCGTACCACAAGTGGTTACTTTGCTTGTCTCCATTGTGACAAAAATCCTCTGTCCTATGCCATAAGGAGCAAGCTATGTTATATTGGGCACTGTCGTTTCCTTCCGAGAGGTCATCGTTTGTGCAATGCCAGTGATTTTAAGTCTCTTCATGGTACTAGTGAAAAGCCAGGTACTTTCACCAAAGAAGAGCTGCTAGAAGAACTAGAAAAGGTTAGAGATGTTAGAGTTGGACAAAAAAGGAAGCGTTCTAGGGGTCATGTGCCAATTTGGGGTAGAAGGGTTTGTTTGTGGGACTTACCATATTGGTCATCTCTGAAGCTCAGGCACAATCTTGATGTCATGCACATTGAAAAAAATGTGTGTAAAAGTCTGCTCGGTACCATTATTGACATCAAAGGGAAGTCAAAAGACACAACCAATGCAAGGTTAGATCTTGCTGATCTGAACATTAGGAAGGAGTTGCAATTGCTGCATAATGGAGATGACTATGACGTGCCTAAAGCTCGATATACATTGTCCCAGGAAAAGAAGACTCAATTTCTGAATTTCTTGAAGGGTGCCAAGTTTCCAGATGAGTATGCTTCAAATATACAAAGGTGCTTAACTAGTGATGCAATCAAGTGGCAAGGCCTGAAAACTCATGACTGTCACATTCTGTTGCAAAGGATTATACTTGCTGGGTTAAGAGGGTTGTTGGATGATGATATCTATCGAACAATTGCTGAGTTTGGCAAATTTTTCAGGGAATTGTGTAGCCAAAGACTGGACAAAGATTTGTTGGCACGAATGAAGATGGAAATTCCTATCATATTGTGCAAGCTCGAGAAAATCTTCCCCCCTGCTTTTTTTGATGTAATGGTTCACCTTGCTGTCCATTTACCTGATGAGGCCATCCTTCGAGGACCTATGCAATTTGGTTGGATGTACCCAATTGAACGCCGCTTGTATACTCTAAAGAAGTCAGTTAGGAACAAGGCACGTCTAGAAGGCTCAATTGCAGAGGCTTATG
Organism: Sorghum bicolor; assembly: GCF_000003195.3. Taxonomy (NCBI): domain Eukaryota; kingdom Viridiplantae; phylum Streptophyta; class Magnoliopsida; order Poales; family Poaceae; genus Sorghum; species Sorghum bicolor. The sequence continues at coordinate 11,732,639 of NC_012879.2, read as the reverse complement.
TGGCAGATGAAGCCCTCATATTCTGCTCTAGATATATGGAAGATGTGGAGACAAGGTTTAATCGGCTTCTAAGAAATGTTGGATTTTCAGATCAATCGTTGTATACTGTTGATGTTTTTGGGCATGGTGTTAACCTTATCGGTGCATGTGAGTTTTCTTACACTGAGGAATTTGATCAGTTGTCTTGGTATGTTCTCTATAATTGTGATCGGGCCGAGATATACATAAAGTATGTTCTGAAATCTCTACCTGTGTACATTACATTCATTTGTTTTTTATTTTTAGATCAATCACTTACTGAAACTTTTTTCCTTACAGAAAGTTTCAAGATTCATTAACAGCATCAGGGTGGCTGCTGCAGATCTTGACAGAAGGACTAAGCAGGGTTTTGTGAATTGGTTTAGGAGTCATGTTAGTCTCTTTATAGCATCCTATTATTTCTGTCATGTTTTAGTTCATTATAATTAGGCACTGACACATTCTCTTTGCAGATGTGGAGTCCAAATGCAGTGGAAGGGGCAGATGAAGATTTATTTGCCTTAGCTTGTGGCCCTTGTCCTAGAGTAAGATCGTACTCCACTTGTGTTGTCAATGGTGTTCGGTACAACACCGCCGAGCGTGACAAAAACAAGAAGACACAAAACTCCGGGTTGGCCTGTAAAGGTGCACACAAAAAGGAGATAATTGATTATTATGGTACACTTAAAGAGATTATTGAGTTACAATACAATGCCAAGGCTGATGGTACGCAAAGAACAGTTGTTCTTTTTAGATGTGACTGGTACAAATTGGATGGTAAGCATACCTCAGCAAAGGATGATGAGTTCTACAAGAGTATCAATATCAGCAACTTGTGGTACAAGAGAGATTGTTTTATTTTGGCAACTCAAGCGACACAGGTGTTCTATTTGCCGGATAATATGTATGGAGAGAATTGGCGGATTGTCCATACGTTTAAGCATCGTCACTTGTACAATGTGGCTGAAAAAGATGGTGTTGTATCCACTGCTGCACCCTATCAGGAGCAGACATGTGGTGTGGACAGTGGTAGGAGACCAGAAGTATCTGACATTTTACCTGAGATGATGAGGAGGTCCTTGTTCCTGCTGCTGAGGTTGCTCTGCTAAATAAGGAAAATCAATTAAATACTAATAGTAGTGAAGCTGAAGAGTCTGATTAAGAAGAGGATGACACAATAATGGAGTATTGGAGTGAAGAAGAAGCTGCACCTGTTGAGGTAGATAGCGATGATGAGTAGAATCTGTACTAGTGAACTGACCATGAAGGTACAAAGACTTTCTTTAAATAAATGTTAGATTAAGATTAGTTTCTGTATGTTTTCTTTCCTAGTAACTAAACAAAATTTCTATTTTCAGATTCATACGAAGATCTGGAACTTGAAGAGGGCCAGTAGTACCTGTGTTTTTGGGCATAATACCTATCTTTTCTTTTGGTTAAAAGTGAGCAAAAGTGGCCTCCTGAGAGCTGTGTGTATCTCTTTCCTTAGTTTTTCCTGTTAGGGGCCTTTGTTATGCTTCTTCTTTCTATCTTCTGACTGCTCAAAACTATGTATTTCCGTTATGTTAGTAATGGAAATGAGGAACTTCCCTTGGTTCGAAAAAAATGCAATCCAACTATTCAGCTTAGTAGTAATATGTTCCACTTACCTGATGAAACATATATAAATCTGTTTTGGACCAGTGTCTGAGATGCTTTGCAATTAATCTCATTTGGAACATGCTCTTGTTCTCATTTCTGAATATGAGGGTCTGCAAAATTTGCCTTTTCAGCTTAGTAGTATGCTCCAGGTATGCTCTCTACCTTATTGCTCTAGGTATGCTCTTTTTCTTAGACTGATTGTGTTCCAGGTATGCTCTCTACCTTATTGCTTTACATTCTAATAAGCATTTTTCCCTGCAAAATAAAATGTTCCGCTCAATGATATATCATAACATCCTGCCAAATAATTTACTAATAACTTATTTTATCCCTGTTTTTTAATAGAACCAGTATGCTATATAGAAACAGTTTCCATTCTCTCAATGTACTAAGAAATAGAAGTACCAACATTTTTCCATGCCATGCTAACATATTTTCTCATCGGGTGATTAGAAGGTCATAGGTTCATTTGCTTTAAGGATAAAAAAACTTTTTCTAACACTTCTTGCTGGAAGGCTGATTTACATCCATATCTGAACATTCAGGAAAACATTTCATAATCCATGATTTAGACTTCCTGAAACTATATTTGGAGGACAAAATTCAGCTTGCTGTCCAATACAAAAATATGCATGCACTAATCGCCGGTCCACCTAAAATGTACCTTCCAATTCTCACCATGTCTTTGGAATATGTAGAGCTGAATTGTTTATAACATTATTGCTTTACTATGTGCAGCTGTCCTAACATTTATTGCCTATTTAAGAAGACTCTATTTTCTCCAATCTAACCTGTTGACACAGCTTCTTCATGTTCTATGATCCTGTCTGCTGGTGACTGACAGTTGAGCTAATACTTGCTTTTCGTGGATGACTGCATTGTGTTTTCTGAGGCATCAAGAAGGGGAGCTGAGAGGCTTCAAGAGATCCTGAATATATATAGTGTAGGTTCTGGACAGCTTGTTAATAAGGAGAAATCTGTAGTATTCTTCAGTGGTAATTGTTGTGATGAGGACAAGGCTGAAGTTAGAGAGGTGATGCAAATTCAGACTGAAGCTTTGGTCGAGAAATACTTGGGCCTTCCTACAACACTAGGCACATCAACAAAGGAGGCCTTTGAGTATATGCCAACTAGATTGAAGAAGTTGGTGGGGACGTGGTGTGGAAGAGAAGCAAGTTGGCGGGTCGGGAAGTGTTTCTGAAATCAGTAGCACAAGCAGTTCCTACATACCTGATGAGTTGCTTTCTCATTCCCAAAGATACTTGTCGAAAGATGAAGACTGTGATCTTGAATTATTGGTGGGGCAGTTCAGCAGATGTTGATGCAAAAGCTAATCTGCAAACACAAAGGGCTAATACCCGGTTCAAACGTTAAGGCGTGCCAGCCGATTTGACCTTACTATCGGCAAAGGTGGTAACTTGAATACTTTGGTCCTGACAACAGCGATGCGCCCGGATGTCACGGCCAAGAGGTACTCACACGGAACTCGAGAATACGCCGAGCTTAAGTCGACGAATTCCTAAGAACTCGTAATAAAAAGGAAAAAAATATGACGAAGTCGTCGAAAAGTAGATGCTAGAATATGAGTAAAAACTTGTGTTTGATTGATTGATTGATTTTACAAGGCCCGAGGGTCTACATTTATACCCTGCTCAAAGAGCTGCAACCAGACACGACTAGAATTCGAATTCCAAAATTAAACAGAGTTCGTGTACGAAACGATCTAAATAACTAAGGAAAACGTAAAACTATCCTCTCGTGACAAACTAGGACATCCCCATAAGCCGATCGGCAACTTCCAGATTCTCCCTCTGTGTCATCGGCAGACTCCTCTGTCATAGCCATCGGCACAAACACATCACCACCTATGGACTTGGCCACGTTCAACCATTCTTCCATCGGCAACCATCTTCATCGGCAACTCACCCTGTAGATCAAGCACTGCCGTCTTGTCTTGCCGACCTACACTTTACCAATCATGGACACGTGCCCAAAAACGGTGTCAATACATGCCCCCCAATTTCGGAGAATGAAATCATTAATGCTCCAAAATTCTCTGCAGTAATGATGCCTTTCCGCAATTAATGCTCCCAATTTGGTAACCGACAGCCTTAATCTGAACAACTCCGATCCTATTCCTCTGCAGATTCCTCGAAATCCTCAACTTCCCCAAACGGACATTTCCACTTTAGTCGCACATCGGCAATATTACCGTCACAGGGACTTGCCGATGAACGTCCATATCTTATCCTCCCAAACGGCTATCTCCATGTTACCTGCCCATCGGCAATATGACCGTTACAAGGCGCTGCCGATGGACCGACCAGGAGATATCGCACAGTGAAATATCTATGGATGATGACCGCTTCCTATCAAATCACCTGCACAATCCCTTGATTATCGTGCGAACAGTTACCATATCTTCCTGAGTACCCTCGGGTTTCTCAGATGCGGCAAAGAGATAAGTCAGATTTGCCCTTGCCCGTTTCGTCCTATAAATAGTTTCTTCTTGGGTACTCCTTCTCCATCACATCATTCCACCATCCCAACTTTTACTTTTCCAGCGGCGGTGCCATTCCGAACCTTCAAGATCTCCGACAAGCACTCTTCTTCATCAACTCCGGTGCCCCCAAACGCTCTCCTCGCTGCAAGATGGCCATTAACTTCGTCGTTCCTGAGGTCAGATCTCCATCCCATCTTCTGTACCTTTTCTCGCATTCCCGTTCATCCGCATTTCACTTTACTGAATATTTCCCTTTTCCTTTTCCTTTGTATTTTTATTCCCCAAAACACTAGGAGTTGTCCAACAAAATTGTCATCCCCACCGATCAACCACACCTTCAGTGCCTCGGCCCTCTAGGGAATCCAGATCCAACTGACCTTATCAATGCAGAAACCAACAGGATTCCCTTTAGAGCCGAAAACTTTTCTTTAGATCTATGGAAAGACACCTTTCGCTCTTGGCCCAGCCCTACTGTAGGGTGGAAAGACTGGTTCTTGAGAGTCAGTAATTCCAATGAAGTCCAGTGGGGTGAAAGGAAGCTAGCCCAATGCATCAGGCTATCCATTGCCGATATGCACAAGAACGAGTCGCTGTTGATAGCTGCGTCTTATTTTTGGTCAGATACCCTTAATGCTTTCGTCTTTGGCCACGGTCCTGTTTCTCCCACTCTTGCCGATGTAGCTATGCTCACTGGTTTAGACGTTTCTTCTGCCGATAGCACCCACTTCTTTGATACCGCCCCTAGTGCCAAAGTGGAAACTCGCGCTATCGGCGGTTGGTCGGGGTACATTCAGAAGTACCGTGGGAAGGGGCCTGTCACCACAAAGGAACACACCACCTTTCTGAATATGTGGCTGGACAAGTTCGTATTCTGTGGTCGATCGGCAGGACCGACTTCTGTCTATCTATCGGCAGCAGAGAGACTGGCTAACGGTGGCCAATTTCCTCTCGGCCGATACTTGCTTGGCGTTGCTTACCATCTTCTCCATCAGGTAGCCCAAAAACTCCTGCTTGGTCAGTCTATCGGCAACTTAGGAGGTCCCTGGTGGTTTATTAACATGTGGCTCAATCTGCACTTGCATAAGCGCCTTGACCTCAACTTGTTCACACAGCATTTCCCAAGAGATATAGCCGAAAATCATGTGTTGGGCGAAGAGGAATCGGCAACACGTGCCCCCCTGAATTTTGGCGAAGCTGTCATAGTTCTACCTGGTTCAGGGAGTAATCCGGACCAAATCGGCCGATTCTTCCAGACTCTGTATGAGGGATTGGCCAGAGATGAACGACCATGGTTGGCTTATGATGACCCAGACAGCATGCTCCCTCTAACCTTCAATCCATTTGATGAAGCTCTTGACAGGGATAATGAGGTGATGATAGCGATTGTGACTCCTAGAGCCATACCAGTGAATTTCTTTGGTAGCACAAAAACCTCTCCCCAAACCTATGAATTTTACAATCCATCGGCATTAGCTCGCCAGCTAGCTTTCGGCCAGTTGCCGATTGCACTTCCTTATGCCGATGTGATAAAGCCCAGAGAACCCATCACCAACTTCCTCGAGTGGACTCGAGTAGCCCAGCTACCACCAAATGCCGATACAGATGTAGATCTGTCAGAATGGGTCCCAGCTGCCTTTATTACTCAGGCATACAAGCTATGGTGGGCAGAATGGAAAGAACATCTATTCTGCAGATCGGCCCTCTCATATCGCGGCATGATCGACCTCGAATACGAAGTCCCCGATGACACTGTAAGTATTTTAAACCGATGTCTCATTTTTCAATACTATTTCCATCGGTAACTTACCCCTGTATTCCTTTTGCAGGTTGACAACATCCCCCCATCGGTTAGCAGGAGTGGCAAGCCGATCGACCTGTTTCCATCAGGCCCGATTTCCTCAATCGGTCACAATGCTCCTACTCTAGCTTTCATCGTGCACCGGGGTGTGCGCCTCAAGAAAGTTACTACCAGGAAAACTCAGACATCACCATCGGTAGCTGCTTCCACTCTGGCACAAGCTTTCAAGGCAATTTGTCAAACCTTTTTCATTTACGCCGACTATCTTTGTATCGGCTATCTGTGCTCATAAACTCCTTTTTGTTGTTGCAGCAAACTGGTGCATCGGCAAAAGCCAAACGCCAAGGTACCGATGCCCCCCAGTCTAGCCAGCCAAAGAGGAAGGGCACCCAAGGTGCTAAGGCTGGAACAAAACGCCAGAAAGTGGCAACTCCCCCTCCTCCTCCGGTGTCTCCAATCCCGGTGGAATCTTCCCCTTCTTCGCCAGAAGTCCAGACACAGCAAGCACCATCTCCCCAACCAATGCAGGAAGCACCACCGATGGAAGAACCCCAGCAGGAAGAATCTCAAACAGAAGGTACATCAGCTGACGTGGGTGGACAAACAACTGGCCCGGCAGGTCTAATTATATCATCGGCAGTTCCCCCAATTCAGACAACTGTTGTTCCTTCTCCAGGTAACATATTTCAACAATACTTCCGCCGATAAACTTATTCTCATTTAGTCTCATAACCCTTCCTGTCTTCTTTCAGTCGATATCGTTCCATCGGCAACACTTGCCGATCAACCTGTAGCTCCATCGGTATCTTTGAGTCAAAGGCAAGAAATTGCCTTGAAGCAAGTAAGTCATCCAATTTTTCCACTAGTATCGTCTGTCGAAGCTTTGACCATAAAAATGACTTATTTCATTCTCATTTTCAGGAACAAGATTCTCCCGACAGCTTATTCTCCTTCGCCATATATATCTTCGAAGAAGAAGGTGAGGAAGCAAGCTCCTCTCGGGCAATTGGGATTGTATCGGCAGAAACCAGGGCTAAGCTGGAGGAGCTATCGGCCATACTTCATCAAGACACAGCTCAACTGGTCAATGATTCTGATCCAGCCAAGGCCCTGTTCAAGACCCTTAGAGGCCAAATTCCTACCGATGCTGAAGAAACTCTCTTCCATGCTGCACACCTAGAAAGCCACCAGCTACAGTACCAGAGAGCCACTCGACGCCTTGCCGATAGAACTGCTCAAATCCAGCTTTCTGAAGAGATGATGAAAGAAAAACTCTTAGCCGATGAGAAACATAAGAACATCGGCACCTTAAAGTCTTCAGGTGATGCACTGAAGCAGAAAGTATCTGATCTATCGGCAAAAAGAGAAGCTCTACTGGCCGAACTCAAGCAAGTAGAGGATGCTCTGTCCCAAGCCCAGCAAGAAGAGGGTCAACTGCCGGAGACCATCAAGCATCTTGAACAAGAACGAAATGTCCACGGTCGCAAAGCCCTGCAGTTGAAGAGGAAGCTGAAGCCGATAGAAGGTTCTGCCGATGATGATATCAAGGAGATAGAAACAGCCAACCAGATCCGTCTGCGCGCTATATCGGCAATCCAAGCGCTGCTGGATATCTGAAGCTTTCATCGGCAACACACCTTTGTTTTCCCGCTTTTATCTTTTAGTCTAGCCGATAAGACTGTTATCGGCATCTTTTGAAACATTAAGTCTGCCCCCAAACATTTAAATCCAGCCGATAGGAGTGTTATCGGCACTTAAACTTTTACGCATCGACCCATATGCTGGGGTAGTACTTCTTTAAATATTTGCCATTTAATGCTCTGGGAAATTCAACTCCTTCGAGAGTTTCTAGAATATAGGCATTACCAGGAGCCGAGTGTCTTATCCGATAAGGACCTTCCCAATTAGGAGACCACTTCCCAAACTTCGAACTTTTAGTCCCGACTGGCAAAATCAACTTCCATACCAAATCCCCATCGGCAAACTCCTTAGCCTTTACTTTCTTATCATACCATCTAGCAACTTTCTTCTTATTTTCTTCTATACTCATTAAAGCCTTTAACCGATGCCCTGCTAAATCATCTAACTCATCGGTCATCAAAGTGGCATAATCATCGGCAGCCAATTGATCTTGAAGAGATAATCGCCTAGATCCAGCCTTAATCTCCCAAGGCAACACTGCATCATGTCCATACACCAATTGATAGGGTGACACCTTGGTTGATCCATGACAAGCCATCCGATAAGACCACAGTGCTTCATTTAACAATGTATGCCATCGCCTAGGATTCTCTTCAATCTTTCGTTTAATAAGCTTGATAATTCCCTTGTTAGACGCCTCGGTCTGCCCATTGGCTTGAGCATAATAAGGAGAAGAATTCAACACTTTAATCCCCATACCGATTGCGAATTCATCAAACTCCCCCGATGTGAACATAGTGCCTTGATCGGTAGTGATTGTCTGAGGAATCCCAAATCGGTAAATAATGTGCTCCTTTACAAAATCAATCATATTAGCCGAGGTAACTTTCTTCAAAGGAATAGCTTCAACCCATTTAGTGAAATAATCGGTGGCAACCAGAATGAACTTATGCCCCTTGCTAGATGGTGGGTAAATCTGGCCGATTAGGTCGATAGCCCATCCCCGAAACGGCCAAGGCTTAATAATAGGATTCATGGCCGATGCAGGGGCTCTTTGAATGTTACCAAACTTTTGACACCCTTGACACCCCTTGAAATACTTAAAGCAATCCTCGAGTATGGTCGGCCAAAAATATCCATTCCTTCTAATCATCCATTTCATCTTGAAAGCTGACTGATGTGCTCCACACACTCCTTCATGAACTTCTCCCATTAAACTTCTAGCTTCATCATCACCTAGGCATCGGAGAAGAATTCCATCAATAGTTCGATAATACAATTCATCTTCGAGGAGCACATACTTGGTTGCTTGAAATCGAACCCGTCTTTCAACTTTCTTAGATGGATCTTTCAAATAATCAATAATCTCTTTCCTCCAATCATCGGTACTAATTGCCGATATTGTATTAATCATAGGCTGATATCCTGAGGCATGCTGAGCTAACCGATTGGCTTCTTCATTATGCAACCGAGGAACATGCTCTAATCGGAAATCTTTGAATTCCTTTAATAGTTGCATGCTTCTTTCGAAATAAGTTATGAGAACTTCACTTCGGCATTCGTAGTTCCCGGCCAATTGATTTATAACCAACATAGAATCCCCAAAAATCTCAACAGCATCGGCACGAACTTCTCTCAACAACTCCAATCCCTTGATCAGAGCCTGATATTCAGCCTGATTATTTGTCGATGTAGCAACAATCGGTAAGGAAAACTCATACTTCCTCCCTTTAGGGGAAACTAATACAATGCCGATTCCTGCCCCCCGATCACATGTAGATCCATCAAAGAAAAGCGTCCAAGGCACAACTTCCAAGGCTTCCACTATACCGCAATGCTGAGTCACAAAATCGGCCATAATCTGTCCTTTAACCGCCTTAGCCGATTCGTAGCGCAGATCGAACTCCGACAGTGCTAAAATCCATTTACCGATCCTGCCACTCATAATCGGCATAGATAGCATATATCAGACCACATCATCTTTGCAAACAACAGTGCATTCGGCCGATAATAAATAGTGCCTCAATTTAATACACGAAAAATATAAGCATAAGCATAACTTCTCAATGACCGAATACCTGGTCTCAGCATCAATTAATCTCCTGCTTAAGTAATAAATTACACGCTCCTTCCCTTCAAACTCTTGAATCAAAGCCGAACCGATAACCATCCCATCGGTAGACAAATATAATCTGAAGGGCTTTCCTGGCTGAGGTGGAACTAGAACTGGAGGATTCGCTAGATATTTCTTGATTTCATCCAAAGCCAACTGTTGTTCTGTTCCCCAAATAAACTCTTGATCGGCTTTCAACTTAAGGAGAGGACTGAAAGCACGAACCTTACCAGACAGATTGGATATAAATCTCCTGATAAAATTTACCTTGCCGATCAAAGATTGGAGCTCAGTCTTGTTGGTAGGGGCCACTATTTTATTGATGGCATCAATAGACCTTCGACTAATTTCAATCCCCCTTTGATGTACCATGAAACCAAGAAACTGCCCTGCCGATACACCAAATGCACACTTATTGGGATTCATCTTCAACCCATGCTTCCTTGTGCACTCTAACACCTTCTGTAAGTCGGCAAGATGTTTCGAGAAATCCCCAGACTTAACCACCACATCATCAATATAGATCTCCACCAGCTTGCCGATGAACTCATGAAATATAAAATTCATGGCTCTTTGATAAGTAGCACCAGCATTCTTCAATCCAAAGGTCATGACTATCCATTCAAATAACCCAACATGACGAGGACACCTAAATGCGGTTTTTGGAATATCTTCCTCTGCCATGAATATTTGATTGTACCCTGCATTGCCGTCCATAAAGCTGATAACCCGATGACCAGCCGCGGCGTCAACCAACAGATCGGCAACAGGCATTGGATATCCATCCATCGGCGTAGCTTTATTGAGATTCCTGAAATCAATGCACACCCGAAGCTTCCCGTTTTTCTTGTAAACCGGGACGACATTGGAAATCCATTCGGCATACCGACACTGCCGAATAAACTTAGCTTCGATAAGCTTAGTGATCTCAGCCTTAATATCAGGTAGAATATTAGGATTGCATCGGCGAGCTGGCTGCTGATGTGGCCGAAATCCCGACTTGATGGGTAACCGATGTTCAACAATTGATCGGTCTAAACCAGGCATCTCGGTATAATCCCAAGCAAAGCAATCTTTATATTCCTTTAACAAATTGATTAATTGCTGCTTACACTCGGGATCTAACTTAGCACTAATAAAAGTAGGCCTGAGTTTATCACCATTACCTATATCTACCCCTACCAAATCATCGGCCGATGTGAATCCCTGGCCTAACTTTCCATCATCGGCGAACCTATCCATTAAAAGCCATCGTCAGAACCGACTGCTTGGATCGGTGGAATTTCGTAATCGGCAACTTTGAGAAAATCTTTCTCCCAAACTTCTCCTGAGATGCACTTGGTCCTCTCATAGGTATCTGCCTCTGCTGATGCAATGACATAAGAAGAATCCCCCGGGACAATCTCAATCTTGTCACCTACCCACTGAACCAGGCATTGGTGCATGGTAGACGGGATGCAACAATTGGCATGAATCCAATCTCTTCCCAACAATAAGTTATAAGCACCCTTTCCACTGATTACGAAGAAAGTTGTCGGCAAGGTTTTGCTGCCGATGGTCAACTCCACACATATTGCCCCTTTGACTGGAGACACGTTTCCTTCAAAATCCTTGAGCATCATATCGGTCTTGGTCAAGTCCTGATCTCCTTTTCCAAGCTTCCGATATACTGCATATGGCATAATATTAATAGCAGCTCCACCATCAACTAGAATCTTGGTCATTGGCTGCCCGTCAATCCTTCCTTTGACAAACAGAGCTTTGAGATGCTGTCTCTCATCATCGGCAGGTTTCTCAAAGATAGCCGTCATCGGATCCAGAGCCAGCTGAGCTATCTGATCGGAAAATTCCAACTCATCATCACTGGATGGCGCAAGAAACTCCATCGGCAAAATAAAGACCATATTAACTCCTGCCGATGGACCTCCTTTCTTAGGATCTGACTGCTGCTGATCCCCAGACTGACCAGAATTTTCGCCCTTGCTTAGCTCCTCTTGCCTTTCATGCTGCAATCTCCTTTTCTGTGTCTTGGTCAACCCTGCAGGACACCATGGAGGGAGTGGCTTTTGCCTTGCTGCCGGGCGTCGGTTCTCCCTTGAATCCATACGATATGTGTTAGCATCCCTGCAAAATATAAACTCATCGGGAATTCGCGCATTAGCCATCTCTTCGAGCTCTTCCTGGTTCCTGGGAAAATATTGGACACGATCACCAAGCCTATCGTGCACGTTAGTCCTGCCACCCAGCCGACCATGAACCGATGCTCTTCCTCTGATCGGCCCATCAAATCGCCGATTGTCCTCAGGATAACGCCGATCAGTCCTGTCGTACCAACCATAACCATTGCACTCAGGGCAGTCTCTGACAGTAGGAAGCTTAATATTTTCCTCCCAACAATGGATGAAGAACGGGCAGTTCCAATGATCTCTATGCCGATTCCACTCCTGTCGGCGTCTTTCTTCCTCCCATCGGTAATCTTCTTGCTGGCGCCGATACCGATTTTCCCGTTGCTGCCAGTTCTCTCGAGGTCTTCTATGAGTTATAACGATACCAGACCGAGGGGGTCTATCCGAACTGGTTCGTGTCTGGACTAAACCCTTACTTTGTGCATCGGCAGTAGTAACTTGATGTTGAGGATCTACCGATGCACTTTTCTCGGCTATTTCCGATGTTAAGACCTTGGCCTTCCCCTTGGCATCCAACATGTTTGTCGGGAAAGGATGTTGGTCTATCTTCATCGGCTTCTGGGTCTTGGAACTGTCAAACTTAATCCTCCCAGACTCTATCGCCGATTGCAGCTGCTGTCTGAAAACTTTGCATTCATTAGTGTCATGAGAAGTTGCATTATGCCACTTGCAATATTTCATCCTCTTTAACTCCTCAGCCGATGGGATTACGTGATTAGGAGATAACTTGATCTGACCTTCCTGAAGCAGAAAGTCAAATATCCTATCGGCCTTAGAGGTGTCAAAAGCGAACTTTTCTGGTTCCTTCTGCCCAAAGGGGCAAGACATCGGCTTCTTGTTTTTTTACCCACTCTGCCAAGCCGATGACTGGTTCCTCATCAGAATCGGAGCTCGTTGCTTCATCAACAAATGATACTCTCTTGTTCCATGCTCTTTTGGGCTCGAAAGGTTTGGCGTCTTGATCAGAAATCCTCTGCACCAAATGACTTAAGATTTCAAATTCCTGAGAAGCATACTTATCCCTGACATGTGGCAATAAACCTTGGAAAGCCAAACCGGCTAGCTGCCGATCATCTAGAATTAGGCTATAGCATTTATTCTTAACTTCCCGTATCCTCTGCACGAAACCTTCAACCGATTCATCATTGCGCTGTCTTAACTTGACCAAATCGGTGATCTTCTTCTCATGAACCCTGGAGAAAAAGTATTTGTGGAATTGCTTCTCCAGATCGGCCCAAGTAATCACTGAGTTGGGAGGTAATGATATGAACCAAGTAAAGGCCGATCCAGATAATGATGATGAAAATAGCCGAACCCTCAATTCGTCCCTGTTACCGGCTTCTCCGCATTGAATGATGAACCTGTTGACATGCTCCATAGTCGACGTATCATCCTGCCCGGAAAATTTGGTAAAGTCTGGTACCTTGTACCGATGTGGAAGTGGGATCGAATCATACGCGGGAGGATATAGTGTCCGATAAGAGTAAGTATTGACTTTGGGTTTTATCCCAAATTGATCTCTCATTACTTCAGCGATCTTATCGGCCCAATACGCATCGGCATCCTGCCGATGAGGCGGCTACGGGTCTAGCACCTGGTGGCGAGCTTCCACGTGTCTGTTTGGGGCATGATCTGCACGGAACGTTGGGTCGATCATCTGGCCCCCAATTTGCGGACCACCAAACTGTTGTCCACCGACCTGCTGCCCCCCGAGTTGCTGTCCAATATTCATTTGCTGGCTGGAAATCCCTTGACTTGGGAATCCGGGATAGACCTGTCCTTGCTGGAACCCTGTAACCTGGTAACTCTGTGGAAAAACTTGCTGTCCAAGCCATCCATTATTAGCGTTCATCGGCATAGGCGCTGCCGATGATTGGTAATTAGGTACCATCATTGAATTGACATATCCTGACTGGGCCATAGACCTCTGTTGCATCAGCATTGCATCTGCCGATGCATTAGGCATCTGGAACATCGAATCTTGAGGATTCCCAGGGTGAGGTCTTGCAGTAGTAGTTGTCGTGTACCGTGGACTCTGATTCAACGGCGCGTTGGGAGGCGCCGATGTCATAGGAGTCTTGCCCCTCATGTCGTTTATCTGCGATGTACCTGGCGTCAATTCTGGAGGCATACCATAACCCCACCAGTTAGGAGGAAGAGTCAACCCTGACATTGCCGATGCCAACATATCTGTAGTCAGCCTATTCTGCCCACCTGAAGTCTGCGGGTTAGTTGTCATCGGCACAGATGGTGCATCGGTAGCTCCCGATGTATTTGGAGGGACAACAGATTGTGCACTTGCAGCCGTCAAAGCAGCCGATGGAGCCGTGACCTCTGGTGCCGTTGGCTGATGATGAGAGGAGCCCACATAATCTGGTGGGATCTGTCCTTCCTTGAAAGTTCTTGCCACGGCATTAAAAACCGTATTAGACAGTACACCAGCTTGGTTGATCAAAGCCCGGTTGATAGCACTGTCAACCATATCTTGAAGCTTGCCCGGATTGGCTTCGAAAGTAACCTGCCGTGGTGTCGGCAGTGCCTCTTTCTGGATCACCTCGCCGCTCCTGTTTATGCTGAAAGACCTCAGGCATTGCAGCTTGAACTCTTCCATGGCTTGGGCAATAGCTTGCTTCTGCTCATCCTTGAGATTGGCCTCCGTCACGGGGATGACGTTTTCTTGATCAATTGACATGTTGATCTTGATCTTGAATCTGGTCCCACCGGGCGTGCCAAAAGATGTGTTGATGCAAAAGCTAATCTGCAAACACAAAGGGCTAATACCCGGTTCAAACGTTAAGGCTTGCCAGCCGATTTGACCTTACTATCGGCAAAGGTGGTAACTTGAATACTTTGGTCCTGACAACAGCGATGCGCCCGGATGTCACGGCCAAGAGGTACTCACGCGGAACTCGAGAATACGCCGAGCTTAAGTCGACGAATTCCTAAGAACTCGTAATAAAAAGGAAAAAAGTATGACGAAGTCGTCGAAAAGTAGATGCTAGAATATGAGTAAAAACTTGTGTTTGATTGATTGATTGATTTTACAAGGCCCGAGGGTCTACATTTATACCCTGCTCAAAGAGCTGCAACCAGACACGACTAGAATTCGAATTCCAAAATTAAACAGAGTTTGTGTACGAAACGATCTAAATAACTAAGGAAAACATAAAACTATCCTCTCGTGACAAACTAGGACATCCCCATAAGCCGATCGGCAACTTCCAGATTCTCCCTCTGTGTCATCGGCAGACTTCTCTGTCATAGCCATCGGCACAAACACATCACCACCTATGGACTTGGCCACGTTCAACCATTCTTCCATCGGCAACCATCTTCATCGGCAACTCACCCTGTAGATCAAGCACTGCCGTCTTGTCTTGCCGACCTACACTTTACCAATCATGGACACGTGCCCAAAAACGGTGTCAACAGCAGATAATAGGCACATGCACTGGCAACGATGGGAACTGCTCACTCAACCAAAATTCGCTAGAGGTATGGACTTTTGAGATTTGGGTTTGTTTAACCGGGCTATGTTAGGGAAACAGGTTTGGAGACTCGTTGATAACCCGAATTCTCTATGTGGTAGAGTCTTAAAAGGAAGGTATTATCATGATGTAGATTTCATGTCAGCATCTAGAAGAAATCATGCCAGTCAGACTTAGCATGGGATCCTAGCTGGAAAAGAGGTGCTGGAGAAACGATTGTTGAAAAGAATTGGAGATGGAAGACAAACAAACATCTGGAATGAGCGATGGATCCCAAATCATTTTAATGGGAAACCATTGGTCAGACCTGATTTTCCTCCAGTGACTATGGTGTCTGAACTTATTACAGAGAGTGGCGGATGGAATGCTGAATTGATCAAACAAGTTTTTGTGGATGTAGATGCAACAGCAATTCTATGTACACCAATTAGAGGAGCTGGGGTTGATAGTTGGGCCTGGGAGCTGGAGAAACACGGGCTATACACCATGTGCTCAGCGTACAGACACCTATACAATGATCGGTGGTGCCAAGGGGGAGATGACAGGGCTTCGGCTTCAGAAGATAGTACTTGGAGTCGAGTTTGGAGACACATTGAGAGAGTCCCAAACTGTGATGTTTGTGGGGTTGCTGAAGAGTCTATCAGACATGTGCTTATGGAGTGCACGGTAGCAAAATGTTTCTGGCATCAAGTCAAGGAATTAATTGGGATCAAGCTTCTGGATTTGCACACCCTCACATGGGCATCAGACCTCGTTGATCCTAGGTGTTGCCAGGAGAAATCGGCTGCAACAATCCTTTGTGGAATGTGGTCCTTATGGATGATGAGAAACAAATTCAGACATGGAGAAACTTCTCCACCGATGAGGAAGAAAGTTGAATGGGCTAGGGACGGTTACTCTTGGAAACTCTGGCCGATCAACCCGTAGCCCCATCGACGTCTTCCAGTCAAAGGCGAGAAATTGCCTTGAAGCAGGTAAGCTATCCAATCCCCATCAATATTATTCGCCGATGCTCTTGATCGTAAAATGACTTACTTTGTCTCCCTTTTCAGGAACAGGATTCTCCCGACAGCCTATTCTCCTTTGCAATTGACATCTCCGAAGACGAAGGTGAGGAAGCAAGTTCTTCCCGGGCAGTCGGAATCGCATCGGCAGAGATCAGGGCCAAGCTAGAAGAACTATCGGCTCTCCTCCATCAAGATACTGCTCAACTGGTCGATGACTCTGACCTGGCCAAAGCTCTGTTCAAGGCCCTCAGAGGCCAGATTCCTGCCGATGCCGAAGAAATCCTCTTCCAGGCCGCACATCTGGAGAGTCGTCAGCTGCAGTACCAGAGGGCCACCCGGCGCCTTGCCGATAGAGCTGCTCAGACCCGGCTTTCTGAGGAGATGATGAAAGAGAAGCTCCTGGCCGATGAGAAGCACAAGATCATCGGTACCTTGAAGTCTTCAGGAAGCGCACTGAAGCAGAAGATCTCCGACCTATCGGCAAAACGAGAAGCCCTGCTGGCAGAACTCAAGCAAGTGGAGGATGCCCTGTCCCAAGCCCAACAGGAAGAAAATCAACTGCCAGAGACCATCAAGCTCCTCGAGCAAGAACAAAACACCCATGGTCGCAAAGCACTGCATTTGAAGAAGAAACTGAAGCCGATAGAAGGCTCTACCGATGAAGACGTTAAGGAAATAGAAGCAGCCGACCAGATCCGCCTACGCGCTATATCGGCCATCCAAGCGCTGCTAAGTATGTGAGCTCTTCATCGGCAACACACCTGTCTCTTCCTGCTCTTCAGCTTTCTTGATGTTTAGTCTAGCCGATAGGACTGTTATTGGCATCTTTTGAAACATTAAGTCCTGCCCCAAACATTTTAATCCAGCCGATAGGAGTGTTATCGGCATTTAAACTTTTATGCATCGACCCATATGCTGGGGTAGTACTTCTTTAAATACTTGCCATTTAATGCTCTGGGAAATTCAACTCCTTCGAGAGTTTCTAAAATGTAGGCATTACCAGGAGCCGATCGACTTATCCGATAGGGACCTTCCCAACTAGGAGACCACTTCCCAAACTTTGAACTTTTAGTCCCGATCGGTAAGATTGACTTCCATACCAAGTCTCCATCGGCAAACTCCTTAGCCTTCACTTTCTTGTCATACTATCTAGCAACTCTCTTCTTATTTTCTTCTATACTCATTAAAGCCTTTAACCGATGTCCTGCTAGATCATCTAACTCATTTGTCATCAAAGTGGCATAAACATCGGCAGCCAATTGATCTTGAAAAGATAGTCGCCTAGATCCAGCCTTAATTTCCCAAGGCAACACTGCATCATGTCCATACACCAACTGATAAGGTGAAACCTTGGTCGACCCATGACAAGCCATTCGATAGGACCATAAAGCTTCATTTAACAACGTGTGCCACCTTCTAGGATTTTCTTCAATCTTCCGCTTAATAAGCTTAATAATTCCTTTGTTAGACGCCTCGGCCTGCCCGTTGGCTTGAGCATAG
The DNA here is from genome assembly GCF_000003195.3 of Sorghum bicolor. Lineage (NCBI taxonomy): Eukaryota > Viridiplantae > Streptophyta > Magnoliopsida > Poales > Poaceae > Sorghum > Sorghum bicolor. The sequence continues at coordinate 11,714,744 of NC_012879.2, read as the reverse complement.
TAAGGAGAAGAATTCAACACCTTAATCCCCATACCGATTGCGAATTTATCAAACTCCCCTGATGTAAACATAGTGCCCTGATCGGTAGTAATTGTTTGAGGAATCCCAAATCGGTAAATAATATGCTCCTTCACAAAATCAATCATATTGGCCGATGTGACTTTCTTCAAAGGAATAGCTTCAACCCATTTAGTGAAATAATCGGTGGCAACTAGAATAAACTTATGCCCTTTGCCAGATGGTGGATAAATCTGGCCGATCAAATCAATAGCCCATCCCCGGAACGGCCAAGGTTTGATAATAGGATTCATAGCCGATGCGATGACATAAGAAGAGTCTCCTAGGACAATTTCAATCTTGTCACCTACCCACTGGACCAAGCACTGGGGAAGCCACGGCGGCAACCCATTATTGACAGTGAAGTTTCTCTCCTCCTTCCTGTTGTTTCAATGTTCCCATTCAGTAAATCCGTCCTCCACATCTCCACTTGTACGGTCAACTACCTCATTAGTTGTAGCACTGGTTGAGCAAATGTCGGCTACTAATAGGCATTGCTGGAAGTGGCTACTATCTAATTTATTAGAATGTTTGTATAGAAAATACAAAATCGACTCTTAAAAATAGAAAAAAAAATTAAGTACAGGGAAGGCCCATTGGCTTGGAAGTGCAAATTACATAAGAGAGGACATTGCCATTGTCATTGGAACTACAAAAGAACTAGTTCAAGGACACTGCCATTGTCCGAACTAGTGGCAAAAGAACTACATATTACATCACTCTTCCAATGAGTGGCAAAAGAACTACATACTACATATTACATTGCTACTGTCATAGTCTGATCTACATTTTACATAATACACGATGCTAAGCTACTGATCAGTCTCAACTATTCCTCTTCCAGCAGCATGCACCACACAAGACCCTAGGTGTAAACACAAAGACAACGCCAGCCACCTGTGTTCCTAAAGTTGTCCTTGCAGCCAACACTTGGAAGGCTGCATCAAGCTGTTTCTCTTTTTCTAGTAGCTGATCTTGATTCTCATGTTGTTTTTTTTTGTTTTTCATCAGCAATGTGAATCCTCGACGTCCTGATTTCATTGTCCATGTCCTTCAGCAATTCGGTCAAAAACGAGCTGTACGGAGGATCGTACCATTTCTGATATATACAACCCTCCTACAAAATTAGTTCAAAATAGATCAAATAATGTCAGCATCATGTAGTTATATATATATAACTCACCAACACATTGCTGCATATGTACTCCCTCCGGCCTTGGTAGCCATGAACCCATGAAGTCAGCCTGAGGCATTTCGCTCCACACAGCATGCATTCTTCCAGTGGATTGTAGTCGAGAGGGCCATGTCGGGGAGGGACAGGGGGGGTCAATGCGGGATACAAACCTGCCGCGATGGTATGTAGATGTTGGCACTTCAGATATAGGGGGGATTGGTGCGGACAGCCGTGGTGCGGACTGCAGCAGCCGTGACAGCAGATGTGGTGGGCCGTGTGGGGGCTGCAGCAACCGTGGTAAGACTTCATCCTCCCCGCTCCTCCTTCCTTCGGCGTGCGCCTACTGGATCTGTACGGGCTGCAGCAGCCAGGGTATGGCAATGGGTGTGTTCGCGGCCTTCTCTCCGTCCTTCAATCCCACTCCCATCTTCTCCGGCGTACGGACGCGGTGGGGTCTGTGGGGCGGCGGCGAGGCTCGGTGAGGAGGTAGCGAGCGGCGGAAAAAGACTGGGGCAAGGGGGCAGCGGCAGCGAGGCTCGGTGAGGAGGTGACGGTGGCTGAGGCCCAGGGCAGTATTACCATTTTGCCCTACGCAATTGAAAAATCATGCCTCCCACAATGGCTAGTTTGGTAACATCGGCCTGGGCTCAGCTGTTGACCAATCCATATTCCAGCACCTCCCCCAACCCCCAATCCCCGACGCCGCAAGCCACCGAAGCCACCACTCAATTGACCGACGCTGCAGTTGCCGCTCAAATGTCGTCACCCTACGCCTGCAGCCAGCGTGCAGCCCCTAAGCCACCGCCACAGCTCCGCCATCCTACTTCCCCCACCCCGCCACCGCAGCTCCGCCATCCCACCACTGCAGATCTACCATCCCACGCCATCCCACCGTCGCAGCTCCGCCATCCCACCGCCCCAGCTCCGGTCAATCGGCTTTGGCTCTGACCTCATCCACTCCGACCATGCCGGCAAAGAAGAAGAGCAAAAAAGCACTGGGGAAGCCACGGCGGCAACCCATTATTGACAGTGAAGTTTCTCTCCTCCTTCCTGTTGTTTCATTGATCCCATTCAGTAAATCCGTCCTCCACATCTCCACTTGTACAGTCAACTACCTCCTTAGTTGTAGCACTGGTTGAGCAAATGTCGGCTACTAATAAGCATTGCTGGAAGTGGCTACTATCTAATTTATTAGAATGTTTGTACAGAAAATACAAAATCGACTTTGAAAAATAAAAAAAATTAAGTACAGGGAAGGCCCAAGGCTTGGAAGTGCAAATTACATAAGAGAGGACATTGCCATTGTCATTGGAACTACAAAAGAACTAGTTCAAGGACACTACCATTGTCCGAACTAGTGGCAAAAGAACTACATATTACATCACTCTCCGAATGAGTGGCAAAAGAACTACATAGTACATATTACATTGCTACTGTCATAGTCCGATCTACATTTTACATACTACACGATGCTAAGCTACTGATCAGTCTCAACTATTCCTCTTCCTGCAGCATGCACCACACAAGACCCCAGCTGTAAACACAAAGACGATGCCAGCCACCTGTGTTTCTAAAGTTTTCCTTGCAGCCAACACTTGCAAGGCTTCATCCTTAACCACCTGTGTTCCTAAAGTTTTCCTTACAGCCAACACTTGCAAGGCTGCATCAAGCTGTTTCTCTTTTTCTAGTAGCTGATCATGTCTCACCCGCAGTTGTGCCTGATACATGATTCTCATGTTGTTGTTTTTTTTATTTTTCATCAGCAATGTGAATCCTCGACGTCCTGATTTCATTGTCCATGTCCTTCAGCAATTCGGTCAAAAACGAGTTGTACGGAGGATCGTACCATTTCCGATATATACAACCCTCCTACAAAATTAGTTCAAAATAGATCAAATAATGTCAGCATCATCTAGTTATATATATATTTATAACTCACCAACATATTGTTGCATATGTACTCCCTCCGGCTTTGGTAGCCATGAACCCATGAAGTCAGCGTGAGGCATTTCGCTCCACACAGCATGCATTCTTCCAGTGGATTGTAGTCGAGAGGGCCATGTCGAGGAGGGACAGGGGGGTCAATGCGGGATACAAACCTGCCGTGATGGTATGTAGATGTTGGCACTTGAGAAATAGGGGGGATTGGTGCGGACAGCCGTTGTGCGGGCTACAGCAGCCGTGACAGCAGATGTGGTGGGCAGTGTGGGGGCTGCAGCAGCTGTGGTACGACTTCATCGTCCCCGCTCCTCCTTCCTTCGGCGTGCGCCTGCGGGATCTGTACGGGCTGCAGCAGTCGAGGTATGGCAATGGGTGTGTCCGCGGCCTTCTCTCCGTCCTTCAATCCCACTCCCATCTTCTCCGGCGTACGGACGCGGTGGGGGCTGTGGGGCGGCGACGAGGCTCGGTGAGGAGGTAGCGAGCGGCGGGAAAAGACTGGGGCAAGGGGGCGGCGGCAGCGAGGCTCGGTGAGGAGGTGACGGTGGCTGAGGCCCAGGGCAGTATTACCATTTTGCCCTACGCAATTGAAAAATCCTGCCTCCCACAATGGCTAGTTTGGTAACATCGGCCTGGGCTCAGCTGTTGACCAATCCATATTCCAGCACCTCCCCCAACCCCCAATCCCCGACGCCGCAAGCCACCGAAGCCACCACTCAATTGACCGACGCTGCAGTTGCCGCTCAAATGTCGTCACCCTACGCCTGCAGCCAGCGCGCAGCCCCTAAGCCACCGCCACAGCTCCGCCATCCTACTTCCCCCACCCCGCCACCGCAGCTCCGCCATCCCACCACCGCAGATCTACCATCCCACGCCATCCCACCGTCGCAGCTCCGCCATCCCACCGCCCCAGCTCCGGTCAATCGGCTTTGGCTCTGACCTCATCCACTCCGACCATGCCGGCAAAGAAGAAGAGCAAAAAAGCACTGGGGAAGCCACGGCGGCAACCCATTATTGACAGTGAAGTTTCTCTCCTCCTTCCTGTTGTTTCATTGATCCCATTCAGTAAATCCGTCCTCCACATCTCCACTTGTACAGTCAACTACCTCCTTAGTTGTAGCACTGGTTGAGCAAATGTCGGCTACTAATAGGCATTGCTGGAAGTGGCTACTATCTAATTTATTAGAATGTTTGTACAGAAAATACAAAATCGACTCGCGGCCAGTGGGATTCGAACCTAAGACCTTGCCCTTGCGCGTAGCCTCCTCTACCACTCCACCTATCACTCACTTGTGTCTATATTAGAGTTTAGTTCCCCATATATTATCCCAAACCATTGTTAAGTTGTTAAGTTTTTCCACCTATCACTCTTTTCTACTAGTGACATGGCCGAGAACATGTTCAGACAGTTGTTAAGTTTTGATTTTTAAAATCAGTGTTTTAGTAGCTAAGCATCCAGTTACTGTAGCACAACTGGATAATGGCCCCCCTTGGTTTTGTACCAAGCTCTGCCACGTGACGCTTATATCACAAGCCTAGCTCTAGTGCAATAAAACAAGGGAAAATTTTTCACAATATGAAATATCTAGTAGTTGAAATGGTACTGTGTTATATTAAACTTCAATTAATAGATACCCATCTACATTTAAGATAATTTTGGTAATTTCAAAGTAGGATGCATGTATTCTATTAGGATTGTTGGCACTAGCTTCTTGCACATGACCACCAAAATCAGAGCACTATAACTAACCATGCTCAGTTCATGTCAACTCTAGAAATGCTCTCATGGTTGTGTATCTTTGGATGTGAGTCTGATATTTTTGTAGTTTCATCTGTGTCTTATTTGTCAATGCAGTTGATAACATGGTTGTCTACGAAAAAGAAAGGATGGACAATTGTGTGAAAAACATTAAATTCATGCAAGGGTTAGGACTGCTTGTAGACAATGCTCCTTTCTCAGACTTTGTACTAAATGAGCATAACAGTGATGGTCATCCAACTGATGGTAACCTGGAACCTGAGAAGGATGACTCCTTGCAGGAGTTCGCCACTACACTTTGCAATTTATCTGCAGATAAGGTACTACTTATTCCATACTGCCATGTCTAAATTTGTGCTTTGCTTGTTGATTGCATTCTAATATTTTACCTCCCTTTCTGAATACTTGACTGGTTATTTTTGGAACAAGACTGCAAATGAGGTTACCAAGAGAGGTGGTCGTAAGGCGCAGCCCCACAATCAAGCTGGTAGACTCACAAAGTCAAATACAAAGAAGGCTAGGTGGACTGAAATTTGCAACCGGACTACAGAGGAAGGTTAACCCTGACTTTCATGAATAAAATTGCACTCAAGTTGTACAAACAACATTCCATTTGTATTGCTAACTACATCATGCATTGTAGCTGAAACTGATGTGGCCGAGCAAAATGCCTGCCAGACTGAAGTAGAGGACAACACACTGACTGTGCTGAACCTCGGATCTGCTGAGAATGGCAGAGAGGACAACACACCGATTGTGCTAAACCAGGATGTATCCACTGAAAATGGCACAAATCTTGAAGGTGTGTCTTTATGATGTTACACAATGTAAACCCTCTCATACCCAACATAAGATACTAGTGTACTAAATGATATAATTTGTTGTTGTAGATCTATTTGATGAGGGGGGTTACATTAGGGGACCTAATATTGGGGAAAACTGGATAAGCTTACTCGCTCGAGGAAAGGCAAACTTCCTTTAGTTATTGAACCAGGGAAGATAAGGCCCAACTCAATGATGATTGCTGCCAAATTTGCAAATGAATGCAACATTGCAGTTAGGACTTCTATACCCATATTTCCACACTGGAAGGAATACAAGCAAAAAAGTTCAATACGAATCATCATAGCTTTCATAGACAGAGTTTGTGTAAGTAGTTCCTTTTTACACTATTTATTGTCAACTAATGCCAATTTCCGTCTGCTGGAACACATACATGAGTCCTAAGGTTGGCACCTAAAACCTGAAATTTAGTGGAACCAGAAGACATTCTTCTTCTTGCATGACATTCTTATATGTGTAACAATAATAAAGCATAAAGTATTTTTTGGTAATTACTCATGCTGCTCCTAGGATATTATATTATTATAAGAGTACTTCATTAATACGCTTGTCAAAATAATGCAGTACAAATGTAAAGAAAGAGGTGCGTAGAAAACAGGTGCATTCAGTCTACATGTTCTCTGGTGTTTATATACAAAAGCAAAGAGGAATGGTAAAACTAAGATTTAGTTGGCCACTTAAACAATTAAATATTTACATCTGAATATACGCATTTAGGCATGTATACTGACGAGAGACTTGTGCTTCTAATTATGTTCTATTCTATAGTTTATCTTAACCTGTAGAATAAATAAATCTTTCTCATAAGCTATTAGAGTGTACGTACAGTGGCTGGAGTGCAAATTGGATCGGCGAGAGCTCGGCGGGTGCCTGTGTGGAGAGGAGGCTGGACAGCTGTACGTATATGATGGGGAGAGAAGGGAGCAGGGAAGGGATCGGATGTTGTATGTGTAGTTGTTGTTCCTGTGGGTACTAGTGAGTTACCCGCGCGTTGCTGCGGGCAAGTAGTTGTAGTAATGATTTAATAATAAAAAACATCTCAGGAGAATTTATTGAAATGTGTTTGTGAACCGGCGTTGACAGAGTGCTGCCTAAACCTGAGTGGCATACTTTGAAGAAGCACTGATGTCCAAATTAGAGTAATACAGAGTTAAATGTACAGAGTATGGACTCATATATGTTCAATTAAATGTAGAAAGACAATATATTAGCACATGGTCCTATGAGCTATATGAAGAGCAACATTTGAAGCAGAGTGTTTTTTTTGCGACATATCCATATTCAGTAGCAGTTAAATGCTGAAAATAAAACAGGAAGTTCATTTAAATAGGTCCTTGTACTAAGAACGCCAGGTAGCCATGATATTGTAGGGACATCTGTTTTCTTTTTTTGATTGGTCAGTCTCTATCCATCATCAGGATTTAGGAAGAGTACATGTACGCTCATATGCTGACAGCTTGAGGCTCGCCATCGAGTATAGAAGCAGGGAGGTTGGGAGCGGGCTGACGCAGGGATTGTGCGTCTGCTGCTGCGGTGGGGTCCCTTTGGTTGAGCGCTCTTTTTTTCGTTGTGCCGTGTGAGGATGTGGAGGGAGTTGTTTCTAGAGGCTGGACAGTTGTGCGGACACGATGGGGAGAGGAGGCTGGACAGTTGTACGTATATGATGGGGAGAGAAGGGAGCAGGGAAGGGATTGTATGTGTAGTTGTTGTTCCTGGTACAGTGGGCATGTGTCACGTTTCTGTACATATACAGTAATATGTGAGAGGGGTGGTGGTATACAAGAATAAGGGTATGTGGTAGATTACCAGTAATATATTGTGCTTTACATTCTCTTTTCAATATCAAGTACTGATAATGTTATTAATTGCAGAGCAAGTTTGAAACGGATAAAACTTCACCCCATGTGAAAAAAGCATGTTTTGCTATGCTGAAGAGAGCTGTTCGCCAGCAGCGCTATAAGCTAAAAAGAAGTTTTTTGATGCTTTTCCACTACATCAGGTGCCCAAGAAATCTCCTGTGCCATCATCAATGAGTGATGACCAATGGGATAAACTTGTTGAATTCTGGAAAAATGAGAATAGAATGGTACGTCTGGCATTGAGTAAAATCTGTTATTGATCTCTTTTGTGCATGACAGTACTACTTTGTTGATGTAGTTAACTTCTGAGAAAAACAAAGAGAACAGAAGCAAAGTACAGTTCCACCAGACAACTGGTTCTCGCAGCTATGAAATGCAACTTATAAATTTGGTGAGTACAAATAACTTGCACTTTGCTTAGTCATAATGCTTGATTGGTTTGTGTTACAAATTGTCCTTGTTTTCAATTCATTGTTAGGCAAACAAGTATCAAAACGAACCACGAAATGCACTGGATAAATTTAAAGACTTGCACTATAGCAAAAAGAAAGGCTTCGCTCCTGCAGTTCAAACTGCTATTGTATAAAGTCAAAATTAGTACACAATCAAATGATACATTAGGTCCATATATATCATGTTCATTTATCTATGTATCTCATCCATTGCTAGATTAAAATTGAGGGTGATCTAACTGCTCTTGTACCTGATGGTGAGAAACCAAAGGATGTGGCTGATGTTGTTGCTGAGGTTCTTGGCCAGAAGACTAAGAAGAAGAATAGCTTTCTTGTAAATGCGGGCATACAAAGCTCATTTGCTATTGAGGACAATGCTGAAAGTGAGCGTGATTTAGATGCTGAATTGGTGATGGAGAAGCAAACATCAAATGATCTCAGGGAACTTGTGAAAACTCAACAACTGCAGATGGATGACATGATGAAGAAGTTCCAGGAAGCTGAAACAGCAAGGGCTAGGCAAGATGAGGAGAATAAGAAGAAGCAAGCTGAGACAGATATACTAATTAGGCATCTAATGTCCACGATTAATACAAATCCACCACCCAACTAAGATTGTTGGGGATACCAGCCGCAACATATTTTGGTAAGTGGTCTTTTGTCATGTTTGGGTACCAGCATGCAACTATATTATAATATTTCACTTACTGATGCATGTTCAATAATAAAGCCAAAATAATTGGTCATTGGTCATTATTAGGTAAGTTGTAAGAGTCAATCTATATAGTAGTCTTCTGACCATTTAAACAAGATATGGACAGCTAGTGCATATGGATATTTTAGTTGCTCTATCTAGGCCTAGCCATACTTAACCATGAATCACACAATACATCTCTGATAAGTTATAAAAAAATCAGCAGTATTTTTTATAAGCCTTCTGCAGCTTCGCCCTAAATCAATGAATGTACATGGCATGAAAAAGTGGTGAACACCTGCAAAGCATGCATGTGTTCAGTACATCAGGTGAGCCTTGCTTTAATCATATGGACAATAGAAAAAACAAAGTGAGCGCTGAGTAGCTTGATTATAGCGAGGTTGCTGTTTTTTTTAAGGAATGGTGGCTGAAGTGGTCTTTTGGCATGTTTGGGGTAAGCTGGCTGCTGCACACATCCTGGTGGATGTCTTTTGATGATCCAAGTATTTTGTCAAGTGTTTCGTTGTTGATTGACTTCCAAGGTTCCTCTAGTGGTGAACTAATGCAATGTTATGTGAAATGCTTCATTGCATGTATTGTGAACTTCTAGTGCAACTATGGTATGTGATGCGTGCTGATGCCCTATGTGCTGTGACAGCTATGTGTGTGCAACAACTATGCTGTTTGTTTGAACTGATGCAAACATGTGTGTAATAGATGTGGCAAATTGTTGTGTAATGGATTCGTGGCGATCTGATGATTTGAATATGGTAAATTCATATTTCAATATCAATGATGTTCATTTTAAATTTAAATGTCAATTCAAATTTAAATTTGAATTTAAACATTTGTCAAATTAAATTTAAATATATTGATTCGAATTTAAATTTAAATTTTTTGGCGAAATTTTAAATTTAAATAATGTGCCAAATCTTTGTTGCACTTGGGCTAGCCCATTAGTGTGGGCCTGATTGGGAAAAAAATTACAGAGAACATGGCCTGAACTGGTGGGCTGAAGAAGTAATGGGCCTCCTCTAAAATGGGCTGAAATAGGTCTAGTGATGACGTGGCAAGGCAGCTGTGATGTCATCAAATGACGTGGCAATTGCTGATGTGGCGTTGAGCTCCATGACGGTTTAGTTCATCACTGTAGACTTTGGCTATTGTTGCTGACCATATATTCCATGACGATATAAAATGGCAATGTATGACGGTTGCGATCAGGTCCAGCAAATGTATGACGTGAGATACGTGACGGTTTTCTCGATGATCATAGCAAGTTGTACATGACGTATTTTTTGTTATATGTGACGAAATGAACCGTCATCTAAAGCAACAGTCCTTGTAGTGGACATGACGCTCTAATAAATGTGCATGACATCCTGATGAAACACCACTGAGTGAGACTGGCCTTATCTGATCAAGTTCATGACGCATATTGAGATGCCTAATAATTTACAAGGTGCAGCATTAATTTTCAACTACTCATTAGTTAGCTAGCATACTACTACTGCACAATTGGTTTGGCGGTGTCTTATGAACCTGCATTCGACGGCGAGAGTAGTACGTGTCGTGTGTGAACAGCAGGCCGGCCGGTGTGGGTGACGAAGAGGAGAGAGAAGAAGTGATATGCTACCTACCTAACTAATGAGTACGTGTGCCGCCGGTGGTGGGGACGTGGACGCATGCATAGGAGCTAGGGCCGGCGCGCAAGACTCGCCGCGCGCGTGCTCAGAAGTCGGAACCAGGCCGCGCCTCTCAAATTTGTGGGGTTTGTGGTGTGGACCGGCCGTACGCACGGCTGCTGCGTGACGTGCACGTGCGTCCCCACGGCGCGCGGCCACCTACACCCACCACACCACGACGAACGTGTACACACCCGTGGACCCTCAGAATTCCATTCGCTGGGTACTTGACGAGGCGCACGTATGCTATATGCAGCGGAAATGTGGCGCCCCCCAGTGCGATCGATGGGTCGTGGCCCAGATTTTGCTGGGTGGGCTCGGCTTTTAATGCGCACGGGGAATGAAACGACTGAACTGCACGGGGAATGCGCACGGGTCTACTTTTCCTCCACCAACGTTCACTTCATTTTTTTTCTTTTTTAACTTTTCAAACTATTTATTTTACCTCTCTTAAGCGGTTTTAAAGACAACTTTGCTATAGTGAATGGTGATTTTGCTACGATGGTTTTGTCTTTTCCTTTTTTAAAAAAAATATTTTGCCTGAATCTTTAAAAAATCATAGTAAATCACTAAAAGATCATAAAATGAAAAATCTAATTTTGTTGGACTTCACATAAGTGGATCTACACAATGAACATATAATTTGGTATGCTTTAGTAGAAAGTTTTTGCTATGAAGATTTTGTCTTTTTTTTCTTTTTTTATTTATTTGGCTGAATTTTTTTAAAAAACATATTAAATCACATATATATATATATATATATATACGATAAACATATAATACTGTATGTTTTAGTCCAACAAAATAATTATAGAAGTTGCAACTATAAATTATTTTAATTAGTTATATAAAAGCATAGATCTAAAACTACAACAAAAAATTTGTATTCGCTGTGTAGAAATACTCATGCGGAGTCTAACAAAAATAGATTTTCCATTTTAGGTTTTTTGTAGTTTACCATGAATTTTCAAAGATTTAGCCGAAATAAATAAAAAAGAAAAGATAAAACCTTCATAGCAAAAACTTTGTACTAAAGCATACCATATTATATGTTCACTATGTAGACATACTCATGTGGAGTCCAAAAAATTAGATTCTAGATTATTTGTTTGTATTTGACAAATATTATTCAATCATAGACTAACTAGGTTCAAAAGATTCATCTTGTAAATTACAGGTGAACTGTGTATATAGTTTTTATTTTCATCTATATTTAATGCTCCGTGCATACATTTAAAGATTCGATATGATAGAGAATCTGAAAAATTTATAAATTTTTTTAGAAATTAAACAAGGCCTGATTATGGTCGGTTAAATTAAGTAGCGTGATGGATAAGGTGAGATGAGGCGCCACGGCAGTTGCCCCACGTTTGCATGTTTGACGGTGCCTTGGATATTATTTTTCAACTGCGCGTTTTATTTTTTTTCCACCAGGAGTAAAACGATCGTTTTACTTCTCACTTGATACCGTTAAGTGGCTACAATGGACCGAAGGTCATACAAGCAAGGGATTTTTTTTGGGCCTCGTAGGTAAGTTCAACGAGAAAAGGAGCATATAAGAAAGGCCTGTTTTTTTGAGACTATACAGGTAATTAATTTTTGGATCAAAAATCGATTATATAATCTGATTTATTATTTTATTATAATCGGAGGGTATCCAAACAAGGCGTGGGGGTGCTTCACTTGCTGGTTGCTAGTTGATAAATACTCTATCTATCCTAAAAAAAAAGTAATATTTTAGGTTTATCCTAAGTCAAACTATTTTAGATTAACCCATATTTTATGAAAGAACATCAATACATATAACACCAAATAGATAGAATATAAATATATATTTCATAACAAATTACTTATTTTGATATTATAAATATTAATATTTTTGTATAAATTCGATTAAACTTAAAATAGTTTGATTTAAGATAAATTTAAAACCTCACTTGTTTTTTTTTTAATAGAGGGAGGGCGTCTTAAATACGGGCAGGTATGATACGACGTAGTCTAGTGTGGAGTCGGGCCGGTGAATGATCGCGGCCCATCATGACTCCTTCGTGGAGCATTTCCAATGGGTCGTGCAAAGCCTGAGCGGCGAATCGTCGGCCGGGCTCCGGGAAGGCCGGAAAGAGAGGAAGCAAGTGCTTGGGACGTGAAAGGAGGGCAGCATTCACCGGTCACCGCTGGCCCACGTCACGGCATGTTTTATGGTGTACCGACCTTTTTTTTTTTTTATCCTATCGTGTACCGACCTAGTACGAGCTTGCACGATAGCACGACCATACTGCGGTAGCCTCTGCCTCAAAAACAAATACTGCCTCTGTCTAAAAGAAATCAAACAATTTTAAGTTTTGATCACTTTTATATTTTAACTTTGACCACTTTCAAGTTTCAAAAAAAACTCCAATCACTTCGATACTAGTATGTCAAAGTATGTAATCTCTGCAGACTATCAAACTAGTATGTCAATTGTGCACACGGTTAACAATGTTCTAGACCCTCACATCATATGATTAGATGGTTTATATTTATACAGGTTAATGATGACCTACACGATTTACTTTATTTTATTTAGGAGGTATTTAAAACTGCTTCTGGAGTATCAAGAGTGTCTTCTCCAGTCAACCTACCTATGTTGAATTGGATCTTGGATGTTTCGCGACGAGTTCACTATGAGATGATTATATTTTACTTGTCTTACAGACTTTGAATATTTTATTTAAAGCATAGTTTCTGTTATTCATTGATGATGATGTTAATATTTGTGTAAATAATCCTAACACATTACACATATATAAATAATTTATCGATAATACTTTTTCCCGAGCGCGCACGCTCCGGAGCTGCGGCGCGCACACCCACACCCCACAATTGATTCGTGCTCGTGCTCGTCCTGGCCGTTTGATTTGTGCAAATACTCTCTTCTCCCTTGTCCACGTGTTCGCACATGTTCTCTTCTTCCCTAACTCCAGCAACGGCTAGGGTTCTGATGGCCTATGCCACCTCCTTTTAGTTGGATTTAATTGGATTTGTCTAATTTTTATTTAGTAATTAAATCAATTAAAATTTCGAGATCAAAGATAGTGCTATATGTATTAAGTTGGATCCTTTATATAGTGTAACTTATGAGTTGATGAAAGTTAAGTGCATGATGACCATTATGTGATGGTGAATTATAATTTAGTGGTTTATGGTATCATAGTGATTTTCGTTACTAGTAACAGACAATTAAATTATCGGTTTTATAAGTTACTGGTAACAGACAATGACATGGTGACCGCTAATTTTTCATGCACCTAGCCTTTTGTCTTCCTATGTTGTTGTATAAAAGGTGAACTCCTTCTCTTGTTTTGGGAGGAGCTGAGAACACAGACAAAAACATCATCACATTATTGTTGCACTGCTATCTACCATCTCCATCCCGATTCCTGCGCGCATAGAATTGGGAGAGTAGGCCTCCGAAACGCCTGTCGTCTTCGAGTTCATCTGCACGGGTGAAGGGCAGCACTCATATTTTTGGGGAGTGTCGTTGGCGACTACTCACGTCATCCTCTTCTTTCTGGTGGTTGCGCACGTCATCGGGTTGATCGACACTGCTACATACCTATACGTATCGAGCGGGACTATTACACCAACAGACGCTATGTCAACTAGCGCAACCGGCTCTGGTGCCGCTAGGTATAATCCTAAATTCTTCTTTCCAATGAGGTCTTGCGTTAGATTCTTGCTGGTTAGCCTTGTTTACATGACATTCATGTTTAGAACACACAAACACATTTTCGATAAACCAACATAATTGTCATGTTAATTTTCTAGATTAAATTACTGCTAAATTTGCCTAAATTTCTAACAATCCAAAACATGATAGGCAATTTTCATCAGTTGGCCGTGCGAGTATGTTGAAACCAAATATTTTTGAGGGCACTCACTATAAGAGGTGGCGGGCAAAGTGCATATTATGGTTGACTACTATGCGCTGCTATTTTGTTGTTGAACCTAGATAAGTTGGACCGCATACTCAAGAGGAGAGGCGTGCTTGGGAACATGCTGATACTATGTTTAAGACAACAATTTTGAGCGTGCCAGGAGACTCCATGGTAGATGTATATGTGCCGCTACAGACTGGTAAAACCATGTAAAAAGCACTTGAGACCAAGTATGGGGTTTCTGATGCCGATACTGAGTTGTATATTATGAAGCAGTTTTATGACTACCAGATGGTTGATGACCATAACAAGCTCATAAGATAAAAACAGCAAAAACACTGGCTCTAAGGGCCCCGACGGTCACACTGCTTCCTGCCTCTCTTCTAGAGCCGGGCCTGATTGTACTAGTGTGTGACATGATCTCATCTCTAATACAATAATCATCTCCCTTTGAAAAACAGATACTCCGAATACGTGCCTTGTTGAAAAAGGCGGTTCCCGTTACGATTAACACCTGTCTGCCCTCGTGTTCATCGATCAGTCGATGCAGCCTGGAATTCTGCATGATGCAGAGACCATCGTACACACATATACGTACGGGGAGTCTGCATCCACCACACCGGCGATGTCACACTTGTGACGATTTGTGCAACTGTAGGCTGCTGCGATCCACTAGAACAGGCAACAGCGACATTGACCGGCGGCCAGCCAGCCAGCCGTGGCCGTGACAGCAACGCGCGAGCCTGTTCCTATTTTCCTCACCACAACGTACAGTACGGATAAAAATATTTAAGTAGCAAAGTTGAATTCGACAATCATTTAGTAATTTAGAATCAGAAATATTTTAGCAGCAATTCGTATCTTTCGTGCCTGCCTAGGGCTTTGTTCAGTTCACCCAAAACCAAAAACTTTTTAAGATTTTTCATCATATTAAATCTTACGATACATACATAAAACATTAAATATAGATAAAAATAAAAACTAATTATACAGTTTACCTTTAAATCGTAAGATGAATCTTTTAAACTTAGTTAGTCTATAATTAAAATAAAAGTGCTACAGCATCTAAAATCTAAAAAATTCTGGAACTGAACAAGGCCTAGATTATTATTACATCAGGCTGACACTTACACGGTGTCATAAAAATCTGGTGTGGGTAACTGTAGTTTTCATGAGTGGTTGGTGCTAATTAATTAGTACTACTCCACACGGAGTACTATTTGTCAATCCGATAGCTTAAAAAGGCCTGTTTGATTTCGCCATAGAAGTACATGGTACGGATTTAGTCCGGAATGATGGGGCAAAACCCTATGAAAATTGTGCAGCCTCCATGGAAAAATATAGGGAGGTCACAACAAATCGAATCTCCATAGGTACTGGTAAAATCTAGGTGTGCGAGCTACTCGTGATGATGCAGGTCATGTTGCTGTGTTGCTCTGTTTGAATTAAGCGTGGATTAACCATGATAAGTCATGTTAGTATTGTTATGAATCCTATCTCTATCTTTATCTTTTCTCCTTAAAAAATGCTTTTCCACTAATGTAAAAAATAAGGTATGTATCCTGTCAAACATTTCTTTTTTCAATTCAGCACGAAGTATCAATCATTGTTTGCAACATGATAATTAAGATATTTTAACTACTACTCCCTCTATTCCAAATCATAAGATATTTTTGGTTTTTAATTTTTTTATAATTTTTTCTATTTATCTAGACATAACGATATCTACATACATAACAAAACCTATACTAAGTTAGAAATTTGTTTGTTTTAATATATAAATTTTACTATGATCCTAGATATAACACATAGCTAGATATATATAACAAAACTTATGTGCCTAAAAAACCCATTTCTATTATAAGGATAAAATCGCTAGAAGTTAAACTCAAGAACATCAGCCAGACAACAAAAGTAGTCTCTCCCTTGTTCTAGGCAACAAAGGGAGAACTTACTTTGGCATCGTTGGAATCAAGCGTGAACCATGGTAAGTCATGACAGCATAATAACTCTCTCATGAGGCACATGAGAAATATATATATATTCAGAAATTATATAAACCACACATATTTGACCATCAGCCAGTAGGCTCTAATCATCATTGATATAATAGTCACTCAATCTATTATGTTTTTCTTTAAAAGATATCCACATCTACCGGTATGAAAAAAAATAAGTGTCTAAATCTGCATCTCAACTATACCAGCTATCCCCTTATGAAACCTAATTTGAATTAACACATTAATTTACATTAAAATTACCCATCATGTCATTGTGATAGATAATCTAAGCAACCTCTAATATTTGCATCTATTTTACAACTTCTGTCATCTTAAAAATAAAATAAAACTATCTTTCTAAATATACTTCTAAAATGCCAAAATCTTCTATTGTGAAAATAGTTTATGTAACCACATATATATGTATACTCCCTCCGTATAGGATTTAGAAGTCATTTTGGACAAGGTTTGGGTCAAACATTCGGAATATAAATCATCAATAACTTTTAATATGTTGAGTTTATAAATATAAAAATTATATGAATAGATTTGTCTTGAAAAATACTTTTATAAAAGTATACATATATCATTTTTTCCTAAATTTTTTTTATAGAAATAAGTGGTCAAAGTTGTGTTTTGGAGACCGTGTCGTGGTCCTAAACAACTTCTAAATCCTATACGAAGGGAGTATATACTCCATCTATTTCAAATTATAAACCGTTTTGGCTTCTTAACTGTGCAGTACTTTTGCTATGAGCTCAGATATACATTACATCTAAATACCAATGTATCTTAAAAAACTAAAACGACTTATAATTTGGAACAGAGTAAGTAATAAGTTACCAATTTTATTACTATTGCTATATAAAATTCTTACTTAAAGTAAAAGTAAATACATGTTCTTCTTTAGTGTTGGGTGAAACTTTTATGCCAAGCAAACAATCACACAAACATCAATAGTTGAACACAAGTGAAAATTGTATTCATTCTCTGGGTCTAGTGTACATGTCGGTGGGGGTATTTATAGGGCCCTAGCCTTCGTATTTTACACAAAATAACCATTTACCCCTGACTCAAACAATCACAACCCTTCTCAACTACAAGGGCGAAGTGGTCTAAATATATCTAAGTCTTCATTCTTCAATTTTGTCCACCAATCTTCTAGTAGGCTTTGTATTTTAGACTTAGTCGATTTTTGCTCCATCTTCTTTCTAGCTTCAATTGTCAAGCGAAGCCAAATTTTTGTCTTCGCTTAGCTTTGCTTAATCTTTCATTCTTCTTTGGTGAAGGCAAAGTTTTCTGCAGCAAAGTTGATTTTTCTCGACAAAGTCAAAGTTACATCCTTGCCCTATTTTTCTCCCTGCAGACAAACTTTGTTACAAAAATTATAATTCTAAGTTCAAAGTTTTAACTCTAAAGTTAGGGGCTGTTTTTCATGGCGAAGTTAAATTCCCAACACTTAGTAACAAATATACATTTAATGTTTAAGTAATGAAGAAAAACAACACGTAAACCCTATTCTTATTCAAAGACTGGTACAGCTGGAATATTCACTCCTACAGAAGTCAAACATAGCGTAGGAGGTGTTGGCTCTTAGGGTATGTACAACTCACAGACGGGATGTTATCTTTAAGTGTCTCGAATCACATACAGGTAGGTATAAAGACATGTCATACAAACTAGAGACAAGAGTTCATCTCTAAGCTGTTTAATCCTTTGCATGTAACTAGGATCAACTACAAATAAATTTTTGTAGCGGCTATTTGATACAAAATATATCAATGATAAATAAGAGAAGTATAATTATAATGTTTTTTAAAACCATCAATATAAAAATTATATTATATATAATTATAACGTCTTTTGTCTATTTTCCTTTATTTCCATAGCGTTGCCATATATGTTAGATTAGATCCTTCTTGAGTTGTGTGTTCGTTGAGTTTTGATAGCCGAATTTCTAGGAAATACCTCTTCAAGATACTGTTGATGCTTCTCCATCGATGTCGGCCTTGAATTCCTCTTCTAGCATATCTTCGAAGATTCTTCTGCTAGCATATCTTCCACGTGAACACCTCTGTACGATCAATGAGAGCATTGAACTTCTTCAAAACTACAACAGTATATTATTTCTTAAAGCACACCAAAACAGATAGCCATGTACGCCTCCAGTATGATTTGAACTAAGAAATGTGAAGGGCACAAACAAAACTCTACTGTACAGCTAAGAATTCAGACTGCACTTTTTTTTTCAGTCTACGGTACTTAGAGCCTGCAGTGCTAAAGCTGATGAAACAGGCATACTGAAAAAGCACATTGGTGTCATTGCCTCCTCGTGGATAACCTACTGTCGTCAAATTGAACATTTATATCCCATGAGGCAAGATAACGAATAAGTTGTCAGATCCGTGCAGCATCGATCATTGCCAAATACAAACCTATCTATATCTCCAGTTTGTATTTTCATATTATTCGTTGATAAGTTTGCCGAGACTTATCAAGAACAAGCAAACAAGCAACTTTGGAGTAATTCTAGTAGCTTGGTGACCTTGTTCGCTTGAGCTTATCAGCCGAATCTGCCAACAGTATTTTTCTCTCACAACAAATTAGTCAACAGAACTTTCTGCCACAGCTTGCCAAACGAACATGCAGGCTGCGGCAGCGCTCCCCACTGTGCTACTTCCTCCTCGTACTTGCGGCAGCACTCCCCACCGCTACCTCCTCTTCGTACCTGTGGTGGTGAAACGATGTGAGGTAGAGCTCGTCCATGGCTTCGCACCCCGGCGGCCTGACACCAGCCGCGCTTGGCCCCAGAGGAGGCCCCATGAGCGTGCGCTAAAACCAGAAACCCCCCCCCCCCCCCCCACGTGCAAGGGATCCTTGTGTCGTCGAGGGTTGTTGTACATCGCCGTTTGACCTGAGAGCATGAGCCTTCCCCGTCGTCTCATGAGGCGACTTCGATGGTATTGTTTTTGTAAAAAAAAAAGCGACACAGAGACGGGTGAAAAAGACGCGTTGTACGTGCCCTTATAACCACTAGGCAATTGGCCCTTTCGTGACCTATCCACATCAATAACATGATTCTATCATTAAGTATCTCTTTGATTTATTCTATTGGATCTTATCTCCTTTTGTATTCTTATTTATCGTATCGAAATAAGTAACTTCTATTTTTCATTAGTTGGGTTCGAATACGACATACCATATATGTAGGTTGCTTATGTAGTACTCCGTACGTATGATGCGATAATAACAGATACGGAGTACGGAGTAGAAGCAAACAATCGCCGCCATTTTCCGGTGGTAGCACGCAACAAACTCATCACCGTTTTATACCTTATTTGCTCAATCACTGACTGACTCCCACAGATCGGCACGTCACTGGCAGCGACGGTACACGCGAAGGAAATCCTGAAAAAGGAAGGAGCGATCCTCCTCCCCGGCCCCGGCCCCGGCCATGCATCCACGCCCCCCGTCCGCACGCAATTTCTTTCTCATTTTTAGCCCCCCGCCCGAGTTCCGGAAGCCGGAACCGCATCGGATGCGATGCAAATGCAGGTCCGGCAACAGCCGGACACATACCTAAGACCTAACAAAATCCCAAACCGATACCGCTGACGCGCGCGGCGGCGCCCCACCACGGCATCATTCATCGGGAGGGAGGGGAGGCGTCGCTTTCGCCATCGCCAGCCACCGCCCGCGCGTACGGCACCGGGCCTCCGGCAGCACCAGACGCCGCCTGGGCTCCCTGGTGGCCTCCATGGACCCTGGCGTCGTCTCGTCTAGGCGTACTTTTCTTCAAGGTCCCGTCGCCGTCTCGCCCTCCGTCGCTCCACGCACGCACGCCGGTGCACATGTTTTTTTTTCCCTCTCTCCTTCTTCCTGATTTTCTCATGCCGGCAGCCGGCCGCTGGGTCGACGACGGGTTCTCACCTCACCAGCTGGTTCTGTCCTTTGGAGAGCGACGTCCGGGCCGTTCCGATCAGATCAGATATTCAGACATCAGACCACACCACAGCTGTCGACGCATTCCCGGCTCCGGCTCGGTTCTTCCTTCTACCTCCTTGGACTTTTGACGCAGCAGCAGCAGCATGGTCGAAAACTGCTTGTGAATTACCGCGACGACTTTCGCTTTCTGATAACGGTGTCGTCTCGTCGCCTTTCCAATTGGAAAAAGGGAAACCAAGTTTCAGAATGATGAAATGAAACGAGGCCGGCGAAGTGGAACTGTGTGGGAGAAGCAGCGTATCTTTGGTAGTGATAGTCACAGCCGGCGATCACAGGTCTAAAAGGAGCAACCGCATATCAATTTCGCCTCTGATACGGTCGTAGGAGTACCTGACTGAATACAGGCTCCTCCTACCTGCTGATACCTCGCCCACTCACTACTACTCCCCGTCCCCCCACAACCCAAGTTTTAAACTTTTCCCAAGAACATCCTTGTCTCCACCTGCTGACTCCCGCAACTGCAGCTATAAGTACCCGCGCAGGTCCTCGCGGTTGTAAAAGATTAGGAGGAACAGGGTTGCAGTAGAAGCCAGATTTCGCCTTTTCCATTCCCCTGTTCTTGCTTGTCCTTCTCCTTGTCCTCTCCTCCTGGACCGCCGCTAGCTTCTTGGGCTTTGGATTTCGATTTCGATTTCGATTTCGATTTCTTCCTGCTCATCAGTGGCAAGCAACTGCCAAGTGAAAAGCTGCGAGGATTGAAGCGAGCACGACAAGATCTGTTGGTGGTTGTTGCAGGAAGCTTTGCTATAGGATAGGAAGGAACGGAAGTCCTGCTTGTCCTTCTCACAAGTCAAGTCCAAGCCGAGAGAAATCTTCGCCCAAATTCTCGCTTCTCCGCTCTCAATTAGGCAACGCTGCGTGCATGGGCGCAGGAAAGGCGGCGCCTTGAGCTGCTGCGTGAGGGGGCGCGAATGGATGCAGAGAGCGGCCGCGGCGCCGCGAGTGCGCGCAAGAAGGTGAGTGACCCCGGCCGGTTGGTCGCCTTTCTCTCGGTCGGATTCCCCGTCTGAAAGATTCGATTTCTTTTTGTTTTTTGTTTTTTTTGTTTGGTGGTTCGAGAGGCATGGTGATGGATGGAAGCTTTTTTTTTTTCTTGGTGGGGTGGGGTTGCAGTCGTGGCGGTCGGAGCTGGTGCTGGCGTACCAGAGCCTCGGCGTGGTGTACGGCGAGGTGGCGACGTCGCCGCTCTACGTGTACAAGAGCGCCTTCGCCGGCGGCGACATCGACCACTCCGAGGGCAACGAGGAGATCTATGGGGTGCTCTCGCTCGTGTTCTGGACGCTCACCCTCATCACGCTCCTCAAGTACGTGCTCGTCGTCCTGCGCGCCGACGACGACGGCGAGGGCGGTACCTTCGCGCTCTACTCCCTCATCTGCCGCCGGGTCCGTGCGGGGCTCCTCCCTGGCGTCGTCGGCGACAGTAGCGCTGCCGACGACGAGCTCAAGGAGCAGCGCGACGGCGGCGCGCTGCCGCCGCTGGCGTCGAGCGTGCGCGCGGCGCTGCAGCAGCGCAGGGAGCTGCAGTGGCTGCTGCTCATGTTCGCTCTGCTCGGGACGTCCATGGTCATCGGCGACGGCGTCCTCACCCCTGCTGTGTCCGGTCCGTCGCTCCTCCCCTCCTTGCCTCAACCGTCGTTAATAATGCCCATTGGTCGTTGGTGACAAGAATCTGACCTGTGTGTGTGCGCGCTTCTGTTTCTCTTTTTTTCAGTATTCTCAGCGGTTTCAGGGCTCAAGCTGTCAATGGTCAATGAACAGCACCAATGTAGGTCGATTTGTTTCTTGCTCACGTTTCGTTCACTGTTGCTTGATGATGATGTGGTACCTGCTGTGCTGGTTATGGTCCGATTGCTGCATGGATTGTGACAATTCTGTTGTGTCTCGCTGAAAAGTGGATGATTCTGCTGTGTCATGTTGATTTGCAGATGTTCTGCTTCCAGTAACATGTGTGATCCTGGTAGGCTTGTTCGCCTTGCAACACTTCGGCACACACAGGGTTGGATTTCTCTTCGCGCCTATTGTCTGCCTGTGGCTTGCCTGCATCAGTGCCATAGGGGTATACAACATCTTCATTTGGAATCCCCATATCTATAAAGCCCTATCACCATACTACATGCACAGTTTTATCCAGAAGACACAAGTTGGAGGCTGGATGTCACTGGGTGGGATCCTTTTATGTGTAACTGGTAAGCAAACAAGATACTCCTTGGCAATTGCATGCCACACTTCGACTCCGCCACTTCACACAAATGATGACGATGCATTGACCCTTCAAAACTGTTGAAACTCCTAGGTTCTGAAGCTATGTATGCGGACCTTGGACATTTTTCGCAGTCTTCAATCAAGGTATGCAATGGAATGAATTCTTGTGCAAAAAATAATCATGTACAATATCAACAATATAAAGGCACCACATAGTTACTGACTCTCTCTGTACGCAAATCACGGGAAGTAAATCCGTAGGAATTGTGTTAGAAAACGGATGAATTGAAAAAAGTGGATATTGGATTGTATCTGAGACTGTGACTAGAAAACTACTGAAACCATATGGCCTATCCAGAAGCAAGCAGAGAGTCTAGAGCTTCCGAGCCTGTCTCTGAAGGGCAGAATGTAGAACATTCCATTGTAATTCTGAGTTACAGCCACATAAAAGTGGCTTACAAACATAGACTGCAGTATAGCAGATTATAGAGCAAAGGATGGCATGTGGATAAGAAATGAAATCAGAAACATTGCATTTTGTTACATCAATTGAAGTTGGACATTAATTTCTTGTAAGTGGTTAACAGATACAGAGTGGTAAACATATCTGGAATACTCAAAATCTAGATGGGAAGGTTGTATCTGGAACTTGGTTTAAGTACACATGTTTTAGTTTATTTGTAATAACTAATGAAACTATTATCCGTTCATCTTCTCATTAAGAAAGAATTGCTTAAATACATTTATATGAAAACTGGCACTAAGGATGGAGAGTGGGAGGTACAAATCGTACATGATGGCTACAATTTATTTCCTATTTTAGAAAAGGAACAGTAATCTAACCGATGGACAGATTAGATGGAATGCCCATGAAGTTTATTCGACTCATTACTCTGTTGCACACTTGCACTAAAAAGAAATGTGATTACTTGTTTGCACTGAAAGTTTGATTCAACCATGTTTGATCTGATTGTTCTTTGTTATCATCATTGGGCTAAGATTTTCTACCACTTGCATTACTCCCTCTGTCCTAGTATATAAGGTGTAACCACCTCGGGTTCAAAGACCAATGAACATATTTAATTCTCCCTCTCAACACTAGTACTACTACATCGATGTACACGCATCCAAAGAGAGCACGCCTTATATTACGGGGCTTGGATAAAAAGTGGTTACGCCTTATATATTAGGACAGAGGGAGTATCTTCAAATTTAGAGTGCTCCAGAAATCACATCATAATATATTATTCGTTCCAATGGAAGCTTCTGTAAGTCTAAAATTCTGTACCACTCCTTTCTGCTTCCAACAGATCGCTTTCACAATGGTGGTTTATCCATCACTCGTACTTGCCTATATGGGACAAGCTGCTTACATTTCACAGCATCACAATTTTGAGAGGAACCACCATATTGGATTTTACATATCAGTACCTGGTACTCTCTCTTTGCCTTTTTATGCTCGTAGACAAATATTCAGTAACTAAAAGTCTTTGGTGCTTACTGATGCGATGGTCTCTTTATAGAGAAAATCAGATGGCCTGTTCTGGGGATTGCAATCCTTGCAGCTGTAGTTGGCAGCCAAGCAGTAATCACTGGCACATTCTCAGTTATCAAACAGTGTTGCTCCTTAAATTGCTTTCCAAGGGTGAAGATTGTGCATACATCCTCCACAGTACATGGCCAAATATACATACCAGAGATCAATTGGATCTTAATGATACTGTGCTTGGCTGTTACTATAGGCTTCAGAAACACGAAACAGATGGCAAATGCACAAGGTAAGAGTACACAAGTTCTCTAGCAATTTTTTTTTTGCTTACTCAAAATAACAAAGTCATGAGTTATGAACATTTTCAGTTAGTTATGTAACTTCAACTTCAGATGGATTGAAGGTTAACTCCACTAGTTTAACTGTTTTTTGGTTTCAGGGTTGGCAGTTATAACAGTTATGATTGTCACAACTTGCTTTATGTCACTCGTCATTGTCCTTTGCTGGAACAAGAATGTTGTGTTTGCTCTTGCCTTCCTTCTTTTCTTTGGTGCAATCGAAGCTGTCTACTTCTCAGCTTCCCTCGTGAAGTTCCATGAAGGGGCTTGGGTACCTATAATTCTTTCCTTCACTTTCTTGATTGTGATGTGTGTTTGGCACTATGGCACAACAAAGAAGTACGAGTTTGATGTGGAGAACAAAGTCTCAATAAGCTGGCTTTTGAATTTAGGCCCTTCGTTGGGTATTGTTCGAGTCAGAGGCATAGGTCTCATACACACAGAACTTGTGTCTGGGATTCCTGCCATTTTCTCCCACTTTGTCACCAACCTCCCTGCATTTCATCAGGTATCTTGTCATACCTTTTGTGTTCTTTTGACGGTCATTTGATATAAATGCTAATGTTCTTTTATGCTCAAATCTGAACACACTAGTGAAGGAATTGTTTAACTGATCAGTGCATGAATGTGTTTTTCATCAGGTTCTGGTCTTCCTATGCATTAAATCCGTTTCTGTACCACATGTCCAATCTGAAGAGCGATTTTTGGTCGGACGCATTGGCCTGAAACAATACAGGCTATACAGGGTAGTTGTCCGATACGGGTACCGGGATGTTCAGCAGGACAGCCTGGAATTTGAGAAGGCCTTAGTGAGCAGCATTGCAGAGTTCATACGCTCTGGGGACTCTGACCAAAATGGTTATCCGGATGGTTCAGAGAGTCCCTATGAGAGGTTGTCTATTATCAGCAAAGGCCTGCCATTTCAAGAGGCCTATGGTGAGGTTGAGGGATCACCTGAATCATCTGTTCGGAAGGATACAAACCGAAATTTAGTATCTTCCAAGTCGACAAGGGTGAGGTTTGTGCTCCCAGAAAATGCGCAGATCAACAGCGAAGTGCGCAACGAGCTGCAAGAGCTGACTGAGGCAAGAGAGGCAGGCATGTCCTTCATCATGGGGCGCTCTTATATGAAGGCGAAAAGTGGGTCTAGCCTGATGAAGCGGATTGCCATAAACTTCATCTACGAGTTTTTGACGAGGAATAGCCGAGGTCCTGCCTACGCGGCTAACGTGCCACATGTTTCCACCCTTGAGGTAGGAATGGTTTGCCAAGTCTGATAGATATAATGTCACTGTGGCCATGTCAAGTTGTATACAGGTAAAAATAGTTCATCTTATACTTGTGTATATATAGATCTTAACAAAAGGGTTAGATTGTTGATGAAGCGGGACATTATTGTGGCCTGCGAGTGCAGATGTTGGATAGACGAAGTGTGCATAGTTTTCTGTTTTCTCTGTATATTCTTTTGTGTTAGGCTCTTCCTTGCTCTGCTTTTTCAATCTGCCAATGCCCATGTTGATATGTGCTACAGTTACAGAGTAGAGGGAGACCATTTTTGTGTTCATGAATCGGTTTGTGACCAATTAATTGTATGTACTGTATCAGAATCTGAATAAGTTTATGATGAAATTGTTTCATTCGAGTTCTGAGAGGGGACTGAAAATTGCTACTCGTCACCATGACAGTGTTTTACCAGATAACAGATATGCAGGGTGGGAACTCTGGCAAGCTCAATGAAGTGATCTAGAGATGACACTATGATAGTGATCATAACAGTCACCATAACAGTGATCTAGTCTAGAGATGAATCTATTTTGATATAGTATAACAAGATTAAAAAACACAAGGAAAACAAATCTCATGGTTAAAGTTGTAAATTCTAGTTTGCTTTATAAAAAATGTTTCTATTCTTTTTCAAGAAAAAAAACGACTGACATAAGAAGTTTTGTGTCTACAATTAGTTCATCATTTCCTTCACTTTATGCAGCATAAAATTGTTGCTGGCACTAGCAGGCTTGTATCATATCCTTTCAAAGGTAGATCTTGTAGATGCATTATCTTGTACTATACTCTAGAACTCTCCACCCTCTAATTGCAAATGAATAATACTCTCCCATACTAACCATATACCATCTTTTAGGTCTAAAATTTTCTTTAGACTTGATTCTTTTTTTCCTTGCGTTTGAATTTGACAATCTGTTGTTTGTTGTGCACTGACTGTAACTCTTGAACTTGTATGTTCAGATTTATTGTGAGAAATGTTGAGATCTGTCTTGGGAAGCTGTTTTATGATAATACCATGCCAGCAACATTTAAAATGACGGTCTCTTTTAAATTTTGTCGACAGGAGACTAAAATTTTCAGCGTGCACTCATTTTGTCCCCTTTTTTAGTTCCCCTTAGGGTTCCTATGTGTGGAACACAAAAGTTTGAGAATCCATCCACATGGGATTAGGTTGTTCTCCCACCCAATGCTCTCCTCGCAATCCCTACCACCTCCACAAACTAATATTTTGTTTGGCTAGTTTGGTGGGAATATCCATGCAATATGATTTGTCAATCAAAAGTTTGAGTTCAATTCGAATGCATAGGGCAGCTTTCTATATAAGTAGGGTTTAAAGTTTTGTTTATCTATATTGTAAGCCTGAATTTGGTTTCCATAATCACCAAGAAGGGAAGATTGAAAGTGCACATGGATCTCTAGTGGGTTTTGGTGAGTTAATGACAAACAATTTAGGAACTAATCATGTGTATGAACCTTCGTGAATAGCTTATAGAGCAAATGGATGACTATCGACACTTTCCTCAAAGTGAAAAATGAAGGATGGCATGCATGGGACTCAAAAACGGGTTTATTCATTTTATATTTTGGATTTGAGTTTAGGAAATGTTGTAGATGTGTTTCTAAATGACTTAGGGTGGAGATGGTGCTCAAAAAAATAGAACATATCTTATGAGAGACACAAAAGCACAACACTTCGACTTGGGTAAACATTCTAGATCTTATAGTTCCACTTCTAGCATGTAGACTTGACTAGGACAACAGTTACTATGGGGGAGGGGTATAAACAACTCTCTCCTTCTCCAACAGCTTGAGAGAAGGGAAGTGAAAGTGGTAGAAGAAATCAAATACATTATTCGAGCACATATTTCTTTGCCAAGTCATTGGATTCAAGTTTGTTACTCTTGGGTCTTTTTGCCCTTGTGAAGCTCCCAAGTCATGTGTTGAAAGTCTAGAAATAGTTTGTATTACTATTGATTATTAGTGGATTGTTTGAGGTCAACCTCTGTGGTTGCTTGAGAGGGCGAATGGAGATGAAAGAGACTCTAGGCCTTTGTGGTCACCTCTACAACGAGGATGTAGACACCTTGGTGGTGTGGCGGAACCTTAGGATAAATTGTTGTGTCTTGCATGCTTGTTGTTGTGGTTTCATTTGTTTCAACCCCCCCCCCCCTCTCTCTCTCTTGTGTTGAACTTTAGTATTTCCACCCGATCTATCACTTAGCAACATTTCAAGTCAAGGGAGAGGTACAAAATAAGTTTACCAACCTCAAGGAAGCGTGGTAATTCGTTAATCTATTTTTCATTTAGATTTGTTGTCGATTTCGTAGATTTTCCTTATCTCCGTAACTTTTATAGATTTCTTCGAAACTTCCAGACATCTATGGAAGTTTTAAACAAATCTTAGAACTTCTAGAATTGGCTAATCTATTTTTTGTAGTGTGAAAGAAGGTTTTTAGGCCAATTCAACTCATGATCTCTAGGTCGTGTCGATCCTTTCAATAGCACAAATTTGAATTTGAATGGAAATACAAGAAAACAAAGAAGGACAAGAGACAACCATATTTTTTTCATGGTATCAGGTAGTTCTCACTACCCTCTAATCCATGTTGCAGCATCTACGAGTCACTAAGAGTCGGTTATGCTTCCTTGAGACACAAAGGCTAAAGTCTCCACTAGTGAATACCCTTTCTCCTCTCTCTCTCTCTCTTAAAAAATAGTGCAGCAGGAGAAGCCCCCACTGTAAAATCTCACTAAAAAAAGAATAGAACTTGTACAAAACACACAAAAAGTTGTACAACCAAACAATGAAAGGCAAAACCGCAAGGGGATATATATAGAATAAAAAAGCGGAATGCTTAGGATCACCGATCCTATTGGTCTAAAATTGAGCTTCCCCTTGAAGATGAAGTTATTTCTTTGATTCTGAATCTGCCAAGCAACAATGATGAAGATCTCCATAAAGAAAGGATTCAAAATTGTTGTTTGGCTTGTATCAACATCTGGGAAAAAATCACTTGCAAAAATTCCATTGGATGCCCAAGTACTGCCAACAAGCTCGACTACAGGTGCAGCTGAAGAACAAGTCAAAAGCAGTTTCTTCCAAATTGCTATTGCAGAGAACACAATTGTAATTTTTTCCTTTCAGCTTATGTTTTCTCCTCTTTAAAATGTTCCTTGTATTTAGCCTGTCCATAAGAAGTAACCAGCAGAAGACTTGGGTTTATTGGAGCACTTAGAATCCCAAATCCAAATAAAAGGGGTAGTGGCTGGGTGTTTTGTTTTTGTATGAGGAACCTAGAGCAAGTATATTATTCAGACAATGAGGTTGTGTTTTAACTTGTCTCATAGTAATTCTATAATTATTTTTTTATACAATAAACAAAGAAAAGTTTACTAATTATATGGCAACATCTCGTGCAATAGATCCTTCAAAAACATCTCGTACTTATTATTAATTATGAGGTGGTTGCTTTACAAATAAAAAAATGACATCTCTTTCTTATTCTTCTCTCCTTCCTATTATCCTGTTCCAAATTATAAATCATTCTATTTTTTTAGAGATATAGTTTTTACCGTGTATCTATATATAATGTATATATCTATCTAGATACGTAATGTATCTAAAAAAATCTAACTTACAATTTACAACTGAGAGTACTAAAACAATTTTACTTGACAATGTACAAGATGAGTTCTAACCAATTATATATGACTGCTGAGACCATCACCCGATATAACGCAGTAGCTACTACCCTTAGTATATATCAATGTATCATCATCATTTGACCTTTGGACCGCCCACGCCACTGATTGCGCGCATCCAAAGGAGCCGGCACCCTTCAAGGCTTCAACAAGCAATCACGTCGTCCCCGCGCACAGTGATCCACAACTGTGAAGCCTTTGCTGTTGTTGGCTCGACGCTTGGCGCCCTTTTTCGCAAGCTTTTGTTCCGGTCGGGGTCGGGCTGATGACTGATGTGAATGTGATCTGATCCTCTCAGCCGTGCTCCTCCTATCATTGCGTATCTAGGCCACCAAAAGCCAAGAGATCAGAAACAAAGACAATTATTATTAGGTGCATATATATAGTGCACTCCAACACGCAATTATAGATTTATAGTTAAAATTAGAGCTGGGCGAGCTTAGGCATTCACTAATAAACCTGGAAAATACAATATCATTTAGTTTTGTTCTACGTTAGAATTTAAAATTTGTGGTGAGAAGATTAAAATAAAGGTCTCGTGTATGTTTTTTTTTTCCTCACGATCGCACTTAGCTCCAACAACATTAATCGAGGATTCAAAGGTTTCATAGTAATATAAGCAGGTTTATGAACGAACAATTTTCGAATTTAATTTGTCAGTAAACTTGATTTTCAGAGAAGGAAGGATTGAACGAGCGAGTAGTAAACTAGTACATAATAGTAGCAGTAAGGGTATGTTGAGCTACCTGGGACAGTCAATTTGCATCTGGAATTGAACACAGTGTATGCTTGCCTTTGTGAAAAGGAAAAGAAATAAAAACTACCGACACGGTATCTTTGGATCTTTGAAGGAGCGATTGGTTGTTGGTTGGTCAAGATCTGAACAATGCAAGGTTAGGGCATCCCAAACACTTTCAGTAAAGAAGGATTGTGCCAAGCCTAAATCAAGCACACTAGAGGAATTATATAGCGGTAGAAGCATGGATACATCAATGGACCTTTGAGCTTTATTCTTTACTGATTTTAAAAAACTACTCTCTTGAGTTGGTGTGATGGTGAAGACACAAGAAAAGATGTCCATGGATCATAGAAAGAGAAGAACCTAGATTGCGTGTCACACATGCAAGCAGTGCCGGTCCTAAGACTTTGAGGGCCCTCTAGCGAGGTCGTCGTAACGGCCTCTTCAGACTATTTATAAGTCTTATAGTATATATAAGTGATATTCTTTCTTGCAAAGCAAAAATAAATTCAATAATATATTTTTAATTTAATATGTTTTGTTATTATCGAGGAATAATATAGACTAAAACTAATATGATTACTTAAGAAAGAATAGAACTCTATAATATCCATTGCTTCTCATAAAAAGATACTTCTTCGGACATTTTTGATGCAAAGTCATCAAGGACGGTATTAAGATCAATGTTGTCCAAGATATCCCTCTCAATTGTGCACTCCATTTAACATTTCTGGTGACATAGTTGATCTCAAATTGATCTGCTAGTTTTTTCCGTTTTCTTTTCTGAGCCCCCGACAAATGTTTCTTAGGTAACATTCTAAGATTCTAGCACCTAAATTAGAAGAAAAATATGACTATAAGTACCTAGAGTAGAAGTCTGAAATAATTAATTTAGATTAAAATAAATTACCTAGGGGCTATGCCTCATCGGATGATGACCTGCTGATTGTTGATGAACAGTGCAATCGGTTGCACTGCTGCAGTAATCGGCACTGGGCCTAATTGTCAAGATGCTGCCTTTGCCATGCGTAGTGTCTGATTTGTTGGCCGTTGCGTGCCTTCGTGAGTGGCGATTCTGAGTCCGCGGCCAGCGGCGTCTCTGTCTGTGTGCGTGTCTGCGATCTGCGTGGGTCCATGGCTTCCATGTGTGACTCCCTCCGCCTCTTCGTATGACGCCTTACGGCGCTCGCGTACACAGTATATAATAAGGGATGAGATCTGTGTATACATGGGTCTGGACCTCCTCTTTCTATGGGCCCTCGGCGGTCGCACCTCCGGCACTTCTCTAGGGCCGGCACTGCATGCAAGCAAGAGGAAGAGAGTGTATGCGTATAGTATGTGTCATGAGAGACTGCCTCATGCAGAATTTTTTTTAAATAGAACCGGCAGGAGAGCTGCCTATTGGCTAGAACTCTAAAAACCTCATCTCAGGGTGGTTACATCAAACGTGCAATAAAAGGTTGGAGACGTGCTTTGCTCCCGCCATTGACCATAGGCCCACTTCATCCTTGATTTTTTGGAGGAGTTGTGTTGGTGCAGATTCCTTGTGCTCGAAAATTCTTGCATTTCTTTCTTTCCACACCTCCCAGCAGACGAGAATGATGATGGATCGGAGACCTCGTCTTGCCGTCAAAGGTGTGCGATCTATGTTGTCCCACCAAGTTTGTACTAAGTCTCCTAGCACCAGGTAGAAGGTCGCAGCTGCTCATTACCCAACCATATTGCAATGCCCTCCCAGATACGCTTAGTGTAGCGACAGTCTTGGAATAGATGGATGCCAGATTCTTGATTGTGCCTGCACAAGGGGCACACTCCATTATTCAGCCATCTCCGTGCTTGTAGCTTGTCAATGGTCCAGATTCTATTTTGGATGGCGAGCCATGCAAAGATTTTACATTTCGGTGGCGCCCAGACTTTCCTGATGAGTTGTTTGAAATTTGTCAGTGTTGCACCAACGAATTGCGCATGGTAGGCCGATCCTGTTGTGAATTTTCCTTCTGGCTTAAAATTCCAGTTGATGTTATCCTCCCTATCAGGATGTAGTTGGATGTGTCTGTGAGCGCTCCAAAGCTGTACATATTCCACGAAGTGTTAGGAGGTGAAGCGTGGATGCCGCAGGTCTATGTCTCTAATCCATGTTCTATTGTGCATACCTTCGTTGAGTGAGTTGTTTTTGTTTTTGGAAATTTGGAAGATATTTGGCACTAGATCTTGGGGCCTTTGACTCTGTAGCCAAGCACTCCTCTAGAAGGTTGTTCTCCTACCATCACCAACTGTGATTGAAGTTGCTGCAGCGAATAGGAGCCTATCTGTGGTGTCACACAACGTGTCGAGGGTTGTTTAGCATCCTTCCTTCTTCCTTCCATTCTTTCCACAACCATCTGAGATGTAGTGCTCATGCAAATTTTCCAAGATGAAGAATGCCTAAGCCTCCAGATTCAGTTGGTCTCATGGAACGTGGCCAATTCACTTTGCATTTTTCCTCGGTTAGCTTGTCTGATCCAGCCCACAGAAAGCTCTTTCCGAGGTTATCATTTCCTTTAGCATGGCTTTAGGAGCTCTTATTGATGTGAGACAATACACAACTTGTGAGGTGAGGACCGCCTTGACTAGAGTGGACCTTCCAACATGGTTAATATTCTTGCTATTCCAAATAGTGAGCTTGCTCACAACTTTGTCAACAAGCGGCTGAAAATCAATCCTCCACAATCTGGTGCTTGTCAGAGGTAGCCCCAAATATTTAGTTGGAAAGTGTGCTCATCTTGCCGGAAAAACACGCTAGACTTCCTCTAGGTCGAAGCCTTGACATCTTATGGGGATGACAGATGACTTCTAAACATTCGTTTTGAGTCCTGACACTTTGCCGAACTTGGTTAGAATATCAGCAAGTGTAGTGACATCCTTCTTAAAGGGCTTAACAAAGATTGTCGTGTCGTCTGCGTATATGGATGTCCGCATGATAGGTTGTTTTCCCCTGAATTTTGCCAGTAGCCCTTCTTTTGTCGCAAGGTCAAGGATTTTTTGCAATGGGTGGATGGCAATCACAAAAAGCAATGGTGAGAGAGAGTTGCCTTAGCGTATTCCCCTACCATGCTTGATAGGTGCAGTAGGGACACCGTTTAGCATGATGCCACCCACTCTCTCCATTTTGGGGGAAAGCCGAGCTTGGTCATAAGGGTGAGTAGATACTCCCAACGGACTGAATCAAAGGCCTTTGTTATATCGAGCTTGAAAAACAGGACTGGTGTCTTGGATCTATGAAAACGACACACCGCACATTAAACTAACATGGAGTTGTCATGGATGCTTCTTTTTTAATGAAGGTGCTCTGGTTCTTGGAGATCAAAATATTTATATGGGGAGCCAGACGCATTGCCAAGACCTTGGCAATGATTTTCGTGAAGGAGTAAATTAAGCTTATGGGTCTGAAATCCAACATTGAATCAGCGCCGTCCTTTTTTTTGGAATAAGCACAACATTGGAGGTACGCAGTCGGTGGAAAGTATTGGCTGTATTCATGATATCACCTTTAACAATGTCCCAGCGTTCCTTGAAAAAAGGCCCGTGAAACCATAAGGACCCGGCGCTCTGTACGAAGGCATATGATCTATGGCACTCTTGATTTTGGATTCTGTAAAGTCATTTGCATTCATGTCAAGATTATGTGGCGAAATATGCAACCTCTCCCAATTTAAATCATCTTGTCTTTACGGTGGATGCTTCATGATATCTTGGAAATGTTGCTGGACCACCATGACCTTTTCATCATGTGAGACCGTCCATCCTTGCTCCTTTCACAATTTCTAAATGTGATTCTTCCTTCTTCTCACGTTTACTCTTCGGTGAAAAATTTTTGTGTTGGTGTCACCCAATTTGATATTGATGACACACAAAGCTTGCCTAGTTCTGGCCCTTTCAATGTCCGCCAGGCCAAGGACTCGTCTTTTTAGTTTTGTTCTAAGATCAGATTCCACCGGTGATAATAAGCCTCTATTTTCCTGAGCGATGTCGAGTTGCAATATCACTTCTAGAGCCATGTGCAATGTCATTTTAGCGTATAAAATAATTCTATTGCTCCAATTTCTCAAATTTTGCGCTATGACAAGTAGCTTGTTGTATAGGATGTGGAGAGGCTCATAGTGATTTGAGGTACCTGTCCAAGCCCTCAGCACCACCTCTTTAAATCTTGGAAGTTTAACCTAGAAATTTTTGGAAACGAAATGTCCTCGGTCGTCACAAGCCACTCTGATTGGAGAGTAGAAGCGGTGCGTGGTCTGATAGAGAGGTGGAGAGAGCATGAAGGACATGTGAGGTGAACGTGGTCCCACTCGGCATTGCAAAAAACTCTATCTAGCTTCATCAATGTTGGTTGGCGCCTCTCATTGCTCCAAGTAAATTTTCCATTCTGAAGGTGAATCTCTTGGAGTTCGCACTCATTCAAAACCTCCCGAAATTGTCGCATTAGTTTGTGGTTTAGTATTCTATTGTTCTTATCAGCTGCTTTGTAAATTAAGTTGAAATCACCGAGGAGTAACCACCGCGTATTATTATCTAGTTTGAATGCTTTTAGTTCCTCTAGGAACCTTTGCCTTGCACGATGCCTAGTTGGCCCATAGACAATAGAGAGTCAAAACTTTGTTGAGCACTCTTTAACTTCATTCTCCGCCGATAGGTGGAATTCTCCCAAGACGCAGTTGGTTAGAATGATAGAATCATCATTCCATAGAACCACAATTCCCCACAGGTTCCAAGGACACCAATCACCGGCTTGAACACAAAACTACGCAGGCGAAAACCACCTAGGTAGGCTGCAGTGTTTTGATCCAGGGAGGATAGCTTTGATTCTTGTAAGCATACAATGTGGCACCTTGTGGCTGCCACAGTCTGATGCACAACATCTTTTTTTATCTTGACGATTCAAACCACAAACGTTCCAGCATAATATGTCCATGTTTGGTCCATAGTGTGCAGGAATATATACATGTAATATGTCGCACGGATATGGGTTGCCGATTGCGCTACCGCTTTGTATATGTGTAGTCGTAGTCGTTGTCTTAGGCGAGTCCGCTATTGCCTGGACTGCAACAATCAAATAGTACAAGTTTCAAATGTTTGGAATATGAAAAGGGTTATCCTACTGTACCAACATATACGTTTCAACTAATCTTTACCCCAAGCAATAGGGGGCCACACCCATTTCGTCTATTAACTGCTCACCTAATGACGACCACCTCAGTTATTCGAGGCGATCGGTATAAATTACTTGTTTCTGTTAGGCCAGTCTTAGTGAAGGTTTTACCAGGATATCATGCACATTTATTAGAGCGCCTGAAGGGTCGAGATGGAGGACTAGAGGGGGCGTGAATAGTCCTTTCTAAAACTTATCGCGCCGGCTAACCGAAACAAATGCGGAATTAAAAACTATCAGTCTAGCCAAGACTACACCCCTCTATCTAAGTTCTCTAGCACCTTGAAAAGATCCTAAACAAGCAAGCAAGGTGCTATCTTAGCAAGAGCTCACCTAATCAATTCTAGGAGCAAGGTCACACAAACCTATGCAACTAGTACTTTGCAAACTGGGGGAGCTCCTACACAAACTAGTGAGGCAAAGCGCACAAAGCCTAAGCTCACTAGCAAGCTCAATAACAAGGCAACCAATGCCAAATTAGAGAGCGCAAATTATATAGCTACACAAACTAAGCAATGTGACTAACAAGGTTACACAAACCAAATTAGTCACGCAAGGGAACTACTTCTAGCTACACAAGCAAGAAGGTAACTAGCAAGCTACACAAGCTAACTAATTACAAGAGCAACTACACAAGCACAAATATATAAAAGTAAATACAAGCTTGTGTTAGGGACTTGCAAACCAACGGGAAGAACAAAGTTGACACGATGATTTTCTCCCAAGGTTCACTTGATTGCCACCAAGCTACGTCCCCGTTGTGTTGACCAAAACTTGGTGGTTCGGCGGCTAAGAGGTGTTACACGAACCTCGTCCTCACTAGGACACCGCAAGAAGCTACCCACAAGTGAGGTAGCTCAATGACACGCACAATCCAATAGAGTTGCTCTTCGCGATCCCCGCGGGGTGAGCACCGTACCCCTCACAAATCCTCCTCCGGAGCACCGCACAATCTTCTTGCGTGCTTCAAACGGAGTCACAATCTACCAAACCGTCTAGGTGATGGCAATCACCAAGAGTAACAAGAAATCCCCAATCACAAAGATTTCCTAGTGCCACCAAATGCAAATCCCGAATGCACACACTAGGCTCTCACTCCCTCACTCAAAATAGCACCAAGCATGAGAGGGAGAGGAGGGGGAAAGGGTGGATCTTCAACCTCTCATCCACACCCACAAAGGGCTCTCAATCTCTCTAAGAAATTTTAGCTCAAATCCATGGGAGAGATAGAGGAGAGGAGGAACCCTAACTTCCTTGCGCTCTAAATGGGAGAGAAGTGAGAAGGAAGAAGGCAGCTGCAGCCCCCAATCACTCATCTCGCGCTCCCAACGGTATTTATAGTGTAGCACCGGAAGTTCCGGTGCTTGGGACCTGAACTTCCGGTCCGACTAGATCTGACCGTTGGAGCCTCGGTCCAAGCAGATCTGACCATTGTGGCCAAGTAGATCTGACTGTTGTGAGAGACTCGGACCCATCAGAAGTCACACCGGAACTTCCGGTCAGAGACCGGAAGTGAATCCTGACACGTGAGGCCATGTGCAAAGGCTCCTATGCGGACTTCCTTTCAAGGACCGGAACTTCTGGTCATGGACCGGAACTTCTGGTCATGGACCGGAACTTCCGGTCAGACACCGGAAGTGTTTTCTCAAACGCGAGCGCACCTCTCATAGCCCAACCGGAACTTCCTGTGAGGCTGACCGGAACTTCCGGTCAGGCACCGGAAGTACCACCGGAAGTTCCACCGGAACTTCCGGTCCTGCATTCTCAGCAGCACCTCAAAACTTGTTAGGATGCTAACTTTTAGCTCCGAACTCCGAATTCGATGATCTTGGACATTTTGGAAAGCTTACTCAGAGGGCTACACAATCCATATGGATACTTGATCCAAATCTCAATCCAAGAGCCATCCTAATGTCCAAGAACACCGAAACACCTCCCTTTCTTCACCAAGTTGATCAAAATCAACTCCAACACCTTCTCCTTTGCAAATGTGCCAACACCACCAAGTGTACACCACCATGTGCATGTGTGTTAGCATTTCACAATCATTTTTATAGGCTTTCTCATGCAACTCACCACGTCACTAAGCGCTTGGTAAATGCAAAAGAGACTCACACTTAGTGGCACTAGATAACCATTGCAATTAAAGATTTCCCCTCTTTATAGTACAGTTATCTATCCTAAATCCGGTCATAAACTTCTCTACACACCTATGACCGGTGAAATGGAAATGCCCTAGGTTATACCTTTGCCTTGCGCATTCCATTCCATCTCCTCCAATGTTGATGCAACACATGCACCAACCAATCACCAAATGATATGATCCACTTCATATCATCACGTGACCGTATTGGTTCATCGATCTTGACCTCACTTGCTCTTCACCATTGCCTCGGTCCATCGGCGCCAAGTCTTGCTCAAGCTTCACCGTCACACGCGGTCCCTCGCTTCAAAGCCTCTCACTTGCCCTTCACTCTTGCAACCGGTCCATCGAGCCAAGCCTCATCTTGATCTTCTCCACCTTGGTCACATGACTCCATGTCATGTCTCATATGCAATGAGCTCCTCCATCATCACATAATCACATGTGGACTAATCTTCTGTGTATCTCACATAAACACTATTAGTCCACCTAAGTTGTCACTCAATTACCAAAACCAAACAAGGACCTTTCAGCGCCATGTCAGCAAAACTGCACTTTTTGCATGAAACGAAGAGGAGAGAGAAGGAAGTAGTTTCACCATGGTGAAACCCCGCAGACGTTGTTTTCCACGCGGTGAAACGGGATGAAATCCCCACTGAGGGCTAAATCGTTTCACCATCTTACATGTGATCCAATCATTTTACAGTAATTAAATACTTTGCCCAACCTAGGAAACATCAAGGTGAAACACATGCATTGTGGAAGT
The DNA here is from genome assembly GCF_000003195.3 of Sorghum bicolor. Lineage (NCBI taxonomy): Eukaryota > Viridiplantae > Streptophyta > Magnoliopsida > Poales > Poaceae > Sorghum > Sorghum bicolor. The sequence continues at coordinate 11,676,510 of NC_012879.2, read as the reverse complement.
TGTTTCATTATTCGTTTCATCGATACCCTGTCAGCGGATTTGTTTTGAAAACAGTGCATTGAAACGGGCCATTGAGACTGGCCTTAGTGAAGGATTAATGGAGGCGGTTGTGTTGTGTCATCCACCTCCATTAACCATTAACGGAGGCATCTGCTTATTCCTGAGGGCAGCCAGTCATCGATTAATGGAGGTGGTACCCTACTGTGTGACCGCTTCTTTTAATTACTGGGCAGTGTGTCTCACAAAATCATTTGTATATATAGTAGTGGATGTATGTTTTAACACAAAGTATGATGTCCTTTGTCATCTTACAAAATTTAAAATTATGACTCAACTTATACATGTAGAAACAAAAATAACATGTCTTTTTATGGAGTAAACCTTGGAATAAATCAAACGAAGCATACATAAGCCAAACTTGAAAGGGGTAATTTATACTTAGGATATTGATAGCACTAGGGCTAATGAAACATTTACACACGTAAGTTCCACAACAATTTGTAGAAATGTTGCGTGCTTAGAGAGAAGAACTGCACAGTTTTGTACCATTAAAACAAAGAAATTTCATATGAATACTCGTATTAGAATTTTACAAAATTCAGTTTAATTTCATGGAACAAACATCAAATCTGAAAAAACTTGATTCCAAACGGCCTGACCAAAGTCCAAGCTGGACTGTTAGAGCATCTCTAAGAGTCTTTGCAAATCTCGTTCTTTAAATCATTATTTAGAGAACCATTTCCATAAAAATCGCTTTCTATATTTCTTCACTCTCCAACGGTTCATTTTCTATTTTTAGCTAGCGAATAATCTGGAATAGAAGATGACTATATTTGTATAACCATTTAGACAAGCTGTTGGAAGGTATTTTTTCACGGAAAAAAGTCCATATTACTCCCTTCAAGTTTGGCCTATGTCCAAACAACCCCCTAAACTAACATTTGGTTCAATTTACTCCCTCTAACTATTTAAGTTGGTCTAACTAACACCTTAAAAAGATTTTTCTTTTTTGTTTCTCTATGCACAAATTATATTTTAATTTAAAACTTTGTGAGGTGATAGAGGACATTGTATTTTGTGTTATAAAAATGCACTATAATTTTTCATCATTAGGTTTTATATGATATTGTATCTCTACTGTTAGTTTATTTTTAAATTTCCTAAGCTATCAAAATTTTGGTAAAAAGTTAAGATATATTTTATCTAACATAACTTATGATGTTCTCCATCATATCACAAAAGTTGATATTAAAACTCAACTAACACGTGAAAAAACAAAAATAATAAATCATGTTAAGGGGTAAACTAGACCAACTAAAATAGTTGGAGTGAGTAAATTGAACCAAATGTAAGTTTAGGGGGTAACCTTGACATATGCCAAACTTGAGGAAGTAATTTGGACTTTTTCTATTTTTCACCAAAATCTCTATTCCTAGCATTTAGAAAAGATTTAGAGAGTCTCTTGGAGTTGCTATTATCACTTCCATATTTCCATTGCATAAGACAAACCTACAAAGTACATCTAGGAATAGTAATAATGGGGGAAAAAGTCTATATAACCGCCAAACTATTTAGGGTGAAATAGTTCATCCCTCAAACTATTAAAATCGGATATTCTACCCCTAAACTTTCAAAACCGGTCAAATAACCCCCTAACGTGGTTTTAGAGGGTGGTTTTGTCTTTTTGTTTTTTATTTACTTCCGCTAAATATTTGAAAAATCATAAAAAATCATAAAAAATCAGAAAAATGAAAAATTCAATTTTCTTGGACTCCAGATGAGTAGATCTACACAATGAATATAATATGATATACTTTAGTAAAAAGTTTTTGTTGTAGCTTTAAATCTATATTTTTCTATAATTAATAAGAATAATTCATATATAGTTCTTATGGTTCAATTAGGCCCTGTTTAGTTTCTCACCCAAAAAATTTACATCCATCACATCGAATCTTTAAACACATGCATAGAAAATTAAATATAGATTAAAAAAATAAATTAATTACATAGTTTGGTTGAAAATTGCGAGACGAATCTTTTAAGTCTAGTTAGTCCATGATTAGCCTTAAGTGCTACAGTAACCCACATGTGCTAATGATAGATTAATTATGCTTAATAAATTTGTCTTGCAGTTTCTAGACGAGCTATGTAATTTGTTTTTTTATTAGTTTCGAAAAACCCCTCCCGACATCCTTCCGACACATCCGATGTGACACCTAAAAATTTTTCATCTCCGATCTAAACATGCCCTTATGGTAAAATTTTATGGTGGACTCATTATTGTATGCTTGAACTATGTTAAAAGTTTTCTACGCATTGGATCAAGTATAACTTAGTTATATTCTTGTTAAATCTATACTTTATCTAGTTTTGACTATGAAGTACCAATAAATCTAGTTGATAATCATCTATTGGATCTAAAGAAATGCAGAGCTGATGTCTCCAAAAACTATCCAGCAAATAGTAGCTGGTCCTTTAAAAAGTCATGCCGCTGTAGTCCTGCCATTTGTCAGAGCCAATGGGTTCTCCTAAATAGTACCTGTAAAAAGGTTTTCAGTCTGCATTTATCAAAAACCATTTTGTTTCTTGTTACCTACACATGGATATAAGTAGGAATGGATTCACATCAGATCAGCAAGGAATCAAATATGGATAGCACCATTTACTATTTTTTATTAATTCGAATCCAGATACAACTATGAATATTATCGGATAGAAATGCAAAACAAATGTCTCAAATTCAAATTATATATATATATATATATATATATATATATATATAAGTGCTATTCTACACCCTAGGTGTAGAATACTATTCTACACCGAACTACTATACTGAACAGATTTCAGTATCCATATTTCAGTATTGTTCAGTATTTCGTGGTCCTAGTGTTGGATGATACTGAATGATGTTCAGTACTGCTCAGTATTTTTTCTGCTCAAATTTGGCTTGCGGTGTAGAATAATATTCTACACCTAGGGTGTAGAATAGCGCTATATATATATATATATATGATTGTCAATAGTTTTAATAGAATATGATTATTATAACACATGTGGATGTTTACTACGTTTTAGTATACGGATACAGATACACATATACCTCAAATCCGGATTCAAATTCAGATATCTATTTGATTTTGAAGATAACATGTATCTATCTGCTTATCGATAGTTTCATGGTATAATAAAATCCTTATGGATGAAGGATTTAAAATATAGCTATATAATACCATAGATAAAGACAACTACCAAAAAAATATTTTAATCAATAATTAAATATATAAACTATAAGAAAATTATGGATAATGTACATTAATTACTGAATTTAAATAGATTGAAACAAAATCTAGAAGTATATAAATAAAATAAAATACTACTTAATAATTAGCCACGTAAAAATTAATTAGATTTAAGATTTATATATTAATAATATTAAAATCACACTAGCTATAGATAACTTTTAAATAATGATACATATCATCTCTTATGTTAAAGTTATTTTATTTATATAGTTAATTAGTCATAATTATAAGATTTAGATTATTTCAAAATAAATTGTACTTTGCGGATATGAAGTATCAGATATTTCATATTTTTTAATACGAATGTGGAATGGGACATAAAATAACCTTCAAAAACAAATGCAGATACATCTATTTAACATATGTATTTAAATCAAATACAAATACAAATATCCATATTTACACTAAAACATATATGACTATCAGATCTTTCGAATATCTGAACACCTGTATCCATCCCTAATCTAGGCTCACCTAAGCTCTAGGCGGAGGGTTATCATCTAGACTTAGCCTAGTGAGCATCTTCAACAGTTTGATATTTTTTGTTTGTTATTTGTTGTAGTTTGCCAACTCCCAAAACGATATGGCAAGTGGAAAAAAAAGTCATCTCCAAGTGTTTGACATAATTGACTTGGCAAAAACCAAAATTATGGACCCAACTGTATTTGCCGCGACTTTTCTTCCGCGCCGTATCTGGAAGCGCGCTTTTGGTCCCGCGCGTTTCATCTTCGCGGCATTTTCTCGTCGCGCCGCCAGTTCACGAGCATCCAGGTCGCCGCTGTTTCCTGGTACTTATGCTCGCCGCTGTTTCCTGGTACCTCTCCTGCTGCCATGGACTACAGGTCGTCATCGATCTCCAAGGTTCGTCTCCACTGTGGCGCGGAGGAGGAAGTTTCTATTGCGACAAAGTACCGGACGGACTATATACGACACGAAGAGTCTTCCACGCGCGGGAGTAGCGGGAGGAGTGCCCGATTGGTGTTTGCCAAGCGGCCCGCGACCTTGCATTTATGTCAAGTTTCCTCCTTCAATTGTCAAGTTACCTAAATTGCAAAACACAAATGCAAAACTGTTGGATACCCTATTTTAATAACTTTAGTAAATTATAAGAATGCAAACCTCAAATGCAAAATTGTTGAAGATGCTTTAACGCAACCTTGACAAATGTCAAGGTATTTTATATATTTTTTAATACGAACGTCAAATCTGATAGAGAAAAATCATAGAAAACAAATATGGACGAATCCATTTAGCATCTATATTAGAATCAAATACGAATACGAATATTCATATTGATGTTAAAACAAATACAAATATTAGATGTTTCAGATCTTTTAACATCCAATCCATCTCATATACTAAGTTCTTAAGGGTGTTTGGACTGCTCTGCTCCACGTTTTTCAGCTCTACTCCACGTTTTTTAGCCAAACGGTTCCAGCTCCACGCATTGAGTTCGAGAAAAAATGGTGGAGTTGGAGAGCATCTAAAGGGGTACTCAACGAACTCCAGTTTTTTGTAGAGCTGCTTTATGATGGAGTTTGTGGAGCAGAATTTGTGGAGCAGTCCAAACACCTGCGGAAAATCGTAATGGATTTTTCTTTTTATGAAATCGTAATGGATTTGATAAAGGATAGGTGATACCCATGGGGTATAAACCCGCTCTATCCCTACCTACATCCAGTGCTGGGGTCCACAACGCAGAGGCACGCCCCCCTTCCTAGCCGGGACCACCACAAAACCTCCCGCCGCCCCCACGTTACACGGGCAGAGAGATAGAGAGAGCGGTGCAGCGTGGAAGGCAAGGCGGCGAGTAGCAGCCGCCGCAGCCCGCAGCGGCCAGCGGGCGAGAGCGAGAGCGCCACCAGCAGACCTCTCGTGTCTCTCGTCACGCTCCCCCTCCCTCTTCGCTTTACTACGCCTTCTCTCTCTCTCTCTCTCTTGTCTCTTCCCCTCCTTTTCCACCCGGCGACGGCGAGCGAGAACTGCCGGGCCCCAAAAGAGGCCGCATTCTTGGTGCTTTCTGAACCTTCTTTACTTTGTCCTCAAATGGCCTCCTCGCCCTCTCCACATCTCCCTTCACCATAGGCACAGGCACCTCTCCCCTCTGCAAGCTCCTCCCTTTCTCGCCTCTTGGTTCTTGCTCTGTCTGTCAGCCCAGAGGCAGAGAAACCCAGAATCAATGGTGGCCATGGCGGCGCCAGGGCGAGCGGCGCTCCTGGCCGTCGCGCTCCTCTTCGCCGCCTTCTTCCCGTCAGCGTCCGCCGCGTCCTCGTACCCCGCAAGTGAGCTCCTTTCCTTTCGCGGCGCCACCGTCTGGTTCGCTTCGCTTCCTCCGCTGATTAAAGTTTTATTCTGCGTCCGGTGGCAGGGATTGCGGGCAGGCTCCTGTCCACCACGGCGTCGGCGGTGGCCAAGCAGTTGTGGTCGCTCAAATCGGCCGCCACCAAGACGGGTAATAATCGCCGGCCCGTGGCGTCGTCATTTCCCTCTCCGATTCTCGGCTTATTCTTCACTCGCTCTTTTCTCACGCCTGCTCCGGCTCCGGTCTCTGGCGGTGTCGACGACAGCGACGGCGGCCGTGGCGGCGCGGCCCAAGGTGCGGTACGAGGGCGGGTACGCGGTGGACACGGTGTTCGACGGCAGCAAGCTGGGGATCGAGCCGCACGCCGTCGAGATCACCCCCGCCGGCGACCTCCTCGTGCTCGACTCCATCAACAGCAACATCTACAGGGTCCAGCTGCCGCTGTCACCATGTGAGCACGCTCTGCCTCCGACCACTCCCCTGTCCTTTTTCAGTTTTTTCAGTCTTCATTCATGGGATTCTGCTAAGTGTCCTGCCTCCCTCGATGATGTGAGGTGTGAGTGAGGAGTTCTGGGTGGTTGGTAGTGGCTGATGCTGCATGCTAACTTCATCATGCGCTGTTCCTCGATTGCGAAATAAACTGTTATTTTCTTCATTGCTAGTAAACCTCGTATGGACAATATGACATGATAGTTCTTTGCCACCTTTGTCACTTTCAGTCCCCATGTTTGTGGCGTCATTGTTCATGAGTTTTTTTTCCCTTCGCTTCCCTTTGTTTATGTACTGTTCGTTTACTTCCTCGGTTTCACATGTCAGAAGTCGAGCAAATAGACCATGACTTTTTATTCCCCAGGAAAAATGTTTGTATGAATTGGTTGCCTTAAATTGTTAGCAATATCTCTGTCTCATGTCACTAAAGGTATAGGTGCCACTTGGAATTTTTACACTGCAACTTCACTATGAGCAAATGCTATATCAGTAACACTTCCCTCACTGCAACAAGATGGCTTGTATTTTAGGACAGTGAAGCTGTCATTTTTATGTTATTTTTAGCATAAGATGCTTCCTGGATTATATCCAAGCAATTCGATTCTGATGGATCTTCTGAAAATGGATCCAACAATGTAGATAGCAGACCAAAGCTCCTTGCTGGTTCTCCAGAAGGTTTATCTGGCCATGTGGATGGAAGGCTGAGAGAAGCAAGGATGAACCATCCTAACGGGTTCACTGTGGACGATAAGGGCAACATTTATGTCGCAGATGCTATGAACATGGCAATAAGAAAGATCAGTGATACAGGTAAGCTAAAATGGCCCATTCTGAGGTAGTCCACATGGCGTTGTCTGGTCCCCCTGGCATCCTCTGTTTGTTCTGTGGTTTTCCTGGAGCTTCTCCAGCACTTATTTACTACTTGTGCCCAAAATTGCATCCCGAACGAGGTATGCTGTCAGTGTGTCTAAAAATTATTTCTCCAGCAGCTATTTAGTAATAGATACCTGGAGGAGATTGTGCTAGGAAATGTAACCAGCATTCTACTCTTGTCTCTTGATGGTTCAAATTTCTACAATCATTTGACCTTCGCTGTTGGTTCTGTTTAAATTCTTTTAGCACATTCATGTTTCTCTTGTAACTAATTTCCTTCAGAATGAACTAATCAATTTACTTTCTTCAGTAGAGATTACCAATCTTTATGCTAAATGAATCTGGCTTTAGCTGAAATTTGTTTGGATCTTCTTCTGGAGCTATCTATTGTAAATATCCTTGTTTATTATATTGTGGATTAAGTTCTTGACAAATTGTACTATAATATTTAGGGGTTACAACCATTGCTGGGGGGAAATCAATTAGAGGAGGGCACATAGATGGGCCCAGTGATGATGCAAAATTCTCAACTGATTTTGAGATCCAGTACATCAGTAGTAGCTGCTCTCTCTTGGTCATTGATAGAGGAAACCAAGCAATTCGAGAGATTCCACTCAACGATGATGACTGTGCATATCAGTATGAAACTGGTTTTCCACTAGGTACATTGCACTTAACCTCTTCTCTCGTATTACTTGACCATATTTTACTTCTGCTCTGTAAAGCCAGTATATGGTCACTGCATTCAGTGCTCAAATTACATAGCAAAAATAAAAGGAGCCTGAAAAAAAAAAGACTAGTAATTACTTTTGATTTTGAATGCTCACAGGGTTTGCATTGCTTTGTGCTGCTGGTTTCTTTGGTTATATGCTTGCATTGCTCCAACGCCGCCTTTTCGGGATGGCATCAACGACAGATGTAAGTTTGTCAAACCGTTTTTATCTGTATCCCGCCCTCTCCTCCCCCTCCCCTCCCCCCCCCCAAAAAAAAGAGAAAAGAAAAGGTGACATAGGTACATTTGCTGACAAGAAGTAGAATTTATAACTAGTGTGTGGACCACAGTTTGTAGGCTTGCTGTAAACCAGCACATTGGTACATGCATATTTGACCATCAACCTTTGGCTACGCTACAGCTAATATTATTATATTCATAATCTTGTGGCTGCAGCCTGTGCACTCGATATGTCTGATACCAATCCTCACAGCTACTAGAACTGGATGTGTGCCAGAACAGTTAAAATGCAAACCTTTTATAGTTCAAGTAATAGATGTTTAGATGATATTTCAGCTTTAGATAACTGATTTTGTTAGTTAGGTAAATGAACAATGATAATGTATTGATTCTGAGGACACATCTATAGAAGAGTGCATAAAAGATAAATGATAGTTTAATTTGTTATTATCTTATTTTAGACCATTGTTAAAGTATAAATGATGACCAAATGCATTATCTTTGCTATGTCACTCATGTATTAATTTACAGTTTCATCTTTATTAAACTAAAATTTTACCTCACAGGAACCTCAAGCGCCTCCAAGACCAAGTATTGCAAGTATCCCTCCATACCAGAAGCCTTTAAATCCTTATGTTCGTCAACCATTCATCCCTAGAGAAGAAACTGCAAAACAGGAAACTGAAGAGGGGTTCTTCACTTCAGCTGGCAAACTCATTGGAGGGGCAAAATCATCTGTGGCTGAGATATTTGGTTTAAAGAAGAAGCGCCTGAGCAACCCATACCATCAGCAGCAACGAAGAGCTAACCCTTGGCCAGTGCAAGAAAGCTATGCCATCCCACATGATGAACACCCTCCAGCACTGGACACAAGAGCGCCAACCCCTCAGAAGAACTACAGCTTGATGACAAAGGAGCCTGAAAAGATCCACTATGTCCGCCATGGGCACCCGTATTTCAATAGCTGGGACGGTCACCGTCACCCTCAGCAGCAGCCAGACCCGCAACTGTATCACCAACAGCAGCACCTGCAGCAGCACAGGCAGTACTCTGCAGGCCCACAGACATTTTACGAGCAGAGCTGTGAGGCTACAAATGAGATTGTCTTTGGCGCAGTCCAGGAGGTGGACAGCAAGCGGCGCATGGTCGAGATCAAGGCTGTGAACTATGGAGACACATTCTATGAGCAGTACGGGATGCGCTACCGCAACAATTTCATCGGCTACAACAACAATAATAACTATTGAACAGCCCATCTATTTTAATTTTCCCTGCCTCCTTTTTTTTTTGTTTTGCCCGTCTTAGTTACATGGTTAGATTTACTGGTCGTCTCCTTATTTCCAATCCTCCATATTCCCTGTAACAAAAAAATAGAAGGTGGAGGCAGCAGAAGCTATCACCTGTTTTAACTTGTACAATGGGGAAACTGGGTTTTGGAAGTACATCGTGATCATATCTTCCTTAGACTTTCTGATGTATGTATTTTACTGACATATCTCAGACTAGGTACAGCAATAACTTCTTACATTCCTGCACTTTTTATGGTTAAGATGTGTTGTGAATTGTGATTCCATGGAAGTATGCCTTCCTGACCACCTAGGTGGATAAGAACTAATGGCATCTGGGAGCTGCCAAACTTGCCTTGCTGCATGCTGCGCTGGTGATAGCTTCTATCTGAAGTCACCCTCACTGACTGCCACAGGCACCTGTTCCTTGGATGCCTGTAGCGTTTGAGACTGGAGATTGTGGGAACGATGCCAGTCACAGGCGATGGATATCACCGAGGCTCCACGCCCCGTGATGGCACTGAATGCGTTCACCTAAAGGGGCAATGTGTGGTTCTGATGACAGGTAGGCCCTAATTTTTTTTAAAAAAAAGACAGGTGGGTCCAGCACGGCAAATACGTAGGCACACATGAAAACAGGAGCCAATCAAGATGAAAAATGGGATTACCTGCTGCCAGTGATGCCAGGTAGCGTTGTTGCTATTGGAGAAATGAAGGTGCCCTGGCTAAGATAATTCTGGCCATCTAGGACCATTGTTTAGCTGGGGTGTGGCCGTGTGGGCTACAGACATACTGTTGTGTCTGAGCTCTGATTACATCGTGATTGGGAAAAGACTGACTATGAGTCTATGACATGTTTCTGACACCCAAGGCAAGCTTGATGCACAATCAGCATGAAAACAGGTCCCTGGAAATTTTGAGGAAAAAAAAGAAGGAACTGATTGTTTTATCATATGTTTTTAATCTACAATGAGAAACATCGGATCGAAACATTCGAAATGCAAAATATATGATGAATTGATGATCATATGCTTTTTAATCTACAGTGAGAAACATTGGATATGAAAAATACATGGTGAAAGTAACTTTTTCAATCTGCTTGAAGAACTGGTTCCTATCTACTCCCTCCGTTGCAAACTATAAGACATTTCTGGCTTTTCTAGATACATTACTTTCATTATGTATCTAAACATAGTATATATCTAAATGCATAGAAAAGTCAGAATTCAGCACAAATCTGTGTTGGGTCAACCAGAGAGCTTCGGTTCCCTGCACTACTGCCTACTAGTGTCATAACAATTGTTGGATTTCTTTGTGCTGACATGCTTGCTATTGCTAGGTTATTAGATAGCTACCCTATAAAAGAAAAGAAAAAGGTTGCTTCATCATGAATTACAACTTGCTTCATCTTCTGTAATATGTACATTTAACTGTTCATCTGATAATTGTCTCCTCTAGATACATCAGGGATTGCTCCAAATATCTGAACCATCAAGCTGCCAGCTGAAAGGGGAAAAAAAGTGGAAAAAAAAACAATCAACTTCTATATTTAAAATCATGAAGCTACTGCAGAAAAAACTAAAGACCAAGGCTCAACGTCAGCTTCTCTATCTAAAGTTTTAAACCCATCAAGGTACTGGCAGGAAAAAAACAAATGATCAAGGAGTTGAGATGAAAGCTTCTCATTTTGAGAGCTTCTTCAACAATTAAACATAAAAAAATACAGCAAATGGAAATTTATGATCCATAATGTCACTGACAACACGGTGAATACGTTTTTACCTATGATCAAGATAGCCCCGACAAATCCTGTCGTGCCCCATCTCTCACCGAGCATTGCCCATGCAAAAGCAGCACCCCATACAGGTTCCAGACCATAAATAATTGCAGTTTCTGTAGCTGATACATCACGCATAGCAGCCACCTGAAATAAAAAAAGGAGAGAAATTCCACAAAATCAGCAGTGATAACAAAAACGATCTCATCCAAGAGAATAGCTGATCTGATGACAACAAAACTAACCTCTGCCCACAAACAAAACGCAGTCGAGAATATGCCAGTGTATAGAATTGCTGGCCAAGGAAAAACCATCACCATACCAAATAACTCCGATGGTGGCCATGTTTTGAAATTCCAGTGTTGCACATTTCGTGTGAAGCATTTAAAAATATATGACGCTGCTGATAGGATTGCTACAACAAACACCTGGTTTTACACTTGTTTAAGAACCTTGTCAAGAGGAACAGAAAAGAACTCGCATAACTGAGGTAATGAATCTTAGTCAGAATACTAACCTCACATCCAACAAGAGTTAAGAAATTTTCTTCCTTTATATTTTTGGAAATATGCTCAGTTCTGAGCATATGAATTGCAAAAGAAAAAGCGCTCACAAGGTTCAGAAGATCACCAATCTGATGGAAGCATGGGATGAGATCATGAGAACATCAATCAATATGGCGGACGCAATCCCTAGTGTAGTTCTAAAAATATTCAAAATATCCAAATTACTAAAGAAGCGATTTTCAGACAAGCGAACAGGCTCATAATGAGTTAAAACTTTGAAGACAACAGTAACCTTGACAAAGCACAGTGTCATAGGCCATAAGACATGCAGACTAAAGGTCCAGACAAACATGTTAACCTGTCCATGCAGATAATCCGACTTACACATGGCGGAGAACCACTTAGCTCCAGCATAGCAACACCAAGAAGTGATAAAAATGCTCCAAACCATGTATGAGCAGGTACTTCTGCTCCAATAAGACCATCCAAGAAAGGGACAATGATCACCTGCAGCAATTTGAATAAAGAATAGTGATGTGATCATATTCATACGTTTTAGGGAAGGCATTGTTGTAGAGTTCTTGAAAAGAGATCTTACAGTGAGTGCAGAAATGAAAGATGCGCGCCCAGCATCAGCTGTAACTAACCCCATAGCCTGAGCCAGGTAGGCCAAGCTTACCCAAATGCCCAACTCTATTCCTCTAAAAAGGATTTGCATATCCCTCAGCGATTTTAGTAACAGCGGCACAAAAGGGATGGCTGCTATAGTGAACCTTAACATATTGAAAAGGTCAGGGTCCAAAAGAGCCTCCGCCTGTTTCACAACTGAAATGTTGCTAGCTGAAAGAAATAAACTGAGTCTTAGCTGAAAATTTAAGAGGAAATCAGCATGCAGAGTAACTACCAGAACCAGTTCAAGCACAAAGCACAAAGCAGACCCTTGTAAGAAACACACACACACACAAAGCAGATGATAAGGTAGTGCAACTTTTGCATGCTGGTTAGTATGTATTCAAATTTTTTATATATGTGTATGTTTTTCGCTCAACACTATTAAAATGCATCCTCTTATTATTGTACATATAAGAAATGTAGAATAAACTGAACCAAACGTTTTATGCTGACACCACAAAAGATGAAATGGAAACGAAGTGGCCACATCATTCAGCAAAAGGATCAATGAACAATTTGACCAAAAGGAATGTCGATTGAAGCCTGTAGTAGGATCACCATTTATATAGGTAAATTTGATTTGATGACTACATTAATCCCCAGAGAAAAAAAACAATCGCTAACGAAGCTTATATCTGCGGCAAAACTCGGGGAAATTGAGCACAGAAGAAACAACTCCAACCCTAAACCTAAACACACCCCACCATTTTCTTGTCGACCATAACATCGAACAGGTGAGGTGCAAACAAACGACCCGTCCGTCTCAAGAAGGCGAGGTGAGGTACGATCGTACCAAATATAAGGGTGACCAGGTTGAGTAGTACGAGACTCCGGGCCTTGCTGGGCACCCAAGACGCCACCTTCCGCCACGCAGCGCGCGCCCTCCGCCTCGCCGACCACAGGGCCGTCCGCTGCGGTGATGGATCCTCAGTTTCAGTTTCAGGGCCAGCGGACTCGCGCATTCCTGGCCGCACCGCCTTCGACCTCCCGATTTCATCCGGCGCCTTATTCTTTGATGACCGCTTCGCGGGAGGGACTGGGAGTGGGGAATCTCTGGACGGAGAGCCGGAGGAGGCAGCGGCCGACGGCCGAAGGAGGTGCCTCCGTCCTGACGATGTCGTCGCCGGGATGCGGGGGCGAGGGCGAATGAGATGAGCGCCTGGTTGAAGGGAGGGGCGCCATGGACGGGAAGAACTCGGATGCTTGGGAAGGAACATCTAGCCGGAGGGAGCCCGGAGGAGAAGGTTCCGGAACCGGAAGGAGGCGATGCGCGAGCGGACGAGAGCACCGGGCGGCGGGCAGGCGAGTAGGTAGAGAGACCTGTGTGAGCTGCCCAGACAAGACGAGGGAGGATACTATTTCGGGCCTCTGAGTGCTGCGGCCCAAAATAGGTGCGTATTTTGTGAAAAAAGTACAAACAAATTATAAGGGACATGTTTTCTACCTTTTCTTTGCATGATTATTCAATGTTTTATTTATATATAATACTCCCTCTGTCCTTGAAAGCTTTAATTTCTAGAATCCGTGCCAGTCAAACTTATTTAACTTTGACCAACTTTGTAGAAAAGACAATCAATATATATGATATAAAATGAGTATCTTATGAAAATATATTTAATGATAAATCTAATGGTATTAATTTGGTACTATAAATCTTAGCATTTTTTTCTATAAATTTGGTCAAAGTTTTAAAAGTTTGACTTAAGACAACTCTAGAAGTTGCAGCTTTCAGAGACGGAGGGAGTATTATACAGGTTTCTCGGTGACTTGAAGTCAAACATGAGGAAACCAAATATTGCTGTTTTTACCGGCAGCTTTGATTGCGAGGGGTGTCATGGTCACATAGGACAAAGATTTGGCAGAGCTTTGCCTCTGATTTTCTTGTCTCCTTGCAAGAAGCCCTATCACATGGTCATATGAAAAATGGCTGAAAGCCCTAGTTTGATTTTGATAATTAATGACACTAAGTTGCTAATGTCTTGTGTTTGAGTAATTTGAGTTAGGCATAGCAACACATGTGATGAAGGAGCAAGGTGGCATGGAAAGTTTGCCACATGATCACAAAGGGATGAAGCATGAAGTGAAGATCATGGTGATAGACAAGGAAGAAAGTTATCAAGGCAAAGATATAAACATAGGGATTTACTTTTGCCGGTCTAAGATGAGTAGAGAAGTGATTGACCGGGTTTAGGATAGATAGCCGACTATCAAGAGGGGAAATCACGGTCATCTCTCGAATCAAGTGCTACTAGGTCTATATCTTGAGCATATGCATTAGGATCTAGTAAAGTGCTAACTTAACTCCTTTGGTGAAAATGTTTGTGAAAAGCTAACACACATGCACTTTGGTGGTGGACACTTGTTGGTGTTATCACATTTACAAAGGAGGTGGAGTTCCTAGGGTTGAGAGGGGTGTGGGTTCCTCTCGATTCGGCGCTTTTGAGAAAATTAAGTGCATATTTTCTATTGCGCCGATGGGAACTTTGGAGAAGTCGCGGAAGTGTTTTCTCACTGAAAAACACTCACCAGACGCTGAGTGCGGAGGCACCGGACGCTTGCCTCAGAGTCCGATGCGCTTAACTCTGCTAGGGTTGAGCACCGAACGCGCTCTGAGAGCGTCCGACGGTTAGCGTCCGGTGTGAGGGCGTTTTGCAACCCTCCCTGTGTTTAAGTCCGGTGAGCACCGGACGCTCAGGGTGCGTCCGGTGGCTCACGTCCGGTGTGGACCTGCAGAGCGTCCGGTGCTTTGCAGGTAGCCATTAGAGACTGACATGCGAGATTCAAGAAGGACATGTGGCCAACCCCTGAGCACCGGACGCTGGGGGTCGAGCGTCCGGTGATCACTTGGTAGCGTCTGGTGCCCCCGTTTTCAGCCCAGTGAAAGTGGCCAACGGCTAGTTCTTTGAGAGGGCTTATAAATAGAAGGTGGTCGGCTTTGGGAGGTTCACTCTTGCACATTTGATTACTTGAGACATACATTGAGCTAGAGAACACTCCCTCCACTCATCTCCTTGCTTGATTGGTAATCCTAGTGAGATTGAGTGAGATTCAAGTGCATTGCATTGAGAGTTGCATTTAGTGGCACTTGATTCTTGAGTTTGCTGCGGATTTCTTGTTACTCTTGGGTGTTTTCCGACGCCCTAGACGGCTTGGAGCAGCGATGGTGTTGAGCTCGTGATTGGAGATTGTTTCGAGCCTCACCAAGTGATTTGTGAGGGGTTATTGAGCCTTCCTCGTGGGAGATTGCAATTGGCTACTCTAGTGGATTGCTCGTGGCTTGGAGGATCCCTATCTTGTGAGTGGATGTGCGGCACCCGCTGAGGGTTTGGCTTTGGATTGCCAATTAGCTCGTGATCCATCAAGTGGTTGTATCGCCACAACGAGGATTAGCTTGCCGGGAAGCAAGTGAACCTCGGTAAAAAATCTTGTGTCATCTCTTGCCGAGGATTCTCTTGTGATTGTGAGTGATTGGTTGGATATATCTCTACTCTACAATGTTGGTATAACAATCACTCTCCACTCCTTTACTTACTTGTATACCTTGCTAGTTGTTTAGCTTGTTTAGTTTAGTCTTCTTGTTTAGGAGTGTAACTAGCTTTCTCTTGTTGTTGTGCTTTAGTGTTTAGCCTTATACTAGTTTGTATAGGTGGCTTGCATAGCTTAGTTGAGCTAGTGCTAGATTTGCTTCGTCATTTGTTTACTAACTCGCTTGCTTAGTGAAGTTTGTAGAAATTTTAAATAGACGATTCACCCCCCTCTAGCCATTTGGACCTTTCAATGGCTCCTTACAAAAAGCATAGAGAACGGAGCATTTTATATAGAGGAGCCAAAGCCAAAGAAATATGGTTTCTTTTGATTCTTCCTCACAAACCTAATACAAAGGAAATTATTACAAAATTGGCATTGAAGTTGTTTTTATCAAATGTTTTTACAAAACGACTTCATCTCCACTGCTCTACATAAGGATTTATGGTCCTTTTAGAGGAGCCTTAACACTACCAAATAGGGTCTTATACTAGTTTAGGCAGAGGATGTCCTACGCCTATTGTATTTGTGGTGATTGTATTGCTTATTTGCTGTACGTAGATGAATGTTAGGATTGCTTCTGATGTCTAGGCTACCAATTAAGTGCTCCCTACTCCATTCATATTCCAGGGAGCAGGGTTAAAGAAGAGATGTACCTTGACCATTATACAAGTTGGTTTTATAGTCGGTTATAACAAGGATCTTGGCAGATTTGGAATACTAACAATGTCTTGTCTCGTTCTCCTACTAGATGACGAATTGAAAGGATTGGTTGATGGGTAGAGGAGGGTGAATAGCCTATTAAAAAATGACAAAGAACAACACCAACAAAACTTGTTAGACAATATAATAAGATAATTAGAATAAGCACTACTAAAGTTTAGTCTAACAAGAGCACCCCTACACAAAAATAGAGGCAAAGCTAACAACTAGCATGGAAACTAGAGAGCTCCTACACATAGGGCAACTAGAAATGACAAATTTAGGACCATGCGTAGTTAACCCTCACCTAGTGGCATTAGATAATGGTATTAACTAAAGAATTCCTCTCTTTATAGTATGACTATCTATCCTAAACATAGCCAAACTCTTCTATACACACACACAAACACCTTATGTCAGTGAAAATAAACACACTATGCATATCCCTTTGCCTTGTGAGGTTGCCTTCAATTCCATCCATCTTCATCATCATCTCACTAATTGAGCACTTTATCACCACGGTTCTTGCCACCTCCTCTCGCTGTTCGCCTAAACGGTCGTTTAGACTGTTTAAACGCCGTGTAAACGCTACACTTTGGTACACCCTTTCCATTTAGTATCCGTTTAGCCGTTTAATGGACTGTTTAGCCCGAATAATGGCTAAACGGTAGGTGACCGACTGTTTACTGTTTAGCATTTAGGAAAACATTGCCTCCTATCATGGTGTTATGCGTGCCTCAACCTCACCTTGTGGACTAACCTAGCTCATCATCTCAAGGAAAAGCATTAATCCAAAAATTGTCACTGGATTACCAAAACCCTTCAAAATCTCTAGGTAGGTGTCACCTCTAGTCAATCAGCCTATCCCACCCTGTGTCCAAGGAAGTTTTGACCTCCATGACAATACATGTGCCCCATATAATCGCCACAAAGCTCATCCACAAGTAAAATTTCTAATTGGGTTTTGATAATTGAGTGACAACATTAGTGCACTAATGCTTTTCATGTGAGATGATTAGATGATGCTTAGCCCCCAAGTAGTGTTGAGCAACATGGATCCATTAAGAGGACTTGACTTGGACATGTTGTGTAAATCTCACTGTGTGATGAAGATGAATGGATGGAGATGAAAGCAAAGTATATGGCAAAGATATATCAGTATATGCATAGGTTTTGTTTTCACTGGGCTAAGGTGTGTAGAGAAGTGAATGTTTGGGTTTAGGATAGATAGTCATACTATAAAGAGGAGAAATCTTTGGTTAGTATGGTTGTCTAGTGCTACTATGTGAGATGTAAATAGTTATCCCATGTGACACCATTTGGAGTTAGCTAATTTGAAAATATTTTAAGAGTGAGCTTGGTGGATAATTTTGAACTCATTGAAGCCCTCTTGTAGGCACCAGAGTGATACCACTAAAGTTTTTCTACAATGCTCAGCTGTCGAACCAATTTAATTGTCATCAAATCACCCTACTATCCAATGTACACTAGAAGTGTCCATCGTAGCTTAAACCAGTGATGTTGTTGGCTAGTTTTTAGAGTGACACACCAAGATAGTGCCACAGGAGATTAGGAACAGTGGTGACTGAGCATGTCACAGTTTTCAAGAGCAAGCAATAGAATCTTCCATTGGGCACCGAAGAGTTTGTCAAGGTGAAAAATGATTCTGCATAGATCCTAGAGCTCCTCAGAGTTCTCCGATGTGTGCACCAGAGAGTGACTCTAGAGATGTTATTCTTGCACAAGTTTAGGCAATTACATGCACTAGAACTATTTGGTGGTCCACTAGAAAGAACACAGAGCTATCAATAGTGTAATGACGACTAGTTTGAAAGATCCATTGAGTCAACCATTGAAAAGCTCTAGTACGAGCACTTCAATGCTCACTAGAGCTCTCCTGTGCACATTATCTTGTGAGGTCATGCTCCAACTGTTGGGAAGGACACTTCAAGATAAACATAAAATATCTTAGAATGAGGGGAAGCAAGAACTACCACCATCAAGAAATAATAAAGTGTCATCATTGTTGTTGATCAGCAAAATCTGTCCCAACTAACAGGAGCAGGTGACCAAAGCTAATTCTAGTACTCTAGGTCAACCAAAGTGAGCTAGGTCAACATCTAAAGTCAACCATGCTAGCCTAGGAGAAAATCCCTCACATACTTGAACCAAAAGGTCTAGGGATTAAAGCACGGAAAATTAGTACAACTAAGGTATCTAAGAAAGCAATAAGGCCCGAGTCGACCTTGGACCAGCATCTAAGAAAGTACACGATCAAAGGGTCGATTCACTGAATCCTCAACCCCTAAAAAAGGAACCTTAGTCACATCCAAAGCAAATTGAACAAGATGAGCAATGGAAAATTAGTTGAGAAGCCTTGTGTTGAAACTCATGTTCAGAATCATGTTATATTACATCCACCTATGCCATGGGGGCCCTTGATGCCATGTAGGAAGTGCAATGTAAATCTATTATTTGGTATGCATTAATGTAGATTTATGCTAGCTTGATAATTGATTTGTTGCTAATTGATATGAAGACATGACGTGATTTGAAGTACTGTTGTTTATTGCTGTAAAATGCTACTAGATTTCTTCCAAAATGGTTGTTTTTGTCAATTTTGGGTAATGCTTTTTTGGGGCCAAAATCTGGTAGCAATTTATAGTACCTGAATTACGCAAACCATAACCCGAGTGCCCAACCCTACTACCTGAGACGACTCATGTGTTCTTTTTTCCAAAGATCATTAGGTGTCACATGGGGATTTCTCCTAGAGTGGATTGAGTCTATGTGTACGTGTGAGGTGTGTGTGCATGACTTGCTCAGTAGCCATTCCAAGACTGCTTGGACCCCTCATCTGTGTTTAAGCATGTGGTTAGCACGGGTGGCCATTCGAGTTCTTCTATGATATGCCAACAGTGCTTCTTGCAGTGTTAACAAAAACATCTGCGCGCACCACTTTGCTTAAGAAAAGAAACAATTGCACCTCCTTGTGTACCACCGGATAGGGGAAGTTTACATCTTTACTATTATAACGATCGCCACTCATCCAATTCTCATCCTTAGGATGGAAATTACATATTTACCAGAGAAGAGAGACAAAATCTTACAAGTTTACCAAAAAAATATTTGTGCATACGTGGCATGCCAGGTCAAGCTGCTAACATGGCGGCGCATTGCAAAAAGATGAAGCTACCCTTCTCCCTCTCCCTCTCTGATAGCTGGGTCCTGTAGCTCCTCTCACTGCCATGTGGGTCTCACTCGTTAACTTCATCTCCTATCTCTAGCACACCATGATCAAGGTTGGGCTGATTCGGCTATCAGAGATGGACACCGGTGAAGAGCGAAGGTGGAGCAAGCCCAAGACCACACACGCTAGAGACAGGGCTCAACTCGATCGGCGGCTGTCCGTGGCAGCCTGGCCATGAGAGCAGGGGACCAGCGGTGGCTATGTTGGCAGCAATAGATCTAGCAAGGCCACCTTGCCGCCGCCTGGATCGAGGCGAGGACCTGCATTGTAGCATGGCCTGAGAGGAGGGGAGAGATGGAGAGACGAATGTAACATCCTAAAAAATCATATTAAAAATACACTCACATTAGAAATTATTTTCAGAATATATTTTAAAAACTATAAAATCATGTGAGCTCTATATTATCTTCTTCCAACTCTTGTCCATCCATCCTAGTTATCTATCTTCAAATGTATCATGCACAACATGACATCAGCATCATCCAGTTGCTCCTCACCTTTCTCTCTCTCGCTCGCTTGCTCGCTTTGCCCGATACCCAGCAACGGCGCATGCACCGACCCTACCACCATCGCCGCAGCAGCGCACCCGCGCCCGAACCCCCCTCGCCGACTATACCAGCTCCAACGCTACCACAACAGTGGTTCCACCTCCTGCCTTTCCCTCACTCCTCTTTTGTGGTATAAAAAGATTGCAAGGCGCAACGCACAACTGGACATCATCTATATTTTTTACACACAAATAACAGCAAGTACCAACAGCTTACAAGATGCACACACGTAGTAGTAGTAGTAGTAGCAGCAGCAGCAACAACAAGCATAACAATGCATCCACTATACGCCACCGTCCATTTGCATGCACCATGCATGCAAATTAGGCACTATCTAGTTGTATGCACCATGCATGTAAATTAGACACCATCCATTTGCATACATCATGCATGCAAGTTAAGACACGGTTCATTTGCATGCACCATTCATGCAAATTAAGGCACCGTCCATTTACATGCACCATGCATGCAAATTAAGGCATCATCCATTTACATACACCATATATGCAAATTAGGCACCGTTCAGTATGCCGAGAATCCACCATCCCTTCTCATGCATCATGCAAAGCAAAGCATAGTGCAGCACCTCGTCATCTGTGATCATGCTGATTAGGCACCGTCCATCTGCGGCATCGTCCAATCGTCTTGTGTAGCCATGGTACTACAACAACACCATTAATGGCAAAAAGCTGAGCACCAATGGCATAGCCTCACTTCTTAGGCCTATAAAAAGGCACACTCTGGTGCTCTCTTTTAGTATCCAGAGCAGCATGCTCAGCTCACTCACTCGCTCACTTGCTCTCCCCTCGCGTATACCGTATACGGCCGTGCGCATGAGCCGAGCTCGACTGTCATCACAGGCGAGGTGAGCAGCTCATGAGCATCCCCTTGCTCTCCTCTATCTTCCTGTGGTCTCTTTCTTGTATCTCTTCTTGCATTTACCGGTGCCGAGCTCCACGAGCTTAGCCATATCGTATAGCATGCACGAAGCAAGAAGAGCTCTGATGATCCTTGCTAATTTCTCTCTGTTCCCATGCATATATGGGTCATAAGCCATAACTCCACCATATGGTGCATGCACCATGCACTACCAGCCAAATAAATACCCACATGAAGCCTCCATTCCCTAATCACACATTAGCTTTTTCTCATAATTAAATTCCAGCCATTTTATAGATGCCACATGCTAACTCTGATTTCAACGATTCTTTTTTCTAAATTCATCTAAAATCATGATCTACCTTCCATATTAATTTCATGATTTTTAGAGCTCATTTGAATTTATGTGATTATTTATCTGTGGTTATTGTCTATGTCGATCATCGTGTATTTTAGCAGACGGAGTAAACGAACCGGGGAACGAAGACGTCAGAGACGAGTACCGCGAGTTCGACGCCGAGGATCCAGACTGCTGAAAGCCCTAGTTTGGTTTTGGATAATTGAGGAAACCCTAGTACTAACATCTATACTAAGTGTGTGTAAACTTAATGAGGTTGGTACATGCCACGTGATGGAGCAAGTGATGATCATGGTGATGATGGTGATGTCCACAAGATGATCAAGTGCTCAACTTGTAAAAGAAGAAAGAGAAAAACAAAACCCTATGGAGATCAAGACAAAGATATTGCTTAGGGTTTTGGTTTTGGTGATCAAGACACCATAGAGGGTGTGATCATATTTAGGATAGATAGCCGTACTATAAAGAGGGGAATTTCTTTGACTAAGCGGTTATCAAGTGCCACTAGGTGTCATTGTTCATGTGCATGCATTTAGAACCTAGTGAGCTAACTTAACTCCTTCGAAGAAAATGATTGTGAAAATGCTAACACACGTGCACTTGTTGGTACACACTTGGTGGTGTTAGCACACTTTGAGAAGGAGATGAAGTCTAAAGGGTAGAGAGAGGATGGGTTCCTCTCTCCCTCCCACCGAGCTTGCGAGGCGGTATTCGGCGCTTTTGAGAAAATTGAAGTGCATATTTTATATTGCGCCGGTGGGAAAACTGGAGAAGTCGCGGGACCGGACGCTGGCCTAGAAGCATCGAACGCTGTGCCTTGTGCGTCCGGTGTGCAGGCTGCCTGGCTCAGCTAGGGTTAGGCACCGGACGCCAGGCACCGGACGCACGTTGTAGCGTCCGGTGTCCTGAGTCCGGTGTCCGTGTGTTTCTACAAACCTCTCTAGGTATAAGTCCGGTGAGCACCGAACGGTCCGGTGCTCAGCGTCCGATGACCCCATGAACTTGTAGACCTCTCTGTGTTTAAGACCGGTGTTCACCGGACGCATCCGGTGCCAACTTAAGAGCGTCCAATGCTCTACAGGTTACCGTTAGACTCTGACACGAGTTTTTCAAAAGGCAAAACGTGGCCGTTTCTGGAGCACCGGACGCAAGGGTTGAGCGTCCGGTGCCTCCTGTTGAGCGTCCGGTGACCCCGTTTTGTACCCAGTGAAAGAGCCAATGGCTCTATTTGTTTGAGGGGCTTATAAATACGTGTTGGCCGGCTTAGGGCTCCAACTCTTAGCATTCTAACATACTTGACATCCTTGTGAGCCTAAACAAACACCTCCCACTCATCTCCTTCATAGATTAAACATCTTTGTGAGATTGGGAGTGATTCCAAGTGCATTTGCTTGAGTGATTGCATCTAGTGGCACTTGGGGATCGTTCTAGCTACGGTTTTCTTGTTACTCTTGGTGGTTGCCGCCACCTAGACGGCTTGGAGCAGTGGAGGAGGATTGGCACGAGTTGGTGATTGTTTGTGGCCATCTCCCCGTGATTGTGAGGGGTCTTGTACCTTCCCCGGTGGTGAGCTGAAAGGTAACTCTAGTAAAGTGCTCGTGTCATTGAGCTACCTCACTTGTGGGTAGGTTCTTGTGGTGTCCTAGTGAGGACGAGGGTTCATGCTACACCTCTTAGCCATTGAACCACCAAGTGTTGGTCGACACAACAGGGACGTAGCGTGCCGGCAACACGTGAACCTCGGGAGAAAAATTGGTGTCTCAATTGTGTTTGATTGACATTCTCCCGGTGCTTGATTGTTTATATTGGTGATTGGTTCATCCCCTACACGGTGGTATAAATATCTCATCCTATCCTTTACTTACTGCAAAGTAGTGTAATTACTTTAGTTGCTTACTTTGTCTTGTGTAGCCTAGTTCACTAGTGTTCCTTGTAGAGACTTAGTTCTTGTGTGCATAGTGATCATAGCAACTAGAATTGTTGGGTAGGTGGCTTGCAAACACCCCTTTAGAGCTAGTGCAAAAAGCTTCGCTTTGTTATTTACTAACCTCTTGCTCTAGTGAGTTTGTAGAATTTTTAAATAGGCTATTCACCCCCCTCTAGCCATATTAGGACCTTTCAACTGCCAGTTGGAGTTTGCCGAGGACACCAATGAAGGCAAGTCCAACCTATTCGCTTTGATGCATGTTGGTCCTATTTTTAAACACAACTCGTAGAAGCCATTTTAAATATTGCATGCACGATATATGTATGTGATTTTTTCGCTCTGTTGAATAGCCATCCTTGAATTGATACTACCCGATAATTGTCTTATTCAAACCTATGAACAAATAATATGCTGTGATAATAATAATATTATTTAGAATGCTTAGGACTTGATACTCATCATGGATACTCATCACTATGTTTTCTCAAATACAAGGATTTTAAAAACAAAACTGTGTGAGTGATGAAAATGAATTATGGGTATTGTAAAAGGGTTAATGAACAAGTTATAAATATGATTACTATAGAGATGGGGTGGATGAGATCCATTTTGGGGATGCCTTGGTGTTGTGGCTTATACTTTTTGGGGTTAGGTGTGAAGATATTCGCCTTGTCTCGATTAAGGACTGAGTTGATGATTCATCTTGCCTAACTCATTTATCGTACAACCACTCGCCTTGCATGGGAAAGGCTTAGTTTAAATCCCTCTAGTCAGTATGACAATCACCTGGAGGTAGGTGTGCAATGGGATACTAGGATATGTATGTTGAAATTGAGGAAATATATGAAATGTAAAATGCTCTGTGAATTATTATGGTATCATGAGATGTGGCCTTAGTGTTCTCAGGGTGAGCATCATTACTTAGCTATGGAGGATAACGAATTTGATGGATTTGTGCTTGCACGATGGTGTAAGTTATGGTATCCTACTTGTGATAAAAGTGTACAACCTTTGCAGAGTATAAATCTATTTGGATATCCATGTCCTTGGTCTCGGACAAGTTATGGTTTGGTTTCAACAACTAGATGGATTGAGATGAGTAAAAATATGAGTTCCTAGATATTTAGGGGCGCTTCAGGTGGTATTAGAGCCGTAGTTGGTTGTAGGACATGACCTTATTAGGCTTTGTGGACCAGTATTTTACTAAATAGAAGTATTTTACAAAAGTTCTTACCCTCTTCCCTCTATTTGAAAAAAATACTCTCATCTATTTCTCTCAGATGGCAGAAGGGGTTTGGACCAGCTGCTAGTGTCTAAGTGTAGAAGGCTTTCCCAAGCTCTTGTATGCTACCATGTGAAAACTTGGAATCAAGGTCGCCCAGAATATAAAGGCAGAGAATACAAAGAGCATGAAATAGAGTGGTGTGAAGTTACTGTCTATGTTGGGAAAGGTGAGGACTTTCCTGACATAGCTGAAGCTTGGAGTATGACTGCGACCGGATTTTGGTCTGCAAATACATATCAAGTCATCACCCGCAAAGCCTTGAAGTACCTACGCCAGATCTACGAGAAGCCCATCACTCGTACACCCATGAGGTTCTTTCCACCCCAAGAAAAAGATCAAATAGTTTGGGGGACCCGCATGGAACTCTTGCAAGGACGTTATTCACTCGAAGATGACCCAAATGTGGTATTCATGACCACATACCTACTTGCTCTAGATAAGCAATATGATGAGCAGGCCTCAGAGTTAAGGAAGTGCATCCATTGTGTGGAGGAAGCTGAGATCATAGTTAGAAAGCTCCATGTGCAACTTGCAGAAGCTCAGGCCCAAGCAGCTGTAGCCGAGAGTCGTGAAACTGCCATTGCTGAAGTCTTGAAGAAAGCTGAGGATCGCCATACCTAGGAGTTGAACGATACCTACCTTGTCACCAAGATCAAAAGGAGGACGTTAGCCTTGGAAGACCAAGAGCCCATAATCCTAGAAGGAATCCCAATCATGTCCCTAAAAATAGGAAGAAAGTTGGACATTGAAGGGCCATTAGCTCCCCTACCAACAGAAACCTCTCATAAAGCTTTAGAGTTGGATCCCACTAAGGAAGAAGAATTCCCCCTCCTCACCTAGCCACAACCCAAAGAAGACAGTGACCCACCTCTTAGTCCAAAGGAAGAACCACAAATGTCAGAAGCATGATCCTCCTCAACACCAAGGGAATAAAGTTGTTCTATGTGAAGAAGTTGAAGATTAGTAGTACCCAGTTCCTCCTTTTGTCTTGGGGGAAGTGAAGTGTACTTCACTTTTGTTCACCCCCAAAGTAGATGAATCATATTGTAGTACACTTATTTTTCTTTGCTATGTTGTAAACCACCCTTCTATTCAAAATATATATTTATGCTTGTTGGTTGTGCTAATAATTGAGTGCTCTATGTTGTTCCCTTATGGTATAACAAGTCTTAAAACTTGCACCTTTTTAAAATATAACACTTTAACAAAAGAAAGAAACATCACTCAATAGATCTAACCCTTACCTAATGCTCTCTTATCTCAACCAATAGATGCCTCTCGAGCCAGCTACTCGCTCTCAACCAAGTGGTCGTGCAGCAAGTAAGCAAAGCCAAAATCCAAGTGGAAGTCAAGTGAATGCAAATCTGGATGGTATTCATGAAGACGAAGTGAGTCAGACTAGAAACCATAATAAAGGAGATAACTTTCCCCCTCCTCTAGCAATTGACTTAGTATAAGTCATGGCAACTTAGACCTGCCTTTTGGAGACCTTGGCTCAAGGCATGAACCGCCCTAGGAACAACCGTGGAGCCAGAGTCCAAGACAAAATGATTGAGTTCATGAGGCTTAAGCCACCCAACTTTGTTGGATCTAACAACCCTATGGAAGTAGATGATTGGCTTAAGGTTATTGAAAGGAAGTTGGACATAATCTATTGCAATGGAAGGGATAGAGTTCTATTAGCATCTCATCAGCTCATAGGAATCACCCTTTCTTGGTGGGAAGCTTATAGTGGAGCTATAGACAATGCCAACACTATCACATAGGAAGAATTTCTGGTGAATTCTGTCAGTACCACATTCTAGATGGAATCATGAAGCTAAAGGCTACTGAATTTCACAACTTAAAGCAAGGAAATAAAACTCTGAGTGAGTACATCTTCCAATTCACTGAGTTGTCTTGTTATGCCCTAGAATTGGTCAACACTGATGCTAAGAAGCAAACAAAGTTCATAGAAGGATTGATCTTTGAGTTCAAAATCCTCATGACCCCATAGATCTATCCAGACTTCAACACATTGATGAACAAAACCATTCTGACTGATGTGGCCAAGACTGAACAGAGGAAAGAAAACAAGCACAAGTTTCTAGAGTGCATGGTTCAAGATGGAGCTAGATCCCAGAGGCTAAAAACCTTTAGCCAACCAAGCCAGCGGACTCAAGCCCTAATGTAGTTCCGCTCTCCTGCTAGTGCCTCTAATAACCAAATGCAATCATCATATTAGCCCAATACAACCTCTCAGAATCAAGCTTATGACAAGACTCAACAGAACAACATTGGTCAAGTCACGAATAATGGCAAAGCTTGCTTTCATTACTATGAGACTAGACACTACATTGCTAACTGTCCCTACAAGAACAACCAACTGGTAGTATCCACTCAGTCTCACACTATTAATGGACCAAGATCTATAGTGTCTCGAGTCAACCATGGTTTCCCTTGCAACAACAACGCCACCAACAACAATAGTCAAAAGATGAGGCAACCTCAACAATCCTATGGTCGAGCCTGTGTCAACCATATTCATGCTTAGGATGCTCACACTACTTCAGGAGTGCTACTTGGTGAGTTAGTCAATTTAGTACTTGCAACAGTATTATTTGATTCTGGAGCATCACATTCATTCATGTCATCAAGTTTTGTTGAGAAGCATAAAATACCAATAATACTACTAAAGTTACCCCTAATAACTCGGACACCTCGATCTGACATCAAATGTCATCTAAGTGTTCAAATGTAAGGATCATTCTAAGTGGGGTAGTTTTCTTAGCAGACTTAGTAGTGATCAAGTCTAAAGGAATAGATGTTATCCTTGGAATGGATTGGTTAACCAAACACAATGGAATTATTAGCTGTGCAATCAAGGAAGTATCATTAGTTAACCATGAAGGGATTAAGGTGAAATGCCAAACCTGAGGGTCTAGAGTTGACCCAATGGTCTTCAACTTGGATGCAATGATCAAAGAGGAAGTGCCAATAGTGCAAAAATACCCTGATGTATTCCCTATGGAACTACCTAGAATGCAACCAGATAGGGATATAGAGTTCATCATTGATCTTATCCCTGGGACTGCCCCCATAGCCAAGAGACCTTACAGAATGGCCCCGGTAGAGTTAGCTAAACTAAAAGAGCAACTAAGAGAATTGTAGCAAAAAGGTTATATCAGACCTAGTTCTTCACCATGGGAAGCCACAGTCTAATTTGTGAAGAACAAAGATGGAAGTATGAGGATGTGTGTGGATTATAGGTCCCTAAATGAAGTCACCATCAAGAACAAGTATCCCCTACCAAGGATAGATGATTTGTTTGATTAGCTTAAAGGAGACAAGTATTTCTCCAAGATTGATTTGAGATCAGGTTATCACCAGCTCAAGATCAAGGATAGTGATGTCCCTAAGACAGCCGTTATAACTAGATATGAACAATATGAGTTTATAGTGATGTCCTTTGGGTTAACCAATGCCCCTGCCTATTTCATGAACCTCATGAATAAGGTATTCATGGAGGAGTTAGATAAGTTTGTTGTAGTCTTCATTGATGGCATACTTATCTACTCTAAGAGTGCTGAAGAACATGGGGAAACACTTGAGAGTGGTGTTGGAAAAGTTAAGAAGACACAAGTTGTATGCCAAATTTAGCAAGTATGAATTTTGGCTTGAGAAGGTTGCATTTCTAGGTCATATCCTAACAGCTGAAGGAGTTGCAGTTGGCCCTGAGAAAGTAGAAGCTGTCTCTCCTTGGCAAAAACCCACCAACGTAAGTGAGGTCAGAAGTTTTCTTGGATTAGCTGGATATTATTAAAGGTTTATAGAAGGATTTTCCAAGATAGCCAGACCCATGACAGAGCTTCTCAGGAAGGATAAGAAGTTCACATGGACAAAATCATGTGAGAAGAGTTTACAAGAGTTGAAGAAGAGATTGACAATAGCACCAGTGTTAACTTTGCCAGACATTCACCAAGATTTTACCATATACTGTGATGCCTCAAGACAAGGTTTACGATGTGTTCTCATGCAAGGAGGAAAAGTGGTTACTTATGCATCCCACTAGCTTAGACCTCATGAGCAAAATTACCCTACCCAGGATTTGGAGTTAGCAGCTATAGTACATGCTCTCAAGATTTAGAGACACTATCTCATTGGGAACAAGTGTGAAATCAACAAAGATCATAAGGGTTCAAAGTATATCTTCACACTGTCAGACTTAAACCTAAGGCAAAGAAGATGGTTGGAGTTAGTCAAGGACTACAACCTTGAGATTCATTACTACCTAGGAAAGGCCAACATGGTAGTAGATGCCCTAAGCAGAAGGTCATATGGTCAACAGTTGATGCCTAAGACACTCACCTACAAGAAGAGATAACATAGTTGAACATGCATATAGTACGCCAACCTCAAAATGGTAGTTTAAAGGTGCAACCAACTCTTGTGGAAGAAATCAAGCATACTTTAGAGTGGATGACAAAGGAGCCTTGTGGTATAAAAATAGAATTTGTGTGCCCAAGGAAGGAAAGTTTCAAGAGCTAATCCTTGATGAAGCTCATAACTCAGCATACTCTATCCATCCTAGTGCCACCAAGATGTACATGGACCTAAAAGAAAGATATTGGTGGAATGGTATCAAAGCTGATGTGGCACAATTTATTGCACAATATGATGTTTGCCAAAGGGTTAAAGCAGAGCATCAGAAACCAGCAGGCTTGCTCCAACCATTACCTATTCCTATTTGGAAATGGAATGAGATAGGCATGGATTTTGTGTCAAAACTCAGAAAGGGAAATAGTGGACCCCGCCTTACCAAGGTTGCTCACTTCATACCTATGCACACTAAATATAGTGGAGACAAGTTAGCCCAGTTATATGTGGATAACATAGTTAAAGTGCATGGTGTGCCAAGTAGGATTGTATTTGACCGAGGTACCTAATTTACCTTTAAGTTCTGATTGAAGCTATGGGAACCAAGCTAGATTTTAGCTGAGCTTATCATCCTTAGACAGATGGTTAGACAGAAAGAATAAATCAGATTATGAAAGATATGCTAGAGCATACGTGCTCACATATGGTAAAGATTAGGATAAAAGCCTAACTTTTGCAGAGTTCTCATATAACAAACTAGTTTGGGCATGTCACCTTTCGAAGCCCTATTAAATTTAGGACCCATTGATATGGTCAGAAGTTCGAGAACGAACTTTGCTTGGACCTGTCCTTATAAAAGAAACAGAAGATTGTGTGGCTGAAATCAGAGAAAAGTTGAAAGAGGCACAATCACACCAAAAGAGCTATTCTGACAAAAGAAGAAGGGAGTTAAGTTTTGCAGTTGGAGATTTTGTGTATCTCAAAGTCTCTCCTATTCGAGGAACTCAAAGATTCCAAGTTAGAGGCAAGCTAGCACCTCGGTATATTAGACTATATCAAGTATTGCAAAGGATTGGAGCTGTAGCTTACCGTGTTCGGCTAGCTGAAGAAATTTCAGATAACACAATGTATTTCATGTCTTTCAATTAAAGAAATGTCTCAGAGTACCAGAGGAACAAATATCGTCAGTTATAGTTGATTTACAAGATGATCTAAGATATCAAGAAGTACCAATAAAAATTCTATACAGTCACCAAGCAAACTGGAATGGCAACATTATGAATTAGTCTTGTTCAATGGAGTAGGCACACTAAAGCAGAAGCAACTTGGAAAAGAGAAGATGTCGTGAGAAAAGAGTTTCCTCATCTATTTAGAACCTAGCCGAATCTCGAGGACAAGATTCCTTTTAAGTGAGGTAGGTTTATAACATCCCAAAAATTCATAATAAAAATCACTCGCATTAAAAATTATTTTCAAAATATATTTTAGAAACTATAAATCATTTGAGATCTATATTATCTCCTTCGAATTCTTGTCCATCCATCCCAATTATCTATCTTCAAATATATCCTACATAATATGGCATTAGCATCACCTGCCCGCTCCTCACCTCTCTCTCTCTCGCTAACTCGCTTTGCCCGATACCTGGCAATGGCGCATGTGTCGACTCCACCACCATCGCCGTAGCAGTGCACCCGCGGTCGGACCCTTCCTCGCCGACTGCGCCAACTCGCACGCTGCCATGATAGCAGGTCCCACCTTCCGCCTTTCCCTCACTCCTCTTTTGTGGTACAAAAAGATAGCAAGGCGCAACACACAGCTGGACACCATCCATATTTTTCACACACAAATAATATCAAGTACCAATAGCTTACAAGATGCACGCACGTAGTAGTAGCAGCAGCAAGCATAACAATGCATCCACTACACGCCACCGTTCATTTGCATGCACCATGCATTTAAATTAGGCACCATCCATTTGCTTGCACCATGCATGCAAATTAGGCACCGTCTATTTGCATGCACCATACATGCAAATTAAGGCACCATCTATTTGTATGCACCATGTATGCAAATTAAGGCACCGTCCATTTGTATGCCAAGAATCCATCATCCCTTCGCATGCAACATGCAAAGCAAAGCACAGTGCAACACCTCGTCATCTGTGACCATGCTAATTAGGCACTATCCACCTACAGCATCATCATGTGTAGCCATAGCACTACAACAACATCATTAATGACAAGAAACTAAGCACTGGTGGCACAACCTCACTTCTTTGGCCCACAAAAAGGCACACTTAAGTGCTTCTTTCAGCATCCAGAGCAGCACGCTTAGCTCACTCACTCGCTCACTTGCTCTCGCCTCGCGAATACCGTATACGGGCATGCGCATGAGCCGAGCTCGACTATCGTCGTAGGTAAGGTGAGCAGCTCATGAGTATCCCCTTGCTCTCCTCTGTCTTCCTGTGGTCTGTTTCCTGTATCTCTTCTTGTATTTACCAGTACCGAGCTCCACGAGCTTAGCCATAGCGTACAACACGCACGAAGCAAGAAGAGCTCCGATGATTCTTGCTAATTTCTCTTTCTTCCTATGCATATGTGGGCCATAAGCAATAACTACACCATATGGTGCATGCACCATGCACTACCAGCCAAATAAATACCCATGTCAAGCCACTCATTCCCTAATCACGCATTAGCCTTTTTCGCGTGATTAAATTCCGGCCATTTCACAAATGCCATATGCTAACTTTGATTTCAATGATTCTTTTTCTTAAATTCATCTAAAATCATGATCTACCTCCCATATTAATTTTATGATTTTTGAGCTCATTTGAATTTATATGATTATTTATTTATGCTTGTTATTTGTGCCGATTATCGCGTATTTTAGCTAACGGAGTAAACGAACCGGGAACGAAGACATGGAGACGAGTACCGCGAGTTCGACACCGAGGATCCGGACTACCGGCAGGAGTTTGCCGAGGACACCATCAGAGGTAAGTCCAGCCTATTCCCTTTTGATGCATATTGATCCTATTTTTAAACATAACTCATAGAAGCCATTTTAAATATTGCATGTATGATATATGTACGAGGTATTTTCGCTGCTTAGCTAAATCCTGTTGAATAGCCGTCCTTGAATTGATATGACTCGATAATTGTCTTATTCAAACCTAGGAGCTAATAATTTCCTATGACAGAAATATTATTATTTAGAATGCTTAGGACTTGATACTCATCCAGGATACTTATCACTATAAAAGCAAAACTGTGTGAATAGTGAAAATGAATTGGTATTGTGGATTATTCCTTTTGGGGTTAAGCGTGAAGATATCCACCTTGTCTTGATTAAGGACTGAGTTGATGATTTATCTTGTCTAACTCATTTATCGTACAACCACTCGCTTTGCATGAAAAATGCTTAGTCTAAATCCCTCTAGTTAGTATGACAATCACCTGGAGGCAGGTGTGCAACGAGACACTAAGATATGTATGTTGAAATTGAGGAAATATATAAAATGTAAAGAGCTTTGTGAATTCTTATGGTATCATGAGATGTGGTCTTAGTGTTCTTGTGGTGAGCGCCATTACTTAGCTATGGAGGGTAATGACTTTGATGGATCTGTGCTTGTAGATGGTGTAAGTTATGCTATCCTACTTGTGATGAATGTGTACAACCTCTACAGAGTGTAAATCTATCTGAATAGCCGTGTCTGCAGTCTCAGACGGGTTATGGTTTGGTTTCAACAACTAGATGTGTTGGGATGAGTGGAAACATGAGAGTGAGTGTGATTTTAAAAATAAATGATTGTTCGCCATTGTGTTGTGAGAACAAGGGTTCAACAACACTTAAAATTATGATCAAACCCCCATTTTTCAAAAATACTATCATATATGAAAAAGAAGTATTTTGCAAAAGTATTTATGAAATGAAACCTTGCATGAGTAAAAAGATAGCTTTATGCAAATAAAACCAAGTCTTATCCTTAATTTATTCATATGCATATATTGTTATCCCCTTCCATAGGGTAAGGTTGGATTTGCTGAGTACTTTGTACTCACCCTTGCTTTATTAAACGGAGGAAGACCCAGATTTTAATCCTCAAGTGGTGTACGAATAAGGCCGTGTCTGCACCCAACTAAGCTTGTGACATTAGGACTCGTGAGATATTTAGCTGTGATATCATCTGTTTTGGGTTCTTTGGACCTATGTTGTATTCTGGTCACTTGTTTTATAGCATGCCTTCATTGTTCACACCTATCAAGACTACCGCGCTAAAACTTATTTGATATAAAATATGTTACTAGCCTCCTAGAACTTGTATTGTACCATATTTGAGTTCTGGATATCCAGGGGCGCTTCAACAGGGCAACACACTATAGCGCCGAGTCACAGGACCACCACGGGGCATGCTAGCCTTTGGTCGTAGGACAGGGGCGGGGCGGAGAGGCAACCAGAGGATGAATTCGCGGCGTCTGGGGGTGAGCGCGTAGCCAGAGCATGGTGTCGCCAGAGTAGGGCCGGCGGCGAGCAGGCGTGGCTACCGGAGCACTCCCGCGTGCGGCCACCAGAGCTTTCTCGCGTGCGGCAATGGCTCCTCTCCCACGCCCAGCCAAGGATCCTCTCTCGCGTCCCGCCGAAGCTCTACCACGAAGTGTTAGCCGAGTCTCTCCCACGCTCGGCCATGGTGGCATCCTCCCATTCCTCTGCTCTGCTCTTGTTGGGATAGATCAGGTGGGATAAGTGGGGCCCACCAGACAGCGAGAGGAGCTGTGGGGCCCAACTGTTGGAGAGGGAGAGTCTTTTCACAATGCACATCCACGTCGGTATCGTGCTCTAGCACGCCACGTACGCAAAAACGCTCGTTTTTTGCAAACTTCTAAGATTCCGTCTCTCTCTGCTTGTAAATACGTAATTTCCATTCTAAAAATGAGAATAGGATGAGTGGTGATCGTTATAATAGTAAAAAGGTAAATTTGTTTCTACATACATGTCTCACAATTAACAGTCAGGCCTGCCCCTATATTCTTACCTTGTCTATGTGTAGTCTCATATATATCTAGAACATGTATGTGCTTATGTAATACTCGCTCTATTCTGTAATATAATGAAAAATCTAGAGAGAGTTTAGGACAAACTAATAGAGAACATAAAAGTTGTATGTATCTCCACCTTGTTTCTTAATCAGATGTTATCACCAATGATTAACAGTGATTGGTTGACAAATGGTAAGTATTCAATGTAAAATTATTTTTAGACCTCTAGAATCTCTTTTATTTGAGTATAATTTCTGAATCCTTGTATACGCCATGTTTAATTTGAACTTATTAGACTACTGTAAGACCATTTTCATGGGGTATTTGACGACTTTATTTTATGTTTGAGAAGACCAAAGAGAATTATTTTTCAGATCTGTATCTATAGCAACATATGTACTAGTAAAGTAGTGACCTTTATATATAATATAAGAATTGTACCTTACCATATATGGACAGATCTTAGTACCTTACCATATATACCGACAATTCTTATATTATATATAAAGGTCACTACTTTACTAGTACATATGTTGCTATAGATACAGATCTGAAAAATAATTCTCTTTGGTCTTCTCAAACATAAAATAAGGTCGTCAAATACCCCCTGAAAATGGTCTTACAGTAGTCGATAAAGGCAGCTAATTCAGGCATGCATAGCACATTGTCAGGAAATTTAGAAGTGAGAATGTTTGGAAGCAGTAGTTGCCTTCCGTTGTTCGACACGGCACCTATTAGCGCGTTACGTTGTTGGGTCGTACTAGGAAATTGAATAGTAACTACTCTTAGTATATATTATCTGTCAACGAGTAATGGAACTCCTTGATTAATTAGCTGCGAAGTAAGTTCAGATAAATGTTGTTCTGGACATATATAAGCAGGCCCTAGCCTTAATTAACTCCGGGCCCGCGCGCCTAATTTCTTTTCCACCACCTCGTTAGACAACTAGCTAGAAGTTCCGCCATGGAGGTGAGCATATCAGACCTTCTCGTCTATGCTACCTACGTAGATCTGTCGTCGATACTATCCACTCTGAATTTTTGCATGCCTTTGTTTTTTATTAGTTTGAATTCAATTATATATCTATTGTGCCCTCGTTTTTTCTTATAGATACACAGATAGATATTGCATGCTGTTGTTAATTACCTACTTGATCAGTTTCATTTCGTGAACCTATATATATACCTGCTTCATCAGGAGTAATAACTAGTTTGGCGTGGATTTGTTTAATTTGGTTCTTGGCAGGACTACGAGATCCAGAACGTGGAGACCGTGAGTACTGTTTCTCAGCGCAGGGGTGGCTGCTGCATCCATCAAACGACCGTGATGACAACACGACTGGTACAGGCCGACCAGGTTCATTCGTGCTGTCTTATAAAAATAAAACTTGGCTTGATTTTTTGTTTAGGCCTTGTTTAGTTCCTAAAATTTTTCAAGATTTTCCGTCACATCGAATCTTGCGGTACATGTATGAAGTATTAAATATAGACGAAAACAAAAACTAATTATACAGTTTGTCTGTAAACCATAAGACGAATCTTTTGACCCTAATTAGTCTATGATTGGACAATATTTGTTACAAACAAACGAAAATGCTACAGTAACAAAATCCAAAAACTTTTGCGAACTCCAGACCTTAGTTATATCATATATAGTATTTGTGTGTATAGTATATATATGCATATGGTAAGCACTAGATAGATCTCCACAAGTTAACCATGCATGCAAGTTGATTTCGCGCGCATGCATGCACATACAGAAACTCGCGGAGACCTGGTCGCGGTTGCGCTGCGGCAGATTGACGACAGCGACTACGGTTTGGTGGCGGAGCAGGTCGCGGCGATATGGAGGCGGTCGTGGCGCAGTTCAAGCAGACCGACGATCGGGTTGAGAAGCTGGAGAAGGAGCTCGCGGAAGTGAAGCGCGAGCTGGACTGGAGAGCTGCAGGCCGCAGGACCGGCCGCTGGCCCTGGGCGAAGACGTTGGGCAGGACGGTGGCCGTCGCCATCCTCTCGGATGGCCTCAGGAGCAAGCTTCGCGGCGTCAGGAATCTCCTCGACCTCATTCTCGACGAGTGATGATCCGGCCGACCACCAATCCGTACGTAGAGACACGGACACGGCCGGCACACAGACGACCTAAGGTAGCTGCTTGTATGTGTGTGGTGATGCTTGCATAATTTGGTCGACTTTTTTTATTGCATGGTTGTTTGACTAGACCAAAAAAAATGCTACTTGGAAAAATGGAAAACTCCCTAGATTGGACAGATCCATGAAAATGGGCACCACGTACCCTATATATTTGTGGCTTAATTTGTCCCTTTCCAACGACCGGCAGCGTCCAAAAGCCGATGACGACGACGGTGACTATCGCTAACTTAATTTGATGTCTGCCTTGCCTTGCCTTGTTTGACCCTACAAAGACGAGCTAGCCCCTTGCAGGATCAGGGCTTAGGAAAAAAAAATCCAGACAGACTGATCAACTCTCAAGGTAACACAATCGTGCATGCATTTTCCTGGTGATGTCTATGAGTTTATAAACGTCATGCATTTTTCTTCTTCATTGCCGCAAGCAAACCACGCCCACGCTCTTAATTATAAGTTCAGTTTGTTAGGCCGCCATTATTTTATATCTAGAGATAAGTACTAACCGAATGAAACTGTATAGTATTTAAAGCAATTGGTCATTGACCAATGACCACAAAATTTGGATAGTTTTGTTTTAGTCCCAGTATGGTAGATGAATGGCCATTGGCCACACAATTTTCTTTAAGAAAATGGTCGTCACATTAACCACAAAACTTAGAATATAGTTGTTCCAATTTTTTTCCCACGTCAAAAGCCGCAGTCGATCTCTTGGAGCTTTATTAAGAGCATCCTCAGCTTTTTCTTCGGGATGAAGGGATATGTTTTACTGCTATAAAAAATATAGCACCCTAGGGTTTTATCTCAATTAGTAGTATGCCTCACAATTAGTATGTCTCCACGCCCACATGATTATATTGATAAAGGACAAAACAAGGACATGATTTGAAAGATCTGCAATAAACATCATTGAAAGTTTAATTATTTTCGTATGATAAGCGTGTAGTTCATCACCTAAACCTGTTTCGAAATGAATACTGTCATATATATAAGACATCATGTCGTTCTTGTGATGAGATGATGTTCCATGTTCGTTATTATATAATTAAGGTAGCTGACCATTTTTGGCAGCCTAATGAAGGTAGCTAGCTTGCAGGTCTTTTTCATAGAGAAAACAAGCAAGGGACATCGGAACCGGTCTGCAATACTCCGATGCTATAATGGACAAAAGCATGTTTTTGTATTGACATAACCAATCAAACAACAGATCCTGGCAATATGTCAACGGCCGGTGCAGTATAGTTTTCTCCGAGGGGATACCGTGTGTTACTGTGTTAGTTACGAGGAAATTCGTCGAGAAAGCGATTTACTTAACGGCCATATATAGACTTGCACACTGCTTGATATGTTGCGTGTACTGCAAGTCTGCAACACCACATTGTTTAATCATATCTAAGCAAATGCTTAGTATGGAAGCTGCAGTATCTTCCAACAAGCGGTTGTACACTTGTACTTAAACCAATCTTTCTATATATCTTGGGTATGTAATCGTCACGGATGATCTTCCCTGACGGATCTGGCCATCAGGAAAAAAACTTGCCTGGGTGGTGAGGGGCACAATTGCAAAGTATGCATGTGTTCCTTCTTTAAACCTCCATTAGGTTGTCTTGTCCCTTCATCCTCCATCATCCATCACTACTACTATAGCTATCTGCTTGGAAATCTAAAGGCGACCGTACTTCTCTGCTCAGGTGTTCGCGCCAAACCAAGATAGCTCTGGCCGTACGTGATGGAGGTGAGGAATTAAAACTTCAGGTGGCTTTGTGTTTTTCTCTTCTTCTCTGCCGATATTCCTATTTTGACTATCTTGTTTTCATGCTTTTACTTTAATTTGTTGATTAGTAGTTATTTTCATGCTTTTACTTTGTTGGTTAGTAGTTTAATTACTAAGTTGTTATTGTTCTAGGAGTAATTTATTGTCTATCTGATCCGATCCATTTCATCCCAGGAAGAGCAAGGGATCCAGAGCAAGACAAGAATGGTTGTTAAGCACAGGGGCTGCTGCATCGAGCAGACCGTGATGAAAACACAGTCACCATCAGGTTCTAAATCATTTTGTTTCTGATCTTTCTTAATGTATGACCGATTGTTTGGTTTGATTAAGGAGGTATGACATGTGTGTCCTGCCATGTTCGTGCAGCTAATAATTTTTTTTTCGAAAAGCCACAGACGAGAAAATTGCTGATCTGATGAGCATAGACATATGTGTGGCTAACGCTAATTATAATAAAGAGTACATGTTTTCTCGATATCTATGTACATGTAGCTCTGGACGACGACCCTTCCATGCATCTGCGCCGGAGGTCCAAGACGGTGCGGGTGACCCCGATCCACTACGAGGTGGTGTCGGGTTGGATTCAGCCTGAGACGCCTTCTGCTACTGCTGGTCACCATGATCATCAGATCATCCAGATGTATCCCGAGGATAATCAGGTAGGTCATCCGTGATCATGCATGCCCCTTCTTCCATTTTGACCTAGCTAGCTAGCTAGCTGGTCCTGTCATTGTGAAAATTAAATTAGGTTTCCTCGCTCTCAGGCTATTGGATAATAGCCTGGTCTTCCATATATACTATATAACAACTGAAGAAGATTCAGAATTAACCTATTACTAGTAACTGTATTGTATTATTCATGCGTACACGCAGAAGAAGGCATTATTGACGGCAGCGTCATGGGATGGAGGAGGAGCCAACAGGGGTGGCTACGATTACTGCTGGGTCATGGAGCAGGTCAGGACAATCGAGGCTGCCATGAGCCGAGACAAGAAGCTGCTGAGGGAGCTGAAGAAGGAGGTGGCGGAGCTGAAGCGCGAGGTCCAGCGCTACAAGGAGGAGCTCGACGCCATGCAGCACAAGAACATCGGAAAGATGGTACTGGGTATGGTGGCCGAGGTGCTCCCGGTCCCGGACAGCATCAGGACCACGCTCGGCCGCCTTGTCGACCTAATATAATTAACCTTAGCTTGCATTGCATGAGATCAGGCCATGACGACCTCGATCGATCTTGCGATACAAAGAATTTAAAGGTTTTGCCACTAGCTCCCTTCCCAGATATAAATTTTGCTCAGTTTTAATTTGTATGCGAGACGTATATGCACATGTGTGTGGCCGATCGATGGCCGTCAGTTTAATTGGTATTGCGCGCGTGTAAATGCTACTTGAGTAGGTTTTTTTTTTGGACATTTTGTTGTGCTTGATGGAGGATACAAACACGACTTGATTATTACCCAAACATTTTGTGACAGGGAGAAAACTTGAACACCAACAGGGCGTTAAGACACTTATTCTTTTATTTGTCTTGCTTGCACATTCGAGTGCAAACAAACATGTGTAATCTTCACCGACTTTTTGCCCGTATATATCTATAGTCTCGTACGAGTAGTTTCAACTTGAAAGATCTGGTAGTAGTTTTTAATTCATGACCTTGCTATTGTTGTCCGTTGATGACGGAAGAAGGTAGCGTGTTTAGTAGCTTAATGGAGTACTTATAACTAAGTGGATATATATTATATAATTAAGATTAAGAGCAGGGTGGAAAATCCTATGTGCATTTGGGTAATGCACAGGTCACATATGTAGAATGCAATTTTGTCAAACTATCCCTGTAGTAGGGTCAGAAACAATATATATATATATATATATATATATATATATATATATATTGTTTCTGACCCTACTACAGGGATAGCCTAGCCAATTGCGCGGTGGTATAATATACTCTCCCTGCGATCCGGTGGCCAGTTGGAGGGTATGATATCTACCGTAGCTACTCTCCCTGCATTAGAGAACAGAATAGTAGTACAAGTCTTCTAGTTTTATTATTCTGTCATTTTCTCAAAACACCGTATAGACACAAACGTTGTCGAACAAGCACATTATATCTAGTACCACACAAAGAGTTGTATTGTCTCTTGTCAAAAAAAAAGAGAATTATATTGTCAAACACTGAAGTAAACTTAAGAAAATACTAGTATACTGGGGAAGTTTGTACCTATATGTGTATCTAGAAATCAACAATTTTTAGAAACGAGTGTCTAGCTGTCCCTAGAAATTATTTTTCGAGGTGGCTAGGAACATGAACCGTCTCTACAAATGAATTTTGAGAGGCGGACTATCTCTACAAATCTATTTTCCACATGCGGCTGTTGTTCCTAGTTGTCCACCTTTGAAAATTAATGTTTAGAGGTGGCTCAATTTCCTAGCAGTCTTTTCCACATTAAAACTAAAAACTGACATTTCAAATTCTGAATATACATATAATGTGTGTATGTGTGTGTGCGTGTCTATATATGCAACAATTTGAAAAGTATAATATTACATACATATGCACATTTTAATCAAGAAGGTGCATACATATACACATGTTCGTACATTCAAATTCAGAGCAAACTACATGACATCAATATATCTAGATTAGAGTAGTATCTGATAATGTAGATAACTATAGTTTACTTGAGCATGCTCCCCCACGGAGCATAGTGGTAGCTGGCAGGTGGTGGTACCGTTGTTCGGGTGACTTGTCAACTTGTTTATTTAGCACCCTTCTCATCCGTTTTGCTGCTATAAGGAAGAGTTTGACATTCCGAAGTAAGTAACCTTCCATAAGAATATAATCCATAAGAAATGTTTGTGGTCCCATATTAAGAAAAACTTAATCTAATAAGGTTCCAACTTAGACCTGAGATGTGTGACCACTAAGGATGGAAGATCATCGATAGGTGTCATTCATCACCATATGGAGGTCATTATGGAGCATTCCGTACACATTCAAAGATCTGGCAGTGTGGATTCTACTGGCCTACAATGTATGAAAGACAAGAAGCAATATATCAGAAGATGTGGGCCATGTCAAAGGCACGGAAACATAAACACAAGGGATGCCATGCCACTCACCAACAACCTTCAGATTGAGCTCTTTGATGTTTGGGGAATAGATTACATGGGTCCATTTCCCCCATCAAAGAAGTGTGAGTTCATCTTGGTGGCTGTTGACGGTCCTTAAGTATCAAATTTAATTATCAAATAAATAAAGAAAAGGATCCAAATACAACCAACACCTAGAATTATGGTTTGATCTGACAGAATTCCATGAGTTTTGGTGTTTGTCTATTTCTGCAGGGGGTTATCAGGAAATAAGGAAGAAAGGCCCACATGTCGGGATTACATAGATATATCAACGCACCGCGCAATTTTTTA
This sequence comes from Sorghum bicolor, assembly GCF_000003195.3. NCBI lineage: Eukaryota > Viridiplantae > Streptophyta > Magnoliopsida > Poales > Poaceae > Sorghum > Sorghum bicolor. The sequence continues at coordinate 11,635,135 of NC_012879.2, read as the reverse complement.
CCATCTAGAAGACTCTAGAAGCCACGGGAAGGAAGCGGAGGCCGAAAGGGGCCAGGCCCAGGGCGCCCGCCCTGGTGACCTGGGCGCCCGCCCCCTGTTGGATGCCAATCGGGACTCTCTTCGCACACGACGTTCCACCGACCTAATAGATCAAAGATAATGTAGTACCACCTCGCCTACCGACCCAAAAACGCATAGAGGAGGAGGACTATATAAGGAGACCCCCCTGGCCCCTGGAGAAGACAAGAAATTATCATAGAGATTGAGGGGTGCCCTCGAAGGAAAACCTCTTCTCTAAATAATATTTCTTTTTAGGCTTAGCAACCAATGTAAGGTAGAAATAGATCTTCTAGGTTCTACTAGATTGAGAGAGATAGAGTGGAGGTGTAGATCGGAGGAAGACCGGCCTGTCAGTGTCTACTCCGAGTTGTACCTGCGGGATCAAGTCTCCTAACCCGAGGCTTGCTTCTAAGATTCTTCAGTAATTCGACTTCTAATTCTAGTGAGTTCTTGTTTTATTTTATTGTTCTTTGGTTTATGAGTTTACTTTAATCCTCTTCCGGTTGAGTATTAGAGTAATCACTTGCTAGCGTAAACGTGGTGTTTAGGCTAGGGTACTCATAGATATCCCCTGACTAGCTGGACCGTGGTAGTAGCGAGGAACGTGACATTTCCGAGTTACCTTTGTATCCCATATCTTGTTAGCAGGACGGGTAGGGTTTATAGGTGCGGGTCGAGCATCCTTTGTGTTGTCTAGATTCCGTGAGCCTCCCCAATAGAACAGTAGATCATCCTTACCAAGGTTAGAACGAGAGTACGATTGCAGTCTTCTCTATACATCACTCACATCGAGAAACATTCTTTGTAGCCTAAAGGGATAGTAGCAATAGATTTGGTTAGTCAGATGCACCCTTTCTCCCAGTGGTAAAAATATAAATACGATACTCTGGAAAACCTCCCGGGTGAAATGCTCACCGATATCCGTGCGCTTGCGGATCATTTCCTGATTGCGTTACCAAATATCAACAAGCATTTCTGGCGCCGTTGCCGGGGAGAAAGACGGTTTGCTGAGATAACTTTGAATCTTGCTATTATCTTGTATTATACTTTTATACTTTTATTCTTTTATCTTTTTATTTTTATCTTTATGGATAACTTAAATTCCATATCTATTATTGAATTCTTTGCACCTTCGGAGACCAGCCATAGACCATGGGAGTCAACACGTCCTGCCCCTAATTATGATCTGTGTCCGGAGTTGATTGCAATAGGTCAAAACCAACCCTTTTCTATAGCCGAGGTCCTATCTTTTAATCAAGAAGATAATGCACTTTTAGCTACACCTAGGGAATCTGTTAATCTTTCTATAAATTCTGGTTTAGACCTAGCCCTACAAGACCATGTTTTTCCTAGATATTTTCACATTGGTCTTAATCATATAACCTTTGGTAGAGTCTTTCTTTCTTTATCTATTAGTAAAGGAAGGTATGTCTTCATTCGTGGACATCCTTCTTGTACTAGTCTTCATAGAAAAATCTTAGAGATAGAGAAGGAATCATCTCCCAAACAAGGAGAGGTAGTTTCAATAGCCGATTTCCAAACATTTCAATCCCATAATTCGGCTATCCAACCCATCCTTGAGCTTAATAATTTCTACTATGCTCTTGAACCTCCTGATAATCCTATGAATCTATCTAGACATTCCATTCACCAAGACTACAAGGAGGATCGAGAAGAGCAACATCAATGGCTAGAGGGCATTAAAAATCCATGTGCTATCACCATTGAATGGATGGATAAAACAAACTTGAGAGACAATCCTAGAGGAATTTTAAGCATTCATGAAGAATCATCCTTGGAGTTTGAGAATGAGAGAAACAATATTGAGCATGGAAGTTATTTCATAAATACCTCACCAAGTCCTTGCTCATATAAAACATCTCCCCAATCAATTTGTCTCTCCATCCTTACCACATTTGAGATCTCCAACCCCTTCTTCCTTTCTATTTATAAAAACTTTAAAAGGGCGGTTGTCGATGCATATGTCTATAATAAATATTGCAGATCTCGTTGAGTTGATCTTGATATAGGTAGGTGTTGGAGGGGAAACCACTTCGCCGACATAAATTGATGGTTTCCCAAGGACAAGCTTAGTGTTCTAAAACAAGCACTTATCAGATCATAACATGAACTTTTAATTATTTGCAACATTGCCTTGTGTATTGAGCATATTAAGATAATTGTAGAAATATTCCTTCGGGTATTCTTGCCACTAACCTTTCCAGGATTGGAGCAAGAAGATGGGATGAATGACAAGTACAAGGTATGTCCAACCAACCATCACACAACATTGAATTAAATTCATCCAAACTTGAATTTCGCAAAAATTCAAGCTTGGGGAAATACCTTATATAAAAACATCATTTGCCATATTGCTATGTTGGTTGTCCTTACCTTTGAGACATGCTCAATTTGTTAAATACTAATTACACTACTTCATCTCCACTTAAGTAGATCTTCATGCTACCTTTATTTGTTTAAGTATATGTCTAGGTTTGGAATAGTTTCATTTATCTCTTAATTAAGCATGGTGCTTAGTTTAGGAATGATGATCTTACTTCCAAGGGATTTTAAATTAAGCATGGTGCTTAGGTTAAAATGCCCTTCTAAATCAAATTAGACATGGTGTCTAGGTTGATTTTTGAGCCGATAGTATGCTATAGTAGATATAGGATATTTCGTTGGACTAACCCCTGCAGGAAAACATTCAATATCAACCTGGGAAGTCCTGAGATAAACTCACATTGGAGATGAAGAAAGTGACACATGAAGTTTAACAATTTGCACAAGAAAGACGTAGCTCATAAGAGATGATTCAAGGAGGGTGCCACAAACACGATGTACAACTGCTAAGAAAGGAAAGCTTCCACAAGGTGATACTGTACCATCACTCTTCAAGTAAGGTAACATCTTAAGGTACTTGACTATCGCTTTTATATGTTTCTCCTTGGTTCTGGCATTCACATAAAGAGACAAACATGTATTATCTGTAACTCCAAATTAACCATCTCAATTAATTCAACATGTTTAGTCCTTTAATCTTTGTTCTTAGTACTACCTTCGTGATCCCACACTCCTAATCATATAAGCTAATATGTTGCACATTCAATCTTTGGGAAGATATAAAGAAAAAAGACATATACATAGATAGATTATCTTTACATTAGGTCGATCAATCTGATCTGACAAATGTTTTAAATACTACACTCATGATCTTATTATCTATCAACTTTGTCTTGCTCACTATGCTTAAGGTTAGAGAAGAACAAATACACTTTTGGTTCTGTTGGTGTTTTCCACCAACAGGGCCCATGCACTTGATCTCTGCCTTGTCTCTATGAACAGGTACACTTCAAGCAAAACATGGAGGAGTTTTACAACTCCCAGACTCCACCAAGTGAAGGACCTGGATCTACAAGCACAAACACAATGGAGATCAGACACTTAGTTTCCCAAAGGAAATATTGAAGAACCTCTGTGTCCGAGTTGGTACCTTGTACGCTCCAGCAACTTCGTGGTGATAGAGAATGGTACTGAGGAGAGGGCACCCATCATCCTAGGGAGGCCATTCCTAAACACCAGAGCTGTCATCTACGCTAATGCTGCCAAGATCAGTTCCTACATCAAGGGAAGAAGGAGACTTTCCTTCAAGAACAAGACTACACAAACTTCAGAGCAATCCCGACATAAACCAAGAAAGAGGACCAACAGGAGGAACAGGAATAAGCAAATATGGACCGAGTCAGCTAAGATGGTCACTGCAAGTCAAAGAGGTCAAGATCGTCGACTCAAGTCTCCTTTCCTCATTAAGAAGGACGACCCTGGTGTTCCAAGCATTAAGTGCACAATCAATAGATACTCTTTTTAGAAGACACTCTATGACACCGGATCTGACGTCAACATAATGGCCGCAGTCACTTATCAGCTCCTGCATGGAACCATGCCCCTACAACCAATATATATTCAGCTCCAGATGATTTTCAGAACATTGACATGGGAGAAGACGAGTACGATCCACCCATCATCCTTGGAAGATCGTTCCTCAACACTATCAAAGCCATCATCTATATTGGAACCGGAGAAGTCCACATGCACTTCCCCTGTGAGAAGGTACGCCGCTATTTTACTGACCCTAACTATATAGTTGAAGATTCTAAGCAGATCAGGACAAGAAGAAGACAACGCAACCGCAATCAGAGGAGGCAAATCATCAAGGATGGATGGGAAGACTACGAAGAAGAAGTGATAAGGACTGAAGACATACAACTTGAACAGAACTGTCCTGAGGAAACCGTAGCACCGAGTCAGATATGGAAAGAGAAGATAGTTATAGCCGCCAGAACCACCGACTATGCCATCGAGCGAATCCCAGGATGACCGAGAAAACGGAGAGTCCCGTTCGGAGGACTTAAAAACACCGAACGCCTTGCCAAGATGTAAACCTGGTAGTTATCCTTTTCCTTTCAATTATTCAATTATAGTTTGCTTAGTTAATCAGGTTCATGCTATCTAGTAAAAAAATGTTAAAAAAAATAGTAAGCCCCATGTGAGTATGCTCATGGCATAAAACCCATAAGTACATTCACTTTGGTGACATAAAAGATAAAATAAATAAGTTTTCATCTTACAATAAAAATATAAAAATAATAAGTGCATGATTCTGCTAAATAAGTAATATTTATTGAGGAGGCTCAACATGATAAAGGCTAGATATTTATGCTAACACTTAACCAGTTCCACAAAGCTTTGTTGTCTATTTGAGCTCCACAGAATTCAAGGATCAAAGAAGACTAGCAGACGGAGGACATCCTAATTGCTGTCAGGGTACTGCCGACTTTCAAATACACGTCCACCACCTGCTAGCTACATCAGAAGAAATTACGTCAAAATCCAGCTTGGGGGAGAGCACCCCCATTTATCTAGCTAAGTGTTTCTACTCGCGTTTATACTTTACTCAAATAATAAAAGATGCATAATCATGAAAACCCAAATAAAGATTTTGTGCTTTTATATATATATTTTTGCTTAGTTTGCTAAATAAATAAATAAATAAAGTTTGCTATGAACCCTCATGATAAGCTCTCACATGGAAATGATGAATAGTTGCTCTGCCATGACTAGTTCTTAAAATTGAAATCTCCCTCAAGTTTAGGCATGACTGTTATGAAGTAAGATTTGCTCTGAACCTGAACTTGTGGGAAGAGTACTTGATCTAAAGTCTAAGTCGTTAACGGATATGATATGGGAGGATTGAGCTGTTGTTTATCTGTTGCTAGATATGCTAGAATTCTGGAGAATTTTATCTTTGAAAATCTTTAAAATAACACATGATGAGTTCCTATATGAAGAGAGTTTAAATTCCTACCACAGCCATATATACATGCTTGCTAGACTTTGAACCACATATTTACTTTTTACTGCTTATGAGCATTGAATGTGGTCAAGCTGTGTAGACCCTTAGGAGCTTGTCATGTGGTTAAAATCAAGATTCACTTGCACGTTCACTCATACATGCTACTTCTACTCCGGAAGTACCATCCACATATATCCACTCATTTCCATCTCCAGATTCACCCAAAATTATTCTACTCCTAATCTGGGAGAGAATAGCCAAAAATATTATCCTATCCCTATTATTCCCTGTGAAATAAATGCTCGAGTTATCTTGGTTACTACCACTTGCTATATTATTTAAGGAGATGAGTGCTCTAAAAAAAATAGAAAAAAATACGAGGAAATAAAAAGGGGCAAGTGCCCAGAACCTCGAAGAAAAAGAAAAAAAAGTGAGACGAGAGGTAAAAATGGACAAGTGTCCGACAGTAGAATTAGGGGTACAAGATACCCACCTGAGAGGAAAGAAAAAGAAAATATAGAGCATCTCATTCTCCCTAAAAAGCTTCAAAGTGCAAGAAAGGTATGTATCCCCTCAAAAGAGCAAAAGTAGAATTAGACTTTCACCATCATTATCACCATCATCACCATACACCATTCATTCGCCACACATGCACATCTTGATTTGACATATTGACTTGTTTCTCTAGATCCATGGTTTGACTATGCAATAAATATCTTGTAAGTATGTATTAGCTGTCTCCCACCTATGAACTCTAGATATCAAAACCTTATTAGAGTAGGGTGAGAGAGAAGGTAATATCACTATGCCTCATACCACAAATACCACATACTTTGAGAGAAGGCATATACCATTACTGCTTTGGTAAGGATCCAGAAATACCACAAAAGAGAGATCTGAGAGTCATATAAGGAATCTCTGAGTTTTATTTGAAAATCTGCAAAAACCCCAGAGCTATAGCTGATCAAGAATAAGAGACATGGCGCTTGACTTGACCGTTCTATCTTTTAACTGCTCAAGACACAAGTGACGGTTACAAGCCCCATGGTGAAAGGTAAAATGAGTAAGTTTGAAGTCTTAACAGTTTATTCTAACTCAGAGATAAGATCTTGCTTGAATGCGTGTGTACTTTTAAGGCATGAAACCACTCCAGAAACTCTTGAGTCTATCCTTGCTCAGGGACGAGCAAGAGGTAAGCTTGGGGGAGTTTGTTGACGGTCCTTAAGTATCAAATTTAATTATCAAATAAATAAAGAAAAGGATCCAAATGCAACCAACACCTAGAATTAGGGTTTGATCTGATAGAATTCCATGGTGTTTAATCCTCTTCCAGTTGAGTATTAGAGTAATCACTTGCTAGCGTAAACGTGGTGTTTAGGCTAGGGTACTCATAGATATCCCCTGACTAGCTGGACCGTGGTAGTAGCGAGGAACGTGACATTTCCGAGTTACCTTTGTATCCCATATCTTTTTAGCAGGACGGGTAGTGTTTATAGGTGCGGGTCGAACATCCTTTGTGTTGTCTAGATTCTGTTAGCCTCCCCAATAGAACAGTAGATCATCCTTACCAAGGTTAGAACAAGACTACGGCTGCAGTCTTCTCTATACATCACTCACATCGAGAAACATTCTTTGTAGCATAAAGGGATAGTAGTAATAGATTTGGTTAGTCAGATGCACCCTTTCTCCTAGTGGTAAAAATATAAATACGATACTCTGGAAAACCTCCCGGGTGAAATGCTCACCGATATCCGTGCGCTTGCGGATCATTTCCTGATTGCGTTACCAAATATCAACTGTCGCAGTTGACTACGTCTCCAAGTGGGTAGAGACATTACCTTGCAAGCACGTCGACAACATCAGTTCAAAGAGGATGTTTGAAGAAATTATATTTCCAAGATTTGGAGTTCCCAGAGTAGTGATAAGTGATGGAGGAGCACACTTCATCGACAAACGCTTCAAGCAATATCTATCAAAACATGGAATCCGTCACAACGTCGCTCCCCCCTACCATCCTCAGACAAGTGGCCAAGCAGAGACTTCCAACAAGAAAATCAAGAATATTCTTCAGAAGACAGTCAATGAAATGGGAACGACATGGAAAGACAAGTTACCCGATGCACTCTGGGCGTACCGGACAGCATACAAGACCCCAATTGGAATGTCCCCATACCAATTGGTGTACGGGAAGACTTGCCACCAACCTGTTGAACTAGAATTCAAAGCACACTGGGCCATAAGAAGATGGAATATGGACCTAGATGTCGCTGGAGACCATAGAAGAATGCAACTATCAGAATTGGAAGAATGGCGAGAGAAAGCATATCACAATTCGAAGATCTACAAAGAAAGAGTCAAAAGGTGGCATGACAAGAGGATCAAGAAGAAGGAGTTCACACCCGGAGATAAGGTATTACTTTTTAATTCTAGGGTGAAGCTTTTCGGGCATGGAAAACTCCAGAGTAAATGGGAAGGACCATTCAAGGTAATCAATTCATCATCCCACGGAGCTATCACACTTCAAAATGACGAAGGTACGTTATTCAAGGTAAATGGTCAACGTCTTAAATTATTTTTAGAGCCCAATAAAGAATTAGAAGAGATAGACGTGATCCATTTTTACCTTCCCATGGAGATTTAGAGCCCGACCTTTTTAATCTGACGTTTTTGGGCCACATATATATTTTTCTAATAAAGTCTGCATCTAGAAGCATGCTCGAGGAAGCGGGCCCATAGAGGGGCCAGGCACAAGGCGGATGCCCTGATGAAGAGGGCGGGCGCCCAGCCCCTGCCCCCTCTTAGTCCCGTTTTTCTCTGTCGCGGTAAACACATTTATGGTAAACCAAATAATCCTACAGATGGAAAGTTTCACACGCAGGCGGCGGGAGTAGCCCGAGCAAATCCTAGAGGCACTTTTTGACCCCTATATAAACAGACCCCTGACGTCAGTTTTCAAACACCAAAGTATTCAAGCCTTCTCTCCTTCTTCAATTAGAGCTTGCTTAGTTCCTCGCTCCTCCAATGGCCGAAGAGTTCCACGACGATTGGGAAGTCGTCCCCTTCAACCTCAACATGAAGCCCAAGGAAGATCCCGACGCCCACGCTCTCGTCCCGGCCAACACAGAGCGACAGCTAGAAGCCATGCCATTACGCCAGCGCAGCTTCGCCCAATCCTACCATGCTCAACTAGTACTCACCGCACCGCCGCAACCCCTACTTCTCAAGGGACCATCAGCCAAGAAGGAGGCCACCATCAAGGTGCCAGCCGACACAAGGATCCTACCACCCAGACCCAATGAGAGGGTCGTTGGAGTCAAGACCAACTAGAGCGGCGAGATCAGTAGCATCCGCTACACTACGGAGGAAGAGAGACCTTACTTTGAGGGGATTAGAGCAGCCAAAGTCCGTTTCATCCCTCCAAAGGCAGCCCTGAAGCACGCTCTCAATGCTCTCGAGACACCTCCCAAGCATCGCAAGACTATAGTAGATATTGATGAGGACGTACGCAGGCTAGACAGGATCATCATAGACCTCCAGTCCTCAGTTAACTCTATCACTAGGCAGCTCTCTAACCACAACACCGTGATACTAGGTCTTAGGCATAATCTTGCTAGTGCCAATAAGAAGATCAGGGAATTAGAGCGCCGCTAAGTTATCTAGGTTAGATCTTAAGACAATGCATCTTAGTTATCTTTAAATTCGGTTTAGATTTACTATTAGCTTCAGTTCATTATTAGTCAGTTGTAATAAATGCCTCAAGATTAATAAAGAGTATTATTATTATTATTATTATTATTATTATTATTATTATTATTATTATTATTATTATTACTATTATTATTATTACTATTATTATTATTACTATTGCTATTATTATTATTATTATTATTATTATTATTATTATTATTATTATTATTATTATTATTATTATTATTATTATTATTATTATTATTATTATTATTATTATTATTATTATTATTATTATGTCTTGTGTGTCTCTATTTTATTTTTATGCAAAAAAGTAGAAAACAAGTATGAAGGAGATCCCTCGACATGCCAAACACACTTCGACTACACCACTCCACGATTCAGGTACATACTCTGCACACTTTACACATACATATATATCTTGGATTATGCAGAATACTGTCTCTGACATGATAAATTAATAAGATTAAAATGTTTCTAATCATGGTTAATTTCACTCTGTGATATTTCCTGAAAACTTGCAATTATTGAAAAAATTATTTTAAAACCATGTGTTACTTAAGTCATTGTGGAATGTGAGATGGTATTGCTTGGAGAATTTATTCCAAAACCTTTAAAAATTCTAGCTACCATCCTCAGTGTTTTATATGACTACTAAACCTAAAAATATTATTTGCTCTGTATTGAATTTGTTCAAAATGAGTTAGACCCTTGTTAAGAGATTTATCATACTCCTAAGATCAAGACATTTATTCAGAAAGATTCACTCTTCCGAAGTATTATTGCATTAGAGGCATGGGCTAGGCAAAAATAAAGATATTTCGAGGAAATAAAAAGGAGCAAGTGCTCGACAACCTCGCAAAAAAATGGACAAGTGTCCGGCAGTAGAATTAGGGGTACCTCGGTATCCACCTAAAAAAAAAGAGAAGAAAAGAAAATGATAGCCCATGGTCCCTCTAATAAGCAATATGCTAGCAAGAGCTGACAAGTTTTTAAATTCCAAAGTCTTTGATCTAAGAGTATGGCATTCTTCTCCTCAGATCCCGTTTTGATCAAGCAATAAATGCAAGGTAAGTATGCTTGAGAATTTCTGCAAATTAAAAGAACCTCAGTAAGATATACAAAAGATATTGAGTGATCTGAGAGAACCTATGAGGATAAAGGTATGCTAAATTTCTTTTCAAAAAATATATAAAAACTCCAAGTAACAGGATTGAGAAGAAAGGACCTCTACTCTTAACCATATATTTCCCTGACTACGATACACAGTGAATTTTTACAACACCCTGCAGGTATGAAGAAGATGCTTTACAATGTTTTAACCCCAGATATTTTTCTTAACCATCCTTTTCTCGAGGATGAGTAAAAGCCTAAGTATGGGGGTATTTGTTGATGGTTCTTAAGTATCAATTTTAATTATCAAATAAACAAGGGAAAAGACCAATATACAAACAACACCTAGAATTAGGGTTTGATCTGACAGAATTCCATGAGTTTTGTTGTTTATTTGTTTCTACAGGGGGTTATCAAGAAATAAGGAAGAATGGCCCATATGTCGGGATTACATAGAGATATTAACGCACCGCGCAATTTTCTACCATCTAGAACGAGAAGGCGATCGGGCCCGGGGGCAGGGCGCCCGCCCTCCCCCCTAGGGCGCCCGCCCTCCCCCCTAGGGCGCCCGCCCTGGTGGTTCCACCAATCGGAGCCAATCTCGCGGATCATGCTCCACCGACCTAAAGGATCAAGGATAACCGTTCAATCAATGTCGGTTCGATCCGACGGCCCACGTTCACCTGAGGGGACTATATAAGCAGACCCCCTAGCCCCTGGAGGAGAACAAGTTCATCATAGAGTTGAGAGGTGCCCTCGAAGGATAACCTTTCCTCTAAATAGACTTAGGGCTTAGCATCTAATGTGAGAGTAGACTAGATCTACTAGATTGAGAGAGATAGAGTAGAGGTGTAGATCGAAGGAAGCCCGACATGTCGGTGTCTACTCCGAGGTTGTACCTGCAGGATCAAGTTCTCGTAACCTGAAGCTTGTTCCTAGGATTCTTCAGTATTTCGACTTCTATTCTAGTAAGTTCTTGTTTTATTGTTCTTTGGTTTATGAGTTTACTTTAATCTCTTCGCGTAGAGTTTAGAGTAATCATCTCTAGCGTAGACGTGGTGTTTGGGCTAGGATACACATAGATATTCCCTGACTAGCTGGACCGTGGTACTAGCAAGGAACGTGACATTTCCGAGTTACCTTTGCAGCCCATATCCCGTTAGTAGGATCGATAGGGTTTATAGGTGCGGGTTGAACATCCTCTATGGTGTCTAGATTCCGTGAGCCTCCCCAACACAACAGTAGATTATCCTTACCAAGGTTAGAAAGAGATTACGGTTGTAGTCTTCTCTATATATCGCTCACATCGAGAAACATTCTTTGTAGCCTAAAGGTTAGTAGTAATAGACTGGGTTAGTCAGATGCACTCTTTCTCCTAGTGATAAAAATATAAATACGATACTCTGGATAACCTCCCGGGTGAAGTGCTCACCGATATCCGTGCGCTTGCGGATCAATTCCTTATTGCGTTCCCAAATATCAACATTGATCTAAAGAGGGTCCCTTGCCTCTCTTTATATTGTCCAGAGGTTACAAATCTAGAAACTAATCCTAGTCGGTTATAATTGTCATAGATAGTAGATATCAATTCCTATTCTAACCGACTAGGATCTTGCTTGATTTCCATGTCTTGTTTCCTTGCGTGAAACACCAAGTAGATGGATCAAGCCATGAGTCGTCTCGTAATGGGCCAAATCTTCTGGCCTAAGTCTAGCCGTAAGGGTATAGGGGTGTATACCCCCACAGCATGCGGCCACCAGAGCTTTCCCGCACACGGCCATGGCTCCTCTCCCACACGCCCAGCCATGGATCCTCTCTCGCGTCCCGCCGAAGCTCTACCACGAAGTGTTAGCCGAGTCTCTCCCACGCTCGGCCATGGTGGCATCCTCCCATTCCTCTGCTCTGCTCTTGTTGGGATAGAGGATGAGTGGGGCCCACCATGCAGCGAGAGGAGCTGTGGGGCCCAACTGTTGGAGAGGGAGAGTCTTTTCACAATGCACGTCCATGTCGACATCGTGCTCTAACACGCCACATCCGCAAAAACGCTCATTTTTGGCAAACTTGTAAGATTCCGTCTCTCTCCGCTTGTAAATACGTAATTTCCATTCTAAAAATGAGAATCGGATGAGTGGTGATCGTGATAATAGTAAAAAAGTAAATTTGTTTCTACATACATGTCTCACAATTAACAGTCAGGCCCGCGCCTATATTCTTACTTTGTCTATGTGTAGTCTCATATATATTAGAACATGTATGTGCTTATGTAATACTCGCTCTATTCTGTAATATAATGAAAAATCTAGAGAGTGTTTAGGACAAACTAATAGAGAACATAAAAGCTGTATGTATCTCCACCTTGTTTCTTAATCAGATGCTATCACCAATGATTAACAGTGATTGGTTGACAAATGGTAAGTATTCAATGTAAATTTATTTTTAGACCTCTAGAATCTCTTTTATTTGAGTATAATTTCTGAATCCTTGTTTAATTTGAACTTATTAGCTATATGGACAGATCTTAGCACCTTACCATATATACCGACAATTCTTATATTATATATAAAGGTCACTACTTTACTAGTACATATGTTGCTATAGATACAGATCTGAAAAATAATTCTCTTTGGTCTTCTCAAACATAAAATAAGGTCGTCAAATACCCCCTGAAAATGGTCTTACAGTAGTCGACAAAATTCAGGCAAAGCAGCTAATTCAGGTAAAGCACATTGTCAGGAAATTTAGAAGTGAGAATGTTTGGAAACAGTAGTTGCCTTCTGTTGTTCCACACGGCACCCATTAAACGCGTTACGTTGTTGGGTTGTACTAGGAAATTGAATAGTAACTACTCTTGCAGTATATATTATTTGTCAAACGAGTAATGGAACTCCTTGATTAGCTGTGAAGTAAGTTCAGATAAATGTTGTTCTGGACATATATAAGCAGGCCCTAGCCTTAATTAACCCCCGGCCCGTGCGCCTAATTTCTTCTCCACCACCTCCCCTAAGTTAGTTAGGCAACTAGCTAGAAGTTCCGCCATGGAGGTGAGCATATCAGATCTTTTCGTCTATGCTGCCTACGTAGCAGTGGCGAAGCTAGAGTAAATTGAAGGGTGTTGCACTTACCTTGTGGGTACATATACTTGTATAAGAGATGGTGCATATATGGTGAAATTTAAGCTAAAAATATTGTTTTTTTAAATTTGGGGTGGTGCATTTGCACCCCCCCACATATAGTGTACCTTCGCCCCTGCTACGTAGATCTGTCGTGTCGGTACTATCCACTCTGAATTTTTGCATATGCCTTTGTTTTTTATTAGTTTGAATTCAGTTATATATCTATTGTGCCCTCATTTTTTTCTTATAGATACATAGATAGATATTGCATGCTGTTGTTAATTACCTGCTTGATCAGTTTCATTTCGTGAACCTATATATATATCCTGCTTCATCAGGCCGGAGTAATAACTAGTTTGGCGTACGTGTGGATTTGTTTTGGTTCTTGGCAGGAGTACTACGAGATCCAGAACGTGGAGACCCGAGGGTACTGTTTCTCAGGGCATGGGTGGCTGCTGCATCCATCAAACGACCATGATGACAACACGACTGGTACAGGCTGACCAGGTTCATTCGTCCCGATTTGCCTTCTGAATGTAGATTTCAAATGGTTTACTAAGGTTCTCACTAATAGATTAGTCCCGATTGCCCAAAGGGTGGTAGGGAAAAATCAGACTGGTTTTATCAAAGGGAGGAATATCCTAGATGGGATAGTGGTGTTACATGAAGTCATCCATGAATTACAATCCTCTAATCAAAAAGGACTTATTCTTAAAATTGATTTTGAAAAAGCTTATGATAGAGTTCGATGGAGTTTTTTGGAGCAAGTGATGGAAAAGAAAGCTTTTCCTGCGAAATGGATCCAGTGGGTTATGAGCACTGTCAGGGGTGGGCAAGTTTGCATTAATGTTAATGGAGAGAGAAGCTCATACTTTAAAACTTTCAGAGGTTTAAGACAGGGGGATCCCTTATCACCCATCCTTTTCAATCTTGTTGCAGATGTGTTGGGCATTTTATTGGATAAGGCTGTTAACAAAGGTCATATCCGAGGGGTCTTGAATAATCTCTTACCTGGGGGCATATCACATATACAATATGCAGATGACACAGTAATTCTGATTGATGGGACAGAACAGTCTATGAGGAACCTTAAACTTATCTTGTATTGTTTTGAATGGCTCTCTGGGCTTCGAATTAACTATCATAAAAGTGAAGTCTTTGTTTTTGGAGCTCATCAAGAAGAAAAGGAAAAGATGGCTAATATGCTAAATTGTGTCCTGGGTGAAATGCCTATGAAATACTTGGGAATCCCAATTAGTGATAAACATCTCAATATAAATGCCTTTTCGTTTTTACATCAAAAACTCTACAAGAGGCTTGATCCTTGGAAGGGCAAGCATCTAACCTCTGGGGGTAGACAAATTCTTACTAACTCCTGTCTTAGCAGCATCCCTCTTTACTGCATGGGTTTTTATTGGCTTCAGGATGGTGTGCACAAAAAGATGGATAGCATTAGAGCCAACTTCTTATGGCAGGGGACTGAGGACAAATTTAAATACCATATGGCAAAATGGGAAATGGTTTCTAGACCTAAAGATCAGGGGGTTTGGGCATAATTAATACTAGACTGATGAATGATTGTTTGCTGGTCAAATGGATCTGGAAAATCCTTCTGGAACCGGATGATCTATGGTTCAAATTGTTGAAAGCCAAATATATGGTAAACACTAATTTTTTCTCTTCTTAGTCAAAAAAAGGTTCTCAGTTTTGGCAGGGGCTTCACAAAGTCAAAGCTTTTTTCAAATGGGGGGCTACGTTTACAATTGGCAATGGGAATAATTGTCTTTTTTGGCAGGATTGTTGGCTGCATAGTGTTCCTTTGAAAATCTATTATGAGGATCTTTATAAAATGGTTAGACACCCTGATTGTTCTGTTGCTGATTGTTGGGTTAACCAAGATTGGTTTGTTGAGTTTAGAAGAGCTCTTTCAAATGTTGAGTTTGAAAGATGGACTCTCCTCTATGAGGAACTTCAACACATCAGGATAGATGGGTCCAATCCTGATAAAGTCTCCTGGGCCTTGGAGAAAACTAAAATGTTCACTACTAAATCGTTATATAGATTCTTATCCAGTAGAGGCATGCCAAGTAGAGTTGCGGGGGTAATCTGGAAATGTAGGATTCCATTAAAAATAATTTTTTTCCTGTGGCAAATCTTTAATAACAAGCTGCCAGTGGGTTCGGAGCTGATGAAAAGAGGTTGGAAAGGAGATGGCAAATGCTGTCTATGTGGGGTGTTGGAAACGATAAATCATCTGCTCTTTGAATGTGTCCTTGCTAAATTGTGTCCTTGCTAAATGGTTTTGGGCTGTCATAAAGGAAGTGTTCTATGTGATGGATATTCCTCACTCAATACAGGAGTTGTCTGAGGGGTGGCTGTGGGGTAAGGGGCCCTTGCAAACACGAAATATTATGTTTCTTTTTGCAGGCTTTGCTTGGACCTTGTGGGTAACAAGAAACAAGATGGCGATTGAGAAGTGTTATCCTAAGGCACCTGCTAACATTCTGTATGACGCCTTGTCATTGTTGCAGAGGTGGTCTTTGCTCTTGAAGGCGGTGGACAAGGAAAAGGTGGACCAGGCGAATGTTATGCTATTAAGTTGGATGAGGAGTTTTGAGCCAAGCTTGGTCGTGCCTACAGACATTGTTGAGATTTGAGTTCCTTCTGAGCTTCATTCTACCTATCTTTGTAATAGGTTTAGTTTGATGTTTGTTTGCTTGAGATACTGGTATCCCCAGTCGATGTATCCAAACGTGGTGCTTTCTTAAAAGCAGAGATCTTCTCTTAAAAAAAAAAAAACTGGTACAGGCTGACCAGGTTCATTCGTGCTGCCTTTATAAAAATAAAATTTGGCTTGATTTTTGTTTAGTTATACCATATATAGTACTCCGTATTTGTGTGTATAGTATATGCATATGGTAAGCACTAGATAGATATAGATCTCCACAGGTTAACCATGCATGTAATTTGATTTCGTGCGCATGCATGCAGAAACTCGGAGACCTGGTCGCGGTTGCGCTGCGGCAGATCGACGACAGCGACTACGGTTTGGTGGCGGAGCAGGTCGCGGCGATGGAGTCGGTCGTGGCGCAGTTCAAGCAGACCGACGACCGGGTTGAGAAGCTGGAGAAGGAGCTCGCGGAAGTGAAGCGCGAGCTGGAGCGCTGCAGGCCGCAGGACCGCTGGCCCTGGGCGAAGACGTACGTTGGGCAGGACGGTGGCCGTCGCCATCCTCTCGGATGGCCTCAGGAGCAAGCTTCGCGGCGTCAGGAATCTCTTCAACCTCATTCTCGACGAGTAATCCGACCTCCAATCAGTACATATCACACGGCCGGCCGGCACACAGACGACCTAGGTAGCTGCTCGTTTGGTGTCGAATTGCATGCAAACATGTATATGTATGTGTGGGTTGCTTGCATTTGGTGTGGCCTTTTTTTTTATTGCATGGTGGTTTGACTAGACCAAAAAATTCCACCGACTTCATGAGTTGTTTGGGAAAAAAAATCCGTAGATCACCAACGACCGGCAGCGTCCATAAGCCGATGACGACGACGGCCGGTGACTATCGCTATAGCTTTGATGTCTGCCTTGCCTTGCCTTGTTTGACCCTACAAAGACGACCTAGCCCTGGCAGGATCAGGCTTTCTTGTAAGACATCAAGGAAATAGTCTATCATGGATAGACTAAGAGTTCAGAGGAAAATAAGCTCTTGTTTAGTTCACCTCAAAAACCAAAAACTTTTTAAGATTCTCCATTACATCGAATCTTGTGGCACATGCATGGAGCATTAAATATAGATAAAAACAAAAATTAATTACACAGTTTGTCTGTAAATCACGAGATAAATCTTTTGAGTTTACTTAGTCCATGATTGAACAACATTTGCCAAATAAAAACGAAAGTGATACAGTACTCGAAAACAGAAAATTTTGGGAACTTAACAAGGCCTAAACACATGTATGTGATCCTTGGTATATCCTCTCCTCATGCAGGCATGCAGGTGTCACATTTGGAGACGTGTCAGCTGACGTACATACGTACGTAGACTCGTAGTGCCGCGTGGGAGACGGTAACCAAGGGTCAAGGACTCAAGGTAACACAATCGTGCATTTTCCTGGTGATGCCTATGAGTTTATGAACGTCATGCATTTTCTTCTTCATTGCCGCAACCGCGCAAGCAAGACGCTCACGCTCTTAATTATAAGTTCAGTTTGTTAGGTAGATCCATTTTATATCTTAGAGATAAGTACTAATGGAATGAAACTGTATAGTATTTAAAGCAATTGGTCATAAAGTTTTGTTTTAGTCCCAGTATGGTAGATGAAATGGCCATTGGCCACACAATTTTCTTTAAGAAAACGGTCGTCATTAACCACGAAACTTAGAAATATATAATTGTTCCAATTTTTTTCCTACGTCAAAGTAGTCGATCTCTTGGAGCTTTATTAATTAAGAGCATCCTCAGCTTTCTTCGGGATGAAGGGATATGTTTTACTGCTATAAATATTAGCACTCTAGGGTTTATCTCAATTAGTAGTATGTCTCACAATTAGTATGTCTCCGCGCCCACATGATTATATTGATAATAAGGACAAAACAACGACATGGTTTGAATGATCTGCAATAAACATCATTGGAAGTTTAATTATTTTTCGTATGATAAGCATGTAATTCATCAGCTAAACCATATAAACACTAACCACATGGAATTATCATTTCTGTTTCGAAATGAATACTATCAATATATAAGACATGTGTCATTCTTGTGATGATAGATGATGTTCCATGTTCGCTATATATTATATAGTTATTTATCCAGGTAGCTGACCATTTTTGGCAGCCTAATGAATCGAAGGTAGCTAGCTTGCAGGTCTTTTTCATAGAGAAAAACAAGCAAGGGACATCGGAACCGGTCTGCAATAGTCCGATGCTATAATAATGGACAAAAGCATGTTTTTGTCTTGACATATAACCAATCAAACAACAGATCCTGGCAACTATGTCAACGGGTGCAGTATATAGTTTTCTCCGAGGGATACCGTGTGTGTTATATTACTGTGTTAGTTTACAAGGAAATTCGTCGAGAAAGCGATTTACTTAACGACCATAGACTTGGACACTGCTTTGTTATGTTTCGTGTACTGCAAGTCTGTAACACCACCTTGTTTAATCATATCTAATTAAGCAAATGCTTAGTATGGAAGTTGCAGTATCTTTGGACACCAATCTTTCTATATCTTGGATACGTAATCGTCACGGATGATCTCCCCCTGACGGATCTGCTGGCCATCAGGAAAAAAAATGGGGTGGTGAGGGGCACAATTGCAAAGTGTGAATGTGTATGTGTTCCCTTCTTTAAACCTCCATTAGGTTGTTTTGTCCCTTCATCTTCCATCCTCCATCATCCACTAGCACTCACTACTACTATAGCTGTCTGCTTGGAAACCCGAAGACGACCGTACTTCTCTGTTCAGGTGTTCGCCCCAAACCAAGATAGCTGCTGGCCTGCTGCTGCTCCAGCCGTGATGGAGGTGAGGAAGCTTCAGTTGTCTTTGTGTTTTTCTCTTCTTCTCTGCCGATCTGCCAATATTCCTATTTTGACTATCTTATTTTCCATGCTTTTACTTTGTTGATTAGTAGTTAGTTTCAGGCTTTTACTTTGTTGGTTAGTACTTAGTAGTTTAATTACTAAGTTGTTATAGAGTTTTTTTTACATATTTCTTGATTAATAATCACCTTGTCTATCTGATCCGATCCATTTCATCCCAGGAAGGGGAAAGGATCCAGAGCAAGACAAGAACAATTGTTAAGCACAGGGGTTGCTGCATCGAGCAGACCGTGATGAAAACACTGTCACCATCAGGTTCTACATAATTTTATTTGTTTCTCTTACTTAATCTATGACCGATTGTTGTTTGATTTGATTAAGCAGTGTGTCCTTCCATGTTCATGCGGCTAATAACATTTTTTTCCGAAAAGCCACAATCGAGAAAATCGCTGAGCATATATTAATAGAAAAGATATGCATGTGGGTAACGCTAATATGGAGTACATGTGCTTTTCTCGATACTTATCTATGTGGATATAGCTCTGGACGACAACCCTCGCCGGAGGTCGAAGACGGTGCGGGTGACCCCGATCCACTACGAGGTGGTGTCGGGTTGGATTCAGCCTGAGACGCCTTCTGCTACTGCTGGTCACCATGATCATCAGATCATCCAGATGTATCCCGAGGATAATCAGGTAGGTCATGCATGCCCCTTCCAGTTCCATTTTGACCTAGCTTAGGTGGTTAATTATCTAAACAGTTCGTTCTGGTCCCGTCATCATCATGAAAATTAAATTAGGTTTCCTCGCTCGCAGGCTATTGGATAATATATAATAGCCTGGTCTTCCATATATAACACCTGAAGAAGATTCAGAATTGACCTACTACTAGTAATTATATTGTATTCATGCGCACACGCAGAAGAAGGCATTATTGACAGCAGCGTCATGGGATGGCGGAGAAGAAGCCAACAGGGTTGGCTACGATTACTGCTGGGTCATGGAGCAGGTCAGGGCAATCGAGGCGGCCATGAGCCGAGACAAGAAGCTGCTCAGGGAGCTGAAGAATGAGGTGGCGGAGCTGAAGCGCGAGGTCCAGCGCTACAAGGAGCAGCTCGACGCCAAGCAGCAGATGAACAAGGGAAAGATGATACTGGCCATGGTGGCCGAGGTGCTCCCGGTCCCGGACAGCATCAGGACCACGCTCAGCCGCCTTATCGACCTGATATAACCTAGCTTGCATTGCATGAGATCAGGCCATAGTTGAAGGTTGCTACTAGCTGTTCCCTTCCCAGCTAAATTTTGCTCAGTTTTGTATACAATGAGAGTATATGCATGTATCTTTCTGGACATGTGTGTGGCCGATGGCCGTCGGTTTATATTTTGTATTGCGCGCGTGTAAATGCTACTTGAGTCTTGGGGTATGACATTTTGTTGTGCTTGATGGAGGATACATATACGCGACTTGATTATTACCCAAACATTTTGTGACAGTGAAACACCAGCAGGGCGCGCGTTAATTAAGACACTTATTCGCTTATTTGTTGCTACTGTACTTGATTTTTGCTTGCTTGAGTGCAAACAAACATGTGTAAATCTTCACCCACACGGCCATCAGGACTTCTTTCTACTTACTTATGAAAAAAAGGATGACACTATAGAAGGTGAAATTTCCGGTATTATTACGACCTTTTACCCGTATCTATTCCCGTAGGAGTAGTTTCAACTTGAAAGATCTGCTAGTAGTTTTTAATTCATGACCTTGCTATATATTGTTGTCCGGTGGCGGAAAGAAGCTAGTGTGTGTTCTGTAGTTTAACGGGGTACTTATAACTTAGTGATATATTATATAATTAAGATTAAGAGCAGGGTGGAAATTAAATCCTATGTGCATTTGGGTAATGCAGGTCACATATGTAGACGGCCATTTGGTCAAACTATCCCTGTAGGGTCAAAAACAATGGTGGGGACATAAGAGCTAGCCAGTATGCAAGTTGGTAAAAAAATAAAAGCGGAAAGCTTCTCAAGTCAATTGCGCGGTGGTATATATACACTCCATCTCCCATCCGGCGGTGGCCAGTTGGAGGGTAGGATATCTACCTAGCTACTCTCTCCCTACATTAGAGAACAAAATAGTAGTACACAAGTCTTCTAGTTTTATTAATTCTGTCCTTTGTTCAAAGCACCTTATAGACACAAACGTTGTCGAACAAGCACATTGTCTAGAACCACACAAAGAATTGTATGGTCTCTTGTCAAAAAAAAAGAATTGTATTGTCAAATACTGAAGTAAACTTAAGAAAATACTAGTATACTGGGGAAGTCTCTACTGTCCCTAGAAATTGTTTTTCGAGGTGGCTAGAAACATAAACCGCCTCTAAAAATAAATTTTGAGAGGCAGATGTTGTTCCCAACTATCTCTACAAATCTATTTTCCACATGCAGATGTTGTTCCCAGCTGGCCGCTTTTGAAAAATGATTTTTAGAGGTGGCACGATTTGCTAGCCATCTTTAGAAATATGTTCACGTTAAAACTTAAAATTGACATTTCAAATTCTGCATATACATATAATGTATGTATATATATGCAACACTTTGAAAAGTATAATATTACATACATTGCACATTTTAATCAAGAAGGTATATACATCTACACATGACATTCAAATTCAGAGCAAACTACATGACATCAATATATCTAGATTATAATATCTGATAATATAGATATATCAAAACTATATTTTACCTGATAATGCTCTTAACCCCACGGGGCATAGTGGTAGCTGGCAGGTGGTACCCTTGTTCGGGTGACGTATTCTATCACATTTATTTAAAAACTGTAAGACACTTGTCAACTTGTTTATTTAGTATCCTTCTCCTTTTTGCTGCTAAGGGAGAGTTTGACATTCCGAAGTAAGTAATCTTGCATAAGAATATAATCCATAAGAAATTATTTGTGGTGCTATATATAGTAAAAAAAACTTAATCTAATAAGGTCCCAACTTGTAGACATGAGAAAATTGAGTCTAGCCCGGCCCGAGTCCCACGGGTTTTGGCTACCCGCAAATGTTTAGTGGACGACAGGGCCTAGGCATAGATGCCATTGCTCACAAAATTTTTCTTAACCCGAGCCCATCCAAAATATTTACACTGTAAACTACATGCGCGGCCTATCTAGGCCCGAGCCCAGCCCAAAAAAATGAGTACTTCTTTGGCCCAAAATAGCAAGGCTTTTTTTTGCTTGGCTCAAGCCTAGTCCAACCCGCAAAGTGCTTATTAGGTCTACCCCAACTCGAGTCCCTACTTTATATCCCAATTCTCCCCCCTTAGCCCCATCTCATATGGATGCGTAGGGAGGTCCCAAATTCTTCCTAGGATTTTTTACCCAAAGCAACTCCCTCCCACATATTTTTTCATCCTGGTCGTCGCCCTATTCCCTCCCGCCATGTCGCCATCGAGTCTGAGCCTGCCCCTCCCTGACACCTTGCCTTGTCCCTCACCTCCTGCTTGACAAGCCTTTTTATCCCTAACCTGTTCCCCAATGAGCACCTACTAGGAGCGGGGATAGGAGAAGTGAGCATGAAAGAAAAAATAAAAAGAATAATAGTAATATGACTGACAAGTAAGTCTAAAAATAGGGGGCACAATTAATTTGAGATGACTACCGTTAGAATTGAACCTAGTAAACAAAACCTTCAAAAGTAGGGAAAACCCTTAAATCCCAAGTAGGGTAACTATTTTAAGGAACATTATTGGAGTTGCTCTCAATTCTTTAGACTATCCTAAGAAACCATATGAAAATCTTATCTACCCCATACAAAACATTTATTATCCTTAGACAAACTTTATCTTTGATTAGTATAGTTTGCATTGTGTCCCTTATGAAAATTGTTACATTGAAATACTTCTATACAAAAACTATATCGGTGGTAATATGTGTGCTTATGAATTTTTCTATAAGTTAACAAATATCAACATCCATCACGTGCACATATATATTTTTGTACAAGACGAGAGAAGTACATAAACCAAATGGAATCAAAACTTTTCACTTCGCTGCCCCCGGCATCAAGTCTAGAAAGGGTAGGGAAGACACATGAAAAGCAGCCACTCGTTGTTCCAATCTAGCTCACTGTCATCACCATATCACCCTGAAATGGACTGTAGGGCATGGGAGTCTAATGGTGAATGAAGTGAGAAACATTGAGACGACCTGTAACTGCTTTGTTCTCTTGGTGAGCCTGGTTCGCTTTCTTGGCCACATAGCAACACAGAGATGACTGGTTTTAGGGTGTTTTGGTCCAGTTCGCTTAAGCTTATCTGCCGAATCTGTCAGTCATTCAACAATATTTTTCTTTCATAATAAATCAACGAACAATACTTTTAACTATGGTTTTTAGATAAACAAACATGCTCAAGGTCGAGCAGCCATGGCTGACCCTCTAATCACTGTGCGTGAGAGATGCTGATTGACTCATGCACCTAGAATCTTATAATTGTTTTTAGAACAAGGGTCATGTATTAAGTGTGCCCTACTACTTCAGTCTGGGCGTTCGGATAACCTGCAAACTTCGGGTCGGGTAGTTCGGGTTTTCAGTTTAGGTAATGAGAATTGTTACCCGATGACAGCCCCTAAAAAATCATTACCCGCAGGTTTGGTGTCACAGATGGCTGCTCATTCTTTTTTCCATTGCCGCCATAGTCTTCTATCCACTCTATGAATGCACAGCGCACAACACAGTTACATATGTAACATTATAGTAAATTGAAAATTGCAAAGGAAATACGGTACCATTTTGTATTATTGCCAATTCCTCTGTAATCTCTCTTATGTCAACAGAAGGCCTTCGTAGCCAATCCTGTGTGCATACTAAAGCCTCTAACATGAATCGAGTACTACTAAAGCCTCTAACATGAATGGAGTAAGAGAGGTACGGAAGTCATCCAAAATACGTCCGCATGTAGTAAAAGCTGACTCTGACGCAACTGTTGTAATGGGGATAGCAAGCACATCACGAGCCATGTGACCCAAAACTGGAAACCTCGCTTAATTGACTTTCCACCAAGCAAGCATGTCCATTTTTGAGTCTATGTATTCTGTTTCTTCAGCAAGATATTTCTCAAGTTCAGATTTGTTGGTGCTAGTAGAACAGTTATTTAACTTCATCTTCTTGGCAATTTTGTTTTTAAGCATTCCTCCTGCTACTCTCTTAGATTTATCATCATCAACTACTGGAGTTGTTTCTTCACTTGGAGCATACATGTTCCTGTATTCTTCAAACAACACTGTCACACAAGTATTTATCGCTGCCCAAACCAATTGACCTCTTTCCTCACCAAATATCTCTTCAACAGTAATTATTGTGTACAAAGATAAGTACCTTGGATCAAGGAATGCAGCCACAAATATCAGTAAGTTGATGTTCTCTTTCTCCTTGTCCTTGTCCTTCCCCTTGCCCTTTCTTTGCCCTTTATCCCTATCTTGCTCTTGCTGCTGCCCTTTCTCGTTGTCCTTGTTGTTGGTGTGCCAAACTCCCTAATATTTATCAAATTTCTCTTTCATTCTTTTTCCCATTAAAACTTGCAAACTATCTTCACTGTTTAGCCATTCTTGTATCACAAGACATACTTCTCTAATCTCATGGAAGAAAGTGTTACTAGTAACTTGGAGGGAAGAAGAGATACGGACAGTAAGGTCATAAAAATGTTGTAGAAATTGTGCCATTTTCTTTGCATTTTCCCAATCATCTTCATCTGGATGCCCAAGACCATCTCTTGCTTCAGACAAGTCAATAACATAATTAGGGTCATCTTCAGCTAACTTTAAAAACACTTTCTGATACACAATGCAGCCTTCAACATCAAATAGGTGGAATTCCACCTTGACGAATAGTCTAGTTTCAAAAAGGCTTTGTTGTCCACTTTCTCTTCCTCATCAATTTCTTTAAACTTGACCAATCTTGATGTCCCATTTTTTATATACCTAATAGTAGCCTTAACACGCTTAATAGATAGGTCAACTTCTTGCAAACCATCTCTTACAATCAGATTCACAATGTGAGTTGCACACCTCATATGCACAAACTTGCCCTTGGCAATGTTGGTTTTCTGCAGCTGCTTCCTCAAGTAATCAACTCCAGTGTCATTGGCACTCACATTATCCACTGTTATACTCATTACTTTATCCAAACCCCAATCAGCTAAGCATCTTGTCATGTTCTTCCCAATATCCTCCCCCTTGTGACCCTTTAACATGAAAAAGTTACCACTTTCTTATGCAAATTCCAGCTTTCATCAATGAAGCTTGTCGTAACAGTCATATATCCATCTTGAACTTGAGAAGTCCAAGCATCTGTTCTCAGACACACTCTTTGACAAGAATCAACAAAGAACTTCTTCAGCTTGGCCTTCTCTTCAAAGTAATGGCGCACAATGTCCCTTGTGCAAGTCCTTCTCGATGGAACTTGGAAACGAGGACATGCTTTGGATAGAAATTTCTTCAAACCTGGCTTCTCACCAAAACAAAAGGGTTGCTCATCTTCTATAACCATCTCAGCAGAGGCATCTCTAAGTGCTTCTTGATCAAACCTCCAATGGTAGGAGCTTCCCCGTGATATGCTTGCAAGGTGGCCTGCTTCGGGTCCTTGTTGAAAACATGAGTGTAAGTACATTCGCCCCCAGTGTGGGTTTTGATAATTAATGACAATTAAATTAGGAACTAACATGTCTATCAAGTGTAATCTACAGGTGCTAGTTCATTAATGGAATCAAACAAACACATTTGGTGAATCACAGCACCCCCAAAATTTCTTCATTTAAGCGTCGTTTCAACTCAAGAAGTTACCTAGTTTTATTTCTTGTTTGAGTTGTAGGAAACGCCGCACTATCAAGAGGGATGCAAATTAAGTTGGTAAGATGAGGATAAAGGTGCTCAGGTCAACTTAGCTTTTGCGCTTTAGAGACACACTTGCACGCACGAACTTCTGGGAAGTTTCTTCTCTGCCAGGGTGAGCCGGTAGTACCGGCCCTCAGGGCCAGTGGTACCGGCAGTGCCAGTTCTTCTCCTGAGTTTTGCGAGAAAATGAACTACCGGTAGTACCGGGCTTTAACCGGTGGTACCGGTGAAACGCCGGTAGTACCGGCAGGCCAAATTCTCGCAGAACTGCTTTTTGCGGGAATTTGTACTGCCGGTGGTACCGGCCTTCCACCGGTGGTACCGGCTCATGGCCGGTAGTACCGGTAGGCCTTTTTCTCGCATCCTCCTTGACCTTCTCACGTTTAGATCTGAGGACACCGGTGGTACCGGTGGTTGCACCGGTAGTACCGGCAAGTGTTCTGTACTCTAGTATAAATAGCTCTCTCCTCTTTTCTAACCGTTGGCTTGCTCATTCTAGCTTTTCACATCTGAGAAAACAGTCTCCAAGCTTTGTCTCACCCACTCTCTCTCCCACTTGCTCCTAGACTTCATTTCTTGAGAGATTCGAGCTAGAGAAGTGAGATTAGAGAGTTGGGAGCTTCGATCTGTGACTTGAGCACTCTGTTCCTCGTCTTGCCGGTTCGGTTTGTATTTGTTACTCTTGGGTTCTTGGAACCCTAGCCGGCTAGGCGTTCTTCGTGGTTGCCCGTGTTGATTCACTTGTGAGGGCACCCCGAAGTGTTTGTATTACCCTTTGATTCTTAGTGGAAACATCAAGCTAACCTTTGTGGTTGCTTGAAGAGGAGACCTAAGTGGTCAGACCTTTGTGGTCACCTCAACAACGGGGACGTAGGAACTCCTAAGTGGAGATTGCCGAACCTCAGGAAAAATACCTTGTCTTGCTGTGGAGGTAGCTTCGACTACCCTTGTTTGTGTTCTTTGTATTCCTCTCTCTCTCTACCTCTCTTCAATAGATAAACAAAGGTTGATCTACGTTGTGAAGAAGGACTAAGCTAAGGAGACTCCAACAACATCCTCTCCTACACTTAGGAAAGTGGGGTAAAACTCAGATCTGAAATCTAAGCTCTTTACACTCTGATTTCGTAGCTGTCTTAGGGAGTCGGTAGTACCAGCAGTTTGCGTCGGTAGTACTGGCTGTGTGACACCAGTAGTACCGGCCCAAACTGTCGGTGGTACCGATAGGCATTTGACTTCCGCAACTTGAGTTGAGTTTTAGGTTTTAAAATACGCCTATTCACCCCCCCTCTAGGCCAATTAGATCCTTTCAATTGGTATCAAAGCAAGGTTCCTCGTTCAAACGCTTCACCGCGTGAGGAGCAACATTGGCGAAGATGGATCCAACAACTCAACAACAAATCGTTGAGCAAATCACAGCACAGATCACAGCATCCTTGCAGCTGCAGCAGAAAGAGCAAATGAAGAAGATGCAAGAAGAGCTAGACAAGATGAAAGAACTCCTAGGTAAAAGGAATCATGAGTCGGATAGCGAAGGTGGAAATGATGATGCTAGCAAGGTTTTAAAGACCTACAATAAAACTGGGTTTGATTATAGCGGTTCAAGCAAGAATCCAACATTGCCGATGATCAATCCTGGAAAGCCACCTCCATTTGATGGTATAAGGTACACCGATTGGGATCACAGAATGAAGTTGCATCTCATTGCCGCAAGATGCTGGGAAGTTGTGGACATTGGAGTGAATCCACCACAAGATCCAAGTGAGTGGACTTCCGAAGATGAGAGAGACTTTCACCTTAATGCAACAGCTGCTACCTTGATCCTGCAATGTCTTACTCCTGAGGACAACAACAAAGTAAATGGTATGGTAAATGCTAAGCAGATTTGGGACACTTTGAAAGTGTCATTTGAGGGAGACAAAAGTGTAAGAGTAGGAAACATTGAGCTCCTACAAAGCAAGATTGAGAAATTTTGCATACTTGAGGGAGAAACAATAAAAGCCATGTTTGATAGATTTATGTCATTGATCAATCAAATTAGAGCACTTGGAGCAAAAACATGGGATGATAACTCTGCAGCAAGAAAGATCTATAGAGTGTATAGGCAAAGGAACAACATGCTTGCATCCGTCATCATGGAGAAAGACAACTATCATACTATGACTCCTCAAGAAATGCTAGCAAAGTTGATGCACCATGAAGTCTTGGATGATGAAGCCAAAGAAGCTCTAAATCAAAGAAAGAACATAGCACTCACAGCTTCACATGGAAGTGAGTCAAGTCATTGCAACAAAGGTTGTTGTGAGCATAAGCACAAAGATGATGATGATCTTGATGAAGAACAAGCTATGCTAGTGGGAAACTACAAGAACTATCTAAGAATGAAGAAAGATAAGATGAGGAGATATGGAGGAAACAAGCCATATAGAAAGAGGTTGTGCTATGAGTGTGGTGACACCAGCCATCTTGCAGCTGATTGTCCCAACAAAGGGAAGAAGTCAAGGTACACCAAACAAAATGACAAGAAGTACAAGGACAAGAAGAAAGGGGAAGCTCATCTCGGGCAAGAATGGCAATCGGACAGTGACAGTGATGATGATGACAATGAGAAGAAGAGTATAGCTGCCATCGCCGTACAAGAAAGATCCTCCCCAACCAAGATCTTCACCAACGTTGCCTCATCCACAGCACTCATCTTCGACACTCACTCATTGCCTAGGCTCTTCACCAATCTCTCCGATGACGATGATAACACTCCTACATGCCTTATAGCAAAAGGAGACAAGGTACAAACTGACTCCTCTCCTCAAACCACTAGTGACTATGACAGTGATAATGAAGATGATGAAAACTATGCCAATAATCTCATTAAGAAATATGGTAAAGCTGCTGCAACTAAAATTCTAAAGCTGATATACGCTAATGACAAGCTTGAGTCATGCATCGAGTCGCAAGGCGAATTGCTCCTAGAGGAAAGGGAGAAGAACCAAGGGCTCGAAGTATGTTTCTCCAAGGAAAAGGAGAGGGTTGAGAAATTGGGTGTAGAATTGTCTCTAGTCAAAGACTCCAATGAGCGATTGACTAAGGAACATTCCTCACTCAATGGCTCTTTGGCTAGCCTAAAGAATGATCATAGTTTGGCTCAAGAAAGCCTCACAAGCTTGACAATAAAATATCATGAGCTTGAACTAAACTATGAAAAGCTTTGGTCTAGCACCTCTACCGCTTCTAAGGATTCAAAGGCTTCTACTAGTAAAAGCTGTGAAAGATACATAAATGTTGACATAAATGCATGTCTCACTAACCTTGATGAGTTAGCCAAGAAGGACAAAGAAATTCAAAGACTGAACACTATTGTCAAGATTGGTTGCAAGTGCAAGGACAAGCAGCCGGTAAATGTGTTCAAGGCATCAAGGCACCCCATAATCAAGGATGGCCTCGGATATAATCGGTACAATGGTAAGGCCAATGGAAGAAACATGATAAATGGGGTGGCTTGTGTGAAGTTCAACAAGAGTGTGCCTCTTGTTGACCTTATTGACAAGGTGAACAATGTTGCCACTCCTACAATCCCACTTGCAAACAACAAGAACATCAAGAAGAAGCAAGGGGAAATGCCCAAGCAACAAGCGCCTATCTCACGCAATCATATTTGTGATTACATGTGTTGTTGGGATAAGGATGGCAAGATTATTGTGAAGTATGTGGGCGCCCTCAAGAAGAGACAAATCTTGAGGAGTGTTTGGGTGCCCAAATCTTATGTGTCTAACCCCCTAGGTTCCAACTCGGGACCTAAAACAAAGGCTTAATCTTATCTTGTAGGTTTATTCCTCCGGTGGGCCAAGTTGGTTGCTTGATAGTGGATGCACCAATCACATGACCGGAGAGAAGAACATGTTCACTTCCTTTCAACCGAATCAAATCACAAGTGAAAGGATTGTCTTTGGTGACAATAGTAAAGGAGATATCCTTGGTTTAGGTAAAATTGCAATTTCAAATGATAATTGCATTTCGAATGTTTTGCTTGTGGATTCGTTGGGATACAATTTGTTATCCGTCTCACAACTTTGTGAGAAAGGTTACAATTATCTCTTTACGGATAAGGGTGTGGAAGTCTCTAGAAGGTCGGATTCCTCTATTGCTTTTACGGGTCAACTGAAGGGCAAGCTCTATCTAGTTGATTTTTCAACTAGTAGAGTGGGGTCCGAGACTTATTTAGTGGCAAAATCTAGCATGGGCTGGCTGTGGCATCGCCGTCTAGCCCATGTTGGGATGAGGAACTTGGCCAATCTTCAAAGAGGTGAACACATCCTTAGACTAACGAATGTTTCTTTTGAGAAAGACAGAATTTGCAGTGCATGTCAAGCAGGAAAACAAGTTGGAGCTAAGCATCTCGCGAAGAACATTGTGACTACATCAAGAAAGGAGTAAGTCAATGCTAAAATTTTAGGTAAAGAAGAGCCATCTCGCCAAGTAATCAAAAAGCTTGCTACCGGTGAAGTGAAACCCGTTGAAGAAGAAGATGATGCACACATGCAAATTTCTCGTGACTCAAACTTGCATCATGGGACAACCAATGCCCATGATGATGCTTCCACATCAAGAAAAGGTCATGACTCAAGAGAACAAATTGGACAAGATTCACCTCAAGCACAAGAACCAAACCAAGATGGAGATCAAAACTTTCAAGATCTAGATTCTCAAATCAACCAAGACCATGAAGACGAAGATAATGGTCCCATTCAAACAAGAACAGCAGTGCCTCACCCAAGAGTCCATCACTCTATTCAACGGGATCATCCCTTTGATAGCATTTTGGGAGACATACAACGAGGGGTAACAACACGCTCTCGTTTAGTTGGTTTTTGTGAACATTACTCTTTTGTCTCCTCTATGTTGCCAAATTGGGTGGAAGATGCCTTGGCGGACCCGGATTGGGTGATGGCTATGCAAGAAGAGTTGAACAACTTCACTAGGAATGAAGTCTGGTCCTTGGTGGAAAGACCCAAGCAAAACGTGATAGGTACCAAATGGGTCTTCCGCAACAAAGAAGATGACTATGGCGTGGTCACTAGAAACATGGCTCGGTTGGTTGCCAAAGGTTTCACTCAAATCGAAGGTTTGGATTTTGGGGAAACCTATGCACCTGTAGCTAGGCTTGAATCTATTCGTATATTACTCGCCTTTGCTGCTCACCATGATTTCAAGTTGTTTCAAATAGACGTGAAAAGTGCATTCCTCAATGGCCCCCTCTCCGAAACCGTATATGTGGAGCAACCACCGGGTTTTGAAGATCCACATCATCCCGATCATGTCTACAAGCTGAACAAGGCACTCTATGGGCTTAAGCAAGCCCCTAGAGCTTGGTATGATTGCCTCAAGGATTTCCTACTCAAACAAGGGTTTGAGATTGGAAAAGCCGATCCCACTTTATTTACTCGCAAAGTCAATAATGACATTTTTATATGCCAAATATATGTCGATGACATTATATTTGGTAGTACTAATGCGGACTTCAGTGAGGAGTTTAGTAGGATCATGACCAAAAGGTTCGAGATGTCCATGATGGGGGAGTTGACGTACTTTCTTGGATTTCAAATCAAGCAACTCAAGGACGGCACGTTCATAAGTCAAACCAAGTACACCACCGACATGCTAAAGAAGTTTGACATGGACAAAGCCAAACCCATAAAGACACCAATGCCAACAACCGGACACCTTGACCTTGATGGAGACGGCAAGGCCATTGATCAAAAGGTATATCGCTCCATGATTGGATCTTTGCTTTACCTTTGTGATCTAGGCCTAATATTATGCTTAGTGTGTGCATGTGTGCAAGATTTCAAGCTAGTCCGAAAGAATGCCATCTTATGGCTGTTAAGAGAATCTTTCGATATCTTGTGTTCATTCCTAATCTTGGCTTATGGTACCCAAAGGGCTCCACTTTCACTCTACTTGGCTACTCCGATTCGGACTATGCCGGTTGTAGGGTAGAGCGAAAGAGTACATCAGGGACTTGTCAATTCCTTGGTAGGTCTTTGGTGTCCTGGAGTTCTAAGAAACAAAACTCCATTGCCCTTTCCACCGCTGAAGCCGGGTATGCGGCGGCCGGCGCTTGCTGTGCCCAACTACTTTGGATGAAGCAAACCTTGAGAGACTTTGGTTGTGAGCAAAGCAAGATTACCCTCTTATGTGACAATGAGGGGGCAATCAAGCTAGCTGATAACCCTGTAAACCACTCTAGAACAAAGCACATAGACATTCGCCATCACTTCCTGAGAGACCACCAATCCAAAGGAGATATCGCTGTTCAACATGTGAGAACTGAATTTTAGTTAGTCGATATCTTCACTAAACCTCTAGATGAGTCAAGATTTTGTGCTTTGAGGCGTGAACTCAATATCGTTGATTCTCGTAACATGGCTTGATGTCTTGCACATACTTGATTGATTAGATAGGCAAAACTTTATGAAAAATTGAGTGCTATTTCAAAATCTATTTTTCACATCTCAAGCATGGCCATTGTTTTGTAATGATTTGATGAAATCTGGTCATGTTTGATTTGTTTCTAAGTTTGCCACACTAAGTTCACTTCTGCGCTGATTCCCTATCCTATCGGTGGTACCGGTGCCCTGCCCCGGTGGTACCGGCTCCAGCCGGTGGTACCGGCCAAAGCCCGGTAGCACCGGTAGGCCAAAATCCCGCAGAACTCCGCGCGCAGGTCTCTGGCTCGCCGGTGGTACCGGCCCTTGAAGCTGGTAGTACCGGCAGTGCTTTTTACTGCGGTATTTAAGCCGCCCGTGGTTATTTTCTTTGCCTTATCTCTTCCCACCCACCCGACCCTTCTTCTCTTCTCTTCTCCCGGCGGCGGCGGCTTTCTTGCCCCGATCTCTCGGCTCCTCCATTTTCTTCGCCCGATCTTTGAGGAGGACCTTCCCCCGGCCGTGCGGGACGCATGGAGGCTCTTGGTTGACTCCAAGACCCTTGGGTTTGCGTGGAATCGGCCCTTCTTCTCCGTGACGCAAGGTACTCGTTTGAAGTCGCCCGATCTACCAATGTACCTTATTTTAGGCCGTTTCCTCGCACTCCTTTCCTTATCTTAGTGTGTTCTTGCTTCTAGAATGCATTATGCGCTTTTCCCTTGGTCGATTTGGTCGATTGGAGATGATTCCCGTGCTCAACGGTGCCGCCGGTAGTACTGGCCCCTGTGAGCATGGCAGTTCCTCCCATAGCCTTGATCGATTCCTTGCTGCATTCTAGTGCGGTCTTGTAATCTTCTCTTGCTGTCTCTCTTTATGGTGTTGCAGCATGGACTCCGGGAAGCGCAAGAACCCTCCCCGTGGTGCTCGCCCTAGATCCAGTGACGCCGGTGGTCGGTCTGCGGAAAGGGCAGTGCGTGGCCGTGGGACTCCTTCCCGTGGTCAGGGTGCGGCTGGTGCTTCCACCAGCGATGAGGGCATTCCTGCCCCTCTTCACACCCACACCATCCTGTGTCCGCCCCTCTCTCACTAGGCCAGAGTTCAAAGCCAAGCCAAGCCTGATCCTGTGCAAGAGGAAGGCCGAGCCATGGACCCCAATGTCCTTCGTCGCTCGCCCCTGCATCTTAGTGAAGTTGGTGCTCGCCGGACTCACTCATGGCATCCTCAGTTTAATGCCCATGTCCGGAGGCCCTCTATTCTCTCTGGTACGCAGCCCCGACTTGGTATTGATTACAAGAAGTGCCTTGTGGATTTGAGAAATCAGCGCAGCGAGAACCCGTACAAGTTCATCAAGTGTGAGGGAGTTGAGGAGCGGTTTTGGTCTCAATTTCATAATGACTTCTATGAGTCCGTCCTCTACAAAGCCAGCAAATTCACCAAGAATGGTCCCCTTTTTCAGCACAAGTATGTGGTCCTCAAGTCCTTGCAAGAATTCAATCATCCTGAGGTCAATGCTTTGATTAACAAGCTTGAAGAATGGCGCATCCTTCCCCTTATGACCCTTGAGAAGAATTGGAAAGAAGAGATCATCTTTCAGTTTTGGGCAACATTGTGGGTAGATCAAGCTTCAAGGGTGCTGCATTGGATGACTCAAGGTGTTTATTATCGCCTTGACTTTATCACCTTCTCTCGCTTGCTTGGTTTTGATCATATGGATCGAGATGCACCCCGGCTGTCTACCATCTTTGCTGAGGGGATTTCTGAGGCTGATCTTGATGCTGCTGAAATGTACAAGCCAGGAGCTCATCCGGATTTCAAGACCACTCAGCTGAAGCCATTCTTCTATGTGCTGAACAACTTGATTCGCTACACCATTGACCCCAAGTTTGGAGATTCTATTCACCTCTGTCTCGATGCTCCTAAGATCTTGGCTCGCTTTGGTGCTAATGGTGGTCGCTTTGGTGTCTCGGACTTCATGTGGAACAAGATTGTGGATGCCTCCGTGGATCCTCACAAGTACTTGCCTTATGCTCCCTATCTCATGCATATCATTGAGCAAGTTGCTGGAGTACAGTTCTCGCACCCATGTGTTCATGCTCCGGTTCGTGCCAAGCACTTGGGTGCTCCTCATGCTCCTCCCCTCAGTCCTGCTGGTGCTGCTACTCCTGGTGCTACTACTCCTGGTGCTGCTACTCCTATTGGTGCTGCTACTCCTGCTGGTGCTGATGGTGCTGAAGGGGAAGCTGTCCCTCCTCCGGACAGCGGTCGTGGACGCCGCAGCCCTACCCGTCATGTGCTGCAGCGGTTCTTCTCTTACTTTTGCTATTGCCAGAAGAAGACCAATCAGCGTCTCCGTCATCTTGAGGAGAAGGCAGCTCTTCCTCCGTCCTCTCCTCTTCGTGAGTTCCAGGACCCCTATGTTGAATATGACAACATGCATCAGACTTCTATTGATGAGGATGAGGAGCAGCAGGATCCTCCACCACCCTCTGCCTTTGATCCATTCTATGGTGGTGGGATTCCTGTTGGCTTCTCCATGGAGGACACCGAGGCCGCCTTTGCTTATCATGATATCTTCGGAGCTGCGGATGATGTCACTAGGGCCTCTGCCTCTGCTGCACCCCCTCACGAGCAGTCTACCTCCGCTAATCCTCATGGTAAGGGGCCACTGCGTACCTTGATCGACTACGACGACGACGACGACCTCGATGATGATGATGAGTAGTCCTTCTAGCTCTTTCTCGCAGCCTACCCTTTTTGGCACTTGCTACCAAAGGGGGAGTGTTAGGCTTATCTTTGATGTAATAAGTTAGTTGTTGGTGCCCGTCTTAAACCTTTCTAAGTGGTGAACTATGTGTATGTGTGGTGAACAAGAACTACGTTTGTGTGATGGTTGATTGTAAGCTAAACACTTTTATTTCTTTATTATATCTTGCTTGTGTTAGCTCCTTTAGACCTTTGTTGATGCAATGTTGTTTTTGAATGGTTATTGTGAGTCCTCCTTTAGTTCTTGCATAATCATTCAAATTCTTCTTTTACTGTTTGTGATATATCCTGTCATACGCATCACGGTTTATTTCTTGTTTCACACACACTCTTTTAGGCACCCCACAGATTGCAAAATTTAGGGGGAGCTTGATCTTAATGTATGTCATCTTGATATTAATCAAGATTTGAAGTTCCAAATCCAATGCATACATTAAGGTGGAGCCCAACCTAATTTTTAGAATTCAAAAGCTCTACTTCTTTCAATCTTTTATAAGCCTAAGTTGGTTGTCATCAATTACCAAAAAGGGGGAGTTTGTAAGTACATTCGCCCCTGGTGTGGGTTTTGATAATTGATGACAATGAAATTAGGAACTAACATGTCTATCAAGTGTAATCTACAGGTGCTAGTTCATTAATGGAATCAAACAAACACATTTGGTGAATCACAGCACCTCCAAAATTTCTTCATTTAAGCGTCGTTTCAACTCAAGAAAATGAACTACCGGTAGTACCGGGCTTTAACCGGTGGTACCGGCTACCGCCGGTGGTACCGGTGAAACGCCGGTAGTACCGGCAGGCCAAATTCTCGCAGACCTGCTTTTTGCGGGAATTTGTACTACCGGTGGTACCGGCCTTCCACCGGTGGTACCGGCGCTGGCCAGTGGTACCGGCAC
This sequence comes from Sorghum bicolor, assembly GCF_000003195.3. Lineage (NCBI taxonomy): Eukaryota > Viridiplantae > Streptophyta > Magnoliopsida > Poales > Poaceae > Sorghum > Sorghum bicolor. The sequence continues at coordinate 11,599,268 of NC_012879.2, read as the reverse complement.
AAGGCCGGTAGTACCGGTAGGCCTTTTTCTCACATCCTCCTCGACCTTCTCACGTTTAGATATGAGGACGCCGGTGGTACCGGTGGTTGCACCGGTAGTACCGGCAAGTGTTCTGTACTCTAGTATAAATAGCTCTCTTCTCTTTTCTAACCGTTGGCTTGCTCATTCTAGCTTTTCACATCTGAGAAAACAATCTCCAAGCTTTGTCTCACCCACTCTCTCTGCCTCTTGCTCCTAGACTTCTTTTCTTGAGAGATTCGAGCTAGAGAAGTGAGATTAGAGAGTTGGGAGCTTCGATCTGTGACTTGAGCACTCTGTTCCTCGTCTTGCCGGTTCGGTTTGTATTTGTTACTCTTGGGTTCTTGGAACCCTAGCCGGCTAGGCGTTCTTCGTGGTTGCCCGTGTTGATTCACTTGTGAGGGCACCCCGAAGTGTTTGTATTACCCTTTGATTCTTAGTGGAAACATCAAGCTAACCTTTGTGGTTGCTTGAAGAGGAGACCTAAGTGGTCAGACCTTTGTGGTCACCTCAACAACGGGGACGTAGGAACTCCTAAGTGGAGATTGCCGAACCTCGGGAAAAATACCTTGTCTTGCTGTGGAGGTAGCTTCGACTACCCTTGTTTGTGTTCTTTGTATTCCTCTCTCTCTACCTCTCTTCAAGAGATAAACAAAGGTCGATCTACGTTGTGGAGAAGGACTAAGCTAAGGAAACTCCAACAACATCCTCTCCTACACTTAGGAAAGTGGGGTAAAACTCAGATCTAAAATCTAAGCTCTTTACACTCTGATTTCGTAGCTGTCTTAGGGAGTCGGTAGTACCAGCAGTTTGCGTCGGTAGTACTGGCTGTGTGACACCAGTAGTACCGGCCCAAACTGTCGGTGGTACCGACAGGCATTTGACTTCCGCAACTTGAGTTTTGAGTTTCAGGTTTTTAAATACGCCTATTCACCCCCGCTCTAGGCCAATTAGATCCTTTCAATGAGGATTGCGCTTGCATGTATTGAAGTGTTTCTTCAAAGCAGATGTTCCATGACCCCTTGTGTCAGCCTTGATGTCACGGTGGCAATATTTGCACCTTCCAGCCTTTAGAAATCCTTTCTCATCCTTGATCTTGATGAAATGTTGCCACATCTCAGACCTCGATGCTAGTTCCTTCCTCTCAGGTTTTCTAGTTTCCTTCTCCTCCACATCAATGACCACCTTTTCATTTATAGGACCTTCAGCTACAGTTTTGCCATGCTCCTGAGTCTGCTCCACTGGCACCATTGCCATGGCCTGAGTGCTAGTGCCTTGTGACTCAATATTATCCTCTACTCCTGGCATCTATAGAAATAAAAAATTATGCACTATAATCAGTACTCAGTAAGTAAATCGAAAGCACACATAAAAAATCATAGCGCTCATATCAAATAATAAATCATAACAAATGAACTGAATAATATGACTCACTGCCTCTGTTAACAGATCCACTCATGTATACTACACCATATAAAAAATCAGCATATTATTAAAAATCACATATCAAACAAAGAGTAACGAATCCACTCACGTATACTACATCATGTAAAAAATTAGCAGATTATCAAAAACAACATATCAAATAAAGAGTAACAGATCCACTCACTCATGTATACTACACCTACCAACAACCTGCATACTTAGCACATTGCAATTTGCAAAGACTAGTACAGTAAATTTCTCACACAAGCCACAACCAAAGATTCATGATTCACATATCAAATAATAAGAAAATAGGGGATTAGGGTTAGGGAATAGCAATACTTACATTGCATGACGATTCACTAGTGAATGACGACGACGATTCTTCAAGTTCAGGTCGTCGGGTGCTGGATTCCCTCTTTGCTGAGGTGACGTGCAGCGGCGGCTAGAGTCCTGATGGGGGCAGCGGCGTTGACTCCGTCGAGCTTCAGAGACAAGTGCAGGGAGCAGCGGAGTGAGAGGTAGTGATGACGGCGTTGGTGTCGCACCGTTCGTCGTCGTAGACTTGCGGCGTCGACTGCACGGAGAGGTGAGGCCGTGCGGCGAGCATGGCGATGGCCGATGGGGTTTTGAAGAAAAAAAGGGAACTCGGAGTCTTGGGAGTTAATGAGATGGAGACGGAAGTAAAGAGGTGAGTTAATTGGGAAGCAAAGTCGAGGAGGGCGGAGGGCCATGGGAAATCTGGGCTACTTGCTATGCTCGGTGCTCTACTTTGCTATTCAATTGAATTGGCAGCCTGATACATATACGTATTCCTATTCGGGTTTTTCGGGTACCGGGTGTAATTACCCAAATTACCCAATATAAATTCGGGTAATATGATTCACTATCCGAACATGACATTGGGTATTGCGGGTTCGGGTACTTCGGATCCGGGGCCCAGGTATTTTGGGTTCGGGGTTTGGGTATTGGGTTTTGTGCCCAGAGTGACTACTACTAATCGTTCGAGTGACAAAAGTGACATTGGGTTGTACGTAAAGTTGAGCAACGGGCCAGGCCGACCCGGCATAGCAAGGCAGGTCATGCTGCCGGGCTGTTGAAAGCCCTAGTTTGGTTTTGGATAATTGATGAAACCCTAAGTACTAACCTCTATACTAAGTGTGTGTAGACTTAATAAGGTTGGTACATTCCAAGTGATGGAGCAAATGATGATCATGGTGATGATGGTGATGACCACAAGATGATCAAGTGCTCAACTTGGAAAAGAAGAAAGAGAAAAACAAAACCCTATGGAGATCAAGGCAAAGGTATTGCTTAGGGTTTTGGTTTTGGTGATCAAGACACCATAGAGGGTGTGATCACATTTAGGATAGATAGCCAAACTATAAAGAGGGGAATTCTTTGACTAAGCGGTTATCAAGTGCCACTACGTGTCATTGTTCATGTGCATGCATTTAGAACCTAGTGAGCTAGCTTAACTCCTTCGAAGAAAATGATTATGAAAATGCTAACACACGTGCACTTGTTGGTACACACTTTGTGGTGTTGGCACACTTTGAGAAGGGAGCTTAACTCCTTCGGCGCTTTTTTAGAAAATGAAGTGCATATTTTCTATTGTGCCGGTGGAAAATTTGGAGAAGTCACAGGAGTGTTCCTCGCTGAGAAACACTCACCGGACGCTAGCTGTTGAGGCACCGGACGCAGAGGCTGTGCGTCCGATGCGCTGTGGTGCTAGGGTTAAGCACCGGACGATGAACACCGGACGCAGGGTGGCTCCTGTTCATGCGTCCGGTGCCATCTGACTTCTGCGAGTAATCCTGTCTGGAAGCACCGGACGCTCAGGGAGCGTCCGGTGACCTCGCGCGTTTGCAGACCTCTCTGTGTTTAAGACCGGTGTGCACCGGACGCGTCTGGTGCCAACTTGCTCAGCGTCCGGTGCTCTACAGGTTACCGTTAGAGATCGACACGCGTTTTTTCAAAGGTGACACGTGGGTGACTTTGGAGCACCGGACGCAGAGGTTGAGCGTCCGGTGCCAACTTACGAGCATCCGGTGACCCCGAGTTTTGCCCAGTGAAAGAGCCAATGGCTCTATTTGCTTGAGGGGCCTCTAAATACATGTTTGGCTGGCTTGGTGTAACACCCAAAAATTTGCTCATTTTAAAATAGGTGAAAAATGGTTTAATTTTGAATTTTTGTGCTCATAAAACATAGGAAAATAATATTTGTCATTAAAATAAAACTTATCATAGAATTTAGTAACATGTATGTGCACTCATGCTAGATCATTTATATTTTTGTACTGTGTGACTTTGATCAAAGTTAAAATATTTTCAAATTTGTTTTTGAAATGGCTTTGAAATAAAAGAAACAAAAAGAAAACAAACAAAAGAAAAAAAAAGAAAACTTCTCCCCCTGCTTTCTGGCCCGAAGGCCCACCCCATCCTTTCCAGCCCCGCGCCCCCCTCTTCCCTTTCGGCCCAGAGCGCCACTCCTCCTTTTCCCTCGGCCCGCACGCGCAACCGGCCCATTCTTCCCCCCAGCCTAGCCAGCGCCCTCCCCTCTCCCTCTTCTCGCTGACACCTAGGCCCCACTTCTTTGTTTCACCGACAGGTGGGTCCGCCTGGTCATCCCCTCCACCGAGCGTCATCAGACCGGACTCGACCGGGAGTTTCCCCGCAGAATCGATCCCCGGGAAAACCGCGATTTCGTTTCCTTTTCCGCCAACCGTGGTCCTATAAGGTGTTTTCTACACCTCCGCAGTTTCCTTTTGCTCCTAAACCGCGAATCAAAGCCCTAGCCGCCACGAACGCTGAAGTTCGGATCTCGCCGAAAGCCGCGCGCGTCCTTCACCGTGGCAAGCACTCCCTCCTTCCAATCAGCGCGAACCGAGCATCTTGGTGAGTCCGCGGTGAGCTTCTCTTTCACCTGGCGTTTTCCTTTTGAAAAATGATGCACCGAGACGTGATTTAGACGAACTCCGGCGAGCTCCTCCTCCCTGGCCATGGCGCGCCACCGCGTCGGCCTTGTCTCCGGCAGCCGGTCCGCGCGAGCTCCCCTAGGTGGATCGTAGCCGTCGGTTTAGAGATCAAGGGTCGAAAACAAATCTTACCCTTCACTTGAAATTTTTCTAAAGACCCCCTGCCCTTTTGAGTATAAACCCGCAGTCCCTCAGCGCACTCAGCAAAATACGTTTTCCATTATATGAAAGCGTAAAACCGACTCAGTGTATTTTGAAATACGTTTTCTGTATTTACAGAACTGCCATTGATTTTGTTTTAGTCATAGAATGCTCATTTTAAATCCGATTTGATCCATTCAAATTGTGTTAGGTTCGTAATCATGAGCTCTACATGTTAGTAAAATTGTTTTACCCAGTTTGAAACTTTTTAATTTCGTGACCCTATTTAATTAATTATTTTTCTAAAGAAAATCTTAGAAAATTCATATCTTCTCTGTTTTAGCTCCGATTTTCGTGATCTTTACGTCTTTGTGATCGTAGCGCTGCGTAGAATCATTTTATAAACTTTTCTCACTATTTTTATATGATTGGTGTACTATTCTAATTGTAGCTTTGTTTGCTTCGTGTATGTTTTTCTTCGATTGTTTGTGTGATTGATGATCGGAGTTTAGATGGTGAGCAATTCGTGGTGATCAAGAGTGCTTCAGTGATCAAGATCAGAGCCTTAGACAACTAGCAAGATCAGCAAGAGCATTTGGATCAAGACAAGTATAGTAATTTGGATTTTATTTCTGTGACCATGATCCTGTGACTAGATTAATGTCAAGTAATAAATGATAAAAATGACTTTTAGCCACTTGATGATTTATCTGTAAGTGATAACCGGGACAACAGTGCAACCATGAGGGCTATAATGGCTCTGGCTTTAGTTAAGTATGAGTAACTTTTCTAGCTCGTTAGCGGTTACCCGTTGTGGCGCAATTGGGGAATAGCAGACCGTGGATTCCTACGGGTGAATCACACGGACTGACTAATGAAACCAAGCGGCCCTAACTTGTTAGACGAATCTTTGAAAGACTTCATAGTGATCCCTGCCGACCTCCCTTAGAAGGGGGTTAAGAGATTAGCTACCTCGGGCGAAAGGGTAAATCATGACTCATGGGTAAAGATGTGCAACCTCTGCAGAGGGTTAAAAACTAGTATACTAGCCGAGCTCACGGTCAGGAGCGGCCTTGGGGATTCTTGCACCGACGATGATGACTCTTATGTGTTAAATATGCTCATTGTTTATTGTTTAATGCTTTACATAATTTATGTCACATTGATCATGAGATTGTGGGAGCTATACAATCTAGTTGCTATACTTGTGGAGTTCGACATAGACTCACTCTTGCTATTTCACCCAAACCTCAGGAGAAGTTTAGGGTTGTGATCAACCAGTCAGTTGGATCCTGTAGAGAGAAGTTAATACCCAGAGTTTGGAGTTGTCTATCCGCTGTTTGCTATCAAAGGTTATCTCTATTATACTAAGTATGTTATATATTTTATGCATTATCTTTTGATATTACCTCTTATTTGTAGCTATATGTGAGATTTGGCTTCTAAGACTCACATATGGTGCATATCTAATTTTGTTCTTAAAATCGGGTATTACACTTGGGGCTCACTCTCTTGGCATTCTAACATACTTGACATCCTTGTGAGCCTAAGCAAACACCTCTCACTCATCTCCTTCATAGATTATTCATCTTTGTGAGATTGGGAGTGATTCCAAGTGCATTTGCTTGAGTGATTGCATCTAGTGGCACTTGGGGATTGTTTTGGCTGCGGTTTTCTTGTTACTCTTGGTGGTTGCCGCCACCTAGACGGCTTGGAGCAGCGGAGGAGTATTGGCACGAGTTGGTGATTGTTCGTGGCCATCTCCCGGTGATTGTGAGGGGTTTGTGCCTACCTCGGCGGAGAGCCAAAGGCAACATTAGTGGATTGCTCGTGTCATTGAGCTACCTCACTTGTGGGCGGGTTCTTGTGGTGTCCTAGTGAGGACGAGGTTCGTGCTACACCTCTTAGCCACCGAATCACCAAGTGTTGGTCGACACAACGGGGACGTAGCGTGCCGGCAAGCACGTGAACCTCGGGAGAAAAAGTGCTTGTCTCCATTGTGTTTATTGATTGGATTTCTCCCGGTGATTGGACTTCATACTATTGATTGGTTCATCCCCTCTACGCGGCGGTATAAAGATCAAACCATCTCTCTTACATTCCCGCAAACTAGAGTAGCTTACTTACTTGTAGCTTACTTACTTGTATAGAAACTTTAGATAGCTCTCTAGTGTAAGTAGTGACATAGCTCTTGTGTGCTTAGTGATCATATCAACTAGAATTGTTGGATAGGTGGCTTGCAAACACCCCATTAGAGCTAGAGCAAAAAGCTTCGCTTTATTATTTACTAACCACTTGCTCTAGTGAGTTTTGTAGAATTTTTTAAATAGGCTATTCACCCCCCTCTAGCCATAGACCTTTCAGCTGTGCCTCCACAGGCCACCGTGCCTGCCTAATGGCCTAGGCACGACACGTGGGCCAATTTTTGGGCTGGGCCAGCACGAAGAACATGAGGCCCAATAGTCCATCGGGCCAGCCCATAGCCCGATATATGAAAAACACCAAATTTAATATAGAATTCAACAAAGCATAAGTAAATCACATTCAATTCACAGACCTTGATACTTCACAATTCACATAACATAATACACTTCACATATCATATTTCACGTGCCAAAAATCACAAATTTCACAAGTTACAGAACTTGATACTTTAAGTTTTATAAGTTCCCTGATGTTGGGCCGATACCGTGCCTGCTGTTAAAGCGGACCGGGTCGTGCTGCCCATCGAGCCAAAGGATCAGCCCAAGCACGGCCCGCTACATGCTTCGGGCTAGTACGGGCACGGTTGAGATCCAGGCCGTGTCGTGCTTGTTGGGAATATGCCCTAGAGGTAATCATAGAGAGGATGATATTACGATTGTATCCATGACATATATTATGAGTTCAAACAATATCCATTATAGACAAACTTGTACTGATTAACAACTATGTGAATTGTTTGTGAAACTCTTTTACTTGTATGGTTATTCTAAAGTTGTCCCTAATCAGAGTTCGTGTGAGGATACACATGAATATTAGATTAGTACATGTATTAGTTGATGATGGCTTTGTTTCACAAGACATAGATATAGAGATGTTAAACTAATAATGTGGGCACATGTATGACATGAGGCTAGACTGACCCAACATGAGATGTTCTTATTATCTCTTTATACATCATGTACGTTATATCCTTAGACCTGAGATTGTCGTATGTTCTCAAGATGTGAAACGACCTACTTAGGGACTATTAAACGCTACTCCATTACAGGGTAGTTATAAAGGTGGTCTTCGGGTTTGTCGGGGAACATGCTGTGAGACATAGATGATCAAGACGGAACTTGCCCCTCTCTATGTGAGAGAGATATCACTGGATCACTCAAGTGATTGGATCAACAAATGCATGGCCGTGCTTGGGTTAAGTGTTAACCCACGAGTTGGACCAAATATCGTGTGGCAAGGGAATAACATGTATATGTATGTAGTGGTTCGTCTCATATGATCTTTGCGTACGTATAGGAATTGTCACGCCTTGCTAGAGGCCGCTGTCAACTATTGGGCGAGTAGGAGTACTCGACCCATGTCTATATGCACGTGAACCCATAGGATCGCACGCTTAAGGGGTTGGAAACCTAATTCGGGTTGGACCCGAATTAGACAAGGCTTAGGGTTTTTAATTGGGCCCCCGACTCGTGGCTGATTGGAGAACGCCTATATAAGAGAGGGACGGGGCACGACCAGGGTTTATCCCACGCCATTAGGCAACCGCCGCCGCTCACCCACGCTCACGCCTTTTGCTCCTCGCGGACCTAGCAGTCCGGAGGCATCTGGAGCATAAGGACGAACCACGGGAGAAGGATTGGCGTGGTGGACGACCACGCAACTGCACGGCACTGCTATTACACGCACGACTACACCGAGTCGCTTCCGCTGCACCTGCGCGTCTAGTGGTAATCCCGTGATCTATAACTTCCAGTTGATCCTGTTTCATGAGATCGAAATTTTTGTTTCCTAGCTAGGATAACATCCTCATAATCAAACAGTGCTTGGGCCAGACCAAATCGTCGTGCTTTGAGCCGTGCCTTTTGCCCGCGGGCTGGTACCAAGTCAGCCAGTAGCAACAACGCTCAGTTTTTATGGAGTTAAAAAAACCCGGTGGATATTCCAAAATGCAAAACCAAATGAGATGGGCCATATTTTCCAGGTTTCCAAGAAATCAAAGAGCCCAAGCCCGAAAACTGCGTAACGGGAAGGAAAGGAAAAAAAAACAGAAGAAAACTAACCGGGCTGACGGCCGCAGAGCCGACAGCCCACGGAACTGCCGCAGAAACCGCCGATCCCTAGCAATAGCAACGCGAGCAGATCTCAAGTGTAGGAACAGCCGCGCTGTCGCAATCACGATAAGCAGACACAGCAGCGCACTGCACTCTTTCTTCTCTGCAAGCTGCACATCCTCCTCCGACTCCCGGACACGACAGGGCAGCAGCCAAGCCCAGAGCAAACAATCCCAGTGCGATTCGCCGATTCGCTTCCGTATCACCTGCAGCCCCCACCGGCGGATCCATCGCCCCGTAGGCCGTTAACCGTAACCTTCCGCCGGCCGCTTCCATGGCGGCCGTGGCCTCGGCCGCGCGGCCGCCAACGCCAACACCGGCGCCGCCGCCGGCGCGGCTGGGGTCGCTGTGGTCGACGCTGGAGGACCAGCGCGGGGCGGCGGTCCCGCTGCTCTCCTCGGCCTGGACCCTGCCGACCACCTCCCAGGACGGGGAGCAGGAGCAGCAGCCCAAGGAGGGTCTGCTCCGGCGGGCTGGCGGCGCCGTGGCCCGCTGGTGGGGCGCGGCGTGCGGCGCGGTGGCGGAGCTGTGGGCGTTCGCGCGGGCCGACCCGCGGAAGCCCGTCTTCGCGGGGAAGGTCGCGCTCGCGCTCGCGCTCATCTCGCTGCTCGTCTTCCTGCGGGAGCCGCGCGACATCGTCAGCCACTCCGTCTGGGCGATCCTCACCGTCGTCGTCGTCTTCGAGTTCAGCATCGGTGCGCGCCGCCTTTTACTTTACTTACTTATCTGGATTTGCTTGGCGTTCCTTGAATTCAAGGTGTCATCTTTAGCTATGCTCCCTCTACTGTTCAGTCTTGATTGAATGAAATTCCTTCGTTTGTCAAATCTCTTGCGTGCCTTTATCTTCTGTTAGGATTAGGATCTTTGTGCTGCCCCTGTCTCTGTTCCGACACATCAGTACTCCTTCCCATGTTCATCTGATCCGCAGATCAGCAACTGCCGTTGCATTCAAAGTCACTCGGGCCTGCCAGCTTAAAAATGTTATTATGAGATCTCTTCTTTTGGCCAATGATACTAGAGATGTTAAGTTTGTACTCCCAGCAATGTACAACACGGGTCCACATTTAGGTGACCAAGTGAATCATCAGTTGTTCCGTGCAGAGGCAGGAAAACTCGTCTTCCATTAGGCCCATCTGGTGAACGTGGCCCCCTGCTTTTGGCATTGTCGAAGACCTGGTGATACAGCGGCTTTTGACATTGCTGAACATTGGGTGGTAGATGGATTAAGAAATGGTGCTTGCGTAGTTTATGCTGTTGTCTGGCATATTTTATTTCAAAACCTGTGTGCAGTGGGATGTGTAACTATATTAAAACTATATTTACAATGGTGATGGACCACAACTTCTTAAAGATTACGCCAGGTGCTTCTTGAGACATCTTCAAAGTCCAAACCATCATACCTTAAAATTTAAGCCGGCCACATTTGCCTATTAAACTATGGGTATCAGCAAATTTATTTGGAAACCCTTTTGTGTAGGTCTAATGTAAGAACTCAGAGAATAATGGCTACTCAAATGGACTAAAGACAAAAAATTTGGAAGAAAAGTAAGATTAGTTGTTAAATGTTGTAGGTATTTTTTCTGTGATGCAGAAAGTTAAAAAAACATAGATAATTGCTTCTTTTTATTTGCCACTAGGGAAGCTGTTTTTTTATACCTGTCACTGTTCTATTAAGGTGCTTTCTTTTTTTTCCTTTTTTTATTTTTTGCTTAGCACTACTACTTAGACCCTTATATAGACTGAAAATTTTCAACTCGGAGAAGATGGTTCCAGTGGCTGTGCACACCTGCAAATTCATTTGTTCATATTCTGTAATTTATTTGAATCAGTGTTGATGCAGGTGCAACCTTAAGCAAAGGATTTAATCGGGGATTGGGTACGCTAACTGCAGGAGCTTTTGCTCTAGCTGTTGCAGAATTGTCCAAACATCTGGGAAAACTGGAGGAAGTGATTCTTATAACAAGTATCCTTAGTGTTGGTGAGCACTTAAATTCTGAGAGCAATGATTTCTTTTTCTCAGTGGGGCCTATGAAAATATATCTAAAGTGTAATTCTCCTTGTTTATATTGGTAGCCTTTGTCACAACCTTGACAAAGCTGCATCCGAAGATGAAGCCGTATGAGTATGGATTCCGTGTGTTCTTGTTGACATTCTGTTATGTTATGGTCTCTGGGTACAACACTGGGAAATTCACTGATACAGCTACAAGCAGATTTATATTGATTGCTATTGGTGCTGCTGTCAGTCTTGGAATCAATATAGGCATCTACCCAATCTGGGCAGGAGAGGATTTGCACAACTTGATAGCAAAGAATTTCACTGGTGTTGCAAAATCCTTGGAAGGTATGAACTTGCATCAGAGTATTTCCAATGCTGGAAAAGTTAAAATATGTTTTTTTCATGTCCTTGGTCAACTGGCAATCGATTATATATGCATCTGATTTGTTTGTTTCTTGCCAAATCTGCCAAATTAATGACATCAAGTTCTTATATGCTTGATACTGTTCATGGGACATTTGCTCTAGGTTGCGTTGATGGATATTTGAGATGCATGGAATATGAAAGGATTCCTTCAAAAATACTTGTGTATCAAGCATCTGATGATCCTCTATATAGTGGGTACAGGGCAGCTGTTGAGGCATCAGCACAGGAAGAAACCCTGGTTTGTGCTTGCTCTATATTCAACAATCAACAGTCTGCCATGTGTATTTTGGCATATTTTGATTAGGTAATTTCTAGTGTGTTTTCAGCTTGGTTTTGCTATATGGGAGCCACCCCATGGCCGTTACAAAACAATGAACTATCCTTGGAGGAGTTTCACCAAAGTTAGTGGAGCATTGAGGCACTGTTCCTTTGCAGTCATGGCATTACATGGTTGCATTCTTTCAGAAATTCAGGTTTGTCCATTTAATGTCAACAACAAACTGTTGAGACTCTGCATCTTTTTTTTTCTAAACAAATATATTATGGACATTAGGCACCACCAGAAAGCAGAAGGGTATTTGCTGCAGAGATTCAAAGAGTGGGACATGAAGGAGCTAAAGTGTTGCGCGAGCTTGGAAGCAGAGTTAAGACAATGACCAAGCTGAGTTCTTCAGGTATTCTGTTCGAAGTTCACATGGCAGCTGAAGAGTTGCAAAAAAAGATTGATGAGAAGTCTTATCTTCTGGTGAACACTGAAAGATGGGATTCTAGCAAGCAAGCTCAAGGAATCAAAGAAGTTTTAAATGGCACCCGTGCTGTGGAAAAGGAAAACAAGAACAAAGAAAACAAGAATGATGGCACCAGTGCTGTGGAAAAAGAAAACAAAGCCAAAGAAAACAACAACGGAGGGATGGAACCTACCATGGTTGATCAAACTTTAGTCCATCAGTCAAAGAGCTTTCTTGCAAATTCATTTCTGAGCAGATATGATTCAGCATCAACAATTGACGGTTTTAAGCCACTACTGTCTTGGCCTGCTCGTAGATCATTCCATCCAAACATACCACTTGAAGATGAGGATTCCCAAACATACGAAAGTGCAAGTGCCTTGTCCTTGGCTACATTTGCATCACTTCTGATTGAATTTGTTGCCAGGCTACAGAATGTTGTTAATGCATTTGAAGAGTTGAGTGAGAAGGCTAACTTTAAGGATCCTGTGGAGGAGCCTTCTGCAGTTAGCACAAGTGATGTTAGGGTTTTCGATAAAATACGCAAATTGGTAGGATTCTAGAGTTGACACTGATGACAACCTGCAAGGCTTCAGTTTCAGATGGCCGAATCCTGTTTTGGCATCCAGTTTCCGTTTTTTTAAAACCTTACGGAACATACACTAAACTTGTAAATGTACAATCAGATGATTGCAAGCTGTATTGCTGGAGTTCAGTTTACAGCCACAGAAATCATCAATATGGTAAAATGCTGATCTTTGCATCCGCTGTATTGTGTTTTCAGCGCCTTGTAAATAATGTTACACCTTGCTGATTGCACATATGTATACTGCGTGAAGGGTTCAAAGTATATTTTGTGAATTGCCTGTTTTTCATTCTTTTTTGCATTCACCAGAAAATTTGATCTTGGTTTTTGTATTACTGTGATTTCTTGTTCTTTGTTAGTTTTGGTTATCTTTAAGAGTAAAGTCCATCAGCGGTCCCTAAACTTGTTCAGATGTGTCATCCCGGTCCTTAAACTCGCAAAATGACCGTTGAGGTACCTAAACTTGTTCGGTTGTGTCATCCTGGTCCCTAAACTTAAAAATCTCTCATATAGGTCCTCAAACTTGTTCAGTTGTGTCATCCCGGTCCCTAAACTTGTTTTTAAGTCTTATGGGGTCAAAACAGGACGAATCTAAAAACTCTATATTGAAAAATAATTCATAACTTTTTCATATGAACTCAAATGAAGATAAACTTTATATCAAAATTGTAGGCAGCAACATGATCTACAACTTTGCAGTTGAAAAGTTTTTAAATTAAAATCGTTTAGGTTCCCAAAATATTTTTTATAAGTTTATAGATTTTAAAATTTAAAATTTAAAATTAAATTTTATAACACTAAACGACTTCAAATAAAAAACTTTTCAACTACAAAGTTGTAGATTGTGCTGAGGACTATAACTTTGGTATAAAATTTGTCTTCATTTGAGTTCATATGAAAAAGTTATGAATTATTTTTTGATATAGAGTTGTTAGTTCGCTTTGTTTTGACCCAGATGAGATTCAAAACCAAGTTTAGGGACCGAGATGACACGACTGAACAACTTTGAGGATCTAAACGGATGATTTCTAAGTTTAGGGACCGGGATGACACAATTGAACAAGTTTAGAGACCGAGATGACACAGATGAACAAGTTTGAGGACCTAAACAATCGATTTGTGAGTTTAGGGACCGGGATGACACGACAGCACAAGTTTAGGGACCGGTAGTGGACTTTACTCTATCTTTAATGTATATATCGATGAAAGTTGTGTAGACTGTCTTGCGAATTAGAATCCTTGTCACAGTATTCCATCGATCAGAAAACTGTTGATGAAACTGAATACCAAACAGAACTATCACAAGTGCCAACTTTTTTAAAAATGAAATACCACAACTGCTATCGATTATGCTTCCCCACTTTAATCTTACAAAGTGAGAGATCTCTACAACATAGCAAACATGACTGCTTCTTTTGACTATATACAGACAACGGGAATACAAAGTACAATATCCTAGCTATGCTTATCTACCTTTTCTTTCTATTTCCTCGTCTTGTAACCATTCTTCTATCTTATAGTTACATTCCGCCACACGATTATAGCCAAAGAAGAGGAGGGTTCCATTTCCATGGCAGTTTCAGAATTCAGACACAGGATTGTACGTCTGTAAGAACAAGCATGGTCAGCCGATTTCACAGTAGCATCTGTGTAGTATTTACAGAAGTTGGTTGTGCAACGCTCGTCGCAGGAAGGAAGGAATCCTGCTTTGTTGAGGGTTGCTGCAGTCTGAATCAATCCACCCGACCTCATTCTTATCATTGTCATAAGCAATCAATTTTCCACGAAGAGAAACATCTGCAGCAAATAGGAGATAAGGATAAATTTAGCAGGAATAGATTGGGCAATCGAAATTTATCAAGAAAAGGACCACTGAATACCTCCGACTATTATTACTGAATCATAACCAATCGTTGTTCCATCGAGCACCCCCAGGCAGACATTGCCCTTATCCTGAAATGAATCCCAGAAAAAACATGATGTTATAGGTGTACCTTCAAATAGGAAATGGAGTATACAGTGTTAATCACATGTAAGAAACATCACATGGGAACCTACACTGATGACCAAGTAATCTTCAGGACGAATGTTGAAGGTTCTGGAGAAGAAAAATCGTTTCTCGAATTGCAGACTCAAAGGCTTGAAAAAATGTTTCACATCATCCACAGATCTGAAAAAATGCCTGTCAGTTTAGCACAAAAGACATTCAATTGAGATATTCCGATCATGTTACCTCACTGGAAAATCAGCCTTCATGCAGAAAGGAAGTGTTTTGTCTGCGTCATCTTGTACAAATCGTGGGGATGCAGCCTTCAGCTGTTAAATTAAAAGAAAACATAAGAATTTGACCTGTTTTGTGATTTACATCTATAGAAGAATTAACACTTACCGAAGATATCAATTTTGTAAGCGCCTCATTTGGGAAATATGTATATGTGGACCCAGTGTCAAAGACCACTTGAATCAACTTCCCTTGCACATTGAGTTGCTGATCCCCGTGGTTTACTTGCTGGACTCGGGCTCTGCGTATATCACTGAAGCTCGCAAGAAAGAGAAAATTTCAGTCATATGACCTAACTTTCATTATGTAAACTTTATATAACAGTATATTCATATGCATTGTTTCACATATATATATATATGGTACGTAGAAGAGTTTCTGTTATGCTGTCAGTTAGTGTGCTAAGGCCAAAAAAAAAGGCATTTCTTTAATTCTTCCACCTGTTTTTTGCAACTAAAAATATCTGTGGTTTTAGTAGAGACATATGATGCAGGTCGGTTTTATGGCATTTTCCTGAAGCGTGTGGTGACGGTGATTACTATGAATAGTGAATAAAAATCAGCAAACTTGTAGCATCAGTCTGATAAATATTTTTTTAGATAAAGATCAGTCTGATAAATATGGAGAGAGTAAAGGGCTATAGAAAAGCAGTTGGGCAATTTTTTTCCCTTTTATGCATTAAGTCGAGAGTGACAAGAATGGTAAGATTGTTGAGGATATGTTGCAGACACAACATATCGCATTGGCTAGAAATGGTGCATGACATCCAAGGAAAGAATGATAGCCACACGAAGTGAAATAATTTTCCATAAGACAGAGGAGGCAACTTACTCTGCTGGACCATCTCGGATAGGGACCCAAGTCATTCCCCATCTGGGAAGGTAATCATCACCAAGAAACAAATAACCACCACCACTGGGATCTCTCGTCATACAGTGACCAAAAACATTGGAAATAATACCCCGGCTGGCTAGCTGTGTAGGAAGGCTCAGTGCCCGGTTGCTCAGGCCGAGAATTCCATCAGTATTTTCTAGTCTGTTCAGAAGAATTCCTTGTTGATCGTATCCACACCTGTATGCGATGGACAAATGGCAGTTAGTTTCTTAGACAATGTGCTAACAACAATCATCATTATACATGTCATGATGTTATTAGCTATTGGAAGGTTGACTCATACATACATACCCAAACACAATGTCTGCATTTTCCCTTTCGCCATCTTCACTGATGAACTGCATATTATCCCTTACATGAACGCCCATAGAGGAGCTTCCGTCGGCAAAACTGATATCATAGTCGCACTGATTTGGGTTGTCATGTTGGACTCGTTGACAAAGTGGATCACTGGCAGGAACTAGATTCGCTGGCGCGGGCCTATATAAAGGGTGAGCTCCCTGTAACAGGATTTGAATAATGTTTATTACAGAGTCCAGTGAACTTGGGACAATCCAGCTAATCATGAAAAACAAGAACTTCAAATGGGGACTTTGAACCCATGATTTCAGCCCCTCAACCACTAGGCCACATGGATGTTACCACCAATTACGCAAATAATAGCAACAACATTGTAGTAAAACGGAGCATGTAGCTGAATGAGAGGGTGTGTACCTCTGCACAGCTTGTGCATGGCGCATCGCACTGAATCCATGTTGTATGGCTCCCAGTATCAACATCAAGAAAATAAGGCCTTGGTGGATTGCCCAAAGAGACAGTAGTGTAGTACATCCTGCACAGGTAAGGACATATCAACATTTAGAAGGAAAAATAATGCGATGTTAACAACAGCGGTGATCCGAGGGCCTACCAACAGTTGGATTGGATGTATAAACAAGACAAGACGATCTAAATCATCAAATAGTAGCTATTATAAGTCCGTTTGTTGGCAAAAGGTGTTGACTTCGAAGCCAGCAGAGCAGTATCGCTCTAATTTATTCGAAAGTGCACTGTTTAACCCAAAATTTTAAAGACAGTTGTATGTCTGAGTATAGACAACCCTTCGAGAGCGTAGACCGACCCTACTGAATGATGAAATCCCAAATGATTGAGAGTTACTGTTCCCTATGATGGTGAAACGTACTTCCAATTCTGTGAAGGAACGCCACGACTAGAGTACAAACTCTGCAACTAGCACTAAAACAAATGATAGTTCCAACTACTCCCCGAAAGCAAACAGCAGAGCCATTTCTAATAACTGGTGGAGGTGGAGCCCCCTGAAACACGGTGTTGTAGCCGACTGACACGGTGAGTGGAAAAGGAGACATGACAAGAGACTCGAAATCATGCGAAGCTGTTCTGAAATGCGCGCAATTACGAGCTGGAGAATTCAAAAATCACTGAAAATTGTAGAAAAGTGTCCGCGATTAGGAGCGGACAAACTCAAAAGAATCGGAAACTGTCAAGGAGTGTCCGCGAACGAGAGAGAGAGCCGATAAACCCAAGGACCAACGCATACTACAACTGTATACAGGAACCGCATTGAAGGAGAAAGAACGCAGCCGGTTTCCCCCCCCCCCCCCCCCCCCCCCCCCCCACAGAAAGGAATTAATTAACAACAAGGAAGGAACAAATTCCTAGAAAACCCAGCTTGTTCGAGAATGAATGTAACAGCAGACGGAAGAAGAACAGAATTACGGAACCGAATTCTTGCGGAGGCTGCACGCACGCACCCTTCCGGGAAGAGGTTGGCGGTGGAATTGTGCGGCCAGTCGCCGCCGCTGGCCAGCTTCGTAGCCCCGCCGCGGCGTGGCTTCGGGTAGAGCGGCAGCAGGAAGGACCTGCGGCCGCGGCCGTCGCCGTCCTCCTCCCGCGTCTCCAAGAGCCGCCAAGCCGCGCCGGCGGCGTCCCCGCCCGCGTACTGCAGGCAGACGTAGCCCGCCGCCACTGCCGCGAGCGCCGCCAGCGCCAGCACCGCGGGTCGCCACAGCGAGGACGTCGCCCGCGGCTCCTCCTCCTCATCCTCCTTGTCTGGGCCGTCGTAGCCGTCATGCGGAGGAGAGGAGGCGGGCAAGTCGCGGCCGTCGTTGGGGACCACGATCATAACGTATCCGTTGGGAAGCCGCGGGCGCGCGTCCTCCTTCCGTGGACCCGGCGGCGACGTCACCGGCGGCGTGGCGGCGGCCATGTCGCGCGAGCGCGCAGCTTAGCGGGCCGGGTGATCGCGAGCGGTAGGAGAACAAGAGAAGCAGGGCGGCGCGCGCGCTGCAAACGCAGTGCTGCCACGCGAGCTGCGTGTCGTGTCTGCGAGGGAAGGGAAGGGAAGGGAAGGGAAGGAGGTCGGCGACTGGTTTGTTTCGCGGCCTGGGTTTGGTATATGAATCGATCACCGGTCCGCTCCGAAGGCCAAGTCCCGACGACCCCGTCCCCGTCCCCGGCTGCCGCCTGCGGATGGGCGGATGGCCTAGCTCTATAGCGCGCCCGGTTTGACTTGCGGGGCCGCGAGGTGGCCAGGCCCAGGCCAGGTGGGGGCGCGCTGGTGGTGGTCGGGACGGGGATTTCCGCGCGCGATTCATCAGTTGCACGCCCAAAAGGTTGGTTTAGGTCCCGTTGCTCTTGGTGCTGGCTCGCCGCGCGTGGGTGTGGCCTGTCGTTGTCGTGGCCACTTGTAAGCTGGGAAGCGCTGTAACTGGCACGATCTTGGCTGGACACGCAGGGGATACGGGATCATACGGTGCCGTCTCTTGGCTGGATGGTACAGTGGTGCGGGTAATCCAGACGTGGACTATTTTAGCTGCGGGACGTTTTCTAGATTTTTTAATTAATTAATTAATGCTATATAGGGTGTTTTCACGGCGTCACAATTATGGAATATATGTAGTACAAAGTTCTTTCTCAATAAACAAGTCTAATAAATCGTATGCGTATGGAAATAAATGTTCTTTATGTGTATACACAGTCACCTTTAACCAAAGTGATACTAATTAGTATGTATTATAAATATTAATATTTTTTAATATATAACTATCGGTAGTTGACAAATTAAAAAAGGAATGAAGGGAGTAGATAACAAAGAAACAAACTAAGAGCAACTCCAGCAGGCCTCTACTTAAGCCCCAATAGCTAAATATAGGTGTCCAAAATAAAAATATTACTCCAACAGGACCCCTACTCCAGACCTCATATTTGGGTGGGCACCCATATTCCTTCCCTAGACCTCATTTTGGTTGGCCCAACAGGACAACCCCATCCTCCATCACATATTCTAGCCCCAACGCCCGCTCTCTCTCTCTCTCTCTCTCTCTCTCTCTCTCTCTCTCTCTCTCTCTCTCTCTCTCTCTCTTCTCTTGCACGTGCACGACATCATACAGTCGTCGGATCAATCCTCCAATTGTGTACGTGTCCAAATGAAGAAAAAAGAGAAAGAAGAAAAAATAATGATGAGTGGGTCCCTTCTGTCATTCTCTATCAGAGTGTTGGGAAGTAGTACTCTGCACTCCCCTGCGACACGGTGGATTGGGAACCTTCTCACTCGGTGCCGTGAGAGGCTAGACAACAATGAATAGTGGGCTCAACAATAGGTGAAAACAATGAATGCTCTCCGCCTTAATGACGGTATCACGCCCCTTATATAGGGCTCGGAAACCGACCTAAGACAATTACAGAAATGCCCCGTGACGATGGGGGAATATCCCAGCATATTCTCATATTACAGTCTACTGACCCTAAGTCATTCGTGTAATTTCACACCGCGAACCCTGTGTGTCCCCCGTCTAGGGCTTCAGCTGGTCGGAGGTCCGGATCCTCCGCTCGGCTGCCGATCCTTCGACGCTCCTTTGTCGGAGGTTCCTCAGTCTGGCTGCGCCGGAGGTTCTTCGGCTCGGCCACTCTGGAGGTTCCTCAGCCCGCTCGGCCACCGATCCTCCGACGCTTCCGCGTCGGAGGTTCCTCAGCCTGGACGCGTCAGAGGTTCCTCAGCCTGGACGCGTCGGAGGTTCCTCAGCCTAGACGCGTCGGAGGTTCCTAAGCCTGGACGCGTCAGAGGTTCCTCCCCTCCGCCGCGTCCCTCGCCATCCTCGGACCTGGGAGGGTCGGAGGTTCCTCCTTTCTCTGCTTGCGGTCCTCCGTGGGTGTCTCAGTCTCCGCATACACTTAGCACGAAAAGACGAGTCATCACCGTTAGTCTTTCTCAGGATCCTTTGCACGTATTCACACGAAGGTTCCTCGGGTGAAGGATATCCTTCGACGCTACCAAGGGGAAGGATGCGTCCAGCCCCCAACAGTTCTCTCCTTTTTGGGCTAATGGCACTCCTGCGGTCCATGTGCTCAAAAATGTGTCACTCTGCGTAGGCTGCGAGCATGGTTGCTGCCTTCCCCCTGGTGCGCAGGATGTGTTTGTTAGCGGTGTCGGAAAAATGTTACTTGTACTTAGTCATAATTTTTTTTGGTTTGTTTTTTTTTCAGGATCCTATGATTCTTGTTGTTCTGAGAGCTTGCTATCCTTCGCGCATTAGATTGCGGAGGATATCAAGTTATCGTTGAAATTTTGCGTCTAGCCATTGGAGTTAGCCGTTGGTTTTGGGGAATCGCAACGGTCAGGCCGAGTCCTCCGCTCATAGCCGTTGGGCGCAGGGAATCGCAACGGTCGTGAGGCCGCAGGCCCCCCATACAAAAGGGGATGCTGGGTTGCTCTGGTCTCTCACCCCTGCCGTTCATTGCCTGCATATTTTCCTTCGCCACATCTCTCCTGCTCTGAGCTGCTCGCATGCGTTGTTGTTGTGTTTAGTTCCTAAGTGTTTGCGGAGTATCTAAGGTGGCTCATTTTCCTTCGCCCCGTCCTTTGAGGTCAGATTTTTCTAGTCCTTTGCGTAATTTCCTTAGCGTGAGGTCTGGAGGTTGGCTGCGGAGGTTTGAAGATTGGATGCTTGAGGTGGCCGCAGCCCAAGACCTGGAGGAGACGCTGTCGGACGTCGAAGCTTCCGTTGGGGATCTTATCAGTGCGAAGGAGTTTGACTCAATGGCGGCGATTACCTTTGAGTTTGGGGAGTCGACTGTTAGGCCGGAGGATATCGCCGATATGGTTGAGGTTGGGTTTTTCAAGGATGGTCGTGCGAAGGCTCCTCCCGTAGGCCAGACGGTGCCTGCGCCTGAGGAGGGGTATGCGGTGGTCTTCAGGGATTTTTTTACCTGCGGACTCCGGATTCCTCCGTATCATTTTCTTCGTGAAGTGATGGAGAGTTTCAACGTGGAGCTGCAGCATTTCAGCCCCAATGGGATTCTGACCCTTAGCAAGTTTGTTTGGGCTTGCGAATCCTACGGAGCTATGCCCCACATTGATACTTTCTGCTCCTACTTTGAACTCCAGCGACAGCCTAAGAAGGTGAAGGATGCCGAAGGAGTGGATTGCATTGCGCAGTTTGGAAGCTGCGCGTTCATGCCTCGTCGTACGATGCCTGGTCCAAGGTGTGAAATCTCTTATTGCCAAAAGGGCAAGTGGGAGAAGGATTGGATGAGGGCCTGGTTTTATGTGAGGACCCCCGCCGCGTTGAAGACTCTAGAAGATGGTCGAGTTGATAAGCTTTACCCGTACGCATCGAAGATGAAGGAGCTGAAGCCTTTTTCCAAGTTTGATCCTTCGTCGCCAATGTCGGAGCAACGCCGGGCTTGCGACAAGGCCTTTGCGTTGGCTTGCCGACACTCCAGAGGTCGCGATTTGGTTGAAGAGATGGTCGTTGCCGACTATTGGCCCCTTGGTCGCAGGGCCGACGAGTTCACCATTGAAATGGTGCAAGTGCCGGTGTTTGGTCCTCCAGAGGGGTTGCCGATTCCCCGGTTTCGCGCGGGTTTGCCGGAGGGCGAGACGAAGGAATCTTTCCTCGATCGCGTGGAGGTTTCGGCCCGGAGGATCGTTGGGAAAATTTCAGAGAAGGAATATCTGCAGCGGATATCTGCGCTTGGGACGATGCCGCGTTTCAACCGCATTTTTGAAGAGCTGGGGATTGAGTATAATGACTATGTCATTCCTCCGGACGTCTTGCTCGGCTTGGAGAAGAAGAAGGATTCTTCCAAGGCTATTGCTGCGGCTGAGTCAAAGAAGAGGAAGGGGGGTGGTGCCATGAAGCAACTTGCAAAGAAGCGCAAGGCGGAGGTTTTGCCGGAGGCTCCGGTGGAGTCTTCCTCCGCCCGATCCTCCGCTGCCGAGTCTAACTCGGTGGACTCTGCGCCTACGGAGGCTGCGAAGGATGTGCCTGCTAGTGGAGGCCTTGAAGTTCAGGTCTCTCGTGCGGTCTCGTCTATGCGTGCGCCTTTCGCGACGCTTCTTGGAGAGGAGTCCTCCGACGTGGAGGCCCCTAAGGCATGTCCTGCGCGGGAGGCTTCTGCTGGAGGAGGATCTCCGCCGAAGGAGAGGTAGGGGGAGTCCAGCGACGAAGCTGAGTCTATCTCTGTTCGGAGGATAAAGAGGACAGAGGATCCTCCGCGTCTGGTTGGAGATGGTATAAACTCGTTGTACATGGGTAAAGATTTTGGTTTGGTTGATTCTGGTATTTCTGCGTATTTTGATTGTCTTGGTCTTATATTCTTTGTATATTTTTCAGAGGATGTTATTGTGGGGCTGGCTACCGTGGAGGAGTTGGCTAAAGGCGTCAGCATCGCGCAGGAAGGCCTTGCTGTTCCTCTACCTCGCGATCCTGCGCCCTCTGCGCTGGCCAGTAGGCCTTCGCCCGCTGATGTACTTGGTCCCAGTGAGCTTCTTCTTTTTTGTTTATTTCAGTGAATTGGTTTTTTGTGGTTTGTGCTAAGGTTGGTTTTGGTTTTGTGCAGGTACTTCTGATCCTTTGATCACAGGTTGGACCGATGCGCTGCGCGAGGTTCATTCTTTGGTCGGAGGTTCGTTGTCTGGCCTCCGCTATCGGTATTTTTGTTCTTACGCTTTTTCCTTACTTCTTTTTGCTTTACAAATCGTTTTCGTCAGAAGCTCCGCAGTATGGATTTTGATACGCTTCTCTGCGTGCAATATGAGCACTATAGCCTTGTATGTTTGAAATGTGTTTTATCTTCCTTCGCCGTTTTTGGTTCGGAGGTTTGTTGTAATTTGCTTTTTGAACAGGGTCATCACATGGCTGCCGCCTTGGAGGAGCGTTGCTCCCGGGAGGTTATTTGCTGGGATGAAGCTATTGGGGCTCTAAAAAAGGAGAACGAGAACTTGGAAGCCGAGAAGGCTCGCCTGTCGGAGGAAATTAAGGGGTTTTCTTCCATTTGGCGGGAGGTTGAGTCTCTGAAGGAGAGGGATGATTATAAGGCTGGGTCAGAGGCTATGAGGAAGGAGAAAGAGGATGTCGAAGCTTCGGCAGCTGTCCTCCACACGAGTGCCACTGAGGCGGGGAGGGCTACGGACTTAGCCTTGCAGTGGGCTGAGAAAGCCAAGGATATTGCTGACCGCCTCTGCAAGGAGCTTGATGCCGAGCGCGCGTCTGCAGCTGCGAAGCAGACTCGTATGCAGAAGGTGGAGGCGGAGGCTGCGGCTGTTGTTGGGCTCTACACCGACTCGCTGGCACAGTTCTGAGGTAGCACCTCTGCTCCTCCACCCAGCGGCGACGTTGGGGCTAGCCTCGCATGGCTAAAGTCTCATATCCGTATGCTCCCTGACTTTGTCGGGGGTGCTGTTGATTTTGGGGCTTTGGCTGCGGTTAGTTCCTTCGTCAGGCTTTTGCGCCGCGGAGGTTGCTTCCACGCCGAGGGGGTTGTGAAGGAGGAGTTTGCTTCGGCGGAGGATGTTGGGGAAGGAACCTCCGGCCTACGCAAATCTGTCCGGAACTTTATAAGTTCGTTCTGGATTAGGTTTGGGCGGGCTGAGGCAAAGAAAATGGCTAAGGCTCGCCGTGCTGAGGTAAGCATTTTTTGGTTACCCTTTTTGTGTTATGTTTGTTTTTCCTTGGTTTAAGGCTTGGTTTCTGTAGGACCTTGCTAAGAAGAAGGCGAAGGCTGACAAGGCTGGTCCTTCGCGTCCTCCGGTTCGGACTAGCGCGGAGGATACTGCCAAAGCTCTGAAAGGATCCGGCGCCAAGGCTCCGGAGGAACCCGAAGCTCCTGCCCCTCCTTCGCCCCAGGTGTGAGGGTTTTTAGTTTGTAGGTTTTTCTTAGTTTTCTGCGTCTGCTTCCTATGCGACGCTTTTTGTAAAAGGGTCGGAGGTTTTGATTAGCTTGTAAAGACTTGTCAGAGATGTAATATATTGGGTTGATTTTGATTGAATGTTTTGCACTGTTATCCTGCGCAGGTCTCTAGCAGAGGACCTACGCAGGATAACTATGAAGCTCCGCTTTCCATTTTTTTCAATGAAATTTATGTTTCTGGGGACTTGTGGGAATATTGGCGAATTGCCTTTCCTAACATGAGCGTGGTGGATATGTTTAAATTTGTTGAGTTTGACATTGATGACGAGCGATCTGAATTCCTCCGGTCGCTTGCGCGCTGAGGGTCTTGGCCTCCGGCCTAGGTAGTTATTTGGTCCTCTATTTTTTGTATTTGGTTATGTGGTTTCCATGTTCTAATTTGGTTTGATGTGTTTCTGCAGTCATCGTACCCGATCCTTCGCATCTTTGGCGAGGATGCGTATGAGTCTGGTTGGCTGGAGGATCCTGATGATATGTATGAGCGTTTTCTGCCTAGGCGCGCGGAGGTTCGAGATTTATGCTTTTTGGATTGTTTGGGTCCTTCGCTTGGTTCAGTGTTTTTTAAGTCGGCTTACCTGCGTAGGTTTCTCGAGCCCCTCCTAGATGTGATGTTCTTCCTCCGGGTTTTGTCGAAGGAAGTTATGTGACTCCAGTGACGTTCAAGCGGGGCGACTTATACGCAAGTGGTTGGTTAATAGATTGGTGGAGAGGCGCGCGTCCTTCGCTCAATGTGGATGATTTGGTAGATCGTATTGCTCGAGACTATTGTAGTGATTTTAGGATATTTGGTGATTCGTGTGTGAGATTTGTACATGACTCTTAGATCCTTCGTCAGTTATGTTGACGAAGGATCTTAGGTCACTTAGCTTGTTATAAATAGAGAGAATTTTATTTAGATGTGAACAATTGTTGTACATACTGTTTATCAGAAATAAAGACAAGTTTTTCTGAGAAGTGTTTTACTGCAACCTTCGCAACCTTAGCGTTGTTTTCACTACAACCTTCGGATTCTTTACTGCGATTAGCTGTGTTTGTTGAATGCGCAGCGAGCGTTGATCCTAAGGATCTTTGTGTTGCTGTTGTGACTAATTACTTGATGCTCGATGTAGCGAAGGCGCTGGTGGATATGTGGGTTGCGTAGGCTTGCTGCTCCTTGACCTTACGGCCTTCGCTTGACTTGGTGTGAAGGAGCCTCTGCTGAATTGAGCTCATCTTTGCCTTTGCTCGACTCCCGTGGAGTGTTGTCGAAGGTATCCTTCGGGTATGTGAGTCGAAGGTTCTGAGGGGATGTTACGAGACTTCGTGCGATGCCCTTCAGAGACCTCCAATTCTAATTTGCGGTTATTTTGTTGTGGCTATACATGACTCTGTGGTCAATGTTCATCACAACGCCGCGGTTCTACCATTACGAAGCTTCGCACAATACCAATTTTTGGTGCTGCTATGAGGCTAACCCCTGCCTCCATGGTGGCTTAGGTTTTTTCCTTTGTGACTGCTAGGCTTGCACTGGCTGCTTGGGTCTGTGTATACTGATCCTGACTGAGGGTGGGGGGCCTGGTTTGCCTGGTTTTATAGGCTTTGTTGCATTTATTGATTGTACTTTGTTAGGTTGGAAATTATTATCGAATTATGGTTGGTTGTTGGGGTAGTTGATTTTGTTTTACTTGACTGAGGGTGATTGTAGGCTTAGCTTTATTTTCACCCTCTGTGTGTTGGAGGCCTGCTTGGGTTTGCAGGATACCTTCGATCTTAACTTGGCGAAGGTTATGTGATAGTTGATGAGGTTTGTTTGAATCCTTCGTTGCCTTTTGGCGGAGGTTGTATAGTTCCTGATGCCTGATTATCTTTCAGGTCTTCGTCAGGTTTGAAGGTTTTGTCCCTTCTGGCCATGTTGTGATGCCTGAGGAGGACAGGGCTTTTTCACTTTTGACCATGTTGTCCTTGCTGCCCGACACTTGGCCAGGTCTTTTGCTAAGGATGTGGTGTTTTTCCACCGTTGAGGACGTTCCGAGCTTTCTTAGCCTTTGGCTGAAAGCTGCAAAGGGTCCTTGTAATCACGTGATGTTTTGTCGAATGCTATAGCCTCGTTGATGGCTGTTTTTCGACTTTTGAGTTTTTCTTCTAGGGTGGATTCCTCTTTATATCTCAGAGGTTTTTACATAGGTTCTACCTCGTTAAAAACCTCACCTCCTAGTAGAAGTACCCCTGTGAGGAAAAGAGTGCAGACCTTGGATTGCAAAAAAGTATAGAGGAAAAGCAAATAAGTGTATCTAAAAACGTGGATGCCGCTGCTTATTTTGCAGGGGTCATCCTTACATTCAAATGTAAAATCTTCGTAGATTGTCGACGTTCCACGTGTGGGTGGAGGTTCTACCTTCGAGGTCTTTGAGGTAGAAGGATCCCGACCTTCCCACTTGTATTGCTGTATAAGGTCCTTCCCACTTTGGTTGCAATTTTCCAGCATGTGGGTGATCTCCTTTTTTCCTGAGTACCAGGTCCCCATCTTGTATGTCTTTCCGTACTACCTTGCGGTCTCTCCATTTTTTGGTTTCTTGCTGATACTTGGTAATGTTCTCCACTGCCTCTAGTCTTATTGATTTCAAAGTTTCCTTGCAGTACTCTTCATCTTCAGCCAACTGCTGCTTCATGGAACGCTGGCTTTGGTCTTTGATTTCTTCGGGCAACATTGCCTCTTCCCCATACAAGAGTTTGAATGGAGTGAACCCAGTTGCTGTTGAAACTATTGTGTTATGAGACCACACAACTCTGGGTAGCTCGTCAACCCATTTCCCTTTTCATAGGTTGAGTAGAGTCTTGGAGATTGCGAAGAATATTATTCTGTTTGCTCTTTACACTGCCCCATTTGACTCTGGGTGGTAGACAGACGCGAAAGCAATTTTGGTTCCTATATGTTGATAGAACTCCTTGAACCTGTCTGAATTAAACTGCTTCCCGTTGTCAACTGTGAGCAGGCTTGAAACTTCAAATCTGCAGACTATGTTCTGCCAGAAGAATTTCTTGATTGTTTCAGAGGTTATGGTTGCTGGCGGCATAGCTTCGATCCATCTTGTGAAGTATTCGATGGCTACGACGGCGAACTTGTTTCCCCCCTGGACAGTTGGCATCGGCCCAACCAGGTCCATTCCCCATCTTTGCAACGGCCATGATGGTGATATGAGCTGAGTCGGTGCTGAAGGTCCTGACTGAATTGGTGAGAAGGTCTGGCAGGCCTTGCATGTTTTCACTATCTCTTTGGCATCTTTGGTGTGAGTTGGCCAGTAGAAACCTTGTCTTGGTGCCTTGGCGGACAACGCGCGTGGGCCGATGTGTGACCCGCATATCCCAGAATGTATTTCTCGCAGGAGTTCTCTTCCCTCGGTTTGTGATATGCATTTCAACAAAGGTTGGACTACACCTTTCTTGTACAGGTTTCCATCAATGATGGTGTAATTCCTTGCTCTTGCTTCCATTCACTTGGTTAATGCTTCGTCATCTGTGGTTGCCTTGCCTTTGAGGGACTCTGTTATCGCCCGTCTCCAGTCTTCGCCTTCTGTCAACAGGACTGAGCGGAAAGCTTTTGGCAACGACTCGGTCGCAGGTGCTTCAACGGTTTGGTAGAAGGTTCCTTCTGGCAGGGCGGTGTTGTTGGCTGCTACTTTGGCTAGCTTATCTGCCTCGCAGTTTTCAGCTCTTGGAATGTACTGTAGAGTGAACTCCTTGAACCTTCTCTCCAATCCTCTTACGACAGCCAGATATCTTGCGAGTTCTGGGTTGTGTGCCAAGTACTCCTTCTGCACTTGTCCGGCCACCACCTGGGAGTCTGTTTTGATGAGCATGGTTTTGGCTCCCGAAGCCTTAGCTTTGTTCAGCCCGAGGATGAGTCCTTCGTACTCAGCTATGTTGTTTGTTGCTTTGAATTCGAGTCTCGCAGCATATTTTAGCTTGAGACCGGATGGCGCGATCAGAACAGCTGTTGCTCCCGCTCCTGATTGCCCCCAGGCGCCATCTGTATATAGTGTCCACAGTTGGCCGAGTACCTTCTCCTCTTCTCTGTTCGAAGGTGTCCAATCTGCCATGAAGTCGGCTAGGGCCTGTGACTTGATGGAGGTCCTGGGGACATAGGTGATGTCAAACTACGATAGCTCAGCCGCCCATTTCCCTATACGTCCGGATGCCTCCTTGTTCCTAAGGATGTCCCCTAATGGCTGTGAAGTGGGTACCTTAATCTCATGACTTTGGAAGTAATGCTTAAGCTTTCTTGATGCGCACAGGACTGCGTATGCGATTTTTTCTATCTCTGTGTAGTTCAACTTTGCTCCTGACAGAGCTTCGGACACATAGTAGACGGGTCTTTGCACTGTTCCCTTACTATCACTTGTCTCGTGGACCAAGACAACACTGACAGCGTGCTTGGAGGCAGCCACATATAGTAATAGGCGAGTGTCCGGCTCGGGCACAGTTACCACCAAGTTCGTTGCAATGTAGCTTTTGAGCTGCCTGAAGGCCTCTGATTGTTCCGGACCCCATTCTGCTTTGCCTCCTCCTCTTAGTAGTTTGAAGAATGGAAGGCTTCATTCTGCAGATCTTGAAATGAATCTGTTGAGAGCTGCTATTCGGCCAGTCAACCTTTGCACCTCTTTCTTGCTTGATGGTTCTGCCATTGACATGATTGCCTTTGTTTTGTCTGGGTTGGCTCTGATTCCTTCGGAGCTGATGATGTATCCCAGCATTTTTCCTTTGCTGACCCTGAATACACATTTTTCCAGGTTAAGTTTCAGCCCGGCAGATCTGAGGTTGACAAAGGTTTCCTGCGGGTGCTTGATATGATCCTCTTTGTTTCTGCTCATGACGACAACGTCGACGACGTAGGCTATGATGTTTCTCTGCAGCTGACTTCCCAGAACCTTCCCCATCATTCTGGAGAAGGTTGCTCCAGCGTTCTTGAGACCTTCTGGCATTCTGGTATAGCAATATGTGCCAAATGGAGTCGTGAAGCTTGCCTTTCCCTCGTCTTCCTTCTTGAGCCAAATTTGGTGGTATCCGGAGAAGCAATCCAGCAGTGAAAATCTCTGGCAACCGGCGGCTTTGTCGACAGAGGTATCTATCCTTGGCAAGGGGAAGGAGTCTTTAACACAAGCTTTGTTGAGATCCGTGAAATCTATGCACATTCTCATTTTGCCATTCTTTTTGGGGACCAGGACCACATTTGCTAGCCATTCTGGGTACATGATCTCTCTGATGACATTCGCGTCCAGAAGTCTCTGCACCTCTGCCTTCGCCGCTAAGGTTCTTTCTACAGACATCTTCCTCTGCCTTTGTTTCTTCGGCCTTATTTTTGGGTCGATGTCCAGTGAATGCTCTATGATGTCTCTGCTAACTCCCTACAGATCAGTGGCGCTCCAGGCGAAGATATCCTGATTCTTCTGTAGCGCGTCCAGCAGCTCAAGCTCCTCCTCTGTGCTAAGAGTGGTGGATATGGTGACTTTCCTATCTAGTATTGCCTCTTGCAGAGGGACACACTTTGTTTCCTCCTGATCGGCCAGGTCTGTCTTCCCCCTTGGCATGTCTGGTGGCCGGCAAGTTTCTTCTTGCGTGGAGTCCACGGAGTTTATGTTTCGAAAGGACTTGTAGATTGCCTTCTCTATATTTCTTGCCTCTTTTCGACTTCCGTGAACAGTGATTACCCCATGCAGAGCCGGGATTTTTATGCACAGGTATCCCATATGAGCAGCCGCATTGAATTTGTTCAAGAACCCCCGCCCGAATGTGGCATTGTATGGGTAATACAGGTCCACCATGTCGAAGGTGATATATTCTGTCCTTGCGTTTTCCGAAGTGCCAAAGGATACAGGTAGGGCGACCTTACCCAGAGCGTGTATCTGCTTTCCTCCGAACCCAATCAGAGGTGATTCCGAAGGTTGGAGCTGGCTTCTGCGGAGCTTTATTTGGTCGAAGGTTCCGGCGAATATTATGTCTGCGGAACTTCCTGAATCTACTAAGATCCTGCTGACTCCCCAGCCCGCAACAATCGTTGTTATGACCAATGCATCCGTATGTGGGTAGCTTTCTAACCTTAGATCTTCCTCGGTGAAGGTTATTGGGGTTCTAGACCAATCGGTGCAGCGGATCGGCCCCTGAACTGCAACATTATGGACGAGCCAAAGGTGATCCTTCTTCTGCTTCTTTGACTGGAACTCCATTGAGGACCCTCCAGCTATTGGCAAGATCATCCCGATCGTGGACAGCGGTGTATGGGGGCCGATCTGATTGTCAGCGTGGGGTTCTGGTTTTGGTGGAGGTGGAGCTTGGATTAATTGTAGTTGGTTTGGGGGAGGAGGTAGTGACTGCTGGTGGGGTTGCGGGGTTTCGACGTATGTAATCTGTGGAGGTCGTGGAGGAGCATAGGTTGGTTGCAGGTTATGTTCTGCGGGCTGCTGTGCTGGGCGCCAAGCTGGTAGGAAGCTGGGATAGTAAGCGGAGGTTAGCGCGCTGGGCTGAATTGGAGCTGGGTGCTGCTGGCCCGATCCTCCGACATATGAGTGGTAGAAGGTCTGCGGGAACGTGTGATTCACCTCCCGAGGTTGAGCGACCGACGGCGGAGGTTGTGGAGCCGACCTGCTCTTGATCCTCTCCTGAGTTTCTTTTGCATCCGGGAAATCTCTGGTGGAGTGACCCTTCTCCTCTCCAGGGAAGAAACAATATTGCTTCCGCGGCCGCTGCTTCTGATTCTTTTACCATCCTGTGTTCCGACCTGCCCCTCCAGCTTGATTGGGTCCGTGTTCCGAGTTTCGCGGTTCTGTCGTTGGACGGTTATATTCCGACTTGTCATGCCTTGGTTGCTCAATATTCATCATCTGCCCACCAGCCTCTCGCTGTGGCCGGCGCTTATCCTGGCTAAGGTTCTTCTTCTGCGAGTTTCTGTCATTGCCCTGCTTCTTCTGAGAGCTCTGGTCCTCCAACCTCTTGCGGTAGTCGTTGTCTGACCTGCAATACTTCTCGAACTCATGGTACAGCTCGTGCATGGATGCTGGCTTTTCTCTGGCCAAGTGAGCTGCAAAAGGCCCTATGCGAAGGCCTTTAATGGCCGCCTCAATGGCAACCTCCTCCGGCACGCCAGGTGCTCTCGCCTTAGTCTGCACGAACCTTTGGAAGTATTCCCGCAGTGCTTCTCCTTGACTCTGGCGACACTGGAACAGGTCCGTGGAGGTTAGTGACTCAATAGCGAATCCTTGGAAGTTTGCCAAAATCTTGTCACGAAGGTTTTCCCATGAATAGATCGACCCAGGCCTAAGCATCGAGTACCATGCCAGGGCATCTCCTTCGGCCGCGATCACAAAGGATTTCGCCATTACAGTTTCATTCCCCCCAGCTGAAGCCACAGCTGCCTCGAAACTCATCAGGAATTGGCGGGGGTCCGTTTTTCCGTTGAACTTGGGGAGCGTGATCGGCTTGTAGGTTGCCGGCCAGGGTGAGGTCTGCAATCCTTCGGACAGAGGAGAACGAAGGTCTAATGTGCCCCGCAGCGTGCCACCGTACCTTGCCGGCTGCACATTTACCGTTAGACCGGCGCTGGGCAGAACAGCGGGCTGGATCGTCGGCTGGGGTGGAGGTTGCATGCTAAGGATCTCTGCTTGCAAGATTGGGAGCTGCTGCCTGATCTCAGTTGCTTGCGCCGCCGCCAGCGTTGCCTCCTGGCTGGCGGCGTAGGCGGCGGCGATCCGGTCTCGCTCTTGCTGAAGGTTCTGCAGCTGCGCTTGCAGTAGCTGGAGCTCTTGCGTGGCCGTTGGTTGCGCCTGCCCCGCGATGGGCGCCAATGTTGGAAAGTAGTACTCTGCACTCCCCTGCGACACGGTGGATTGGGAACCTTCTCACTCGGTGCCGTGAGAGGCTAGACAACAATGAACAGTGGGCTCAACAGTAGGTGAAAACAATGAATGCTCTCCGCCTTAATGACGGTATCACGCCCCTTATATAGGGCTCGGAAACCGACCTAAGACAATTACAGAAATGCCCCGTGACGGTGGGGGAATATCCCAGCATATTCTCATATTACAGTCTACTGACCCTAAGTCATTCGTGTAATTTCACACCGCGAACCCTGCGTGTCCCCCGTCTAGGGCTTCAGCTGGTCGGAGGTCCGGATCCTCCGCTCGGCTGCCGATCCTTTGACGCTCCTTTGTCGGAGGTTCCTCAGTCTGGCTGCGCCGGAGGTTCTTCGGCTCGGCCACTCTGGAGGTTCCTCAGCCTGGACGCGTCAGAGGTTCCTTAGCCTGGACGCGTCGGAGGTTCCTCAGCCTGGACGCGTCGGAGGTTCCTCAGCGTGGACGCGTCGGAGGTTCCTCCCCTCCGCCGCATCCCTCGCCATCCTCGGACCTGGGAGGGTCGGAGGTTCCTCCTTTCTCTGCTTGCGGTCCTCCGTGGGTGTCTCAGTCCCTGCATACACTTAGCACGAAAAGACGAGTCATCACCGTTAGTCTTTCTCAGGATCCTTCGCACGTATTGACACGAAGGTTCCTCGGGTGAAGGATATCCTTCGACGCTACCAGGGGAAAGGATGCGTCCAGCCCCCAACACAGAGTAGGTTTGGGGGCCCAAATTTAGGTATTGCTGTTGGAGTTAAAACAAAAAAATTGAGCCTAAAAAGTAGAAGAAGCACCCAAATGAAAAGTAGGGATCTTGTTTTGGGGCTAGTTGCTCTAATAATGTCAAATCCAATGCGATTTTGACTCTATATACGTAATCTATTTTCTTTTCTTTTGTTAGCGAAGAGCCATCTAGTTAATATTATTATATGTAGTTTAGTGATTCAGTTTTAGTCCTACGAAAAGGAAAATAAAACACATTCTTAAACCTCTTTTTTCCCCCGCTCATGTGACATCGAGGTTCCATAAGAAAAAGTATTTGTGAGATCGAAATGAACAATGATAGAGTAAAGGGATTTTCCTCCTTAGCTACATAAAAGTATAA
Organism: Sorghum bicolor; assembly: GCF_000003195.3. Lineage (NCBI taxonomy): Eukaryota > Viridiplantae > Streptophyta > Magnoliopsida > Poales > Poaceae > Sorghum > Sorghum bicolor. The sequence goes on along the minus strand of NC_012879.2, from coordinate 11,566,299 downwards.
TTGTAGAGGTAGAAATCATTTTGTTAAGAAATTTTGACTATATATATAACGAATATGTCTGTATGAGCAGGGGTCTTTCCCTGTGTTTTTGCTACGTATAGTTAATTTCTATGTGCAAATAATTAGGGCATGTGTTCATTGCGGAGGTCAATATCAGGCAAGTTCCTATTTATGAAACAAAGTCAAATTTTTCCAAGCAAACTTTCATGGACCAAAACCACTTGCATAAAACAAAAATGGGAGAAACAAATTATTGTGGCTGCTGCTTTCGTCATGCTGAATATATATTTGGACAAGCGAAGGTTCTCATGGCAACTGAAAATTAGCGAATCTTTTTTCTCCCCTTGTGAGAGGTATTTGAGAGTTCTTAACTTGGTTTGGTTGGTTGCTCTTGTAGTCTTGTGTGTTGCTATATATATGCCCGTCATCACCTCGGCTACAGTTATGCCATGTCGTTTTTTAAACACTGTACAAACACTGACATCCGCATATGTACATACTAAGTACATCTAAGAGCATCTCTAACATTTTATCATCCGACTTTCTTATCCTGAAATTTTTAGCCAATAAGAAAAAACTCTCTCCAATAGTATGACATCTTCACTCATCATCTTTTTCAACCTCGTAAAAATTTATCCCAAGCGCGCATATATACGCGCGACCTAGGAGCGCGCATATATACGCCGACCTAGGAGCACGCATCTGGAGTTTCCCGGTCCATTAGTAAGCAAGAAGAAAGACAGAGTTCCAAGTGAGAAAAACACAAAAGAGAAAGATCTGGTGGAAGGGCTTAAACGTGTACAGAAATAAATTCAGAGTTCCTGATATAAAACATAAGACTGGATCATAAGAAAAGTGCGAAATATAGGAAACTTTTGGAGATGATTTCTTTTTTTCCTCCCCATACTAATTTAGGAGTTGACAAACACCATATTTTGGGGAACAAAATATGAAAGACTCTTGAAGATGCTCTAGACTGAATCGACAAATCTCGATATTGATAAAGTCACCATAGGTGTATTTGGTGGCGTAAAGCCTTTATATATTGGCATTTTGTTACATATAGTTTGTAAGCTGAAATTTCATGTAGTAGTGCTATTAGTTTCTTTGAATGAAAAGTCAAAGCAAATTTGTAAGTATAAAATTCTAAAAGTGTAAGCTTTTTTAAAAACTTATGGATTAGTGTCTACTATATATAAAACTTTGTAATGTCGTTTGATTCATGTCAGACCGAGGTACTACACTTAGAGACCATTTGGAACCCCCTGAATTATAGTAATAAACTAAAATAATGTCTAGGTAATCTAAACACCCAAAATTATGAGATGTACTATAATAATCCAAAAAAAACTAAAGATTATTAGAATGCTATATTAATAGGGGACTCTAGGTCAATGGACAATAATCCAGTAGTATAATTATTTATGAATACAAACAACATGGATTAGTATAATCCACAATGCATATTATCATAATCTCATGTACAACTAAGATTCTAATGATTCAAAACTTATTCAAATAGGCCCTTAAGTAAATTTGAGGAGAGCAGTAATACAATTATTGTGGCCTGGCTCTGACCTTATAGGTTCTCAAGAACTCGTTACAGACAATGTTTTCTTCCTCTGCTTTTGTTTTCTTTGGAGGTGAAACTTGAGTCACTATAATTTTTCTCTCTCTACAGATACTTCCTTTTAAGATTTATTAATTTAGTTTCCAAGGGTTTTGTATTAAGACTTTGCATTCTTGTAATTTGTCAAAAATCGTAAAAAGAGGTATCCAATGGTTTTGCATTTGGAGTTTGCATTTTGGGCAACTTGGCAAATGAGAGAGCAAACTTGGTATTGCAAAAGGCCGATCTGTGATGAAAGTCGCGCGCGAAGACGATCGCGAGCGCGCGCAAAGAAAAAAAATCGCAGCCGGGTCCACTTTGGTTAATTGTCAACTCAATTATGCAAAACCCTTGGAGATGACCTATTTTTAAACTTTGCATTTTGTTTTAAAAGTTTGCAAACAACAACAAATGTCAACTCAATTATACAAAACCCTTGCAGATGCTTCCAACTTCCTTATATTGTGACCAAGAGCCTGTTTGTTTAGCTAAAAAGTTATGATTGAATGTTCGCTGATTTGTTGTGAGATCAAAATACTGTTGAATGGCTGATAGAATCGGCAGATAAGTTCAAACGAATAAGCTCCAAATTATTAAAAAAATGGCCAACTTCTACCCACACATAATTAGTCTCATTAAATTTATCATTAACTTAGGGTAAACCTAAAACACCTATCTTTTGGAACCGGGGATATTGTGGTTAAAATTTGTACTACAAGGAACATGTCTGTATGAACAGGGATCTTTCTCTGTGTTTTCTTTCCTGCGTTCTGCATGCGCGTCAATTGTATCTGCAAAGAATTGGAACAGTCAACATCAGAAAAGTCTCTGTTTATGAAAAATATTAACGCTTCAAGCAAACTTTATTAATGGACCAAAATTGTGTGATTCTACTTTGCACAAAAGAGATAATGATTGCGGCTGCTTCCATCATGTTGACTTTTATATTTGGAAGAGGCGAAGATTCTCATGGGAATGAAATTAATTTTTGGCAAGTTTTTTTTTTGTGTTTCCCTTTATTACCCTTTAATTAATTTTGTGAAACGCACGTATTTCAGAGTTGGTAGCTTGGTTGGTTTCTCGTGTGCTGCGGCTGTGCCTGTCCTTTTCAACGCTCTGATCGTGTCAGCTTGCGCCTCGGCTACACTTTGGTTATGGGCAGGCATGTAGATATAGTTGGTGGCGCAGGCATCTGATAATGGCGTTTTGTCAGTTTAAGTACGTACTAATATAGTTTGCAAGCTCAAATTCGATGACCATGTAGAGTATTAGTAACTTTTTTCGGATTGGAAGTCGATGTCATGTGCCAAATTTTTAAGCATAAAGATCGAGGCTTCCAGCTTCACAGTCCTTTTGTGGCTCGACCTCCATTGTTTTTGTTAAGTTGGACACAAATTGTGCACGGATATAAATAACGGGATCCTACCTCAAAAGGCTATAGCATCAGCTATAACGGAAGATTTAAAACAATATGTCAGATCGATGTATGGAGACTGTTTGGATTACCTCTGAATTATATTAATCAGATAAAATAAATAATATCTAGGCCCAAACACCCCAAATTATAAGATGTACCATGATAATCCAAAATTAATAGATTATTAGAATACTATAATTCACCTCAAAGATATTAATAGGATACTATTGGCCAATGCACAATAATCCAACACTATAATTTAGGAATCCAAAATGTGGATTAGTATAATCTATAATCCATATCATCATAATCACATTCACAATGAAGGCTCTCACCTTTGGTTCTCAAGAACTTGTTATAGAAAATCTTTTCTTCCTCTACTTTTGTTTTGTTTGGAGGTGAAACGTGCGTGCTGTAAATGTAATTCTCTCTCTCTCTCCTCTCTCTTTCTCTCTCTCTCTACATAATACTCCTTTTAATTTTTTTAATGTGTTATTTTGATTTTATTGTAAGTCCAACTTCATAGAGTGTGTCCAAATTATAGAAAAACGTACGTAGCAATTTGTACAAGACAGAAATAGTTCCATTAAATGCATCATCGAATTTGGTCAAATTTGAAGAAAATTGACTTATATATATGACAAACCTAAAACATCTTCCCTTTGGAACCGAGGGAGTATGCAATGATATATAGTGGTACGAATTTAGACTACAAGGAACATGTCTGTATGTATGAGCAGGGATGTTTCTCTGTATTTTCCCCTGCGTATCATTTCTATCTAGAAAGAATCGGAACAGTACTGTACGTTCTTTATTATGGAGGCTAACACCAGAAAAGTCCCTACCTATGAAAATAAATATTTCAAGCAAACTTTAATGGGCCAAAAAATTGTGGTTCTATTTACATAAAGGAGGTAATGATTGTGGCTGCTTCCATAGTGTTTGTTGACTTGTATATTTCGAAGAAGCTAGCGAAGGTTCTCATGGGAAACTGAAATTAATTTGGCGAGCGTTTTCAGAGTTGTTAGTTTTGGTTGGTTTTCGCTCGTGTGTGTTGCTGTGCCTGTCCTCATCACCGGTGTTTCGTGTCGGCTGCTCGCGCCTCAGCTACGCTTTGGTTGGTTATATGGGCAGGCATGTAGTTGTTGGCGCAGGCATCTGATAATGAAATGGCGTTTATCTGATAATACTGTATTTTACAAGCTCAAATTCGATGACCATGTAGCAGCAGTACTACTGTTAACTTTGTTTCGGATTGGAAGTCGATTTCATGTGCCAAAATTTTAAACATAAAGATTTACAGATCGAGGCTTCCAGCTTCGTTCGCAATCTTTTTGTTTTTGTGACTCGACCTCGACTGTTTCTTTTAAGTATGCAGTTATAAAAAGCGAGCGCATATATATAGTCCAAATAGTACTTGATTGCGTCTTCACATAGATTGTTGTCTTAGCTTTCACATGGATATTAGTTATATAGCAACAGAGAAATGACAATCAACAAAGAAAAAAAATTATATTACTCATCGTAAGCAAAAAGAAGCTAGCGCAAATCATGTGGATCTAAATTAATAGTACAATTAAGAAGCACTCGTGGCCAACTGCTGGAAGTCACCTCCTTAAGATTTGCAGTGCATCCTAAGCAAAGATAGCACCACCACCAATCCGTTAGCGTGAGCAGCCACTCTGTTCTTTTTTGGCATTGGATGCTAGCATAGCCTGACGGCGCCCCAACAACTACTATACTAGAGCAACAACAAGAGGTAGATCTTTTCTTGCCTTTCCCGGCCCCTATTGGAAGCTATTAGAGAAAAGCAAAGGAATAATGGCTCAGCAGATTATTTGGCTTATTACATGACTATACATCATCACCAACGACCCTTGATCCTTACTACCCTACTGTCTTGTTGTCTAAAACTATATTAATGGTTCCATCATCAGCTAGCTGCAAGCCTTCCTCCTTTATTTTACTGCAGCTGAATAATCTGCGATGCCATATTTGTGAGGACCTGTGTCTCCTCTGCCTGACAACTGACATGAACAATCTCTCAGCTTCATCAGGTGACCCCGGTGTAGCAGTGACTGACGTCCTGTGAACCTTATCTACAAACTCTGAATCCAAAGACTATACTAAGAGCCAACATATCTAGGTTCCTTCAGTTACTCTGTCACACATTGCACACAGTTTCAGGCTATCCATCCCCGCTAGGCGCTAGATAGGGGAAGAAAAAAGTCCATGCGGCGGCTGCACCGTCAGTTTCAGCGTCGTTGCTGCGCCCGCCGGCAGGGCCGCCTTTGAGTGCCGCGGAATCAATGGCGACCCGGGTATCTGACCCGACGCATGCCTCCAAGCAGCAGCAGCAGCAGCAAGAGCAAGAGCAACCTCACACAATGCAAAGTGCAGGATCGATTGCATTATTGCTGATCGACGTACGACGCTGAAACCTCTCCAAAGTCCCAGGATCAGCTAGCGTCGTCGTCTACCTAACAAAAGCGAAAGATTGATCGATCGACCGGCCGGCGTCGATCGACAGCGACCGCCTTCTGAAATGACACTGACGATTTGATCCATCGGTTAGTAGTAGGGCCTTGTTTAGTTCACTCCGAAAACTAAAAAGTTTTCAAGATTTCTCGTCACATCGAATCTTATGACACATACATGAAACATTAAATATAGACGAAAACAAAAACTAATTACACAGTTTAGCTGTAAATCAAGAGACGAATCTTTTGATCCTAGTTAGTCCATGATTAGATAATATTTGTCATAAACAAACGAAAGTGCTACGGTACCGAAAACTTTTCACTTTTCGGAACTAAACAAGGCCTGGTTGGCGATTTGGTGCAGGGAAAATGGGGTTCCCGTTGATTTCGGCTTCCATAATGTGTGTGCCTGGCAGTGGGCAGTGCCCGCAGCAGGTAGAGCGCATGGTAGCTACTGTAGATGCATGGTGCCTGCTGCTGGAGTGGCCTTGGATCATATCGTTGTGCGGTCGGTTTCAGGTTCAGTCGTCAGTCTCACTGTCAGTCTCGGCCTTTTCTCCTTCTGAGTGCTGCGTGGTCACGGCTTTTAATTGGTACATGTACTGTCTGTACGTGTTAAAGGATTCAGTTTGTCTGTAAATCGCGAGATAAATTTTTTTATCCTAGTTAGTTCATAATTGGACAATATTTATCAAATAAAAACGAAAGTGCTACAGTAGCGAAATCCGAAATTTTTTCGGAACTAAACAAGGCCTTATTTTCTATCTGTATGTGAACAAACAAAGGGCCCTCTGATCGTAATCTTCCCAGTGTTGATGCTACGGCTTCCATTTCCATACAGTTTTTGTATTGTACGTCTCTGCGCGCGAGAGTGGTACAGCGTCCATCTCGACCTGGTGTGGTCACGGCTTTTGGTTATGTGAACAAGGCCGGCCGTTCCGATTGTAGTCTTCCGACTGATGCTATGGCTGCCACTGCCATCCAGGTTTGTTATTAAATAAATAATTGTATATATACGTCTCCGCGCGCGATAACCTAACCGGTCAGTTCACGTCAGTTGTACAGCGTCCATATCTCGGGCTGGTGGTCCAGCCTATACACTGTCGAATGTTCGCTTAAACTTATCAGTCAAAGTTATCAGTCATGTAGTAGTGTTTTTCTTTCAGAACAAATCAGCTAATAATATTTTTTGTCATAACTTGTTAGCCAAACGATACGAACCATTAGGACATGGATTATATATATTCTCCCTACGTGCACATCCGAAAGATGAGCCGGCATGAATTTGGTCCTATTAATTATTGCTGACCGGGTATATATACTTGGGTTTATGTGTGGTGTCAACAAAAAAAAATGTTGCGATTAGTAAATGTCATAATGAACCTGGTAGTAGTTATTGTTTACCGAGTACTTTTACATTGGATTCGACATGTCGACCTCTGGACTTGTTTAGTTCCGAAAAGTGAAAAAATTTCAGTACTGTAGCACTTTCGTTTGTTTGTGACAAATATTATCCAATTATGGACTAACTAGGATCAAAAAATTCGTCTCGTGATTTACAGCTAAACTGTGTAATTAGTTTTTATTTTCGTCTATATTTAATGTTTCATGCATGTGCCACAAGATTCGATGTGACGGGAAATCTTGAAAACTTTTTGGTTTTCGGGGTAAACTAAACAAGGCCTCTTTCTTTATGGACTCGCAGGTTGTGTCATTGAGAGCATGATTTTGACCATTAGCATGGACACAAAAGTTGGTACGTGTGGGATGAGTACCTCTGCCACTTGGGAGGGTATATATGGACAAATGCATACTTGTTCATGTCAAATCCATCTCGATCATTATTTATTTTTCATCCTAGGAACTAATTAAAACTTGGTGAAATAACTCATTATAATAGGTTGTAACTTTGTACAGCTTAATAAGGTTAAATCTATTGGAACCCACATAAAAAGTTGGACCTTAAAATTAAAAAACCTCATGTCCACACTTAAAATTTTGAGCAAAATTGATCAAAGCATTTTGAAATGAGTTGGTATGAAATTGGGATACTTTGTGCAGACTTGTGCAATTAGATTTAAATGCGGATCTATGTTAAAAGCTAGACCCTAAAATTAAAAACTCCGTGTTCACACCTTAAAAAGTTTTGAGTAATATTGAGTGAAATTAGTTAGAGATAACTTGTTATAACAGGCGGCAACTTTATGTAAAGTAACGTTGCTAGTTATATATATGGGTCCCACGTCAAAATCTAAACCATAAAATTAAAATATCGTGTTCACACTTTAAAATTTTCGCAAAATTAAGCTATAAAGGCTTATCCGTGGATAATCCACTCCTCTTACCCTTCCATACCCATTTATCTTGGATGAAAACCTTTTATACTAATAAATGACTAATTGAGCTAAAGGCTTACCCGTGTCGTACCCTTCCATACCCATTTGTCTTGGATGAAAAATGATATGCATACCCTATCCACATGAGATGTGTAAGGGTTTGAATATAGATTATGACCCTGTTCATTTGAGTTTATCTGTTGAATTTATCTGGTATTCAACAGTATTTTACTTTTATAACATATCTGTGATAAATACTTTCAATTATAATTTTTTTAGACAAACGAACGGACACGGACTCTATGATGAGTATCCACCCATAGATAGGTATAGATGGGAGTAGGATTGTTCAGCGCAGACGAGTCGTAGAGCACCTGACGTGCGTTATTCAGGAACATGATTTTGACCTGTAACCTGTTGCTGGCACATGCTTGTCTGACCACATGTACGTCCTCCCGAGTCTAATGTGCAAAGTGCCTATATGGCATGATACTGTTATTAGAAGTTCCGTCTTATCACACACCCTCCGCAGCGACGACGGTAGTTCCAACTTCCAAACAGGTGCATGCCGGCGTGTACGTCCACCATACACTGGCCGGACGGCGTAGTGTTTTCTGCTATTAGCATAGCAGCTGTAAATAAATAAACCCGTTCGTTTCTTTTATAAGTCGTATATTTTCTATTAGCCAACAGTGTTTTTTTCTCTCATAATAAATTAATAAATAGTATTTTTCGCAAAGTGTGTAACTTGTTTATTTTTCTCCTACTAATATATTTTCGGCAAAGTTTTTGCCAACCGTTCAAAAAAAAATTATTCAGTTGTAGGATTTCTTAATGCGAAACTGGAGACCCAAAACCAGATTCCAATGTATATATCCTATTACTGCAGTGGGATTGAGGGAACATTCAGAGACAAGCACACAACGTAGTATCTTCACTAGCCCAATCAACCTGATTCCAATGTACTATATATCCTGGGACTGGCAGCCTGGACGCCGAGGTTCTGAATTCTTTTCTTGGGCGCGCGCGGCCTCGCTTTCGGAATTCGGTTTGCCGTTTGCGTGAGCGAAAGGCGAATACTAATAATCAAGTTCCATGGATGGAAGCATCGCGGGCGTTCGGACAAACAAACAAGGAATCAAAGGTTGGAATTGGAATAGATCCAAACGCAATGTTAAGCGCCGCCAAACATTGTGACATCATCTATCAATTCAAGGCACGCAGCTAGCGATGCTCGCCTTTTGCTGGGTTCACGTCAAGACTCGTGTCTTATGTTATAGTGTCGTCGTCGTCCCGATTTGACTCCCCTGCTATAATTCAGAGGCAGGGGCAAGGGCTCACAAACAATTCAGAGCAGAGCCAAAGATTGTAACATCAACGTACTATCACGCGTTCCATGTCTATCTCAGTTTCCAAGGCTTGCATCTGCATTTGCCGTCCTGTAAAGATCTAGGTATAACTGTCTTAAGAGATTAATACGTGTGGTCTATCACCATGAGCAAAACGACCATATATTATAATATATATTCCAGTATTCTACCAGTGTCATCTTCTGACGTCTGTTCCATGGAGGTGTCCCCTCATTGCATACAGACTTGCAGCACTCGATCAGTTTGTGCTAATATATCACTCTAATCAGTATATGATTCTATTCAATACGTATTATTCTACACGCCACTTGCAATGTGGCAAGACGACAACATTTAACCGATCACAAGATTAATTCTGTTCATTTTCCAACTCCCAGCTCGCTTGCGGTGAAGGCAACAAGCCAACCACACAGCGAAGTATTTGAGGACAATGAGAGTTGGATTGCTCTTCGGGCAGACTTGCTCACTAGGCACCGATCCCACGCGTTCATTTCTGCGCACCTGATGTGTTGAGAAAATAGGCAATTTCATGATTAGTTTCAGAACATAAATCATGACATTCTTATATACACATGTATAAACTTGACATACTATAGTTGAACCCCACAAAATTAATATGAACAAGAACATATTTGAACTAGTAGGCATGCTGAAATAACAGATCAGGTCACGGTGAGCATAACTCTCATTTGCAGATGGAGGCGTCGTGGCTTATGGTGATAGATCATCGTCGATTAGTGCTGGAGCACCAGCGTCGTTGTTGAAGACGAGTCAGAGCAGCTAGCGGCAGAGACGGCGGTACGTGGCACCGCTGGAAGATGAGTCGTGGAGATTGGGAGCAATCACGCTAAGCATTTCCCAAAAAAAAACTTATCATCCTCTTCCGGTGCACGATCACAAGGACGAGAGTTTCGGAAACTTGCTCTTCCAATCACCAGTAGTACACGTAGGTGCTCGAGATGGAGAGACTACGACGACGGCAAAGTAGCAGAAAGACCTAACTCAAATATATAGATGCATTTAGGTTGTTTATAGAGGAAATCTGGGACGATCTTGTGTCTTCATCACAATCTAAGACCTTGTTTAGATACACCCAAAAACTCAAAACTTTACAAGATTCTCCATCACATCGAATCTTGCGGCATATGCATGAAACATTAAATATAGATAAAAAAGATAACTAATTGCATAGTTTACCTATAAATCACAAGACGAATCTTTTAAGCCTAGTTGCTCCATGATTGGATAATGTTTGTCAAATAAAAATGAATGTGCTATAGTGTCAAAATCCAAAAAGTTTTTGGATCTAAACATAGTTTAAATCGACTTTGATTCTAACTTGCAAACTTAAAGCCAAGTAACAAAAAACTAAAAATGCAAAAGTAAGCCGGCCCGACTCAGCGAGCATGTGTTCGCTCCCGCATATGCACCCTTCACCTCTAGGTCGACGAGGCAAGCGTGTGGGCTTCCTTTCTTGCTTCCTCCTCACATTAGACTTAGCTAGAGAAGTGGAGATGATTTCCATATTGAATATGGCAACCACCACTTCAACTAGCAAGGCCAGTAAAACTAAAGGTTCTCATACTTCCTCATATGTACACAGGAATGGCCCCCTTTAATATTTATTTAGGATTATTCAGAATTTCTATTGGGCCAAGCCCACAAAATTCTAATATATATGAGGTGTGGTCTTCAATATGTCTGGGAGCCAAATCGCCTACAAGGCTCTGAAGCAAATAGCCCCTTAGAGTTTATATTTTCTCCACAACCTTAACTTTCCTTGAGCAAATTTTAAAATATCTCACAGAAATCTGCAAAAAAAAAGAATTTGGGCATTATTAATTTATCATTAAAAGGCGTATTGACAATTTTGTCTAGATAGCATGGACATATCACTATACATGGTTTCATGATCAAGATGAAGTATTTCCAGACAAGCCTATCCGGGGTAGTAGTAGTTTCTCTTGAAGTATATAGTTGCTAGAAGAGATATGCGTCTTCTGCAATGTGATTACTCTTTTGATTAGTTTGGTAACTAACAACCACATCTCTGTTAGACAAGTGTTTTATGAGTAGGTAGTCCCATGACTATGTCCTTGTCTTTAATTGTTATGTCGTTGTTGCACTGGGATTTTTCAGATAAGTGCCGGGCCGGCCTATAGCCCTATTAATGCCAAGCAGCGCTAACTTTTGTCAAGGAGACGACATCCTACCAGGAGAGTAGTTTTGTTGTGGCACACATCTCCAGACAAGGACTTGCAATCTTTCTTCAGACATAGTAGTAGATTCTATGACCAAAATAAAAATAGAAGGCGATAAAAAAGAAGAAACTAATTAAGTTGCTTGCGATATATGAGTAGAACAACTAGTCTGTGGCTAGACATCACACTAGTCTGTGATTGTCTATGCATGGATTCCTATTGCTTTGTATCATTAGTCAGAAGTCTATATATGTTAGCACCAACATACCTACTGTGGATAAGGCAGGCAGGCACACGTTCACCACACAATCATGGTTGGGTCCGTAACCACAAGAAAGTAGCCAGTGGCCACCATACTTATCTGATGCCGTCTGGACCAGTTAACAGATTCGAGTTAGGTAAACTAGCTAGGCGGCAACGGATCTAGTGCAAACTCATCTTCCGTGCAAACTGTGCAAACTCTAATCTGGACCGCAGGACGTTGATCCAAGGGGGCGCATGAGAGAGGTGAAAGGAGGAATTTATAAAAGTGTAATTAAGAGCGGGCGGTTAAGTGCAAAATGACCCAATCTCTCCGCGCCCCTGGATCAACATCCTGCGGTCCAGATTAGAGTTTGTACAGTTTGCACGGGAGATGAGTTTGCACTAGATCCTACTCCATAATATTGGCCGTGTATGCTCTATAATATAACACATCTTCCACATTTTATTTTTTTTTTAAAAACGGATGTCGATTATATCAAAAAGAAATAGGTTCAGGCTAAACACCATAAAGTTACAACCAACCAAAGAGTCAAAACGACGACGACAACAATAACAAATAAACAACTAAAAGGGTCAAAACATCCTCGTTTTAATTTTAAAAATGCGTAGCAATCCTTTGGCCTAGGAATGCAAACTTGGTGGATTCAAAACTTACTTATCACCTCAATTAGTCATTAGAGCATCTCCAACATATTATCCAAAAAAAACTAGCTAAATTTACTACTCCAAAATACTCTGTATTGGATGGCTAATGAGATAGGTTATCCAAAAATAGAGAGCGAGAGAGGTTGGATAGAGAGCTACTAAATTTAGAGACTCATCATTTACAGAGTCTATTGGAGACATTTTTTTTCTTCAATAATAGCTAAATTTACCTTTACAAAATAATTTGGCTTGGAGATGCTCCTAGCTTTGTACTCCTTAGCTCGTTTTGACATTTTATATATACTAAGATAATTGAAGTGCATCCCCAGATTTTGTTACTATATATATAATTGGAACGGGGCATTCAACTTGTTGGGTCGCTATTACACTGGAGATTTTTTTAGCGATTACGACATGCATTTCAATTTGTCTAGGAATCAAACTTCGTACTATGTCTGTGTTCTTCTCTAGTTTTTTTTTTTTAAGTTCAACGGAGGAGACTTTCTCCACCTGAAATTTTATTTAAATGGCTCAAAAGGCCCCAACGTACAAAGAGTGTCTGGGTCTCTAGGACAAAGACCCTTACATTTACATGAGAGGTTGAGGTTGAGTGCAGCGGATGAAAGAGTGAATTAAGTGGATTAGCTGGTGGGAACGTTAGCTTCCCCCTAGACCTTGTCTTGCCATTTCAAAGAATTGACACCAAGCATCAGCGATATGCTTCTTTGAGGGCTTCATCCTTGCACGCCAATGCTCAGCGGTTGCCGTGCAGGAAGCAAGGAGCTGGTTTGCATTCATGAACTCTTGTCTCAAAATTGCCGTATTTCTTGCCTTCCAAAGTTGCCAGCATACCAAAGCAATGAAAGCCGAGAATTCATCAGGCGGCACCCCTCCCGTAGGGTGATAGCATGAATTGAGGTAATCTCCGTGGACAGTACAAAGGGACAGTTGAGAAGCTGTTGCCGTCCCAAGGTGCAGCCTTTGATGATGTGATCTAGGGTTTCCTCAGCTTCGTGGCAGATCTCACAGATAGCATCCTGAACAATGTGCTTCGTCAACAAGACAGTGCGACACTAGATCCTTCTTTGAAGTAAGAGCCACATGAACAACTGAACTCGCGGCGGTGCAGAGTTGTGCCAAATGAAGACTGCTCTAGGGTCCTCCGGCTGGCCCCTAGCTTTGAGTAGCCTGTACAGGGCACCACTGTCAAGCCCCCAGTCTCCCTTGATAAAAGGGGTTATCCGTTTGTCAGGTGCAGGATGAATTGTAATGCCATTCAGAGCTTGCTGAATCAGGGCTAACTCAGCCCGCGCCTGAGCCGACATTCTTAGGACGAAGGACTGTTGTAGCCCGTCCGACAACATTTCCTGGACAGTCGCATCCTTCTTGTTATAGTGGGTGAACAGGGCCGGGTAAGAGTCTGCCAACGCTTCATCCCCCGCCAGGCATCCATCCAAAAGGAGGTCATCCTCCCATCGTGAAAGGTCCAAATGGCTAAAGGGGGGGTGGATAGCCTATTTAAATTTTCTATAAACTTCAACTAGACACGTTGATTAGTAAAAAAAATGGCGAAGCTATTCTAGCACTAGCACAACTAAGCTATGCAAGCCACCAACACAAGTCTAGCAAGAAAGCTAAACACTAAGTTACTACAAGAAAGCACAACTAGAAGCTAGCTATACTCCTAAACAAGATAGCTAAGCTAAACAAACTACACAACTAGCAAGGTATGCACATAAGTAAAGGAGAGGGGAGTGATTGTTATACCACGTTGTAGAGTAGATATATAGCTAATCAATTAATCACAATTATAAGAAAATCCTCGGCAAGAGATGACACAAGATTTTTTTTACCGAGGTTCACTTGCTTCCCGGCAAGCTAGTCCTCGTTGTGGCGATATACCCACTTGATGGATCACGAGCTAATTGGCAATCCAAAGCCAAACCCTCAGCGGGTGCCGCACATCCACTCACAAGATGGGGATCCTCCAAGCCACGAGCAATCCACTAGAGTAGCCAATTGCGATCTCCCGTGGGGAAAGCTCAAGAACCCCTCACAAATAACTTGGTGAGGCTCGAAACAATCTCCAATCACGAGCTTAACACTACCGCTGCTTCAAGCAGTCTAGGGCATCGGGAAACACCCAAGAGTAACAAGAAATCCGCAGCAAACTCAAGAATCAAGTGCTACTAGATGCAACTCTCAATGCAATGCACTTGAATCTCACTCAGTCTCACTAGGATTAGCAATCAAGCAAGGAGATTAGTGGAAGGAGTGTTCTCTAGCTCAATGTATGCCTCAAGTAATCAAAATATGTAAGAGAGAACCCCCCAAAGCTGGCCACCTTCTATTTATAAGCCCCCTCAAAGAAATAACCATTGGCCACTTTCATTGGACTGTAGTCATGCACACCGGACGCTCAGCAGGGTACATCGGACGCTCGACCCCCTGCGTCCAGTGCTCTGGGGTTGGCCACGTGACCTTTGAATCTCGCACGTCAATCTCTAACAGTCATCTGCGGACCACCGGACGAGACCAAGTGAGCACCGGACACGTCTAGTACTCACCGATCTCGTACGCAGAGAGTTCTGCAAACCGCGACCTCACCAGACTCGGAGCAGTCCGATGCTCACCGGACTCATGCGCAGAGAGGGTTGCAAGATGCCCTCACACCGGACGCACACCACCGGACGCACTCAGAGCGTCCGGTGCATCAGTCAGACACCCTCTGCTTAAGACAGGCCACACCGGATGCATGAAGAGGGAACACCCTGCATCCGGTGCAGTGCGTCCGGTGCTCAACCCTAGCAAGGTCAAGCACTGACAGCACACCGGACGCTCAGGACAGCGTCCGGTGCCTCCGCGCACTACGTCCGGTGAGTGTTTGATGAGACCATACCAAGGCAGTCAACATTCAAGCATCCACTCAAGGTGAAAGCTAAACTTAATTCCAAATCATTTAGGTATTCACATACAAGGCTACTACTTGGTTTATATGATTATAGATTCAAACACCTTGCTATCATGGAACAAGAAGATTGCGATGTTATCACAATATTGCAAACCGATGGCCTAGCACAACTCTTTGGATCAGAAGAGTCAGAGTCGAGGATGACTCCTTTTCAAGAGGGGGGGATGATGAGGACATGCCAACTCATCATATGATGGAACATGATGAGCATTCACCATGCAAAACAAGTGAACATAAACATTATACACCTACACGATATTCTCCCAAAAGGAAACAAGAGCAGGTGAATTTGTTCCAAACTAAACATGAGATTGAAATATTTAAGGATGTTATAGTACCAAAGTGTTGTACCTTGATTGTACTCAAGTATATCGAAGAAGAGATGGATGAATCGGACCCTAAAGAACGGACTAGTACAAGTCCTAGAAGACACTACAAAACGGACAAGAAGAGTCAAAAACGGACTAGTAGAAGTCAAAAACGGACCAGTGCAAAGAAATCTTCATAACCTTTTACTCACAAATGCTATGAAGGCCCATGCAGACTTGTTTGAAAGCCCTTCAAGTCTGCTTTCCAATGCCTCAAGTCTCATCTCATTTGGACATCGCAATCTAGAGTTATGCTTGGATTAGTCAAGACTGCTCAAAAGGTCAACAGTCTGTCATGACAGAATGTTGGTACAATTTGCCGTGCAAAACTGTACCAATCTACAATGTTTCATGGTGCATGGCATACATTGCTGAAAATCTCTTGGAGTCTAGTTTCACACCTAAGAAACGGTTCGTCATTTGGACTTCCCAATAAGAAGTTATGGTCAGTTTATTATAAACTGCTCTGGAGGCCAACAGTCACGCGAAGCCAGTTTGGGAATCCATTCTGAGGGGACCTTTCACATTGCCTTCCCTCAAAAACTCTATTTCATTTTCATACCTATCTAGGAGGGTTGTTCCTAGTATAAATATCTCCTACCTCTAAGCTATTGGGAACCTTTGATCATTTGATAAACTACATGATATTGCAGCCGCGCTGCTGAGTGCCTTACTCAACCATTGTTCTTCCTTGTTCTTTTTGGACTTGTGAAGTGAATCCTCTGGGTTCCCCTACTTCGTGCTCTACGGCTTCCGTTCGGCTACGCCGTATTGTGTGGATTAGTTTCGGATTGTGGTTCTGCGGTCGTTCGGAGATCAAGTCGAAGTCTTCGCGGTTTCGGTGCCTCTCTCCCCGTCGCTTGGTCGCATCCCACCTTTGTCAGGTATAAAGCTAGATACCCGCTGTTCGCAGCAAGTTATCCTTGTCCTTTTGATCTACTGTCATGAAGATCGGGCCACCCTCGTATCGATTCATATCGGTAGCCTCTCAACTAGTATCTGAGCTTTCGTTGTCATGGTAGGTCTCAAAATCATCCACATACCCTTAGTTTATCTATTGTTTGCTACTGTTTTGTTCATCACCTATAGTCCACTGAAAAGCCACAAAAAATCCTATAGACCTTTGTCGGTATTGTTATCTTGTGTTTTTGTATTCATCAAGTTCCTAGTCACCATCTTTACATATATTGTGTTGTCTTTTATTTATTATCCGCACCCCTATTAGTATAAAAAAAGAGTTAAAAAATTAGAGAAAAAAAGAGTTCAGAGAAAAAAAGAGAGATAGAAAGATCCAAAAGAAAAGTAAAAGAAGAGGAAAGGGGTTATATTGCGGTTTGCTCACTGAAAATTTAGTTTACATATTCAGATTCTTGGTGGTTTATATACCAGCAACATACATCTTGTGAGCACATCAAGCCACTTGATTTTCAGTACCGTAGCCTCCCTTGTTTAGCCACCTATAGCTCCATCAAAAACTGAAACCAGGACATTTGACTCGTAATCCTTGCGACCTCGGAATCACTCTGTTGAGCTGCTACACTAGCACAATTTACTGTCCTTGAGAACAGGAAAGATGATTGGTAAGTAAGAGGTGAGATTGTGTGATTCCATAAATTTACTCATTCCACTATATCTTGCATAAGTGCTAATATGCCAGGATCCAATTCGAGCATTCGTGGTGGTCGATATGGAGAAAAAGAAACATCAGTTTCGCGGGCTGAGTTACGCCAACTACAAAAGTCACTAGTGGAGGCCATGGAGAAGATGTTTGATGAACGTCTTCCTGTGGTGCGCGGTCGGGCTAAACAACATAGCTCAGCCAACTCTCGCCGTGGTCTCTTTGGCCACAGTGGACAACATGGAGGAGGTGCTCATAGGCATAACATTTGCCCCCGTGTGCTCATTGATGATGAAGATTACTGTGTGTCCCCCAAAAGAAAAATTCAGCAAGAGTGCCACCAACCAAAATTGAGTGAGAGAAATCAAAAGGAAAAGATGAGACATTCCACCATACGTGAGAAAGAGTGGCACCAACCAAAATTCAGTGAGAGAGTTCAAAATAAGAAGATGAGAGATTCCACAATATTTAAGGAGAGGCACAAAATTCTATGTGAGAGTGATCCACAAAAATCGAGAGAAAAAAGAGATGAATTATGTGAGGAATTATTTACTTCTAACATCATAATACCTTCTATTCTTGTTCCTTTTGCGATGCTGGTTCATGAATAAAATGATGTTGTGAATTATGATCAGCCCCCAATCTTTGATGAGGAAGAACAAGTGATTGTCAATGACAACAATACACATGCATATGTGGCTTCACAAGACGTTAGAGTAATTGTGCATCAAAATCTATGTGAGAATGAGAGTCACATTGCCAAAATGAGAGAGAGTGAAAACAAAAGTGAGTTGAGTGATTCCACACACTATAAGGTTGAGAGTGTCAACAATGAGAGTGTGAGGGATACACCATAGAAAAATAGATATTTAGAATGCAGGCCAAGTGAGGATATCTTTGAAACTAACACTCTCATCTCTACTTCTAGTTTTGTTTTTCCAAATGTGCAGGTTGGTGATGAGAATAGGGAAGAGATGGATGCTCAAGACAACACCATACTTGTTGAGAGAAATGAGAAGGTAGCCATTCAACTAAACCCATTGTGTGTTGCCCAAAACCTGAACCATGACATGGATAACGGTAAGATTTCAGAGGTGCAATCCTTGGTATTTGCACCACAAAAAAGTCTAAAAATTATTGAAAATAAATCAGATTTGAGTTTGCAAAATAAAATAGCACGTAATTGTGATAATACATATGGTTCAAATGGGATTAACCATACATGAAATATTTGCACTGATTTGATTATTTCACATGTTCACCCGTGTGCTGAAATTTTGCAAGTTGCTAACCAAAGTTCAATCATACATGATCTTTTCTATGGTTTGATATGGTTCATATACATGATGATTTACATTCATATGTGTGATACGATGCATTATGTTTCAATGCTCATACATCTTAGAGATGGCTGCACATTTCTCAACCCTTTAGTTAATTCATCAAAACCATCTAAGATCAACAATGAAGTTAAAAATTTAGAGATTCAAACCTTGGTACATGTAGAATCATTGGATTTGAAATACATGAAAAATAAATTAAACCTGAATGTTCAACACATACTGAGTACTTGTGATATCACTGTTTCAGCAATAAAACATAACCAAAACATTTGTGCTGATTTGACTGGAACTCATGTTGATACAAGTGCTGAATTTCTTTCTGATGAGAGTCTTTGTGCTTTGAATGATCCTTGCAACACTTCATATAACAACAAACAACACCTCATCCAGTCGGTTACTTGTGCTGATTTGTTTACAAGGATATCTCCTCTTGAATGTTTGTGTTATACTATGCTTAACATGCCTATCATTATTGAACAAATGCTTGAGAAAATTTCTGACATAACATCTTTGAGTTCATTGAATACTACTCATAGCTTCCAGTTTACATTTGTCTTGATTGGAGAACATGTTGTAGATACCTTCCAGGTTCATGCCATTTGTATAACATATAACAAGCTTGCTGATTTAGACTAAAAAATGTTGAGAGATAAACAAAGTGAGAAATCTTTTAAGATGCAACAAATGCTTGGTGCTTATGGTTTCGATCAATTCATATTGTCAGCATGTTCGTACCATCCACTTAAAGTTAAAAATCTTGTGCAAAGCAAAGCCTATACACCGAAAAGTTGTTCATCCACACCTTGGAGCATTGAGTTTAAAAATTATACTTCTAAACCCTTGAATAAATTTTGCTACCACAATAATTTTTGGAATAACATTAGTTCTCAACATCTATTTGATGAAAAGTTTGATCTTCTAAAGATAAAACATGATAACATGAATCAAATGATTGGATTGGAAGAAATTTTTGTGCTCCCATCCTCTAAACTGTTTGCAGGTTCACCAAAGTTGAGAGAATGTTTCTTACATGGAAAAGAAAATAATCCAAAATAATTTATAATGGAACAAATAAACAAAATAGAAGGAATGATTATTGGAATTATCAAGTACATTCACCCTCTTTTTTGTCTGAGCTATTTTCAGGCAAACAAAAGTCGTGGACGACTTTTCTTGAAGGGAGGGAGGATGATGAGACCATACCAAGGCAATCAACATCTAAGCATCCACTCAAGGTGAAAGCTAAACTTAATTCCAAATCATTTAGGTTTCCACATACAAGGCTACTACTTGGTTTTTATAATTATAGACTCAAACACCTTGCTATCATGGAACAAGAATATTGCGATGTTATCATAATATTATAAACCGATGGCCTAGCACAACTCTTTGGATCAGAAGAGTCAGAGTTGAGGACGACTCCTTTTCAAGAGGGGGAGGATGATGAGGACATGCCAACTCATCATATGATGGAACATGATGAGCATTCACCATGCAAAACAAGTGAACATAAACATTATACACCTACACGATATTCTGCTAAAAGGAAACAAGAGCAGGTGAATTTGTTCCAAACTAAACTTGAGATTGAAATATTTAAGGATGTTATACTATCTAAGTATTGTACCTTGAATGTACTCAGATATATCAAAGAAGAGAATGATGAATCGGACCCTAAAGAACGGACCAGTACAAGTCCCAGAAGACACTATAAAACGGAACAGAAGAGTAAAAAATGGACCAGTGGAAGTCAAGAACAGACCAGTGCATAGAAATCTTCATAACTTTTCACTCACAAAAGCTATGAAGGCCCATGAGGACTTGTGTGAAAGCTCTTCAAGTCTGCTTTCCAATGCCTCAAGTCTCATCTCATTTGGACATCGCAATAAAGAGTTATGCCTAGATTAGTCAAGACTGCTCAAAAGGTCAACAGTTTGTCGTGACAGAATGTTGGTACAAATTGCCGTGCGAACCTGTACTAATCTACAACGTTTCATGGTGCATGGCATACATTGATGGAAAGCTCTTGGATTCTAGTTTCACACTCAAGAAACGGTTCATCATTTGGACTTACCAATAAGAAGTTATGGTCAGTTTATTAGAAACTGCTCTGGAGGCCAACAGTCACGCGAAGCAAGTTCGGGAATCCATTCCGAGGGGACCTTTCACATTGCCTTCCCTCAGAAACTCTATTTCGTTTTCATATCTATCTAGGAGGGTTGTTCCTAGTATAAATATCCACTACGTCTTAGCTATTGGGAACCTTTGATCATTTTGATAAACTACATGATATTGCAGCCACGCTGCTGAGTGCCTTACTCAATATTTGGTCTTCCTTGTTCTTCTTGGACTTGTGAAGTGAATCCTCTGGGTTCCCCTACTTTGTGCTCTATGGCTTCCGTTCAGCTACGCCGTATTGTGTGGATTAGTTCCGGATTGTGGTTCTGCGGTCGTTCGGAGATCGAGTCGAAGTCTTCGCGGTTTCGGTGCCTCTCTCCCCGTCGCTTGGTCGCATCCAACCTTTGTCAGGTATAAAGCTAGTTACCCGTTGTTCGCAGCAAGTTCTCATTGTTCTTTTGATCTACTATCGTGAAGATTGGGCCACCCTCGTACCGATTCATATCGGTAGCCTATCCGTGTTTCTCAGTGAGAAACACTCTTGTGACTTCTCCAAATTTCCCATCGGCGTAATAGAAAATATACACTTAATTTTCTCAAAATCGCCTCCTTTGTAAATGTAACACCAACAAGTGTCCACCACCAAAGTGCATGTGTGTTAGCTTTTCACAAACATTTTCATGAAAGGACTTAAGTTAGCGCTTTACTAGATCCTAATGCATATGCTCAAGATATGGATCTAGTAGCACTTGATTCGAGAGATGACCGTGATTTCCCCTCTCGATAGTCGGCTATCTATCCTAAATTCGGTCAATCACTTCTCTACTCGACTTAGACCGGCAAAAGCAAAACCCTATGTTTATACCTTTGCCTTGATCACTTTACTCCTTATCTATCATCATGATCTCCACTTCATGCTTCATCTCTTTGTGATCATGTGGCCACCTTTCCATGCCACCTTGCACCTTCATCACATGTGTTGCTATTCCTAACTTAAATACAAGGCATTAGCAACTTGGTGTCATTAATTACCAAAACCAAACTTGGGCTTTTAATCTCCCCCTTTTTGGTAATTGATGACAACCATCACAAAGATATGAAATGAAATCATAATGAACTTGAATTGCTTGTCCAAAGCATTTTGATCATGAGACAAGATTGGACAAACACTTCAATTTCGGTTTTGGTAGTACTAGCTCCCTCTACATATGTGCTTCCATGAGTTTGGTTCAAGTTTGCACATATGCATGAATTGAAATTTTGGGAGATTTATTACTAAAAAAATGATGCTAAGGTATATAGAATGGACCTTTGAAGCGTGATACCAATTAGAGTTGCCAATATACCATCCTTAGCACCAATGTAGCTAGACATACATCAAAAGCTCAAGATACCTCGTGAAATCACACTATATGTCCAGATACCACATGAAAATAAAACTATATGCTAGAGTTCAAAGCGTCATTCAAGTTCTATTTCTAGCAAGCACCAATCAAACAAGAGTAGTGAATTTAAACTTGCAATGAAACATCTCATTATGTTAGTGCACATTCAAATGCAACAAATGGTTCATGAGCTTGCTCCCTGTTGACGGTCCTTAAGTATCAAATTTAATTATCAAATAAATAAAGAAAAGGATCCAAATAAAATCAACATCTAGACTTAGGGTTTTATCTGACAGAATTTCACGAGTTTTGGTGTTTGTCTATTTCTGCAGGGGGTTATGAGGAAATACGGAAGAAAGGCCCACACGTCGGGATTACATAGAGATATTAACGTACCGCGCAATTATCTTACATCTAGAAGACTCCAGAAGCCACGAGACCGAAGCGGAGGCGAAACGGGGCCAGAGGCAGGGCGCCCGCCCCCTCCCTGAGTCCAATCAGGACTCTGCTTCGTGGGAGATCTCCACCGACCTAAAGGATGAATCTAAACCATACAATCTATGTCTGTTTGATCCAACGGCCCATATTCACTTGAAGGGACTATAAAACCAGACCCCCTGGCCCCTGGAGGAGAGAGCCTCTCAACCCTAATTCATTGTTCTTCAAGGGAGAAGAAGCCTCTGATCAAGATTAGATCCACCACATCAATTAGATATCTAGATTAGCATAGCTACATAGGATTAGAACTAGAAGGAGTCAATCTTCGATTGGTTTCCGGATCTGTCAAGAGGATTCTTGGTAATTCTCTAATTGTGCTTCTAATTGCTTTCTAATTATCTTTGTTCTTCAATATTATGAATATGACTTTGTTCTACTTCAATATATTGATTATGAGTTTGCTCTACTTGCTTATATTCAAGATTACATTGTTCTTAGTTTATCATAGTTATGTACTTGGCTTAGTTAGATTGGATCTATATACATGCTTAGGATCGTATAGCGTTTATCCATCGGATCCATGGGTAAATGATAGATATTGTGTAGGCGTGGTGCTTATACCGTATTTATCTGCGATTGTACCCAATATGCCAGATCGTGGGGTAGTTCGTGATAGTGACAGCTTCATTGATTCTTATATAGTCCCCCTCTCGTGTATTGGGCTGGCAGAGCAATATTATTACAGGAGAGTGATTGCTATGTTTTTCATTTACCTTGCTAATATCACTATGCATGGGCGTAGTCTTGTCTCGCAATGATTGCTAAGTATGCTTGCACTAACTATGATATGCTAGACTATATAGTTAAGAATAACTTAGGGAATATTCTTGTAGTTCGTTCTAATACCATGCTAATGACTTTCTAGAGTATCTAATTGAGGTGCTTATCATATTTATATGTGGCTGATCAGACTAATTATCTTTGTCACTATTCATTAATTCGTATATCTTTTATGTGACACTTATCCCTGTATAAAGAGTTAGATAAATGTTCTCAATTATACATGCAATGATAGATACTCAATCTCATATTCTATTCTGTAATCAATATTGATGATTGCTAATCCCTTCCCAGTGGTAAAAATATAAATAATGATACCTGGAATACTTCCCGGTTAAAATGCTGCAACGGTATTAATCTGTGCGCTTGCAGATCCCATTCATTATTTATTTAGAAGAGCAATTACATATTTCAATACCGCGTCTCTCATGTCATGCTGGGGATGACAACTTGGCTTAAGTGGTGTGAGGGATAGGTTTGGCATTTTTGGCACCGTTACTAGAATTAGGAATTGTCTACTTTTGGTAGTGATGTTAAGAATACCCAACAAGCATTTTTGGCGCCGTTGCCGGGGAAGGTTGATTACTAATCAGGAATGGAATAAAAGATTTTGAGTTATCATTCGCATCACTAATATGATTGAGCTTATCTATTCTCTCATACAGTTTTACCCTGATATCTTTCTATTTTATCTTATGTAGGGGAATGTATGAATAGAAGACATCTTCCAGAAAATTTTGTTGACAATCCCGAAGCATTATTCAAGAAGACGAGAGCCAAGCTCAAGAAGAGATCATCAACACTTCAGCAAGAAGCTTCATCCAATCAAGAAGATCACCGAAACTTGTCTTCAGAGTTCGAAGCCATGGCGAACAAATCAATCCGCGAGTTCTCAGCTCCCACTACGGACAACATCCGCACTGGACCTGCTGCAGAGATCGATGGCAACTTTGAGCTCAAGCCTGGACTTATCAACATGGTGCAATCCAACCAGTTCTGTGGGAAGGCACACGAAGATGCTAGTGCTCATCTACAACACTTCCTGGAGATTTGCAACACATTCACCATATCAGGAGTTTCCAAAGATGCTATACTACTTCGCCTCTTCCCATTCTCACTGTTCGGAAGAGCGAAGTAGTGGTTC
Organism: Sorghum bicolor; assembly: GCF_000003195.3. NCBI lineage: Eukaryota > Viridiplantae > Streptophyta > Magnoliopsida > Poales > Poaceae > Sorghum > Sorghum bicolor. The sequence goes on along the minus strand of NC_012879.2, from coordinate 11,541,752 downwards.
TACGCTACAAAGGAGAAGAATACTACGTGGGCACTCTGCTCAACAAACTTCCTGGCTAAGTTCTTTCCCATGGGCAAGACCAATGCTCTCCGTGGGAAGATTACTAGTTTTCTGCAACAAAATGATGAATCTGTTCCAGAAGCATGGGAGCGCTTTCAAGACTACATCCTAGAATGTCCCCATCATGGAATGGAGAGTTGGCTACTAATACAGACATTTTATCATGGGCTCGGCAACAGTGCCCGAGAAACCATGGATGCTGCAGCTGGAGGAGCATTCTTATCACTTACTATACCACAAGCCACAGCTCTTGTGGAGAAGATGGCGTCCAATCAAAGCTGGAATGAAGAGAGGACCCAGACATGCAAGAGAGGTGGAGGTATGCATCAGCTGAAGGAGGAAGACATGCTGTCTGCAAAGCTAGACCTGCTCATGAAGAAGCTCGATGATAGAGCTGGAGACAAGAAAGAAGTTATGCACATCTACGACTCTCACATGACTTGTGAGGAGTGTGGAGACACTGGACACTCAGGCAATCACTGCCCTGAGATACTTGAGGATGTGAACTACATCAACAACAACAACTACTACTACAACCGTCCTCAACAAAATCAAGGTTGGAATCAACAGAGGCCTAACTACTCAGGTAATTATCAAGGTAACAATTCTTACAATAATAATAATAATTTTCCACCTCTGAGAGAGTTAGTGTCTAATCAAGGAAAGCTAATGGATAACCTATCTAAGAAATTGGCATCTAATGATAAAATGCTAGAAAATATAAATAATAGAATGGATAATTTTTCTACTGCCATCAAGAATCAAATTAGCTTTAATAAAATGATTGAATCTCAGTTAAATCAAATAGCTGCTGCTGTTCCTGCTACTAACCCCGGTATACCATCACAACTGGAAGGATTAGAATCTGCAAATCTTGTAGACATGTTTGATGCAGGTAATAATTGGAGTAATCCCGTCACTGAATTCACTGCTGACCTTCTGCCGGTCAAGAGAGGCGATCCAGGACGCCCCGTCATCCCGATCTCCATCGGCATGGTGGACGTCCCAGAAGCACTATGTGACTTTGGCTCCAGCGTCAACATTATACCCAGGATACTCTATGAAAAATTCTTTACATATCCTTTATTAGAGACAACTATGTGTTTGCAGTTTGCAGATCATACGATAACTTTTCCAAAGGGAATATTGAAGAACCTTTGCGTCCGAGTTGGTACCTTGTATGCCCCAGCAGACTTCGTAGTGGTAGAGACCTGAAATGATGAGAGAGCACCTATCATCTTCGGGAGGCCATTCTTGAACACCACGGGAGCTATCATCTACGCTAGAGCTACCAAGATCAGTTTCTACGTCAAAGGGAGGAAGGAGACATTTTTCTTCAAGAACAAGACTACACAAATCCCAGATCAATCCAGACATGAGTCAAGAAGGAGGACCAACAGGAGGAACAGGAACAAGCAAGTGTGGACCGAGTCAGCTAAGATGGTCACTGCAGTTCATGGAGGCCAAGATCATCAACTCAAGTCACCGTTTTTGACCAAGAAGGACGACCCAAGAATGCCAAGCATCTACTGCTCCATAAATGGATACAACTTCTACAAGACAACTTGTGACACCGGATCGGGCGTCAACATAATGGCCGCAGTCACCTATCGGCTCTTGTTCGGAACCATGCCCCCAAAACCAACATACATTTAGCTCCAGATGGCAGATCAGACGTTTTGAGAGGTTAAAGGAATAGTAACTGATGTCCCAGTCAAGATAGACGATCACTTTGTCTACACAGACTTTCAGGTTATTGACATGGGAGAAGACGAGTACGATCCACCCATCATCCTTGGAAGACCGTTCCTCAGCACTGTTAAAGCAATTATCTACATTGGAACTGGAAAAGTCCATATGCACTTCCCCTCAGAGAAGGTATGCCGTTATTTTACTGACCCTAACTATATCGTTGAGGAATCTAAGCAGGTAAGGAAACGACGCAACCGTAACCAGAGGATGCAAATCATCAAGGACGGATGGGCAGACTATGAAGGAGAAGTTATAAGGTCAGAAGACGTAGAGTTTAAACAGAATTATCCAGAGGAGACCGTAGCACCGAGTCAGGTAAGGAAAGAGAAAATAACTATACATGAAGAGGAGGCGCTGCCGGAAGTACCGACTACGCCACCCAACGAATCCCAGGACAATTGAGAAAATGGAGAGTCCCGTTTTAAAAACACCGAACGCCTTGCCAAGAGGTAAACTTGGTAGTTATCCTTTCCCTTTCAATTATTTCAAATAGTTTACTTAGTTAATCAAGTTAATGCTATCCTAAAAAGAAAATAAAAATATGTGAAAAACAGTAAGCCCCATGTGAATATACGAGTGGCATGAAACCCATAAGTACATTCACTGTGGTGGCATAAAAATAAAATAAATATTTTTCTACTTTATAAAATAAAAATATAAAAATAGGGAGTAATAGTTATTAAGGAGTCTCAACATGATAAAGGCTAGATATTTATGCTAACACTTAATCAGTTCCACAAGCTTTGTTGTCTATTTGAGCTCCACAGAATTTAAGAATCAAGAAGACTAGCAGACGGAGGACATTCTAATCGCTGTCAGAATGCTGCTGACTTTTAAATACACCTCTGCTACCTGCTAGCTACATCAAGAGAAATTACGTCAAAATTCAGCTTGGGGGAGAGCACCCCCATTTATCTCGATAAGTATTTCTATCTTTCTATCTATATTTATACTTATACTATATTAAAATACATAAATTATGAAAAACCAAATAAAGATTTTATGCTTATATATATATATCTTTTGCTTAGTATGTTTAATAAATAAATAAAGTGGCTATGCTAATCTGTATCTTAATAATAAAACTCAAACATGGATATGATGAATAGTTGCTCTGCCTAATTTGCACATTTTAAGTTCTCTCTCAAGTTTAGACATAACTGCTATAATTTAAGGCTTGCTCTAGACCTAAACTTGTGGGATGAAAACTTGATCTGAAGTCTAAGTTGTTAACGGATACGATATGGGAAGGTTGAGCTGCTGTTTATCTGTTCCTAGAGATGCTAGAATTCTGGAGAATTTTATCTTTGAAAATCTTTAAAATGTTGCATGATGAGTTCCTGTATGATGAGAGTTTAAATTCCTACCACAGCCATATATACATGCTTGCTAGACTTTGAGCCACACATTTACTATTTACTGCTTATGAGCATTGAGTGTGGTCAAGCTGTGTAGACCCTTAGGAGCTTGTCATGTGGTTAAATCAAGATTTCACTTGCACATTCACTCATATATGCTACTTCTACTCCGGAAGTACTATCCACATATATCCATCCATTTCCATCTCCAGAATCACCTAAAAATAATTCTGTTTTCCCTTGTGAAATAAATGCTGAAGTTATCTTGTTACTACCACTTGCTATATTATCTCAAGAGATGAGTGCTCTAAAAAAAAGAAAAAAAAGATACGAGGAAATAAAAAGGAGCAAGTGCTCGGAACCTCGAAAGAAAATAAAAAGTGAGACGAGAGGTAAAAATGGACAAGTGTCCGACAGTAGAATTAGGGGTACAAGATACCCACCTGAGAGAAAAGAAAAATATAGAGCATCTCATTCTCCTCACAAAGTTTCAAAAAGCAAGAAAGGTATGTATCCCCTCAAAAGAGCAAAAGTAGAATTAGACTTCCATCACCATTGTTTTCACCATTGTTACCACCATCATCACCACACACCATTCATTCGCCACACATGCACATCTTGATTGGGCTTATTGATTTGTTTCTTTGGATCCATGGTTTGACTATGCAATTCATGTCTTGTAAGTATGTATACTTTATCTCCCACCTATGAGCTCTAGATATTAAAGCCTTATTAGAGTAGGGTGAGAGATAAGATAATGTCACTATGCTTCATACCACAAATACTACATATCTTGAGAGCAGGCATATACCATCACTACCTTGGTAAGGATCCAGAAATACCACAAAAGAGAGATATGAGAGAATCATACAAGGAATCTCTGAGTTTTATTTGAAAATCTGCAAAAGCACCAGAGCTAAGCTGATCAAGAATAAGAGACATGGCACTTGACTAGACTGTTCTATCTTTTAACTACTCAAGACAGAAGTGACAGTTACAAGTCCCATGGTGAAAGGTAAAGTAAGTAAGTTTTAAGTCTTGACAGTTTACTCTAACTCAGAGATGAGATCTTATTTAAAAAGCATGTGTACCGTCAATTTTTAAAGATATTGCAACAACTTATGATCCATAGCTGAGTCTATCCTTGCTCAGGGACGAGCAAGAGGTAAGCTTGGGGGAGTTTGTTGACGGTCCTTAAGTATCAAATTTAATTATCAAATAAATAAAGAAAAGGATCCAAATAAAATCAACATCTAGACTTAGTGTTTTATCTGACAGAATTCCACGAGTTTTGGTGTTTGTCTATTTCTGCAGGGGGTTATCAGGAAATACGTAAGAAAGGCCCACACGTCAGGATTACATAGAGATATTAACGTACCGCGCAATTATCTTACATCTAGAAGACTCCAGAAGCCACGAGACCGAAGCGGAGGCGAAATGGGGGCAGAGGCAGGGCGCCCGCCCTGTTGCCCTGGGCGCCCGCCCCCTCCCTGAGTCCAATCAGGACTCTGCTTCGTGGGAGATCTCCACCGACCTAAAGGATGAATCTAAACCATACAATCTATGTCGGTTTGATCCAACGGACCATATTCACTTGAAGGGACTATAAAACCAGACCTCCTGGCCCCTGGAGGAGAGAGCCTCTCAACCCTAATTCATTGTTCTTCAAGGGAGAAGAAGCCTCTGATCAAGATTAGAGCCACCACATCAATTAGATATCTAGATTAACATAGCTACATAGGATTAGAACTAGAAGGAGTCAATCTTCGATTGGTTTCCGGATCTGTCAAGAGGATTCTTGGTAATTCTCTAATTGTGCTTCTAATTGCTTTCTAATTATCTTTGTTCTTCAATATTATGAATATGACTTTGTTCTACTTCAATATATTGCTTATGACTTTGCTCTACTTGCTTATATTCAAGATTATATTGTTCTTAGTTTATCATAGTTATGTACTTGGCTTAGTTAGATTGGATCTATATACATGCTTAGGATCGTATAGCGTTTATCCATCGGATCCATGGGTAAATGATAGATATTGTGTAGGCGTGGTGCTTATACCGTATTTATCTACGATTGTACCCAATATGCCAGATCGTGGGGTAGTTCGTGATAGTGACAGCTTCATTGATTCTTATATAGTCCCCCTCTCGTGTATTGGGCTGACAGAGCAATATTATTACAGGGGAGTGATTGCTATGTTTCTCATTTACCTTGCTAATATCACTATGCATGGGCGTAGTCTTGTCTCGCAATGATTGCTAAGTATGCTTGCACTAACTTTGATATGCTGGACTATATAGTTAAGAATAACTTAGGGAATATTCTTGTAGTTCGTTCTAATACCATGCTAATGACTTTCTAGAGTATCTAATTGAGGTGCTTATCATATTTATATGTTGCTGATCAGACTAATTATCTTTGTCACTATTCATTAATTCGTATATCTTTTATGTGACACTTATCCCTGTATGAAGAGTTAGATAAATGTTCTCAATTATACATGCAATGATAGATACTCAATCTCATATTCTATTCTGTAATCAATATTGATGATTGCTAATCCCTTCCCAGTGGTAAAAATATAAATAACGATACCTGGAATACTTCCCGGTTAAAATGCTGCATCGGTATTAATCTATGCGCTTGCAGATCCCATTCATTATTTATTTAGAAGAGCAATTGCATATTTCAAACCGCGTCTCTCATGTCATGCTGGGGATGACAACTTGGCTTAAGTGGTGTGAGGGATAGGTTTGGCATTTTTGGCACCGTTACTAGAATTAGGAATTGTCTACTTTTGGTAGTGATGTTAAGAATACCCACACTCCCCCTATTTGTGTGCTCAAGTTTTATTTTATCCATTTCAATTTTCAAGAGTTTTTCTCTCCCCCTTAAGTATTTCTCCCCCTTTATGACTTATCTTTGTTTCTCTCCCCCTTTGTCATCAATGACCACAAAGGTTCAAATTTCAGTGAGAATTAAGTCAATCAATGTGAGGGTCAAATTATGGTTTAATCTAGATTACTTGCCTAGAACATGTAACTCGGTTTGATCCAAGGACAAGCTTTTTCACACCTCATGAAGTATAAGGGTTATCTTGACCATGTTAAATTACACATCATAAGCTCATATTCTAGATTCAACACTAGGCTTGCAAGCTCACAAACATGTCATATGCCACCACTAGATCAATCAACCAAAGATGCAATAGTGGTACCATACATCCATCAAATCCTTTTAATTTTCATGAATGAGCCTATTGTCATGCAAGCATGTCTACATGTTCTAATCATGTCCTTGTTGACGGTCCTTAATGCTCACATTTAATCGTCAACTAATCATGGAAAAGGACCTATATGGAACCGACACCTAGACTTAGGGCTTTATCTGACAGAATTCCACGAGTTTTGGTGTTTGTCTATTTTTGTAGGGGGTTATCAGGAAATATGGAGAAAAGGCCCACACGTCAGGTTTACATAGAGATATTAACGTGTGCGCTAATTTTCTATCATCTAGAAGACTTCAGAAGCCACGGGAACGAACGGGAGGCCAAACGGGCCTGGGGGCAGGGCGCCTGCCCTCCCCCCTTGGGCGCCCGCCCTGCCCAGGTCTCGCAGATCGTGCTCCACCGCCTTTGAGGATGAAGGGAAACCGTGCGATTAAGGTCGGTTTGATCCGACGGCCCACATTTATTTGGAAGAGCTATATAAGCAGGCCCCCTGGCCCCTGGAAACCATACCTCTTCTACAGAATCAAAGCTAGGGTTTCAATTATTCATCCAAGTAGAGAGGATCCCTCTAGTTCATCTAGTTCTAGTTCTAGTTCATCTAGTTCTAGTTATAGTTAGTTCTAGTTGTAATCTAGAAAATAGGGAGAGAGAAGAGGAGAGCGGAGGAGGAGCCGGATCTGTCGGATCTTCCTCAACATTGTACTTTTGCAGCAATTGGTTCGTTCTTCATCGTTCTCCAAGTTCTTCAATTCATAATTCCTGAGTTCTTTAATTACTTTTATTTACATTCAAGTTATTTATTGGATTCTCGCTTGCATCAAGTGCTCTAGTCTTTGAAACGCTAGAGTAGTAATTAATAGATTAGACGTGGTGTTTAGTCTTGCAATTACCTGGAATTGCACTCAATCCTGCGGATTGTTGTGGTAGCCCTAGGGTAGTGACAGCCCTAACGGTCGACGTATTCCATCTCGTTCGGATCGGTGTTTGTAGGACCGTAGTCAGAGCTTCCTAGCCCCCTTCTCATCTCTTTCTGTGGTTAGTGTTCTGATGTCCCGAAATAAATAATCTTTGAAGAATTCTTGATTCTTAGATCAACTAGAGAACTCTTAGGAAACTTCCTCTCTTCCCACCAAAAATAATTATATAGTTATCCTTGGGCGATCTTGAATCTTAATTAGTACACTCACGTTCCCTGTGGAAAATCGATACTCTGGAATACTCCCGGGTGAAAGCTACATCGATATACGTGCGCATGCTGATTTTTCTGTTTTACCCAACAAGCTTTCTGGCGCCGTTGCCGGGGAACGGTAGCTGTGCTAGTTTCGAACCAAGTCGTCCATGTATCCTTTTTCTTTTCCTTTTTTTACCACACTCACCTTACCATTTTCACCATACCACATGGATTTCACTCCAAACATTAATGAGCATGGAATTTATTTCATAGCCACTTCGTCTACTCCTTGCTCATATGCAACATCTTCCCAATCTATTGGTCTCTCCAACATCACCACATTCGAGATCTCCAACCCCATCTTCCTTTCTATTTATAAAAACTTTAAAAGGGCGGTTGTCGATACATATGTCTATAATAAATATTGCAGATCTCGTTGAGTTGATATAGGTCAGCGTTGGAGGGGAAACCACTTCGCCGACATAAATTGATGGTTTTCCAAGGACAAGGTTAGTGTACTAAAATAAGCACTGATCAGATCGTAACATGAGCTTTTAATTATTTGCAACATTACCTTGTGTGTTGAGCATATAAGGATAATTATAAAAAAATTCCTTCGGGTATTCTTGTCACTAACCTTTCCAGGATTGGAGCAAGAAGATCAGATGAATGATAAGCACAAGGTATGTCCAACCAATCATCATACAACATTGAATTAAATTCATCCAAACTTGAATTTTGCAAAATTCAAGCTTGGGGAAGTACTTTACATAAAAACATCCTTTTCCCTGTTGCTATGTTGGTTGTCCCTACCTTTGAGACATGCTCAATTTGTTAAATACTAATCACACTACTTCATCTCCACTTGAGTAGATCTCTATAAATGCTCTCATGCTACCTTTATTTGCTTTAGTATATGTCTAGGTTTGGAATAGTTTCATTTATCTCTTAATTAAGCATGGTGCTTAGTTTAGGACTGATGATCTTACTTCCAAGGGAGTTTAAATTAAGCATGATGCTTAGGTTAAAATGCTCTCCTAAATCAAATTAGACATGGTGTCTAGGTTGATTTTTGAGCCGATAGTATGCTATAGTAGATATGGGATATTTTGTTGGACTAACCCCTGCAGGAAAACTTTCAATATCGACCTGGGAAGTCCTGAGATAAACCCACATTGGAGACAAAGAGAGAGACACATGAAGTTTAACAATTTACACAAGGAAGGCATAGCTCACAAGAGATGATCCATGGAGGGTGCCACAAACACGATGCACAACCGCTAAGAAATGAAAGCTTCCATAAGGTGATACTGTACCATCACTCTTCAAGTAAGGTAACATCTTAAGGTACTTGACTATCACTTTTATAAGCGTCTCCTTGGTTCTAGAGTTTACATGAATAAAAGTGACAAACATGTTTAGTCCTTCCCAATCCAATCGATTCAATAGGTTTAGTCCTTCCACCGTTGTGATCCCACACTCCTAATCATATGAGCTAAAATGTTGCACACTCAATCTTTGGAAGATATATAAAAAAAGCGTAAGTATAGATAGATTATCTTTCCATTAGGTTGAGCGGTCTGATCTGACAAATGTTTTAAATGCTACACTCATGATCTTATTATCCATCAACTTTGTCTTGCTCACTATGCTTAAGGTTAGAGAGAACAAATACACTTTTGGTTCAGTTGGTGTTTTCCACCAACTGGGCCCATGCACTTGATCTCTACCTTGTCTCTATGAGCAGGTACACTTCGAGCAAAATATGAAGGAGTTTCACAACTCCCAGACTCCACCAAGTGAAGAACCTGGATCTACGAGCACAAACACACTGAGATATTGGACACTCAGGCAATCAGTGCCCTATGATGCTTGAGGACGTAAGCTACATCAACAACAACAACAACTACTACAACCGTCCTCAACAAAATCAAGGTTGGAATCAACAGAGGCCTAACTACTCAAGTAATTATCAAGGTAATAATTCTTACAATAATAATAATAATTTTCTACCTCTGAGAGAGTTAGTGTCTAATCAAGGAAAGCTAATGGATAACCTATCTAAGAAATTGGCATCTAATGATAAAATGTTAGAAAATATAAATAATAGAATGGATAATTTCTCTACTGCCATCAAGAATCAAATTAGCTTTAATAAAATGATTGAATCTCAGTTAAATCAAATAGATTCTGCTGTTTCTACTACTAACCTCGGTATACCATCACAACCGAAAGGATTAGAATCTGCAAATCTTGTAGACATGTTTGATGTAGGTAACTACTGGAGTAACCCTATTGTGGAAGTAATTACTGACCTTCTGCCGGCCAAGAGAGGCGATCCAGGACGCCCCGTCATCCCGATCTCCATTGGCATGGTGGACTTCCCAGAAGCACTCTGCGACTTTGGCTCCAGCGTCAACATTATGCCAAAGGTACTCTATGAAAAATTCTTTACACATCCTTTACTAGAAACAACCATGTGTTTGCAGCCTGTAGATCGGACACTAAGTTTCCCAAAGGGAATATTGAAGAACCTCTGCGTCCGAGTTGGTACCTTGTACGCCCCAGCAGACTTCTTGGTACTAGAGACTGGTACTGATGAGAGGGCACCCATCATCCTAGGGAAGCCATTCCTGAACACCTCGGGAGCTGTCATCTACGCTAGTGCTACCAAGATTAGTTTCTACATCAAGGGGAGGAAGGAGACGTTTTCCTTCAAGAACAAGACTACACAAATCTCAAAGCAATCCTAACATGAACCAAGGAAGAGGACCAATAGGAGGAACAGGAACAAGCAAATGTGGACCAAGTCAGCTAAGATGGTCACTGCAGTTCAAGGAGGTCAAGATCGTCGACTTAAGTCACCGTTCCTGACCAAAAAGGATGACCTAGGTATGCCAAGCATCCAGTGCTCCATTAATGGATACAACTTCTAGAAGACGCTTTGCGACACCGGGTCAGGCGTCAACATAATGGCCGCAGTCACCTATCAGCTCCTGTTGGGAACCATGCCCCTAAAACCGACATACATTTAGCTCCAGACGGCAGATCAGACATTCCGAAAGGTTGAAGGTATAGTAACTGATGTCCCTATTAAAATAAGACGATCATTTTGTCCATACAGATTTTTAGGTTATTGACATGGGAGAAGACGAGTACGATCCACCCATCATCCTTAGGAGACCGTTCCTCAGCACTGTTAAAGCAATCATCTACATTGGAACCGGAGAAGTCCACATGCATTTCCCCTCTGAGAAGGTGTTGATATTTGGTAACGCCATCAGGAAATGATCCGCAAGCGCATGGATATCGGTGAGCACTTCACCCGAGAGGTTATCCAGAGTATCATATTTATATTTTTACCACTGGGAGAAAGCGTGCATCTGACTAACTAAATCTATTGCTACTACCATTTAGGCTACAAACAATGTGATTCGATGTGAGTGATGTATAGAGAAGACTACAACCGTACTCTCGTTCTAACCTTGGTAAGGATGATCTACTGTTCTATTGGGGAGGCTCACGGAATCTAGACACCACAAAGAATGTTCGACCCGCACCTATAAACCCTATCGATTCTGCTAACGGGATGTGGGATACAAAGGTAGCTCGGAAATGTCACGTTCCTCACTACTACCACGGTCCGGCTAGACAGGGGATATCTATGATTACCCTAGCCCAAACACCACGTTTACGCTAGTAATGATTACTCTAAACTCAATTGGAAGAGATTAAAGTAAACTCATAAACCAAAGAACAATAAGAACAAAGAACTTACTAGAATTTAGAAGTCAAAATACTGAAGAATCCTAGGAGCAAGCCTCGGGTTAGGAGACTTGATCCCGCAGGTACAACCTCAGAGTAGACTCCGACAGGCCGGGCTTCCTCCGATCTACACCTCCACTCTATCTCTCTCAATCTAGTAGAACTAATTCTACTCTCACATTGGATGCTAAGCCCTATGAGGTTGGATCCCTAGAGGGACCTCTCTCTCTGAATCCTCTCAAGAAAATATGATAATGAATAATGGGATTGCTCTCCTCCAGGGGCCAGGGGGCCTGCTTATATAGTCCCCTCAAGTGAACGTGGGCCGTCGGATCAAACCGACATTGATTGAACGGTTCTCCTTGATCCTTTAGGTCGGTGGAGCATAATCCGCGAGATTGAACATGATTGGCCACAACACCTGGGCGGGCGCCCAAGGGGGGAGGGCGGGCGCCCTGCCCCTAGGCCCGCTCGGCCTCCCGTTCGTTCCCGTGGCTTCTGGAGTCTTCTAGATGATAGAAAATCGCGCGGCACGTTAATATCTCTATGTAAACCGGACATGTGGGCCTTTCCTCCATATTTCTTGATAACCCCCTGCAGAAACAGACAAACACCAAAACTCGTGGAATTCTGTTAGATAAAAACCCTAAGTCTGGGTGTTGGTTGCATTTGGATCCTTTTCTTTATTGATTTGATGATTACATTTGGTACTTAAGGACCGTCAACAACTCCCCCAAGCTTACCTCTTGCTCGTCCCTGAGCAAGGATGGACTTAAGAGTTTCTGCAGTGGTTTCATGCCTTAAAAGTACACATGCGTTCAAGCAAGATCCCATCTCTAAGTTAGAGTAAACTGTTAAGACTTAAAACTTACTCATTTTACCTTTAACCATGGGGCTTGCAACTGTCACTTGTGTCTTGAGCAGTTAAAAGATAGAACGGTCAAGTCAAGCGCCATGTCTCTTGTTCTTTGATTAACTATAGCTCTGGAGTTTTTGCAGATTTTCAAATAAAACTCAGAGATTCCTTGTATGACTCTCTCAAATCTGTCTTTTGTGATATTTCTGGATCCTTTCCAAGGCAGTAATGGTATATGCCTTCTCTCAAAGTATGTGGTATTTTTGGTATGAGGCATAGTGATATTGCCTATTCTCTCACCCTACTCTAATGAGGCTTTGATATCTGGAGCTCATAGGTGGGAGACAGCTAATACATACTTACAAGACATTTATTGCATAGTCAAACCATGGATCTAGAGAAACAAGTCAATAAGTCAAATCAAGATGTGCATGTGTGGCGAATGAATGGTGTATGGTGATGATGGTTATAATGGTGAAAATCTAATTCTACTTTTGCTCTTTTGACGGGATACATACCTTTCTTGCTCTTTGAAGCTTTTTGAGGAGAATGAGATGCTCTACATTTTCTTTTTCTTTCCTCTCAGGTGGGTATCTTGTACCCCTAATTCTACTGTCGGACACTTGTCTATTTTTACCTCTCGTCTCACTTTTTCTTTTCTTCGAGGTTCCGGGCACTTGTCCCTTTTTATTTTCTTGTATCCTTTCTCTTCTCTTTTTTTTTCTTTTTTTCAGAGCACTCATCTCCTAAAATATAGCAAGTGGTAGTAACCAAGATAACTCGAGCATTTATTTCATAGGGAAAAACAGAAATAGGAGAGTGTTTTTGGCTATTCTCTCCCGGATTAGGAGTAGAATACTTTTGGGTGGCTCTGGAGATGGATGTGGATGCGTACTTCCAGAGTAGAAGTAGCATGTATGAGTGAACGTGCAAGTGAATCTTGATTTTAACCGCATGACAAGCTCCTAAGGGTCTACATAGCTTGACCACACTCAATGCTCATAAGCAGTAAAAAGTAAATGTGTGGCTCAAAGTCTAGCAAGCATGTATACATGGCTATGGTAGGAATTTAAACTCTCATCATACAGGAACTCATCATGTGTTATTTTAAAGATTTTCAAAGATAAAATTTTCTAGAATTCTAGCATCTCTAGAAACAGATAAACAGCAGCTTAACCTTCCCATATCATATCCGTTAACGACTTAGACTTTAGATCAAGTACTCTTCCCACAAGTTCAGGTTTAGAGCAGGTTTAAATTATAACGGTTATGCCTAAACTTGAGAAAGATTTCAATTTTGAGAACTAGTCATGGCAGAGCAACTATTCATCATTTCCATGTGAGAGTTTATCATTTATGTTCAGTTTGGCCTAGACACTTTATTTATTTATTTAGCAAACTAAGCAAAGATATATATATATATATAAGCACAAAAAAATTTATTTGGATTTTCATGATTATGCATCTTTTTATTATTTGAGTAAAGTATAAACGCGAGTAGAAACACTTAGCTGGATAAATGGGGGTGCTCTCCTCCAGGCTGGATTTTGACGTAATTTTTTCTGATGTAGCTAGCAGGTGATGGAGGTGTATTTGAATACCGGCAGCACCCTGACAACGATTATTATGTCCTCCGCCGGCTAGTCTTCTTTGATCCTTGAATTCTGTGGAGCTCAAATAGACAACAAAGCTTTGTGGAACTAGTTAAGTGTTAGCATAAAAATCTAGCCTTTATCATGTTGAGCCTCCTCAATAAATGTTACTCTCTTTGGTAGGATCATAAATTTATTTTTATATTTTCATTTTTATAGGACATGAATATATTTATTTTATTTTTATGCCACCACAGTGAATGTACTTATGGGTTTTATGCCATGAGCATACTCACATGGAGCTTACTATTTTTTACCTTTTTATTTTCTTTTCAAGATGATATGAACCTGATTAACTAAGCAAACTATTTTAAATAGTTGATAAGAAAAAGGATAACTACCAAGTTTACCTCTTGGCAAGGCGTTTGGTGCTTTTAAGTCCTCCAAACGGGACTCTTCGTTTTCTCAGTCGTCCTGGGATTCGCTGGATGGCGTAGTCGGTGGTTCCGGCGGCGCCTCCTCTTCATGTATAACTATCTTCTCTCTCCACATTTGACTCGGTGCTACCGTCTCCTCAGGACAGTTCTGTTCAAGTTGTATGTCTTCAGACCTTACTACTTCTCCTTCGTAGTCTGCCCATCCGTCCTTGATGATTTGCCTCCTCTGGTTGCGGTTGCGTTATCTTCTTCTTGTCCTGACCTGCTTAGAGTCTTCAACTATATAGTTAGGGTCAGTAAAATAGCGGCGTACCTTCTTAGAGGGGAAGTGTATGTGCACTTCTCTGGTTCCAATGTAGATGATTGCTTTAACAGTGCTGAGGAACGGTCTCCCAAGGATGATGGGTGGATCGTACTCGTCTTCTCCCATTGATGTAGAAACTGATATTGGCAACACTAGCGTAGATGGCAGCTCCCGAGGTGTTCAAGAATGGCCTCCTTAGGATGATGGGTGCCCTTTTATCACTACTAGTCTCTATCACCATGAAGTCTGCTGGGGCGTACAAGGTACCAACTCGGACACAGAGGTTCTTCAATATTCCCTTTGGGAAACTTAGTGTCCGTTCTGCAAGCCTGGGCATAATGTTGACGCTGGAGCCAAAGTCGCAGAGTGCTTCTAGGAAGTCCACCATGCCGATGGAGATCGGGATGACGGGGCGTCCTGGATCGCCTCTCTGAGTAGTTAGGCCTCTGTTGATTCCAACCTTGATTTTGTTGAGGACGGTTGTAGTAGTAGTAGTTTTTGTTGATATAGTTTACGTCCTCAAGCATCTCAGGGCAATGATTGCTGAGTGTCCAGTATCTCTAATGTGTTTGTGCTCGTAGATCCAAGTCCTTCACTTGGTGGAATCTGGGAGTTGTAAAACTCCTTCAGGTTTTGCTCGAAGTGTACCTGCTCATAGAGACAAGGCAGAGATCAAGTGCATGGGCCCTGTTGGTGAAAACACCAACAGAACCAAAAGTGTATTTGTTCTTCTCTAACCTTAAGCATAGTGAGCAAGACGAAGTTGATGGAATGTGTAGCATTTAAAACATTTGTCAGATCAGATCGCTCAACCTTATGGAAAGATAATCTATCTATGTATATGTCTTTTTCTTTATATCTTCCCAAAGATTGAATGTGCAACATTTTAGCTCATATGATTAGGAGTGTAGGATCATGGAGGTAGTACTAAGAACAAAGATTAAAGGACTAAACATGTTGAATTAATTGGGTTGGTTAATTTATGTTTGTCTCTTTATTCATGTGAATGCCAGAACCAAGGAGAAGCTTAAAAGTGATAGTCAAGTACCTTAAGATGTTACCTTACTTGAAGAGTGATGGTATAGTATCACCTTGTGGAAGCTTTCCTTTCTTAGCGGTTGTGCACCGTGTTTGTGGCACTCTTTGTCTCAGTCCATGGATCATCTCTCTATGATGAATGAGCTATGTCTTCCTTGTGCAAATCGTTAAACTTCATGTGTCTCCTTTGTCTTCAATGTGAGTTTGTATCTCAGGACTTCCCAGGTTGATATTGAAAGTTTTCCTGTAGGGGTTAGTCCGACAAAATATACCAATGTCTACTCAAGCAGTTTTTTAGTTCAGTAACCAAACTAGACTCCATGTCTAATCAGATTAAGGAAGGCTATTTAACCTAAGCACCACGCTTAATTTAAAAGCCAATAGAAGTATGTGCAGTACTTCCAAACTAACACTTACTAGGATAAACAAAGGTAGCGTGACGGCTTTTATAGAGATCTACTCAAGTGGAGATGAAGTAGTGTGATTAGTATTTAATAAATTGAGCATGTCTCAAAGGTAAGGAAAACCAACATAGCAACATGGCAAATGATGTTTTTATGTAAGGTATTTCCCCCAAGCTTAAATTTTGCAAAATTCAAGATTGGATGAATTTAATTCAATGTTGCATGATGATTGGTTGGGCATACCTTGTGCTTGTCATTCCTCAGATCTTCTTGCTCTAATTCTAGAAAGGTTAGTGACACGAATACCCGAAGGAATATTTCTACAATTATCTTTATATGCTCAATACATAGGGCAATGTTGCAAATAATTAAAAGTTTATGTTACGATCTGATAAGTGCTTGTTTTAGGACACTAAGCTTGTCCTTGGGAAACCATCAAATTATGTTGGTGAAGTGGTTTCCCCTCCAACACCAACCTAAGCGTGCCTATATCAAGATCGGCTCAACGATATCTGCAATATTTATTATAGACATATGCATCGATAACCACCCCTTTAAAGTTTTTATAAATAGAAAGGAAGAGGGGGTTGGAGATCTCAAATGTGGTAAGGTTGGAGAGACCAATTGATTGGGGAGATATTTTATATGAGCAAGGACTTGGTGAGGTATTTATGAAATAACTTCCATGCTCACTTTTGTTTCTCTCATTCTCAAACTCCAAGGATGATTCTTCATAAATGCTTAAAATTCCTCTAGGATTGTCTCTCAAGTTTGTTTTATCCATCCATTCAATGGTGATAGCACATGGATTCTTAATGCCCTCTAGCCATTGATGTTGCTCTTCTTGATCCTCCTTGTGGTCTTGGTGAGTCTTATGCATGGGATGTCTAGAGAGATTCATAGGATCATCAGGAGGTTCAAGAGAAAGAGCATAGTAGAAATTATTAGGCTCAAGGATGGATTTAAAGATAGGTTCAAATGAGTCATCAAAAGTGGGCGTAGAAGGGGAGAAGATGATATTGTCTTCTAAATGGCTTCGCTCTCCTTCTATTGCATCACTTAAGATGCCATCCTTGAGTCTTTCTAGATGTCCATCAAAGGGATTGGATTTAAGATGCTTTCTAAGAGATCCCTTCTTAGGAAGGTTCAGACTATATGCACTCAAAGGTCTCTTATGAAGCAGGAAGTTTAAGCTCATCCCAAAATGAATTTCCAAAGGTAGAATTTCTTCTTCCCTTAGATGACTTTGGAGCACTACTAGTTTGGGTTGGATAGCCGAATCATGGGATTGAAATGTTTGGAAATCAGCTATTGAAACTTCCTTTCCTCGTCTAGGAGATGATTCCTTCTCTATCTCTAGGATTTTTTTATGAAGTCTAGTGCAAGAAGGATGTCCACGAATGAAGACATACCTTGCTTTACTAACAGATAAAGAAAGGAAAACTCTACCAAAGGTTATATGATTAAGACCAATGTGAAAATATCGAGGAAAAACATGGTCTTGTAGGGCTATGTTTAAACCAGAATTAATAGAAAGATTAAAAGATTCCCTAGGTGTAGCTAAAAGTTCATTATCTTCTTGATTAAAAGATAGGACCTCGGCTATAGAAAAGGGTTGGGTTTGACCAATTGCAATCAACTCCGGACACAGATCATAATTAGGGGCAAAGAAAGGACTTGTTGACTCCCATGGTCTATGGCTGGTCTCTGAAGGTGCAAAAACTTCAATAATAGGTGTGGAATTTAAGTTATCCATAAAGATGGAAAAAATAAAAAGATAAAAGTATAAAAGTATAATACAAGATAATAGCAAGACTAAAAGTTATCTTAGCAAATCGTCTTTCTCCCCGGCAACGGCGCTAGAAATGCTTGTTGATATTTGGTAACGCCATCTGGAAATGATCCGTAAGCGCACGGATATCGGTGAGCACTTCACTCGGGAGGTTATCCAGAGTATCGTATTTATATTTTTACCACTGGGAGAAAGCGTGCATCTGACTAACTAAATCTATTGCTACTACCCTTTAGGCTACAAACAATGTGATTCGATGTGAGCGATGTATAGAGAAGACTACAACCGTACTCTCGTCCTAACCTTGGTAAGGATGATCTACTGTTCTATTCGGGAGGCTCACGGAATCTAGACACCACAAAGGATGTTCGACCCGCACCTATAAACCCTATCGATCTTGCTAACGGGATGTGGGCTTCAAAGGTAGCTCACAAATGTCACGTTCCTCACTACTACCACGATCCGGCTAGACAGGGGATATCTATGAGTACCCTAGCCCAAACACCACGTTTACGCTATCAATGATTACTCTAAACTCAACTAGAAGAGATTAAAGTAAACTCATAAACCAAAGAACAATAAGAAGAAAGAACTTACTAGAATCTAGAAGTCAAAATAATGAAGAATCCTAGGAGTGAGTCTCGGGTTAGGAGACTTGATCCCGCAGGTACAATCTCGGAGTAGACATCGACAGGCCGGGCTTCCTCCGATCTACACCTCCACTCTATCTCTCTCAATCTAGTAGAACTAATTCTACTCTCACATTGGATGCTAAGCCCTATGAGGTTGGATCCCTAGAGGGACCTCTCTCTCTGAATCCTCTCTGGAAAATATGATAATGAATGGATTGCTCTCCTCCAGGGGCCAGGGGGGCTGCTTGTATAGTCCCCTCAAGTGAACGTGGGCCGTCGGATCAAACCGATATTAATTGAACGGTTCTCCTTGATCCTTTAGGTCTGTGGAGCATAATCCGTGAGATTGAACATGATTGGCCACAATACCTGGGCAGGCGCCCAAGGGGGGAGGGCGGGCGCCCCGCCCCGGGGCCCGCTCGGCCTCCCGTTCGTTTCCGTGGCATCTGGAGTCTTCTAGATGATAGAAAATTGCGCGGCACGTTAATATCTCTATGTAAACCCGACATGTGGGCCTTTCCTCCATATTTTCTGATAACCCCCTGCAGAAACAGACAAACGATAAAACTCGTGGAATTCTGTCAGATAAAACCCTAAGTCTGGGTGTTTGTTGCATTTGGATCCTTTTCTTTATTTATTTGATGTTTATATTTGGTACTTAAGGACCGTCAATAGAAGGTACGCCGCTATTTTACTGACCCTAACCATATAGTTGAAGACTCTAAGCAGGTCAGGACAAGAAGAAGACGACGCAACTGCAATCAGAGGAGGCAAATAATCAAGGACGGACGGGCAGACTACGAAGGAGAAGTGGTAAGGTCTGAAGACATACAGCTTGAACAGAACTGTCCTGAGGAGACCGTAGCACCGAGTCAGGTGTGAAGAGAGAAGATAGTTATACACGAAGAGAAGGCACCGCCGAAACCACCGACTACGCCACCGAACGCCTTGCCAAGAGGTAAACTTGGTAGTTATCCTTTTGCTTTCAATTATTTAAAATAGTTTGCTTAGTTAATTAGGTTCATATCATCTTGAAAAGAAAATAAAAATGTTAAAAATAGTAAGCCTCATGTGAGTATGCTTATGGCATAAAACCCATAAGTACATTCACTGTGGTGGCATAAAAATAAAATAAATATATTCTTATCCTATAATAATGAAAATATAAAAATAAATTTATGATCCTACCAAAGAGAGTAACATTTATTGAGGAGGCTCAACATGATAAAGGCTAGATATTTATGCTAACACTTAACTAGTTCCACAAAGCTTTGTTGTCTATTTGAGCTCCACAGAATTCAAGGATCAAAGAAGACTAGGAGATGGAGGACATCCTAATCGCTGTCAGGGTGCTGCCGACATTCAAATACACCTCCACCACCTGCTAGCTACATCAGGAGAAATTACGTCAAAATCCAGCTTGGGGGAGAGCACCCCCATTTATCTAGCTAAGTGTTCTACTCATGTTTATACTTTCCTCAAATAATAAAAAGATGCATAATCTAAAAACCCAAATAAAGATTTTGTGCTTATATATATATATATATCTTTGCTTAGTTTGCTAAATAAATAAATAAATAAATAAAGTTTGCTATGAACCCTCATGATAAGCTCTCATATGGAAATGATGAATAGTTGCTCTGCCATGACTAGTTCTCAAAATTGAAATCTCTCTCAAGTTTAGGCATGACTATTATTAATTAAGATTTGCTCTAAACCTGAACTTGTGGGAAGAGTACTTGATCTAAAGTCTAAGTCGTTAACGGATACGACATGGGAAGGTTGAGCTGCTGTTTATCTGTTCCTAGAGATGCTAGAATTCTGGAGAATTTTATCTTTGAAAATCTTTAAAATATTGCATGATGAGTTCCTGTATGATGAGAGTTTAAAATCCTACCACAGCCATATATACATGCTTATTAGACTATGAACCATACATTTACTTTTTACTGCTTATGAGCATTGAGTGTGGTCAAGCTGTGTAGACCCTTAGGAGCTTGTCATGCGGTTAAAATCAAGATTCACTTGCACGTTCACTCATACATGCTACTTCTACTCCAGAAGTACGCATCCACATACATCCACTCATTTCCATATCCAGATTCACCCAAAATTATTCTACTCCTATCTAGGAGAGAATAGCCAAAAATATTATCCTATCCCTGTTATTCCCCGTGAAATAAATGCTCGAGATATTTTGGTTACTACCATTTGCTACATTATTCCAGGAGGGTGAGTGCTCTGAAAAAAAAATGAATACGAGGAAATAAAAAGGGGCAAGTGCCCAAAACCTCGAGAAAAAAGAAAAAGTGAGACGAGAGGTAAAATGGATAAGTGTTCGACAGTAGAATTAGGGGTACAAGATACCCACCTGAGAGAAAAGAAAAATAAAATATAGAGCATCTCATTCCCCTCAAAAGCCTCAAGTGCAAGGAAGGTATGTACCCCCTCAAAAGAGCAAAAGTAGAATTAGACTTTCACCATTATTTTCACCATTATCACCATTCATTTGCCACACATGCACATCTTGATTTGACTTATTGACTTGTTCTTCTGGATCCATGGTTTGGCTATGCAATAAATGTCTTGTAAGTATGTATTAGCTGTCTCCCACCTATGAGCTCCAGATATCAAAACCTTATTAGAGTAGGGTGAGAGAGAAGGCAATGCCACTATGCATCATACCAAAAATACCACATACTTTGAGAGAAGCCATACACCATTACTGCCTTGGTAAGGATCCAGAAATACCACAAAAGAGAGACTAGAGAGAGTCATACAAGGAATCTCTGAGTTTTATTTGAAAATCTACAAAAACTCTAGAGCTATAGTTAATCGAAGAACAAGAGACATGGCGCTTGACTAGACCATTCTATCTTTTAACTGCTCAAGACACAAGTGACGGTTGCAAGCCCCATGGTGGAAGGAAAAATGAGTAAGTTTAAATCTTAACAGTTGACCTTAACCTAGAGATGAGATCTTGTTTGAACGTATGTGTACCTTTAAGGCATGAAACCACTGCAGAAACTCTTGAGTTCATCTTTGCTCAGGGACGAGCAAAGGTTAAGCTTAGGGGAGCTTGTTGATGGTCCTTAATGCTCACATTTAACCATCAACTAATGATGGAAAAGGACCTATATGCAACCGACACCTAGACTTAGGGCTTTATCTGACAGAATTCCACGAGTTTTGGTGTTTGTCTATTTCTGCAGGGGGTTATCAGGAAATATGGAGAAAAGGCCCACACGTCAGGTTTACAAAGAGATATTAATGTGTGTGCTAATTTTCTATCATCTAAAAGACTCCAGAAGCCATGGGAACGAACTTGAGGCCGAACGGGCCCGGGGGCAGGGCGCCCGCCCTCCCCACTTGGGCGCTCGCCCTGCCCTGGTGACCAATCAGGGCAGGTCTAGCGGATCGTGCTCCACCGCCTTTGAGGATCAAGGAAAACCGTACTGCCCACATTCATTTGGAAGGGCTATATAAGTAGGCACCCTGGCCCCTGGAGACCATACCTCTTCTACAGAATCAAAGCTAGGGTTTCAATTATTTATCCAAGTAGAGTGGATCCCTCTAGTTCATCTAGTTCTAGTTCTAGTTCATCTAGTTCTAGTTCTAGTTAGTTCTAGTTGTAATCTAGAAAATAGGGAGAGAGAAGAGGAGAGCGGAGGAGGAGCCGGATCTGTCGGATCTTCCTCAACATTGTACTTTTGCAGCAACTGGTTCGTTCTTCATCGTTCTCTAAGTTCTTCAATTCATAATTCCTGAGTTCTTTAATTACTTTTATTTACATTCAAGTTATTTATTGGATTCCTGCTTGCATCAAGTGCTCTAGTCTTTGAAACGCTAGAGTAGTAATTAATAGATTAGACGTGGTGTTTAGTCTTGCAATTACCTAGAATTGTACCCAATCCTGCGGATTGTTGTGGTAGCCCTAGGGTAGTGACAGCCCTAACGGTCGACGTATTCCACCTCGTTCGGATCGGTGTTTGTAGGACCGTAGTCAGAGCTTCCTAGCACCCCTCTCATCTATTTCTGTGGTTAGTGTTCTGATGTCCCGAAATAAATAATCTTTGAAGTAATTCTTGATTCTTAGATCAACTAGAGAACTCTTAGGAAACTTCCTCTCTTCCCACCAAAAATAATTATATAGTTATCCTTGGGCGATCTTGAATCTTAATTAGTACACTCACGTTCCGTGTGGAAAATCAATACTCTGGAATATTCCCAGGTGAAAGCTACATCGGTATCCGTGCGCTTGCGGATTTTTCTGTTTGCGTTTAAAATACCCAACAGTCCTTAGCAAAGTATGAATGCTATGTCAACCAACATTACCTTGCTTTGTTGGAGGAGAGGCATGTCATATATAGATGTAGGGGTGCACTCATCTCAAGTTGGAGAAGTCAAGTATGTTCAATTCATTCCTCAACTTGCAAAATCTTTTCTCATCAAGTGGCTTTGTGAAGGTGTCGGCTAGTTGATCTTCGGTGCCAATGCTTGCAATGCTAATGTCACCCTTTTGTTGATGATCTCTTATGAAATGGTGCCTTATGTTAATATGCTTGGTTCTTGAATGTTGAACCAGATTTTGTGTCATTTTGATTGCACTCTCATTGTCACATAGCAAAGGCACATTCTTGAATTTAATTCCAAAGTCATTCAAGGTAGCTTTCATCCAAAGCAATTGTGCACAACAACTATCGGCACTAATGTATTCGGCCTCGGCGGTTGATAGTGCAACACTATTTTGTTTCTTTGATGACCATGAAACTAGAGACCTTCCTAGCAATTGACAAGTGCCACTTGTGCTCATTCTATCAATCTTGCATCCACCATAGTTGGAGTCCGAATATCCAATCAACTCAAAGTTAGACCCCTTAGGATACCATAATCCAACATCATGAGTGCCCTTGAGATACCTCAATATTCTTTTGGTTGCTTTCAAGTGACTTTCTCTAGGTGAAGCTCGGTATCTTGCACATCTGCACACACTAAACATCACATCCGGCCTTGATGCGGTGACATTGAGCAAACTTCCAATCATAGACCGATATAGCTTTTGATATACCATATTGCCACTTGCATCACTACCTAATTAATCATTTGTGCCCATAGGTGTGCTCATTGGTTTAGCTTCTTGCAACCCAAACTTCTTGAACATGTCCTTGATATACTTTCCTTGACTTACAAATGTGTCGTCCTTCATTTGCTTGATTTGAAGACCAAGGAAGTAACTAAGCTCTCCTATCATGGACATCTCAAACTCATTTGCCATCATTCTTCCAAAGTCTTCACAAAAGTCTTGACTGGTTGATCCAAAGATGATATCATCAACATAGATTTGCAACACAAACAAGTCATTGCCTAGTTTCTTGGTGAAGAGAGTAGTGTCAACCTTTCCCATCTTGAACCCTTTAGAGAGAAGGAAATCTCTCAATCTCTCATACCATGCTCTAGGTGCTTGCTTCAAACCATACAATGCCTTCTTGATCTTTTAAACATGGTTGTGTTTCTTGTCATCTTCAAAACCAGGAGGTTATTCAACATAAACCAACTCATTGATATATCTATTGAGAAATGCACTCTTCACATCCATTTGATAGAGCTTGATGTTGTGGGCACAAGCATAGGCTAATAATATTCTAATTGCCTCCAATCTTGCAACTGGTGCATAAGTTTCTCCAAAGTCAAGTCCTTCAACTTGAGTGTAGCCTTGTGCTACTAATCTTTCTTTGTTTCTCACAACTATACCATCTTGATCTTGCTTTTTTCTAAAGACCCACTTGGTACCAATCACATTGTAGTTCTTTGGTCTCTCAACAAGCTCCCACAATTCATTTCTTGTGAAGTTGTTCAATTCTTCATGCATGGCATTTACCCAATCGGAATCTTTCAATGCATCATCTATCTTCTTTGGTTCCTCAAATGAGACAAATGAGTAGTGCTCACAAAAGGATGCTAGCCTTGATCTTGTTTGCACACCACTTTGAATACCACCAATGACTTGATCTAATGGATGATCTCTTGCTATACTTGTAGGTTGGAGTATTGGGAGTTGATTACTTCCACTTGCTTGACTTTGATTTTGATCATCATCATGAGAGCCACTAGTACTAGCTTGATTTGTATCAATTTTCACTTCTTGATTGATCATGTGAATGCCATCATTATCATCAACTTGTCTTGGCCTTATGTCACCAACATCCATGTTCTTCATTGCATTTGCCAATTGATCTCCTCTCACATCATCAACATTTTGAGCTTCACTTTGAGATCCTTCAGTTTCATCAAACTCAACATCATGAACTTCTTCTAATGTGCCACTTGTCAAGTTCCAAACTCTATATGCCTTGCTTGTGGTGGAATAACCAAGTAAGAACCCTTCATCACATTTCTTCCCAAACTTGCTCAACCTAGTGCCTTTCTTGAGAATGTAGCATTTGCAACCAAACACTCTAAAGTATGCAATGTTGAGCTTTCTTCCGTTCAATAGCTCATATGGTGTCTTCCCAAGCTTCCCATGGCAATAGAGATGGTTGCTACAATAGCAAGCCGTCTTGATAGCTTCACTCCAAAATGAGTGGCAAACATTGTATTCACTAAGCATTGATCTAGCCATATCAATCAAGGTTCTATTCTTCCTTTCAACTACACCATTGGATTGAGGAGTGTATGTTGGAGAGAATTGATGTCCAATGCCAAGATCATCATACAATTCCTCAATTCTTGTGTTCTTGAATTCGCTACTATTGTCACTTCTAATCTTCTTGATAGTGCTTTCAAACTCATTTTGTACCCTCTTGACAAAGGACTTGAATAGATCACAAACATCACTTTTGTAATAGAGGAAGAACACCCAAGTGTATCTAGTGTAGTCATCTACTATCACAAATCCATACTTGTTGCCATCAATGCTAGTGTATGTTGTTGGCCCAAATAAATCCATATGCAATAGCTCAAATGCCTTTGATGTGCTCATTTCACTTTTCTTAGAATGTGCATTTCCAACTTGCTTTCCAGCTTGACAAGCACTACATGGTTTATTCTTCTCAAAAGTGACATCCTTCAAACCTCTAACTAAGTCATGCCTCAAAAGTTTGTTCCATTGTTTCATTCCAACATGACCAAGCCTTCTATGCCACAACAAACCTAAACTTGATTTGCTAATTAGGCAAGATGTCAATTGAGTGTCACTATCATTGAAATCAACCAAGTATAAGCTACCATGCCTAAATCCTTTGAATATCAAGTTTGATCCATCAACACTAACCACCTCAACATAATCACTACCAAAGATGCACTTGAAACCAAGGTCACCAAGTTATGCAATTGACAAGAGATTGAAATCAAGGCTCTCAACTAGCAACACATTTGATATGCTCATGTCATTTGAGATAGCAATTTTACCAAGCCCTTTGACCTTGCCTTTCTTGTTGTTGCCGAAAGTGATAGAATCAAAGCCACCATTTTGATTTGTATCAATTGATTTGAACATACAAGACTCCCCGGTCATATGTTGAGTGCACCCACAATCAAGCACTCAATGCCTTCCTCTAGCTTTGTAATTGACCTACAAGACAAGATCAATTCGTTTTAGGTACCCAAATTTGATTGGGTCCTCCAAGGTTAGCAACTAAGCTCTTTCGTACCCAAATGGCTTTCTTCTTTGAGCCCATCCATGGTGCACCAATGAACTTAGCATGAACACCTTTTGTATCCTTGTTAAGCACATAGAAAGAATTAAGCTTAATTGAGGATACATAAGCTTTGGGTTTCTTGTTCATGCATTGTTGCTCTAGGTGACCAATTTGCTTGCAAGCTTTGCATAAGGGCCATTGTTCTTCACAAAACTAGTCTTGTAAGGAGCAAAGGCAGCCTTGCCTTTCTTGGGGTTATAGCCCAATCCCTCTTTATAGAGAGAAGCTCTTTGGCTACCCAAGCACATAAGCAAGTGGTCCTCACCACCATAAGCCTTGGCTAAGGTGTGATTGAGCTCTTTCACCTCCTCCTTGAGATCATTCTCAACTTTTAGTGTGGTGTCAACCATCACTACTAGATGAGGATGATGTAGATGTGCTACATGAAGGGTTAGTAGAAGCAACAAAAATAGGCTTACTTAAGATATCACATGTTATGCCTATGTTGCAAGTTTTAGCTTTCTCAATTTTAGTTCGCTCATGTTCACATTTGTTAACTAGAGAGGAATGAGCTTCTTCAAGCTTAGTGTGAGCCTTTTGAAGCTTCTTATGGTCTTCCTTTAGACTCTCAAAAGATGCTCTAAGCTCATCAAGTTCTTGCTCAAGGGTTTTCTTATCCTTAAGCAAGGCCTTGCACTCCTTTCTAGTTTCTTTATAGTGATGAGTGCAATCTTCTAGCATAGTGATTAGCTCATCTTTAGTTGGTTCATCATCATCACTATCACTATCACTATTACTAGCATGGTCACTCTCATCATCAGATGATACCTTGGTGGCCTTAGCCATGAAGCATGATGGAGTGTCGAAGATGGAGCTCTTCTCTTGAATAGCAATGCTAGCATGCCCCTTCTTCTTGGTGCTCTCTCATCATCACTTGAGGAGTCATCACTATCCCAAGTTGCAACATGGGCATCACCCTTCTTCTTGTTTGAGACTTCCTTCTTTTATTGCTTCTTCTTTTGCTTCTTTTCTTTCCTTCTTGATAGCATCTTATCATCACTATCATAGGGACACTTGGCGATAAGATGATCCTTGCTATGGCATCTAAAGCACCTCATGGAATGGTCATTCTTCTTGGAGGAGCTTTTCTTCCTTCTTGCCCAATAGCCCTTCTTCTTCATAAACTTTCCAAATCTCTTGACAAGTAGAGTCATCTCCTCATCTTCATCACTATCACAAGAGCTTGCTTCTTCTTCACTTGATGATTCTATCTTGGCTTTGCCCTTGGACGAGGAGGCCTTGAATGCCACACTTTTCTTCTTCTCATCATCCTTCTTCTCAACATCTCTCTTCTTTTTCTTGATCAACTCATCCTTATCATCATCTTATCTATAAGCATCATCGGTCACCACTTCTTGGAATACTTGTTGGGGAGTGTTGACACCATTTTTGGGCACGTGTCCAGGATGGCAGGACAGGGTGGCAGTACGATGCGGGTTGCTGGTAAGGATGGTTGCCGATGAGGGAAAGGTTGAATGTGACTAAGTCCTCAGGCAGTAATATGGTGCCGATGACCAAGTAAAAGGGTCTGCCGATGACTATGGCAAGGGGATTGCCGATGACGCGAAGGAGGAGTCCGGAAGCTGCCAGTTGTCATGTGGAGGAGTTTCGGTTTGTCACGAAGGATGGTTTTATTATTTCCTTAGTTATTCGCATCGTTTTGTATACGGGTTCCGTGTAATTTGGAATTCGAATTCTAATCGTGTCTGGTCGTAGCTCTTTGAGCAGGGTATAAATATAAGCCCTAGGACCTTGTAATCAGGACATCTATCAATCAATCAAATACACGTTTTTACTCATATTCCAGCATCTACTTTTTCGACGACTTCGTCATACTTTTTCCTTTTTACTACGAGTTCTTAGGAATTCGTCGACTTAAGCTCGGCGTGTTCTCAAGTTCCGCGTGAATACCTCTTAGCCGTGACATCCGGGCGCATCGCTGTTGTCAGGACTAAAGTATTCGAGTTACCACCTTTGCCGATAGTAAGGTTAAATCGGCTGGCACGCCTTAACATTTGAATCGGGTATTAGCCCTTTGTGTTTGCAGATCAGTTTTGCATCAACACATCTTTTGGCACGCCCAGTGGGACAGATTCAAGATCAAGATCAACATGTCGATCTCTGACCTCGATCAAGACAACGTCATCCCCGTGACGGAAGCTAACCTCAAGGATGAGCAGAAGCAAGCTATTGCCCAAGCCATGGAAGAGTTCAAGCAGCAATGCCTGAAGTCTTTCAGCATAAACAGGAGCGGCGAAGTGGTCCAGAAAGATGCACTGCCGGCACCACGGCAGGTCACCTTTGACGCCAATCCTGGCAAGCTTCAAGACATGGTTGATAATGCCATCAATCGAGCGTTGATTAACCAAGCTGGTGTACTGTCTAATACGGTTTTCAACGCCGTGGCAAGAACCTTCAAGGAAGGACAAATCCCGCCGGATTATGTGGGCCCTTCCCATCATCAACCCACGGCACCAGAGGTCACGGCTCCATCGGCTGCCTTGACAAGTGCGAGTGCACACTCTGCCGTTCCTCCGAGTACATTGGGGACTACTGGTGCACTATCTATGCCGATGGCGACCAACCCACAAATTTCAGTTGGGCAGCATAAACTGACAACAGATATGTTGGCATCGGCAATGTCGGGATTAACTCTTCCTCCCAACTGGTGGGGTTATGGTATGCCTCCAGAGTTGACGCCGGGAACATCACAGATAGCTGACATGAGGGGCAAAACTCCTATGACATCGGCACCTTCCAATGTGCCGGTGAACCAGAGTCCTCGGTATACCACAACTACTACTGCAAGGCCTCACACTGGAAATCCTCAAGATTCAATGTTCCAGATGCCCAACGCATCGGCAGAGTCAATGCTAATGCAACAGAGGCCTATGGCCCAGTCGGGGTATGTCAATTCAACGACGGTACCCAATTACCAATCATCGGCAGCATCTATGCCGATGAACGCTAATAATGGATGGCTTGGACAGCAAGCCTGTCCACAGTCGCCCCAGCAGGGTTATCAGACTACGGGGTTCCAGCAGGGGCAGGTTTATCCCGGGTTCCAAGGTCAGGGAATTCCCAACCAGCCAATAAATTTTGGACAGCAACTCGGAGGACAGCAGTTTGGTGGTTCGCAGGTTGGAGGACAGGTGACCAATACGATGTTCCATACAGGTCACATCCCAAACAGACACATGGAGGTTCGCCACCAAGCGCCAGATCCGCAACAGCCTCATCGGCAAGATGCCGATGCTTATTGGGCCGATAAGATTGCTGAAGTAATGAGGGAACAATTTGGGATAAAACCCAAAGTCAACACTTATTCTTATCGGACACCGTATCCTCCAGCGTACGATTTGATCCCACTTCCACATCGGTACAAGGTACCAGATTTTACAAAGTTTTCCGGACAGGACGATACGTCAACCATGGAGCATGTCAACAGGTTCATTATTCAATGTGGAGAGGCTGGTAACAGGGACGAATTGAGGGTTCGTCTATTTTCGTCATCACTGTCTGGATCGGCCTTTACTTGGTTCATATCATTACCTCCCAACTCAGTAATTACTTGGGCCGATCTAGAGAAGCAATTCCACAGATACTTCTTCTCGGGGGTTCATGAGAAGAAGATCACCGACTTGGTTAAATTGAGGCAACGTAATGATGAGTCGGTTGAGGGATTTGTGCAGAGGATACGAGAGGTCAAGAATAAATGCTATAGCCTGGTTCTGGATGATCGGCAGCTAGCCGATTTGGCTTTCCAGGGTTTGTTGCCACATATCAGGGATAAGTATGCATCTCAGGAGTTCGAAAGTTTAAGTCATTTGGTGCAGAGGATATCTGATCAAGACATCAAGCCTTTCGAGCCTAAGAGGGCATGGAATAAGAAAGTGTCATTTGTTGACGAAGCAACAAGCTCAGATTCCGACGAGGAACCAGTAATCGGTTTGGCAGAATGGGTAAAAAACAAGAAGCCGATGTCTTGTCCTTTTGGGCAGAAAGAACCAGAGAAGTTTGCCTTTGACACCGCCAAGGCCGATAGGATATTTGACTTTCTACTTCAGGAAGGTCAAATCAAGCTGTCACCTAACCATGTGATCCCGTCGGCAGAAGAGTTGAAGAGGATGAGATATTGCAAGTGGCATAATGCAACTTCACATGACACCAACGAGTGCAAAGTATTCAGACAGCAGTTGCAATCGGCCATAGAGTCAGGGAGAATCAAGTTTGACAGTTCTAAAGCCCAAAAGCCGATGAAGATAGACCAACATCCTTTCCCGACAAACATGTTGGACGCCAAGGGGAAGGCTAAGGTCTTAACATCGGAAACAGCTGAGAAGAGTGCATCGGTAGATCCTCAGCATCAAGTTACTACTGCCGATGCAAGAAGTAAGGGCTTGGTCCAGGAAGGAACTAGCTCAGGAAGGCTTCCTCGATCTGGCATCGTCATAACTCATAGAAGGCCTCGAGAGAGATGGCAACAACGGGAAGATCGGTATCGGCGCCAGCAGGAAGATTATCAACGAGAAGAAGAAAGACGCCGACAGGAGTGGAATCGGCACAAGGATCATTGGAATTGCCCATTCTTCATCCATTGTTGGGAGGAAAATATCAAGCTCCCTACTGTCAGAGACTGCCCTGAGTGCAACGGTTATGATCGGTACGATAGGAACGATCGGCGTTATCATGATGATGAACGGCGATTTAATGGGCCGATCAGAGGAAGGGCGTCAGTTCATGATCGGCTTGGGGGCAGGCTTAGCGTTCGCGATCGGCTCGGTGACCGTGTCCAGTATTTTCCCAGCAACCAGGAAGAGCTTGAGGAGATGGCTAATGCGCGGGTTCCCGATGAGTTTATATTTTGCAGAGATGCTAACACACATCGTATGGAGTCGAGGGAGAATCGACGCCCGGCAGTAAGGCAAAGGCCACTTCCTCCATGGTGCCCTCAAGGATTAACCAAGACACAGAAAAGGAGGTTGCAGCGAGAAAGGCAGGAGGAGTTAAATAAAGGAGAAAGTTCTGAAAGTCGGCAGCCGGCAGACACTAAGAGGGAAGGTCCATCGGCAGGCGTCAACATGGTATTCATGTTGCCGATGGAGTTTCTTGCACCAGCCAGTGACGATGAGTTGGGATTTTCTGATCAGATAGCGCAGTTGGCTCTGGATCCGATGACGGCTATCTTTGAGAAACCTGCTGATAACGAGAGGCAGCATCTTAAAGCTCTGTTCCTCAAAGGAAGGATTGATGGGCAGCCAATGACTAAGATCCTGGTTGATGGTGGAGCTGCTATTAATATTATGCCGTATGCAGTATATCGGAAGCTTGGGAGAGGGGATCAAGATTTGACCAAGACCGATATGATGCTCAAAGACTTTGAGGGAAACGTGTCTCCGGTCAAGGGGGCGATATGTGCAGAGTTGACCATCGGCAGCAAAACCTTGCCGACAACCTTTTTCGTGATCAGCGGGAAAGGTGCCTACAATTTATTATTAGGGAGAGATTGGATTCATGCCAATTGTTGTGTCCCATCTACAATGCATCAGTGCTTGGTTCAGTGGGTAGGTGACAAGATTGAGATCGTCCCAGGGGATTCTTCTTATGTTATCGCATCGGCAGAAGCGGATACTTATGAAAAGACTAGGTGCATTTCAGGAGAAGTTTGGGAGAAGGATTTTCTCAAAGTTGCCGATTATGAGATTCCACCGATCCAAGCAGTCGGTTCTGACGACGGTTTTTAATGGATAGATTCGCCGATGATGGAAAATTAGGCCAGGGATTCACATCGGCCGATGATTTGGTAGAGGTAGATATAGGTAGTGGTGATAATCCTAGGCCTACTTTTATTAGTGCTAAATTAGATTCTGAGTGTAAACGGCAGTTAACTAATTTGTTAAAGGAATATAAAGATTGCTTTGCTTGGGATTATACAGAGATGCCTGGTTTGGACCGATCAATTGTTGAACATCGGTTACCCATCAAATCTGGATTTTGGCCACATCAGCAACCAGCCCGCCGATGTAATCCTAATATTCTACCTGATATTAAGGCCGAAATCACTAAACTTATTGAAGCTAAGTTTATTCGGCAGTGTCGGTATGCCGAGTGGATTTCCAATGTTGTTCCGGTTTACAAGAAGAACGGGAAGCTTCGGGTGTGCATTGATTTCAGGAATCTCAATAAAGCTACGCCGATGGATGGATACCCAATGCCTGTCGCCGATCTACTGGTTGATGCTGCGGCTGGCCATCGGGTCATCAGCTTCATGGATGGTAATGCGGGTTACAATCAAATATTCATGGCAGAGGAGGATATTCCAAAAACCGCATTCAGGTGTCCTGGTCATGTTGGACTATTTGAATGGATAGTCATGACTTTTGGGTTAAGGAATGCTGGTGCCACTTATCAAAGGGCTATGAATTTTATATTTCATGAGTTCATCGGCAAGATCGTAGAAATTTATATTGATGATGTGGTGGTCAAGTCTGGAGATTTCTCGAAGCATCTTGCCGATTTACGAAGAGTGCTGGAGTGCACAAGGAAGCATGGATTGAAGATGAATCCCAACAAGTGTGCATTTGGTGTATCGGCAGGGCAGTTTCTTGGTTTCATGGTACATCAGAGGGGTATTGAAATTAGTCGAAGATCTATTGATGCCATCAATAAAATAGTGGCCCCTACCAATAAAACCGAGCTCCAATCTTTGATCGGCAAAGTGAATTTTATCAGAAGATTTATATCGAATTTATCTGGGAGAATTCGTGCTTTCAGTCCTCTTCTGAAATTGAGAGCCGATCAGGAGTTTGTCTGGGGAGAAGAACAGCAGTTGGCTCTAGACGAAATCAAAAAGTATCTAGTAAATCCTCCAGTTTTAGTTCCACCTCAACAAGGGAAACCCTTCAAATTATATTTATCTACCGATGGATCGGTTATCGGCTCAGCTTTGGTTCAGGAATTTGAAGGGAAAGAGAGAGTAATTTATTATTTGAGTAGGAGGTTGATTGATGCTGAAACCAGATATTCGGCCATTGAGAAGTTGTGCTTATGCTTACCTATTGTCGGCCGAATGTGCTGTTGTTTGCAGAGATGACGTGGTCCGATACATGCTATCTATGCCGATTATGAGTGGAAGGATCGGTAAATGGATTTTAGCGCTGTCGGAATTCGATTTGCGTTACGAATCGGCTAAAGCGGTCAAAGGGCAGGTTATGGCCGATTTTGTGACTCAACATTGCGGCCTAGTGGAAACCTTGGAAATTGCACCCTGGACGCTCTTCTTTGATGGATCTACCTGTGACCGGGGAGCAGGAATCGGCATTGTGTTAGTTTCTCCTAAGGGGAGGAAGTATGAATTTTCCTTACCGATTGTTGCTACATCAACTAATAATCAGGCTGAGTATCAAGCTCTGATCAAAGGATTGGAGTTGTTAAGAGAGGTTCGTGCTGATGCTGTTGAAGTATTCGGGGATTCCATGTTGGTTATAAATCAGTTGGCCGGAAGCTATGAATGCCGAAGTGAAGTTCTCATAACCTATTTCGAGAAAAGTATGCAACTGTTAAAGGAATTCAAGAACTTCCGATTGGAGCATGTTCCCCGATTGCATAATGAGGACGCTAATCGGTTAGCCTAGCATGCCTCAGGATATCAGCCAATGATTAATGCAACATCGGCAGTCAGTGCCGGTGACTGGAGGAAAGAAATTGTTGACTATCTAGAAGATCCATCTAAGAAAGTTGAAAGACGGGTTCGATTTCAAGCGACCAAGTATGTGCTCCTTGAAAATGAATTGTATTATCGAACTATCGACGGAATTCTTCTCCGATGCTTGGGTGATGATGAAGCCAGAAGTTTAATGGGGGAAATCCATGAAGGAGTGTGTGGAGCGCATCAGTCAGCTTTCAAGATGAAGTGGATGATTCGAAGGAATGGATATTTTTGGCCAACCATACTTGAAGATTGTTTTAGATATTTCAAGGGATGTCAAGGTTGTCAAAAGTTCGGTAATATCCAGAGAGCACCCGCATCGGCTATGAATCCTATAATAAAACCTTGGCCGTTCCGGGGGTGGGCCATCGATCTGATCGGTCAGATTTATCCACCATCTAGCAAAGGGCATAAGTTCATTCTAGTTGCCACTGACTATTTCACTAAGTGGGTCAAAGCTATTCCCTTGAAGAAAGTCACATCGGCCAATATGATTGATTTTGTGAAGGAGCATATTATTTACCGATTTGGGATTCCCCAAACGATTACTACCGATCAGGGCACCATGTTCACGTCAGGGGAGTTCGATGAATTCGCAATCGGTATGGGAATTAAGGTGTTGAATTCTTCTCCTTACTATGCTCAAGCCAACGGGCAGGCCGAAGCGTCTAACAAAGGAATTATCAAGCTTATTAAGCGAAAGATTGAAGAAAATCCTAGGCGGTGGCATACAGTGTTAAATGAAGCACTGTGGTCTTATCGGATGGCTTGCCATGGATCAACCAAGGTGTCACCCTATCAATTGGTGTATGGACATGATGCGGTGTTGCCTTGGGAGATTAAGGCTGGGTCTAGGCGATTATCTTTTCAAGATCAATTGGCTGCCGATGATTATGCCACTTTGATGACCGATGAGTTAGATGATTTAGCAGGACATCGGTTAAAGGCCTTAATGAGTATAGAAGAAAATAAGAAGAGAGTTGCTAGATGGTATGATAAAAAAGTGAAGGCTAAGGAGTTTGCCGATGGGGATTTGGTATGGAAGTTGATTTTGCCAGTCGGGACTAAAAGTTCAAAGTTTGGGAACTGGTCTCCTAATTGGGAAGGTCCTTATCGGATAAGACACTCAGCTCCTGGTAATGCCTATATTCTAGAAACTCTCGAAGGAGTTGAATTTCCCAGAGCATTAAATGGCAAATATTTGAAGAAGTACTACCCCAGCATATGGATCGACGCATAAAAGTTTAAGTGCCGATAACACTCCTATCGGCTGGATTTAAATGTTCAAGGGCAGACTTAATGTTTCAAAAGATGCCGATAACAGTCTTATCGGCTAGACTAAAAGCTAAAAGCGGAGAAACAAAGGTGTGTCGCCGATGAAAGCTTCAGATGCTCAGCAGCGCTTGGATTGCGGATATGGCGCGCGGCCGAATCTGGTTGGCTGTCTCTATCTCTTTGATATCATCATCGGCAGAACCTTCGATCGGCTTCAGCTTCCTCTTCAGTTGCAGCGCTTTGCGACCATGGACGTTTCGTTCCTGTTCAAGATGCTTGATGGTCTCCGGCAGTTGACTCTCTTCTTGCTGGGCTTGGGACAGAGCGTCTTCTACTTGCTTGAGTTCAGCCAGCAGAGCTTCTCTTTTTGCCGATAGATCAGACACTTTCTGCTTCAGTGCATCACCTGAGGACTTTAAGGTGCCGATGTTCTTATGTTTCTCATCGGCTAAGAGTTTTTCTTTCATCATCTCCTCAGAGAGCTGGATTAGAGCAGCTCTATCGGCAAGGCGTCGAGTAGCTCTCTGGTACTGTAGCTGGCGGCTTTCTAGATGTGCAGCGTGGAAGAGTGTTTCTTCAGCATCGGCAGGAATTTGGCCTCTAAGAGTCTTGAACAGGGCCTTGGCTGGGTCAGAATCGTTGACCAGTTGAGTTGTGTCTTGATGAAGTATGGCCGATAGCTCCTCCAGCTTAGCTCTGGTTTCTGCCGATACAATTCCAACTGCCCGAGAGGAGCTTGCTTCCTCGCCTTCTTCTTCGAAGATATCAATAGCGAAGGAGAACAAGCTGTTGGGAGAATCTTGTTCCTGAAAATGAAAATGAAATAGGTCAATTTTATGGTCAAAACTTCGGCAGACGATACTGATGGAAAAGTGGATGACTTACTTGCTTCAAGGCGATTTCTTGCCTTTGACTCAGAGAGGCCGATGGAGCTGCAGGTTGATCGGCAAATGTTGCCGATAGAACGATATCGCCTGAAAGAAGACAGGAAGGATTATAAGAATAAATGAGAATAAGTTTATCGGTAGGAGTATTGTTGAGATATGTTACCCGGAGGAGAAACAACAGTTGTTTGAATTGAGGAGACCGCCGATGATGTAACTGTACCTGCCGGGCCAGTTGTTTGTTCACCTACATCAGTTGACATACCTGCCGTTTGAGGTTCTTCCTGTTGGGGTTCTTCCATCTGTGGTGCTTCCTGTGTTGGTTGTGGAGATAGTACTTGCTGTGCCTGGACGTCTGGAGAAGAAGGGGAAGATTCCACCGGGATTGAAAACACCGGAGGAGGAGGAGGAGTTGCCACTTTCTGGCGCTTTGTTCCAGCCTTAGCACCGTGGATGCCCTTCCTCTTTGGCTGGCTAGACTGGGGGGCATCGGCGCCTTGGCGTTTGACTTTCGCCGATGCACCAGTTTGCTGCGACAACAAAAAGGAGTTTATGAGCACAGACAGCCGATACAAAGATAGTCAGCGTAAATGAAAAAAGGTTTTAACAGATTGCCTTGAAAGCTTGCGCCAGAGTGGAAGCAGTTACCGGTGGAGTTTTCCTGGTGGTAACTTTCTTGAGACGCGCACCCCGGTGCACGATGGAAGCCAGAGTGGGAGCATTATGGCCGATTGAGGAGATCGGGCCTGATGGGAATAAGTCGATCGGCTTGCCACTCCTGCTAACTGATGGGGGGTGTTGTCAATCTGCAAAAGGAATACAGGGGTAAGTTACCGATGGGAGTGATATTGGAAAATGAGACATCGGTTCAAAATACTTACAGTGTCATCAGGGACTTCATATTCGGGGTCGATCATGCCGCGGTATGAGAGGGCCGATCTGCAGAACAGATTCTCTTTCCATTCTGTCCACCATAGTTTGTATGCCTGGGTGATAAAGGCGGCTGGAACCCATTCTGACAGATCTACATCCGTATCGGCATTTGGTGGTAGCTGGGCTACTCGAGTCCACTCGAGGAGGTTGGCGATGGGTTCTCTCGGCTTTATTACATCGGCATAAGGAAGTGCGATCGGCAATTGGCCGAAAGCTAGCTGGCGAGCTAATGCCGATGGATTATAAAATTCATAGGTTTGGGGAGAGGTTTTCGTGCTGCCGAAGAAATTCACTGGTATGGCTCTGGGAGTCACGATTGCCATCATCACCTCATTGTCCCTATCAAGAGCTTCGTCAAACGGATTGAAGGTCAGAGGGAGCATGCTATCTGGGTCGTCATAAGCCAGCCATGGTCGTTCATCTCTGGCCAGACCCTCATACAGCGTCTCGAAGAATCGGCCGATCTGATCCGGAGTGTTCCCTGAACCGGGTAAAACTATAACAGCTTCGCCAAAGTTCAGGGGGGCACGTGTTGCCGATTCCTCTTCACCCAACACATGGTTCTCGGCTATATCTCTTGGGAAGTGCTGAGAGAACAAGTTGAGATCGAGGCGCTTGTGCAGGTGCAGATTGAGCCACATATTAATAAACCACCAAGGACCTCCCAAGTTGCCGATAGGTTGGCCGAGCAGGAGTTTCTGGACTACCTGATGAAGAAGGTGATAAACAGCGCCGAGCAAATAACGGCCGAGAGGAAATTGAGCACCGCTAGCCAGTCTTTCTGCTGCCGATAGATAGACAGAAGTCGGTCCTGCCGATCGACCACAGAATACAAACTTGTCTAGCCACATGTTCAGAAAGGTGGTTTGCTCCTTTATGGTGACAGGCCCTCTCCCGCGGTACTTCTGGATGTACCCTGACCAACCGCCGATAGCGCGAGTCTCCACTTTGGCACTGGGGGCGGTATCAAAAAAGTGGGTGCTATCGGCAGAAGATATATCTAACCCAGTAAGCATGGCTACATCGGCAAGGGTAGGAGAAGCAGGGCCGTGGCCAAAAACAAAAGCGTTGAGAGTGTCTGACCAAAAGTAAGATGCAGCTATCAGCAATGACTCGTTCCTGTGCATATCGGCAATGGACAGCCTAATGCATTGAGCTAATTTCCTCTCACCCCATTGAACTTCATAAGAGTTGCTGACCCTCAAGAACCAGTCTTTCCACCCTACAGTAGGGCTGGGCCAAGAGCGAAAGGTGTCCTTCCATAGATCTAAAGCAAAGTTTTCAGCTCTAAAGGGAATCCTGTTGGTTTCTGCATTGATAAGGTCGGTTGGATCTGGATCCCCTAGAGGGCCGAGGCATTGAAGATGTGGTTGATCGGTAGGAATGACAATTTTGTTGGATAACTCCTAGTGTTTTGGGGAATAAAGATACAAAGAAAAAGGAGAAGGAGAATATTCGGTAAGATAAATCGCAGATGAACAGGAATGCAGGAAAAAGGTACAGCAGATGAGATGGAAGTCTGACCTCAGGGACGACGAAGCCAACGGCCATCTTGTCGTGAAGGGGACGCTGGAGGGCGCCGGAGTTGATGAAGAAGAATGCTTGTCGGAGATCTTGAGGATTGAGAATGGCGCCGCCGCTGGAAAAGTGAAGTTGGATGGCAGAATGATGTAATGGGGGAGGAGTACCCAAGAAGGAACTATTTATAGGACAAGATGGACAAGGGCAAATCTGACTTATTTCTTTGCCGCATCCGAGAAGCCCGAGGGTACTCAAGTGGATATGGTAACTGTTCGCACGATAATCCAGGGATTGTGCAGGTGATTTGACAGGAAGCGGTCATTATCTAAAGATATTTTACTGTGCGCGATCTCCTGGTCGGTCCATCGGTGATATTCTATAACGGTCGTCCTGCCGATGGGCGGATAGAGGGGAAGTAACCGTTTTTTGCGAATCTCCTGGGCAGAGCATCGGCAGATCTTTGTAACGGTATTGTTGCCGATGTACGACTAAGAGAGATGCCCGTTTAGGAAGTTGGAGATTTCGAGGGATCTGCGGAGGATTAGGATCAGAGTTGTCCAGATTGAGGTTGTCGGTTACCAGATTAGGAGCATTAATTGCGGAGAAGACATCATTACTGCAGAGAATTTCGGAGCATTAATAGTTTTATACTCCGAAACTGGGGGGCATGTGTTGACACCATTTTTGGGCACGTGTCCAGGATGGCAGGACAGGGTGGCAGTACGATGCGGGTTGCTGGTAAGGATGGTTGCCGATGAGGGAAAGGTTGAATGTGACTAAGTCCTCAGGCAGTAATATGGTGCCGATGACCAAGTAAAAGGGTCTGCCGATGACTATGGCAAGGGGATTGCCGATGACGCGAAGGAGGAGTCCGGAAGCTGCCAGTTGTCATGTGGAGGAGTTTCGGTTTGTCACGAAGGATGGTTTTATTATTTCCTTAGTTATTCGCATCGTTTTGTATACGGGTTCCGTGTAATTTGGAATTCGAATTCTAATCGTGTCTGGTCGTAGCTCTTTGAGCAGGGTATAAATATAAGCCCTAGGACCTTGTAATCAGGACATCTATCAATCAATCAAATACACGGTTTTACTCATATTCCAGCATCTACTTTTTCGACGACTTCGTCATACTTTTTCCTTTTTACTACGAGTTCTTAGGAATTCGTCGACTTAAGCTCGGCGTGTTCTCAAGTTCCGCGTGAATACCTCTTAGCCGTGACATCCGGGCGCATCGCTGTTGTCAGGACTAAAGTATTCGAGTTACCACCTTTGCCGATAGTAAGGTTAAATCGGCTGGCACGCCTTAACGTTTGAATCGGGTATTAGCCCTTTGTGTTTGCAGATCAGTTTTGCATCAACAGGGAGTTGATTCACTAAGAGTTGTCTTGACTAGCACAGTGATCAATGTGTCAAATCTCTTGGGCAAGATTCTCAAGAACTTCATAGAAAATTGACTATCTTTTACTTCTTCCCCAAGTGCCTTGAGTTCATTCACTATGATGTGCAACCAATGAAACATCTCCGGCACACTTTCATCTTCTTGCATCTTGAAGCTTGAGAACTTTTTTTGGAGGATGTATGCCTTGGCGCTCTTAGTTCCCTTGGTGCCCTCGAATGTTTCTTCTAATTTTGCCCATGCATCATGAGCAATCTCAATGTTCTTGATTTACTCAAAGGTCTTGTCATCAAGAGCTTCATGAAGAGCACTAATGGCAATATCATTGCATTATAGCTTCTTCTCTTCAACCGGTGTTGGTGCATTCTCATTTGCAATCTCAAACTTTGTTTTGGTCACCTTCCAAACTTCTCTATTGATTGACTTGAGATGGGCAGTCATCTTGACCTTCCAATAAGCATAATTTGTGCCATCAAAGTAAGGTGCCTTCTTGGTGTTGTTGATATGCAAACTAAGAGCCATTTCTTCACCGTAGGTTGTTAAGCCTCAAATAAACGGTGTCTCAGCTCTGATACCACTTGAAAGGTCCAAATGACTAGAGGGGGGTGAATAGCCTATTTAAATTTTTTACAAACTTCAACTAGACAAGTTGATTAGTAAAATAAATGGTGAAGCTATTCTAGCACTAGCACAACTAAGCTATGCAAGCCACCTACACAAGTCTAGCAAGAAAGCTAAACACTAAGTTACTACAAGAAAGCACAACTAGAAGCTAGCTATACTCCTAAACAAGATAGCTAAGCTAAACAAACTACACAACTAGCAAGGTATGCACATAAGTAAAGGAGAGGGGAGTGATTGTTATACCAACATTGTAGAGTAGATATATAGCCAATCAATTAATCACAATTACAAGAGAATCCTTGGCAAGAGATGACACAAGATTTTTTTACCGAGGTTCACTTGCTTTCCAGTAAGCTACTCCTCGTTGTGGTGATACACCCACTTGATGGATCACGAGCTAATTGGCAATCCAAAGCCAAACCCTCAGCGGGTGTCGCATATCCACTCACAAGATGGGGATCCTCCAAGCCACGAGCAATCCACTAGAGTAGCCAATTGCGATATCCCGCAGGGAAGGCTCAAGAACCCCTCACAAATCACTTGGTGAGGCTCAAAACAATCTCCAATCACGAGCT
This sequence comes from Sorghum bicolor, assembly GCF_000003195.3. Classification (NCBI taxonomy): domain Eukaryota; kingdom Viridiplantae; phylum Streptophyta; class Magnoliopsida; order Poales; family Poaceae; genus Sorghum; species Sorghum bicolor. The sequence continues at coordinate 11,500,745 of NC_012879.2, read as the reverse complement.
CAACACCACCGCTGCTTCAAGCCGTCTAGGGCATCAGGAAACACCCAAGAGTAACAAGAAATTCGTAGCAAACTCAATAATCAAGTGCTACTAGATGCAACTCTCAATGCAATGCACTTCAATCTCACTCAATCTCACTAGGATTATCAATCAAGCAAGGAGATTAGTGGAAGGAGTGTTCTCTAGCTCAATGTATGCCTCAAGTAATCAAAATGTGCAAGAGAGAACCCCCAAAGCTGGCCACCTTCTATTTATAAGCCCCCTCAAAGAAATAACCGTTGGCCACTTTCATTGGACTGTAGTCATGCACACTGGACGCTCAGCAGGGTACATCGAACGATCGACCCCCTATGTCTGGTGCTCTGGGGTTGGCCACGTGTCCTTTGAATCTCGCACGTCAATCTCTAACGGTCATCTGCGGACCACCGGACGAGACCAAGTGAGCACCGGACGCGTCTGGTACTCACCGATCTCGTACGCAGAGAGTTCTGCAAACCGCGACCTCACCGGACTCGGAGCACCGGACGGTCCGGTGCTCACCGGACTCATGTGCAGAGAGGGTTGCAAGACGCCCTCACACCGGACGCACACCACCGGACGCACTCAAAGCGTCTAGTGCTCTCAGTCAGACAAGGGAAGCAGGGAGCGCAGGGCCTGCCAGTGATCCCCATGTAGATCACCCGATAGAGTAGCAACACACGCTTTATTTTGTACCCAAGCAACCCAAGCCGAGGAAAGAGGGCTATGTAGTCTGTGCAGGAGTTTGAGTAAACATATGTTCTGGACTCCCATGTCCTTGATTCCCAGCCCTCCCAACTCTTTTGGTCTGTAGACGTTGATCCAAGCCACCAGGTAGCTAGCGGGGGATGTGTTTCCATTCTTGTCTCCTGACCAGAGGAAAGCTCTTCTTCTCTTATCAAGCTGATGAAGCACGGCTGGAGGTAACTAAAGTGAGCTCATGAAGTACACAAGCAAGGAGTCAAGCACCGAGTTCACAAGCACAGCTCGTCCCATAGGGTTTAGCAAGCTTGCCTGCCAACAACTTAGGTATTTGTCAGTTTTTTTGAATGTACGGCATGAACGCAGAAACTGGCAGCTTATAGATGGATAACGGCAGACCGAGGTAAGGCTGAGGAAAACCATCCCGTCTACAACCAAGGAGCTAAACATGTGGGCCTTTCTTTCTTATTTCCTGATAACCCCCTGCAGAAACAGATAAACAACAAAACTCGTGGAATTCTGTCAGATCAAACCCTAATTCTAGGTGTTGTTTGTATATTGGTCCTTTCCCTTGTTTATTTGATAATTAAAATTGATACTTAAGAACCGTCAACAAATACCCCCATACTTAGGCTTTTACTCGTCCTCGAGAAAAGGATGGTTAAGAAAAATATCTGGGGTTAAAACATTGTAAAGCATTCTCTTCATACCTGCAGGGTGTTGTAAAAATTCACTGTGTACCGTAGTCAGGGAAATATATGGTTAAGAGTAGAGGTCCTTTCTTCTCAATCCTGTTATTTGGAGTTTTTTTGTATATTTTTTAAAAGAAATTTAGCATACCTTTATCCTCATAGGTTCTCTCAGATCACTCATTTATCTTATATCTCACTGAGGCTATTTTAATTTGCAAAATTTCTCAAGCATACTTACCTTGTATTTATTGCCTGATCAAAAACAGGATCCGAGGAGAGGAATGTCATACTCTTAGATCAAAGACTTTGGAAATTAAAAACTTGTCAACTCTTACTGGCATATTGCTTATTAGAGGGACCATGGGCTATCATTTTCTTTCTTTTCTCTTTTTCTTTAAGTGGATACCGAGGTACCCCAAATTCTACTGTCGGACACTTGTCCATTTTTCTGCGAGGTTGTCGAGCACTTGCTCCTTTTTATTTCCTCGAATTATTCATATTTTTGCATAGCCCATGCCTCTAACGCAATAATACTTCGGAAGAGTGAATCTTTCTAAAATAATGTCTTGATCTTAGGAGCATGATAAATCTCTCAACAAGGGTCTAACTCATTTTGAACAAACTTAATACAGAGCAGATAGCTTTTATAATTATCAATTGATACTTTCAGGTTTAGCAGGCATATAAAACATTGAGGATGGTAGCTAGAATTTTTAAAGATTTTGAAATAAATTCTCCAAGCAACAATGATATCAAGAATAAGGTGCTCATACTCTACCATCTCACATTCCACAATGGCTTAAGCAGCACAGGGTTTTAAAATGATTTTTTCAATAATTGCAGGTTTTCAGGAAATATCACAGAGTGAGATTAATCATGATTAGAAACATTTTGATCTTTTTAATTTATCATGTCGGAGACAGTATTCTGCATAATCCAATATATATATATATATATGTGTAAAGTGTGCAGAGTATGTACCTAAATCGTGGAGTGGTGTAGTCGAAGTACATTTGGCATGTCGAGGGATCTCCCCCATACTTGTTTTCTGCTTTCTTGCATAAAAATAAGTAGAGACACACAAGACATAATAATAATAATACTCTTTATTAATCTTGAGGCATTTATTACAAATGACTAGTAATGAACTGAAGATAATAGTAAATCTAAACTGAATTTAAAGATAAATAACTAAGATGCATTGTCTCAAGATCTAATCTAGATAACTTAGCGGCGCTCTAACTCCCTGATTTTCTTATTGGCACTAGCAAGATCATGCCTAAGACCTAGTATAATGGTGTTCTGGTTAGAGAGCTGCCTAGTGATAGAGTTAACCGAGGACTGGAGCTCTATGATGATCCTATCTAGCCTACGAACGTCCTCATCAATATCTACTATAGTCTTGCGACGCTTAGGAGGTGTCTCAAGAGCATTGAGAGCGTGCTTCGGGGCTGCCTTTGGAGGGATAAAACGGACTTTGGCTGCTCTAATCCCCTCAAAGTAAGGCCTCTCCTCCTCCGTAGTGTAGCGAATGCTACTGATCTCGCTGCTCTGGTTGGTCTTGACTCCAACGACCCTCTCATTGGGTCTAGGTGGAAGGATCCTAGTGCCGACTGGCACCTTGACGGTGGTTTCCTTCTTGGTTGATGGTCCCTTGAGAAGTAGGGGCTGCAGCGGTGCAGTGAGAACTGGTTGAGCATGGTAGGATTAGGCGGAGCTGCGCTGGCGTAATGGCATGGCTTCTAGCTGTCGCTCTGTGTTGGTCGGGACGAGAGCGTGGGCGTCGGGGTCTTCCTTGGGCTTCTTGTTGAGGTCGTAGGGGACGACTTCCCAATCGTCGTGAAACTCTTCGGCCATTGGAGTAGCGAGGGACTAAGCAAGCTCTAATTGAAGAAGGAGAGAAGGCTTGAATAGATTGGTGTTTGAAAACTGACGTCAGGGGTCTGTTTATATAGGGGTGAAAAAGTGCCTCTAGGGTTTGCTCGGGCTACTCCCGCCGCCGTGCGTGCGAACTTTCCATCTGTAGGATTATTTGGTTTACCATAAATGTGTTTATCGCGACGGAGGAAATGTGGACTGAGAGGGGGCAGGGGCTGGGCACCAGCCCTCTTCATTAGGGCGCCCGCCCTGTGCCTGGCCCCTCTGTGGGCCCGCTTCCTCGAGCGTGCTTCTAGATGCAGACTTTATTAGGAAAATATATACATGGCCCTAAAACGTCAGATTAAAAAGGTCGGGCTCTAAATCTCCATGGGAAGGTAAAAATGGATCACGTCTATCTCTTTTAATTCTTTATTGGGCTCTAAAAATAATTTAAGACGTTGACCATTTACCTTGAATAACGTACCTTCATCATTTTGAAGTGTGATAGCTCCGTGGGATGATGAATTGATTACCTTGAATGGTCCTTCCCATTTACTCCAGAGTTTTTCATGCCCAAAAAGCTTCACCCTGGAATTAAAAAGTAATACCTTATATCCGGGTGTGAACTCCTTCTTCTTGATCCTCTTGTCATGCCACCTTTTGACTCTTTCTTTATAGATCTTCGAATTGTGATATGCTTTCTCTCGCCATTCTTCCAGTTCTGATAGTTGCATTCTTCTATAATCTCCAGCGACATCTAGGTCCAAATTCCATCTCCTTATGGCCCAGTGTGCTTTGAACTCTAGTTCAACAGGTAGGTGGCAAGTCTTCCCGTACACCAATTGGTATGGAGACATTCCAATTGGGGTCTTGTATGCTGTCCCGTATGCCCAGAGTGCATCAGGTAACTTGTCCTTCCATGTTGTTCCCATCTTATTGACTGTCTTCTGAAGAATATTCTTGATTTCCTTATTGGAAGTCTCTGCTTGGCCACTTGTCTGAGGATGATAGGGGGTAGCGACATTGTGACGGATTCCATGTTTTGATAGATATTGCTTGAAGCGTTTGTCGATGAAGTATGCTCCTCCATCACTTATCACTACTCTAGGGACTCCAAATCTTGGAAATATAACTTCTTCAAACATCCTCTTTGAACTGATGTTGTCAGCGTGTTTGCAAGGTAATGCCTCTGCCCACTTGGAGACGTAGCCAACTGCCACCAAGATGAACTCACACTTCTTTAATGGGGGAAATGGACCCATGTGATCTATTCCCCAAACATCAAAGAGCTCAATCTGAAGGTTGTTGGTGAGGAGCATGGCATCCCTTGTGTTTATGTTTCCGTGCCTTTGACATGGCCCACATCTTCTGATATATTGCTTTGTGTCTTCATACATTGTAGGCCAGTAGAATCCACACTGGCAGATCTTTGAATGTGTACGAAATGCTCCATAATGACCTCCATATGGTGATCAATGACATCTGTCGATGATCTTCCATCCTTCCTCAGTGGTCAAACACCTCCTAAGTAAGCCATCAGAGCATACTCGGAAGAGGTATGGCTCATTCCATATATGTGAATGACTTTCTTGAATAAGCTTCTTCTTGTTTGCTCCTGGTGGTACATACCCTGAAACCATAAAATTAACAATATCTGCATACTAGGGGTCAGACATGTTAATCTCGTAGAGCATGTCGTCCCGGAGTGAATCATTGATGGGGGTTTCCTGTGGATTCTTAAAATACATTCTAGACAAGTGATCAGCAACAGAATTTTCTACTCCCTTTTTATCTTTTATTTCTAAGTCAAATTCTTGGAGTAATAAGATCGATCTAATCATGCGAGGTTTAGCATCTTTTTTAGTGAGCAGATATTTTAGTGCAGCATGATCAGTGTACACAATTGTTTTAGCTCCAACTAAATAAGATCTAAATTTATCAATTGCAAAGACAACAGCCAGAAGCTCTTTTTCAGTGGTTGCATAATTAAGTTGAGCTCATGTCAAAGTTTTACTGGCATAAGCAATTGCATGATGCTTCTTATTTTTAGTTTGTCTCAAAACTGCCCCCACAGCATAATCACTAGCATCACACATAATTTCAAAAGGCAACGACCAATCAGAGGGTTGAATGATTGGTGCAGAGATGAGTGAATTTTTTCATAAATTGAAAGATGTTAGGCATGCATCATCAAATTCGAAAGGAGCATCCTTGGCTAGCAAAAGAGTAAGTGGTCTAGCAATAAATGAAAATTTTTTTATGAATCTGCGATAAAAACCAGCATGGCCAAGAAAGCTTCGAATTCCTTTTATATTCATAGGTGGAGGTAGTTGTTCAATTACTTCAATTTTAGCTTTGTCTACCTCAATACCACTTTCAGGCACTAGGCGTCCCAGCACTATTCCTTCCCTAACCATAAAATGACATTTTTCCCAATTAAGGACTATGCTTTTCTTCACATCTTTGCAAAACCTTGTCTAAGTTTTCAAGACAACTATCAAAAGTTTTTCCATATACAGAGAAATCATCCATGAAAACTTCCATAATCTCTTCAATCGTATCAGAAAATATAGACATCATGCATCATTGAAAAGAAGCTGGTGCATTACATAACCCAAAAGACATTCTACGGTAAGCATAAGTTCCGTATGGGTATGTAAAAGTGATTTTGCTTTGATCATCGGGATGGATCGGGATCTGGTGATACCCTGAATATCCATCTAAGAAACAGAAGAACGAATAGTTCGCTAATCGCTCTAGCATCTCATCTATGAAAGGTAAAGGAAAATGATCCTTTCTCGTGGCTTTGTTTAGTTTTCTATAGACTATGCACATCCGCCACCCTGTGACGGTGCGTTGCGAAATTAGCTCGTTCTTTTCATTCGTAACAACAGTCATGCCTCCCTTTTTAGGCACAACTTGGACTGGGCTCACCCACTCACTGTGTGGCATAGGATATATAATCCCTGCATGCAGCAACTTTATAACTTCCTTTTTAACTACCTCTCTCATCGCGTTGTTAAGTCTACGTTGAGGCTCTCGAGAAGGTGAAACAGAAGGATCTGTCGGAATACGATGGGTACAAATCATAGGACTGATTCCTGTAAGATCTTGGAGTGAGTAGCCGAAAACTGAGTGATGTTTCTCAAGAATGGTCATTAATCAAAGAGTTTGCTCCTGAGTGAGTTTATCACTAATGATCATAGGAAACTCTGGATTATTGTTTAGGAAAGCATAGATAAGACCGGGTGGTAAAGTTTTAAGCTCTATGGGAGGTCTAGGTGTTTCTACAAACTCATCTAAGGGTTCAGGTTCAGAAGGTTCAGCTTCTTCTGAAGAACCTCTAGACATTGTATGTAGCATTTGTTTATGATCTTTCTGAAGACCTCGAAAAAAGTGAAATAAAAGAACAGGGTCTTCAAGATTAAGGTTTGGACCAGATTCTAAAAGATCAGAAAAACATTTCCAGGATTTTCCCAAAGTTTTATTATCTTTTTGTTTAAAAGATAGGACTCCGAGTCTAAGGTCGTCGATACGGTCGAGGAAATAAAAATCTAGAAAAAAGTTGGCTCGTAAAACTCTCCATTCACCTCGTTCTTGACTTACCTTCTGATTATACCATTGTCTAGCTTCTCCCCTTAAAGAAAAAGGAAAAAGCTTCCAACGTAAAGTTTTATCAGGAATGCCTTCAATGCGAAGACAATCACATGTTTGCTCAAAATCTCTAATATGAAGGTAAGGGTTTTCGTCTTCCTTTCCTGAAAAATATAGGTTTTGATCATGGCAATTAACATGGAACTTAACCTATGCTAGGATGTTTGGATAGGCTGTGATGACTCCTATGGTAAAAGGTCAATTTCTGAAGGTGTTGCAAATTGATAGATCGATTTAGAATCTTGGTTTTCCATAAGGTAAGAGTGAAGAAAATAAATAAAGAATATAAAAAGATAAGAAAAGATAAAAGTATAGATACAAGCTAGTAGTAAGACTCAAGGTTATCTCAGCAAACCGTCTTTCTCCCCGGCAACGGCGCCAGAAATGCTTGTTGATATTTGGGAACGCAATAAGGAATTGATCCGCAAGCGCACGGATATCGGTGAGCACTTCACCCGGGATGTTATCCAGAGTATCGTATTTATATTTTTACCACTAGGAGAAAGAGTGCATCTGACTAACCCGGTCTATTACTACTAACCTTTAGGCTACAAAGAATGTTTCTCGATGTGAGCGATGTATAGAGAAGACTACAACCGTAATCTCTTTCTAACCTTGGTAAGGATAATCTACTGTTCTATTGGGGAGGCTCACGGAATCTAGACACCACAGATGATGTTCAACCCGCACCTATAAACCCAATCGATCCTACTAACGGGATATGGGCTGCAAAGGTAACTCAAAAATGTCACGTTCCTCGCTACTACCACGGTCCAGCTAGTCAGGGGATATCTATGAGTATCCTAGCCCAAACACCACGTTTACGCTAGAGATGATTACTCTAAACTCTACGCGAAGAGATTAAAGTAAACTCATAAACCAAAGAACAATAAAACAAGAATTTACTAGTACTTAGAAGTCAAAATACTGAAGAATCCTAGGAGCAAGCTTCGGGTTAGGAGAACTTGATCCCGCAGGTACAACCTCGGAGTAGACACCGACAAGCCGGGCTTCCTCCGATCTACACCTCCACTCTATCTCTCTCAATCTAGTAGATCTAGTCTCCTCTCACATTGGATGCTAAGCCCTAAGTCTATTTAGAGGAAAGGTTATCCTTCGAGGGCACCTCTCAACTCTATGATGAACTTGTTCTCCTCCAGGGGCCAGGGGGTCTGCTTATATAGTCCCCTCAGGTGAACGTGGGGGGCCGTTGGATCAAACCGACATTGATTGAACGGTTATCCTTGATCCTTTAGGTCGGTGGAGCGTGATCCGCGAAGTTGAACGTGATTGGGCACAACACCAGGGCTGGCGCCCTAGGGGGGAGGGCGGGCGCCCTGCCCCGGGCCCGATCGTCTTCCCGTTCGTTCCCGTGGCTTCTGGAGTCTTCTAGATGGTAGAAAATTGCGCGGTGCGTTAATATCTCTATGTAATCCCAACATGTGGGCCTTTCTTCCTTATTTCCTGATAACCCCCTGTAGAAACAGATAAACAACAAAACTCGTAGAATTCTGTCAGATGAAACCCTAATTCTAGGTGTTGTTAGTATATTGGTCCTTTCCCTTATTTATTTGATAATTAAAATTGATACTTAAGAACCGTCAATAGAGAGGTGGTGCCCTGCTACACTGAGACCAAACCTTTGTCGCTGCTCTTGTCGATTTGATGCACGCAGCCAGCTGCCCGACGGCATCCGCATTAGTCGGAGTTTGCAGCCAACTCGCTAAAACAGTAGGGAAGGAAATTCTGGTTTTGAAGCCAAAAATTTTCGAACCTAAAGGTGCTGCTCTTAGGTCAGTTAGTGGAGAGTGCAAGTAGGAGTGGTGTGTGATCAGAAGTTGGCTTGGGCAAGGAGGACAGGTAGGTGAATGGAAAAGCGTAGTTGAGATCATTGTTCGTGAACACACGATCAAGTTTAGCAAGAATCGGGTGAGCCTGTAGGTTAGACCAGGTGTAGAGTCTGTCAGAGAGCTGCACCTCTGTGACACCAAGTCGCTGAATGTAGTCGTTAAAAGTCGTGGCCAATGGCGCATTGAGCTGGCCGTTATTTTTGTCTGCAGCACCACGCACCAAATTGAAGTCGCCAAGCAGAATCCAAGGACCAGAGATGAGGGGCAGCAAGCCCTCAAGGTGTTGAAGGAAGGGAAGTGAGCCAGTATGATCCGAGGGACCGTAAGTGTTGGTTAATTAGAAAGAAGTCGAGGTTGGTGGCATTGCAAGTGAAAGACGTCGTTAGGGTATGAGGTTTGACGAAATGGTTAACGAGGGAGAAGAGGGAGCTGTCCCAGGCGGTCAGTAACCCTCCCCTAGTTCCCTCAGCCGGTGCAAAAACATATGACGCTCAAAAATTAGGAGGTAGGAAGGTTTTGGCCTTAAACAAATCGAGAGTGGCAAGCTTTGTTTCTTGAATGCAGATGACAGAGGGTTTAGCATCAACCAAAACATTACGCACTAGATTGCACTTGTCTGAATCACCTAAACCGCGAACGTTCCACGACATAACAAGAAACTGGCGCGTGTTCGAATTCATAAAGAAGAGGTACAACACCGACACAGGCGAAAAGGAAAAAAATTACAACAGCAACAAGTAAAAAAGATAGATGCAAAGCCAATTTGAAGCTCCCAGCGGCTGTTGGGTTGGCTACGCAAGCCGCTAAGAAAGCAGTGTGGATGCCTCCTGATCATTCCGGCACGGTTCTCACCAAGTCGACGGTGTCGGCGGTCTTGCAGCTGAGCTTGGCTGCCGACACAAGCCTGCGCAGCTCCCTCCCCCCCCATCCCCAAGCAGGAGCTGATTTCGGGATAGGATGTCGCGTTTAGCGACGTGCCTCTTGAGAGGCTTTTAGCAGCCGGAGAGTGAGTTGAGCAGAGCTTTGCGCTGAACAGCTTGTGTCGTCATGTCAACGAAGCTGGCGAAGGCCTTGGCGGCAAGGCGGGAGCTGGAGCGCTTAGGCGCAGAGGTTCGAGCAGCAGTGCGCAGGCGGCGGCGGCGATATGTAATGATAGGGGGGCTGAAGCCTAATCTGTTTTAGAATCGAACTCTACACCATGCCTGAACATTTAACACGTACGGATATGGGAGAGAGTGGCAGACTATGAAAACACCTCATATTCCAACTCATTTTGAAATAGGATTCGGCACCGTGTTTGTATATGCTACTCTAGCTTATACACACACGAAAAAGATTGAGACCCAGTTTAGATTTGAGGTTTTTTTTGCCCAAAGAATAAAATTTTTGTGGAACTGGGGCTTAGAAACTAAACGGGGCTAAAAAATTTTAGGGCAAAATTTTTGGGCTACACAGTCTGCACGCACTCCTATGGAAGCCCACCAATGACTTTGGCCAAAGTGGTAAAAATTTTTGTGGTCAGAACTTTAGCTCAGAAGTCTGACGCACACGAAAAATTTTAGATGTTTAGTTTGACAAATTTTTTTCGGACATAACTTGGGCTGCATGCAGTTGCAGTTGTCATTGGTCGTCTTCCATAGGAGTGCGTACACGGTCCTGCAGTCCAAAATTTTGGCCCCAAAACTTTTTAGCCCCGTTTAGTTCCAAGGCTCCAATTCCACAAAATTTTTTCTCTTTTGATAAAAAAATTTTAAATCTAAACAGGCGCTAAATTTGATTGGTATTACGCTGAAAATAGATGGACCAATCTGACCCAGTTAGGCCCATCGCGAGAACATGCAAGTGGAACTTGTGACTTGTCCAACCATACGAGGACTGCTCGTTTTCAGATAGGACCAACTGTCCTTGGTACACCACCGCAGAGGGTAACTAGAAGTGTAGAACCAATTATCAGAATGTGATATAGACATGCACCAGGGTCCAACGCAACAAGCCAAACACGTAGTAGAGCGATTGCCGTGCAGCTGTCCTGCACTAGGTCATTTAACTGTGTGGGGGAAAGAAATGCATGCAAAGTCTTTGCTCAACGACTCCATGTTTCAATTCCCGAGAAAAAAAAAAGAAACAAAAAGCTTCATGTTTCAGTGATAAATGTTATGCGATCGATCAAATCGTACTTCCTCTATCTTATTCTAAAATTCTTGAACAATCAAAACATATCAAGTTTAATCAAATTTATACGATAAAATAATAACATTTATGGTACCAACGAAGTATCATCAAATTCTTCATTAATTATATTTTCATAGTATATTTATTTGATGTCATAAATCTTTGTGATCAGATGTTTTGACTCTCCAAGATTCTTGAAATAATTTATAATTTGGAGTGGAGGAAGTACCTAGCTTTGGATTGATAATTGCTATGTGCACATGCCTATATATAAAACATAATAGAAGAGTTCATGAGTTATAGCGTCTCCACTAGATTCTCTTTTATGAAATCTAAAGTAGGAGACTGAGAAAAGTGAATTGTAGTATATAAGGAATGTATGCTTCACTAGATTGAGAAAACATCATCCCCTTTATACATGAGTAGGAACCGTAACACCTATGAGTGGGGAGGTAAATTAAGCTTTCTAAAACTACTTAGGCCTCCAATTCTACTTATCAAAAGCTATGCAAGATATCTATCTATATGTGTGCAGTGTACTGAGATTTTGCTAAGTGTGTTGCTATCATTATCGCAAAAGAGTTATGTAATCTAGGTTCTAATCCTATATAGTAGCCTAACAAGCTAAACTACAAACGTAAGCAAAGCATATAATGTGCATAAGCTAAAATGAGATAGAGAAGCAAACTCCTATTGACGACGGTGATTTTTCTCGAGGTATTGAGAAACTCACTCTTCTGTCTAATCCTCGTTAGAGCTCCTCGCAAAGATGACCACACGAGGGCTAGGTTTTCGGTTGAGTAACTCTATAGATAGCTCATGGTCCTTCCCTCGTGCAAGTGGATCTCCATGATGGTCTTCTCCCATACCGTTCCCCACTATCTTCACTATCGTGTTTCCAACAAAAAAACCGTTGGTCATACATTTCATTTCATACATGCTCAACGACCTCTCCACATGTTGGAACTCTCAAAGATTACAAGCCCCTAGTGCAAAAGCAATGATGCACGCAAGCACCGGTTGGTAAGAGTAGAAAAAGCAATGTAATTTCTTTGCACAGCTTTGAGTTCAGAAATATTCATGAGGCTGCCAATTTAGTAAGAAAAGGGTGGCATGCCCTGCACCAAGTTTTATTTTGTATACAAGGAAAAGGAGGTGTGAACGACATTGCAACCTGGCGGAAAACCAAGAAATTGCCAATGATGTCTACAACTCTACATTTGACAAGGCGTGTGAAGAGATGGCACCCAAGTTAAGGATTGTTCAATGCCCTGAACTAATCATAGGTCTAATTGTTTACACTCCCTTCATTCCGTCGTTTTGATTTTTCTATATTTATAGTTTTTGTTAATGTATTTTTATTTTGTATCAATCATAGTGTATATCTAGGTGCATAGCAAAAACAATATACCTAGAAAAAACAAAACGAGTAGGATTTGGAATGGAGAGAGTAGCAGCTATAGGTTGCTGCAGTGTTTAGTTCCCTGCTGTGTTCTCCATTTTTACCTTGATTTGTTTGATAACCTTTGAGTAATCATCAACTTGGCTTGGCCATTTGTGTAGCACATAAACACTTGCAATTAAAATGTCATTCCGATTTCAATATTGCCCATCAGAAGTTATAGAACTCAAGATGTCGTTTAGCTAGGCCATCGGTTGTCCAACGTTCCAGATGACATGCATTACCATTGTTGAACAGCAAACACAGAAACACCTCAACCTGCAGTATCTCCACAACCAGCATTTCTTTTTTCTGCTCTCCCATAAATGGTAGAAATGAACTTCTCGAAGGCCCAGCTCAACCTTTGCTAACTGGGACTCCAGATTGAACCTATGCACTAGCTCATGACTTCTTGTCTTGCCTCCAATTGAACTTATTCCAGGTTACATATTTGAGTGAATCTACCATTCTATCCCTATTTGGACATGTCAGCTAGTACTCCAAAAGAAACAAATTGTGGTTAGAGAGGAGGGGAAGGGGGAGGCTTTTACATATGAACGTGACATCTACCACCTATGTGTTATATGCCTCGGCAGGGAAGGGAAGAGAAGAAGAGAAAGGGAAGACGGGCAGAGGAGGCAAGGAGGAGGAGGGCGGCACCTGCTGCCACCACCGTGCTCGGCCCCGGCGCCGTCTCCCGTAGCGTCGGGAGGACGAGGGAGAGAGCGAGAAAGAGAGGGAAAAGAATCTGGAAGTAGAAGTGGGAGCCACGGTTTCCAGATTCTAAAGAGAAGTGGGAGAAGGCAAGGAGAAGCGAGGGAAGCTAATGAGAAGCAGGAGAAGCCGATGGCGACGAGATCCAGATTCTAAAGAGAAGCGGGAGAAGCCAAGGAGAAGCGAGAGAAGCTAATGAGAAGCAGAAGCCGGTGGCGGTGAGAATCCGCTTCGAGCGATCTGAGCCGTCCAATGAGCTGTCCAATGCGGATAGAACGGCCAGGAGAATTTCTAGCGATGTGGACGCAACTTCTATTCGAGAAGCTGACGCAGTTCAGATTCTAAAGAGAAGCCAGAGAAGCGAGAGAAGTTAATGAGAAGCAGGAGAAGCCGGTGGCGGCAAAAATCCACTTCAAGCGATCTAAGCCGTCCAACGCGAGATCGAACGGCCAGAAGAATTTCAAGCGATGTGGACGCGGCTTTTATTCGAGAAGCCGACGCAGTTTGTAGAGTAGAATAAGACCTGAATAAGACCTAGAAAGGTTGATGTAGAGTAGAATAAGACCGAATAAGACCTAGAAAGGTTGAAATTATTTATTTTGGCAGTGGGCTACCAGGCAATGAGAGCATTGAAGCCTTTATTACATAGAAATCAACAGGAACCGTTATACTTCCTCCGTCTCTAGATAAATCAATTCCTAGAATTGTCTTGAGTTAAACTTTTATACTTTACTGGATTTATAGAAAAGAGCACAGATGTTTATGACACCAATTGAGCACCTTATAAATACATATATATTATGGTGTATCTAATGGTGATAATTTGGTTTCATAACTCTTGTGTTCTTTTCTATAAAATCAGGTCAAACTTAAAAAAAGATAGGTTTTTAAGATAACTCTAGGAACTGATTTATCCTGGGACAGAGGGAGTGTGTATTAGTGCATGACAATACATCTAGACATACAGTTATAGTAGTATACCACTTCTATGCAAAGTACGCATAAGCGAAAATACATGTTTTTCTCTATTCTACTGAAAACTACCAAGGAAAATTGCTCTACTGATTGCAGATGAAAATAGCCATTAATTTTGCAAATTACATAAAAATGCGCTGCAGCCAAAGTTTCCACTGTTCATCGGCTAGTTCTCACATGGTCGAACAAGGAATGATACATATCAGTCCTTTAGAAGAATTGGGTATATTGTTTGTTAAAAGGAAGTTGGCACACGCATGGAATGCTGATACAGTTTATATGAAACAGAGTTGGTTAAAGTTACACCATGCATGCCAAGTGAATACATATAATTTATAAATCATTGTTTGCTCCACAAAGAATACAACTTCTGGAATAATCTCAATAATGACTGAGTACCCAGAATCTAAGGGTGGTTTACATCAGACAAGCATGCATTGTTAACAGATTTCAAGAACAAAGGAATATGATGACCCAGCTACATCTTATAATAGGTTGCTCACCCTTGTCATTTGGTAACATAATAGTCAGCGACAACTATTTCAGAAATATTGAGGAACCACAATGAAATGGGAATAAAGAACATTATGATGCCATTACAAATGAATGTGCTTCTTACTTTTGACTTCCTTGCAGGTGATGGAGCTGTACCCTCATGCTTGTTGACGCCACTTGCAATAACTGATCAAGAAAAAAAAAATAAGGACCATAATTTGCAACACAACAGTAGTAGATGAGGCACCTATATCACTCAATAAGGTAGAAATTCTTACAGAATTGGGTATGGTCACAAGAATGAAAAGAATGGGCACAAGGGCAAAGCAAGCCTTAAGAGTTAAAACTGCTTGATCCCATCAAAAAAATTCATGCCAACTACAATTGGTTAGTACAACAGCCTGTATTTACGCTGGTCAGTGCCATTGCTTTGCAATCTCCTCATCGAGGATTTGGCAAGCCTGCTGCCTAGAACTGTCATCCAGAGTTCTATTGCTCATCAATAAACTGCGTAGTGCTCGCAGTTCATCACAATTAGCCCGCTGGAAGAGCCCCCTCAGTGCAATAAGCAATGGATCCTGAGGTGGCATATTCTGATTGTCTCGATTCTCAGTTGTAACATGGGACCTTGATCTCCAGTACTCTGTACAGATGTGATCTCTGTCCCGAGCCTCAATTGCCTGCCATTAAATTCCAAAAAAAATGTCAATTAGAACCATAAAAGAGCATTTCCACCATGTGTAACAGTGTATTGAATAGAATGTCAAGTGAATGCCAAGCATTAATGCCACACCTGAACTATTGCTGGTGTTAACAACCCAAACATTTCATGACCATCAACTGATCCTGGAGGCTGCAGTGTAGGAAGGTTAGCTCTTCCCATATTGATCTGCCTCCTTATTTCCATATTGAGCCTTTCACGAACCATGTTCCAGCACTTGGTAGGAGAGATATTTATGAAAATTTCCCCAGGACAGTTTTCTACAGTCACCTGTAAATGCAATAAAATATCAAGATACTGAAGAATGAATATAATATAAATATATGGAAGGCACAAAAAGCGAAAATTTACCATAAAAAGAGGTCCCTGCTGTCCAGCGTCCAATATTTCAGATATGTAGTATGTCATTTGTACTGGATCTACAACACTAAAGTATTTTACTCTGCTCTTAAACCCTGCATTAGCAAAGGGAAAACATGCTAAAAGAACATAACAAAATATGGAACAAAATGCAGATGAAATTCAAATCTCTTAATGAAGATATTCAGATAAGTAGATAACAATAAGGAAACATTCCAATAGCATGATAAAATCCAGAAGTGTTCACCCTGATATCATAAATGCTCAAGAGGTATATCAATCTGCCAAAACAAACCTTTTGGGAAGATTGCTTGACTTGAGGACCACAACTTCCCAGATAGCACAACACCAATTTCTATAGGTTCAACAGAGCACTTGAATCTATGTACAACATTAGCTATGCGAGGACCCTTCTGTACAACTCCATTTCTGCTGTGATTTTCCAGAGCAGGCTGCACTATCATAGCTGAAAGACCCCTAGCTCTAACTTCCACACTGGATAGAGAATCAGATTGTCTTTGATGCCATCTCTCATTTAGTTGCTGATTACCAACGGTTGGATGCCCAAGATGAGCACTGCCTGAACCAAAAACACCATATGAATTTTTCACAACTTGAGGATCTATGAGATGCTTTGGAGCAGTGACACTACAAAATGGTTCCTGAGACACATTTTGTGTCCTTGAAGCAGTATTGACAAACTGCTGGCTTGCAGTACGGGCCTGACTGCTATCTTTCTCAGTCATCACTGAGGTATTAGTTTCCGGTGTTAAGAATGTTTGATCCTTGTAAGAATGACATAGAGTTGCATTGAAGTCTGATGATGCCATCAACCTATGAGAATTGTCTAAGTTTTCCAGATCTGGCTTCATGTTAACTCCATTATCAATCATTGACAGTGGCCTGTTATGATACTCCCTAATTGTAAGTGAAGATGTACAGTCTCCAGTTTGGGAAGAGGTTTCTCTACTCTCTTTCAATACTGCCAAGACATGCGTACTTCTCATAGATTCACCTGAAGTAATTAAGGGTTTTGTCACAGCATTTGCAGGAAGTGATTGACCAGAAGGAACCATCAAGCTTGGTGCTGCAACTTTGTGGCCTACAATCCCTCCATTATGTTGTCGGCTGGTACCATTGCTGGTTGGACATGATAATTCATTCTTCACGCATGGTTCCTTCAGCTGTGAGTCATTTTCTGATTTTATCTGCTTTGTCAAAGGACACGCATTATTTGCCTCTGGACTTATTTTAAGTAAATTCATACCTGGACAACCTAAATCCAGTGTCTTATTTTCATTTTTTTTTGGTTCAGTGCTAACAGAAGAAGGAACCAACGATACTGTTGATGCCTGTGACAAGTAGGACCGTCTTGGGCCATCAGTTAATCTGCGAACAGTCTTGGAATCTTGGACCTTTTCCCGTTTGACACACGAGCTCAAACTTAATCCAAGATCAGAGACACCCCATCTGTGAATGGCACTTAGCTTTCCCGCTAAAGCATCAGCTAAGATATTCAACTCATTGACATCATAACGAAATAGGAAAAACCTTTTGTTCCAATCACATGAGCAAAGCTGTTTTGCATGTACCAGGCAAGCATATTTCTCTGGGGAGCATGGACAGCCAGAAGCTGAAAGATGCAGATCATAGTAACACAATGCACATTCCCTATCAGTAGAATCAAATTCGGTATCCATTTTCCTAGATTGACATGGAGAGGATATATTTTGTCTTTGGGCCAACTCCATTTCAATTCGTGCCTAAGTAGAGTAATTTAAAAATATTAGATTGCACTGAAATTGAAACGACTGACACTAATTACATAGTTAAATATTGTGGCTAGCATTTACCTTCAGTGTCTTGCATATTGTGCTATCAGGTCCACATACGCTTTTCCACCTCAAGTTATCAGCAGAATTCCTCTTGAGAAATAGGATGTCCCACTGAGCTCTTATTGCTTCTCTTGCAGCCCCAAGCAACAGCTTATCATGTGAGATAGTTATTTTCCGAGCTTGTTCACGATAAACCTCAACAGCATTTTGTCCAACTGGCAACCAATCAATGGGTGCCACATTAACAGCTTCTGCACAATTGAAGCCACAATTAAAACCAGCATGGTATGCCCGTGGGAATGTCAGGACAAACTCTCCCTCATGCTGAACACAACGGTAGACTGGTACTCCTTCAGATTTAAGCAATGATGGTGAAAACTGAGTAACCTGCAGAAGGAATTAGCATTTTCATTTAGGAATATATCTGATTGTAACTTGCATATACAAGGGAAGATCATTATTTTAAACGCCGTACAAAAACATAATCACAAAATAGCCACATAAGCATAATCCATAGTTAACCATTATCTGGGGAAGCTTATATACCTTAAACTATTGTTTGAGAAAAAAAAATCACCAACCACGAGAGAAAACTTACTAGATTGTGAAGCAAATCAGGTTGCTCCTCAAACAACTCAGGAAGATGTTTCCTCATTGCAGCCTCCAAATTCACAGCATCCTTTCCTGGAACTCCATACCACATCTTTGGAGCACCCCAATGCATGTAGTTCAGTGAGTACAAATGATGATCTTCAACATGCTGTCAACAGGCACAATTCAATCAATCAGTGAAATATCTCAGGATGGATACCATAAGTCCATAACAAAGCTTCCATAATCAATAGCATCAATCACAAACTATGAAACTAAAGAGAATATCGCAAGCATCTTACCCAGCAGAAAGATGAAAAACACATGCCGACATAAAGCCAAGGCACTAAAACACCAGAAATGTCGCCGCCTTCAAAAGAAAGAACTGAACCTTGTAGTCTAGGCAAATTATTTAGGTTCCACCCAGATTGTGCATATTTATCCTCCGCATCAGATTTCATTTCAGGACATAACTTTGGAAACCCACTGCCAAAAGTTCCAGTCTCCAAATCGGCACCATATATTACCTATATGAGAATGGATTTTCTGATCAGTTAGAAAGTAGCATAACTATTTCTGTATATGTAAACAGCAGATGCTACCAAGTAAGATATCACATGCAAGTGCTATGACTATTTAGAACTACATGCATATCAGGAATCATATACAACAGTAACAGCTGAACTGCAAACTAAACAAGAAATTCTCTTTTTTTTTGACAAGAAAACAAGAAATTCTCTAACAGGGCCATTATTGGAAAATGTCAAAAATCCAGGACTAACACAATTGCATTTTCAAAAGTTTAAATGCAATGGGCATAGATACTCTTTGCTAAGTTTTTTTATACCTCTATCTCTTCTGTCGGCCTTTCAACTATGCGCCAATACTCGCCTTCAATATCTTCCACTGACGGTGGTGAATCTCTGCATTTATCTTTCATAAAATACTGATCACTGAAGTCATCTGCATACTTCTGAAACATCTGTAGTGTGAACTCTGGTCCTGGTTCAAATCCAAATCTCTCTTGGTTTTGCTGCATCCCAATTTGATTGTGATTGATTTCTTCAGTCTCTGAAATCTTTCTACGCTTCTTCATCATTCCACCTCTTCTGCTCTTCTTAGACGATTTACGATTTTGGAGCTTGTCAACCTTCTGTACCCGAGTAGAAAATTTTGAGCATTCCCAAATGTTTTTCTCTTTAAGAAGGCATGGAGGCTTCCATGAAGCTGGTGGAACAATACGGCATATTCCATATGGTTCTGCCGTTGGGCGGATACTCTCAATGTATTTTAAGGTGTCCTGGAATTCCTGATCCATAAGAAGATATCATGAGATTAGTGTATGCAAAAACAAATTCAGTGCAGTGAAAGCACTGATGCAATACAATGTGGCAACAAACCTCCTCTGTAGGATAGTAAACAGGAGCCTCATCAAGAACAGGCCTACGTGCACCAGATGGATTCCATCTTGCAATAACCTGCGTGATGTGGTGTGATATAAGCAACAAATCAACGCTTTTGTGGAGGCTATCCATCAATTTCAGAATGACACAAACCTTTTGACAATCGGCACATTCTGGACATCCTCGAAGTACTCCTTTAGGGAATTGTTGTCTATGTTTCACTGAACTTGCACCCTATCCATAGAGTTGAGCAATATTGCGTGAGGCATTAACATCATGATAAAATTCAGGTAACTGGTGAAGAAATAAGGATGAAATAGTAAAGTGCAACCTTGTCTGCTACTTCAGCATCAGAATCTTCATATGCAATCTGATCAAAGCGACTATAATCTATTGGAGGTCTATTGCGCAGTGATTTCCTACAGGTATTGCTCCCAGAAATACTGCAACCTGTGTCACTCTGGCGATCCACTGAACTGGATAGACATTCCAAAATTTCCACATCGTCGTCGATGCTCTGTAATGCTAAAACAGAACTCGAATGAGCATCAGCGGGTTTAACATCATTTTGGATTCCCCATGATGCCGGGGCAGCGAAAGGTCCAAATCCAGGCGGAATTGAGGGTTCAGGGTCCTCGATGACTGTGGCTGCAATGCCTTCTGTTCCCATCATTGCTAAAAACAAATGAAAGAGACTTTGATCAGCACAGCACGAAATGCACTATATCTGAGCTAAATAGAACTGATCATACAAAAATGTGGTACAACTACATATACTGACTCAAGAAACTTGCTGCAATAAATACCATAAGATTAAAAGAACAAGCCCACATAGCAACAAAAGTGCACGGTCATGATCAAACAACCTAGTTCAACGTCATGAAAACAGATCTGAAACAAAAGGTGGAAAGGAACTAAAGACCAGCATCTTGACACAGTTGCAGACCACTTAGTCCCCATCCCAAAATGTTTTGCTATTATATTGCACTACATGGCTTATAATCTATACTACTCACTCAAAAGTAATATATTATACTCAACAGCGTAACTATAGTACATCTCCACAGCAAATCCAGAAGAGCACCAATCAAGCATCATTCATCAAGGATGTAACACAACCAATCAATTTTAACTCCACACCAACATACTAACTTCTAGATCATCCACAGGCAAATCCAGGAAACCACTAACCAAGCATCACCACAGGGGATCAGAATGCAACTAATCAAATCGCTTAGAGAAGAAGCAACCAAGCAGCGCAGCTGCCTCCCGGATGATCCAGCAGTGGATCTAGGGTTCGTTGGCCGTACTACGCTGTGCTGGTGAGACCTAGTGACGATGGAGCCGTTCGGAGGAGGGGACGGGGCGCGCGGCGGCGGAGGAGGTACCTGAGAGAGCATGGAGGCGCAAGGCGGCGGCGGGAAGCAGCAACCGGTGACGACGGATGAGGAGGAGGCTCGGCTGTGTCGGGGACTCCGCGGGGTTAGCTCGCGAGCCGGTCGGAAGTCGGGAGTGACTCGGCACGACACGAACTAGTTACTTCGGGGATTTTTTTTTTTAAGAATCATATTAAGTTACCATTTTGTATTTCTCAAATTAGATATGTCCGTTACACGAGAGCGGTAAATTTTCGCTCACACCTACAACCAAAGATTTTTTTAATTATTTTCAAAAAAAAAATGAAAAAACGACTTCCTCTATATCGAATTATAAGATATTTGATTTTTTTCCTTCAAGTTTGACCACTTATTTTATTCAAAAAAATTATAAACATAGTAAAATTTAGATCATTCTTGAAAAAGTTTTATTAAGAAACCAAGCCACAATAAAAGAAATGATATTTTACATAAATTTTTAAATAAAACAAGTGGTCAAACTTGGTATAAAAAAGTCAATCATCTTATTATTTGGGATAGATTGGATAATAAATTCAAGATACAAACATTTTTCAAAAGAAAAACAAAAAACAATCAGGACATGCACAATTGATCAAGTCATGATAGGTAAAGCAGCATGTTCGCTTGAGCTTATCAGTTAAATCTGCTAATCATTCACAGTGTTTTTTTTTTCACAACAAATCAGCCAACAGTACTGCTATGACTTATCAGCCAAACAAACAAGATATAAGTTTAATTAGTACCATAGCATTTTCGTTTTATTTGGTAATTAGTATCTAATCATAGATTAATTAGGCTCAAAAGATTTGTCTCATAAAATTATTACTATGTTTTTAGTTTCATAAATCTGACTATGTTTTTAGTTTTGTAAATAATCTATATTTAATATTTTATACATATGTTTAAATATTTGATGGGATAGAAATTAAAGTTTAACAAAGTCAACAATAGGGCCTAAGTTTTCGCGGAAGGTGTCGAAGAGGCCTGCCATGTCGAACGCCTGGACGGTGGTCTGCGCATCCGCGGAGCCGCCGCTGAAGAGCTGCTGGTCCAAGTCTTGGACCAGCAGCTCTTCAGCGGCGGCTCCGCGGATGCGCAGACCACCGTCCAGGCGTTCGACATAAACCTGACAGTGGGCTGAGATCCAAACCAAACCCACGTCAATCCAAAACATATATATATGTGAAAGTCAAATCCAAACCAAATTATACCATGACTTCAATCATCCACACCAAACCATACCACTTATGCGCTAGACCCATTAAAATACATTTTCAACCCACCATTTCACCGGCACCTCATGCTATTGTTTATATTTAGCCATAAACAAAAACAAAAAATAAATAGATAGAATAAAAATCATTGTAAACTCTATTATTTACAGTCAAACCAGTTCAGCCCACTTAGGCCTTGTTTAGACGTTGTCGGATTCACTTCAATCCATGTGTATTGGTGTGGATTAGAATGGAATTTAGTTCAAATTACACTCCAATCCACCTCAATACATGTGGATTGATGTGAATCCGACTACATCCAAACAAGACTTTAATAGGATCCAAACCAAACTGGCCCAGCGTGTTTAGGTCCAAGTCGGAGCAAGCCCATGTTCCGCAGCAGGTTCTTGTAGCGATTCGGAGGCCGAGATGATGGACCTTCCGCTCATGGACAAGGTGCTCAACATTGATGCTAGGAGAAAGGTCGTCACTAGTGCAGGTAGGGATCCATGTTGCAGAGGTAAGGAACGTGGACTCACGCTGCAGAACCTCAACCGGATCTCTTCTATTGTTTCTACTATGTTGTATAATCCAAATGCTTCATTGAGAACTGTCCTACATTTCCAGTTCTTGTAGGATTGCAAATGACAGAGAACTCTGATCCCATATCTTTCCTATTTCCGCGTGTTTGGAAATCCTGTGTTTCAAATTGGTGCTTCTGGAATTTACGCCCAAAGCTAGGAGTTGTAGTTTGTGAAAACTTTTGGTTTTTAACTATTATAGTAGTTTTGTTTGTATTTGATAATTATTATCCAATAATAGATAAATTAGGCTCAAAGATACATCTCGCAAATTACAGATAAACTATACAATTAGTTTTTGTTTTACCTAATATTTAATGCTTCATGCATATGTCCAAAGATTCGATGTGAAATAGAATTTTGAAAATTTTTAGGAACTAAATAAGGCCTCAAAGCTAGGAGTTTTTTTTGGGCTATAAATGTGTTCTTAAACTCGGACACCAACATAATCTCTGTAGACGGTCCTTAATGCTCACATTTAACCATCAACTAATCATGGAAAAGGATCCAAATACAACCAACACCTAGACTTAGGGTTTTATCTGACAGAATTCTACGAGTTTTGGTGTTTGTCTATTTCTGCAGGGGGTTATCAGGAAATATGGAAAAGAGGCCCACATGTCGGGTTAATGACGGGATATTAACTTGACGCGCAATTATCTACCATCTAGAAGAGTCCAGAAGCCTCGGGAGCGAACGGGAGACGTGACGGGGCCGGGCACTGGGCGCCCGCCCTCCCTCACTGGGCGCCCGCCCTCCCCCCTGGACCAATCAGGGCGAAGCTCGGGGATCGTGCTACACCGACCAAAGGGATCAAGGAAAACCGTGCGATTAATGTCGGTTTGATCCGACGGCCCAGATTCATCTGAAAAGACTATATAAGCAAGGCCACCTGGCCCCTGGAGAGCATACCTCTTCTACAGAATCAAAGTTAAGGTTTTAATTCTTCATCCAAGTAGAGAGGATCCCTCTAGTTCTTCTAGTTCTACCTCTAGTTCATCTAGATCTAGTTCTAGTTAGTTCTAGTTGTAATCTAGAAAATAGGGAGAGAGAAGAGGAGAGTGGAGGAGGAGCCGGATCTGTCGGATCTTCCTCAACATTGTACTTTTGCAGCAACAGGTTTGTTCTTCATCGTTCTCCAGGTTCTTCAATTCATAATCCTGAGTTCTTTAATTACTTTTATTTACATTCAAGTTATTTATTGGATTCCTGCTTGCATCAAGTGCTCTAATCTTTGCAACATTAGAGTAGTAATTAATAGATTAGACGTGGTGTTTAGTCTTGCAATTACCTGGAATTGCACCCAATCCTGCGGATTGTTGTGGTAGCCTTAGGGTAGTGACAGCCCTAACGGTCGACGTATTCCACCTCGTTTGGATCGATGTTTGTAGGACCGTAGTCAGACCTTCCTAGCCCCCTTCTCATCTCTTTTTGTAGTTAGTGCTCTGATGTCTCGATATAGATAATCTTGAAGTAATTCTTGATTCTTAGATCAACTAGAGAACTCTCAGGAAACTTCCTCTCTTCCCACCAAAAATAATTATATAGTTATCCTTAGGCGATCTTGGATCTTAATTAGTACACTCACGTTCTCTGTGGAAAATCGATACTCTGGAATACTCCCGGGTGAAAGCTACATCGGTATCCGTGCGCTTGCGAATTTTTCTGTTTGCGTTTAAAATACCCAACAAGCTTTCTGGCGCCGTTGCCGAGGAACGGTAGCTGTGCTAGTTTCGAACCAAGTCGTCCGTGTATCCTTTTTCTTTTCCTTTTTACCACACTCACCTTACCATTTTCACCACACCACATGGATTTCACTCCTATTTATAAATTCTTTGCTCCAAAGGGCGAGTTATTAGAGCCATCACCATCATCACATCCAATTCTTACAGATGGCTACGACCTCGGCCCTGATCTAATAGCCATGATTTAGGAGCAACCCTTCTCTGGGCGAGTAGATGAAGATCCATACACCCACCTTAGAGAATTCGAGCAGTTGTGCTCTTGCCGATCTATTTCCGGCATGACACAAGACACCCTTAAATGAAAATTATTTCCGTTCTCCCTTTTGGGAAGAGCAAAAAAGTGGTATGCTCATTCTGTAGGAGGCGTTAATGGAAGTTGGGATGAACTTCGGGACAACTTTTGTCTCGCTTTCTTCCCACTTTTTCGAATCGCTGACCTTAGAATTGAAATTCTTACATTCAAACAAAGAGAGAAGGAAACTTTAGGAGCAGCTTGGGCTAGGTTCACAAGCCTTACCAATTCTGGTCCAAACCTTTCCCTACCTGACCATGTACTGTACTACCACTTTTATCGTGGTCTAAACAAGGAAGCTGCTCTTCACCTCGACATTGCTTCAGGAGGCTCATTCACACACAAACTCACAAATGAAGGGAGAGCTATCCTAGAGAGAATTCTTGAAAATACCCCTTACATAGGCATTTATGATGAGTTTCCTAAAGAAGAAAAAGAAGTCGAGACTGATCCTAAACCAAAAGATGAGGAACTTGCAACCGAGTTAGAAATTCCACCTGACCCATCCATTAATTTGGTTGTAGAGAAACCTCCTGATAAGGGAATGCAAAACCAACTAAGGGATGATGAACCACCACCTTTAGAGCATACCTTTGAATTCGAGGAAGATCTTTTTGAAGATTATGGAAACACCTTGAATTTTTCTATCCAAACACGACCTCTAGCAAGGACCACTCAATCCATTCTAAGAGTAGAATCTATTGACATAGAACACATCAAAAGCCTTTCGGCTATTCTGAGTTATGAATGGCTAACAGAAGCAGAGCTGTCTCCTGAGTTAGCTCGGATCATCACTCCTTCAACCATTCTTCTATGCTAAATTAGAAGGTCCGCTAGGAAGGTCCACTACAATCCATATGTTGGGATAAATGTTATTTTCATGGAGTTAGCTGACACTCTTTATCCCAACGAGTCCATAACCCCATCTCAAAAACTTTTACAAAGTCCATCTGGATTAATTCTAGAAAGCCATGGGGTATTAAGGGCAGTTCCTGTTAGAATCAAGGACTCTGGAATATGTCTAGATTTTCACATTTATGACATACCGGAGATTCCTCTCTTGATTGGTAGACCAATCATGAAACTTCTACAAGAACAACCACAACGAGGTCATTTAGACTTCAAAGTTGGGAATTCCACTATTGTTGTTCCTCTTGCTAGATCAATTAACACGATAGTGGAACCCAAACTTGAACCAGATCCTATTGAGGAGATCTTAATGCTGACTCAAGAGGAGATGGCCCAACCATTCTTTAATCTTGAACACTTTGTTCAAGAAGAAGAAGAGTTGGTAGAACCCGTTGAGCTAGACAAAAATGAACAATCTTCACCTCCTTCGATAGAGTTAAAACCTCTTCCTTCTGGCCTTAGATATGTCTTCTTGCACAATAACCCAAAAACTCCAGTAATTATCAGTGACAAGCTTTCCGATTATGAAACACAACAACTTGTCACTGTTCTTGAAAGACATAGATCAGCATTTGGCTACTCTCTCGAGGATCTCACGGGCATTAGTCCCATTCTCTGCACTCATCGTATACCTATTGATCCTAATTTTACACCTTCAAGGGAACCACAACGGAGACTTAACAATGCTATGCGAGAGGTTGTTAAGAAAGAGGTCCTCAAACTCTATCGTGCTGGGATTATTTATCCGGTGCCACATAGTGAGTGGGTTAGCCCTGTCCAAGTAGTGCCAAAGAAAGGAGGAATGACGGTCGTTAGGAATGAGAAGAATGAACTCATCCCTCAACGAATTGTCACTGGGTGGCGTATGTGTATTGACTATCGAAAACTCAACAAGGCTACAAAGAAAGATCACTTTCCGTTACCCTTCATTGATGAAATGTTGGAACGGCTTGCAAACCACTCTTTCTTCTGTTTCCTTGATGGTTATTCTGGATATCACCAAATCCCAATCCATCCAGATGACCAAGAAAAGACTACCTTTACATGCCCGTATGGAACTTATGCATACCGACGAATGTCGTTCAGATTGTGTAATGCTCCAGCTTCTTTCCAACGGTGCATGATGTCTATTTTCTCGGACATGATTGAGAAGATCATGGAGGCTTTCATGGATGATTTTACCATCTATGGCAAAACCTTCGATCATTGTTTGGAGAATTTAGATAGAGTCTTGCAGCGATGTGAAGAAAAGCACTTGATCCTTAACTGGGAGAAATGGCATTTTATGGTTTAGGAAGGAATAGTGCTAGGACATAAAGTGTCCGAACGTGGTATAGAGGTGGACAAAGCAAAGATTGAAGTTATTGAAAAACTTCCACCTCCCACGAATGTGAAAGGAATCCGTAGCTTTTTGGGACATGCAGGGTTCTATAGACGCTTTATCAAGAATTTCTCTCAAATTGCTAGACCCCTAACTAATCTCCTAGCTAAGGACGCACCTTTCATCTTTAGTGATGAGTGTCATGAATCTTTTCAAACTCTTAAGAAAGCACTCATCTCAGCCCCGATTATCCAACCACCTGATTGGAATCTTCCTTTTGAGATCATGTGTGATGCTAGCGATTTTGCGGTGGTGCCGTTTTAGGACAAACCAAGGATAGAAAGCATTATGTCATATCCTACGCTAGCAAAACCTTGTCTGGACCACAGCTCAATTACACTACAACTGAAAAAGAGCTTTTGGCTGTTGTCTTTGCTATAGACAAGTTTAGATCTTACTTAGTGGGGGCAAAGATAATCATCTATTCAGATCATGCTGCTCTCAAGTACCTCCTCACTAAGAAAGATGCTAAGCCTCATCTAATTCGATGGATTCTTCTACTCTAAGACTTTGACATAGAAATCCGAGATAGGAAGGGAGTAGAGAATTCTGTAGCCGACCACTTATCTAGGCTTCAATATAAGGAAACACATGATGAGCTTCCCATAAATGACTACCTAAGGGATGACACCCTGCTTAAGATAACACATGCAGATCCATGGTACGCAGACATCGTAAACTTTATAGTAAAAGGCTATGTCCCACCTGGTGCAAACAAAAGGAAGTTGCTTCACGATAGTCGTTTCCACCTTTGGGATGAGCCATATCTTTTCCGAGTCTGCGCTGATGGACTCTTGAGAAGGTGTGTTCCTATGGCTGAGGCTACTCAAATTATAGAAAGATGCCATGCCTCGCCATATGGAGGACACTATGGAGCATTTCGGACACATGCTAAAATTTGGCAAAGTGGTTTTTTCTGGCCAACGATGTATGAAGATACAAAGGACTTTGTCAGGAGATGCCACCGGTGTCAAAAACATAGGAATATTAACTCACGAAATGAAATGCCTCTCACAAATAATCTTCAAGTAGAACTTTTCGATGTATGGGGCATTGATTTCATGGGACCATTCCCTATGTCTGGGAATTGTGAGTATATCTTAGTAGCTGTGGATTACGTGTCCAAATGGGTAGAAGCCCTACCTTGTCGATCAGCTGATTCAAAACATGTCAAGAGAATGTTCCATGAAGTAATCTTTCCTCGCTTTGGTATACCCCGGATAGTTATAAGCGATGGAGGTTCCCACTTCATTGACAAAATCTTCCAGAAGTACCTAGCCGACCATGGAGTTCGACACAACGTCGCAACACCATACCATCCTCAGACTAGCGGTCAAGCCGAAACATCTAACAAACAAATCAAAAATATTTTACAAAAGACCGTAGATGAGATGGGTAAGGGGTGGAAGGACAAACTTCCTGATGCACTTTGGGCATATAGAACTGCATTCAAAACACCCATAGGCATGTCACCTTATCAACTTGTATATGGAAAAACTTGTCATTTGCCTGTGGAAGTAGAATTTAAGGCTCATTGGGCACTCAAGAAATGGAACATGGATCTCCACCTCGCTAGCGAGAATCGTCTGATGCAACTATGTGAGCTAGAAGAATGGAGAGAGAAAGCCTACCATAATTCAAGGATCTATAAAGAGAGAACAAAACGATGGCATGATAAGAGAATCAAGCACAAGGAGTTT
The DNA here is from genome assembly GCF_000003195.3 of Sorghum bicolor. Lineage (NCBI taxonomy): Eukaryota > Viridiplantae > Streptophyta > Magnoliopsida > Poales > Poaceae > Sorghum > Sorghum bicolor. The sequence continues at coordinate 11,472,043 of NC_012879.2, read as the reverse complement.
AAGCCTGGAGATAAGGTTTTACTATTCAATTCAAGAGTTAAGCTCTTTGGGCATGGTAAGCTACGAAGTAAGTGGGATGGACCATACAAGGTTATTGACACTTCAACTCATGGAGCCATTACCATCCAAGACGACATAGGTAACACTTTTAAGGTAAATGGTCAACGCTTGAAAATCTATCTCGAGCCACAAAACAACCTGGTAGAGGAACTTGATGTGATTGAGTTCATAGAATTTTCACATTAAGCTCTCATACGCTCTAGACAATTACCTAACCCTTAACATGCTCCACAAGTTTTGTTGTCTATTTGGGTTGTGCAGGATTTTGAGGCTTAAGAAGAGTGAGACCAAACATGCAGGCCACAAGAGTGAACGACTATGTCAATATCCAGCTTGGGGGAGACACCCCCACGTGTATCTAGATAAGTATTACTTTTCTTTCTTGGTTTTATTTACTAGTGTTCAGAAATAAATAAATAAATAATGCATAATCATGAAACCAAATAAAGTTTTTCTTTTGAGTAATATACAATAAGTTTTGTGTAATCCTAAGTTTTAGATAAAATAAAAAGAAAGTTTGATCCAAGTCTAGGTAATTGACAAACATGATATGAGAAGGTCTGAGCTACTATTTAACTTGTTCCAAGTTTTGCTAGAGTTCTGGAGATTTTATCTTTTAAAAATCTAAAAGTTCATAAAAAATGATGATCATAATACCTAGAGTCTTAATAGATATAAATATTAAAACTGTAGGCACTTGCTTTGTTCAAGCCATTGTTAATTCTGGTAGTTTTGGTTGAGAGAATTATCATGCTCTAAAGATCAAGATCCTTTTGTTTTAAAAATATAAAAGATTCACTCTTCCGAAGTATTATTGTGTTAGAGGCATGGGACTATGCAAAAATTTGATTTGAAAAAAAGAGTGAGACGAGAGATAAAAATGGACAAGTGTCCGAAGTAGAATTAGGGGTATAAAGATACCCACCTGAGTGGAAAAAAATGGACACGTGTCCGATAGTAGAATTAGGGGTACTTGGTGCCCACTTGAAAAAAAAGAGAGAAGAAAAAAATGATAGCCCATGGTCCCTCTAATAAGCAATATGCCAGTAAGAGATGACAAACTTTCCAAAAAGGTCAAAGGTCTTGATCTAGGAGTATGACATTCCTCTCCCTTGCTCCGAGCATTGACATAGCAAAATACAAAGTAAGTATGCTAAAACTTTTAAAGCTCTACTTATATATCTTTCGAGAAGAAGGCAAATGCCTCAGTTTTATTTTGCAGACTTATAAAAAACTCCAGAACAAAGGTAAGACAAAAGAACTTGAGACATAGTGCTTGACTTGATCGTTCTGTTTTTCAATCACTTAAGACCTTAGTGATAACTTAAAAACCCTGTAGTAAGAGGCATAAAAGTAACCCCTATTTTCTTGCTGATTTTAGCTTTGCTCAGGGACGAGCAAAGGTTAAGCTTGGGGGAGCTTGTTGACGGTCCTTAATGCTCACATTTAACCATCAACTAATCATGGAAAAGGATCCAAATACAACCAACACCTAGACTTAGGGTTGCTTGTTGACGGTCCTTAATGCTCACATTTAACCATCAACTAATCATGGAAAAGGATCCAAATACAACCAACACCTAGACTTAGGGTTTTATCTGACAGAATTCCACGAGTTTTGGTGTTTGTCTATTTCTGCAGGGGGTTATCAGGAAATATGGAAAAGAGGCCCACATGTCGGGTTAATGACGGGATATTAACTTGACGCGCAATTATCTACCATCTAGAAGAGTCCAGAAGCCTCGGGAGCGAACGGGAGACATGACGGGGCCGGGCACTGGGCGCCCGCCCTCCCTCACTGGGCGCCCGCCCTCCCCCCTGGACCAATCAGGGCGAAGCTCGGGGATCGTGCTCCCCCGACCAAAGGGATCAAGGAAAACCGTGCGATTAATGTCGGTTTGATCCGACGGCCCAGATTCATCTGAAAAGACTATATAAGCAAGGCCCCCTGGCCCCTGGAGAGCATACCTCTTCTACAGAATCAAAGTTAGGGTTTTAATTCTTCATCCAAGTAGAGAGGATCCCTCTAGTGCTTCTAGTTCTACCTCTAGTTCATCTAGATCTAGTTCTAGTTCATCTAGTTCTAGTTCTAGTTCCTCTAGTTCTAGTTCTAGTTCTAGTTAGTTCTAGTTGTAATCTAGAAAATAGGGAGAGAGAAGAGGAGAGCGGAGGAGGAGCCGTATCTGTCGGATCTTCCTCAACATTGTACTTTTGCAGCAACAGGTTCGTTCTTCATCGTTCTCCAGGTTCTTCAATTCATAATCCTGAGTTCTTTAATTACTTTTATTTACATTCAAGTTATTTATTGGATTCCTGCTTGCATCAAGTGCTCTAATCTTTGCAACATTAGAGTAGTAATTAATAGATTAGACGTGGTGTTTAGTCTTGCAATTACCTGGAATTGCACCCAATCCTGCGGATTGTTGTGGTAGCCTTAGGGTAGTGACAACCCTATTGGTCGACGTATTCCACCTCGTTTGGATCGGTGTTTGTAGGACCGTAGTCAGACCTTTCTAGCCCCCTTCTCATCTCTTTCTGTGGTTAGTGCTCTGATGTCCCGATATAGATAATCTTGAAGTAATTCTTGATTCTTAGATCAACTAGAGAACTATCAGAAAATTTTCTCTCTTCCCACCAAAAATAATTATATAGTTATCCTTGGGCGATCTTGGATCTTAATTAGTACACTCACGTTCTCTGTGGAAAATCGATACTCTGGAATACTCCTGGGTGAAAGCTACATCAGTATCCGTGCGCTTGCGGATTTTTCTGTTTGCGTTTAAAATACCCAACAATCTCTCGGTCCCTAAATAATTGTCACTGTTGGTGTGTGTATTATAATATCGGTGTTTGGACCAGTAGTCCTGACACTAACTAACGAATTTATCTCTGTGTGCCCTAAACCCAGATGATGGTGTAGGAAGAACATGGAAGATTTATACTGGTCCAGATCGAGAATGTCCAACGTCCAGTGTGAGGAGGAGATTTGTATTTTCCTGCACCTGAAGCGCTCGTAGTAGGGATTATAAGCGGGACGTGAGTGAGGGAGGGAGTCCTAGGTCTCAACCCCGTGTGTTGGAGTGTTTGTCGTGTGTCTTGTACACTAGTGTGTGGTGATGTCTCTGTGTGAGCCTATGCGAGTCCGCCCTTGAATGGGACCCTGCCTCCTTTTATAGCTCACAAGGGGAGGTAGGGGATACATGTATATGTGTTCTGATGTCGGGGTCTTAATCGAGGCAAGAGACAAAACATGGCGTCATACGACGTTATTGTAGTTCCCCATTCCTTGCGTTGTAGGCGATTGTGGTCGTCGTATGGGCATGCTTGCTCCGCAATCTTCATGTCGAGCCATGCCCACACTGTTGGACGGGATGCCCGTGCCTGTAGGAGTCATGCCGACCCTTGTTTATTGTCCTGCGTTGACTCCCAAGGCCTTCTCTCCACGGTCCATGCTTGGGAGCTCTTACGGATGCGTGGCTACAGGAGCTTGGAATGACGTTGGGCATCATCTCCGGGCTCGACCGTATGCACAGTGACGGGAGTAGATAGCACAGTGTCCATCATACCCTGTTCTGTGCGGAGTGGGTGTGGAGACGTGACTCGTGTCCCATCCTACCGTACCACAATCCTGTAGTAGGTGACATCATGAGCAGGTCCAGAGCGCTCCAATAGGGAAAAGGCATCCGAGCCCCGGGGTCGGGTGAGGAAGAAACTCTCCCGAGCCCTCAGGGTCAGGTCGGGCGAGTCAGAGGCAGTCTGATCTCGTCCGAGGCCTAATGGTTGGTCTTAGATAAGATGGAACTAGTTGACTAAGTCTCAACTTTACGAAGGCTTAGGGTGCGGGCCTCGGGTGAAGTGGGAGGTGCTTATTTAGTCTCTTTTGGCTTATTATTATTTTGTTTAAAACGAAAGGATTAGGTGGTACCCGACACATAAGTTTGACTTGATTTATAGAAAAATATATAATATTTATATCTCTAATAAATTTATTAAAAAACTAGATTCAAGGATCTTTCTAATGATACTAATTATATATCATAACTATTAATATTTTTTAGCATATAGTTAATCAAAGTTATTTCTCTAAAAGCAAAAACAATATTTAGGGACACTAGGGAGTATAACATTTACTACTTGTTGATGCATATAGCATAATCATGTATTATTGCCCGGGTAAACATAGAGAGCATATTCGCTTGGCAGAAAATCTATGGCTAAAAGTATTATTTGCTGATTTATTTTGAGAAAAAAAAACATTGCTGAAGATTCAATAGATAAACTCAAGCGAACAAAATATTCCCACATATTGGCATATTGGCATGGGCAATAGTAATGGCACCATATTTTTTTCTAATGATCAAAGCGACAAATGACACCAGCAACAGCTCAAAACATTGATGGTAATATTTACACTTGCAAATCTTGGGAACTTATTGTCAGCGGACCCGAGGCGCGCGCGCACACACACAACCAAAGCAAAAGAGAGATATTGACATCCGCACAACTCACAGGGTAACCACATTATGTACATCGGGGACAGGCATGGATGCTCTAGGGTATCTTCCTAAACTTAAGCAAAGTGGGATATATTACAAAACTTCCACGTGCCTGCGTGGTGGAAAAGATGAGTGGTAATTAAACCCTTATGTGTTAATTTACATAGTGTATGGCTTCGATGCCACAAATAATCTGTCCTACGATCTGTACACCTGCGCAGATGGATCAAAATGTCTGTAAGAACACATTAGATAATGCTGAATTTCAAAAGCATTAAAGTTCTGCAATAGCGAATCTCGCTTACACTGTACAAGCTTGCACCTCACCATTGGACGAGACTGGCACAGGACCTCCTAAACCAGTTGTCTCAGAGAGATGGTGTAAGGCACACCAAAGAATGAACTGACCACCAAACTCATCTCCTCAACGACGTCTATGATTGAGGGGGTCCCTGGTATTTGTACATGGATTCTTTCTTGTGCTCAGGATCAAGGCTGCAAATGTGTAAAAAAAGTTTTGCTAACACAAATTAGCAGCAAAGACATGATTCCTTTCACTAGGTGAAGGCACAATTGATCCTTCAAAAATATGTTTCTCGGTTAGCCAGATTATGACAAAAAACATCAAAAGTACTCCACTTCGTTGAATTCGTGAATAAGAAGTTCGACCGCTGACTTTATTATTTTCTGCTGCCGGATTATTTAACAGAATAAAGTAGAATATCAAGTTTATATGAGCTGGAAAATAATTTCTTGTGCGGTGTTTAAAATCTCCGCTGACAGATCCAAGCTCTTTGGTACTCATGTATTATGTGGATAAAACTCTATTGATGATCTAACTATCTAAGGCATAGTGTACAAATAACAACAGCACAAATACTAAAGAGTTGAGAATGTGCAAAAACTGACCTGTTCCTTAGCCCAAGAAGTGCATAATGTAAAGCACGAGCAGATGCCGAGACTGGAGCTACTGCAGCAGCTGGTGCTCCACAGATTGCAGTAGCCAGAACTGATCCGACACCAGCCCCTCGGTTATAAACTTTAATAGGATTGCCAATGAGAGCAGAGGCAGTCCTTCCAAACCCATCAGTTAAACTTTCATATGCCTGCAATTTTTTTAACAAATGTTAATGACGCTAAAGCACTACTACATGAAAGGTGTTAGTAGTTGTTAGGCCATTAGGCCTCAGGGCTGTTCGATGTTCAGACTTCAGAGTCATTCAGAATATATTTCAAACTTAGTTCCAAACCATAAATTATAGCTCTAAGTGATGCAAAGAGTTAAAAGTGGTCCCAAACAAGAACAGCTATGTAAGTAATTATCAAAGATTCAAATTTGTTATGGAAGGCAGAGGAACTCAGTACCTGTTTCATTCCTTGTTGTGCACTTTCAGGTTGGTTAGCTCTAATGTTGTGTTTTGTTCGTTTTGCTTCACATGAGGCTAAAGGTGGTGGAACAGTTGTAAGGGCATGTTCTGTCTTCACAAGCATATCATGAGCTCCTGCAGCCAAATGGACTCCAAGTCCTACTGCTTCAATGGTAACACTTCTAATAAAAGCAACTGCGCCTGTCAAACAAAAATTGAAACTCTGTCAATGTTAGTGGTAATGGAGGATGGTGTCACCATAAAGCAGTTCATAGTACCACTGCATAATCACAATTCCAGCAGAAATGCTAGCTGACATAATTTGTATATTTACACTATATATCTATCTTTACCTCTTTGCACTCCCTTGAGCAATTTCCGATCCTTCTTGTAGCTTTTGATGGGCAAAGAGACCAATTTTCTGGTCCCTGAACCAACAGCAACTAGTGATCTTATTGGAGGAAGCCCTTTTAGCAATTTGTGCACCTAGACAACAGATACTTCAGTTCAGACTACAGGGGGGTTTATTCATAAATCAAGTGGAGGTTTAGTATTTTCTCTGTATTTGCACAAGCAAATCTAAATATTATCTCTATTTATAGTAGACCTTTTCTGATATCAAGTTTTTACATGTTCCATGTTCCTCATGCAAAAGCATACAGCCATACATGTCTCAGACTACAGGTGCACAAGGGGAGATAAGGACCTGATTTTTCGAAATGTCTTCCAACCATTCCGCAGCTACTGTATCACCGATGCTGTTCCATCCATAAACACCCATTGCAGAAACATGCTTAAGCTTCAAATCAATTCCCTGTGCAAGAAATCTCATATCAGGGTTGTTATACATAATCATCAGAAAGTTTCTTTGCTACTACATGTGTTTCTTTCACTAGAGTTTACCTTCCATGGAAGAATGTTGAGAAGTTCTGCATAATTTCCCTTGCCTAGTGCAATCGGGTCAAACTGACGGGGTATATAATTAATATGCAGAACAAGCGGCTTTACATCAAATTTCTGGCATCAGAGAGGAAAAAACAGATTACAATGTTATATACTGAAGACAAATAGGCCCTGCGGCTTACAATAAAATGATATATGATTTATGTTTGTCACGTGAAGCAAACAAAATTAGCACTTGCTTGGCCTTTTGTCCTTGCTTCACCCGACATGTTTAACTTAAAAGAATACTTTTGTGACACAACATGATTGTGTGCTAGTGTTACACTCAGGTTTCAGTTCATCGAGTGCAATCTAATAATATAACAATAATAATAACAGTAACAATAACAATAAAAGCAGGAGCGTTTCTTCCATGTGTCGTCCCTTCCACCTAATGACAGGTGGGCCTGAGCCACTCATGCCCCTCACATGGCCAACCAGAACTCCACCAATACTGCTAGATTTTAAGATCATCTAATTGCCTAGATTAATTCAACCCGTAACAAATACGACAATCTGGCTTTGTGTTTGTAGTTCACTGAGCCGTCTGTTTAAGTAAGTGATGATGAACATGGAAATACCTGAAAGAAAGGAAGCAATGCCTCATCCACAACTGTATTGTTTCCATTGCTTGTGTTCTTCACATCAACAGTCTCATTTTCGCAGTGCAAATGAGCGTCATTGTTACATGAATCATTCTTGAAGAAATTGATTAGGAAGTTAAGTTGCTCTTGATCAAGATGCAACTGTAGAGGCAAAATCTCGAGATGGAGCCTGCAAAAATTAGGATAGTGCAACAGAAGAGAATCAATTGGAGTTGTAATATCAAGAGAGCACAAAATTGAGAAAGAGTATTTCGTATTGTTTCTATGAAGAGCTCTCTTAAATAAGAGCACTGAAACATGCTTGTAGGATGGTGGTAAGTTCTCTAGTTGTGAGGCTACGAATCAGGGCTCGAACCCTGGTAAAGTATGGGTTAAGACCCGGCTTTGTGGGCTGTGGCAACAATGCACCTGTACAGGTGAGAGCCGGCTTTTAGGTGGCCTTTTGTCGACCTTTCAAGCAATGTCTTTTCAGATGTCTCTCCTTTTTTTCTCCCTTTTTAAGCTACAACATACCTTTTAGACTATAAGCAATAAAAGGGGTCCCTCAAAGGCTCTCTACACCCTCCAATGTCTATGCCCTCCCTCTTGCCTAACCCTTTGCCATGCCAAGTACCATCAATGTCACCTGGGTAGTGGGTACAAATGCCTGCCTCAAACTCCAGTGGGATACATTTAGAGCCTCTGATGCATAGGCTCTACCATTTATGTTTACTCACTTATGCAAAAAGATAAATTAGCAAGTGCATCCGGCCTTATTCCATAAGTGATCTGCAGCCACTAAAAAGGTTTTTCAACTACAATCTACCTAGCTAAAGAATGTTTTCCTATAGGTATGAATGGCATAAATAATCTTTTGAATCAATTGAGTATGGCAAAATTCAGTATGGATTAACAGAAACAAGCTAAGGGTCTCTTTTTCATCATATGAATCCAACCTTATGTTAAAATGTAATACTTCATTTACCTGTAGTCTTCCAAAGGTGCCTGTGGCTCAGGCCTCACAGACTCCAGTTCTAACCTGAATGCACTGGAGCAAGACTCTCTTGGGTAATCCTTTGAGTTGTAACATCCAAGAACCTTTTAAAAGGATGAGAGCGATTAGAAATCATTAGTCATGGAACTAAAGCTAGTTTGTAAATATAACTTGGTAATATAGAAATACCAGTTTCCATGGAGCATGGATACTTTGATCACAAAGAGTTAAGTCCTCAGCAGCTACCGATAGCTTAGATATAGAAACATCCCCATCTGGATACATGTCAACTTGGATACTGAGCCCTCTCAAGGTAAATTCCAGTGAAGAGCTCCTATCTCTTTCATCTGTACATGTTAAGCTAGTTGAATCTTTCTGAGGTAATAACCAGTCATCTCCAGCATACATCCGCCACTTTACATCTATACCATGAATATGAACCCTTCCCTTCAGATTACGATATTCATCAGGATTCAAACTGCAAACAGAAGCCACTTCGTGTTGAAGTACTTGCTCTACTTGCTTGTTCTTCTTTTTCAAAACATGATTCTCAACTATTGTTAAGGGAACATTGTTATACCATCCAGCATCTTCACTTTCCAGGGTTCTACGAGAATTGTCGCCAGATGTATATTTATGCTCTTCATCACATAGAGTTGATAATGACTGATGAAGTTCAGGCATATAATATGAATCAATGATTTGATCAGGACAGGTGTTCCGTTCTAGTGATATTTGAGTAGCATTGCCTTCCGGAGTCGATCTAAGAAATTCGTGTGAAGAAGTGGCCGCATTCAGCTCAAATCCATCATCCGTCTCAATGCTACTAAATAAGTGATGGCCATTGCTCTCCCAAAAATTGTTGTCCAAGGAGTCCTCTGTGTAAAAAGCATTCTCAATAATATCATCAAGCAGTCCATCTGACTGGTAATCCCCAGAATCCTCTGAAATCTCCAAACTACTCTCAGACTTGTCTGATGCATCAGCAACCATATTTTGCCTGTTTGCCTGCTGAACACTATTCCACCTGGACTGTAGATGATCTAAAGCATCCTGCATATCTGGACCATATAGCTGCTGGAGTTGGGATCCCAAACCAATAAGACCATAGGTTGTGTCATGACATGTACCAATATCAAATTGGGAATCAGATATTTCAAGCTTCCAAAAAGAAGAATCTAATCTTAGAGAAGCTTCAATGAAGGTGTTTTGGGCAACCTTTGTATAACCTACTTGACGAAGGTAATCTACACCATAACTGCAAGTGGCATTTGTTGAGCCAGATGATTGAGAAATGAGGACCCCAAGATCACGTAGCTGGATATCAAAATCAGTAGCTGCAGAGGCTGATGCAGATTTATTATGGAGTTTAAATGATGATGCAGCTAAAAGGCATGAGAAAAACTTGCGGTCGGTTGCTCCAGCACTGAGAGTGGAATTTTTAAAATGAGGTTCATAGCTAACAGCAACATCAGCCAACTCAAGAAATAAAGATGATGAATAAGGTTCACCAGACTGATAGCTATTTACTGTGTTACTATCATGTGATTTTTCAGTTCTATCTGAACCTGAACTGAACAGCAGGCATATCGCATTGATCCAATCCATACGGCCACCAGGTGCCACAATTGTACCAGAACGAACATCAACAGAAGTGTAGTTCTCTTTTAGCTTTGGGTTCCTGATGTGGGTCACAGAACAGCCAGCAGCGCCAATAGACAGCACATTAGTACCTTCACCATCACCCCGCCTGCAGGCAGAGTCCTTGCAAGCCACTATAAGAAAATCTTTACTTTCTCCAGTGACTTTATCATTCTTAGCACTAACAGAACCCCAAAGCTCACCTTCACCATGATTCACCCAAAGAAAACTGGCATTGTTGAGGCCTCCAACATTTGAACAGGAGAAAAGAGAAAATTTTGAAACTTTCAACTTAAGAGAGTTCCAGGATCCTTTTAGTTCTGCCTGTAATAAAGGACCAACTTCCACTGTTTCATTTAATTCAGTGCAAATTTCCAAGATACTGCATTCAAAAAGGACAGATGTTTGAATGCAGATATCATTGATCCGAACAGATTGATCCTTGGAATTTCCAGAAATGCTTGTTTGTTCATTTGATATCCCCTCAATGACATGATCTAGCAGCTTATTCAGTAACTCGCAATCCTTTTTACTAAGTTGTACTGAGACACATGAAAGTTGTACATGAAATAAGAGCTCAGTGCTCTTAAGGAGCTCCTGGCGCATACTAGATCCTGTCTCTGCAAGATCATGTGTTGAAGAAGGAGAAATGCCAGCCCATTTGCTGTTCTTAGTAATCTTTTCATCATGCAGCTTTGGCAAACTCCAAGCATTGTTCAGAATCTCAGGGCCAGTTACAGGATACTTTCTCCTGATCAGTGTGATGCCAGAGTCATTACCACTGGCTCCAGTAACAGAAAGAATCTTCATTGTAGAGAAAGTTTGCCTACTTGAAGAACAGATTCTACCAACCAATACATTATTGACTGGCTTAACCAAATATACGTCTATATTCCCTAGAGCCAAATGGATTGAGGTACACGGCTTGCTGAGATGAACCTCATTTCGCATTTCATTTTGAGGGTGTGATGCAGTTCCTACCATGTTCAGACATGAAATGTGGTCGATCACCAGGAACTTATCCAGGACAGATGGGTGGCTCAAATCCCATGAAAACTCAGATGGAAAGCACAGGACGATTCTTGCTGGTGATAGGGATATCTGAACTTTTAGACTTCCACTTGAGGACATGTTTGTGCTGGTAGTCAATCTGCTTCCTTTTTCGTCACCATGCTTTTGAATTTTATGCTCTCCATGTGACAAATCAGACTCAACTTTACTTACAAAACTCAGTAGCATGTATATTGTATGAAAGTGCACCCATAAGAGCAAAGGAGCCAAACAAATTGACATAGAAGTTGAGCTTACTAAATTGCCATCTTGATCTTTGGTACTGACATCATAATAGAATGTGCACTCACCAAAAGTTTTTAGCAATTCAACTCTAGTCAATTCACTTGAACTGTTGCCACAAAATTCATAGGTTTCCACCGAGTGATCTCCAGCAGCAAACAGGCACTGAGGGAGGGAAGCTTGAACTCCTTGCCGCAAGTTATTGTTCAAGAAGTGGTTACCAAGGTTTGAATCATCTGACTTATTGTTTCCGGCACCGCAGTAGTATTCATCAAGCTTAATTTGGGCAATTGATGCCTTGAACCTTACATTTTTTGGATAAGTCTGCAGATATCAACACGAAAAAGTATTAAACACCAAGCTTGGTAAAACTACAATGATGAATGAACTAAGAAGAACTGCTGTACCAGTACAGACAAAATGAATACCTGTAGATCAAGGTGAATGTTCTCACACTTGGCTTTGAGATGATGCATATTTAAGCTGGAAACTGTAGCAGGAGATATAATTGATTTCTCAAAATGCTCCGAGGAAAGGCAGCTCGAAAACATTTCAGAATTTCTCATGTCATCCAATGAGCTGACAGGAACACTGGAACTTTCAATATCTGTGTCATCACTGAACAAAAGAAGAACAGATACCTCGGTGATGGAGGCTCGTAAGGTCCTCTCGACAACTGGTTCTGTTACCAAATGAAAAGTAAAATAAATATAGTCATATATATGGATGATATGATCATTTCAGTGGCAAAAGTAAACTACTATAACAACATGGTTCCATAATTGAAATAAATGCAATAGTTTTGCTCATGCCTCTGGTACTAACAGATGGCCATGATAGTGTCAGTAAGCTATAATTCTTAAGTCACTTCTGTTGCTATTCATAATAAAGAAGTGTGATCAACATCATAATGGGTGAACTTAGAACATGGTATAAGCTTTTGATGAAATGCAGTGTTTCTCCATGAATCGAGAACTGCGTCCAATGTTAAGGGTGTTTTTTCAGTACATTCAGTCAACTACTTTACTCTGTTAGTTAAAATCCGTTTTTCAGTTTATAATACTAATTTGAAAAGAAAAAAAAACGTTTTCTACCAACACCATCAACTGAATCAGAGGTCCAGAGCATGTTCCATCATCAATATACTTAGGTGCTATAACAGTCTGATACATATTCCAGTCACAGAAAAAAAGTTGCCCTTTTGGGACACACAAGCAGTAAATGAACTTTAAGCTTGACCAACAATGTCTCGATGAATGTTTAGAGTCTTAGACTTTAGAGTTTAGCATGTACAGATTCAGCTTGACAAATACTTTTATGATATTGTTATTGGTTCAGAACATATACATCAACAGAAATTGATGGGAAAAGCTGTGTTTTGGAGACTGTCCATGTAAAGGATGCCACTTTTTTTCCTAAGAAAAAAATTCTATTTAACATGGATAGTTTGAGAGTCAAAGAAAATGGCAGATGAAGAAGCCACATTATTCATTCATAACCAAAGCCAAGAAGAGTGGAAGGTATGGCATAACCATTAGTAAATTGAAAGTAATACACCAAAGTTGGAATGAATACCTTTAGGAACTTGATCAGATCCAGAAGCTAAAGTAGACGCAAAACTTATGGCATTGAACACTGAACACGTCCAGTCCCATATACCACTGTTTCCTAAACTTGACTGAGAGTTCCTCAATTCCTCAAAACATTCAAAGAACTGATCAATGCTGTCAGAAATAACAAGGGATTAGTAATTAGAACAGCCCCAAAACAACTTACTTTAAAAAAATAGCATGCTTCCCACAACAATACAAATAAATGAAACTTAGAAAACAGCAAGAAACTCTTATGGAAGAATTATTAAGTGCCAAAGCAAAGGGAAATTTATGCTAAAGCCAAAGAAGAGAACTAGTTTAAATACTCAAGAAAATAATATCATTTCTCTGCAACTTGAAATACTCAAGCAGATAATTGTTTTAACATTTGACCACTAAAACTCCTGGCTATACATCAAAAGGTGCAGAGAAATACTCAAGCAAATAATATCAATGGCCCTCTGCAAGTTGCCCTGTTTTATAAATTATAAATACAGGGCTTCAAAGAATGCAGTAAAGAACAATTCGAGAAAGAAGATAGCAATAAGTGGGTTCTATGGTGGCCACAAATGATTGAGAAGAAATGAAAGAAAAAGCTGTTTAGTGTTTACAGTTGGAAAGCATGGACAGACCAATGGACTAATTCTGAAGACCTTAATATTCATGAAATATATAGAAACAGAAGCAAATTGTGGTATAGCAACATTGACAATAATATGGCAAAATCAATTTCAAGGTGCACTATGAGAGTTAATTGGAATTTCAAGGAATGAAATGTAGGTCAGAAACAAACCTTTCATCACAATCTGAATCAGGGTCGCCTAGATCCTTACGGGCAACAGGCTCCATCCAGTCTGTTATCACATGTGCCCTTGTAAGGAAAGAATCCTGAATTTTATCCTTCCTGCTTTGAGAAAATGTGCTCTGTTCCACGTATTCACTGGTGGCTATCACAGAATCTGAACCTGGCTTCAAAGAGCTTGAAGCAGGTGGACCGAAGGCAGAGCTGGAAGAACTAATAGAGATATCTGCAATACTATGAACACAACTCTGTTCGTCTACTGGCTTTCTTTGGAGAGAATCCCACACATTCATGATCCACCGAATGCTGCTGAATTGTAGCCGTAATTCTAATGAATCAACTGATACATCTGCATCAATTTTCTCAAAGTTCAAGCACCCCTTATTCCATGGGATGCTCAAGTTCAACTTCCCAGAGAATCCGCCGATGGGACCAGTTAAGACTGCGGTAGTACTATGACGTGCTGAAATGTCAGCTATTCCTCTAACTGGATCATTTTGAAGCAGTGCGTCGACATCATCCATCTTCAAAAACTCGATGACCGCCTCATGGAAAGTTAAAAAGTTGTCCAGTTTAAATAGACCAAGTTGGGTTCCAAATTCCACCTCTTTAATTCGGAAAACTAGAGATCGACTAGTTTCTGGGAGTCTACTATTCAAACTGATTTGAGGATCAAATACGACATAGACATTCTTTAACTTGATATTAAAGCTTGTCAGAAACCATTTGACGGCACTGGCAATTCTCTTTACACCTTCATCCACATCTCGAGATACAGAAGTGGAACACTGATTACTATCGGATTCATTTCTTTGGGTCCTGACTAATGTCTGTGTGTCACTAGTACTGCCAGAGACAGAGCATTCATTATGCACATCATCAACTTCACTTGCAACAGATGGAGCAAGCACAAGCTCCAATTCTTCAACAACAATCTCGCAGCTAGCAGCGAATCTAACTAGCAGGGATTTTATCGATCCTTCTTTCAGCATAATAGGGGATCCTGATAACTGAAATAATACAGGAAATTAACTGATGATTTCACTTTAAGACAGGAAGCAAACAATTTAACTTCTGCAGGTTCCACAACTTTTTTTTTTGGCATTCGAATAAGAGATGATTGTGGTATACTAAGTACCACAATGAATCAAATTAGAAGAAAAATAGTAAACAAAGAGTATTGAAGCTACAAAGAACAGCAAGTAAAGTCATAGACTAACTGGCCACATGATACTTTCTGCTAAATTGAATTCAACACTAGCCAGCCACCCTTAGCATTTAGGTGTGTACACGCTTTACATTGTAATGTATTTTAATTTAGGATGCTTCGTATGAATGAACTGCAACAAAGGTGCATAGTCTCTTCTCCTGCCCCCAAGATCAGATTTTGCAGCTATTCCATAAACTTTTAGGTACAAACTAAACTAATAAAAAACGACTGAAGTATACAATAGAACAACAAATTGAGATTAACCAAAATTGACACAGACATGAATCAAAAAAAATTCTACAGCCCACTTCTTTTCCCCCCCAATCATCAGCTCCAGCACAAAAATAGCCAAAACCCCTGCCTCAATACCAACTAGAATTCGCGCCACAAAACAGTGGCCAATCATGGTCAGAATTTCAAATGAAACAACTAAACCCACCCGGCAATCAAATAAATAAATTATTCCTAACTTCAGTACCAAGTCGTTAACTTCCACACACCACAATTCGATCATCATCCAGAAAACAGGCGAGCGGCAGTCAAGCGATGGAACCATCACAACACCTAACCTCCCTCCGCGCCTAATCGGAACCTCGGACTGCGACGACGGCTCCAACAAACATGGGAGGGAGAACAGGACGCGGGAACCGCGAGAGCAGGCGGGGGGAGGAGGGGCGCGGAAGAAAAACGACGCACCTTCCGGTTGATGAACTCGGCGTTGAGGGCGAGGTCGTTGAGCTGCAGCGTGCCGCGGCCAAGCTGGATGTCGAACTGGTCGAGGTCGAGGTCGCCGAGGATCAGATCCCCAAGCCGCTTCTTCAGCAGCGACTTGCACACGCGCTTCAGCAGCGTGTCGAGACGGAGGCCGTCCAAGAACCCCATCGCTTCCCCCCTTCTACCGCAGCGGCGGCGGCGGTGGGAGAGGAGGCGGCTCGCCGGCGACGGAAGCGATAGTTTGCTTGCTTGGTTCGATTGATAATAACGAGTCGCCTTTTTTTCGTATTAGACCCCGTGGAGAGGCAAGAGTTATCGCTACTTGCGTCGGCCACCCTGGGAAAGGGTGTATTTATGCGCGCGCGCAAAGGAAGTCTGTGCCACTGTCCGGTGGGGCCAGCCACGTCGGATTCCAATCGGGACTCCGTTTAGACGATGGCGGGAGACGGCACGGCACGGCGCGGCGCGGCGCGGCGCAGGTCTCTTCCCGTCCCGCCCAAGTTGGTGCCGGTGCAGACCCTCCCCGTCGAGGTCGCTGCCGATGTCCAGCTCCCGCAGCCCGCAGGGCGGAGTTCCTCGCCGTCAGCGCGTCCCCGGGCTATGTGGCACGAGCAGGGCGGCGCAGTGGGGTGGGATGGGGTTGGGGGAGGGCGGAGGATGAGGGTGGGGGAGACGAAGGAGGAGGACGCGGTGGGGGCGGGTGCAAGGAAGGGCGGCGCGGTGAGGAGGCCGGAAGCGGAAGGGAAGGGAAGGGAGGGGAGCCGGGAGCGGTGTCGTGACTGGCCGCTCGCGAAGGTCGAGGTCTCGAGGAGACGAGACGCGGGTAACGGTTACGGAGGTGGAAGTGGAAGAGATATTTTTGACTGAAAATGGGGCCCCACCACAAACGGACCTATAACGGTGTAAATATTATATTACCATCCATGTCTACTGTCCCAACTCCCAATACCACAAGCCAAACAAAGAACAGGGTCCTATTCCACGTAATCGAATCCTGCAAAATATAACTTTAGCTTCTTGCTTTTATAAAAAAAAATATAAGTGGCATACATATATATATAGAATAATTTTTCAAGACAAATCTATCATATTTTCAAACTGAATGACTTAAAACCTTATCTAACACGGCTTTATTTTTAAGCATAGAGAGAGTATGAGAAGAAACAATCTCAAAATGAACATTTAACAACGAGTTTTAGATTAGCGGTAACATGTCGGCTGCAGATTGCAGTCTTAGAGTGACCAGTATATTTTAGTAAATTTTCTTGAAAAATAGTACAGTTAGTGAACTTAGAGTTATCTTAAATTATTTTTTAAAAATTTGATCAAATTTCTAGAAAAAACTTTTAAAATTTATAACATCAAATTAGTATCAATAGATAATACCATATAATTTATTTTTATAATACGCTCATTTCATGTCATTAAGATGCTACTCTTTCTTATAAAATTACTCAAACTCGAAAAAGTTTTACTTGCATGGATTTTAGAAATTGATTTATTTTAGGACAGAAAAAGTATATAGGTCTTTGACTTCAAGAGCCATTTAGAGTCGTTTTGTGCTAAATAGGTAAAAATATGGTTTCGTCTAGGAAGCGCCCTGAATCGTATTGTCACAAAGGTTTAAGGTGGGATGAAGCTAAAAATAGTCTTTATTTGGTTTCACCTCATTCTAACATTCTGTGAGAGCATGTTTTAAGAAACTCATATGTGAAGATTTAGCAAAACAGCTCTAGCTCCACTAATGAAGTTGTTTATGGAGCAAAACCTCCAAAAATGGCTTCACTAGTGAAGTGTAGCCGTGCCAAAGTGGGCTAATCAACTTTGGGTTAATTTCTTCTTAGGATAAAACAAATAATTAATTTATGATTGAAGCAGCCCGATAAGTCAATGCTACTTTTTTTAAAATATAAGCATCTACGAGTACAAGGAAGAAGAAAGATGTCATTCAAAATTTGTCTCGATCATAAAGCGTTCTTGTTGAATTAACTCTCTCAAAACATCAATCAAATACTACTTTATCATTAGTGTCTATCATTAGGCTTAAAATATAGTAAGCGCTCTTACGATTAAGAAGGGATACATGGTTCATTTATCTTATCGTATAATCAATTTTAAATAAAATTTAAACATAATTTTTAGAACGAAGGGAATATGTTTCATCGTCGTGAGGCTCTTTGCTTAAAACTTTGTTGGTTGAGTTGTTTGTCCATTCTACTGCCACTTAAAGTTTCATATCCACATCTTATGGCACATGATTTCTGGCGGCAAAATAAAAACATTATTGTACATGATTTCTAGGAACTATATCCCTGCAAGTACTTCGTTTACTTCTGCACTGACGACTCGCAATAACTCAAGACAAATAAAAAGCCCAAAATACTGTAAGTTCATATTTACATGATGTTGACTGGTATTTTCTTTGTCATAAAATTGTAATGTTCTCTCATTCGCATCATAAAAAATGGCTACTTTATAAGAATAAACATTGTGTTTCCTTTAAATAATATATATATAATACTAGGAGATACTAGTATATTACTCTCTCCATACATATAAAAAATCATGGGAGAATTGGCTATAGGACATGCAGAATGGTGGCTATTTGCCGGCGGACACTAGAAAAAATTAGATTGCTCAAAGACACTCCGTTTCTTGTCAAATTTGCTGGCGGACACTACGTCTAATCAAACATTATTACAAAATAGATATAAAATCATATAAGTGCTAGAAAATTATACTATAATTTTTTTTACACTCTACATGATGAGAACTATAGTGTAAAAATATTGTTTTGCACTAAAATGACCATTTTGCCCCTCTTCATAAATAGACAAAGATAACCATGTTTAATTAGTTAATATATTAGTAAGATACTAAAAATACTAAACAATATTTTTACACTATAGTTCTCATCATGTAGAGTGTAAAAAAATTTACAGTATAATTTTCTAGCACTTATATGATTTTATATCTATTTTGTAATAATGTTTGATTAGACGTAGTGTCCGCCAGCAAATTTGACAAGAAACGGAGTGTCTTTGAGTAATCTAATTTTTCCTAGTGTCCGCTGGCAAATGGCCACCATTCTGCATGTCACATAGCCAATTCTCCCAAAAATCATTTATGACAATAACATGGTTTCTAAAGTCTAACTTTGACTTCTTATTTTTATAAAAAATGACATATATATATTCTTATAAAAGTTTTTTTCAAGCCATGGTTTTTACATTTTCACACTCAACATCTTAAAAGTTGCTCATAATTTGAAATCGATGAAGTACTTCTCAAGTTGCTTGGGTCTTCTTATCCGGCACAAGAAACCTTGTCAACGTGAAAGCGAAGAAAGAGGCTGGCTGGCGGTGGAAAGCGCACAATAGGAGGCGGTGGTGTGGTGCTGAGGTGGACCAGGATCCCGTGTGGGCAAAGGATTCTGCAAGGCCTCGCTAAAAACCAAAAATTTTTTAAGATTCTCTATGACATCAAATTTTTTTGACACATGCATGAAACATTAAATATAGAAGAAAAAAAAACTAATTGCACAGTTTAACTGATCTTTTGATCCTAGTTAGTCCATAATTAGATAATATTTGCCATAAATAAACGAAAGTGCTACAATAGCGAAATCCAAAATCTTTTCGCATCTAAGGCCTTGCTTAGTTCACCCAAAAAACCAAAAAGTTTTCAAGATTCCCCGTCACATCGAATCTTACGGCACATGCATGAAGCATTAAATATAGACGAAAACAAAAATTAATTATACAGTTTAGCTGTAAATCACGAGACGAATTTTTTGATCCTAGTTAGTCCATGATTAGACAATATTTGTCACAAACAAACAAAATTGCTACAGTACCAAAATCCGAAATCTTTTCGGAACTAAGGCCTTGTTTAGATACACCCAAAACCCTAAAACTTTACAAGATTCTTCATCACATCGAATCTTGCGGCACATGCATGAAACATTAAATATAGATAAAAAAGATAACTAATTGCACAGTTTACCTGTAATCACGAGACGAATCTTTTAAGCCTAGTTGCTCTATGATTGGATAATGTTTGTCAAATAAAAACGAAATTACTGCAGTGTCAAAATCCAAAAAAAAAATGGATCTAAACAAAGCCTAAACAAGGCCTACATAACGGAGCCGGAGGTCAGGGCCTTTCGGCGGGGGCCATACCGGTCCCGGCCCCTACCTCAGCCCGCAAGATGTGGGCCCACAGGAATATTTGGCCCCTACCTCAGCCCTACCTGCTCGTACGGGACTGCCACAAGCGCGATGACAGGTCACAGGTGACGACCGGCAGCCAGGAGAGCTTGCTCGGCTGTCCTTTAGGGTTACTTTGGCAGCAGCAGCAAATTAGCCCCGGTAAGTTTGCCCCCGACGTGGATTTTTTTGGATATCTAATTCCCGCATACACTTCGGGGGAGGTGTCCACGTATGGGAGAATTTCTCTGCTGTTACTTGGCAGATTGCTGTCAGGGGAGTTCCTAACTGCTGTCGGCGCGTCTCAACTGCAGCAGCAGTGCAGTTGCGCGAGCGTGGCTGATCGGGGAAATGCTCCCGGCGTCCTGGCTCGTGGATTTCTTTCGCGTGGAAAATGAAGGAAAGCGGGTCTGTGTCGCGGCGTGAATCGGCTTCCAAAGAGCGCCGCAGATTGGCTCGGGAAAAATTGGCACGTGCTTTCTCGGCCCGGGGAAGGCGCGGGGAACCCTCCGAGATCCGCTGCTGCCAAAGTAGCCCTTACGGTCATTGCAGCAGCAGTGCTGCATATAGCCCGTGCTCTATTATCGGAATAGGTTTTTTTTATTCCTGTGATCAACTCCAAACTATTATTTTCAGAAGCTAAAAAAAAACTATATTTTCAGCTCCATCTAGCACCCATTCGAGCGAGACTTAAGATTCGAGATGAGCTATTTTATTTTAACCCTTTCAGAAAAAAGAATAGCTTCTAAAGTTGCTCTATAGCTTTTCCAGTGGCTTCAAGAGTTATTTAGAATTGATTTTTTGCCAAACAAGTTAAAATAGAATAATTTATTAAGTGAAGCTCCTTAAAACTTGGTCTCACATGGGGTGAATGGTGAATAGAGCTAAAAATACCAGCTTCTCTCAGCTCCCCTCTCTCTCTCACATACACACACACAAATGTACCATAACAAATTATTTTATCAAACACATTTTTTTTTAAAAAAAAAACAGCTTCAGCTTCAGTGGAATCGAAGCAAAAAAACTCCACCAATAAACAGAGTTATGCCAAACATGACCTTATATTATCATTTACCCAGGAAAGAAATAAAAAAAGAGCATGGGTTGCTTCCTTCACACAAAAACAGTAATACACAACATTATTTACCGTGTGTGTCAAACGTGCACACACATGTACCAACACGATATTAGGTCATACTCCATACCATGGGCACGCCTCGTCTCCCTTCTCTCCACATGTGTGTGCCTCGTTTCTCTTGTCATTAAAGGCAGTGGTAGATCCAGGATGGAGACAAAGAGGAGCTAAACAATGAATATTTAGGATTAAAGTTAGAAATTAATAAAAAATTAAGACTAATAAACCCTAATTTACGGGAATGAAAATGTTATTGGCCGAAAAAGGTGGGCGGGCGCCCTAAGGACTTGGGCGGGCGCCCTGTCCCTGACTCCGTTCGGTCTCCACTTCCTTCCCGTGGCTTCTGGAGTCTTCTAAATGTAAGATAATTGCGCGGCACGTTGATATCTCTATGTAATCCCGACG
Organism: Sorghum bicolor; assembly: GCF_000003195.3. NCBI lineage: Eukaryota > Viridiplantae > Streptophyta > Magnoliopsida > Poales > Poaceae > Sorghum > Sorghum bicolor. The sequence continues at coordinate 11,450,600 of NC_012879.2, read as the reverse complement.
TGTGGGCCTTTCTTCCTTATTTCCTGATAACCCCCTGCAGAAATAGACAAACACCAAAACTCGTGGAATTCTGTCAGATAAAACCCTAAGTCTCGATGTTGATTTCATTTGGATCCTTTTCTTTATTTATTTGATAGTTAAATTTGATACTTAAGGACCGTCAACAAACTCCCCCAAACTTACCTCTTGCTCGTCCCTGAGCAAGGATAGACTCAGCTATGGATCATAAGTTGTTGCAATATCTTTAAAAATTGACGGTACACATGCTTTTAAATGAGGTCTCATCTCTGAGTTAGAGTAAACTGTCAAGACTTAAAACTTACTTACTTTACCTTTCACCAAGGGACTTGTAACCGTCACTTCTATCTTGAGTGGTTAAAAGATAGAACAGTCCAGTCAAGTGCCATGTCGCTTATTCTTGATCAGCTATAGCTCTGGAGTTTTTGCAGATTTTCAAATAAAACTCAGAGATTCCTTTGTATGACTCTCTCATATCTCTCTTTTGTGGTATTTCTGGATCCTTACCAAGGCAGTGATGGTATATGCCTTCTCTCAAAATATGTGGTATTTGTGGTATAAGGGATAGTGACATTGTCTTCTCTCTCACCCTACTCTAATAAGGCTTTAATATCTGGAGCTCATAGGTGGGAGATAAAATATACATACTTACAAGACATTTATTGTATAGTCAAACCATAGATCCAAAGAAACAAATCAATAAGCCAAATCAAGATGTGCATGTGAGGCGAATGAACAGTGTATGGTGATGATGGTGATAACAATGGTGAAAGTCTAATTCTACTTTTGCTCTTTTGAGGGGATACATACCTTCCTTACTTTTTTGAAACTTTATGAGGAGAATGAGATGCTCTTCTTTTTCTTTTCTCTCAGATGGGTATCCTGTACCCCTAATTCTACTGTCGGACACTTGTCCATTTTTACCTCTCGTCTGACTCTTTTTCTTTTCTTTCGAGGTTCCGGGCACTTGCCCCTTTTTATTTCCTCATTTTTTTTTCTTTTCTTTTGTTTTCTTCTTTTTTTTTCAGAGCACTCATCTCTTGAGATAATATAGCAAGTGGTAGTAGCAAGATAACTTGAGCATTTATTTCACAAGGGAAAAACACAGATGTTTTTGGCTATTCTCTCCCGAATTAGGAGTAGAATATTTTTAGGTGATTCTGGAGATGGAAATGGATGGATATATGTGGATGGTACTTCCAGAGTAGAAGTAGCATATATATGAGTGAACGTGCAAGTGAATCTTGATTTAACCACATGACAAGCTCCTAAGGGTCTACACAGCTTGACCACACTCAATGCTCATAAGCAGTAAATAATAAATGTGTGGCTCAAAGTCTAGCAAGCATGTATATATAGCTGTGGTAGGAATTTAAACTTTCATCATACAGGAACTCATCATGCAACATTTTAAAGATTTTTCAAAGATAAAATTCTCCAGAATTCTAGCATCTCTAGGAATAGATAAACAGCAGCTCAACCTTCCCATATCATATCCGTTAACAACTTAGATTTCAGATCAAGTTTTCATCCCACAAGTTTAGATCTAGAGCAAGCTTTAAATTATAACAGTTATGTCTAAACTTGAGAGAGAACTTCAAATTTGCAAATTAGGCAGAGCAACTATTCATCATATCCATGCTAGAGTTTTATTATTAAGATTCAGATTAGCATAGCCACTTTATTTATTTATTAAACACACTAAGCAAAAGATATATATATAAGCACAAAATCTTTATTTGGTTTTTCATAGTTTATGTATTTTAATATTCTAATATAATATAAGTATAAAGATAGGTAGAAATACTTAGCGAGATAAATGGGGGTGCTCTCCTCCAAGCTGAATTTTGACGTAATTTCTCTTGATGTAGCTAGCAGGTGGTAGAGGTGTATTTGAAAGTCAGCAGCATTATGACAGCGATTAGAATGTCCTCCGTCTGCTAGTCTTCTTGATTCTTAAATTTTGTGGAGCTCAAATAGGCAACAAAGCTTGTGGAACTAATTAAGTGTTAGCATAAATATCTAGCCTTCATCACGTTGAGCTTCCTCAATAAATATTACTCTCTGTTTTTATATTTTTATTTTATAAAGTAGAAAAGAAATATTTATTTTATTTTTATGCCACCACAGTGAAGGTACTTATGGGTTTTATGCCACTCGTATACTCACATGGGGCTTAGTATTTTTTAACATTTTTATTTTCTTTTAAAGATAGCATGATTAACTAATAATCTATTTAAGGAAAGTAAATAATTAAATGGAAAAGGGAATGCAGAAAGGATAAATATGGATAACTACCAATCTTACCTTTCGGCGAGGGTTCAATGTTTTAAGTCTTCTTGTCAAGACTTCTCATCGTGTTCATTCTTCAGGTGCGTCATTTGATTTAGGTGCGGACCTTGACGTCTGCACCTTTTAATACGGTGTCACCCATGTTCTTCGTTTGCCCAGCAGTTCGAAGTGCGGTGTTAGCAGTATCTTGCTCAGTGTGTTTGTGCTCGTAGTGTACCTGCTCATAGAGACAAGGCAGAGATCAAGTGCATGGGCCCTGTTGGTGGAAAACACCAACAGAACCAAAAGTGTATTTGTTCTTCTCTAACCTTAAGCATAGTGAGCAAGACAAGTTGATGGATGATAAGTTCATGATTGTAGCACTTATAACATTTGTCAGATCAGATCGCTCAACCTTATGGAAAGATAATCTATCTATGTATATGTCTTTTTCTTTATATCTCTCAATGATTGAATGTGTAACATTTTAGCTCATATGATTAGGAGTGTGGGATCATGGAGGTAGTACTAAGAACAAGGATTAAAGGACTAAACATGTTGAATCAGTTGGGTTGGTTAATCTAGAGTTGTAAATCATATACGTTTGTCTCTTTTATTTATATGAACGCCAGAACCAAGGAGAAGCTTATAAAAGTGATAGTCAAGTACCTTAAGATGTTACCTTGCTCGAAGAGTGATGGTACAGTATCATCTTGTGGAAGCTTTCCTTTCTTAGCGGTTGTGCGTCGTGTTTGTGGCACCCTCCATGGATCATCTCTCTATGATGAATGAGCTATGTCCTTCTTGTGCAAATTATTAAACTTCATGTGTCACTCTCTTCGTCTCTGATGTGAGTTTATCTCAGTACTTCCCAAATCGATATTGAAAGTTTTTCTGCAGGGGTTAGTCCGACAAAATATACCAATATCTACTCAAGCAGTTTTTTTAGTTCAATAACCAAACTAGACTCCATGTCTAATCAGATTAAGGAAGGCTATTTAACCTAAGCACCATGCTTAATTTAAATGCCAATGGAAGTATGGCGAGTACTTCCAAACCAACACTTGCTAGTAAATAGACAAAGGTAGCATGACAGCGTTTATAGAGATCTACTCAAGTGAAGATGAAGTAGTGTGATTAGTATTTAACAAATTGAGCATGTCTCAAAGGTAGGGACAACCAGCATAGCAACATGGCAAAGGATGTTTTTATGTAAAGTACTCCCCCAAGCTTGAATTTTGCAAAATTCAAGTTTGGATGAATTTAATTCAATGTTGTATGATGATTGGTTGGACATACCTTGTGCTTGTCATTCATCCGATCTTCTTGCTCCAATCTTAGAAAGGTTAGTGACAAGAATACCCGAAGGAATATATTTTTTTACAATTATCCTTATATACTCAATACACAAGGTAATGTTGCAAATAATTAAAGGCTCATGTTACGATCTGATCAATGCTTATTTTAAGACACTAAGCTTGTCCTTGGGAAACCATCAGTTTACGTTGGCGAAGTGGTTTCCCCTTCGACGCCAACCTATATCTAGATCAACTCAACGAGATCTGCAATATTTATTATAGACATATGCATCGACAACCGCCCTTTTAAAGTTTTTATAAATAGAAAGGAAGAGGGGGTTGGACATCTCAAGTGTGGTGATGTCGGAGAGACCAATAGATTGGGAAGATGTTGCATATGAGCATGGAGTAAACGAAGTGGCAATGAAATAAATTCCATGCTCATTAATGTTATCTTCGTCTCTAATCTGAATGTTCGGAGTTTCTCCTGGATTGGTCTCACCTATGTCCTCTTCTGTAGTTGGATGAATCTCATCTTCAAAGGGAGTCAAGAACTCACCATTTGAAATTGAGACAAAGTCAGAACCTATTAAGGCTTCTTCCTTATCCATCCATTCTACACATTCTAGCCATTTAGAACTTGTGATCAAAATAGGGGAGGTGTTAGAATTTTCTATATGGCTTAGCTCTCCTTCTATGGCATTACTTGACATGCCATCCTTATGGTCTTCATGACTCCTATGGTTTGGTCGTCTTGGTGAATTGCTAGGATCATCATGAGACTGAAAAGAAGAGGGATAAGAGGGATCTCTAAGGTCAAGGATGGATTTAGAACTTGTGAACATGGAAGGGGAGTAGATAGAATTGTCTATATGGCTTAGCTCTCCTTCACTTGATATGTCATCCTCGACTTCTTCATGATAGGAACCAGGACATTCTCTAAGAGAAACATTATTGCAATGATTTGAATTATCCCTGCTTGAAGGTCTCTTATAGAACCAGAAGTCTAAACCATCAGCATCTAAAAGATTTAAGGTCGGAATTCCTTCCTCCCTTGGAGAATTTTGGGGTATTGATGGTTTAGGATCGATAGCTAAAGTTTGGGATTGAAATGGTTGTGGTCTGGCTATCGAAACTTCTTCTTCTTGTCTAGGAACTGGTTCTTTCTCTTTCTCAGGGATATAAAAGCTAGGAGACTTTCCGCTCATTAAATCAATCAAATTCCAAGCTTCACTAGCGGATAGGTGGTGGAAAGATCCTCCAGAGGCCGCATGAAGGGTTTGCTTATCTTCCCTACTAAGGCCCTCAAAAAAGTGAATTAGAAGAACTTCTTCTGGAATAGAAAGTTTTGGGCCAGTGAGAGTAAGGTTAATAAAGCGGTCCCATGATTTGCGAAGAGATTCTTCTTCCAGTTGTCTAAAAGAAAGAATCTCACGCCGAAGTTCCACCACTTTGGAGATTGGAAAATATTTAGAAAGAAAACTACTATATAACTCCTTCCAATCTCTATGAACACTCCCTACTTTGAGTTTATACCAATGTCTAGCTTTTCCCGTTAAAGAGAACGGAAAGAGCTTCCATTTAAGGGTCTCATCGGACATGCCTTCTATGCGAAGGAGGTCACAGACTCGATAAAACTCTCTTAGGTGTGTGTATGGGTTTTCCTCACCTTTTCCTGAGAAAGGTTGTTTTTGAATAAATTCTATGTATTCGGGGTCTATCTCAAAACTAGATGCTATGATAGGCTTTGAAGATTTTGGTGGTTCGAGATGTGTGCCCATAGGTCTATGAAATTCATAGATAGACATGTTTGAATTCATGATAGACCAGAGATCAAGGATTAGATAAGAAGAAAGATTAGCAGAGATAAGGACTTGGGCGGGCGCCCTGTCCCTGACTCCGTTCGGTCTCCGCTTCCTTCCTGTGGCTTCTGGAGTCTTCTAGATGTAAGATAATTGCGCGGCACGTTGATATCTCTATGTAATCCCGACGTGTGGGCCTTTCTTCCTTATTTCCTGATAACCCTCTACAGAAATAGACAAACACCAAAACTCGTGGAATTCTGTCAGATAAAACCCTAAGTCTCGATGTTGATTTCATTTGGATCCTTTTCTTTGTTTATTTGATAGTTAAATTTGATACTTAAGGACCGTCAACAACGGTCCCTTGAGAAGTAGGGGCTGCGGTGGTGCGATGAGAACTGGTTGAGCATGGTAGGATTGGGTGGAGCTGCGCTGGTATGATGGCATGGTTGCTAGCTGTCGCTCTGTGTTGGCCGAGACGAGAGCGTAGGTGTCGGGGTCTTCCTTGGGCTTCTTTTTGAGGTCGAAGGGGACGACTTCCCAATCATCGTGGAACTCGTCGGCCATTGAAGTAGCAAGGGACTAAGCAATCTCTAATTGAAGAAGGAGAGAAGGCTAGAATGAATTGGTGTTGAAAGCTGACGCTAGGGGTGTGTTTATATAGGGATCAAAAAGTGCCTCTAGGGTTTGTTCGGGCTACTCCCGCCGCCATGCGTGCGGAACAATCCATCCGTGTGATTATTTAGTTTACCATAAATGGGTTTATCGTGACAGAGGAAACCGGGACTGAGGGGAGGCAGGGGCTGGGCGCCCGCCCTCATCATCAGGGAGCCCGCCCTGTGTCTGGCTCCTCTATGGGCCCGCATCCTCGAGCATGCTTCTAGAAGCAAAATTTATTCGAAAAATATATACATGGTCCAGAAATGTCAGATTAAAAAGGTCGGGCTCTAATTCTCCATAGGAAGGTAAAAATGGATCACGTCTATCTCTTCTAATTCTTTATTAGGCTTAAAAAATAATTTAAGACGTTGACCATTTACCTTGAATAACGTACCTTCGTCATTTTGAAGTGTGATAGCTCCGTGGGATGATGAATTGATTACCTTGAATGGTCCTTCCCATTTACTCCGGAGTTTTCCATGCCCGAAAAGCTTCACCCTGGAATTAAAAAGTAATACCTTATCTCCGGGTGCGAACTCCTTCTTCTTGATCCTCTTGTCATGCCACCTTTTGACTCTTTCTTTGTAGATCTTCAAATTTTGATATGCTTTCTCTCGCTGTTGACGGTCCTTAATGCTCAAATTTAACCGTCAACTAATCATGGAAAAGGATCTATATGCAACCAACACCCATACTTAGGGTTTTATCTGACAGAATTCTACGGGTTTTGGTGTTTGTCTATTTCTGCAGGGGGTTATCAGGAAATACGGAGGAAAGGCCCACACGTCGGGTTTACATAGAGATATTAACGTGCTGTGCAATTTTCTACCATCTAGAAGACTCCAGAAGCCACGGGAATGAATGGGAAGCCGAGTGGACTCAGGGACAGGGCGCCCGCCCTACTCTCTTGGGCGCCCGCCCTCACATAGAGTCCAATCAGGACTCTCTTTCGGGATATTGCTCCACCGACCTAAAGGATCATGGATAACCATTCAATCAATGTCGGTTTGATCCAACGACCCATATTCACTTGGAGGGACTATAAAACCAAACCCCCCTGGCCCCTGGAGATCATACCTCTTCTACAGAATCAAAGTTAGGGTTTTAATTCTTCATCCAAGTAGAGAGGATCCCTCTAGTTCTTCTAGTTCTACCTCTAGTTCATCTAGATCTAGTTCTAGTTCATCTAGTTCTAGTTCCTCTAGTTCTAGTTCTAGTTGTAATCTAGAAAATAGAGAGAGAGAAGAGGAGAGCGGAGGAGGAGGAGGAGCCGGATCTGTCGGATCTTCCTCAACATTGTACTTTTGCAGCAACTGGTTCGTTCTTCATCGTTCTCCAGGTTCTTCAATTCATAATCCTGAGTTCTTTAATTACTTTTATTTACATTCAAGTTATTTATTGGATTCTCGCTTGCATCAAGTGCTCTAATCTTTGAAACATTAGAGTAGTAATTAATAGATTAGATGTGGTGTTTAGTCTTGCAATTACCTGGAATTGCACCCAATCCTGCGGATTGTTGTGGTAGCCCTAGGGTAGTGACAGCCCTAACGGTCGACGTATTCCACCTCGTTCGGATCGGTGTTTGTAGGACCGTAGTCAGACCTTCCTAGCCCCCTTCTCATCTCTTTCTGTGGTTAGTGCTCTGATGTCCCGATATAAATAATCTTTGAAGTAATTCTTGATTCTTAGATCAACTAGAAAACTCTCAGGAAACTTCCTGTCTTCCCACAAAAAATAATTATATAGTTATCCTTGGGCGATCTTGATTCTTAATTAGTACACTCACGTTCCCTATGGAAAATTGATACTCTGGAATACTCCCGGGTGAAAGCTACATCGGTATCCATGCGCTTGCGGATTTTTCTGTTTGCGTTTAAAATACCCAACAAGCTTTCTGGCGCCGTTGCCGGGGAACGGTAGGTGTGCTAGTTTCGAACCAAGTCGTCCGTGTATCCTTTTTCTTTTCCTTTTTTTACCACACTCACTTTATCATTTTCACCACACCACATGGATTTCACTCTAAGCATTAATGAGCATGGAATTTATTTCATAGCCACTTCATTTACTCCATGCTCATATGCATTGGTCTCTCCAACATCACCACATTCGAGATCTCCAACCCCCTCATCCTTTCTATTTATAAAAACTTTAAAAGAGCGGTTGTCGATGCATATGTCTATATTAAATATTGCAGATCTCGTTGAGTTGATCTTGATATAGGTCAGCGTTGGAGGGGAAACCACTTCGCAGACATAAATTGATGGTTTCCCAAGGACAAGCTTAGTGTCCTAAAATAAGCACTGATCAGATCATAACATGAGCTTTTAATTATTTGCAACATTACCTTGTGTTTTGAGCATATAAGGATAATTGTAAAAATATTCCTTCGGGTATTCTTGTCACTAACCTTTCCAGGATTGGCGCAAGAAGATCGGATGAATGACAAGCACAAGGTATGTCCAACCAATCATCATACAACATTGAATTAAATTCATCCAAACTTGAATTTTGCAAAATTCAAGCTTGGGGGAGTACTTTACATAAAAACATCCTTTGCCATGTTGCTATGTTGGTTGTCCTTACCTTTGAGACATGCTCAATTTGTTAAATACTAATCACACTACTTCATCTCCACTTGAGTAGATCTCTATAAATGCTCTCATGCTACCTTTATTTGCTTTAGTATATGTCTAGGTTTGGAGTAGTTTCATTTATCTCTTAATTAAGCATGGTGCTTAGTTTAGGGTGATGATCTTACTTCCAAGGGAGTTTAAATTAAGCATGATGCTTAGGTTAAAATGCCCTCCTAAATCAAATTAGACATGATGTCTAGGTTGATCTTTGAGCCGATAGTATGCTATAGTAGATATTGGATATTTAGTTGGACTAACCCCTGCAGGAAAACTTTCAATATTGACCTGGGAAGTCCTGAGATAAACTCAAATTGGAGACAAAGAGAGAGACACATGAAGTTTAACAATTTACACAAGGAAGGCATAGCTCACAAGAGATGATCCATGGAGGGTGCCACAAACACGATGCACAACCGCTAAGAAAGGAAAGCTTCCACAAGGTGATATTGTACCATCACTCTTCAAGTAAGGTAACATCTTAAGGTACTTGACTATCACTTCTATAAGCTTCTCCTTGGTTCTGGCGTTCATATGGATAAAAGAGACAAACATGTATGATTTACAACTCTAGATTAACCAACCGAGTCGATTCAATATGTTTAGTCCTTCCACCTTTGTGATCCCACACTCCTAACCATATGAGCTAAAATGTTGCACACGCAATCTTTGGAAGATATATATATATATATATATATATAAATTTATAGATAGATTATCTTTCCATAAGGTTCAGCGATCTGATCTGACAAATGTTTTAAATGCTACACTCATGATCTTATTATCCATCAACTTTGTCTTGCTCACTATGCTTAAGGTTAGAGAGAACAAATACACTTTTGGTTCTGTTGGTGTTTTCCACCAACAGGGCCCATGCACTTGATATCTACCTTGTCTCTATGAGCAGGTACACTTCGAGCAAAATATGGAGGAGTTTTACAACTCCTAGACTCCACCAAGTGAAGAACCTAGATCTACGAGCACAAACACACTGGAGATACTGGACACTCAGGCAATCACTGCCCTGAGATGCTTGAGGATGTAACTACTGGAGTAACCCCATTGTGGAAGTAATTACTGACCTTCTGCCGGTCAAGAGAGGCGGTCCAGAACGCCCCGTCATCCCGATCTCCATCAGCATGGTGGACTTCCCACAAGCACTCTGCGACTTTGGCTCTAGTGTCAACATTATGCCTAAGGGAATATTGAAGAACCTCTGCGTCCGAGTTGGTACCTTGTACGCTCCAGCAGACTTCATGGTGATAGAGACTGGTACTGATGAGAGGGCACCCATCATCTTAGGGAGGCCATTCCTGAACACCTCGGGAGCTGTCATCTACGCTAGTGCTGCCAAGATCAGTTTCTACATTAAGGGGAGGAAGGAGACATTTTCCTTCAAGAACAAGACTACACAAATCTCAAAGCAATCCCGACATGAACCAAGGAAGAGGATCAACAGGAGGAACAGAAACAAGCAAATGTGGACCGAGTCAGCTAAGATGGTCACTGCAGTTCAAGGAGGTCAAGATCGTCGACTTAAGTCACCGTTCCTAACCAAAAAGGACGACCCAGTCACCTATCAGCTCCTATTCGGAACCATGCCCAACATATATTCAGCTCCAGATGGCAGATCAGACATTCCAAAAGGTTTAAGACGAGTACGATCCACCCATCATCCTTAGGAGACCGTTCCTTAGCACCGTTAAAGCAATCATCTACATTGGAACCGGAGAAGTCCACATGCACTTCCCCTCTGAGAAGGTACGCCGCTGTTTTACTGACTCTAACTATATAGTTGAAGACTCTAAGCAGGACAGGACAAGAAGGAGACGACGCAACCGCAACCAGAGAAGGCAAAATCATCAAGGACGGATGGGTAGACTATGAAGGAGAAGTAGTAAGGTCTGAAGACATATAGCTTGAACAGAACTGTCTTGAGGAGACCGTAGCACCAATTCAGGTGTATAGAGAGAAGATAGTTATACCCGAAAAGGAGGCGCCGCCGGAACCACCGACTACGCCATCCAGTGAATCCCAGGACGACTGAGGAAACGAAGAGTCCCGTTCAGAGGACTTAAAAACACCGAACGCCTTGCCAAGAGGTAAACTTGGTAGTTATCCTTTTCCTTTCAATTATTTCAAATAGTTTGTTTAGTTAATCAGGTTCATATTATCTTGAAAAGAAAATAAAAATGTTAAAAATAGTAAGCCCCATGTAAAGTATGCTCATGGCATAAAACCCATAAGTACATTCACCGTGGTGGCATAAAAATAAAATAAATATATTCCTGTCCTATAAAAATGAATATATAAAAATAAATCTATGATCCTACGAAAGAGAGTAATATTTATTAGAGGAAGTTCAACATGATAACGGCTAAGAGATTTTATGCTAACACTTAACCAGTTCCACAAAGCTTTGTTGTCTATTTGAGCTCCACAGAATTCAAGGATCAAAGAAGACTAGCAGACGAAGGACATCCTAATCGCTGTCAGGGTGCTACCGACATTCAAATAGACCTCCACCACCTGCTAGCTACGTCAGAAGAAATTACATCAAAATCCAGCTTGGGGGAGAGCACCCCCTTTTATCCAGCTAAGTGTTCTACTCACGTTTATACTTTACTCAAATAATAAAAAGATGTATAATCATAAAAACCCAAATAAAGATTTTGTGCTTATATGTATATTTGTTTAGTTTGCTAAATAAATAAATAAATAAAGTCTGCTATGAACCCTCATGATAGCTCTCACATGGAAATGATGAATAGTTGCTCTGCCATGACTAATTCTCAAAATTGAAATCTCTCTCAAGTTTAGGCATGATTGTTATTAATTAAGCATTGCTCTAAACCTGAACTTGTGGGAAGAGTACTTGATCTAAAGTCTAAGTCGTTAACGGATACGACATGGGAAGGTTGAGCTGCTGTTTATCTGTTCCTAGAGATGCTAGAAAACTGGAGAAGTTTATCTTTGAAAATCTTTAAAATAACACATGAAGAGTTCCTGTATGATGAGAGTTTAAATTCCTACCACAGCCATATATACATGCTTGCTAGACTTTGAGCCACACATTTACTTTTTACTGCTTATGAGCATTGAGTGTGGTCAAGCTGTGTAGACCCTTAGGAGCTTGTCATGTGGTTAAATTAAGATTCACTTGCACGTTCATTCACACATGCTGCTTCTACTCCGGAAGTACGCATCCACATATATCAACCCATTTCCATCTCCAAAACCACCCAAAAATATTCTACTCCTAATCCGGGAGAGAATAGCCAAAATCATTTCTGTTTTCCTCTGTGAAATAAATGCTCAAGTTATCTTGGTTACTACCACTTGTTACATTATTTCAAGTGATGAGTGCTCTAAAAAAAGAAGAGAGAGAGAAAAAAAAGATACGAGGAAATAAAAAGGGGCAAGTGCCCGGAACCTCGAAGGAAAAGAAAAAGTGAGACGAGAGGTAAAAATGGACAAGTGTCCGATAGTAGAATTAGGGGTACAAGATACCCACCTGAGAGAAAAGAAAAAGAAAATATAGAGCATCTCATTCTCCTCAAAAAGTTTCAAAAGAGCAAGAAAGGTATGTATCCTCTCAAAAGAGCATAAGTAGAATTGGACTTTCACCATTGTTATCACCATCATCACCATACACCATTCATTCGCCACACATGCACATCTTGATTTGACTTATTGACTTGTTCTTCTGGATCCATGGTTTGACTATGCAATAAATGTCTTGTAAGTATGTATTAGCTATCTCCCACCTATGAGCTCCAGATATCAAAACCTTATTAGAGTAGGGTGAGAGAGAAGGCAATGTCACTATGCCTCATACCAAAAATACCACATACTTTGAGAGAAGGCATACACTATTACTGCCTTGGTAAGGATCCAGAAATACCACAAAAGAGAGACTAGAGAGAGTCATATAAGGAATCTCTGAGTTTTATTTGAAAATCTGCAAAAACTTCAGAGCTATAGTTAATCGAAGAACAAGAGACATGACGCTTGACTAGACCGTTCTATCTTTTAACTGCTCAAGACACAAGTGACGGGTGCAAGCCCCATGGTGGAAGGAAAAATGAGTAAGTTTAAATCTTAATAGTTTACCCTAACCCAGAGATGAGATCTTGCTTGAACGCATGTGTACCTTTAAGGAATGAAACCACTGCAGAAACTCTTAAGTTCATCTTTGCTCAGGGACGAGCAAAGGTTAAGCTTGGGGGAGCTTGTTGACGGTCCTTAATGCTCAAATTTAACCGTCAACTAATCATGGAAAAGGATCTATATGCAACCAACACCAGACTTAGGATTTTATCTGACAGAATTCCACGAGTTTTGGTGTTTGTCTATTTCTGCAGGGGGTTATCAGGAAATACGGAGGAAAGGCCCACACGTCGGGTTTACATAGAGATATTAACGTGCTGCGCAATTTTCTACCATCTAGAAGACTCCAAAAGCCACGGGAACGAACGGGAAGCCAAGAGGACTCAGGGATAGGGCGTCCGCCCTACTCTCCTGGGCGCCCGCCCTCACATAGAGTCCAATCAGGACTCTCTTTCGGGATATTGCTCCACCGACCTAAAGGATCAAGGATAACCGTTCAATCAATGTCGGTTTGATCCAACGACCCATATTCACTTAGAGGGACTATAAAACCAGACCCCCTGGCCCCTGGAGATCATACCTCTTCTACAGAATCAAAGTTAGGGTTTCAATTCTTCATCCAAGTAGAGAGGATCCCTCTAGTTCTTCTAGTTCTACCTCTAGTTCATCTAGATCTAGTTCTAGTTCATCTAGTTCTAGTTCTAGTTCCTCTAGTTCTAGTTCTAGTTAGTTCTAGTTGTAATCTAGAAAATAGGGAGAGAGAAGAGGAGAGCGGAGGAGGAGGAGGAGCCGGATCTGTCGGATCTTCCTCAACATTGTACTTTTGCAGCAACTGGTTCGTTCTTCATCGTTCTCCAGGTTCTTCAATTCATAATTCTGAGTTCTTTAATTACTTTTATTTACATTCAAGTTATTTATTGGATTCCCGCTTGCATCAAGTGCTCTAATATTTGAAACATTAGAGTAGTAATTAAAGATTAGACATGGTGTTTAGTCTTGCAATTACTTGGAATTGCACCCAATCCTATGGATTGTTGTGGTAGCCCTAGGGTAGTGACAGCCTTAACGGTCGACGTATTCCACCTCGTTCGGATCGGTGTTTGTAGGACCGTAGTCAGACCTTCCTAGCCCCCTTCTCATCTCTTTCTGTGGTTAGTGCTCTGATGTCCCGATATAAATAATCTTTGAAGTAATTCTTGATTCTTAGATCAACTAGAGAACTCTCAAGAAACTTCCTCTCTTCCCACCAAAAATAATTATATAGTTATCCTTGGGCGATCTTGATTCTTAATTAGTACACTCACGTTCCCTGTGGAAAATCGATACTCTGGAATACTCCCGAGTGAAAGCTACATCGGTATCCGTGCGCTTGCAGATTTTTCTGTTTGCGTTTAAAATACCCAACACTCGCCATTCTTCCAATTCTGATAGTTGCATTCTTCTGTGATCTCCAGCGACATCTAGGTCCATATTCCATCTCCTTATGGCCCAGTGTGCTTTGAACTCTAATTCAACAGGTAGGTGGCAAGTCTTCCCGTACACCAATTGGTATGGGGACATTCCAATTGGGGTCTTGTATACTGTCTAGTATGCCCAGAGTGCATCAGGTAACTTGTCCTTCCATGCCGTTCCCATCTCATTGACTGTTTTCTGAAGAATATTCTTGATTTGCTTGATGGAAGTCTCTGCTTGGTCACTTGTCTGAGGATGGTAGAGAGTAGTGACGTTGTGACGGATTCCATGTTTCGATAGATAGTGCTTGAAGCGTTTGTCGATGAAGTTTGCTCCTCCATCACTTATCACTACTCTGGGGACTCCAAATCTTGGAAATATAACTTCTTCAAACATCCTCTTTGAACTGATATTGTCGGCGTGTTTGCAAGGTAGTGCCTCTACCCACTTGGAGACATAGTCAACTGCCACCAAGATGAAATCACACTTCTTTGATGAGGGAAATAGACCCATGTAATCTATTCCCCAGACATCAAAGAGCTCAATCTGAAGGTTGTTGGTGAGTGGCATGGCATCCCTTGTGTTTATGTTTCTGTGCCTTTGACATGGCCCGCATCTTCTGATATATTGCTTTGTGTCTTCATACATTGTAGGCCAGTAGAATCCACACTGCCAAATCTTTGAATGTGTACGGAATGCTCCATAATGACCTCCATATGGTGATGAATGACATCTATCAATGATCTTCCATCCTTCCTCGGTGGTCACACATCTCCTGAGTAAGCCATCAGAGCATACTCGGAAGAGGTATGGTTCATCCCATATATGTGAACGACTTTCTTGAATAAGCTTCTTCTTGTTCGCTCCTGGTGGTACATACCCTGAAACCATAAAATTAACAATATCTGCATACCAGGGGGTCAGACCTGTTAATCCCATAGAGCATGTCGTCCCGGAGTGAATCATTGATAGGGGTTTCCTGTGGATTCTTAAAATACATTCTAGACAAGTGATCAGCAACAGAATTTTCTACTCCCTTTTTATCTTTTATTTCCAAGTCAAATTCTTGAAGTAATAAGATCCATCTAATCAGGCGTGGTTTAGCATCTTTTTTAGTGAGTAGATATTTTAGTGCAGCATGATCAGTGTAAACAATTATTTTAGCTCCAACTAAATAAGATCTAAATTTATCAATGACAAAGACAACGGCCAGAAGCTCTTTTTTAGTGGTTGCATAATTAAGTTGAGCTCCTGTCAAAGTTTTACTGGCATAAGCAATTGCATGATGCTTCTTATTTTTAGTTTGTCCTAAAACTGCCCCCACAGCATAATCACTAGCATCACACATAATTTCAAAAGGCAACGACCAATCAGGGGGTTGAATGATTGGTGCAGAGATGAGTGCATTCTTTAATAAATTGAAAGATGTTAGGCATGCATCATCAAATTCAAAAGGAGCATCCTTGGCTAGCAAAAGAGTAAGTGGTCTAGCAATTAATGAAAAATCTTTTATGAATCTGCGATAAAAACCAGCATGGCCAAGAAAGCTTCGAATTCCTTTTATATTCACAGGTAGAGGTAGTTGTTCAATTACTTCAATTTTAGCTTTGTCTACCTCAATACCTCTTTCAGACACTAGGTGTCCCAGCACTATTCCTTCCCTAACCATAAAATGACATTTTTCCCAATTAAGGACTAAGTGCTTTTCTTCACATCTTTGCAAAACCTTGTCTAAGTTTTCAAGACAACTATCGAAAGTTTTTCCATATACAGAGAAATCATCCATGAAGACTTCCATAATCTCTTCAATCATATCAGAAAATATAGACATCATGCATCTTTGAAAAGAAGCTGGTGCATTACATAACCCAAAAGACATTCTACGGTATGCATAAGTTCCGTATGGGCATGTAAAAGTGGTTTTGCTTTGATCATCGGGATGGATCGGGATCTGGTGATACCCTGAATATCCATCTAAGAAACAGAAGAACGAATGGTTTGCTAATCGCTCTAGCATCTCATCTATGAAAGGTAAAGGAAAATGATCCTTTTTCGTGGCTTTGTTCATTTTTCTATAGTCTATGCACATCCGCCACCCTGTGATGGTGCGTTGCCGAATTAGCTCGTTCTTCTCATTTGTGACAACAGTCACGCCTCCCTTTTTAGGCACAACTTGAACTGGGCTCACCCACTCACTGTGCGACACAGGATATATAATCCCTGCATGCAGCAACTTTATAACTTCCTTTTTAACTACCTCTCTCATCGCATTGTTAAGTCTACGTTGGGGCTCTCAAGAAGATGAAACAGAAGGATATGTCAAAATACGATGGGTACAAATCATAAGACTGATTCCTATAAGATCTTGGAGTGAGTAGCCAAAAACTGAGTGATGTTTCTCAAGAATGGTCATCAATCGCAGAGTTTGCTCCTGAGTGAGTTTATCACTAATGATCACAGGAAACTCTGGATTATTGTTTAGGAAAGCATAGATAAAACCGGGTGGTAAAGTTTTAAGCACTATGGGAGGTCTAGGTGTTTCTGCAAACTCGTCTAAGGGTTCAAATTCAGAAGGTTCGGCCTCTTCTTCTATGAAGAAAGGAGCTTCTTCTTTTAAGTCTGGTTCATCTAAAAGCTCTAGAGATGCAGCCTTTACCTCCTCCATAGGATCGAGCAAAAGATATGACTCAGTCTTATTATTTAAGGAGTGAGAAATCGTTATTGGAAATTTAAAATCTTTTCCGAAAGAAATGTGTAGCTTTCCAGTATGACCTTCATAAAGGAGTCTTATAAAAGGTTGTCCTATCAACAGGTCGAAGTCCCATGTATCAAAGATATAGAAGTTCAAATGAACCATGGAGCCTTCTACCATAAAGGGTAGGACATTAATAATTCCAAGACTGGGGACTAATCGCCTTGAAGATTCCTTTATGACTTTTGTTGTGGGGGTTAAGACCAAATTTTTAAACAATTTAAGTGCAAAAGATTCAGACATGATGTTGATCCCCACAACAGGATTATAGAGAGCATCAGATTGATCAGAATCATAAGCAAAGCGTATAGTTATAGGAGGTGTGTCCAAACGGATCACATTAGAGGAAAGATCTGACTCCTCCAACCATTCGCTACTCATGACTGAGATGAGCTCTCTCAATTGATGTTCACTTGGCAAACAAATGCTAAAATGGCCATTTTGGGGTCTGTCAATAGAATGGTAGTTTGAAATGTTTCCAAAATCGGCAAAAAGATCATATTCTATATCCAGCATGAAATCGGGAGGTGGAATTTCTTCCTTTTGTGGCTCAGAACTTGGCATAGCTAAAGTAGATGGAGAATTTGGCAGAGTGTCTACTTCGGCTTCGTGGGTTTCATCATGGAGGGTATTATCCATCTCAGTTTCTAGGATTCTTTCTAGGATTGCTCTAGCGTCATCAGTAGGGATGCGAAAGAAAGAACCTATAGACATTGTATGTAGCATTTAATTATGATCTTTCTGAAGACCTCGAAAAAAGTGAAATAAAAGAACAGGGTCTTCAAGATTAAGGTTTGGACCAGATTCTAAAAGATCAGAAAAATGTTTTCAAGATTTTCCCAAAGTTTCATTATCTTTTTGTTTAATAGATAGGACTTCGAGTCTAAGGTCGCCGATACGGTCGAGGGAATAAAAGTCTAGACAAAAGTTGGCTCGTAAGACTCCCCATTCACCTCATTGTTGACTTACCTTCTGACTATACCATTGTCTAGCTTCTCCCCTTAAAGAAAAAGGAAAAAGCTTCCAACGTAAAGTTTTATCAGAAATGCCTTCAATGCGAAGACAATCACATGTTTGCTCAAAATCTCTAATATGAAGGTAAGGGTTTTCTTCTTCCTTTCCTGAAAAGGATTGGTTTTGAAGCATGGCAATCAACCTGGAACTTAACCTATACTGGGATGTTTGGATAGGCTGTGATGACTCCCATGATAAAAGGTCAGTTTCTGAAGGTGTTGCAAATTGATAGATCGATTTAGAATCTTGGTTTTCCATAAGGTAAGAGTAAAGAAAATAAAGAATATAAAAAGATAAGAAAAGATAAAAGTATGAATACAAGCTATCTTTCTCTCCGGCAACGGTGCCAAAAATGCTTGTTGATATTTGGTAACGCAATGAGGAATTAATCCACAAGCGCACGGATATCGGTGAGCACTTTCACCCGGGATGTTATCCAGAGTATCATATTTATATTTTTACCACTAGGAGAAAGCGTGCATGTGACTAACCCGGTCTATTACTACTAACCTTTAGGCTACAAACTATGTGATTCGATGTGAGTGATGTATAGAGAAGACTACAACCGCACTCTTGTTCTAACCTTGGTAAGGATGATCTACTGTTCTGTTGGGGAGGCTCACGGAATCTAGACACCACAGAGGATGTTCAACCCGCACCTATAAACCCTATCGATCCTACTAACGGGATATGGGCTACAAAGGTAACTCGGAAATGTCACGTTCCTCGCTACTACCACGGTCCAGCTAGATAGGGGATATCTATGAGTATCCTAGCCCAAACACCACATTTACGCTAGAGATGATTACTCTAAACTCTACGCAAAGAGATCAAAGTAAACTCATAAACCAAAGAACAATAAAACAAAGAACTTACTAGAATTTAGAAGTCGAAATACTGAAGAATCCTAGGAGCAAGCCTCGGGTTAGAAGACTTGATCCCGCAGGTACAACCTCAGAGTAGACACCGACAGGCCGGGCTTCCTCTGATCTACACCTCCACTCTATCTCTCTCAATCTAGTAGAACTAGTTCTACTCTCACATTAGATGCTAAGCCCTATGAGGTGGGAACCCTAAGGAACCTCTCTCTCTGAATCCTCTCTGGAAAATATGCTAATGAATAATGGGATTCTCTTTCTCCAGGGGCCAGGGGCCTTGCTTATATAGCCCTTGTCGAGGGTATCAACAAGGGGTACCCTCACCAATGCATATAACAAGGTTATCCGTACGTAGGACGAGGCCCTCGATTCGACGCTCCATCCGTACGTATGCGCAGCCATCGACGGCCACAGCCTCGAAGACGGAAATAGCGTCGAGCGAATCAATCAGGCATCGAGCTCTGGTTACCGTCGAATACGGAACAGGCTCACGCGAACCGGGAGGCGTTGAGCGCAAGGACGCCGCCCGCCGCCTGACGCGCGCACGCGAGCCGGGGCATTAAATGCGCCTGATGCTTCCCCACCTAACACACGGGTCACGGGAGGCGTGATAGGGAACAGGCATCCGTCCCATCGATCTTTTTGCAGCCTTCCCCACCAAACGGCCCAGGGCGTGTCAGGACGTGGGAAACAGAGATGGCACATCTAATCAAGACCCCCTCGAGGTAGCCAAGGTCAGCGCTCCGACATCAGGACGTCGTACGGCGTCCGACCCTCGACTTAACATGGTTCCTTCCTGGGGACGGGTCGGACGTCGACTGGCCACGCCACAACCACTCCGCCGGATTTGCCGCCAAACCGTACGAGCATGCGACCGTTGAACCAATACAAGACGGCGCGCAGAGCAGAATGCAGGGGCACGTGTAATCATCACCAGGCTATTAAGACGGGACGGCTCGAGGCCATGTCGGTACGGAAGCCTCGAGTAGGTCAGCACTCCATACTGCTATTGACTCTTATTCTGACGCCTATACATGTACCCTGGGTCTCTCCTTGGAACTATAAAAGGAGGGACTCAGGAATAGAACACAAGAGACAACACCACGCTCATACGCAGTAGAACTCCACACTCCATACCACGCTTGTATTCATCCCTGTACAAGCACTTAGGTGCAAGATAATACAAACTCTCTCCCCCCGCTGGACGTAGGGCCTTCTCTTGCCCGAACCAGGATAAATCTCTGTGTCTTCTTGCATCACCATCTAGGAAAGGGAGCACACATACAAATTTACTCGTTGGTGTGACCCCTCGTGGGGAAAACACCGACAGTTGGCGCGCCAGGTAGGGGTCCTGCATGTTTTTCATCGATTTCCCACTCCTTTCCAGATGGCTACTCTCGCCTCGCCGATTCCGCGCTCCACGGTGATTTGGTTTGGGAGTCTCGAGTTCATGTCTACGGGCTCCGGCTACGACATGATCTTGCTCTCAGTCAGAGGACCAGGAGGAGCCCGCGTTGTGCCAGCACGGTTGAGGGCCCCGAGACGCCCTCACCACCACGCCTCCCCGCCTAAGAAGAGGCGCGGACAGCACCACCGCGGCCCCTCTGCTTCATCACGACCAACAACTCGTGCGAAGCAGGAAGTGGGCCAGAAGTCGGCAGCACCATGTGTCGAAGCAACGAGCGCGACGGCTCAACACCGCACAACAACGAGAGGGGACGCATCCCACGCGCTCTCCCCCACCGCTGCTAGGCTACTTCCACACGGGTTGTTCACTCCAAGAAGGGCACTGCCATTCGGATTGGACAACGCCGCGGCGTCGCTCGCCAGGGCGATATGCCCAAACGCCCAGACGTACGTGGAAAGACCAATGGTCCTCCCACATGACACTGAAGCGCAGCGGCCGGCGTCCGAGCTGCCTGATCTTTCCCGGGTACGAGGCCTCCGTCGTCTAGGCCCTGGACGATACACGATCACCTCCCTCAGGCAGCGATTGCTGGAGGAGGGACGTGGGTGTTTCTACGCCGCCGAACCAGACTCCGACTCCGAGACTGATAGCTACGACCATACAAGGGAATGCTATCACATCGACGGGGCGGTAGAAACTACCGACGAGACACGGGATGCTGCTGCGGGCGGTCGAGCCCCCGCGGCACGAGAAGACCCCAGGACGCCTGGAACCGACGGACAGGTCGACCCCCCTCCGCAAGAAGACAAGGCTGCACAGCTAGCGCAGCTGCGGGAGCTCAAGATGAAGCTCGACGAAGACCGCGAGCGCCTCGTTTTGCTCGAGCAAATCCTCGAGCAAGACCTGCCCTATCCGCCGGGCGGAAGTGTCCGCAGACGCGCTCGAGAGGTCCATCGACAAATCGTCGGAGACGCAGAACCGGAGCAACCCGTCAGCCGCTTCCCTCGAGCAGGCCAAAACGTAGTGGCGGCGATAATGCTGCTGCGCAACATGCCAGAGCCGTCGAACTCCCAGGCTCGACGCATTCGAGACGAGGTACAGACCCTGCTCCAGGTGGCGGCAGTTCAACAAGCCGAAAGCTCAGCTTCTCGACGACGAGGAGCTGCCACTGAAAAGCGCGACGAGCAGCCTCAAAATGAAAAGGAGGTGTCAGTCCATCAACAGCCTCCACCTCGAGGCAGAAAGACCACTCTCGTTCTCCCCGTCGACAATCAGCGTCGACACGACGCGCGGCATGACATCGAAGAGAATCGACGCCGCCGGCACGGAGACGCGGAATAACGCGGTTACAGCGCACATCGCGGTGGGAGGTACGACAGCGACGAAGATCGGGTGGCCCCCGAGCCATCGGGCCCACGAGTATTCAGTAGGGCGATCCGCAGCACGCCCCTGCCCTGTCCGTTCCGACCCCCGACCAGCATCGCGAAATACAACGGCGAAACCAAACCAGAATTGTGGTTAGCTGATTTTAGGTTGGCCTATCAGTTGGGGGGAGCTCGAGGGGACGATCGAGCCATCATCAGGCAGCTACCGCTCTTCCTCTCCGACACCGCCCGTCGATGGCTCGAGGAACTTCCCGCTGATCAGATCCACAACTGGGTTGATCTGGTCAGGGTTTTCGAGGGTAATTTCAAAGGGACCTACATACGGCCCGGGAACTCGTGGGACCTCAGCAAGTGCAAACAGAAGTCAGGAGAAACTCTTCGAGAGTATGCTCGACGCTTCTCAAAGTAGCGCACTGAGCTGCCGCACATCCCCGATCATGACGTCATCCTGGCTTTCGTCTCTGGTACCACCAGTCGAGACTTAGTGCGGGAACTGGGCCGAAATTGCCCTCAGACCGTCGATGAGCTGATGGACGTAGTGGCAAACTACGCGGCAGGGGAGGAGGCAGTTGGCGCTTTCTTCAGCTGTGAAGGGGGGAAAGGCAAGCGGCCTGCCGATGAAGATGGAACCCCGAGTCGGGGCCTCAAGAAGAATAAAAAGAAGCAGAAAGCACGGCAGTTCCAGCGGGAGGATTCCGACGACAACCTTGTCGCCGCCATGGAACGAAAGAAGCCTCGAGGCCCTCCGGAGGGAGGCGTCTTCGACAAGATGCTAGAAGAGCCATGCCCTTACCATAAGGGAGGCGCCAACCACAAGCTCAAGGACTGTCGTATGCTGAAAAAGCATTTCGACGGTCTAGGGTTCAAGAAAGATGCGCGTGACGACTCCAAGAAAGAGAAGGGCGGCAACAAGGAGGACAACAAAGATGACGACGGCTTCCCCGCCGTCCACGACTGCTACATGATCTACGACGGGCCCTCGACTCAGTTAACCACGAGGCAGCGCAAAAGGGAGCGTCGCGAGGTCTTCGCGGCAAGAATGGCGATACCCCAGTACCTCAGCTGGTCAAGCACTCCCATCACTTTCGATCAAGAGGACCACCCCGACAAGGTAGTCGCCCCAGGTGTCTACCCGCTCGTCGTCGACCCGATCATCGTCAACACACGGCTCTCAAAAGTGCTGATGGATGGTGGTAGCAGCCTCAACATCATCTACCTCGAGACCCTCGACCTCCTCGGCATAGATAGAGGGAAGCTCCAACCAAGCGCCAGCGGTTTTCATGGCGTCGTGCCAGGGAAAAAGGCGCTGCGAGTAGGTTGAATCGACTTACCGGTCTGCTTTGGCACAGCGGCCAACTTCAGGAAGGAGACCCTCACCTTTGAAGTGGTTGGATTCCGAGGCACGTACCACGCCATCATCGGACGCCCGGGCTACGCCAAGTTCATGGCTATACCCAACTACACCTACTTGAAGCTGAAGATGCCCGGTCCCAAAGGCGTCATCACCATCAGCTCCTCCTTCGAGCACGCGTACGAGTGCGACGTCGAGTGCGTCGAGTATGGGGAGGCGGTCGAAAACTCCACCGAGCTTGTCGCGAAGCTCGAGGCCTTGGCCGCTGAGGCTCCAGAGCCCAAGCGCCACGCGGGCAGCTTCGAGGCGGCAGAAGGAACCAAGAAGATCCCACTCGACCCCAACAACTCCGACGGCAAGGTGCTGACGATCAACGCCGATCTCGACCCCAAATAGGAAGCTGTGCTCGTCGATTTTCTCCGTGCAAACACCGACATGTTTGCATGGAGTCCCTCGGACATGCCAGGCATACCGAGGGAAGTCGCCGAGCACTCCTTGGAGATTTGAGCCGGTTCCAAGCCAGTGAAGCAGCGGTTGCGCCGATTCGACGAGGAGAAGCG
Organism: Sorghum bicolor; assembly: GCF_000003195.3. Classification (NCBI taxonomy): domain Eukaryota; kingdom Viridiplantae; phylum Streptophyta; class Magnoliopsida; order Poales; family Poaceae; genus Sorghum; species Sorghum bicolor. Next base: position 11,427,011 of record NC_012879.2, on the reverse strand, counting down.
CAAGATCATTGGCGAGGAAGTCCACAAGCTTTTGACGGCTGGATTCATCAAGGAGGTTCATCATCCTGACTGGTTAGCAAACCCTGTATTAGTTAAGAAAAAGAATGGGAAAATGAGGATGTGTGTCGATTATACTAGTCTAAATAAAGCATGTCCAAAAGTTCCTTTTCCATTGCCACGTATTGATCAGATTGTCGATTCTACCGCGGGATGTGAAACCCTTTCTTTCCTTGATGCATATTCTGGTTACCACCAAATAAAAATGAAGGAGTCCGACCAGCTCGCGACCTCTTTCATCACGCCTTTTGGGATGTATTGCTATGTGACCATGCCGTTTGGGCTTCGAAACGCGGGAGCTACATACCAACGTTGCATGCTCCACGTTTTTGGTGAACACATAGGGTCGACAGTCGAGGCCTATGTCGACGACATTGTCGTCAAGTCAAAGCGGCGAGGGAACCTGATCCAGGACCTCGAGATCGCTTTTAGCTGTTTACGCGCCAACCAGATCAAGCTCAATCCCGAGAAGTGCGTTTTCGGCGTGCCTCGAGGCATGCTCTTGGGCTACATTGTTTCGCAGCGCGGCATCGAGGCCAACCCCGAGAAAGTCTCGGCCATCACGAGAATGGGGCCGATCCGGGACATCAAGGGTGTGCAGAGAGTCACGGGATGCCTGGCGGCTCTAAGCCGTTTCATCTCGAGACTAGGAGAAAAGGCGTTACCATTGTATCGACTTCTGAAGAAGGTCGAGCATTTTTCTTGGACCCCCGAGGCCGAGGAAGCGCTCGAAAAGCTGAAGAAGACGCTGACCTCAGCACCAGTCATGGTCCCACCTCAACCTGCAGAGCCGCTGCTCCTCTACGTTGCGTCGACGACCCAGGTCGTCAACGCAGCGGTGTGGTCGAAAGGCAGGAGGAGGGACATGCGCTACCAGTCCAGAGGCCAGTCTATTTCGTCAGCGAGGTGCTTTCGGAGACTAAGGCACGTTATCCCCAAATCCAGAAGCTGATCTATGCCGTAATCCTTGCCCGCCGAAAGCTGCAACACTACTTTCTTGGCCACCCCATCACGGTGGTCTCGTCTTTCCCCTTAGGCAAAATAATCCAGAGCAAAGAGGCCAACTTGAAAGGTCCTAATATGGCTAGAGGGGGGGGTGAATAGCCTATTTAAAAATTCTACAAAACTCACTAGAGCAAGTGGTTAGTAAATAACAAAGCGAAGCTTTTTGCTCTAGCTCTAGTGGGGTGTTTGCAAGCCACCTACCCAACAATTCTAGTTGCTATGATCACTATGCACACAAGAACTAAGTCTCTACAAGTTACACTAGAGAACTAAGCTACACAAGGCAAAGTAAGCAACTAAACTAATTACTCTAGTTTGCGGTAAGTAAAGATAGGATGAGATATTTATACCGCCGGGTAGGGGATGAACCAATCACCAATATAAACAATCAAGCACCGGGAGAATGCCAATCAAACACAATTGAGACACCAATTTTTCTCCCGAGGTTCATGTGCTTGCCGGCACGCTACGTCCCCGTTGTGTCGACCAACACTTGGTGGTTCGGTGGCTAAGAGGTGTAGCACGAACCTCGTCCTCACTAGGACACCACAAGAACCTACCCACAAGTGAGGTAGCTCAATGACACGAGCAATCTACTAATGTTGCCTTTGGCTCTCTGCCGAGGTAGGCACAAACCTCTCACAATCACCGGGAGATGGCCACGAACAATCACCAACTCGTGCCAATCCTCCTCCGCTGCTCCAAGCCGTCTAGGTGGCGGCAACCACCAAGAGTAACAAGAAAACCGCAGCTAGAACGATCCCCAAGTGCCACTAGATGCAATCACTCAAGCAAATGCACTTGGAATCACTCCCAATCTCACAAAGATGTATAATCTATGAAGGAGATGAGTGGGAGGTGTTTGCTTAGGCTCACAAGGATGTCAAGTATGTTAGAATACCAAGAGAGTGAGCCCCAAGCTGGCCAAACACGTATTTATAGCCCCTCAAACAAATAGAGTCGTTGGCTCTTTCACTGGGCGAAATACGGGGTCACCGGACGCTCTTAAAGGGGCATCAGACGCTCAACACCAGCGTCCGGTGCTCCAACGTCAGCCGCGTGTCAGAGTCTAACGGTAACCTGCAGAGCACCGGACGCTGAGCAGGTTGGCACCGGACGCGTCTGGTGCACACCGGACTCATGCGCAGAGAGCTCCGCAAACTCGCAGGGTCACCGGACGCAAGCCACCGGACGCACCCTGAGCGTCCGGTGCCCACCGGACTCACACCCAGAGAGGTCTGCAAAACAGACCTCACACCGGACACGGACCACCGGACGCACAGGCCAGCGTCCGGTGCCTATCGTCCGGTGCCTTACCCTAGCTGGGCCAGGCAGTGTGTGCACCGGACGCTCAGACTCAGCGTCCGGTGCTCCAGAAGCCAGCGTCCGGTGAGTGTTTTCTCTACGAGAAACACTCTCGCGACTTCTCCAAAAATCCCACCGGCGCAATAGAAAATATGCACTTCATTTTCTCGAAAAGCGCCGACATCACAACGTGTGAACCAACATGTGCACGTGTGTTAGCATTTTCACAATCATTTTCTTCGAAGGAGTTAAGTTAGCTCACTAGGTTCTAAATGCATGCACATGAACAATGACACCTAGTGGCACTTGATAACCGCTTAGCCAAAGAATTCCCCTCTTTATAGTACGACTATCTATCCTAAATGTGATCACACCCTCTATGGTGTCTTGATCACCAAAACCAAAACCCTAAGCAATACCTTTGCCTTGATCTCCATAGGGTTTTGTTTTTCTCTTTCTTCTTTTCCAAGTTGAGCACTTGATCACCTTGTGGTCATCACCATCATCACCATCATCACCACTTGCTCCTTCACTTGGCATGTACCAACCTCATTAAGTCTACACACACTTAGCATAGAGGTTAGTACTAGGGTTTCATCAATTATCCAAAACCAAACTAGGGCTTTCAATCTCCCCCTTTTTGGTAATTGATGACAACCCTTTTTACAAAGATTTTCAATAAAATTTTCTTGGATTCATGTTGCTTGTCCAAGCATTTTACCATGTGCAAAGGTTATGGACAAGTTTCATAAACCCAAAATGGTAGCAATTGCTCCGCCTACATATGTGCTAAGAGTTTGGATTTGAAAGCTTGCACATATGCTTGAATAGGAAATATAGGAGTCAATTTCTACCAAATGATGCTAAGGTGTAAAGAATGGACCTTTGAGGCGTGATACCAATCGGAGTTGCCAATGTATACCATCCTTAGCACCATTAGTAACTAGACATTCACAAAAACTAGAACACCCCGTGAGATCAACATTATAAACAAGGTTCTAGTACCACTTGTGAAATAACTAAAAGTCTAGTTACACTATCTATGCATGCTAGTTCTTCACTTCATCAATCAAGCCTACAACTAGCATACACCACACAAGCAAGGCATTGGAGAGAAAACTTCTAAAACTAATGCAAATGCAAGCAAACATATGTGATGCACATTCAATATGCAACAAACAAGTTTTATGAGCTTGCTCCCCCTACTTGTGTGCTTCAAAATTTTAATTGATCCCCTTCTTTTATCATGTTACTCCCCTATCTTAAATCTTTGGGAAATTCTCTCCCCCTTTGTCATCAAAGACCACAAAAGGTGAGCTCAAATTTTAGATAGGTTAGTGTGAAACCATGTGAAGTGAGATCATTTTACCAAATTGGTCCAATCTAGATTACTTGCCTAAGATATTTAACTCGGTTTGATCCAAGGACAAGCTTCTTCACACCTCCAAATAAGGGTTATCTTGTACCATGTTGAGTTAAACACTTATAGCTCATATTCTAGATCAAACACTAGGATTGCAAGCCCACAAACATGTCATATGCTACCACTAGATCAAGTCAAGCATAAAAGCAATAGTGGTACCATACAAGCATCAAATTCATTTGATTTTCATGAATGATCCTAAGACATGTAAGGAATGACTAGATGCACTACACAAGTCCTTAGCATAGGATGGATGATATGTCAATCAATTTTACCTTGCTTTGCTCGAAGGAGAGGCATGTCATATAATGGGGTGCATCAACACATATTTGAGAAGTCAAGTATGTTCAATTCATTCCTTAGCTTGCAAAACCTCTTCTCATCAAGTGGCTTGGTGAATATATCGGCAAGTTGATCATCGGTGCCTATACTCTCAATGCAAATGTCCCCTTTTTGTTGGTGATCTCTTATGAAATGATGGCGGACATCTATATGCTTTGTTCTTGAGTGTTGAACCGGATTGTTGGTGAGCTTCACGGCACTTTCATTGTCACATAGCAATGGCACTTCTTTGAAATTGATTCCAAAGTCCTTTAATGTTGCCTTCATCCATAGGATTTGTGCACAACAACTACCAGCCTCAATGTACTCCGCTTCGGCGGTTGATAGTGCAACACTATTTTGTTTCTTGGATGACCATGAGACAAGTGATCTACCCAATAGTTGACATGTGCCCGATGTGCTTCTTCTCTCAACTTTGCATCCCGCATAGTCCGAATCGGAATATCCAATAAGCTCAAACTTTGCACCTTTGGGATACCACAAACCAACATTTTGTGTATGCTTCAAGTACCTCAATATTCTCTTTGTTGCTTTCAAATGACTTTCTCTTGGTGAGGCTTGGAATCTTGCACACATGCATACACTAAACATGACATCCGGTCTTGATGCGGTCACATAGAGTAGGCTTCCAATCATAGACCGATACAACTTTTGATCCACCATATTTCCACTTGTATCACTATCTAGGCTTCCATTTGTTCCCATTGGAGTGCTAATTGATTTTGCATCATCCATACCAAACTTCTTGAGCATGTCTTTTATGTACTTGCCTTGACTCACAAATGTACCATTCTTTAATTGCTTGATTTGAAGACCAAGGAAATAACTAAGCTCTCCAATCATTGACATCTCAAACTCATTAGCCATCATGTTGCCAAACTCTTCACAAAATTCTTGGTTGGTTGATCCAAATATGATATCATCAACATAGATTTGCAACACAAACAAGTCCTTGCCAATCTTCTTGGTAAAGAGAGTGGTGTCAACCTTGCCCATCTTAAAACCTTTAGAGAGTAAGAAATCTCTCAATCTCTCATACCATGCTCTTGGTGCTTGCTTCAAACCATACAATGCCTTTCTTAGCTTGTAAACATGGTTGGGTTTCTTGTCATCTTCAAAACCGGGAGGTTGCTCAACATATACTTCTTCATTGATATAGCCATTGAGAAATGCACTTTTCACATCCATTTGGTATAGCTTGATGTTATGAGCACAAGCATAGGCTAACAAGATCCTAATTGCTTCCAATCTTGCAACCGGAGCATATGTTTCACCAAAGTCAAGACCTTCAACTTGAGTATAGCCTTGCGCTACCAATCTTGCTTTGTTCCTTACAACTATCCCATCTTGATCTTGCTTGTTGCGAAAGACCCATCTAGTACCAATGACATTATGATCACTAGGCCTCTCAACTAATTCCCATACTTGATTTCTCTTGAAGTTGTTAAGCTCTTCATGCATAGCATTACCCCAATCAACATCTCTCAATGCTTCATCAATCTTCTTTGGCTCAATGTGAGACACAAAGGAGAAATGCTCACAAAATGATGCTAATCTTGATCTAGTTTGCACTCCTCTTTGAATGTCACCTATGATATGATCCAATGGATGATCTCTTGCAATACTTGTTGGTTGGAGTATTTGTACTTGATTGCTTGCACTTGGTTGATCATGAGATGATGTACTAGCTTGTTGATCTTGTACTTGAGTACCACTTGTACTAGCTTGATTTTGATCATGAGAACCACTAGCTTGCACATTGGAGGTAGGAAGCACTTGATCTTTGTCATCTTCAACATCAATCACCTCTCTAGGCCTTAAATCACCAATATCCATGTTCTTCATTGCATCGGCCAATTGAGTGCCTCTCACATCATCTAGATTCTCATCTTCCTCTTGAGAGCCATTTGTTTCATCAAACTCAACATCATGCACCTCCTCAAGAGTACCACTAGCCAAATTCCAAACTCTATAAGCTTTGCTAGTAGTAGAGTAACCAAGCAAGAAACCTTCATCACATTTCTTTTCAAATTTACTCAATCTAGTGCCTTTCTTCAATATGTAGCATTTGCAACCAAAAACCCGAAAGTATGCAATGTTGGGCTTTCGTCCATTCAAGAGCTCATATGGTGTCTTCTCCATCATTGGGTGACAATAGAGTCGGTTTCTATAGTAGCAAGCCATATTGATTGCTTCAGCCCAAAAAGAATGACTCACATTGTACTCACTCAACATTGATCTTGCCATGTCAATCAAGGTTCTATTCTTCCTCTCAACAAGACCATTTGATTGTGGAGTATACTTGGCCGAGAATTGATGCCTAATGCCAAATTCATCACAAAGTTCATCAACTCTTGTATTCTTGAATTCACTTCCATTGTCACTTCTCACTTTCTTGATGGTTGTTTCAAACTCATTGTTGATTCTCTTGACAAATGATTTGAAAGTTGCAAAAGCATCACTCTTGTCACTAAGAAAGAATACCCATGTGTATCTTGTGAAATCATCCACTATCACAAATCCATATTTATTTCCACCAATGCTTGTGTATGTGGTTGGTCCAAATAAGTCCTTGTGCAACAACTCAAATGCCTTGCATGTACTCATGATGCTCTTCTTTGGATGAGTGTTGCCAACTTGTTTTCCGGCTTGACATGCACTACAAAGCTTATCTTTCTCAAAAGTGACATCTTTCAAGCCTCTAACAAGATCATGCTTGACTAACTTGTTTAATTGTTTCATTCCAATATGACCAAGTCTTCTATGCCATAACCAACCCATGCTAGATTTAGTGAGCAAGCATGTTGACAATTGAGCTTCTCTAGCATTGAAATCAACCAAGTATAGATTCTCATATCTAAAGCCTTTGAATATCAAGTTTGAGCCATCTACACTTATGATCTCTACATCATCAACTCCAAATATGCATTTGAAACCAAGATCACAAAGTTGAGCCATGGATAGTAAGTTGAAGTTCAAGCTCTCTACTAGTAGCACATTGGAAATGCTCAAGTCATTGGATATAGCAATTTTACCGAGCCCTTTGACCTTGCCTTTGCCATTGTCACCAAATGTGATACTATCAACACCATTGTCATCATTTGAATTGATTGAATTGAACATTCTTGAATCACCGGTCATGTGTTGTGTGCACCCACTATCAAGCACCCAATGCCTTCCTCCGGCTTTATAGTTTACCTACAAAACAAATCAATGTTTCTTAGGTACCCATACTTGTTTGGGTCCTTGGAGGTTAGTGACTAAGCTTTTTGGTACCCAAATGGCCTTCTTCTTTGGACCCACAATTGGTGTACCAACAAACTTAGCATGCACACCCTTCTCACCCTTGGTAAGCACATAACAAGAATCAAAAGGAATGTAAGACACATTAGCATTTTTCTTATTCTTGTTAATTTTGTTGCAATTAAGCTCTAGGTGCCCAACTTGCTTGCATTTGTTGCAAAACCGACCATTGCTCTTCACAAAGCCAGGCTTGTGAGTTGCAAAGGCCGCCTTGCCTTTCTTGGGGGTATAGCCTAATCCCTCTTTGTTGAGAGAAAACCTTTGGCTACCCAAGCACTTTAGCAAGCGGGCCTCACCACCATAGGCCTTGCCTAGGGCGTGAGTGAGCTCATCCAACTCTCTCTTGAGAGTCTCATTCTCAACCTTTAGTGAAGCATCACAAGTGACACTAACACTAGAAGTGGAGGTAGAGTTGGTGGTGGTGGATGAAGACCTACAAGAAGAGTTAGTGGCAACAACAATAGGTGGGTTGGGTGATTCTTTAATTAAGTCACATGTTGTGCCCACATCACATGATACAACAACCTTTTCCTTGTTCTCTTCTAACAACAAGGAGTGAGCTTTCTCAAGCTTGGTGTGAGCCTTGCCAAGCTTCTCATGGGCTTCCACTAGCCTCTCATGATTAGCATTGAGCTCATCAAAGGATTGCTCAAGAGCTTTTAACTTCTTGGCCAATTCTTTGCACTTCTTGTTTTTAGATTGAATGAGAGAATCAGCTTGTTCTAACATGTCCATGAGTTGTTCATTAGTGAATTCATTTTCATCATCACTATCACTATCATGTTCATGTTCACTTTCACTTTCACTCTCATCATATTGTACCTTGTGGCCCTTGGCCATGAAGCATGAAGGAGTGTCGAAGAGTGATGGCTTGTTGTTGATAGCAATGCTAGCAAGTGCCTTCTTCTTGGATGCTTTGTCATCATCACTAGAATCATCATCCGAAGAAGCATCACTATCCCATGTCACAACATAGGATCCACCCTTCTTCTTCTTCTTGAAGACCATCTTCTTCTCTTTTTTTTTCTTTCTTCTCCTTCTTGTTCTTCTTGTCATGCTCATCATTGTCACTATTGTAAGGACAATCCGCCACAATATGATCGGGGCTTTTACACTTGTAGCATAGCCTCACATGCTCCTTGTTCTTGAAGTGATCTCTTCTCTTTCTTGTGTGATAGCCCTTCTTCTTCATCATCTTGCCAAATTTGCGGACAAAGAGTGCTAGTGCTTCATCATCCCTATCATCATTAGAGCACTCCTCATCACTTGATTCTTCCTTCTTGGCCTTGCCCTTGTTCTTGCTCTTGGATGAAGAGCTAGCTTTGAATGCTACACTCTTTTCCTTCTTGTCATCATCATCCTTCTTCATGACCTCATCATCATCATTGTCATTGTATTGATCTTCGGTCATGACATCTCCAAGTACCTCATTGGGAGATACACCGGTCAATCCACCTCTAAAGATGATTGTTCTCAATGTCTTGAACCTCTTGGGCAAGCACATCAAGAACCTGTGAATGAAGTCCTCATCCTTCACTTTCTCACCAAGGCCCTTGAGATCATTTATGATGACTTGGAGCCTATAGAACATCTCCGGTATGGACTCATCATCCTTCATCTTGAAGTTTGAAAGCTTGTCCTTGAGCATATACAACTTGGCACTTTTTACCGTTGTAGTGCCTTCATATGTTTCTTCTAGTCTTGTCCATACTTCACTTGCCTTCTCAAGATCTTTGACTTGTTCAAACACTTTTGAATCAATGCCATTGTAAATTGTGTTGAGAGCCATAGTATTGCATTGCTTGTTTGCTCTCTCATTGTCGGTGGGGTTAGCCGGATCAAGAATCACAAAGTCATTTTCGGTGACTTCCCACACTCTATCATTGATTGATCCAAGGTACATCTTCATTTTTCTCTTCCAATAGTCAAAAGAGCTTGTGCCATCAAAGAACGGTGGTTTGCCCCCAACATGGTTGAACACTATTTGAGCCATAATTTGAGCACCGAGGTTGTTAAGCCTTCACAAACGGTGACCACGGCTCTGATACCACTTGAAAGGTCCTAATATGGCTAGAGGGGGGGTGAATAGCCTATTTAAAAATTCTACAAAACTCACTAGAGCAAGTGGTTAGTAAATAACAAAGCGAAGCTTTTTGCTCTAGCTCTAGTGGGGTGTTTGCAAGCCACCTACCCAACAATTCTAGTTGCTATGATCACTATGCACACAAGAACTAAGTGTCTACAAGTTACACTAGAGAACTAAGCTACACAAGGCAAAGTAAGCAACTAAACTAATTACTCTAGTTTGCGGTAAGTAAAGATAGGATGAGATATTTATACCGCCGTGTAGGGGATGAACCAATCACCAATATAAACAATCAAGCACCGAGAGAATGCCAATCAAACACAATTGAGACACCAATTTTTCTCCCGAGGTTCACGTGCTTGCCGACACGCTACGTCCCCGTTGTGTCGACCAACACTTGGTGGTTCGGTGGCTAAGAGGTGTAGCACGAACCTCGTCCTCACTAGGACACCACAAGAACCTACCCACAAGTGAGGTAGCTCAATGACACGAGCAATCTACTAATGTTGCCTTTGGCTCTCCGCCGAGGTAGGCACAAACCTCTCACAATCACCGGGAGATGGCCACGAACAATCACCAACTCGTGCCAATCCTCCTCCGCTGCTCCAAGCCGTCTAGGTGGCGGCAACCACCAAGAGTAACAAGAAAACCGCAGCTAGAACGATCCCCAAGTGCCACTAGATGCAATCACTCAAGCAAATGCACTTGGAATCACTCCCAATCTCACAAAGATGTATAATCTATGAAGGAGATGAGTGGGAGGTGTTTGCTTAGGCTCACAAGGATGTCAAGTATGTTAGAATACCAAGAGAGTGAGCCCCAAGTTGGCCAAACATGTATTTATAGCCCCTCAAACAAATAGAGCCGTTGGCTCTTTCACTAGGCGAAATACGGGATCACTGGACGCTCTTAAAGGGGCATCAGACGCTCAACACCAGCGTCCGGTGCTCCAACGTCAGCCGCGTGTCAGAGTCTAACGGTAACCTGCAGAGCACCGGACGCTGAGCAGGTTGGCACCGGACGCGTCCGGTGCACACCGGACTCATGCGCAGAGAGCTCCGCAAACTCGCAGGGTCACCGGACGCAAGCCACCGGACACACCCTGAGCGTCCGGTGCTCACCGGACTCACACCCAGAGAGGTCTGCAAAACAGACCTCACACCGGACACGGACCACCGGACGCACAGGCCAGCGTCCGGTGCCTATCGTCCGGTGCCTTACCCTAGCTGGGCCAGGCAGTGTGTGCACCGGACGCTCAGACTCAGCGTCCGGTGCTCCAGAAGCCAGCGTCCGGTGAGTGTTTTCTCAGCGAGAAACACTCTCGCGACTTCTCCAAAAATCCCACCGGCGCAATAGAAAATATGCACTTCATTTTCTCGAAAGGCACCGACATCACAACGTGTGAACCAACATGTGCACGTGTGTTAGCATTTTCACAATCATTTTCTTCGAAGGAGTTAAGTTAGCTCACTAGGTTCTAAATGCATGCACATGAACAATGACACCTAGTGGCACTTGATAACCGCTTAGCCAAAGAATTCCCCTCTTTATAGTACGGCTATCTATCCTAAATGTGATCACACCCTCTATGGTGTCTTGATCACCAAAACCAAAACCCTAAGCAATACCTTTGCCTTGATCTCCATAGGGTTTTGTTTTTCTCTTTCTTCTTTTCCAAGTTGAGCACTTGATCACCTTGTGGTCATCACCATCATCACCATCATCACCACTTGCTCCTTCACTTGGCATGTACCAACCTCATTAAGTCTACACACACTTAGCACAGAGGTTAGTACTAGGGTTTCATCAATTATCCAAAACCAAACTAGGGCTTTCACACGGGAAGAATAGCAAAATGGTCGGTCGAGCTCATGAGTGAGACTCTCACTTACGCGCCTCGCAAGGCCATCAAATCGCAGGCCCTGGTAGACTTCGTCGCGGAATGGACAAACTCCCAGCTTCCCCCGACTCAGGTCCAGGCGGAGCTGTGGACGATGTATTTTGATGGGTCACTCATGAAAACAGGGGCCGGGGCCGGCCTGCTGTTCATCTCACCCTTGGGCGTCCACATGAGGTATGTAATCAGGACTCATTTTGCCGCGTCTAACAATGTCGCAGAATACGAGGCCCTCGTCAATGGTCTCAAGATTGCCATCGAGTTAGGAGTCCGACGCCTCGACGTCCGAGGTGACTCCCAACTCGTCATCGACCAAGTAATGAAAACCTCGAGCTGCCACGACCCGAAAATGGAGGCGTACTACAAAGAAATCCGTCGACTCGAGGACAAATTCCATGGTCTCGAGCTTGTCCATGTCGCCCGACGCTACAACGAGGCAGCCGACGAACTCGCCAAGATCGCATCAACTCGAGGCACGGTGCCGCCTGACGCGTTCTCGAGAGATCTCCACGAGCCATCCGTCGACTTAGGCTCGGGGGCTGGCGTCGACGCCGCTCCTGCCCAGCCAACCAACACCGTCGACACGCTCTTGATGGCGGCTGAAGTGATGGAGGTGGAACGGCAGCCTAGTCGACCATTCGACTGGCGCACACCGTACCTCGACTGCCTAATCCGCGGCGAGCTGCCGGAAGATCGGTCAGAGGCCCGTCGTATCGCTCGACGGGCCAAGTCATATGTGACCTACGGCAAAGACAATGAACTATATCGACGAAGCCCGACGGGGGTCTTACAGCGTTGCATCACCGTGGAAGAAGGCCGAAAACTCCTCGAGGACCTACACTCGGGGGCTTGCGGCCATCATGCTGCTCCACGGACCCTTGTAGGGAACGCTTTTTGACAAGGTTTCTACTGGCCGACTGCCGTGGCAGATGCCATCGAACTCGTACGCTCGTGTCACGGGTGCCAGTTCTACGCCAAGCAGACGCATCTACCCGCCCACGCTCTTCAGATGATCCCCATCACCTGGCCGTTTGCGGTGTGGGGGCTCGATTTAGTAGGACCTCTACAAAAGGCGAAAGGAGGGTACACCCACTTGCTGGTGGCCATCGACAAGTTCTCCAAATGGATCGAGGCTCGACCCATCACCAACATCCGCTCCGAGCAGGCCGTCCTTTTCTTCACCGACATCATCCATCGTTTTGGGATTCCCAACGTCATCATCACTGACAACGGCACTCAGTTCACCGGCACTAAGTTCTTGGACTTCTGCGATCAGCATCACATCCGTGTGAACTGGTCTGCAGTAGCCCACCCTCGAACTAACGGCCAGGTCGAGCGTGCCAACGGCATGATTTTGCAAGGACTCAAGCCAAGGATCTACAATCGTTTGAACAAATTCGGCAAGAAATGGGTCGAGGAGCTTTCCTTGGTCCTATGGAGTCTAAGGACAGCACCAAGCAGGGCCACAAAGTACACCCCATTTTTCATGGTCTACGGCTCCGAGGCTATCCTACCCACAGACCTCGAGTATGGGTCACCTCGACTCAAGGCATACAATGAGCAATCAAATAAGGAGACTCAAGAAAACGCGGTCGACCAACTCGAGGAGGCTCGAGACATGGCCCTCCTCAACTCTGCCAGATATCAGCAGAAACTGCGACTCTACCACGACAAGCACGTGCGCAAGAGGGACCTCAACGTGGGCGACCTTGTCCTACGACGCCGGCAAAGCAATCAAGGACGCCACAAGCTGACTCCACCTTGAGAAGGCCCGTATGTGGTGGCCGAGGTCCTGAAGCCGGGAACGTACAAGTTGGCGGACGAGAAGGGGGCAGTCTTCACCAACGCATGGAACATCGAACAGCTACGTCGATTCTACCCCTAGAAGTTCTAAACTTATGTTCCTACGTACATTTTGTACCAAGACTTTGTAAACGAATGAATAAATAAAGTCTTTTTCTCGAGCAACTTCTTTCTGCGCCAAAAGATTTACAAGTCATAATCTCGATGTTAGAAGGGGGTGCCGACTATGACCCATCATAGTCAACACCCCCTCGGGGGCTACTAGGGGGACGACCCCCCCCCCAAGCGTCGAAAAAGCCAAGAAATTTTCTTTTCTTACTTAGTAAACCTTGCACGGTTCGAGTAGCTAAGGCACCTCGAGCCCCTCAAAGGCCGAGGGATAACGAGCCGGAGAACTCCCACGCCCCCGGGCTACGGAAACTCTACTCACTTCCTCACCCTTGAGGTGATCGAGGTTGTTTTTGATGAAAGATCGAGCAAGGGATACAAACGTTGGAACAAAGAGAAACAAAAGAACCTCGAGCGGAAAGACAAATAAGCATTTAACAATCACAAAAAGATACTGTATCACCTAACAGCAGAATTAATAAAGTATCATACAAGGGGCCCCAGGCGCCCTGAGCAGGCTCGCACGCCTCAGTCCGCGGTATGATCCTCACCACCCTCGCCTCCGCCTGAGCCAGCTTTAGGAGGAAGCACCTCAGGCTCAAAAAGCTTGGCCAGCCTCTCTCCAGGAGCCTCCGCGTCGTCGATCAAGGCGTGGAGCCTCTCTTCGTTCTCTGCGTCGGTCTTGGAGATGTCGGTGACGAAGCCGTGGGACACCACCTCCATGTCATAGGAGAAGCCCGAGCAGACAACTGCCATCGCCCGCTTCACCCCGATGTGGAGGGCATCCCGCACTCGGTCTCTCAGCGTCGCGCCCAAGTAGCACAGCTGGTCGACCAGTGCGTCGCCTCGAGCTCCCTCCCTCCACTCGTCCATAGGCTCGACCTCCCACGAGGTCGTGAGGTCGCTTATCGCCGTCCGCACGCGACGGTTCAAAGCGACCTCCGCCTCGAGCTGGGCCTTAGCATTACGGGCCTCGGCCTAGGCAGCTAGGAGTTCGTCCTTGAGCCCTGTAAATGCCAATACAAGGAGGCTTTAGGAAAAACTCAAGCACACCTCGAAAAAGAAATTCGACAAAGGAAACATACCTCTGATGCTCTCCTCCACGGCCGTGTTCTCGTCGACCAATCTGGTGTTGGCACGCTCGATCTCTCTGTTGGAGCACGCCAGCTTAGTATTGGCAACGCGGAGATCTTCGATCACCTTGCCAGCCTGAGCAATGGCTCCACTCTTCTCCAGCAATTCTCCCTTCAGACGCTCGACGTCGTCAGAGAGACTGCGGGATCGAGCCCGCTCCGCCTCGAGATCTTCGAGGGCCTTCTTCTTTACGTCCTCGGCGGCACCCCTGGCGACCTCACTATCCACATACGCCACCTTCATCCTTTGAAAGAAGTCGCGGAGGGAGTCCAGGTCGGTCTTGAGAAGGCCCTTCTCCTTGTCCAGGTCCGCAATAACGCTCTTGTAGGACAGGGCCTCCTCCCGGGCTTTGGACGCGGCCTCCTCGACCGTAAGAGCCCGCTCCCGCAGCATCGTTGTCTCCTCCTCCGCCCTCCTTGAGGCCTCTCGAGCCTCGACCAGGGCAGCCTCCCTCGCTTTCTTCTCCTCCTCGAGCGCTATGAGGTCTTTGTAGGCCTGAAGGAGCTTCTCCTGCGACTCGAGGAGTTGATCCTTAAGGAGGGGGAGCTGCTCCCAGCCGCCTCTCGTGGCGTGAATGAAACTGGACTTGATGCGAGAGGTCTCTTTCATATCCTGCGAACCAAGGGTCGAGCGGTTAGAGCACAAAAACCGAAAGACTCCATGAGGGTTGAAGATCGAAAAACACTTACGAAATAAGCCGGCCCGAGCCCGTTGTTGATAACGTCTGCGAGGAGCCCCACCACGTGCTTCATCCAAAGGCGGAGCTCCTCGACGTGTTCCCACTTCTCCGCCTCCTTCCTATCGTCCAGGAAGATGTTAGGCTCGGACGGGTCGTGGGAAGCCCGGATGCGGATCCGATCGGGGCACCAGTGCTCCATCTCCCGGTCGGCCCGTGCCTTGACGCCGCGGATGAGGTCCTTGACGGTCTCGAGGGAGCCCCCATGGCGCAGGAACAGGTCGACGAGGCATGGGAACCGCCCGTCGTCGTCCACCGTCTTCCAGGTTCCGTCCTTGGTCCCCGATGTCCCGATCTCATCCTCCTCGGAGGGAAAGCGGTCCTCCCATGCCTGACGCTCCCGGAGGAACCCTGGGGCGATCCTGTCCATGCCGTAGATCGTCCTCTTGATCTCGAACTCGGGGTCGGTGGGGGTGCGCATCATGCAGGCGAGCGCCACCACTCCATCCGCTCGCCCCGGCTCTGCCCGGATCACGGCAGGTGCCCCCGGGAGGAGCCACGCTGGGGTCGGGGGGCCGTACACCGGCAGATCCTCTTCCTGCTCGCCGGGCCCTTGCGGCTCCGGCGGTACTGGCTGGGCCGGACCTTGGGGCGGGGGCTCGAGCAGTCCCTCCTCTTGGCCCCCCTGCGGCTGTTGCTGTTGTTGCGCCTCATGCTCCTGCGGCTCTCGCCCGCGGCTCTGCTCCGGCGGCTGCCGCGCCACCTCACGCTCCCGCTCTTCATCTTCCTCCCTCTTCTTCTTCTGCTCCTCGAGGGCACCGAGGCCGGCGGGCCAGGGAGTCGGTCCCGCGAGGTGAGAGGTCGACGCTTCCTCCTCCATAGGGTGGGCGCCTCCAGGTGTTTCGTTACCATCAGATGTATCACTGATGGTGATGGGTTCCCCCTCGACCCCCAATCGAGGAGGCTCGGGGGCTCCCTCCGGCACTTGCGTCTGGGGCGCCTCACCACACGCCGGCAGCGACGGGGTAGGCTCGGAACGAGGCAGAGCACTCTCAGCGCCCACTGGAGGTTGGAAGTCGGAGGAGCCTACAAAATAAAGAATAAAGGCCGGTGACTACGATGGTTAGCGCAAGAGCATCACAGATCCCAAAAGTAAGCCACAAACCTGGCTCCTTGGAGGCGGCACCCGCTTTGAGCCTCTTCGCCATGGACGGCTGGGCCTGCTCGAGGGTCCGCTTTAGCCTGAGAAAAGAAAGAAATGAGCGTGAAAAAGATCAGCATATGAGGAAAGGCGGAAGAGGAGGAAGACAAAAGCCACAACATCGAAAAGGCTTACCCCACAGGGAGAACAGCTCGCCTCCCGCCACCCCGACCGGTGGGCCTCGAGCCACCCCGCGTCAGGGCTCCAGACCCCTCGAGGGCAGGCGCTGGCCCAGGCGCGTCAGTTCCTGCCTGGCGGGCGCCGGGACTGGCGCTCCTGCGACCGGCCTCTCCTTTGTCGGAGGCCGCGGCGCGACCACGAGTCAGTGGCCCCGTCGCCTGGGACCTAGCGTGGCCGCCCGTCTTGGGCACGGGAGGAGGGCGCGGGGCGACCTGACCAGCCACGGGCGCAGGAGGGGTGTCGGCGCGCGGATGGTGGGATCCGCCTGGACCCCCCGTCGGAACTTCCGTCCGAGGAGCGTCGACATCACCTCGAGGTGGACCCTCGAGGATTCGGTCAAGGCGTGATGCCATCCCCTCGGAATCGTCGCTGTCGTCGTCGTCGTCATCGTCGTTGGGGGATTCTTCCTCAGGCTCCCCCCTCTGCCTGGATTTGGCTCGACGCGCCTCTAATGCTTGACGGTCGAGGTTCTTCTTCTTCTCCCCCTTTTTGGCAGAGTCCTTGGCGGACTTGAGCTTTTCGGCGGATTGGCGCCGTTTGTCGCGATCGACCTCGTCCTCCTTTACCGGAGGCCTCGAGGACCGGACGTCAATCCGTCCCTGTCGTAATAAAGGCAGACTTAGAAGAGAAAAAGAGAGGGGAAGAAAAGAAACCCAGAATCGAGGCTGCGCGCATGGAGAAAACATACCAGATCGATCGAGCCAGCATCTGGCCTCATGGGGAAGCCGTTAACATGCTCCGGCTGAAAATCACCGGCAATTGCAGCCCTGACTTGGGCCGCGACTTCGTCATCCGCCGGAGCCTCGTTGGACATCTGGCACGCCTCGAGGTCCAGAGATGAGACGCCAGGGCCCATCTCATCCATCCTCAACGGCCGAGACATCAAAGGGAGAACTCTCCGGTGATGGACGGCCGAGAGGACGAGGGCGGCGGTCAAGCCCTCCAAGCGCAGCTTCTTCATGGCGTCGAGGAGGGGGTCGAGCCGAGATTGATGAGCTTGGACGACGCCGTATGTCCAATCCGCTGGACGCTCCATGATCAGACGGCCCGAGTAGGAAGGCAGGAGGTTGTCGTCGTTCCGCAAGTAAAACCACTGGGAGTCCCAGCCGGCGTGGTTGGTCGATAACCCTACCGGGATGTACTCCCGCGGCCTGTCCGTCTTCCCCGTCTTCTGCACAAGATTGAGGCATCCCGCCCGCACGGGTTTCCTTACGCCCGTGGTTCCGGTGGGGGCGTGGAAAAGCTCGCCCCTGTAGAGGTGGAGCCACATCTCCCAGTGCGGCATCATCCCCAAGTAGCCCTCACACACGGCGGCGAAGACCGCCGCGACGGTGATGGCGTTTGGGGAGAAGTGCTGGAGCTCCACCCCATAGTGGAAGCAGAGGGCCCGCATGAAGCGGCTCGGGGGCGCGCCCAGGCCGTGGCGGTGGAACTTGGCGAACGACACCACGTAGCCCTCGGGCGGCTGGGGCTCCCTGTGATTCGCCGGCGGCGCGATCCACTCTGGCGACGATAACGAGGTACGGCGGCGCAGCAGTCCCTCTTTCTCAAGCTCTAACAACCGGCACTCCGTCATCGACGACGGGCGCCAGTCGTCGGCGGCGACGAGTCTTACAGGCATCACGACCGGAGGGACGGTGGACCCGCTACTGCTCGAGGAGTCGTGTGCGCGTGAGACGGCGAGAGAGCTAGGGCGGCAAGAAGGCTAAGGCAAGAGTGAAGATGGGAGGCGGAAGAAAGAACGGCGGCGGTGCCGCGGCGTATTTATAAGCCAAGATCCGCCAACGGACAGATCCGAGAAATGAGGTAACGTCCACCCATAAATGCGCTACCTAACAGTCTTTCCCCCTTCACAGGCCGGGCGCTCCGAATTCCACGCCGATACAATGTCATAACGTCACCCGCCTAAAAAGGTGCGCCCAACGGGCAAAAAGGCGAACCGCCACGGCCACTTCCTTCCCTTGTAAGCCAAGGGGCGTGCCCGCGAAAGCCTCGAGAGGTCGCAGGCTGGCCCACCGAAAGGGTTCGACAGCCGATCTCGAGCACCAGAGTCAGGGATCTCCAGCGAGCGGTCGAAGATCGAGGCCCGCCTCGAAGACTCGCTGGCGATGTCCAAGGTAGGGTCGAGACAGTCGAGAGGAATCCCCCCGACGGGAGGCATCGAGCCGCTGGACTCTATCGAATGAGACCGGTATCCCCGACCACGTCAACCCAGCTTTATGAGAACGCCTCCGGGCTACAGCTGACCCCCTCGAAAAGGGCACAGGTTCTCACTTGGACTACCCGCTAGGAACTCAATCTGGGGTGGAAGACGCTCGCTCTATCGAGAGTACGTCGAAACCTCCTCCGAAGGCAAAGCCGATCAGAACCTTCCACCAATGGTGTCCATAGCGCTTCTGCGAATTTGGCAAAATAACCCTCAAAGGAATTAAAAACTCCCTCGAGGGCTCGGGGGCTACCCCCGCGGGGTCGCTCGCGCGCCCCCACGGAAGTTCGACCGTAAAAGCAAAAGTCTCCACTCGAGCGCCAGCGCTCGAATGGAGACTCGGGGGCTACTGTCGAGGGTATCAACAAGGGGTACCCTCACCAGTGCATATAACAAGGTTATCCGTACGTAGGACGAGGCCCTCGATTCGACGCTCCATCCGTACGTATGCGCAGCCATCGACGGCCACAGCCTCGAAGACGGAAATAGCGTCGAGCGAATCAATCAGGCGTCGAGCTCTGGTTACCGTCGAATACGGAACAGGCTCACGCGAACCGGGAGGTGTCGAGCGCAAGGACGCCGCCCGCCGCCTGACGCGCGCACGCGAGCCGGGGCATTAAATGCGCCTGATGCTTCCCCACCTAACACATGGGTCACAGGAGGCGTGATAGGGAACAGGCATCCGTCCCATCGATCTTTTTGCAGCCTTCCCCACCAAACGGCCCAGGGCGTGTCAGGACGTGGGAAACAGAGATGGCACGTCTAATCAAGACCCCCTCGAGGCAGCCAAGGTCAGCGCTCCGACATCAGGACGTCGTACGGCGTCCGACCCTCGACTTAACATGGTTCCTTCCTGGGGACGGGTCGGACGTCGACTGGCCACGCCGCAACCACTCCGCCGGATTTGCCGCCAAACCGTACGAGCATGCGACCGTTGAACCAGTACAAGACGGCACGCAGAGCAGAATGCAGGGGCACGCGTAATCATCACCAGGCTATTAAGACGGGACGGCTCGAGGCCATGCCGGTACGGAAGCCTCGAGTAGGTCAGCGCTCCATACTGCTATCGACTCTTATTCTGACGCCTATACATGTACCCTGGGTCTCTCCTTGGAACTATAAAAGGAGGGACTCAGGAATAGAACACAAGAGACAACACCAGGTTCATACGCAGTAGATCTCCACACTCCATACCACGCTTGTATTCACCCCTGTACAAGCACTTAGGTGCAAGATAATACAAACTCTCTCCCCCCGCTGGACGTAAGGCCTTCTCTTGCCCGAACCAGGATAAATCTCTGTGTCTTCTTGCATCACCATCTGGGAAAGGGAGCACGCATACAAATTTACTCGTTGGTGTGACCCCCCGTGGGGAAAACACCGACAGCCCTCTCAAATGAATCTGGGCCGTTGGATCAAACCGACCTTGATTCAACGGTTCTCCTTGATCCTCAAAGGCGGTGGAGCATAATCCGCGTGATTCACCGTGATTGGCCACCAGAGGTGGGCGGGCGCCCAGGGGGGTAGGGCGGGCGCCCTGCCTGTGGGCCTGCTCGGCCTCCCGTTCGTTCGCGTGGCTTCTGGAACCTTCTAGACCGAGAAAAATTGGCGCACAAGTTAATATCTCTATGAAAATTGGCGCACGGCTAGTATACCTAATTTAACACTCTATAGAAATTGTACATCTTTACCCATGAGTCGTGATTTACCCTTTCGCTCGAGGTTGCAAGTCTCTTAACCCCCTTCTTAGGGAGGTCGGCAGGGATCACTATGAAGCCTTTCAAAGGTTTCGTCTAACAAGTTAGGGCCATTAGATTCACTCGGCAGGCAGATATAGAGCCCCCCTTCCATGGCACATAACACGCAGCCTATACACACGGACAGAGGCCGCACTATACCCAACGTGTCTAGCCATTCTTACGCCATTTAAGGTAACCGCTAACAAGCTAGAAAAAGATCCTCATACTGAGCTAAAACCAGAGCCATGTATCTCTCATGGTTGTACGAGTTGTCCCAGCTTTTGCCAAGGGATAAGTCCTTATGGAGGGTTAAGATCAATCTAGCAAAAGCTAGAGTTCTTTCCACCTTTTATGTTCAATTTGCTAAAGCTTATTTTATTGTTTATTGTATATTCAAATATTCATGTTACAAGATAATGGATTATACTCAAGCACTAGCAAGAACTACCCAAATGCATATCCAAATAGCTAACAAGGAATTCAGGATAACAATCATCTATGATTTTGTTAAGGTCATCAAGGTGGAAACATGCATATGATATATATTGTACTTAATTGTGTATAGGTAACAAGGATGATCCCAAGTTATACTTGCCTTGATCAAAGCTCTCCTGAGCCTACTGCTGGTCTTTAAAAGCTTGGTCTTGGTCACCAACGTACGACTCACTGTCTACTCCCAAACATCAATCAACAACACGCAATCCAATGTAGGCAATCATACATGAAGCAAACAAGCTATAATTAGAACATTACACTAACAGTGGTAAATCAAAGATAAAAGTTTATAAAAATATTCTACGCAGCGCTACGATCACACAAACATAAAGTTCACGAAAAATCAGAATTAATACGTAGAAGTTATGAATTTTCTAAGATTTCCTATAGATAAATAATTAATTAAATGCTACTGCAAAAATAATAAGTTTCAAAACAGAGAAATAATACATCTAACATGTAGAGCTCGTAAATACGAATCTAACGAAATTTGAATGGACGAAAATGAAGTTCAAATAAATATTTTATGAGCAAAATACTTTCAGTGGCAAATCTGTGTATAACTGAAAACGTATTCTGAGAGAACTAAACTGAAATACGCTTTTAAATGAAGAAAACGTATCCTATGAAAACCGCCAGGGACTGCGGGTGGAATAATAAAAACTCTCAGGGGCTCTTAAAGAAAACAGCTAGTGAAAGGGTATCTTCTATCATCAACCGTCGGATTCCAATCGAACGACTGTGACTTCTCCCTACCGAACTCCGGCCGGCCGGCCGCCAGTCTCAGGCCCGACGCGGTGGCGCCATTGAAGGCCTCGCCGGAGCTCTCGGTTCTCTCGCTCCCGTGCACCAAAACGCGAAAGAAAAACTCCGATAGAACGAGGAGCTCACAGCGGACTCACCTAGCGACTTTTCTCAGACCGAGGAGCAAAGGAGAGGGCTCGCTGCGCGCGGCGGCTAGCTAGGCTCTCGGCGAAATCCCGACGCGCTAACCTAGGCGGCTAGGGCTCAATTTTCGTGGCTCGGTGGGAAAACGGAGTGCGGGGCAAAGCTGGAGGCCTTTATAGGGTTTAAAACCGCGTCGAAGGGAAATATTCCGTGGAAGCCGGGATTGCATCGGTGGTTTCCACCGAGTCCCGCTCGGTGACGCGCGGAGAAGAAAGGAAACGGAGAAAACCCGCTGACGTGCGGGCCCCGGCTGACGGACACAAAGAGAAGGGAGAGGGGAGGGCGCGCGTGCGGGGCTGCCAGTTGGGCCGAGGTGAGGGGGAAAGGGGGAGCTGAGCCGCGGGAGAAAGGGGAGGGACTGGGCCGAGCGAGTTGGGCTCCGGCCTGGTTCCAGGGAGCTGTCTCCCCTTTTTCTTTTTCTTTTTTCTAATTTCTTTTCTGTTTTATTTTTTTTCAAAGCCTTTTTTGCAAAGGATTTTGAGGACAATTAAATACAAACCAAAAGCAATCAACACAAAATAAAATATGTCTCAGCATGAATGCACAATTAAGTTTACTAAACTTATAAAAAATTTTAATTTCAATAAAAAAATTATTTAAGTATTAAATTTAAATGCTCACAAAAATACTTAATTAAATCAAATTAATTCCTATTAATTGAAATCAAATTTTTAGGTGTTACACAGCATCTACTAAAATAACTCAAACAGAAAGATCCTCTAGGCTGGCTTTTCTTTTTTCTTTTTCTTTTTTTTCCGAGACTGGCTGTCTTTACTAGGAAATGGTTTATGGTTAAGCGAACTAGGATTATAATTTAGCGGGTAATTAATCAGCCCACTCATATTTTCATGGGTATATTATAAAATTTAGCATCCTATTCTTTCGCCGGTAGAACGAGGTAACTGAAATCGGACAGTTCAATCTTATATTTTCATGAACATATATTTAAAATTTAGCTCGCTGGTGGACACAATGTGCCTGAAAATCTTTTTTTTTAACATAATGTGCCTGAAATCTAAGGCCACCTAAAAGGTCCAAATGACTAGAGAGGGTGAATAGCCTATACAAACTTCAACTAAGCTATACTAGACAAGTTGATTAGTAAAACAAAAGGCGAAGCTATATTAGCACTAGCATAACTAAGCTATGCAAGCCACCTACACAAATCTAGCAAGAAGGCTAAACACTAGTTACAACAAGAAAACACAACTAGAAGTTTGCTACACTCCTAAACAAGAGAGCTAAGCTAAATAAGCTACACAACTTAGCAAGGTATGCACAAATAAATGAGAGGGAAGTGATTGTTATACTAACATTGTAGAGATGAGATATATCCAATCAATCACATACACAATCACAAGAGAGATCTCGGTAAGAGATGACACAAGATTTTTTTACCGAGGTTCACTTGCTTCCCGGCAAGCTACTTCTCGTTGTGGCGATACACCTACTTGATGGATTGCGAGCTAATTGGCAATCCAAAGCCAAACCCTCAGCGGGTGCCGCACATCCACTCACAAGATGGGGATCCTCCAAGCCACGAGCAATCTACTAGAGTAGCCAATTGCGATCTCCCACGGAGAAGGCTCAAGAACCCCTCACAAATCACTTGGTGAGGCTCAAAACAATCTCCAATCACGAGCTCAACACCACCGCTGCTCCAAGCCATCTAGGGCGTCGGGAAACACCCAAGAGCAACAAAGAAATCCGCAGCAAACTCAAAAATCAAGTGCCACTAAATGCAACTCTCAAAGCAATGCACTTGAATCTCACTTAATCTCACTAGGATTAGCAATCAAGCAAGGAGATGAGTGGAGGGAGTGTTCTCTAGCTTAATGTATACCTCAAGTAATCAAATGTGCAAGAGAGAACCTCCCAAAGTTGGCCACCTCCTATTTATAAGGCCCCTCAAAGAAACTAGCCGTTGGCTGTTTTTAATGGGCTGCAGTCGGGCACACCGGATGCTACTAAGTGAGCACAGGACGCTAAACCCCCTGCGTTCGATGTTCTGAGGTTGGCCACGTGTCCTCCTTTGAATCTCGCGCGTCAAACTCTAACGGTCACCTGCGGACCACCGGACGTGACCAAGTGAACACCGGACTCGTCCGGTACTCACCGGACTCGTGCGCCGAGAGTTTGTAAAACTCAGGTCTCACCGGACGCGTCGGACTTATGCGTAGAGAGGGTTGCAAAACCTCCTCACACCGGACGCACACCACCGGACGCACTCAGAGCGTCCGGTGCTCTCAGACATACACCCTCTATTTAAGATAGGCCACCGGATGCATAAACAGGAAACACCCTGCGTCCGGTGCTCAACCCTAGCAGGGTCAAGCACTGACAGCACACCGGACGCTGAGGCCAGCGTCCGATGCCTCTGCACCACGCGTCCGGTGTGAGAAACACTCCCGTGACTTCTCCAAATTTCCCACTGGCGCATTAGAAAATATACACTTAATTTTCTCAAAAGCGCTGACACCAACAAGTGTTCACCACCAAAGTGTATGTGTGTTAGCTTTTTACAAATATTTTCATTAAAGGAGTTAAGTTAGCACTTTACTAGATTCTAGTGCATATGCTCAAGATATGGACCTAGTAGCACTTGATTCAAGAAATGACCGTGATTTCCCCTCTTGATAGTCGGCTATCTATCCTAAATCCGGTCAATCACTTCTCTACTCAACTTAGACCGACAAAAGTAAATGTTTATACCTTTGCCTTCATCACTTTACTCCTCGTCTATCACCATGATCTCCACTTTATGCTTCATCTCTTTGTGATCATGTGGCCATCTTCCCATGCCACCATGCATCTTCATCACATGT
The DNA here is from genome assembly GCF_000003195.3 of Sorghum bicolor. NCBI lineage: Eukaryota > Viridiplantae > Streptophyta > Magnoliopsida > Poales > Poaceae > Sorghum > Sorghum bicolor. Next base: position 11,402,278 of record NC_012879.2, on the reverse strand, counting down.
GTTGCTATGCCTAACTCAAATCACTTAATCACAAGGCATTAGCAACTTGGTATCATTAATTACTAAAACCAAACTTGGGCTTTCACCACCTCCAACAAGACCTGCACAACTGGCTGAGTTAGATGAAAGACATTCGCTGGTCTGAAAAAGTTATGGTTGAAATTATTGTTGACTGATTTATTGTGAGAGAAAAACACTACTGGCTAAAAGAAACACTACTAGAGAAACGAAGTTTCGTGACGTTGGTACTGTTCACTCCGTGGCGGGCGTTTTTTTTGCCCGCTGCTGTAAATCGTGCGATTTCCCACATCGGGCACTTTTAATTAACCGCGACAGACACTTTTGCCCGCTGCGGTAAATTGATTTACCGCAGCGGACATCTTAATACGTCCGCCACGGAAAATATATATTTTCCGTGGCAGACGTATTAAGATGTCCGCTGTGGTAAATATCGATTTACCGTAGCGGGTGTTGACGGTCCTTAATGCTCACATTTAACCATCAACTAATCATAGAAAAGGATCTAAATGAAACCAACATCTAGATTTAGGGTTTTATCTGACAGAATTCCACGAGTTTTCTTGTTTGTCTATTTCTGCAGGGGGTTATCAGGAAATACGGAAGAAAGGCCCACACGTCGGGTTTACATAGAGATATTAACGTGCCGAGCAATTTTCTATCATCTAGAAGACTCCAGAAGCCACGGGACCGAAGCGGAGGCCGAGAGGACTCAGGGACAGGGCGCCCGCCCTCTTCTCCTGGGCGCCTGCCCTCAACCAGAGTCCAAGCAGGACTCTCTTTCGGGATATTGCTCCACCGACCTAAAGGATCAAGGATAACCGTTCAATCAATGTCCGTTTGATCCAACGGCCCATATTCACTTGAAGGGACTATAAAACCAGACCCCCTGGCCCCTGGAGATCATACCTCTTCTACAGAATCAAAGTTAGGGTTTCAATTCTTCATCCAAGTAGAGAGGATCCCTCTAGTTCTTCTAGTTCTACCTCTAGTTCTTCTAGTTCTAGTTCTAGTTCATCTAGTTCTAGTTCTAGTTCTAGTTCCTCTAGTTCTAGTTCTAGTTAGTTCTAGTTGTAATCTAGAAAATAGGGAGAGAGAAGAGGAGAGCGGAGGAGGAGCCGGATCTGTTGGATCTTCCTCAACATTGTACTTTTGCAGCAACTGGTTCGTTCTTCATCGTTCTCCAGGTTCTTCAATTCATAATTCCTAAGTACATTAATTACTTTTATTTACATTCAAGTTATTTATTGGATTCCCGCTTGCATCAAGTGCTCTAGTCTTTATAACGCTAGAGTAGTAATTAATAGATTAGACGTGGTGTTTAGTCTTGCAATTACCTGGAATTGCACCCAATCCTGCGGATTTTTGTGGTAGCCTTAGGGTAGTGACAGCCCTAACGGTCGACGTATTCCACCTCGTTCGGATCGGTGTTTGTAGGACCGTAGTCAGACCTTCCTAGCCCCCTTCTCATCTCTTTCTGTGGTTAGTGCTCTGATGTCCCGATATAGATAATCTTGAAGTAATTCTTGATTCTTAGATCAACTAGAGAACTCTCAGAAAACTTCCTCTCTTCCCACCAAAAATAATTATATAGTTATCCTTGGGCGATCTTGGATCTTAATTAGTACACTCACGTTCTCTGTGGAAAATCGATACTCTGGAATACTCTCGGGTGAAAGCTACATCGGTATCCGTGCGCTTGCGGATTTTTCTGTTTGCGTTTAAATTACCCAACAAGCTTTTTGGCGCCGTTGCCGGAGAACGGTAGCTGTGCTAGTTTCGAACCAAGTCGTCCGTGTATCCTTTTTCTTTTCCTTTATTTACCACACTCACCTTATCACTTTCACCATACCACATGGATTTCACTCTAAGCATTAATGAGCATGGAATTTATTTCATAGCCACTTCATTTACTCCATGCTCGTATGCAACATCTTCACAGTCCATTGGTCTCTCCAACATCACCACATTCGAGATCTCCAACCCCCACTTCTTTTCTATTTATAAAAACTTTAAAAGGGCGGTTGTCGATGCATATGTCTATAACAAATTTTGTAGATCTCGTTGAGTTGATCTTGATATAGGTCAGCGTTGGAGGGGAAACCATTTCACCGACATAAATTAATGGTTTCCCAAGGACAAGCTTAGTGTCCTAAAATAAGCACTGATCAGATCGTAACATGAGCTTTTAATTATTTGCAACATTACCTTGTGTGTTGAGCATATAAGGATAATTGTAAAAAATTCCTTCGGGTATTCTTGTCACTAACCTTTCCAGGATTGGAGCAAGAAGATCGGATGAATTACAAGCACAAGGTATGTCCAACCAATCATCATACAACATTGAATTAAATTCATCCAAACTTGAATTTTGCAAAATTCAAGCTTGGGGGAGTACTTTACATAAAAACATTCTTTGCCATGTTGCTATGTTGGTTGTCCCTACCTTTGAGACATGCTCAATTTGTTAAATACTAATCACACTACTTCATCTCCACTTGAGTAGATCTCTATAAATGCTCTCATGCTACCTTTATTTACTTTAGTATATGTCTAGGTTTGGAGTAGTTTCATTTATCTCTTAATTAAGCATGGTGCTTAGTTTAGGGCTGATGATCTTACTTCCAAGGGAGTTTAAATTAAGCATGATGCTTAGGTTAAAATTCCCTCCTAAATCAAATTAGACATGGTGTCTAGTTTGATCTTTGAGGCGATAGTATGCTATAGTAGATATTGGATATTTTGTTGGACTAACCCCTGCAGGAAAACTTTCAATATTGACCTGGGAAGTCCTGAGACAAACTCACATTGGAGACAAAGAGAGAGGCACATGAAGTTTAACAATTTACACAGGGAAGGCATAGCTCACAAGAGATGGTCTATGGAGGGTGCCACAAACATGATGCACAACCGCTAAGAAAGGAAAGCTTCCACAAGGTGATACTGTACCATCACTCTTCAAGTAAGATAACATCTTAAGGTACTTGTCTATCACTTTTATAAGTTTCTCCTTGGTTCTAGCGTTCATATGAATAAAAGAGACAAACATGTATGATTTACAACTCTAGATTAACCAACCCAGTCGATTCAATATGTTTAGTCCTTCCACCTTTGTGATCCCACACTCCTAATCATATGAACTAAAATGTCGCACACGCAATCTTTGGAAGATATATAAAAAAAATAATAAGTATAGATAGATTATCTTTCCATTAGGTTGAGCGATCTGATCTCACAAATGTTTTAAATCTTACACTCATGATCTTTTTATCCATCAACTTTGTCTTGCTCACTATGCTTAAGGTTAGAGAGAACAAATACACTTTTGGTTCTGTTGGTGTTTTTCACCAACAGAGCCCATGCACTAGATCTTTGCCTTGTCTCTATGAGCAGGTACACTTCGAGCAAAATATGAAGGACTTTTACAACTCCCAGACTCCACCAAGTGAAGAACCTAGATCTACGAGCACAAACACACTGGAGATACTGGACACTCAGGCAATCACTGCCTTGAGATGCTTGAGGACGTAACTACTGGAGTAACCCCATTGTGGAAGTAATTACTGACCTTCTGCCAGTCAAGAGAGGCCATCCAGGACGCCCCGTCATCCCGATCTCCATCGGCATGGTGGACTTCCCAGAAGCACTCTGCGACTTTGGCTCCAACGTCAACATTATGCCCAGAGGAAGCCATTCCTGAACACCTCGGGAGCTGTCATCTATGCTAGTGCTGCCAAGATCAGTTTCTACATCAAAGGGAGGAAGGAGACGTTTTCCTTCAAGAACAAGATTACACAAATCTCAGAGCAATCCCGACATGAACCTAGGAAGAGGACCAACACGAGGAACAGGACCAAGCAAATGTGGACCAAGTCAGCTAAGATGGTCACTGCAGCTCAAGGAGGTCAAGATCGTCAACTCAAGTCGCCTTTCTTGATCAAGAAGGACGACCCTAGTGTTCCAAGCATCGAGTGCACAATCAACGGATATTCTTTTCAGAAGACACTCTACGACACTGGATCTGACGTCAACATAATGGCCGCAGTCACTTATCAGCTCCTGCATGGAACCATGACCCTACAACCAACATACATTCAGCTCCAGATGATTTTCAGGTTATTGACATGGGAGAAGACGAGTACAATACACCCATCACCATTGGGAGACCGTTCCTCAGCACCATTAAAGCAATCATCTACATTGGAACCAGAGAAGTCCACATGCACTTCCTCTCTAAGAAGGTACGCCGCTATTTTACTGACCTTAATTATATAGTTGAAGACTCTAAGCAGGTCACGACAAGAAGAAGACGACGCAACCGTAACCAGAGAAGGCAAAATCATCAAGGACGGATGGGTAGACTATGAAGGAGAAGTTGTAAGGTCTGAAGACATACAACTTGAACAGAACTATCCTGAGAAGATCGTAGCACTGAGTCGGGTGTGTAGAGAGAAGATAGTTATACATGAAGAGCAGGAGCCGCCAGAACCACCGACTACGCCATCCAGCGAATCCTAGGACGACTGAGAAAACGGAGGGTACCGTTCGGAGGACTTAAAAACACCGAACGCCTTGCCAAGAGGTAAACTTGGTAGTTATCCTTTCCCTTTCAATTATTTTAAAATGGTTTGCTTAGTTAATCAGGTTCATATCATCTTGAAAAGAAAATAAAAATAGTAAGCCCCATGTGATTATGCTCATGGCATAAAACCCATACGTACATTCACTGTGGTGGCATAAAAATGAAATAAATATATTCCTGTCCTATAAAAATAAAATTGTAAAAATAAGATTGTGATCCTACTAAAGAGTGTAACATTTATTGAGGAGGCTCAACATGATAAAGGCTAAATATTTATGCTAACACTTAACTAGTTCCACAAAGCTTTGTTGTCTATTTAAGCTCCATAGAATTCAAGGATCAAAGAAGACTAGCAGACGGAGAACATCCTAACCGCTGTCAGGATGCTGCCGACATTCAAATACACCTCCGTCACCTGCTAGCTACATCAGAAGAAATTACGTCAAAATCCAGCTTGGGGGAGAGCACCCCCATTTATCTAGCTAAGTGTTCTACTCACGTTTATACTTTACTCTAATAATAAAAAGATGCATAATCATAAAAACCAAAATAAAGATTTTGTGCTTATATATGTCTTTTCTTAGTTTGCTAAATAAATAAATAAATAAAGTTTGCTATGAACCCTTATGATAAGCTCTCACATGGAAATGATGAATAGTTGCTCTGCCATGACTAGTTCTCAAAATTGAAATCTCTCTCAAGTTTAGGCATCACTGTTATGAATTAAGATTTGCTCTAAACCTGAACTTGTGGGGAGAGTACTTGATCCAAAGTCTAAGTTGTTAACGGATATGATATGGGAAGGTTGAGCTGCTGTTTATCTGTTCCTAGAGATGCTAGAATTCTGGAGAATTTTATCTTTGAAAAAAATCTTTAAAATGTTGCATGATGAGTTCCTGTATGATGAGAGTTTAAATTCCTACCACAGCCATATATACATGCTTGCTAGACTTTGAGCCACACATTTACTTTTTACTGCTTATGAGCATTGAGTGTGGTCAAGCTGTGTAGACCCTTAGGAGCTTGTCATGTGGTTAAGTCAAGATTCACTTGCACGTTCACTCACACATGCTGCTTCTACTCCGGACGTACGCATCCACATATATCCACCCATTTCCATCTCCAGAATCACCTAAAAATATTCTACTCCTAATCCGGGAGAGAATAGCCAAAAACATTTCTGTTTTTCCCTATGAAATAAATGCTCAAGTTATCTTGGTTACTACCACTTGTTATATTATTTTAGGAGATGAGTGCTCTAGAAAAGAGAGAGAAAAAAAAAGAAAGAATACGAGGAAATAAAAAGGGGCAAGTGCCCGAAACCTCGAAAGAAAAGAAAAAGTGAGACGAGAGGTAAAAATGGACAAGTGTCCGACAGTAGAATTAGGGGTACAAGATACCCACCTGAGAGAAAAGAAAAAGAAAATATAGAGCATCTCATTCTCCTCAAAAAGTTTCAAAAGAGCAAGAAAGGTATGTATCCCCTCAAAAGAGCACAAGTAGAATTAGACTTTCACCATTGTTATCACCATCATTACCATACACCATTCATTCACCACACATGCATATCTTGATTTGACTTATTGACTTGTTCTTCTGGATCCATGGTTTGACTATGCAATAAATGTCTTGTAAGTATGTATTAGCTGTCTCCCACCTATGAGCTCCAGATATCAAAACCTTATTAGAGTAGGGTGAGAGAGAAGGCAATGCCACTATGCCTTATACCACAAATACCACATAATTTGAGAGATGGCACACACCATTACTGCCTTGGTAAGGATCCAGAAATACCACAAAAGAGAGACTAGAGAGAGTCATACAAGGAATCTCTGAGTTTTATTTGAAAATCTACAAAAACTCCAGAGCTATAGTTAATCGAAGAACAAGAGACATGGCGCTTGACTAGACCGTTCTATCTTTTAACTGTTAAAGACACAAGTGACGGTTACAAGCCCCATGGTGGAAGGTAAAATGAGTAAATTTAAATCTTAACAGTTTACCCTAACCTAGAGATGAGATCTTGTTTGAACGTATGTGTACCTTTAAGGTATGAAACCACTGCAGAAACTCTTGAGTTCATCCTTGCTCAGGGATGAGCAAAGGTTAAGCTTGGGGGAGCTTGTTGACGGTCCTTAATGCTCACATTTAACCATCAACTAATCATAGAAAAGGATCTAAATGGATCCAACATCTAGATTTAGGGTTTTATCTGACAGAATTCCACGAGTTTTGGTGTTTGTCTATTTCTGCAGGGGGTTATCAGGAAATACGAAAGAAAGGCCCACACGTCGGGTTTACATAGAGATATTAACGTGCCGAGCAATTTTCTATCATCTAGAAGACTCCAGAAGCCACGGGATCGAAGCGGAGGCCGAGAGGACTCAGGGACAGGGCGCCTGCCCTCTTCTCCTGGGCGCCCGCCCTCAACCAGATTCCAATCAGGACTCTCTTTCGGGATATTGCTCCACCGACCTAAAGGATCAAGGATAACCGTTCAATCAATGTCGGTTTGATCCAACGGCCCATATTCACTTGAAGGGACTATAAAACCAGACCCCTGGCCCCTGGAGATCATACCTCTTCTACAGAATCAAAGTTAGGGTTTCAATTCTTCATCCAAGTAGACAGGGTCCCTCTAGTTCTTCTAGTTCTACCTCTAGTTCATCTAGTTCTAGTTCTAGTTCATCTAGTTCTAGTTCTAGTTAGTTCTAGTTGTAATCTAGAAAATAGGGAGAGAGAAGAGGAGAGCGGAGGAGGAGCCGGATCTATCGGATCTTCCTCAACATTGTACTTTTGCAGCAACTGGTTCGTTCTTCATCGTTCTCCAGGTTCTTCAATTCATAATTCCTGAGTTCTTTAATTACTTTTTTGTACATTCAAGTTATTTATTGGATTCCCGCTTGCATCAAGTGCTCTAGTCTTTATAACGCTAGCGTAGTAATTAATAGATTAGACGTGGTGTTTAGTCTTGCAATTACCTGGAATTGCACCCAATCCTACGGATTGTTGTGGTAGCCTTAGGGTAGTGACAACCCTAACGGTCGACGTATTCCACCTCGTTCGGATCGGTGTTTGTAGGACCGTAGTCAGACCTTCCTAGCCCCCTTCTCATCTCTTTCTGTGGTTAGTGCTCTGATGTCCCGATATAGATAATCTTGAAGTAATTCTTGATTCTTAGATCAACTAGAGAACTCTCAGGAAACTTCCTCTCTTCCCACCAAAAATAATTATATAGTTATCCTTGGGCGATCTTGGATCTTAATTAGTACACTCACGTTCTCTGTGGAAAATCGATACTCTGAAATACTCCCGGGTGAAAGCTACATCGGTATCCGTATGCTTGCGGATTTTTCTGTTTGCGTTTAAAATACCCAACAGCGGGCATCTTAATATGTCCGTCACGGAAAATATGCCCGCTGCGGTAAATCGATATTTTCCATGGTGGACGTATTAAGATACCCTGTAAATTGATTTACCGCAGCGGGCAACCTATCATGTCCGTCACAGTAAATTTTGAAGCCCAAATATATAAGGTCTCTACCTGCTGCTGCTGCTAGCGGTGATTATTCAATTTAATGCCTCACGGCCTGCTGCTGCTGGTGGTGGTGGCGGCCCTGCTGTTCCTGGGCGACGGCGGCAAGGCGCTGACGGAGGCCGTGGCGGAGCTGCTGAGCCCCGTGGGTCTGCTCCTCCTCCCCATCTTCGGCGGGTCCCCCGACGACGTCCACCGCGTGGGAGGCTCTCCCGTCGGCGTCGTCTTCATGCTCCTCATCCTCGCCTTGCTCTACTACCACTCCTCGCTCTGCCCACCTCCACGGGCGGCGCGGACGGAGCACGGCGGCACGGCAGCGCGGATGGAGCCCGGATCCACGGCGGGGAAGGCGCCAAGACGTGGATCCCCCTTTGTGTCGATATGAGGTACGCCGCTGCTCCTCCTCTTCCTCCCGTCTCCCTCTCTTTTTTCACTCATCTCACTGTTCTTCCTTCTCTCTTTCCAGATCCGGTGAAGGAGCCGCCACGAGCCAAATTTGAGAAGGTGGATTAGAGTAGATCCATGGACGACGACCGCGACAACCCTAGATCGACGGCGCTAGGGTTTCCCTGGCGGCGGCGGCAACAGCCTGGATGAGCTCGTCGGGCCCCTGGATGGGCTCGGCGGGCCTGTTCAGTTTTTTTTTTGTTTTTTTTAAATCATTAACCACAACGGGCAACATAAGGTGCCCGCTGCGGTTAATGGGATTAACCATAGCGGACACCTTATGTTGCCCGCTGCGGTAATTCCATTTTCCGCAGCGGGCACAGGCGCCCGCCACGGTGAGGCCACGATTAACCGTGACCTTTCATTCGTGGCGGACGCCAATGTCCGCTGCGGTAAATGTAAAGTGCCCGTCACGGTTAAACAGTTGTGTAGTAGTGAAAAAAGAACCGGTGTCTCCTAGCATCAGGCCATGAGAAATTGGCGGTCTATTTCATTCGTGGCGGACGCCAATGCCCGCTGCGGTAAATGTAAAGTGCCCGTCACGGTTAAACAGTTGTGTAGTAGTGAAAAAAGAACCGGTGTCTCCTAGCATCAGGCCATGAGAAATTGCCGGTCTATTTGCTCATTGCTAGCAGACCTTCTCTCTCCTTTTGTCTTCCACGTCATACGAAGGCCGGTGACGTAGACCTTGATTGTTTCAGCTTATCTGAGTCACTCGCTTATAACTTGAGCATGATTATATGACAAGTCATGATCGGAAGAATCTGATGAATAAGTAGGGTATTTGCTGTTGTTTACAAGTAAAATTGTACATTTATGAAGTTTTCAGTATCAACAACTATCCTGATTATTTTGGGTAGGACATTTTACACTTGGAATTTTCTCAAACTACGTAGTACTGTTCCTGTAAGTTTATAGACTTCCAACTGGACCCAAATAAAAGTTTCTATTTACATCCCGGTTCTTCTCGGGATAGTGGAGCCAAGGCCTTGTGTTTCAAAATTTTTGGTAAAATAAACACTGTAACACTTTCGTTTGTATTTGACAAATATTGTTAAATTATGGACTAACTAGGCTCAAATGATCCTTTCGTAAATTACTGACAAAATATGTAATTAGTTATTTTTTATCTATATTTAATGCTAAATGCATGTGCTGTAAGATTCGATATGATGAAAAATCTAAAAAAAATTACAATTTTTTTTTGAAACTAAACAAGGCCTAAAGGCTGGCTGCACTTGGTGGAGGCGTGCTCGGCGGTGTCTCGAGGCCTGGCTGCCGGCCAGAGTTAGAGGTCTGGCAGTCGGTGTCTGTAAAGTGCTGGCGGCCGACGTCCCGGTGCTCTGAAGCAAGTGTGGTAGGGGCCGGAGGGAGCCTGTGGTGGGGAGGCCGCGGCCGGTTCCGAGGCAGGCGGCGGTGGGTGGCGGCAGCACCCGAGTGAGCGCATGGGAGAAGGGAGGGGCAGGAAGGAAACGCGTGGGCTTTTTCCAAATCCAAGGTCCGGCTCGTGTTTCGGCCAACAATGGCGGGCGACCCTGGGCCTACCCTATTCAAATGAGTAATTTGGGGTAGCCCAGCCTTGAAGTCGTATAAAAGATTGGGCCGTAGTTCGTACAGTACAAGTACAGATTGAAGTTTTTATTATGCTAGCAGTATAGTGGGCCCAATTGGAGTAAACAACATGGGCCTAGCCTATTCAAATGAGTAAATTTGGTAGCCCAGCTTGAAGTTGGATCAAAGATGATTGGGGGTCCTTTATCCTTCGTACTCCATACAGTACAGTTCAGTACAAGTACAGCTTTCACTGGATGCCGGCGTAGTCCGCTGGGCCGTACGGCTGCAGCCACTCCGCGAGGAGGCCGGCCTTCCTCCTGGGCCGGTGGCCCATGTCGCGGCAGAGCTGGTCGTGGTACCACGTCGTGACGGAGGCGATGCACGACTTGAGGAAGAACCCGCCGCACGCGCGCCTCGCCCACCGGCCCCACCGCGCCCACTCCGCCACGTCGCGCTCCATGTCGCCGACGGCCGGCAGCCGGACGGCGCCGCCCAGCAGGTGCGCCACCCACTTGGCCATCATCTCGTACGGGTAGATGCTGGACCCGCTCTCCACGTACCCGACCACGGCCATCTGCGGGACCCGCGGGTGCACGCACTGCCTGTAGAGCGGGAGCACCGCGCCGTCGTCCGGCGGCGCGACCATCTCGCCGAACCAGGGGGAGGCGAACATGTCCCGCAGCGGCCGGTCGATGTCGAAGCCCGTGGAGAGGATGACCACGTCGGCGCCCACCACACCGCCGCCGTCGTCGTCCACGACGAGGCCGTCTGGGCAGAAGCCGACGGAGTCGCGGCACCTCCTGAGCTCCACGCTGCCGTCGTCCACCTTGTCGTAGAACCCCTCCGGCAGTGTGCCTATCCGCCAGCCAAGGCTCCCCTGCAAGAAGCTGCCGTCCGGGACCATCCCGTGCTCCTGCATCGGGATGCTCCTCTTGTAGTGGACTTCGGCCATCTTCGAGATAAGCCATCGCTGCACGATGGATATGGGTGGAGTCGATCGATCAGTGTCACAATGTGTTTGTTCGCATGACATATTGACGTGAGCTTGTTAAGTACTATTCGCTGATTTTACTACTGAATGAGTGGCAGATTCGGTAGATAAGCTCTAGACCGGTGCTAGTGTTACCAGTGGAGTGAGTGCCGTGGCTAGAAGGCTGAGCGCGAACCCCTCTCCGGGCTTGTGAACCATCAGCTCGGTCCATCGAGCCGAGGTGGTGATAGCAAGTTTAGGATCCAGCATCCAATGGGCGCTTCTGTAGACCATTGTGCACGGGTACCTGATACCTGTCAAACAGCACGCAAATGTGCAGAGCATGCCTTAGTAATTTCCAAAGACGTAGAAGCAGCAAGCAGTGCAGGCAATGCAAAAGCTGAAAAGCATCAGTCCGATCGTATGGATCTCACCGTTTGCCTCGGCGCACTGCGCGGCGATGTCCATGGCCGACTTGCCGGCGCCAACCACGGCGACGCGCTTGCCCCTGACCAGCTCGGCGGCGTCCGCGTGCGCCATGGCTGAGTACTCCATGGAATGGAGCACTCGCCCGCGGAACACCTCGGGGCCTCTCCCGTCAGGAAACGTCGGGAGCTTCGCGACGCCATACCTCCCGACACAGAGGATTAGGAAATCGAACCTGTACGTCTATGGAACAGAGCACCAAAGATTAATGTTATTATTACTAGAATCGGAACCTGTAGCAGCATATGGGAGATGCTTGGATTTGAGAGGCTAACAAGAAAGGAGAGGCAGCTGGGGACATTGACAAGTAGCGCGTTCTTTATGCGAGGAGAGGCCGGCAGTGACGAATGAATACATGTATAAATAGTAAACACCTCATTTTGGATTCTTGATTGCAAACGGATGGAGCTGTTCGTTCATCGGCCAAGACGTGTTTGCAAATTTTTGCTAGATGAGAGAGCTAATATAATACTTTTGTTGTTGTGCTATTATTAGTTGGGTTGTTTACAGAAAGTAGGCTAATAATTAGAGCATCTATCTCCAAGAATCATTCTAAATTACTCTCCAAAACATGCATCTTTTAGAGTCATTTGAGAAAAAAAATCATTTTGTATACCTTTGTACCCTCTAATAGCTTTTTGGTATCTTGTGTGCACTTTAGACAACCACATTTTCACTCTCCATCTTTTGTTATTAAGGAATCCAAAATAAATGATGTCTATATTTGAAGACCCAATTAAGGAGTCTGTTGGAGTACATTTTTCACCAAAATCAATCCCTCTAAATTAGGAGGAATATAGAGTCTCTTAGAGTTGCTCCTAGCCACTATAGAGAGTGTACCAATAACTTAGCTGGCCTGTTTTAGATTTTAGCTAGCCTTTTAACTAGGATGTTTGGATCAGTTAGCTCTATTATTTTAGCATCCAATTGTAAAGCTAAGAGCATCTCCGAAGGCTTTGGTAAATTGACTTGGCATTTGTTGTTATTTGCAAACTCCCATAACAAAATGCAAAGGACAAAAATAGGTCATCTCCAAGGGAATTGACATTTGGACTTGGCAAATGATAAAAATAGAAGGTCTCCAGGCGCGCGCGCTTTCCTCGCGCGATTGGGTTTGCAAAGCCATCCACAACTTGGCATTTTTGCCAAGTTTGCTCCCTCATTTGCCAAGTTGCCCAAATTGCAAACTCCAAATGCAAAACCGTTGGATACCTCTTTTGGAGCTTTTTGGCAAATTACTCAAATGCAGACCTCAAATGCAAAACCCTTGGAGATGCTCTAAGGGACCCAATCCGTCTCTAAACAGAATCGGTTTTTAGGTGACTCAAGCCTAGCATCACAAAATGCTCCAATTGGCTCTTATAGTCATATACTCCCTCCGTCCCGATTTATCTGTCGTTTTAGCGGCAGTAGCATGTCCCAATTTATCTGTCATCTAGACTACTATACATGGGTCCACACCTATCTGCGTTTTTGGTGCTGGATTTGTCTCGGGGAAATCGAGCGAACAGCAGGGGAGAGAGAATCGCTGTCATGCACAGATTTAATAGGGGCACCTTGGTCTTTTAACTTTCACCTTGGTCTCTGTGTATGGTTCCCGACGACAGATAAATCAGGACAGAGGGAGTACTACATTTGTCCATGGATAAATCAACTTCTAGAGTTGTTTTAAGTTATTTTTTTCTTATTTAAAGCACATACATTTATGAAACCAAGTAAGCACATTACGAAAATATATTTATGATGTCTAGTATAATGTTACTAATTCCATATTATAAATCTTTGGGCTATGTTCAAAGTTTAAAAGTTTAATTTAGAAAAACTCTAGAAATTGATTTATTCGGTGACGAACGAGCATATGGTTATTTGCTTAAAATGCTTTATAAGTTTACGTTGACATGAGCTTATGGAAAGTAAGGACACTCACAATGCAAGACTCTATCATAGAGTCCAAGATAATTAATTACATATTATTTATGATATTTTGCTGATGTGGCAGCATATTTATTGAAGAAAGAGTTAGAAAAAAATAAGACTTCAAGTCTTATTTAGACTCTAAGTCCATATTGTTCAAGGTAATAAATAACATTAGACTCTATGATAGAGTCTGCATTGTAAGTGCCCTAATAACTATCAAAATCGACTATCTAATAAGGTAATGCAGAGCTAAAGAAAACGTCGAATAAATACAAAATGGCTTTCAGTGTAGCACATGACGGATTCTTGGATCAGTGACCACTGACCAATCCATGTGCGCATGCATGCATTGGGACGCAAACTCTCGGTCTCAATCACCATTTGGATCTTAAGCAGACCAAGATATCAAAATCGGGAGTCTGCTGGCTCGTCGTTCGGCCACCATACGTCCAAACGAAACAAAACCAAACATACACTATCCCCGACCGTGCAACAACTACCACCACATTTCATTTCTGCCGGCAATTGAGATTGACTCATCAGTAGCCATACGTCATACCTGAGTAGTGCCGCCCTCCGACTCGCCGTCGCCGTCGCCGTCGCGGTGCCGCACCCGCACGGTGAGGTGCCACTCGCCCGTGCCGTCGCCGAACGCCTGGCCATTCCCGGACCAGCGTTCCCACGCCGCCACCTCCTGCTCCGTCGCCCCGACGTAGCTGGCGCCGAGCACCCTGCAGCCGAACCGGACGCGCTCCAGGACGCCGAAGCGCCGCGCGTACGCGGCCATGTACTCCGCCACCTGGTCGTGGCGCGGGAAGCGCCGCCCCTCGTCGTCGGGCTCGGCCGCGTCCGTCGTCGGCGGCCACGGGAAGTCGGAGAACCGGTACGCGGACGCCGGCGTCTGCAGCCTCGTGGAGGCCAGCGTCCGGTTCCACACGCCGCCCACGGCGGTGCCGGACTCGAAGACCACGGGGCGGAAGCCCTTGGCCAGCGCGTGCTTGCATGCCGCCAGGCCGCTCGGCCCTGCTCCGACGATCGCTACGCGTTTCTTCTTCGCGTCCATTTATTTGCTTCTTGTGTTTACAGCTTAGCAGAATAGGCAGAGTGTTCTCTTCTCTTCTTGGCTTTCACAATTCGGAAGCCCCGGCCGTCATGTGTAGCTATATGATGAGTTAGCACAACGTCTGAGCAACTTTCCCTACATTTTCCTCTGATCCCGTAAATAGTACGTATTAAATTGTGGGTAAGAGCGAGAAACACATCACATAAACTGATTTTTTTTGTATATAGAGGTGGCTATGACAATTTTAGATATGCAGTTGACAAAACAAAAGAAATCAGTCATATAATATAGAGGCGACTATGTCTGTTTAGATACACTGACATAAGAAACTAGTTATATAGTAATACAGAGGCGGCTATGACAAATTTAGATGCGGTTGCCAGAAGAAACCAGCCATGTAAATGCTTAGCTAGATTCAAACTTTCTAACCGTCTCAAAAGGCGGTTTTCAGACAATTGTTTTTTTTAAAAAAAACTACGTGGAACTATGGTTGCTTTGTCAAAACATATGTCCAATGAACAATTTATATTCCAGATATTCGCAAATTTTTTTTGACATGATATATTGTTTTATATTTTTCAGTAAATTTATTTATTAATCAATTCAGCCTTAGGCTCCGTTTGGTTTCTTTTGCTAAATTTTAGTTAGCTAAAAATTATTTTAGCTACTCTTGGGTGACTAGTGGGACTAAACTATTTTAGCTCTTTTTAGTTAGCGTGTTTGGAAGTTTAGCTACTAAGAGCAACTCCAAGAGAAAAACTATCTGTGCTATGTATTCTATATTTGGCTATTTTGGGAGAGAAAAGAGAGTCCAACAACTATTGTATTTGATTTGCTAAAATAGGAAGTTATCTGTCCCGGAGTTCTCGCATGGTAAATATAGCTTGCATGTCCCGCTAGCCATATGATTTGCCGTATTAGAAAGACTGTTGGAGATTTTTGTTTTTTTACATGATTTTCTATTTTAGAGGTTGGCTAAATCTTGAATTTAGCCATCCATTTTTATCAACTCTCTTGGAGTTGCTCTAAAGTGACTAAAGTTTAACTAACTAAAATTTAGCAAGGAGAACCAAATATAACTTTAATCTATCAAGGTACTCACAGGTGTAGAGTATACAATGTGTTTATAGAAGGGGAACCAAACATGGCCTTAGTCTATCCAAGGTACTCAGATGTGTAGAGTATACAATGTGTTTATAGAGATGATTGTCTATACCTACACTACGATTTGCAAAAAAAGTGATTTAGAATAAAACCATAGTGAATTAGAATTGAGAATCGACGAGGCACGATAACTAGCAAAAGTTAAAACAAAGCGCCAGTGTCTCAAGGTTTGAAATATGTTTCAACATCCACGTCTACACACGATGTTCGAAATCGCAGCGTGCAGCGTAAGTGCCTAGACCCGTTAGAGCCTTCACTCGTGGACAAGGACCCCATCCCTCATACTTCCCTCGCATGTGTGAACTTCTCCTTTCATTGCTTTGTTACAAACTATAAGATGTCAAACCAATTTCAAAGAAGAAATTGAATGCATAAATCATATGTACCCAGGGATCAATCACACACATAAGTCACAAATTACATATCGTTATTGCAGTGTTTACAACAAACACAGTCATAACAACACATAGTTTGGTACAACATCGAAATATAAATATGATAACTCAGGAAAGGTTGACTGGTGAACCACAAGCCTAAAAGACCTCCAGGTAGTCATCATAGCTACCATCATCTGTTACCCATCAGAGATTTTTATCCAAAAAATATGAACAAGCGTGAGTACACCTCGTACTCCACAAGCATAGCATAAGGATTCATAAAGCTCAAAAGGCCAGACTAGGTTTACTGCATCAGCCATTTAGTAGGTCAATATTTTAACCATTAATCAATATTGAGTTATGCTTAAGCTCCCAAATAATCCATATGATCAGTTGTCAGAACCATAGCGAATCATTAAGTCACATTATAACATAATTATGAATCATCAGGTACAACATCAATTTAGGTAACCAATTATTCTGTGAGTTCTCCGGGCCGCTCATGACCATGAGCATGACTGTTATAACAGTTATACACTCTGCAGAGGTGGTACACTTTCACCGTGAGTCGTATTGCCCATATGCCCGAGGTCCATCGATCCCCCAAACACTACCAAGGTGAACGAGCAGGGTACACTATGAAGCCTTCCACAGGTCTATTCTAACCAGTTAGGGCCACGAGGTTTCCTCGACAGGCAGATGTAGAAAACTCTCTTTTTCTATGGCACAAATCCATCGCGGTTATACTCATAAAAACAGGGGTAGCCCTACACCCAAAGTGGCAAGCCCCTCTGGAAATGATCCTATTACTAAGCCAAAGTCAGAACCATGTGACTCTCCCGGTTGCACTCTAAATCCCAGCTTTTGGCGACAGATAAGTCCTTATGGAAGGTCTAGGACAACATGACCTACAATCATTTGTACCATAGCCCTAAGTTCCATTTATCATAATCATGTTTAATCAATTAATCCATGGCTCCATAACTGAGTACAGATCATATATATGTAGAGTTAGAGCGCTAGCATTTCTACCCATATGCAATAAAACCCTTAGGTAAGGTATTAGGTCATCAACAACTAGGATGTCTTTATAGTTGACAAAATTAGACACATGCAGTATGAAATATTTAAAGTGAGTAGGACATCAAGGTAAGCTCATGCTATACTTGCCTTGGTTCACAAAGTCAGGCTGCTCTTCGTAGAACTCCGAATTCCCGTAGAATTCCTCACCGTCTGGACTCGATCAACACGTCACAACAAACACGCATTCCAATGGCAGACATGCAAGCAAAATATTTCTAAAGTAAGAATAGTACTCCAGCAGTGAATAAATGTAAATAAAAGGTTTTCCAAATTCATCTATGTGCTGCTACGATCATGTCAACGCGAAATTCATGAAAAACGGAGTTACGACGCGAAAACTACGCATTAAACTAGACCACAAAAACGATCTACGGACTTGTAATTTTCTAGAAAATCTAAGTGTGGAAAACCTATATATTAGTGGTACCAACGCGAAGCTTATGAAATTACAAAACTAACGCAAGTTGAATGGATCAATTTCGGAGCTAAAACGACGATTTTACAAGTGAAACAATGCAATGGCAGTTCTGTAAATTCTACAGAGAATAAACAAATTTAAATAAATCAGAAAATCCTAGAAATCCCATCTAGGCAAGGACTGCGAACAATTATACCAACGAAGGGCTATCAGGCACTCTCAGTCGTTAGATCAGTGATTAGTGGCGGAGATTAGAGCAAAGAGGGAAAGAGAGGGGGAGAGAGGGGTGTGGCTGCCGGTGATGAGAGGGATGGCGGTGGTGCCATGAACAGCGGTGCGGAGCTCGCCTGAGTTGGCGGTTTGGGCGCTGCGGTGCATGATTCTCGAAGCTGAGGACACTGCAAGAGAGAGGGAGCGCAGGCGAGTTCATCCCTGCCCTCTGCGCGGCTAGGGGTGAGCCCGCGCGGCCCGCGCCATGGCTGGCGGCCATGGACTTCACCGGAACTCGCGGCCAGCGCGGTAGAGCGCTCCAAATCATGTGGAAAGTAGACGGGGAGGGAGAGAAGGAGACAGCGAGCTCACCAGCGCGAAGAATGGAGGTGGAGTTGGCTTGGTTCATCGGGTTGAACGCGGTGGATCGCGGTGCTCCAGCGGCGGTTGCTGTGTGCTCCCGAGCAAGGGCAAGGGTAGGGAAAGAGCTAAATGGGGAGAGGAAGGGCGGCTCTGGCTTGAGTGCTCCTCAAATGAGGCCAAGGCGCGGGGGAACGTGGGGGCAAGGAGTGGGAGCGGGGGCGCCGATGATTTCGTCATCCACACGAAGAGAGAGGGAGGGAGCGGTTGGAGGAAGGGGTAGAGCTGACAGGCGGGCCCCGCCTGGCAGCGAGAGAGGAGGGAGAAAGAGTGAGCAGATAGGCCTTGGCCCAAAAGGAGGGAGGAGAGGCGCGCGAGGTGGGCTGGCTAGCAGGCCGAAAGAGGGAGAGGGGAAGATTTCCCTTTTTTCAAACATATTTTCCAACTTATTTTTAATTTGAATTTTGAATTCAAAACTCTTGTGCATAAATTTACGCATCACAAAATAAAATATTATTGCATGTATGCATCAAAATATGTTTCTAACCTTATATTAAATTTTAACTTCCTAATAATTATTATTTTCCCTATATTTTAATGCCCACAAAATTACTTTATTAAATCAAATTTCACTATTTTGAAAGAAGGATTTTTAGGGTGTTACATAAGACGTTTCGATAGTTTAAAATATATTGTTTTTATTATTTATCTAGATAGAGTGTGTGTATATATACATACGTAAAAAATATGTATTTAGAAAAGCTAAAATATTTTAAAATTTGAAATGGGGGAGCAGTATTTTATTTGGTCAAAGGACTGAACATCGATGTATATTGAAACCTCGATACTAGCTGTTTGGAACCAAACATCGGTGTGGCTACAATAGCAAATTGAGGAGGGAGACAATCCGAAGCCTTATTGCATTGTTGTTTGTAACTAGTATAAGAAAGAGGATCTTCTCATGTTACTCCACACTGAGATGCTGTTACTCGTGGGGCTGTATATCACTGGCCATATCTCGCGACTTAGGCCTTGTTTAGATCTAAAAAGTTTTTAGATTTTGATATTGTAGCATTTTAGTTTTTATTTAACAAACGTTGTCTAATCATAAAGTAACTAGACTTAAAAGATTCGTCTTGCAATTTACAGACAAATTGTACAATTAATTTTTATTTTCATCTATATTTAATGCTCCCTGAATTTTTTTTTTGTTTTTGGAGTGAACTAAACAAGACCTTAGACCGTTGAAGTAACAGGATGCGCTTGGCTGGAGATACAGACACAGTCAAATTCTCCAATTACGGTAATATAGCATAAACAATCATCCTTTAGGATTGTGCACGTGACGTCATGCATGACCCTACCGGCCCAGAATCTATGAGGTTCTGACTGACGTGTAGAGGTTGTATCCGATTAGGACTCTGCTACCACTTGTGCCCAAGTGGGAGTATTGCATCAGGCCGGCCGGCTGCTTTTCCACACGTGCAATAGTTATAGGACTAAAAGTTAGTTTAAAGTAGTTGTAGTTAGCCAACTACTCCATTCGGGTAGTTCTATAAGACGTAGCCAAACATGGCGCATTCATCTAAATTATAAATGAACCATTCATTTATTCTATATTATAATTTTTATAATTATAAAATTATAATTGTTGGATAGTATATTTGATCATGAATCTGATCATATTAAGTTTGTATTACAATAGTTCAAAATTGTTCACCAAATTATTGGTCAAAGATTGCGAAGTTTGAATCTTGTTTTGTATGTTCGCCTTATAAAGTTGTCCGAAACAAGTAGTTGTCTAACAACGATTTGTAAACTTGGTTTAAAAATTAATCCATCTATTAGTACTCATGTTTCGATATACTAGAGCTAATTTTAACTAATTTTTACATAGCTAGCAATTAACCCTTTTATCAAACAGTCCTACAGCGCGATACATGGTTTCAAGGACAGATCTACAGTTTAATAATTGGTGCTACCAGACACACCAGTGACTTTGGACAAATGCCTTTTCTAACAATTGTTTTATCCTCTCTTCATTTTAAATTCTAAATTATTTTATGCCTTTTCATATCTATATATGGCAATAACTATGTATCTAGAAAAGATAGGTCATCTTACAATTTGGAATAGAAGGATTAAGTGATTACCTATGAATGCTGTTAGATTATTGCATGTGATGATACCAATAAGTTGATTCTAGACCCGCCCTTGCATGGTTTGAAGTCACCTCTCGAGTCACAGCCCAATTATTAGATAGGAGAGTTTTGTAGCTTGTTTGAATAAACCATCAGCCATTCAGGTGCAACCGTGACTCGGTGAATGTTGTAGCGTGTGGTGGTCAACTTGACAGGAGGAGAGGTTGGCCTAGCGCCCTCTCTATTGGCTACCATTGCGCCGATATATTTTTCTTCTGCAAGCATATAGTCGGTTAGTGTTTTGAAGTTGAGGTCCCTCCTCGTGGTTTTTTTTTTCTGGTGGTTTATATATGTCTTTTGGATTCTGTAGGTAATCCTTGGATTATTTGTGAGTTCTTTTATAACTATTATTTGACCGTTCTTTTAGCCATTCCTCTTAATGAAAAATGGGTAAAAGAACTAATCGTGAAAAAAAGATGCTAGCTAGGAGGCTCGTGAGCGTGTGAGGTGAAGTTGGCAGTTTGGCACCAAAGTGTTGTAGATGATCCAGGACTCTAGTTGAGCTCCAACAGTTAAATATATATGCTCAAAACAAAAATACAATTTTAATCGAGTTTCTACTATAGCCTCAAATTTGAGAGGGCACCCAAATCCTCCCTAGGAACCCTATTCCTGTGGCCTTTCTGGTTATCCCTCCCCGCCCACACACGGAACATAGTGCGACGGCCTCTCCCTCCCTCCCTCCAGCAGATCCCACGATGGCACGATGGAAGCGGTGATGCTGGGCCCGTGCGCCCCCTTTGGTGGCCCCATCCCTCCCCTCCCTCTAGCTCCCTCTCGCAAGGTCTACACATGGACACTATGATACAAGGCCTACGCGGTCCCTTTCCTCCCTGCATGCCCACCGATCCCTGACAGATCTCCTTTCCCACACGCTCGCTTCCTCGGTCGATCTCCCTCCCTATGGCGATGTTGACGAGAACCGATCTTCTGCTTGAGTGGCTCCTTTGGTCCTCAAGTGGATCTCCCTCCCTCCCCGCGTGTTGGGATGAGCAAGGCACTCCTCGCTTAGCTAGGTAGAGTGCTTGTCTCTGCGTTCTCTACGATGAGAGTTTTGCTAGGTAGAGCATTGAGAATAACAAGTGGGTCCCAATTGTCAGTGTCTGATTGGGACAAGAGGTAACTACCCAAAAATTCCCTTCGGCTATTTTCATCGTTGTGCTCATGAACTGCCTGCATAAAGGCCATCGGCAACCTTCCTCCCACCCACAACACTGATGGTCTTCTTCATTGTCGACCGTTGCTTCGACCATGCCACCCTACTTGACCTTACTGCCCCATCCAGCCCCACGGTGACCATTTGCCACCATCCCTGTTCGAGCTCACCGGTGCCTACCACAAGTAGCCCTCCACTAGTGCGAGCTTGATCTCCCCTGCGAGCAGTGTGACATGTAGGCCTGACATATCATTCTCTACAAGGATGGATTTGGAAGAGTGGTATGAAAATATGTGACTACCGAAATATATACGTAGTTAGTCTGCTTTAGGTAGCATTGCCAGAGATAGTCTAAGATAGATTTGTTTCCCAGCATGGCTATACAAGAGCTGAAGAGAAGGCGAGCATTTTTTCCCATCTCACTATGCTTGTTAGTGGCTCATATATGCTTTGGTTCAATCAGGACCTGCATGGTAAAATGAGACTAAAATGCCAATCCCTTAGATATCCTAAAATTAGTAGAGCAATACCCATTCCAAACAGGCAATTGGTCTGCCGACTAAAATAAAGGTGTTTATTACAAAATGTACAAGCTGATGCAACCAAGAAAGGCCAATCTCACACTGAACAGTACTGCACAGTGGTACAGCATGATTCCTCGGCCTTTCATATTTCATATAAAGCAGTTCATGTGCACCAGAGCAACTCAATGCAAAAGGGAGACCACTGTTGGTGCAGATTTCACTGCGGTCTCACAAAAAACAGATCAGCTGTTTCTTCATGTACCAAGCGGTGCCAGGAGTGCAGCAGAGCAGCGTCAGTCGTCAGTCATCTTGCCAACTGCCCATGTTGTAAAGCTATCCTGTGAAAATTCCTGCAGGCAGAGGTGAAGTTTAGCGAGCACGGGGAGAAATGGAGAACTGATAATGTAGCTGATGGTACCGGAACCATACAATTTGGCTCAGTCGAAACTCATTAGTGCTGTCAAGCTCAAGGTTTGTGTTATCTGTGGGCTCCAACCGCTGGCACTCTTCTAAATCCTTCTTGAAGTCCTCTGTTGACAGGTGGGCATAAGCAGCTAGGCAAGGCTTTGTCACTCTAGGTTCATCTCCACCGCCACAGGAGGTCTGAGACTGACTCAGGAGGAACTCGTCACAGAGAGCGAGTCCTTCCGCCAGCTGCTGAGAGTCTAGCAGTTCAAACTGGGAATCACCTTCCCACAACTTCGGATCTTGAGATTGGGGATTATCTCCATCCTCTGTTTTTTCAGAGGGTGGGAGGACAACAGTCTCTTCAATGTTTATTTCACAGTTTCTGTTAACCTGCACATTCGGCAGAAAAAATACATTATATTTTGTAAATTGCATTTTCAATTATCAAAAAACAAGTTAGCGGTATATGTTCTATTTTCAGGTTCAACTTACCTATCTCATACAAATGTGTGCTGCATAGAAAATATAGATAATGAGCACAAGAATATTCAGTTACCTGGTAAAGATTATGCTCAGGATTCTGGACTTCTTGGATTGTACCAACATGTTTGTCAGCGGGCAATGTAGTAAAATCAGGGAGATCTGCTTCCGCAGCCATTGATTCCAGATCATCCGATGTGGTTACCTGGTTAAGATTATGCTCAGAATTATGGACAACTTGGATTGTACCAACATGTTTGTCAGCGGGCAATGTAGTAAAATCAGTGAGATCTGCTTCAGCAGCTATTGATTCCAGATCATCCGATGTGGTTAGCTCTTGAGCATTCTTGTCCCCAGGTTTAAACTGTTGCTGAAAAAATAATTTAGAGACGACATATTCACCATCTCTCTCATCCTCTCCAATGCCTAGGTGGTACTGGTGCATCACCCAATTAGTCTTCTCAGCCTTCCCACCCTTTGCCGGGCTCATATAAAGCACCATTATTTTCTTACTGCCAAGCTGTTTTCCATCAAGTAATACTGGCTTTGTCTTGCCTGTCTTGTGCCAACGGACATCAGCATCAACAGTGTTTATCTTTCGACGCTTCCTAGTCCCAGTGTTGTAGGCCTTAAATGTTCTGTGGAAGAAATGTGATACACTTCCATTTTGCTTGACACCTGAAATGGACAGAGATGACTTTTCAGTGTTGACAAACAAGTGGAGTATCAAAGCAAGAGTGTTCCAACCAGAACATGAAATGTCTATTTGAAAGAAGGCAGTAACAATACAAGAGTTGTACAGGTTGTTAGTTGTTGCTTAGTTACATGGTGGAAAGCTAAAATGAAAAGTAGAATAAGCCTTTTTCTTCACCTGCAGTTTTCCTAGGCTAAATGCAGGCTGTAGGGTGTGATCAACAAAAAAGAGTGCCACAGGACAACAAATTACTAACAAAGATAAGAATTTGAGAGTAGCTGTAAACTGCAGATTTTCACATTTGATCTTATCTGAAAGTAAAAGTAAAAGTTCTTACTTAAGAACCTTAATCATGAAAATCCCATAATCTTTCAGAAAGAAGATAGAAGTACCTCGAAGTTTCTGTGGATTTTCCTAGGCTAAATGCAGGCCATAGGGTGTGATCACTAAACAGAGTCCCACAGGACAACAAATTACTAACAAAGATAAGCATTTGGCAGTAGCTGTAAACTGCAGATTTGCACATTTGATCTTATCTGAAAGTAAAAGTTCTTACTTAAGAACCTTAATCCTGAATAATACCATAATCTTTCAGAAAGAAGATAAAAGTACCTGGCAGTTTCTGCGGATGAGTGTAGCAGATGCCTTCATCTTCCTCAACCGTTGGAATAAATTCATCAATGAACGGATGAGGTTTTATATCAGATTTTCCATGTTTTGCCAGTAAGTGCCAGATTAATTCCTGGTCAGACGGATCAAATTTTACACCTTTAGGCAAACCAGGCCAATGGTGAACAACCTGCAGTGAGAACACAGTCATAAGATGATTACACTTTAATAGAGACATTGTTTATCAATGTTGATTTGTAGCTAAAGGAATATTCACAGCTACAGCCCCATACTGTATATGCAAAAGTCAAAGCATTTCAGAAATAATTGGTCTACTAAACATGGTCATGAGCTGTCTCAAAAGAAAGTCAGTTAAAGGCACAAATATAACTAACCGGCAACCATAGGTATTTATTCCAGTTTTATAAACAAGTTGACCAACTCCTTAAGATATGCAAATTGTTAATCTTTGTCAATTGCTGATATATCATTTTTCATTTACTCCTAACCATGCTTGATTACAGAGAAATGGAAACAACATATCTAGTGGAAAAGCGGAAATATTGTAGCTAGCCCAATTCTACTTCAACATAATAGCAATGCACAACTCTTACATCACTGTTATCAATGACATGGCTGCACTTTGGGCACTCTTTACTTGGGTTGCTGATCCATTTCTGTTTACTGGGATCTGAAGACCCAGAAGCATTTTTTATTTTGGTGGCAAATCTTTGGCTGTCAATTATCCAAGTTGTCCTGCAGAAAATATTGAAAGGAAAAAAATAAGCAGGGTTGCTACAGAACACAAACAACAATGCCAGAACTTCGTCATTTCTTAACAAATAATCATTGATCATTAACAAAAAAAAAAGATAAAATACAAGGCCACATTAAATGTACCCAAGCAACGAAGGTAGAGCTACTTTTTTTTGGCAGGCAGACAACAATTCAATTGCTAGGAGCAAAATTAACTTGCAGATCCTCAAAATTGTTGTCATAATAATATTGATCAAACATCCTGTTTCAAACAATCAAGACCACACTCGCCTCCACTAACTATACCATTGCCTAAATGCCTAAAGATAAGTTCAGAATATATAGCTATTCTAGCCAAACTTCCACCTAAAATAATATTGTTGACCCATGAAGCAGGAGTCCATGACATCTGTGGAAGTCAAATCTAGCAAACAATAACAGTTCATGTCCAGTTTACATGACCTGCTGATTACAGCAGTACAGAACATAAACAAGCTGGTTTTCCCCCCCACTATATTACCAAGAGAGAAGTGGTTTCTTTAAGAAAACGAGACAAGCAGTGACTACACTATCTTGCAAAGGGGGCAACCAAGTTGCCCATAACCAAGCTATCAATGGTCAGTCAAGGAACTAAGTTTGAACTAAAGACAAAAAACAAGAATAATCAAGCTAGTAGCCATAGTCTACTGTTGAAACAAGCATTCAAACAATGTAGCCATAATATCCCTTTGAGTGACACCTGGTGCACCCTTACAAACAGAAGTGTACATACTATGACTATAAATAGAACATATACTTCATTCGTACTGTAGACATATCCTCCTTATCATTAAAACCAAAGTACAGAAACGTCATCATTTGTCCAGAACTGCCGTCAACTGCAAAAAAAAAAAATCGCCGCGGCATCCATTCAGCTGAACTGAAGGGCGCCACACTGTTTACTCACCAAATCGAGCCCCAACACGACAAATCGTTAACAAAGTTAGCGATCCTAACACCTTTATAACATGAAAAAAACGTCTCCTTTTTGATCAAAACTGATGAAAAAACCAACGGAAATAGGACCCCCCCAAACCAAAATCATCTGTTTTGAGTTTTGACTGTAGCACAAGTGCTGTGCCCAGTGGAATAGTGCATTCCCCCAAATCACCCCATACTGCAAAAGATTAGCTCCGATTGATAACGGATATCAATCCCCACAACACAAATACCAAAAGGACGCATCCTCCGTAGCCCCCCGCAGCCCAAGGCGCTCCCTTTTTTTCTTCCCCTCGACATAAACAGATGACATTCTTTGCTACGGAGAAACGCGGACGGACGAGAGAAGAAGATGGTCGAATCGGAGATGGTGGCGCACCCTGTCATGGCCGCGGCAGCGCTTCCCGCCACGGTCGCAGGATCCTAGGGTTCCGGCGAGCACGCGGCGGCGCGGCGGGGGCGGCGTGAGAACTGGCTGGAGCAGGGAGAATATGTGGGGGGGTTTGTGTCTTTGTTTTTTTTTTTTTTTTTGAACGCGGGTTGACTTGACTAGACTAGGGGAAACACACACCGACCGGGTGGAGTCAAGTGCGCGCCCTCGCCGAATCACGGGTTGACACGATCAGACAATTCTTAGCCGTCGGATGGGTAATGGTCGTTTCTGATTCATCAATATGATAAGTGGGACCAGGTGATTTGTCTCTCGATGATTTGCGCGCCTCTCGCTGTGTCATGGACTCATGGTGCAGTTTTTTTGAAATCCAATGGGCGCGGCTACGAACGTGCTGGGCCTTTAGAGCGTCGAAGCTGCAAGTTGGGCTTAGGATTGATAAAAGATGGGCTACGCGTGTGGTGAGCTTTCCCTTTCCTCCTTTAACTTTCACGTTTTTTTCTTCCTCAACTTCAAAACCGGGCAAATCACCATTCTCAACTTTTCGAACCATACATTTTATCTCCCTAAAGAGGTTTTGAAGACGAGTTTTGTTACAGTGAGTGGTGGTTTTTCCTACAGTAACGGTAGTTTTATCTTTTCTTTTCTTTTTTATTTGGCTGAATATTTGAAAATTCATAATAAATCACAGAAAAATCATAAAATAAAAAATCAAATTTTGTTGGAAGTAGATATACAAAGTGAACATATAATATGGTATGATTTATTATAAAGTTTTTGCTATGAAGGTTTTGTCTTTTTCTTTTTTATTTTTTTGGCTGAATATTTGAAAATTCATAATCTATCACAAAAAGCATAAAATAGAAAATCAAATTTTGTTAGACTCAACATGAGTAGATATACACAGTGAATATATAATATGGTAGGCTTTATTATAATGTTTTTGCTATGAAGGTTTTGTCTTTGTTTTTTTATTTTTTTGGTTGAATATTTGAAAATTCATAATAAATCACAAAAAGCATAAAAATAGAAAATCAAATTTTATTAGGCTCCACATGAGTAGATATACATAGTAAATATAAAATTATAAAATGCATGGTTTAAAAAGTTAAGAGAGGTGGTTTGACCGATTTTGTAGTTGAGGGAAGAAAAGTGGACTATCGTAAAAATTATAAGAGGAAAAGTAGACTTTTTCTCCCTGCTATACTAGTGTGAAATATGGCCGGGCCTTCTTTAACCGGCATTAGTAGACGACCTGAATCATAAAAACATTTAGTCTCGCTATAAATATTAATTAAGGAAATGTTGGCGATGGATTTTATTTATTTATTGGCAAATGGAGTACTAAATGAGCATGGCAATTAGATATGCACAGGGATGTCCATATGGCATATATCCAGATATGCTAGTTCGTACATACATACTACTTTGTATATAAGGAGAGACAAATCTCGACGCACAATTTCCATTATTTTAAGCAACGCTGCCATATATGCAGATGATAAAAACTTAGAAAGTCCAATGCATGCTATTATGTAAAAAAGGAGAAAATTAGGCTGGGAAAGATTTTATTCCATAACTTGTGCCCCGAATAGCGTGAATGTAATCAACGGATGGCCTCTATATATAGTACACACATACACACCCAATAATCATCTTCCTCCCATAGTCCCATCCGCCATAGCCACGATAAGAACACAAAAGCCCCGAGAGAAAGGCAGCTCTTTCGTGATACGTCATCCTTGAAAAACCAATGACGAAGAACGGTAATGCAGCGGCGGCGACGACGACGATGATCCTGATCGCCGTCCTTCTCGGATGTCTCGCAACGACCTCCGTGCACTGTAAGGCCCTTAATTCTATACCAACAGAGTGGATTTTTCTAGGCCGGATCCCGGATATATATATATATATGTATATATGTATGTATATATATATTCTGATGCAATGCTGCTGTGATCGATATTTATATATATAGGTGGTCGAGTAGAGCCTAGAGATGTCACCGGCGGAGAGCTTGGGGCGGAGGAGTTGATTATGGTGCCGCGACCCTATTGCTACAAGGCGTGTGGCAACGGGCGCTGCGACTTCTGCTGCTGGAGCCCGTACATGCCGACGATGTGCTGGGACAGTGAAGCCAAGTGCAAGAAGGAGTGCCATCCGCCCATGATCTAGCCCTCCCGGCCCGTTTGACACTGACGGTGTGACAACGAGCGTCCGTCCGTGGGAAAAGGAGCGTATTCATCTCTCGTCTCGTCATGTATTGCATCAGTCGTGTGCATGCATGTCATTAGATAGATTTATTTATATGAATAATTGAACTACCCGGACCGCTGTCATCGCCGTTTAACTTGTTGCAAGCTAGTATAAGGCTTTCCGAATAAAAATGTAGCAGCGTACGTGTTGCTGTTTTTGAACTATATATGTTTCTGTTTTTGTTCGGCTTGCCATGATGAGCTTTCAGCCGCACCAGAGCAACTTCTATGCAAATATAAAGGGTTGTTTGGGACTGCTCTGCTTCACGTTTTTCGCTCCGCTCCACGTTTTTTAGCCAAACGGTTTCAGCTCCACGCAATCAGTTCGAGAAAAAGGGGCTCCAATTTTTTGTGGAGCTGCTCCATGATAAAGTTTATGGAGCATAGTTTGTGGAGCAGTCCCAAACACCCCCTAACTCTCTCCTGCAGACAACATGAGGGGCAGGGGCACGACGATTTCGAGTGCTAGCTCTCTCTGTCTGGGATCTCTCGATGTTAAACGTTCAATCCGATGTTCAATTATAAGCCGATTTGTTCCTCGAAACTAACCCACCACTATATATAGCAATATAATACTAAAACAATTAGGATTTTTCCAAAACATATGCTTTATATAAACCAGACCACTATATTGCAATATATATATATAAACTATTATACCATAGCTGGCTATAGAATATCAAATTTTGTAGCCGGATCCAATCCAATCTCTCTGATCAACCAGACCACCCAGCGGCAACAGCACAGGCCCACCTAGACTTCATGGGTTGCGGCTTGCCCTGCCTGTAAATAGAGGTTTTTATCCGTATGCCATTATAAAAGATTGACCAAACTATGAAGCCACTAGAAAGTTGTTCGCACCGCTGTGCCCAACTTTATCTGCGCCGCCATATATCAGACCTCTTAAACGGAAGAAAACGAACGGAATAGGGACGGAATGACATGGGTATAGCCGAAGATGAAGTTGAGCACAGCGGTGCGAATCAACTTTTTAGTGGCTTACTGATTTGGTCAATCTTTTGTAATGGCATATAGGTAAAAACCTCCTGTAAATACGCCCACGGCTTGGTTCATAAATCTAGCCATTAATCATCGGTTTCTATTTTCTCCATTCCTGACGCCCTCGACCTTCCGCAGAACTCGCTTCGTCCACATGGTCGCCAATTCCTGCCCCTCCCTGTCGCGATGCAGCCGGTCTCGCTCGGATGGCGGCCCCGGCGGCGGAGCTGCTCGCGTCGCACGGATGTCGGCTCCGGCGGCAACGCTGCCCGCCCCAATCAGATGGCAGTTACCAATGGCGGAGCGGCTTAACTCGCATCCATGTCGGCCCCATCGGAGGCGCGTCTCACCCCGCCCCAACGGCGCCCCTCGGCGGCGGCGTAGCAATGCGGTGTTCAGGTAGCGCCATGGCTGCCTACGCTTGTGCGATCGAGCAGGGCCGAGGCGACCATCCCCATCCAGCCGCCGGCAGCCAAAAGATTCGCAAGGTAAGCAGCTGCCAAAATCCCCTTCTCCCATACAAATCCTGATCAGCAGATTCCTTTGGAATCGAAGCTGATTCATATTACTTGCTTCGTTCTCAACCATCCACGCAACCTGAGATACATTGGTTTGGCATATTGTGATGATACGTGACCAATTGCTTAAATTCGACATCTACATGCAGATTCAGCGTCCTCCTCGATTTCTTCTGCTAGCTGATCACGATCACTGACGTTTCCTCGAGGGCAGCAGAAACGCCCTGAACTCCCAAGTCCAAACTGAGAGTCTGAAATGGGTTGTACGCCTCCAATCATGTATTTTTTGAGCAGGTGTACGTGGCATACTCTAGATCTGCCCAATACATCAGATAAGTTTCTGATTCGTACGGTTCTACATTTTTGTTCCTTGTTAAATGATCATATTACTTACTATACATTTTTACTATTTTAAATTAGGTGCATCGATGTCCGATGACGTACGATGATGCCTTGTGCGAAATTGCCGAGCAGAATCCGTGCTCTTTTACGCCTTGTTTACTTCCCCAAAATTTTTGCAAAATTTTTCAGATTCCCCGTCACATTGAATCTTTAGACGTATGCATGAAGTATTAAATATAGATAAAAATAAAAACTAATTGCACAGTTTGGTCGGAATTGACGAGACGAATCTTTTGAACCTAGTTAGTCTATAATCGGACAATATTTATCAAATACAAACGAAAGCACTACTATTCATATTTTGCAAAATGTTAAACAAGGCGTTAGAGTGCAGCTTTTGGCATGGTCGATTGATCTCATCTCTAGATTATCGACAGCAAGTGATGTATTAGTTGCCGCACTTTTTTTTCTCATCACAGATATGTATAGGGTCTGTGCTATAAGCAATTGTGTATCTACAAATTTTTGTACCACGTGAATCAGTGTTTCTTGTAAGTTGATCATGAGGAAATTGAGATGTAAGTTGCCGTAATTTTCCCCTTATAATTATAGTAAAGTCTACCATAATGATACTCTAAACCATTATAAATCTTGCAAGTATTTTAAAATTCATCTTAATACCATAGTAACTCGTTTAGGGTTAAGGCCTTGTTTAGTTCGCAAAATATTTTGTTTTTGGGTATTGTAGCATTTCGTTTTTATTTGACAAACATTGTCCAATCATAGAGTAAGGGCAGTCCCAATGGAGTATTTATGATAGTTTCTATGTCTATTAATTACCTTAACAATTCAGTTTTTTGCTGACGTGGTAAAAGAATTAATGAAGAGAAAGATTACAAAATGAAGAAACGATTTCTTCCTGAAGAAACCAAGTCGACGCTAGCATCGATGCGTGAAGAAACCAGGCAAACCCCGTTGGGGAGACTCGAGTAGTGTCGAGCGGCTTCCACACGGATCCAGTGCGCCACCGCCGCCGCCAATTTTCCTCTCGCGCCCTGGTTCTGCTACTCGCACGCGGCCGCTTGCGACCCGCCTCGGCCTCGCAGATGCCGACTGCTGTGCTTGGTCGCTGCTGCTGCAAGCACGCATGGGCGGAGGACGTCGGGCTCACGTGTGGCCGCACAAGCTCGACGCCGACTCGCCAATCCATCTTCACGCACGCTGCCGCTTGACACCCGCCTCACACGCGGTTACTTGCGACCACCTCGGCCTCGCAGATGCCGGCCGCCGCGCCCGGACGCTGCTGCTGCAAGCACACATGCCTTGGAGAATGCCGCTCCTCCTCACGCGCAAGCCGGACCTGCAGTCCAGATGCACAGCCACACTGCCAGCAGTCGATGCCCTGCCACGCGGATGCGTTAGGTCGCTGTCGCCTAGCCGCCGCCGCTGTTGCAACAAACGTGCAAGCACAAGCCCAACACCCCGATGACCTGACCACCAGGTCGCCGCAATCACAAGCGAGAGCTGGGCTGCCCTTTTCGAAGCATATTTTTTCATCCATGTGGTTTCTGCATAAAAGATCCGTATGCTAGAGAGGTGATCACGGTGATTGATTGGTTGTTTTATTGTTTAGACAATAGAAGAAAATCTTGCATTGGAAAGAATAGTTTCTTGGCACAGTGTCCTATACTGTAGAAACTGCTACTGATTTCTTCCATTGGGACTGCCCTAACTAGGCTCAAAAGATTCATCTCACAAATTATAGGTAAACTGTGCAATTAGTTTTTATTTTCGCCTATATTTAATGCTCCATGCATGCGACCAAAGATTCGATGTGACGAGAAATCTTGAAAATTTTTACGAACTAAACAAGGCCTAACTCTACCGTAGTTCCCCTTTTAATTATAGTAACATAACGATTCAAAATTATAGTAACTCTACTGTAATTATAATCTCAAACCACTTAAATTCTTGTACCTATTCTAAAATTCATCTTATCTTAACGCTATAGTAACTTGTTCACGGTTTGCTCTACCGTAATTCCCCATCTAATTATAGTAACATCATGATAAAAAATAGTAACTCAGCCGTAATTAGAATCTCAAACCACTTAAAATTCTCGTAGATGGTAATCCTAGTGTGTACGCCATGTAGTATAGGTATATTAGGCCAGTCTCAATGCTGGTTTCATGAGTGTTTCATGCACATTTAATATAGTGACACATCAGCGCAAAAGGAATCTTTACATGAAATAGGGAGGAGAGAGAGGAAAATCGTTTCATCCCGGTGAAACAAGGTTGCGTCGTTTCCGACGTCTTGGTAATCGGGTGAAACGAGCACTGAGGCGTTTCATTTCATCCCCACCGATCCCGTGCGGGCGGGAGCCTGGCCATCGTCGTCATCCTTCCCGCGCTCAACCGGATTTTGCCTCCCTATCCCGCCCCCTCGCCAAACATCGCGACCTGCCTCCATCCCTTCTTCCCCGACCACCACCGCTGAAGCCAGGTGCATCTCCACCGCCGTATCCAGGGGCTCCGCCACCTCCGAACCTAGGGTAGAGGAGGAACGGCTTCCATGGATCTGACGCCGGCAGGGGATGCTCGCCGTCCCGCATCCGGCTGTGGAGAGAAGGTGCCGCCATCCGCTATGGATCCGCCGCCAACAGAGGTCAATCGGCGAGCCGCATCAGGAGGAGGCAAGGTGCGCCAAAGTAGACTTGGATTGAAGAAGGCCTCCACTTCGGCGGCATCAACCCATCCAAGTTCGCCACCGCCACCAATTCCTCCTCCTCCGCCGTCGATTTCGTCTTCAGATGCGCTCCCTGCCGCGCCTACTGCGCCGCCTCCGACCTCAGCTGCTCAGACTGGCTCCCCTGCTGTTATCTGGTTGTCTGGTTGTTCCAGTTATCGTTAGCTTGCTGTTCCAGATATCGAACCTTAGCTATGTTAATGCAGTTCATGTGTCAACTTGTTATGTTTTGTTCCAGATATCTATTGTGACCTTTAAATCAATCGTATGAACTGTGTGTGAACTGAATGTGAATGTCTTCCACTGCACGTTCGTGTGTTCAGTTTATGTAGAAATGGCTACATGGCACATAGTGCATATTTGATCCTAGCATCTGGCTGCAATTAACTGCTTTATTTAGCTTTGGAAATGGTGTAGTGAAACAAAGCACTGTGAATGTTAATTTCATTGCTGGTTTCAATCAAATACTATAGTTTATGTGGCATTTTGGAAACCGTGTAGTGAAATAAGCATTGAGACTGGTCTTAGTACTATTATTTTATTCTTCTGTAACAACCGCTTAAAGTAGTCCGCTAGTTTTTGGCACACCACCGAAATCACAGTGATCTGCATGCAGTAATTAATTCACGGACACGGTTCTCGGCTAGCATTTACGAGCCTGCTTCCTGGTTCAAAGCGCCACATGGTGCGGTGAATGCCTAGCGCTTGACGGGTGGAATGGTCTGGCTACATAATATATAATATAGTATTTTGTAGCTAGCTATAGAGTATACTCTCTATATATATATACAAATGCTATTCTACACTCTAGATGTAGAATACTATTCTACACCAAACTATTGTACTGAACAAAATTCAGTATTGTTCAGTACTTGTATTTTAGTATTTTTCAGTTTTTTAGGTCCTGGGTGTAGTCATGAATGATACTGAACGTTATTCAGTACTGCTCAGTATTTTTTCTGCTCAATTTTGACTTGCGGTGTAGAATAATATTCTAGACCTAGGGTGTAGAATAGCGCTACCGTATGTATATATATATATATATTATTCTCGAGATATCAACTAGGAATAAATAAATAAATAAAGGATCCGCAAGCGCACAGATAATACCGATGTAGCATTTTAACCAAAAATATTCCAGGTATTGTTATTTATGTTTTTACCACTGGAAAGGGACTTGCAATGGATAATGATCAATGAGCACTACATGTAATCATGGAGACCTTAGCCATGTCTTTATCTATCTCTCATGCACGATAAATGTCACATAAGATAAATATATGAATATGAATAATAAGTGACAGAGGATAAATAATAATTCATAGCCATAAGGTAAATATGATAATCATCTCAATTAGATTACTCTAAGTCTATAGCACTAGCATGGTATTAGGACAATCTACAAGAATAAATCCTAAGTATCTTAACTATACTGTTAGAGCATACTTTGATTAGTGCAAGTACACCTAGCATCATTATTAGAAAAGGTTATATCTATGCATAATGATATTAGCAAGAAAGATCATGAACATAGCAAGAACTTTCCTGTAATAATGGTGCTCTACAATCCTTATAATCGGGGAGAAGGAATACAAGGGACTCAACAGGACTATCACTCCCGCGATCTATCTCAAGCTCTAGACTATAAGGGGTAATCGTAGAAAAATACGGTCTAGGCACCTCGCCTACACAATATTTACCACTTACCCATCGATCTAATGAATAAGCGCTATATGATCCTATGCATAAACATAATTCTAATCTAACTTCACTAAGCATATAATCATGATAAACTAATGACAATATAATTAAGAATATAAGCAAATAGAATAAAGTCAATTCTGATATAATCAAATAGATCAAAGTCGTATTCATAGTAGCAAGAACTAATATAAATATAACAAAGAGAATAAGAGTTTACCAAGAACTGAAGATAGATCCGGACTCCAAGATTGACTTGACTTCTTCTAGATCTATTCCTATGTAGCTATGCTAAAGAACTATAGAGATCTAATTGAGTTGGTGGCTAAGAATCCTATAGAGACAGATCCATTCGAGGGACCCCTCTCTATCTAATTCTTCTCTTGATCTTCTCAGAGAATAATTATGAGCTCCTCCTCCAGGGGGGTCAGGGTCTTTATTTATAGCCCCCCTAGGAAGCACCACAACCCTTGGATCAAACCGACTTAAACGTGCGCTTAAGATTAATCCTCAAAGTCGGTGGAGGCACGATCCGCGAGGTTCAACCTGATTGGTTGAACCCCCTGGGTGGCCGCCCGTGATAGGGTGGGGCGCCTGCCCCTGCCCTATGGAAGGTGGGCCCCACATTTTAGGTGGTGTCTTCCCGAGCCTTCTGGAGTATTCCTGAGTTGACGTTACACGTATTCTCTCTATGTAAATCTGATATGTGGACCTCCTTTTGTTCTTATTCCGATAACCCCCTACATAAATAGACAATCACCAAAACTTATGGAATTCTGTTAGTGATAACCCCTTATAGCTAGATAGTATTCTGATTTAAATTAAGTCCTTTCTCATGCTCTGTTGATGGTTAAAAAGAGTACTTATCTACCATCAACAACCATACACATGTAGACCACAAAGGAATTGCCTAAAATGAGGTAGAGTTTGAAGTGAACTAATAAGATAGAAATCTAGATTCCATGTCCATAAATATTCAAGGTTAGTAAAATAAAAATAATATATAAACACCTCATCATAATAATCTCACAACCTATGCTTAATAAGGGCACTAAAAATTCATGTGACGGTCATTAAAAATATGTATTTAAGGATATCTAGAAAATAACTAACCTATGCTCGTCTGTGGTCTAAAACCTCCCAATGTTTTGGCTGTCCTTTTAAGGAGTGGACTTCCTCCATAGAGTCTCCTTCACGTTCCTCATGCTGAATATCTCCACTTGTTGGTAACCATCAAATGCTTTCATGTTGCCCAAGGTTGGATTGATAAGGGTAAGGATGTCCTAATCTTTTTGGTGGAGATAGATAACTTTGATTTTGACTAGAAAGTTGTTCATGACCTAACTACAACCATCCAAGGACGCTGCGCCTTAGCGATCGATACACCAATTCTAGCGGTTGCTCACGATCTTGTGGATCACAACCAACCAAACTACTAGAGTTATTCCTGCAAGAAATTGAAAACCAAGAAAGAACAAATGCATCACATCCAACTTTAAGGATAAAATTGAATACAATATCTTTTGTGCGCCCTGAGATCAATCACACATAAGTCGACAAATTATAGAGAGTATCATCATAAGTGCTTATTGCATAATAATTAATATCATAGAGTCTTTACATAAATATAGTAGAAATAGAAACATAACTCTCTCATGGAAGCTCCATATCACAGGTACGACGACTAGTTGACAACGAGTCTAGAAATCCTTAAGGAAGTTGTTGTAGTAGTCATTGCCCATGTTATGTGTTACCCATCCAAAAATTTTATCCAAATAAAGAAAATAAACAATCATAAGTAAATCTCATACTTAACAAGTGTAACATGGGGGTTCATGAGGCTCAAAGGCAAGACACTGGTTTACTGCATGTAACTTTTAATTGTCACAATTTTAGCATAAGAGTAGCATCAAGTTGTTATATCCCAAAACAAACACATGATCAAGTAAAATGAATAATGAATAGCATAACAATATAATAACAACAATAAATATTAGTATCCATTTATTATGTAAGGGTTTCAAGACCGCTCGTGACCGAGAGTATGACTGTTATAACAATTTTTCACTCTAAAGAGGTTGTACACTTTTACAGTGAGTCATGAGTCCCATATACCCAGGGTAGCTACTCCCCAAAACACTTCTAAGGTGAGCAGGCAGGGTCATTATGAAGCATTTCCAAGGTTAGTCTAACAAGTTGGGCCGCTAGGTTTCTGTGCCTTGCAAATGTAGAGCTCCCCTTCCAAATGGCACAATGACATACAACCTATATTCATAGGGACAGAGGCCACACTACATCCAACCCGAAACACATCCCATTTGCGCCATAAAGGTAACTACTAACAAGCTAGAAAAGGTGCTCTTGTATGACAAAGCCAGACCCATGTAGCCTTCACAATTGTACTCTAAGCCCCAAATGATCACATACAGATAGGTCCTTATAGAGAGAAACTAGAACACCATATAAATAGCCCAATACTCTAGCCCTCTTTATCAAAGTTGCTAAAAAGTCATATTTTAATGTTTATTGCACATTCCATTAGTCAAATTACAAGATCATGGTTTAAGTTAAGTGCTAGCAATAGCTACCCAATGCAAAATCCATAGGGGACAAGCTATAAGATCAAGACTAGGAAATCCTTAACAAGATGACACATGCAATATGAATTTAGTGTATTAAAGTTATTAGGAAAACAAGGATAGCCCCATGCTATACTTGCCTCGATCCCACTGCTCCTATTGATCCTGTTTGTAGAAGAACTCTTGGTCACCCGCGAATTGCTCACTGTCTATACTCAATCATCACATCAACAACAATCATCTAGATACAATCATACAGAGCAAACAAGTCTATAATTAAAACAGTACACAAACAGTATCAAACAAAGATAAAAAGTTTATAAAACATATCTACGTCTCGCTATGATCACACAAATGCGAAGATCACGAAAAACAGAGCTATAACGAAGAAGTTATGATTTAATCAAGATTTCTTATAGTAAAATAATATATTAAATCTAAGCTCAAATTTTAAAAAGTTGAAAACATATATACTTGTAGCACTATCATGTGAATTATGCAAATACAAATCTAAAGCAATTTGAATGGGTCAAATCAGATTTAAAACGATCATTTTATGAGTAAAACAAACTCAGTGGCAATTCTGTAATTATTGAAAGCATATTTTGAAAAGAAAATATGTTTTTGAATAAGAAAAACATAATCTGTAATTTACACCTTGGATTACGGGGTATCGACCACTTATGGTCGTTGGATCGAGATCATATGGTGTAGATCAGAAGATGGGAAGGGAGAGAGAAGATGCCAACCACCAATAGTGACCGTGTGCGGTGATGTAGACCATAATTCAATGAACCAAATACACAAGGAGATGGACAAGGTGACGGTGAGCTCACCTAGAATGAAAATGAGGGCAGGAATCAGATGGAGATGACGAGCGGCCTGAGATGGTGGGGCGGTAGACTCCCTACATAAGTTTGGTGGTGGCGCATAAGCAAAAGAGAGCGTGGAAAGGTGGGAAAACAGACTTGGCGACCTCGCAAACATGTCATGAAGCTCGATAGAGGTTTACGGAGCTTGGTGATGAGGCTAGATGACCCAACGACATCAAGATCCTACTCAATGAGATTCGAGTGACAGTGTTGTGTCTCAAGGCGAAAGTGACACGAAACAGGGTTCGGGGATGGCAGTAGGTGCATGCGGCTTCATCTTATAGGCCCAAGGCATGGGACACATGCCCACATCATGGAAAATTGCACGACCGGTGTGGACTCCAATCAGAGCAAAGTTCGGCTCATGATACGGGAGGTAGAAGACGACACTGATAGGTAGGGCCCACCTAATCGGCGACTTAACGGCATGGGGCCGAGCTGTCAGCGAGCCAAATGAAGTAGAGGCAGGGTGCATCCACTGCAGTGACTTGGGCTGACCTGCTACATGGCCTGCGAGCGAGAGAGGAGTGCCCATGCACTAAGCTTCAGAGTGGGACTATGTGTCGGCTTGAGTCGAAAAGAGAGAAGGGCTGCGGCTATGGCTTCCATTGGGCCTGCGGGAAAAGAAGACCGAGCAGTCCAGATAGGGAGGGAGACTGAGAGAGGAGTGAAGTTCTCCTTTTTTCTTTTTTCTTTTAGAATTCCAAAGAATTTGTTAAATGGAATGTAAATTCCTTTTTGAATTTTAATTCAAACCACTCATCACAAAACTTATATGCAACAACATGGATGCACAACATATAACTACACCTTATAGTTTGTCACACCCTTATTTTAAGAACAAAATAGAATGCATAAAAAACTCATATGTGCCCCAGAAATAGTCGCACACATAAGTAGACAAATCTCAAATGTACCATTGCAGTGTTTATTACATAGCGGAACGATAATAAGTCACATAGTCTTATACAAAAATGATAGCAAGAAATAAATAACGCTCTCGACGGAAGCACCACACAGGGACACTATTGACTGTCAACTCCAAGCCTAATACTCATAACAATAGTCCTCATTCCAATCATCATCATAAGCATAACCTAGAGTGTTGTGAAATTGCAAGAGTGAGCACATATCGTACTCAACAAGTATAACCAGGTGTTCATGAGGCTCATATAAGCTGACACTAGTTTGACTGCATTTAGCTTTTATATGTGGATAGCATGTTTATATTTAGATAGCCAATATCAAGGTAGCATAGTAAATCCCATAATCATATGATCAATGTATACAAGAATTAAGAATATCACATATAAACAACATAATAAACCATCATTTATCATGTTCATCAGTGTCCTTCTATTCCGTCAGTTTTCCGGGCTGCCCGTATCCACGGGCACGGCTAGTATATGTTGATATTTGTTAACGCCATCAGGAAATGATCCGCAAGCGCACGGATATCGGTGAGCATTTCAGCCGGAAGGTTATCCAGAGTATCGTATTTATATTTTTACCACTGGGAGAAAGCGTGCATCTGACTAACCAAATCTATTGCTACTACCCTTTAGGCTACAAAAAATGTGATTCGATGCGAGCGATGTCTAGAGAAGACTACAACCGCATTCTAACCTTGGTAAGGATGATCTACTGTTCTATTGGGGAGGCTTACGAAATCTAGACACCACAAAGGATGTTCGACCCACACCTATAAACCCTATCGATCTTGTTAACGGGATATGGGCTACAAAGGTAACTCAAAAATGTCACGTTCCTTGCTACTACCACGGTCCAGCTAGACAGGGGATATCTATGAGTATTGTCGGCGTCTAGACTCGTTGTCTAGACACTAACGAGTATAGGTCTGCGTGCCTTCCTAAACCCGGATGGTGATGCAAGTGAAACACAGAGAATTTATACTGGTTCGGGCTAAGGATGCCCTACGTCCAGTGTGAGATCGGGGGTCTGTATTGCCTTGCACCCAAGAGTGCTCGTAGTAGGGGTATACAAGCAGGTTGCGAGAGAGGGCTAGGTCCCAGGTCTCGACTTTGTGTGGTGGACAGAGCGCGGCTTGCTACTCTGTGTGTGAACTTGCTTGGAGTTCTAGTGTTATGTGTGTCTTGAGTCTTGGTTGTATTGGTTGCCTTGATTGTGTCTGTTGGATGTGAGCCCTGGCTCCCCTTTTATAGTCTCAAGGGGACACAGGGTTTTTACATGTGTGACCGGTGATCTCCTCTTGGTGAATGGTGAAACCACAGTCCCGACCCTGTAGAGGCTTGCCCATCTCGTCCTTGAGGTATGGCTGACAGTATGGTTGCTTCTATGGAGGGTTGCCGAGCCCTGTTGAGGTCGTGGGGGTCGGATCGGTGACACTGTTGCATGTCCTGCAATAGTAGGAGAAGACAACTAATAGTGACACTGGTTAATCTCTCCCATACCTCTTTTACTGTGAGGCGGTACACCACAGTGAAAGAGGTAAGGCTGCAGTGGCCGGGGTGGTTGGAACAGTTGCTGCCATGCCCTGCCATGGTATGAGGGTCACAGCATCCGTCATGTCGAGGGTACGACCACCGTGCGTTTGAAGCCTGGCTCCGAGATGGGGGGCTCGGGCGTGTTGATGCAAAAGCTGATCTGCAAACACAAAGGGCTAATACCCGATTTAAACGTTAAGGCGTGCCAGCCGATTTGACCTTACTATCGGCAAAGGTGATAACTCGAATACTTTGGTCCCGACAACAGCGATGCGCTCGGATGCCACGGCCAAGAGGTATTCACGCGGAACTTGAGAATACGCCGAGCTTAAGTCGACGAACTCCTAAGAACTCGTAATAAAAAGGAAAATATGACGAAGTCGTCGAAAAAGTAGATGCTAGAATATGAGTAGAAACTTGTGTTTGATTGATTGATAGATGTCTCAATTACAAGACCCTAGGGTCTACATTTATACCCTGCTCAAAGAGCTACAACCAGACACGACTAGAATTCGAATTCCAAATTTAAACAGAATCCGGGTACAAAACGATTTAAATAACTAAGGAAAACATAAAACTATCCTGCCGTGATAAGCTAGAACATCACCATGGACCAATTGGCAACCTCCAAGCCTTCCTTCCTCGTTATCGGCAGACTCCCCATTGGCAACGATCAATACTGGCCATCGGCATAAACACATCACCACCTATGGACTCAGCCACATCCAGCTGCCTCCTCATCGACAACCACCCTTATCGGCAACTTTCCTGCAGATCAATCACTATTGCCTTTTCTTGCCGATCCACATTCTACCGATCCTGGGTACGCGTCCAAAAAACGGTGCCAACAGTAATTATGTACCTCAAGGTGTTTACCTTATCAATTGGAGGGTTATGGTACTGAACCACCTTATGGAAGCTTCTCTTGCCTAGTTGGTTGTCTCCATGAATGGCTTGTCTTCACTATCTTTTTGCTCTCCTAATCTTGACATTCTTATTGGTCCTTGTACTCCCTTCATTGTCTTGAAAGTTTCTCCATGATGGTCTTTGTCTTGAAGGGGCCTCATGGAGATTTGTTCACCCTTTTCCATGGAGTGAGTGTTGATCTTGTTTTATGGCACTTATCTTCTTGTTCCACGGATCTCTCCGTGGGTTGTGTTTTCCTTGTGCAAGGTTATTGAAGTTCATGTATCTCTTCTTTCTCCATGTGAGTTCATCTCAGGACTTCCCAATTTGACTTTTGAAAGTTTTTCTACAGGGATTAGTCTAACAAAGTATCCAATATCCACTATAGCATACTATCGACTCAAAAATCAACCTAGACACCACATCTAATTTGATTCTGGAAGGCATTTCAACCTAAGCACCACACTTAGTTTAAAAGCCTTTAGAAGTAAGATCAACACATCTTTTGGTTCAAGAATTAAACTAGACACCTTGTCTAACTTAAGTCAAAAAATAGTTTAAACTAAGCACCTTGCCTAATTTAAAAGGTGTATGAAAAGACTTCAAAACCTACACATACTATAGCAAACAATGGTAGCATGAAAGCATCATAGAGATTTGCTCAGAGAGTGAAGAAAGAACATGATTGATGTTTTAGCAAATTGAGCATGCCTTAAAAGTAGGGACAACCAGGAAAGCAACCTGGCAGGGG
Organism: Sorghum bicolor; assembly: GCF_000003195.3. Lineage (NCBI taxonomy): Eukaryota > Viridiplantae > Streptophyta > Magnoliopsida > Poales > Poaceae > Sorghum > Sorghum bicolor. The sequence goes on along the minus strand of NC_012879.2, from coordinate 11,359,761 downwards.
ATGTTCTTAGAAAGTTTCCCCCAAGCTTGGATTTTGGATAGACTCAATGTTGCATGATGTTTGGTCAAACATACATTATGCTTTGTTATTCCTTCGTTCTCTTTGCTCCAGACCTAAAAGGTTAGTAACAAGAATACCCAAAGGAATATTTTCATAATTATATCTTTATGATTGTTTCATAAGGGCAGCATATCATAAAGGTGAACACTTGTGTTAGGATCTAAAGAGCGCTTATTTCAGGACACTAAGCTTGTCCTTGGGAAACCTTCAAAATGTTTTTAGTGAAGTGGTTTCCCCTCCAACTCCAACCTTAAGAGCACAACAACATCTGCAGTATTTATGATAAACATATGCATCAACAACCACCCTTTTGAAATTTTTGTAAATAGGAAGAATAAGGGGTTGGATATCTTGAATGTGGAGAGGTTGGAAAGACCAATTAAATTGGGAGATGTCTCGTACAAGCAATGTCATGATGAGATGTTTATGAAGTAGCTTCCTTACTCATTGAAGTCTCTATCATTTTCATCTTCCAAGGGTGATTTGTCATAAATGTCTAAAATTTCCCTTGGATTGCCTCTTGAATTGGTCTCATATAAGTCCACATCCACACATTCAATGTCAGTAGCATATAAATTTTTAATGCTCTTTAGCCATTGATGTTGCTCTTCTCGATCCTCCTTATGGTCTACATGATTCCTATGTGTGGGATGTGTAGATGGATTTCTAAGATCGTCAGGAGGTTTAGGAGAAAGAGCATTAGAGGATTCATCAGGGTCAAGGATGGGTCCAATGATGGGTTCATAGAAGTCATCTAGTGTGGGCATAGAAGGGGAGAGGATAGGATTGTCTTCTAGGTGGCTTCCTACTATGGCATCACTAGACTTGCCATCCTTCAGTCTTTCTAAATATCCTTTTAAGGGGATTAGATTTGGAACGCTTTCTAAGAGATCCCTTCTCGAGAAATTCAAACTATATGCACTAAAAGATATCTTATGAAGCGGGAAGTTTATGCTCCTCCCAAAATCATCATTGAAAAAGATTTCCAATGGTAGAATTTCTTCTTCCCTTAGAGAATTTTGGAGTACAACTAGTTTGGGATGAATAGCCAAATCATACAATCAAAATGTTTGTAATGTGGCTATGGAAACTTCCTCTTCTTGTTTGGGGGATGATTCCTTCTTTACCTCTAGGAGTTAATCATGAAGGCTAGTGCAAGGATTGTGTCTACTAATAAGGGCAAACCTTGCTTTACTAATGGGTAAAGAAAGAAAAACTCCTCCAAAAGTGATATTATCAAGACCCATATGAAAATATTGGAGAGGAATAGGATCTTATAAGGCTAGATCTAAACCTAAATTTATAAGAAGATTGAAAGATTCCCTTAGTGTAGCCAAAAGTTCATTACCTTCTTGATTGGAAGATAGAACCTTGGCTATAGAAAAGGATTAGTTTTGACCTATTGCAACTAATCATAGGCACAACTCATAGCTAGATATGAGAATCATGAACTCTAGTTGCTCTAAGCTTGTGCTCATGGGTACAGCATATTAATAGATAGGCATGGAATTTGGGTTATTATTGGATAAAAATGATAAAATAAAAAGGTGATAAATGAAAAAGAAAACTTAGACGAACTTGGTTTGATTCTAGAATAGCTACCGTTCCCCAGCAATGGCACCATAAAGCTTGTTGGGTATTTTCAACGCACATAGAAAAATCTACAAGAGCATGGATACTGTGGGGGTATAAACCCCTATACCCTTACGGCTAGACTTCGGCCAGGAAGCTTGGCCCATTACGAGACGAGTTCAAGGCTTGATCCGACAACCTGGAGTTTCGCGCAAGGAAACAAGATGGGGAGATCAAGCAGGATTCTAGTCGGTTAGAATAGGAATTGATATCGAATTATCCATGGCAATTGTAACCGACTAGGATTAGTTTCCAGATCTGTAACCCTGCCCTTCAGACTATATAAGGAGAGGCAAGGGACCCCCCTAGGACATCATATTCTCTCAACACAATCCAATACAACCAGACGCAGGACGTAGGTATTACGCCAACTCGGCGGCCGAACCTGGATAAAAAGCTTGTCCGTGTCTTGCGTCACCATCGAGTTCGTAGTTTACGCACCGTCTACCGATAAACTACTACCGTGGGTATACCCCAAGGTAGACTGCCGACTAGCTTTCGTCGACAGTGGCGCGCCAGGTAGGGGGTGTGCGTGCAACTTTTCCGGCGAACAAGATGGTCACGATCCCAGCTTCCGCGACCGTGCCTGAAGGCCTCACGTTCACCGTTGGCCAGATCACGTGGACGACGTGCAGCGGCGGCCTCACGACCACGGTTTCGAAAGAGACCCAGATCCAATCTGAGATCACGCCGTCTCCGACCACACACGTGGCGGCACCGAGCGCCCGACCACCGTTCCCGCTCTACAAGGGAAAGAAGATCGACAGCTCGGACCTTCTCCAAGCGCTTGATCGCGCTGACTCCAAGCTACTCGAAGTTTCCCAACTAGTAGACAGAGTTCTGCGTCGGCCCGACCAAGCTGCTCCAGCGGATTTTTTCAAATCCCGCCGGCCAACTCGTGTCGCCACACACGAACGGCTGGGAACGTCTCTGACGATAACCTCAACACCCTCAGGACGATCCGTCGAGCTCAAGAAGGAAGATTATCCTTGCGGCCTGAACAACTCGGCCTCTGTTTACTCACAGCACACCCAATCCGTTTTCAGCAAGGCGGGTTGGTCGCCGACAAGGAACGATCGTCACTACGTCAACATGGTGACAATCCGAGAACTACGGGACGGCCAGGTTTCCAGCACCAACTCAAGTACCGGTTCCGTCCCCACCGAGGTTATAAATACCGAAGACGAGGACTACGACCTGGATTTTCCTTCACACCCTCCGGGTTTCAACCGATTCCCGATATTTCCCCCCCGGCGAGGGGATATTGTGTTCAATGTCAGCGCCGACGAACCGGTCGTTGATGGAGAAACAGATGACCAGAGGCAACTCCGCGAACAGCGCAACGCCGATCGCGCCCGACGACGCGCAGACGAGCAACAACAAATGCCACCAAATAATCTCAACGATGCCTTTGACATGGTCGGGGACCAGCCAGTCTACAAAACGCCAAGCGCCAACGTGGTTGTCGCCATGGCTAACCTAGATCGGCTTCCTGATACCCCCGAATGCCAGGGAGTCCGGACCAGCATCCGAGCACACCTGATCGCTGCAATGGGACAGACAGCCACTCTGCTCAAGAGAGTCCAGGACGTCTCTTATACGGAAGCCGCCTCTGACCAGACTAATCGTAGCCGGGCCTCACCGTCTCCCAGCAGGCGTCACCGCAGCCGCTCCCCCGACAACCGTCGAGGGGACTCACGGCGCGACGATGGTGGTCGGGACGCCGACGGTCGCCGCAAGCAGAACCGCGTACGCGGCCAAGAAGTAAACCAGCACAGGGATCTCCGCCACAACATCCCTCCCAAAGATGCCCGGGACCGCATCAACAGGCGCGCCGCAGAGAGAGCAGTCCACGAAAACCTGCGCCGCATCGAGTACGATGCAACGCACGGTCCTCCGGGCCTAAGACAGTTCTCCTCACACCTCCGCCAGGTCGTGTGGCCCCGCAATTTCAAGCTCGAAAAACTTAAAAAATACGACGGCAAGGAAAATCCAGAGAACTGGATCACCCTCTATGAAATCGCCGTCCGATCAGCGGCAGGGGTTGAGCACGTCATGGCTAACTACTTCCCCGTAGTCCTCGACCAGGCTGGTCATCAGTGGCTTCTTGGCTTGCCCGAGGACTCCTTCGACTCTTGGGAAGAGCTACGCCAGGCTTTCATTGACAACTTCATTGCCACATGCGAGCAGCCCGGAAACAAGTATGACCTCGAAAGGATAAGGGACAGGAAGAACGAACCCCTGCGCGATTACATCCGACGATTCTCGGATATGCGCCTCAAAATCCCGAAGATTTCCCATGACGAGGCCATCTCAGCCTTCATCAAGGGCCTGCGTTTCCACGAAGCGCTGAGGAACAAGCTGCTGCGTAAACGTCCAACAACGGTAGCAGAGCTCCTCGCCACGGCCAAAAATTACGCCGATGCCGACGACGCAGAAAAACTAATCCGAGACGATGCGAGAGGTCCCGACCAGCCTCCCCGGCGAGATGATGGTCGTGGTCGCTACGACAGCAGAAGCCACCGCCGCTCCGACAACCGCGATCACCGAGAGGGTTGGGATCGGCGGCGCGACAACCGCGACGATTTCAGAGGAAAGCGCCCTCGCGACTACGATCACGAAGTAAACACGGTCAAGCGTCCCAACGGACGACGCGACTACCAAGAAGACTACAACAAAACGTTGAAGGGACCATGCCAACTGCACCCAAAGTCTAATCACACCATGGAAGAGTGCCGCGTCCTCAAAAGCATCTATACACGGCGGGCCGCCCAAGACGACTCCGCCAAGAAAAACAACAAGCGAGACGGGCACGACCACGAAGATGAGGACGAGGACCAAGATAGGGACCCCCGACACCAGTACGTCAGCCCCACCGACGTGGTCCACTCCATTTTCGGGGGCAAGGTCTCCATTGAATCTAAGCGAGAAAGAAAGCTGTTAAAGAGAGCCTGCCTCAACATAGACAGCACGGACGGGCTGATCGCGGACCCAAAATTCCCCCCGTGGTCCCATAGGGAGATCTCGTTCAGCAGGAAGGACCAGTGGGCCGCTATCCCAGAGCCGGGTCGTTTCCCCCTGATTCTGGACCCTTGCATCAACAACATCAGATTCGAGCGCGTGCTCGTGGACGGGGGAAGCTCCATTGACATCCTCTTTCGCAACAGCCTGCCCGCCCTCAAGATATCTCCTGCACAACTAAAACCTTACGACGCCCAATTCTGGGGGGTTTTGCCAGGTCAAAGTTCAGTGCCTCTCGGACAGATAACATTGCCTGTCCAATTCGGCACACCCGACCACTTCCGGACGGAGTTCATCAACTTCGTAGTCGCGGATTTCGACGGGACCTATCACGCCATACTGGGCCGACCATCGCTGACAAAGTTCATGGCAGTCCCGCACTACTCATACCTAGTCCTTAAGATGCCCACGGAGAAGGGTGTCCTAACCGTCAGAGGCAACGTCTACACTGCGTACACCTGCGAAGAAGAAAGCTTCAGGATCACCGAGGCAATCGACCTCTCAATCCGCATGGTAGAAACAGCAAACCAAGCCGCACAGCTGCCTCCCGACCAGCTCCGACTACCCGAACAGGAGACAGCCAGGAAGAACTCAAAATCCAAGGAGTACAAAGAAGTGCAGCTGGTCGAAGGCAGCCCCGAGAAGACAGCCCTCATCGGGGCCAACCTGGATCCAAAATAGGAAGACGCGCTCGTCAGGTTTCTAAGGGACAACGTGAGCGTTTTCGCATGGAAACCCGCAGACATGCCCGGTGTCCCACGAAACCTGATCGAGCACTCCTTAAATGTCTCGAAGACTGCAAGACCAATCAAGCAAAAACTGCGATGGTTCGCTCGTGACAAAAAGGAGGCTATTAGGACAGAAATAACACGGCTTCTAGCAGCCGGATTCATAAAAGAAGTGTATCACCCCGATTGGCTCGCCAATCCGGTTCTTGTACGCAAAAAGAATAATGAATGGAGAATGTGCGTTGATTACACTGATCTCAATAAACACTGTCCTAAAGATTCTTTTGGTCTCCCTCGCATCGACAAGGTGGTCGACTCAACGGCCGGATGCGAACTCCTCTCTTTTCTAGACTGCTACTCTGGTTATCACCAGATCTCGCTAAAGGAAGAAGATCAGATCAAAACGTCTTTTATTACACCTTACGGCGCATACTGCTACACGACCATGTCTTTCGGACTCAAAAACGCCGGAGCCACTTATCAACGGGCCATCCAGCAATGCCTCCACGACGAGATTCGCGATGACCTCGTCGAGGCCTATGTAGACGACGTGGTCGTAAAAACAAGGGACACGAGCACCCTAATCGACAAATTAGACCGAACTTTCAAGGCGCTCAATAGGTACAAGTGGAAGCTCAACCCCAAGAAGTGCATTTTCGGCGTTCCTTCCGGTCTACTGCTCGGCAACGTCGTCAGTCGCGACGGCATACGACCAAACCCTTCAAAAGTCAAAGCCGTACTCGACATGCGACCACCGAAGAACGTCAAGGATATTCAGAAGCTAACCGGATGTATGGCCGCCCTCAGTCGTTTCATCTCAAGGCTGGGAGAAAAAGGCCTCCCTTTCTTCAAACTATTGAAAGCGTCAGAAAAATTTTCTTGGACAGAGGAAGCCGACGCTGCGTTCACTCAGCTTAAGACCTTCCTCACTTCACCACCTGTCCTCACAGCGCCTCAGCCCAATGAAGACCTACTTCTTTACATTGCTGCAACCGACAGGGTTGTTTCCACGACAATAGTGGTCGAGCGAGATGAACCAGGTCACGCCTACAAGGTCCAGAGACCCGTTTACTTCATAAGTGAAGTCTTAAACGAGTCCAAGGCCAGGTATCCACAATATACAGAAGCTCATATACGCCATTCTGATAACATCAAGAAAGCTGAAGCACTACTTCGACGGCCATCGAGTCCTGGTGACAACCAGTTTCCCTCTCGGGGACATCCTGCGCAATAAAGACGCCAATGGCAGAATCGTGAAATGGGCGATGGAATTGTGCCCATTTTCCCTGGAGTTCCAGAGCCGAACTACGGTCAAGTCTCAGGCCCTGGTCGATTTCATTGCTGAATGGACGGATCTCAATGAGCCTCCCGTTCCCGATGTCTCAGACCACTGGTCAATGTTCTTTGATGGGTCCTTGAACATCAACGGTGCCGGCGCTGGGATACTGTTCGTATCACCCAACAAGGACAAACTGCGTTACGTCCTTCGGATCCTTTTTCCGGCGTCAAACAACGTCGCCGAATACGAAGCATGCTTGCATGGCATAAGACTAGCCGTTGAGCTGGGAATCAAGCGCCTCTATGTCTATGGCGACTCCGCTTTGGTCATCAACCAGCTCAACAAGGAGTGGGACGCAACCCACGAGAAGATGGATCTCTACTGCAAAGAAATTCGCAAATGGGAAACCAACTTCTACGGCATAGAGTACATCCACGTGGTCCGGGATAAGAACCAAGCAGCAGATGCGTTGTCGAAGTTAGGCTCATCTCGGGCCCAGATCCCGCGGGGTACTTTCGTCCAGGACATCCACGAGCCAAGCGTAGGCTCCCCCTGGTCGACAAGCAACCCACCGAGGCAATGCTCATAGACGACGCCACTCCGACAACCGGTGGGCGTGACTGGCGTACCCCGTTCATCAAGTACATATCGGACGGGACAGGCCTTCAGGACAAAGCAGAGAATGAACGCCTCATTCGACGATCAAAGAACTACATCCTGGTCGACGGCAAACTCATGTGAAAAAACGCAAGCTCCGAAGTACTGCTCAAGTGCATACCCCAAGATGATGGTATCAAGCTCCTAGAAGACATACACGCTGGATCCTGCGGCAATCATGCTGCATCCAGAACGTTGGTTGGAAAAGCCTTCGGAGCAGGTTTTTATTGGCCAACCGCGGTGAACGATGCGGAAAAACTGGTCCGACACTGCGAAGGATGTCAGTTTTTCGCCAAGAGGACACACGTACCTGCTCACGAAATTCAAACCATCCCGTCGTCTTGGCCTTTTGCTTGCTGGGGACTTGACATGATCGGGCCATTTAAACCAGCCCCGGGCAATTTCAAGTTTGTTTTCGTGTTAATCGACAAGTTCTCTAAGTGGATCGAATACATGCCCCTGGTCAAGGCAACCTCCGAGAAGGCTGTGGAGTTCCTCAATCAAATCATACACAGATTCGGCATCCCGAACAGCATAATCACCGACCTGGGCACTCAGTTTAGTGGCACCACTTTTTGGGACTTCTGCGATGACAGAGGCATAGTCATAAAATACGTGTCAGTGGCACATCCACGTGCCAACGGTCAAGTTGAACGTGCTAACGGAATGATCGTTGACGCCCTAAAGAAAAGGTTGTACACCGAAAACGACGCACCCGGTCGATGGATGAAAGAATTGCCGGCAGTGGTCTGGGGACTCCGAACTCAGACCAATCGAAACACAAGGGTGTCTCCCTACTTCATGGTGTACGGTGCAGAGGCGGTCCTGCCGTCTGACATACACTTCGGATCTCCTAGAATCGAACACTTCGACCAGGCGACCGCTGACAACGCCAGAGAACTCGAAATCAATTGCATGGAGGAAAAGCGTTTAGATTCTTGTCTCCAAACAGCAAAATACCTCGCGGCAGTCAGGCGATACTACAACAGGAACGTCAAGGACCGTTCCTTCGTGGTCGGCGATCTGATACTTCGATGGAAAACAAGCCAGGAGGGAATGCACAAGCTATCCACTCCCTGGGAAGGACCCTTCGTGGTGACCGAGGTCACACGACCTACGTCCTACAGATTGGCATACCCAGACGGAACACGAGTGCCTAACTCTTGGCACATAGACAAACTGCGACGTTTCTATCCATAAAGTTTTAATAACTTTCCTTTGTAAGTATCTTATAATTGTTGATAATGAAATTCTCTATTTTTTGCCTATACCTTGTCGCACACAGCACTCGGCAAAACTCCTGCAATGGATGCTCTTAACGACTACCAAGACGAATACGGTGACACGTCACTCAGATAATCTTACAGCGCTCAAAACAACAGTCATGACAAAAAGCAAACTTTATTACAAACTTTACATACAAAGTTTACAATAAATACCCTGACGGGCAGACACTAGTCTATTCCTACAGACTACTCTATTGGCCTAGCTGCTCGGGCTGATCACCCGCCTGGCCCTGCTGCCCGGACGAAGGGGTCGGGGCCACCGGCGCCTGGCTGGTCGAGACCGCAGGCGTCGACCGCCCATCTCCCGCAACGGACGCGCCCGACAACTCCCTGGCCGACTTATCTGAACTCGGCTGGTCTGGGGGAGTGGCCGTTCCGCACAGATTGATGTCGCCCATCACTGTCGACGACAAGTCCAGTAGACTACCCCGAAGCTCGTCTGCTTCCTGTGGGCCGACCTCCTTCGGGTACCCCTTCTCCAGCCTGCTCAAGTCGACCAGGGGATAGTGGGCGCGCACCATGCTGAGGACGTGCGCGCCGGCAAACTCCCCAGCGTCCTTCACGAACTGCTGGAGCCAGTCCCACGCCCGTTGCGCCTTCTCGACCGGGGTCAACTGTGGCGCGCGGGGCTGGCTCTCCGGGAGCTCGGGACTGATCAGGTCTAGGACCGGGGACACTCCTTTCCAGATCCTGCAACAGTTGACCTTCCAGGAGTCCCGGTCCTTGATCAGATCATCCAGGTGCTTCTTGGCGTTCACCTTGAGCACTGCAAACGAAACAAAGCGTTATTTTCGGCATACCAAACAAACAAAGGGGCGACAAGCAGCAGCTAACAAGGCGGCACCCATTACCAGATAATTCCCAGTCCTTTCGACCCAATTCCTCTCCTGCTCGCCGCCCGGACTCCAGCGCACCGGCGAGCTGTTGGCTGAGCTGCTCCTTCTCTTGTCGGAGGCGCGCCACCTCCTCCTCCAAGTCTGCGTGAATCATAAACTGGTCAGTAAAGCAAACTACACAAGTACGCAAAGCTGCTCGGAGCGTGTGACTAACCTTCTCGCTGCCGGTACTGGTCGGCCAAGCGACGAGTGAGGTCGAGACGACGCTCCTCTTGGGCGCTCATCTCGGCCACCTTCTCCCCGACTTCCGACCGCAGCCGGTCTACCTCCGCGGCCAGGGCCTTGTTCTCGGCCACGACGCCTTCTATCTGGTCAAAGCACCGTTTCCGGTACTTTGCCGTTTTCATTGCGCCCTACAAAGCGAACATATAACGACCATGCAAGACAAGGCATAGAATGTACATCAGTACAAAAAGTCGCTTACCTTGACTTCGTCGACGAGGCGCTTGGCCGCGTGCTCCACCCTGGCGGCCTCCTCGGTCTCGGCGAGCTCCTCATGCCCGATAAAGTGATCCCCGCGTTGGCGCCACACATACACGTGTTGGCGGCCATCACGGGGACGACCCTCAATCTCTTCCACCTCGTCACCGGAGGCCGCCCGGGTTTCCTCCTCCTGCGCTGCGTCACCCCCGGTGGTGGTCCCAGGCATTACTGGCCCCCGGACCAGACCTGGGGAGCCTGCAGCCGAAGAGGTTCCTGCTCGGGGCGGCGTGGGGACTCCACTCCCCCCGGCAGGAGGAGGGGTCGGGGCTCTTCCCTCCTCTTCTGTGGAGCCAGCTGGGGGAGCCTCTTCAGCCCTGGTCGGGCTGCCTGTCGTAGTCGGTGCCGCGGTCGGGAGCCCCTTGGTGCTCCCAGGCGCGGCTGCAGCTGTAGGCTGCTCTGTGGTCTGGAGGGCCGTATCTTCAGCAGCGCGGACAGGCTCGCCCGTCCCCTGGCTGGCAGCCTGGCCGGGGTCGACATCCGACGCCGCACTACAGGAACAAAAGTGTAATTTAAAAAAAAAAAGCAAAGAGGAGTCCAAAATACGTAAGTCGAACACTTACAGGTCTGATCGACGGTGGGTCGCGGTGAACCTCGTCCTCGCCCGACCGGTCGGCACCTGCGCCCCCATCTCGACAACTTGCGGTACAGGGGGGTCGCTGGCCACTCGATCAGTAGCGGCCGGCGCATTATCTGGGCGGCTCCGAGGCCGTCGGACTAACGACGGTGCAGCCTCGTCGTCGTCGTCGTTGTCGTCAACGATCCGCACGAGCCGACGACGCTTCGGCGCTTGGCTGCTCTCCGCCGGTAGATCTGCCGGCAACATCGGTGTCGGCAAGGGATCTGCCGGCAATGGCCTTTTCCCCGCTACCCTCTCCTCGGTGGTCGGGACGGGGCGGGCTTGTTCCTCCTCACTGCTGGTGTAACGAGTACACCTAGCAGCATCATCTTCTGGCAGGTCTTCTCCCGCAGGATTCTCCATCCCCGGTGCCAGTGATACATACACTGTGCACCGATCGACATCGCCGATCTGCAAAAGCAACAAAGATGAGTCAGCTACAGACGATATACGAATGCTAAAACAAAATACTCTGCAACATACCTTTGGTGCTGGTCGGCCTAACTTGAAGGCTTGCACCCGATCACTGCCGCGGATGAAGCCTCCGTCCGCAAAGTTGAACAGCTCGTTCAACAGCTGTTGTACCTCCGCCTTCTCCAAGATCTCCGGTCGCATCCTAGTCGGGTCCACGCTTCCGGAATACTCGTACGCCGAGTGCACCCTCTTCTGGCAGGGCATCACCCGACGACAAATGAAGTTGCCGACCACACCAAGCCCATCCAGGCGCGACCAGTCGATCAGCTTCATCAGATCCGCCACTTGACCGTCGAACTCCGGGCGGTCGGTCCAGCTTACCCTCTTCTCGGGAATGTACCCCACGTCGCAGAACGTGGAGCTGCCCGGTTCCTCCCTGACGTAGAACCACTTCCTATACCATTCGGTCAAGGAAGTGTTCCATGGACAGTGCAGGTAGTGATTCTTCATTCCATCACGAAGGTTGAGGTACACTCCACCTGCAACCTTGGAGCCTCCAACTGCTCCCTTCTTCCTCAAGCAGAAAAGGTAACGAAAAAGATCGAAGTGCGGCTCTATGCCAACATAGGCCTCGCACAGATGAATAAACGTGGAAATAAGGAGAATTGAGTTCGGGTGCAGATTGCAAATCCCGATCTCATAATACAGAAGAAGACCTTGGAGAAAAGGATGAACCGGAACCCCAAAGCCCCTCTTAACGAAATCTTCGAACACGACGATCTCACCGGCACGAGGGTCGGGGAAGCTTTCTCCTTCCGGTGCTCTCCAGCCGCCGAGCTCCGAGCTGTGCAGGAGTCCCATGTCGACGAGGTCACCGAGGGATTTGGTGGTGCTGCGGGACTTCTTCCACTCCTTGGCCATCAGTTCAGCCCTCTTCTTGGTGTTGCTCTTCGCCATTGGAGGTGAGAAGTGGATTTGGGTTACGAAGATGCAGGTGATTGAAGGAGGCGAAAATGGAAGGCTTGAGGGCAATGACAGGGTAAGGAGTACAGGCGGAACTGTCAGGCTTTTATAACCCGCAACTCCACCTCTCCCACTTCCCGTATTCTCGGGAAGTGGGCGGGCCATGCGGCGGATGCGGCGTTTCGGTTTATAATGATTATAGACAATTAATGCGGCGGAGTTTTCTTACCAATTAATGGTTCCCTTTTTCTCAAACCACGCAAAGGGCGGCTGTACAGTTGCCAGGCGCAACTTTTCATGCGTCCATCTGACAACCCATCAGGAGGTCTCGTCATGTCAACTTTAACTGAAAAGATCGTTTCAATAAAAAGAAGACAAATATGCCAGAGAGTCAACAATCCGGGGACTGCACCGACCACCGAGCACTCGACGCTCGGGGACTGGTTGCCCAGTCTATCAGCTCGGAACTTCAAGGACTGCACCGACCACCGAGCACTCGACGCTCGGGGACTGGTCGCCCAGTCTATCAGCTCGGAACTTCAAAGACTGCACCGACCACCGAGCACTCGAGGCTCGGGGACTGGTCGTACAGTATAGCAACGCAGAATTCTAAGGAGCGCACTTGGTGCTTGGGGACTGGTCGTCATACTATTATACACCCGGGGACTGGTCGATTAGTCTATTCAATTGCAGACGGACTGGTAAATTCAATTTTTTAGACCTTGCTACAAGGCTCATACTTCGCCTTCCAGCAAGCTCGGGGACTACATCGGTACGATGCATCTGGCGATGCATCTCAGTTACAGAATTTCTTTGAGGACTTTTATTTTGACCCTGGCACCACGTGCCTACGTCACCTACTACTAGGCTCGGGGACTAAGTGGGCACACTTCACCTTGCGGTGAATATGCTTGCTTTTTTGATGTTTATACCTTTCAAAAAAGTAAAGTGGGCACACTTCACCAGGAAAGAAATCTTTTTTAATTTAGAGCACCATGCATTCTTCGAACAACTCGCTTCTTCGATGTCAATGTTGATCAACTGTCTTTTGAGTTGGTCAAAGAACCGTTGCAACTGTTTGGGCGACTTTCCCACTTATTGAAGACGTCAAGTCTCACTGATCGAAGAAGCTCAAGACGGCGTGTTACATCACAATACATGGTGCTCGGGGACTAGCTGTGGGGGTATAAACCCCTATACCCTTACGGCTAGACTTCGGCCAGGAAGCTTGGCCCATTACGAGACGAGTTCAAGGCTTGATCCGACAACCTGGAGTTTCGCGCAAGGAAACAAGATGGGGAGATCAAGCAGGATTCTAGTCGGTTAGAATAGGAATTGATATCGAATTATCCATGGCAATTGTAACCGACTAGGATTAGTTTCCAGATCTGTAACCCTGCCCTTCAGACTATATAAGGAGAGGCAAGGGACCCCCCTAGGACATCATATTCTCTCAACACAATCCAATACAACCAGACGCAGGACGTAGGTATTACGCCAACTCGGCGGCCGAACCTGGATAAAAAGCTTGTCCGTGTCTTGCGTCACCATCGAGTTCGTAGTTTGCGCACCGTCTACCGATAAACTACTACCGTGGGTATACCCCAAGGTAGACTGCCGACTAGCTTTCGTCGACAGATACCAATGTAGCTTTCACCTTGGAGTATTCGAGAGTATCGATTTCCACGGAGAACGTGAAGTATACTAGAAGAATTAGGAATGTCCAAGGGAAGAGTAATTATACAGTAGAGAGGGATTTTAGGGTTTTCTAAATGGTTCAATCTAATCAAAGTCTTACTCCATTTTACTTACTTCAGAGCAGCAGTACCTTTCTGATTCTCAAAAAAATTAGGAAGGAGGTAATTAGGGGAAGGCTGCCTAAAAGCTCTACAAAACACCAAACCAAATGTGGTGGATTACAAAAGCCTAACAAAGTTGTCACCTCTGGGGCTACCATAATTATCTAGAGGATTGGGCGCAAACTCACGTAAACCCTAATCTAAACGCCACATCTACACTAGCACTTACTACTCTAATTGCCTAGCTAGAATAACTAGATCACTCAATACGAGCAGAGATCCAGTAAATATAATAAGGCAAGAACTAAAATTAAATAAAATAATTAGAGATGAATAATGAAGAACCTGGAGATTTCTCAAGACAAACCAGATGTTGCAAAAGTACAATGTTTTGGAAGATCCAACAGATCTGGCTCCTTCTCAGCTTTCTCCTCTCACCTCTCCCTGATCTCTAATTTACAATATGATGAAATAGACAACTAGAAGAACTTTGGTCCCGACAACAGCGATGCGCCCGGATGCCACGGCCAAGAGGTATTCACGCGGAACTTGAGAACGCGCCGAGCTTAAGTCGACAAATTCTTAAGAACTCGTAATAAAAAAGGAAAAATTATGACGAAGTCGTCAAAAAGTAGATGCTGGAATATGAGTAAAAACTGGTGTTTGATTGATTGATAGATGTCTGTATTACAATGCCCTAGGGTCTACATTTATACCCTGCTCAAAGAGCTACAACCAGACACGACTAGAACTCGAATTCCAAATTTAAACAGACTCCGTGTACAAAACGATTTAAATAACTAAGGAAAACATAAAACCATCCTTCCGTGACAAACTGGGACTCCACCACGGACCAACCGACCATCTTCGAGTCTTCCTCCCATGTCATCGGTAGACTCCCCATCGGCATTAGTCAATACCGGCCATCGGTATAAACACATCATCACCTATGGACTTAGTCACATTCAACTGTCTCCTTATCGGCAACTACCTCCATCGGCAACTTTCCTGCAGATCAATGACTATTACCCTGTCTTGCCGATCCACATCCTACCGATCGTGGATACGTGTCCAAAAATGGTGTCAACACATGCCCCCCAATTTCGGAGTATGAAATCATTAATGCTTCAAAATTCTCTGCAGTAATGATGCCTTTCCGCAATTAATGCTCCCAATTTGGTAACCGACAGCCTCAATCTGAACAACTCTGATCCTATTCCTCCGCAGATTCCTCGAAATCCTCAACTTCCTAAACAGACATATCCACCTCAGTCGCCCATCGGCAATGTTACCGTTACAGAAAGCCGCCGATAGACTGACCAGGACATCCTATATAGTAACGTGCCTTATCCTCCCCAACGTATATCTCCACTCTATCCGTCCATCGACAATATTACCGTTACAAGGCACTACCGATGGACCGACTAGGAAATCTCGCACAGTAAAATATCCCCAGATCACGACCGCTTTCTGTCAAATCACCTGCGTAATCCCTTGATTACCGTGCGAACAGTTACCATATCTTCCTGAGTATCCTCGGATTTCACGGATACGGCGAAGTGATAAGTCAGATTTACCCTTGCCCACTCCGTCCTACAAATAATTCCTTCTCGGGTACTCCTTCCCCATCACACCATTCTACAGCCCCAACTCTGCTTCTCTGGCGGCGGCGCCGTTCAAGAGCTCCAAGAACTCCAGCGAAGGCTTTTCTCCACCAGTCTCGAAGCCTTCAATCTTCTTCCTTGCGAGGAAAATGGCCATCAACTTCACAGTCCCTGAGGTTAGTTCATCACCCCATCTCGTGTACTTTTACCATGTCCCGGTTCATCTACAATTTATTTTACTGAGCATCCTCCTTTTTTCTCTTTTTGTTCTTGTTCTTCTTTTTACCCCTAAAACTACTAGGATCTGTCCAACAAAATAGTCATCCCTACTGATCAGCCACACCTCCAGTGTCTTGGTCCGCTAGGGAACCCAGATCCCACAGATTTGATTAACGCAGAAACAAACAGGATTCCTTTTAGAGCCGAGAATTTTTCGTTAAATCTGTGGAAAGACACCTTCCGTTCCTGGCCCAGTTTTACCGTGGGATGGAAGGACTGGTTCTTGAGGGTCAGCCATTCAAACGAGGTTCAGTGGGGTGAGCGAAAACTGGACCAATGCATCAGGCCGTCCATTGCCGATATGCATAGGAATGAATCTCTGCTGATCGCTGCATCTTATTTTTGGTCGGACACACTCAATGCTTTCATCTTTGGTCATGGCCCTGCTTCCCCTACACTTGCCGATGTGGTTAGGCTCACCGGCCTGGATATATCTTCTACCGATAGCACCCACATTTTCGATACCACACCCAGTGCCAAGGTAGAAACCCGCTCCATCGACGGTTGGTCAGGATACATCCAAAAATACAAACGAACAGGTCGTGTCAACATAAAGGAACAGACCAGTTTCCTGAACATGTGGTTGGACAAATTTGTATTTTGTGGTCGATCGGCAGGACCAACCTCCGTCTACTTAGCGGCAACAGAAAGATTAGCCAATGGTGGCCGATTTCCCCTCGGTCGATACCTGCTTGGCACGGCTTACCACCTCCTTCATCAAGTAACCAAGAAACTCCTACTCGGCCAGTCCATCGGCAACTTGGGGGGTCCCTGGTGGTTTATCAACATGTGGCTCAGCCTCCACATGCACAAGCATCTTGAGTTTGATCTCTTCGCACAGCGCTTCCCCAGGGATATAGCCGAGGACTACGAACTGGATGAAGGCCTCCTTCTGAACTTTGGTGAGGCTGCCATAGTTCTGCCCGGTACAGGAGGCAATGCGGACCAGGTCAGCCAATTCTTCCAAACCCTGTATGAATTCCTGACCAGAGAACAGCGAGCATGGATGCCCTATGAAGATCCAGACACCATGTTTCCTTTGGTCTTCCATCCGTTCAACAATGCTGTTAACAAGGATGACGAAGTGATGATGGCACTGATCACCCTAGAGTTATACCAGTGAACTTCTTCGGCAGTGGGAAAACCTCCAACCAAACCTATGAGTTTTACAACCCATCGGCACTAGCCCGTCAATTAGCTTTCGGCCAGCTGCCGATTGCACTCTGTTATGCCGATGTGATAAAACCCAGGGAAGTCATCACTAACCTCCTCGAGTGGATCCGAGTAGCCCAGCTAGCACCAAATGCCGATACAGATATAGATCTGTCAGAGTGGGTTCCAGCTCTCTTCATTACTCAGGCATATAAGCAATGGTGGGAGGAGTGGAAGGAGCATTTGTTCTGCAGATCGGCCCTTACATACCGTGGCATGATCGATCCTCAGTACAAAGTCCCCGATGATACTGTAAGTACTTCCAAACCGATGTTCTAATCTTTTTATTCTCATTTTCATCGGTAACTTACTCTTTGTGTGATGTTGCAGGTTGATGACACTCCCCCATCGGTCAGCAAGAGCGGCAGGCCGATTGATCTATTCCCATCAGGTCCGATCTCTTCAATCGGCAACAACGCTCCCACTCTGGCTGCCATCATGCATCGAGGTGTACACCTCAAGAAAGTAACCACCAAGAGGGCCAAGGTATCTCCATCGGTAGCTGCCTCCACCTTAGCACAGGCTTTCAAGGTAATTGTTTAAATCTTCTCATCCATACCGATTCTACCCTTACATATGTTACATTCATACTCACGAATCCTTACTCTTGATACAGCACACTGGCGCATCGGCAAGGACCAGAAGTAAAAGCGCCGATGCCCCCCAGTCCAGCCAACCAAATAGGAAGGGTGCCAAGAGTGCCAGAGCACAAGCAAAACGCCAAAGAGTAGCAACGCCTTCTCCTCCCCCGGTATCTCCAATCCCGGTAGAATCTTCTCCTTCCTCCCCAGAAGTCCAAATGCAACAAGTACCGTCTCCCCCTCTGCTGCAAGAAGCACCGCAAGTAGAAGAACCCCAATCAGAAGAGCCTCAGCCAGAAGTACCTCAGCCAGAAGACATATCGGGTGACGTGCATGAACAAACTACCAATCCAGCAGGTTCCATTATAGCATCGGTGGTTTCTTCCATCCAGACAAGTACTGCTCCCCCTCAAGGTAACACACTTCTATGAGATTATTGCCGATGAACTTATCTTCTTTGTCTTATAATTATTTCTGTCATTTTTCTAGCCGATATAGTTTCATCGGCAACTCCGGCCGATCAGCCTATAGTTCCACCGGCATCTTCCAGTCAAAGGCGAGAAATTGCCTTGAAGCAAGTAAGTTATCCAATCTCCATCAGTACCACCTGTCAATACCTGACCATGAAATAATTCACTTTATTTTTCTTTCAAGAACAAGATTCTCCTAATAGCTTATTTTCCTTTGCCATCGACATCTCCGAAGACGAAGGCGAAGAAGCAAGTTCTTCTCAGGCAATTGGAATCACATCGGCAGAAATCAGAGCAAAGCTAGAAGAGTTATCAGCCCTCCTTCACCAAGACACGGCCCAGCTGGTCGATGACTCTGACCCATCCAAGGCTTTGTTCAAGACCCTAAGAGGCCAGATCCCTGTCGATGCTGAAGAAATCCTCTTTCAGGCTGCACACCTAGAAAGCCGTCAGCTGCAATACCAGAGGGCTGCCCAACGTCTTGCCGATAGAGCTGCTCATGCCCAACTGTCTGAAGAGATGATGAAAGTGAAGCTCCTTGCCGATGAGAAGCACAAGAACATTGGCATCTTACAGTCTTCAGGAGATGCATTGAAGCAGAAGATTTCTGATCTATCGGCAAGAAGAGAAACCTTGTTGGCAGAACTCAAGAAAGTAGAGGATGCCCTGTCCCAAGCCCGACAAGAAGAAAGCCAACTGCCAGAGACAATCAAGCTTCTTGAGCAAGAGCGGAATGTCCATGGCCGTAAAGCACTGCAGTTGAAGAAGAAGAAGTTGAAGCCGGTGGAAGGTTCTGCCGATGAAGACATCAAGGAGATAGAAGCAGCCAACCAAATCCGCCTGCGTGCCATATCGGCCATCCAGGCGCTGCTAGACATGTGAACTCTTCATCGGCAACACACTTGCCCCTCTCTGCTTTCCAGCTTTCCTAATATTTAGTCCAGCCGATAGGACTGTTATCGGCACCCTTTAAAATACTGATTTTCACTCCCAGATACATTTTGATCCAGCCGATAGGAATGTTATCGGCACCTAACTTTTATGCATCGACCCATATGCTGGGATAGTATTTCTTCAGATATTTGCCATTTAATGCTCTGGGAAATTCAACTCCTTCGAGGGTTTCTAGAATATAGGCATTACCAAGGGCCGATCGACTTATGCGATAGGGACCTTCCCAATTAGGGGACCACTTCCCAAATTTGGAACTTTTAGTCCCGATTGGTAAGATTAATTTCCATACCAAGTCTCCATCGGCAAATTCCTTAGCCTTCACTTTTTTATCATACCATCTGGCAACTCTCTTCTTATTCTCTTCTATACTCATTAAGGCCCTCAGCCGATGCCCTGCTAGATCATCCAACTCGTCTGTCATCAAAGTAGCATAATCATCGGCAGCCAACTGATCCTGAAAAGATAGTCGCCTAGATCTAGTCTTAATTTCCCAAGGTAGCACTGCATCATGCCCATACACCAACTGATAAGGTGAAACCTTGGTCGATCCATGACAAGCCATCTGGTATGACCACAAAGCTTCGTTTAATAATGTGTGCCACCTCCTAGGATTTTCTTCAAGCTTTCGTTTAATAAGCTTGATAATTCCTTTGTTAGATGCCTCGGCCTGCCCATTAGCTTGAGCATAATAGGGAGAAGAGTTTAATACTTTAATTCCCATACCGATTGCAAATTCGTCAAACTCCCCCGACGTGAACATAGTACCCTGATCGGTAGTAATTGTTTGAGGAATTCCAAATCGGTAGATAATATGCTCTTTCACAAAATCAATCATATTGGCCGATGTAACATTCTTCAAAGGAATAGCTTCAACCCACTTAGTGAAATAATCGGTGGCAACCAAGATAAACTTATGCCCTTTGCTGGATGGCGGATAAATCTGGCCGATCAAATCAATAGCCCATCCTCGGAACGGCCAAGGCTTGATGATAGGATTCATGGCCGATGCAGGTGCGCTTTGGATATTGCCAAATCTCTGACATTCTTGACACCCCTTAAAATATTTGAAACAATCTTCAAGTATAGTCGGCCAATAATACCCATTTCTTCTAATCATCCACTTCATCTTAAAAGCCAACTGATGCGCTGCACATATTCCCTCGTGGATTTCTCCCATCAAACTCTTAGCCTCATCATCACCTAAGCATCTGAGAAGAATCCCATCAATAGTTCGGTAATATAATTCATCTTCAAGGAGCACATACTTGGTAGCTTGAAACCGAACACGCCTCTCAACTTTCTTAGATGGATCCTTCAAATAATCAACGATTTCTTTCCTCCAATCATCAGTACCAATTGCCGATATTGCATTAATCATGGGCTGATATCCCGAGGCATGCTGAGCCAACCGATTGGCCTCTTCATTATGCAATCGAGGAACATGCTCTAATCAGAAATCCTTGAATTCCTTTAACAGTTGCATACTCCTTTCGTAATAAGTTATGAGAACTTCACTTCGGCATTCATAGCTTCCGGCCAATTGATTTATAACCAGCATAGAATCCCCGAAGACTTCAACAGCATCAGCACGAATTTCCCTTAGCAATTCCAAACCCTTTATCAAAGCTTGATACTCAGCTTGATTATTCATAGACGTGGCAACAATCGGCAAGGAAAACTCATACTTTCTTCCCTGAGGGGAAATTAATACTACACCGATTCCTGCCCCCCGGTCACACGTGGATCCATCAAAGAAGAGCGTCCAAGGTACAATTTCCAAAGCCTCCACTGTACCGCAATGTTGAGTTACAAAATCGGCCATAATCTGCCCCTTAACCGCTTTGGCCGATTCGTAACGCAGATCGAATTCCGACAACGCCAAACTCCACTTACCGATCCTGCCACTCATGATCGGCATAGACAGCATGTATCAGACCACATCATCTTTGCAAATAACCGTGCATTCAGCCGATAGCAAATAATGCCTTAACTTAATACAGGAGAAGTACAAGCACAAACATAGCTTCCCAATGGCCGAATACCTGGTCTCAGCATCAATCGACCTCCTGCTTAGATAGTAAATCACACGTTCCTTCCCTTCAAATTCTTGAATTAAAGCCGAACCGATGACCATCCCATCAGTAGACAAATACAATCTGAAGGGCTTCCCTTGCTGAGGTGGAATCAGAACTGGAGGATTCACCAGATAATTTTTGATATCATCTAAAGCCAACTGTTGTTCTTTCCCCCAAACAAATTTTTGATCGGCCTTCAACTTGAGTAAAGGACTAAAAGCACGAATTTTACCAGACAAATTAGATATAAACCTTCTGATAAAATTTACCTTGCCGATCAAGGATTGGAGCTCAGTCTTGTTGGTAGGAGCAACTATTTTGTTGATAGCATCAATAGATCTTCGACTAATTTCGATCCCCCTTTGATGCACCATGAAACCAAGAAACTGTCCTGCCGATACACCAAACACACACTTATTGGGATTCATCTTCAACCCATGTTTCCTTATGCATTCCAACACCTTTCGCAAGTCGGCAAGATGCTTTGTGAAGTCTCCAGACTTAACCACCACATCATCAATATAAATTTCCACCAGCTTGCCGATGAACTCATGAAATATAAAATTCATAGCCCTCTGATAAGTAGCACCAGCATTCTTCAAGCCAAAGGTCATGACTATCCATTCAAACAACCCCACATGACTAGGGCATCCAAATGCAGTCTTTGGAATATCTTCTTCGGCCATGAATATTTGATTGTACCCTGCATTGCCATCCATAAAGCTGATAATCCGATGTCTAGCCGCAGCGTCAACTAACAGATCGGCAACTGGCATTGGGTAGCCATCCATCGGCGTAGCTTTGTTAAGATTCCTGAAATCAATGCAGACCCAAAGCTTCCCATTTTTCTTGTAGACTGGTACCACATTAGAAATCCATTCGGCATACCGACACTGCCGAATAAATTTAGCTTCAATCAGTTTGGTTATTTCGGCCTTAATATCAAGAAGAATATTAGGATTACATCGGCGAGTTGGCTGTTGATGTGGCCGAAATCCCGACTTGATAGGCAACCGATGTTCAACAATCGATCGGTCCAAGCCAGGCATCTCAGTATAATCCCAAGCAAAGCAATCTTTATATTCCTTCAACAAATCCGTTAACTGTTGCTTACACTCAGAATTTAACTTAGCACTAATAAAAGTAGGTCTAGGCCTATCACCATTACCTATATCTACTTCTACTAGATCATCGGCCGATGTGAATCCCTGACCTAACTTTCCATCATCGGCGAACCTATCCATTAAAAACCTTCGTCAGAACCGACTGCTTGGATCGGTGGAATCTCATAATCGGCAACCTTGAGAAAATCCTTTTCCCAAACTTCTCCTGAAATACACCTAGTCCTTTCGTAGGTGTCTGCCTCTGCCGATGCAATAACATAGGAAGAATCTCCTGGGACAATCTCAATCCTGTCACCTACCCACTGGACCAAGCACTAGTGCATTGTAGACAGGATGCAACAATTGGCATGGATCCAATCTCTTCCCAGCAACAAGTTATAAGCTCCCTTTTCACTGATCACGAAGAAGGTTGTCGGCAAGGTTTTGCTGCCGATGGTCAACTCAATGCATATCGCTCCCTTAACTGGAGACACGTTGCCTTCAAAGTCTTTGAGCATCATATCGGTTTTGGTCAAATCCTGATCCCCTTTTCCAAGCTTCCGATATACTGTATATGGCATGATGTTGATAGCAGCTCCACCATCAATTAAAATCTTGGTCATCGGCTGACCATCAACCCTTCCTTTGACAAACAGAGCCTTAAGATGTTGCCTTTCATCATCGGCAGACTTTTCAAAGATAGCTATCATCGGATCCAGAGCCAACTGAGCTATCTGATCGGAAAACTCCAATTCGTCATCGCTGGACGGCGCAAGGAATTCCATCGGCAACATAAATACCATGTTGACATCTGCCGATGGCCCTTTCCGCTTAGGATCTGCTTGTTGATGATCCCCAGACTGGCCAGAGCTCTCGCCCTTGCTTAACTCTTCTCGCCTTTCGCGTTGCAGCCTTCTCTTTTGTGTCCTGGTCAACCCTTCTGGACACCATGGAGGGAGTTGCTGCTGCCTTACCGATGGGCGATGATACTCTCTTGACTCCATTCGATAAGTATTGGCATCCCTACAGAAGATGAACTCTTCGGGAACCCGTGCATTGGCCATCTCTTTAAGTTCCTCTTGGTTACTGGGAAAATACCCAACACGATCACCGAGCCTATCGTGCACACTGAGCTTGCCTCCCAGCCGATCATGAACGGACGCTCTCCCCCTAATCGGCCCATTAAATCGCCGATTATCCTCGCGATAGCGCCTATCGGATCTGTCATACCGATCATAACCGTTGCACTAAGGACAATCTCTGACAGTAGGAAGCTTGATATTCTCCTCCCAACAATGGATGAAGAACGGACAATTCCAGTGATCCCTATGCCGATTCCATTGTCGGCGTCTTTCTTCTTCCCGACGATAATCTTCTTGCTGGCGCCGATACTGATCCTCATGTTGCTGCCAAGTTTCCCGAGGCCTTCTGTGAGTTATCACGATACCAGATCGGGGAGGCCTTCCTGAGTTAGTCCCCTCCTGGATTAAGCCTTTTCCTTTTGCATCGGCAGTAGTGACCTGATGCTGGGGATCTACCGATGCACTTCTTTCAGCTGCTTCCGACGTCAAGACTTTGACCTTTCCCTTAGCATCCAGCATGTTTGTTGGGAAATGATGTTGATCAATCTTCATCGGCTTCTGAGTTTTGGAGCTGTCGAACTTGATCCTTCCAGACTCTATAGCCGATTGTAGCTGTTGCCTAAAAACCTTGCACTCATTGGTGCTGTGAGAGGTTGCATTGTGCCATTTGCAATATTTCATCCTTTTCAATTCCTTAGCCGACGGGATCACATGATTAGGTGACAATTTGATCTGACCTTCCTGAAGTAGAAAGTCAAATATCCTGTCGGCTTTAGTGATGTCAAACGCGAACTTTTCTGGCTCCTTATGCCCGAAGGGGCAAGACATCGTCTTCTTATTTTTTACCCATTCTGCCAAGCCGATGACTGGTTCCTCATCAGAATCCGAGCTTGTTGCTTCATCAACGAACGATACCCTTTTGTTCCATGCTCTCTTGGGCTCAAAAGGCTTGATATCTTGATTAGAAATTCTCTGCACCAAATGACTTAAGCTTTCAAACTCCTGAGATGCATACTTGTCCCTGATGTGTGGCAACAAACCCTGGAAAGCCAAATCGGCTAGCTGCCGATCATTCAGAACCAGGCTATAGCATTTGTTCTTGACTTCCCGTAACCTCTGCACAAAACTTTCAACCGACTCGTCATTGCATTGCTTCAATTTAACCAAATCGGTGATCTTTTTCTCATGGACTCCAGAAAAGAAGTACTTATAGAATTGCTTCTCCAAATCAGCCCAAGTAATCACTGAGTTAGGAGGTAATGATATAAACCATGTGAAAGCCGATCCAGACAATGATGACGAGAACAAGCGAACCCTTAACTCATCCCTGTTAGCAGCCTCTCCACATTGGATGATGAACCTGTTGACGTGCTCCATGGTTGACGTATCATCCTGTCCAGAAAACTTAGTAAAATCTGGCACTTTGTACCGATTTGGAAGCGGGATTAAATCATATGCGGGAGGATACTGTTGGGTATTTTAAACGCAAACAGAAAAAATCCGCAAGCGCACGGATACCGATGTAGCTTTCACCCGAGAGTATTCCAGAGTATCGATTTTCCATAGAGAACGTGAGTGTACTAATTAAGAATCAAGATCGCCCAAGGATAACTATATAATTATTTTTGGTGGGAAGAGAGGAAGTTTCCTGAGAGTTCTCTAGTTGATCTAAGAATCAAGAATTACTTCAAGATTATCTATATCGGGACATCAGAGCACTAACCACAGAAAGAGATGAGAAGGGGGCTAGGAAGGTCTGACTACGGTCCTACAAACACCGATCCGAACGTGGTGGAATACGTCGACCGTTAGGGCTGTCACTACCCTAAGGCTACCACAACAATCCGCAGGATTGGGTGCAATTCCTGGTAATTGCAAGACTAAACACCACGTCTAATCTATTAATTACTACTCTAGCGTTATAAAGACTAGAGCACTTGATGCAAGCGGGAATCCAATAAATAACTTGAATGTAAATAAAAGTAATTAAAGAACTCAGGAATTATGAATTGAAGAACCTGGAGAACGATGAAGAACGAACCAGATGCTGCAAAAGTATAATGTTGAGGAAGATCCGACAGATCTGGCTCCTCCTCCGCTCTCCTCTTCTCTCTCCCTATTTTCTAGATTACAACTAGAACTAACTAGAACTAGAACTAGAGGAACTAGAACTAGAACTAGATGAACTAGAACTAGATCTAGATGAACTAGAGGTAGAACTAGAAGAACTAGAGGGATCCTCTCTACTTGGATGAAGAATTGAAACCCTAGCTTTGATTCTGTAGAAGAGGTATGATCTCCAGGGGCCAGGGGGTCTGGTTTTATAGTCCCTTCAAGTGAATCTGGGCCGTCGGATCAAACCGACATTGATCGTGTGGTTTTCCTTGATCCTTTAGGTCGGTGGAGCAATATCCCGAAAGAGAGTCCTGATTGGACTCTCGCTGAGGGCGGGCGCCCAGGAAAGGTGGGCGGGCGCCCTGTCCCTGAGTCCTCTCGGCCTCCGCTTCCTTCCCGTGGCTTCTGGAGTCTTCTAGATGGTAGAAAATTGCGCAGCACGTTAATATCTCTATGTAAACCCGACGTGTGGGCCTTTCTTCCATATTTCCTGATAACCCCCTGCAGAAATAGACAAACACCAAAACTCGTGGAATTATGTCAGATAAAACCCTAAGTCTAAGTGTTGCTTGCATTAGGATCCTTTTCTATGATTAGTTGATGGTTAAATGTGAGCATTAAGGACCGTCAACAAGCTCCCCCAAGCTTAACCTTTGCTCATCCCTGAGCAAAGATGAACTCAAGAGTTTCTGCAGTGGTTTCATAACTTAAAGATACACATGCGTTTAAACAAGATCTCATCTCTGGTTAGAGTAAACTGTTAAGACTTAAAACTTACTCATTTACCTTTCACCATGGGACTTGTAACCGTCACTTCTGTCTTGAGTAGTTAAAAGATAGAACAGTCTAGTCAAGCACCATGTCTCTTGTTCTTCGATTAACAATAGCTCTGGAGTTTTTGTAGATTTTCAAATAAAACTCAGAGATTCCTTGTATGACTCTCTCTAGTCTCTCATTTGTGGTATTTCTGGATCCTTACCAAGGCAGTAATGGTGTATGCCTACTCTCAAAGTATGTGGTATTTGTGGTATAAGGCATAGTGGCATTGCCTTCTCTCTCACCCTACTCTAATAAGGTTTTGATATCTGGAGCTCATAGGTGGGAGACAACTAATACATACTTACAAGACATTTATTGCATAGTCAAACCATGGATCCAGAAGAACAAGTCAATAAGTCAAATCAAGATGTGCATGTGTGGCGAATGAATGGTGTATGGTGATGATGGTGATAACAATGGTGGAAGTCTAATTCTACTTTTGCTCTTTTGAGGGGATACATACCTTCCTTGCTCTTTTGAAACTTTTTGAGGAGAATGAGATGCTCTATATTTTCTTTTTCTTTTCTCTCAGGTGGGTATCTTGTACCCCTAATTCTACTGTCGGACACTTGCCCATTTTTACCTCTCGTCTCACTTTTTTTTTCTCTCTTCCTTTTTTTTTCTTTCGAGGTTCCGGGCACTTGCCCCTTTTTATTTCCTCGTATATTTTTTTCTCTCTTTTTTTTATTAGAGCACTCATCTCATGAGATAATATAGCAAGTGGTAGTAACAAGATAACTTGAGCATTTATTTCACAGGGGAAAAATAGAAATATTTTTGGCTATTCTCTCCCGGATTAGGAGTAGAATATTTTTGGGTGGTTCTAGAGATGGAAATGGATGGGTATATGTGGATGGTACTTCCGGAGTAGAAGTAGCATGTGTGAGTGAACGTGTAAGTGAATCTTGATTTAACCACATGACAAGCTCCTAAGGGTCTACACAGCTTGACCACACTCAATGCTCATAAGTAGTAAAAAGTAAATGTGTGGTTCAAAGTCTAGCAAGCATGTATATATGGCTGTGGTAGGAATTTAAACTCTCATCATACAGGAACTCATCATGCAGCAATTTAAAGATTTTAAAGATAAAATTCTCCAGAATTCTAGCATCTCTAGGAACAGAAAAACAGCAGCTCAACCTTCCCATATCATATCCGTTAACGACTTAGACTTTAGATCAAGTCCTCTCCCCACAAGTTCAGGTTTAGAGCAAATCTTAATTAATAACAGTCATGCCTAAACTTGAGAGAGATTTCAATTTTGAGAACTAGTCATGGCAGAGCAACTATTCATCATTTCCATGTGAGAGCTTATCATTAGGGTTCATAGCAAACTTTATTTATTTATTTATTTAGCAAACTAAGCAAATATATATATAAGCACAAAATCTTTATTTGGGTTTTTATGACTATGCATCTTCTTATTATTTGAGTAAAATATAAACGTTAGTAGAACACTTAGTTGGATAAATGGGGGTGCTCTCCCCCAAGCTGGATTTTGACGAAGTTTCTTCTGATGTAGCTAGCAGGTGGCGGAGGTGTATTTGAATGTTAGAGCACCCTGACAGTGATTAGGATGTCCTCCGTCAGCTAGTCTTCTTTGATCCTTGAATTCTGTGGAGCTCAAATAGACAACAAAGCTTTGTGGAACTAGTTAAGTGTTAGCATAAATATATAGCCTTTATGATGTTGAGCCTCCTCAATAAATGTTACTCTCTTTAGTAGGATCACAATCTTATTTATATTTTCATTTTTATCGGACAGGAATATATATTTATTTTTATGCCACCACAGTGAATGTACTTATGGGTTTTATGCTATGAGCATACTCACATGGGGCTTACTATTTTTAACATTTTTATTTTCTTTTTAAGATGATGTGAACCTGATTAACTAAGCAAACTATTTTAGAATAATTGAAAGGAAAAAGATAACTACCAAGTTTACCTCTTGGCAAGGCGTTCGGTGTTTTTAAGTCCTCCGAACGGGACTCTCCGTTTTCTCATTCGTCCTGGGATTCGCTGGATGGCGTAGTCGGTGGTTCCGGCGGCGCCTGCTCTTCATGTATAACTATCTTCTTTCTCCACGCCTGACTCGGTGCACGTCTCCTACGTAGTCCGCCCATCCATCCTTGATGATTTTCCTCCTCTGGTTACGCTTGTGTCGTCTTCTTCTTGTCCTGACCTGCTTAGAGTCTTCAACTATATAGTTAGGATCAGTAAAATAGCGGCGTACCTTATCAGAGGGGGAGTGCATGTGGACTTCTCTGGTTCCAATGTATATGATTGCTTTAACGGTGTTGAGGAACGGTCTTCCAAGGATGATGGGTGGATCGTACTCGTCTTCTCCCATGTCAATAACCTTCAATCTTTCAGAATGTCTGATCTGCCATCTGGAGCTGAATGTATGTTGGTTTTAGGGACATGGTTCCATGCAGGAGCTGATAAGTGACTGCGGCCATTATGTTGATGTTAGATCTGGTGTCGTAGAGTGTCTTCTAAAAAGAATATCCGTTGATTGTGCACTCGATGCTTGGAACACCAGGGTCGTCCTTCTTGATCAAGAAAGGTGACTTGAGTTGACGATCTTGACCTCCTTGAGCTGCAGTGACCATCTTAGCTGACTCGGTACACATTTGCTTGTTCCTGTTCCTCCTGTTGGTCCTCTTCCGTGGTTCATGTCGGGATTGCTCTGGGATTTGTATAGTCTTGTTCTTGAAGGAAAACGTCTCCGTCCTTCCCTTGATGTATAAACTGATCTTGGCAGCACTAGCGTAGATGACATCTCCCGAGGTGTTCAGGAATGGCCTCCCTAGGATGATGGGTGCCCTCTTATCAGTATCAGTCTCTATCACCACGAAGTTTGCTGGAGCGTGTAAGGTACCAACTCGGACGCAGAAGTTCTTCAATATTCCCTTTGGGAAACTTAGCGTACGATCTGCAAGCTGCAAACACATGGCTGTCTCTAATAAAGGATGTGTAAAGAATTTGTTTTTTATAGAGTACCCTGAGCATAATGTTGACGCTGGAGCCAAAGTCGCAGAGTGCTTCTGGAAAGTCCACCATGCCGATGCAGATCGGGATGACAGGGCGTCCTGGATTGTCTCTCTTGACCGGCAGAAGGTCAGTAATTACTTCCACAACAGGGTTACTCCAGTAGTTACGTCCTCAAGCATCTCAGGGCAGTGATTGCCTGAGTGTCCAGTCTCTCCAGTGTGTTTGTGCTCATAGATCTAGGTTCTTCACTTGGTGGAGTCTGGGAGTTGTAAAAGTCCTTCATATGCTGCTCGAAGTGTACCTACTCATAGAGACAAGACAGAGATCAAGTGTATGGGCTCTGTTGGTGGAAAACACCAACATAACCAAAAGTGTATTTGTTCTACTCTAACCTTAAGCATAGTGAGCAAGACAAAGTTGATGGATAATAAGATCATGAGTGTAGCATTTAAATCATTTGTCAGATCAGATCACTCTACCTCATGGAAAGATAATCTATCTAAGTAAATGTTTTTTTTCTTTACATGACTATCATTTTCCAAAGATTGAGTGTGCAACATTTTAGTTCATATGATTAGGAGTGTGAGATCACAAAGGTGGAAGGACTAAACATGTCGAATCGACTGGGTTGGTTAATCTAGAGTTATAAATCATACATGTTTGTCTCTTTTATTCATGTGAACGTCAGAACCAAGGAGAAGCTTATAAAAGTGATAGTCAAGTACTTTAAGATGTTACCTTACTCGAAGAGTGATGGTACAGTATCACCTTGTGGAAGCTTTCCTTTCTTAGCGGTTGTGCATCGTGTTTGTGGCATCCTCCGTGGATCATCTCTTGTGATCTATGCCTTCCTTGTGTAAATTGTTAAACTTCATGTGCCTCTCTCTTTGTCTCCAATGTGAGTTTACCTCAGGACTTCCCAGGTTGATATTGAAAGTTTTCCTGCAGGGGTTAGTCCAACAAAATATCCAATATCTACTTATAGCATACTATCAGTTCAAAGATCAACCTAGACACCATGTCTAATTTGATTTAGGAGGGCATTTTAACCTAAGCATCATGCTTAATTTAAACTCCCTTGGAAGTAAGATCAACATTCCTAACTAAACACCATGCTTAATTAAGAGATAAATGAAACTACTCCAAACCTAGACATATACTAAAGCAAATAAAGGTAGCATGAGAGCATTTATAGAGATCTACTCAAATGGAGATGAAGTAGTGTGATTAGCATTTAACAAATTGAGCATGTCTCAAAGGTAGGGACAACCAACATAGCAACATGGCAAATGATATTTTTATGTAAAGTACTCCCCCAAGCTTGAATTTTGCAAAATTCAAGTTTGGATGAATTTAATTCAATGTTGTATGATGATTGGTTGGACATACCTTGTGCTTGTCATTCATCCGATCTTCTTGCTCCAATCCTGGAAAGGTTAGTGACAAGAATACCCGAAGGAATATTTTTACAATTATCCTTATATGCTCAATACACAAGGTAATGTTGCAAATAATTAAAAGCTCATGTTACGATCTGATCAGTGCTTATTTTAGAACACTAAGGTTGTCCTTGGGAAACCATCAATTTATGTCGGCGAAGTGGTTTCCCCTCCAACGCTGACCTATATCAAGATCAATTCAACGAGATCTGCAATATTTAATATAGACATATGCATCGACAACCGCCCTTTTAAAGTTTTTATAAATAGAAAGGAAGAGGGGGTTGGAGATCTCGAATGTGGTGATTTTGGAGAGACCAATGGATTGTGAAGATGTTGCATATGAGCATGGAGTAAATGAAGTGGCTATGAAATAAATTCCATGCTCATTAATGCTTAGAGTGAAATCCATGTGGTATGGTGAAAGTGATAAGGTGAGTGTGGTAAAAAAAGAAAAGAAAAAGGATACACGGACGACTTGGTTCGAAACTAGCACAGCTACCGTCCCCGGCAACGGCGCCAGAAAGCTTGTTGGGTATTTTAAACGCAAACAGAAAAAATCCGCAAGCGCACGGATACCGATGTAGCTTTCACCCGGGAGTATTCCAGAGTATCGATTTTCCACAGAGAACGTGAGTGTACTAATTAAGAATCAAGATCGCCCAAGGATAACTATATAATTATTTTTGGTGGGAAGAGAGGAAGTTTCCTGAGAGTTCTCTAGTTGATCTAAGAATCAAGAATTACTTCAAGATTATCTATATCGGGACATCAGAGCACTAACCACAAAAAGAGATGAGAAGGGGGCTAGAAAGGTCTGACTACGGTCCTACAAACACCGGTCCGAACGTGGTGGAATACGTCAACCGTTAGGGCTGTCACTACCCTAAGGCTACCACAACAATCCACAGGATTGGGTGCAATTCCAGGTAATTGCAAGACTAAACACCACGTCTAATCTATTAATTACTACTCTAGCGTTATAAAGACTAGAGCACTTGATGCAAGCGGGAATCCAATAAATAACTTGAATGTAAATAAAAGTAATTAAAGAACTCAGGAATTATGAATTGAAGAACCTGGAGAACGATGAAGAACGAACCAGATGCTGCAAAAGTATAATGTTGAGGAAGATCCGACAGATCTGGCTCCTCCTCCGCTCTCCTCTTCTCTCTCCCTATTTTCTAGATTACAACTAGAACTAACTAGAACTAGAACTAGAGGAACTAGAACTAGAACTAGATGAACTAGAACTAGATCTAGATGAACTAGAGGTAGAACTAGAAGAACTAGAGGGATCCTCTCTACTTGGATGAAGAATTGAAACCCTAGCTTTGATTCTGTAGAAGAGGTATGATCTCCAGGGGCCAGGGGGTCTGGTTTTATAGTCCCTTCAAGTGAATCTGGGCCGTCGGATCAAACCGACATTGATCGTGTGGTATTCCTTGATCCTTTAGGTCGGTGGAGCAATATCCCGAAAGAGAGTCCTGATTGGACTCTGGCTGAGGGCGGGCGCCCAGGAAAGGTGGGCGGGCGCCCTGTCCCTGAGTCCTCTCGGCCTCCGCTTCCTTCCCGTGGCTTCTGGAGTCTTCTAGATGGTAGAAAATTACGCAGCACGTTAATATCTCTATGTAAACCCGACATGTGGGCCTTTCTTCCATATTTCCTGATAACCCCCTGCAGAAATAGACAAACACCAAAACTCGTGGAATTATGTCAGATAAAACCCTAAGTCTAAGTGTTGCTTGCATTAGGATCCTTTTCTATGATTAGTTGATGGTTAAATGTGAGCATTAAGGACCGTCAACAGATACGGTGTCCGATAAGAGTAAGTGTTGACTTTGGGTTTTATCCCAAATTGGTCTCTCATTACTTCAGCAATCTTATCGGCCCAATAAGCATCAGCGTCTTGCCGATGAGGCGGTTGCGGATCCGGCATCTGCTGGTAAGCTTCTACGTGTCTATTCGGTGCCCGATCTGCATGTAACATTGGGTTAATCATTTGGCCACCCATCTGCTGACCACCAAACTGTTGCCCGCCGATCTACTGTCCGCTGATCTGCTACCCGTCGATCTGCTGTCTGAGATTCATCGGCTGATTGGGCAACCCTTGGTTCTGGAATCCGGGATAGATCTGGCCTTGTTGAAACCCCGTATCCTGATGATTCTGTTGGGACATTTGTGGAAAAACTGACTGCTCAGGCCATCCACTATTAGCGTTCATCGGCATAGGTCCTGCCGATGACTAATAATTGGGCATGATCATTGAATTGACATACCCTGGCTGAGTCATAAACCTCTGTTGCATCAGCATTCAATCTGCCGATGCATTAGGCATCTAGAACGTTGGAGCTTGAGAATTCCCAGCGTAAGGCCTTGCAGTAGTAGTTGTAGTATACTGGGGACTCTGATTCATCGGCATATTGGGAGGTGCCGATGTCATAGGAGCCTTGCCTCTCATATCAGCCGTCTGAGATGTGCCAGGTGTCTTCAATGAGAACTCTAGGGGCATGCCAAAACCCCACCAGTTGGGAGGAGGAACCGATCCTGGTATTGCTGATGCCAATAGATCTGTAGCAAGCTTAATCTGCCCATCTGAAGTTGGTGGATTGGTCGTCATCGGCATAGATTGTGCATTAGTGACTCCCAACGTGCTTGGAGGAACGGTAGTTTGTGTCCCGGCAGCGGCTGTAGCAGCCGACGGAGCTGTGACCACCGGTGATCTTGGCTGATGATGAGAAGGGCCCACATAATCTGGTGGCAACTGTCCTTCTTTGAAAGTTCTAGCCACGGCATTGAAAACCGTATTGGACAGCACGCCAGCTTGATTGATCAGAGCACTGTTAATAGCACTATCAACCATGTCTTGGAGTTTACCAGGATTGGCTTCAAAAGTAACCTGCCGAGGCATCAGCAGTGCTTCCTTCTAGATTACTTCGCCGCTCCTGTTGATACTGAAGGATCTCAAACATTGCTGCTTGTAATCCTCCATGGCTTTAGCAATAGCTTGCTTCTGCTCATCCTTGAGATTGGCTTCCGTCACGGGGATGACGTTCTCCTGATCGAACTCTGTAGTCGACATGTCGATCTTGATCTTGAATCTGTCCCACTGGGCGTGCCAAAAGATGTGTTGATGCAAAAGCTGATCTACAAACACAACGGGCTAATACCCGATTTAAACGTTAAGGTGTGCCAGCCGATTTGACCTTACTACCGGCAAAGGTGATAACTCGAATACTTTGGTCCCGACAACAGTGATGCGCCCGGATGCCATGGCTAAGAGGTATTCACGCGGAACTTGAGAACGCGCCGAGCTTAAGTCGACGAATTCCTAAGAACTCGTAATAAAAAAGGAAAAAGTATGACGAAGTCGTCGAAAAGTAGATGCTGGAATATGAGTAAAAACTGGTGTTTGATTGATTGATAGATGTCTGTATTACAATGCCCTAGGGTCTATATTTATACCCCGCTCAAAGAGCTACAACCAGACACGACTAGAACTCGAATTCCAAATTTAAACAGACTCCGTGTACAAAACGATTTAAATAACTAAGGAAAACATAAAACCATCCTTCCGTGACAAACTGGGACTCCACCACGGACCAACCGGCCATCTTCGAGTCTTCCTCCCATGTCATCGGCAGACTCCCCATCGGCATCAGTCAATACCGGCCATCGTTATAAACACATCATCACCTATGAACTTAGTCACATTCAACTGTCTCCTCATCGGCAACTACCTCCATCGGCAACTTTCCTGCAGATCAATGACTATTACCCTGTCTTGCCGATCCACATCCTACCGATCCTAGATACGTGTCCAAAAATGGTGTCAACAGGGCGAGGCGGTGTTGGCGCCCGACCCCCAAGAGGCCAAGGGGTCTGGCGAGTCAGCATTTGCACTTGAGGCCAGGGGGTCGGGCGAAGCGGGACCTGCGCCCGAGCCCCAGCGATCTTGGGTGTTTTTGCCTTATTTCCCTTTTTTGTATTTTTTTACTTCTTTAATTTGGGTATCCCTTTTTATGGTACCCAACAAGTATCCTAGCCCAAACACCACGTTTACGCTAGAGATGATTACTCTAAACTCTACACGAAGAGATCAAAGTAAACTCATAAACCAAAGAACAATAAAACAAAGAACTTACTAGAATTTAGAAGTCGAAATACTGAAGAATCCTCGGAGCAAGCCTCGGGTTAGAAGACTTGATCCCGCAGGTACAACCTCAGAGTATACACCGACAGGCCGGGCTTCCTCCGATCTACACCTCCACTCTATCTCTCTCAATCTAGTAGAACTAGTTCTACTCTCACATTGGATGCTCAACCCTATGAGGTGGGAACCCTAAGGAACCTCTCTCTCTGAATCCTCTCAAGAAAATATGCTAATGAATAATGAGGATTGCCTCCTCCAGGGGCCAGGGGGCCTGCTTATATAGTCCCCTCAAGTGAATCTGGGACGTCGGATCAAACCGACCTTAATCGCACGGTTTTCCTTGATCCTTTAGGTCGGCGGAGCATAATGCGCGAGGTTGAACGTGATTGGTTGAGACACCTGGGCGGGCGCCCAAGGGGGGAGGGCGGGCGCCCTGCCCTCGGGCCCACTCAGCCTCCCGTTCATTCCCGTGGCTTCTAGAGTCTTCTAGATGATAGAAAATTGTGCGGCACGTTAATATCTCTATGTAAACCCGACATGTGGACCTTTCCTCCATATTTCCTGATAACCCCCTGTAGAAATAGACAAACACCAAAACTCGTGGAATTCTGTCAGATAAAACCCTAAGTCTGGGTGTTGGTTGCATTTGGATCCTTTTCTTTATTTATTTGATGATTATATTTAGTACTTAAGGACCGTCAACAGTATACCAGATTTAACACTCTGCAGAGGTTGTACATCTTTACCCATGAGTCATGATTTACCCTTTCGCTCAAGGTAGCTAGTCTCTTAACCCCCTTCCTAGGGAGGTCGGTAGGGATCACTATGAAGCCTTTTAAAAGTTCGTCTAACATGTTAGGGCCCTAAGGTTTCCCGGGCGCGTAGATATAGAGCCCCCTTTCGATGGCACAATGACTCGCAGCCTATACACATACAGACAGAGGCCACACTATACCCAAAAACAGTCTAGCGCCCTTTTGGATAACCTCTAACAAGCTAGAAAAGGTCTTCATACTGAGCTAAAGCCAGAGCCATTATAGCCCTCATGGTTGCACTGTTGTCCCGGTTATCACTTACAGATAAATCATCAAGTTGCTAAAAGTCATTTTATCATTTATTACTTAACATTAATCTAGTCACAGGATCTTGGTCACAGATTATAAAACCCAAATGCTATACTTGCCTTGATCAAAGCTCTCCTGAGCCTGCTGGTCTTCAAAGGCTTGGTCTTGCTCACCAACGTACAACTCACCGTCTATTCGCAAACATCAATCAACAACACGCAATCCAATGTAGACAATTATACACAAAGCAAACAAACTATAATTAGAACATTACACCAATCAGTGAGAAATCAAAGATAAAAGTTTATAAAAATATTCTACGCAGCGCTATGATCACAAAAATGTAAAGTTCATGAAAATCGGAATTAAAACGTAGAAGATATGAATTTTCCAAGATTTCCTATAGATAAATAATTAATTAAATGCTACTGCGAAAATAAAAGGTTATAAAACAGAGAATAAATACTTCTAACATGTAGAGCTCGTAAAAACGAATCTAACAAAATTTGAGTGGACAAAAACGGAGTTAAAATGAGCATTTTATGACCAAATCAATTTCAATGGCAAAACTATAATTTCTAGAAAGCGTATTTTTGAACTTAGGCGGCTGATTACGTCTTCCGAGCTGAGAAAGCGTATTTTAGGGGTTACGTAATGGACTGCGGGTTCAATTCCCAAATAACTCAGGGTCTCTTTAAGAAATTTCGCAGCGAAGGGGTATCTTCTGTTGATAGCCCTTGATCTTCGATCCTACGGTCCAAATCCAGCAGGGGGGCGCAGGCGGCGGCCGGCCACCAGAGTAGCTCCGGCGCGGTGGCGCCATGGTCGGAGAGGCCGAGCTCCCGACTCTGAGCACCAAAAACGAAGCCAAGGCCACGGGGAGATAGAGGAGAAGGTCGCGAGCTCACCTAGGCGTTGAACTCTAGCCGAGAGCGCATAAAGGAGACGTGGCGCTCGCGGTGGCGGAGAAAGGTGCTGGCGAGATCCGAACGCGTAGCTGTTGCGGCTAGGGCTTGGAAAGAGCGCTCGGGTGGGGAAAACAACACGCGGGGTGAAGCTAGAGACTTTATAGGGGGTCAAGGAAGGCAAATCCTGCACAAATCGGGATAAGGGAGGATTCGGTGGAGGAAACCGGCTCAGTCACGACATGAAGAAGAAGAACAGCGCGCGCTGATAGGTGGGCCCGCGTGGTTAGAGAGAGAGGAGAGAGCGCCTGGCTGGCCGCGCTTTGGGCCGCCAGTTGGGTCGAGCGAGAGAAAAGGGGCCAGGGAGAGACTCGGGCTGCAGGGGAGAAGTTGGAGGGAGTGGGCCGAGGGGGAGTTGGGCTGGGCGCTGGCTGGGGTCCTTGCCTCTGTCGTTTTTTTTTTCTTTTTTTTCCAAAGCCTTTTTCAAAAGGATTTTGAATCCATTTAAGTTTTGAGTCAAACTACACATCAAAAAAGTAAATATGCTCCAACATGAGTGCAAAAACATGTTTCTATCCCTATGTTGAATTTCAATTTCAACAAAATTTATTTCTTTACTAATTTAAATGCTCAGAAAAATACTTAATTAAATCAAATTAATTCCTATTAATTGAGATCAATTTTTTGGGTGCTACAAATTCCACCCCCTTAAAAGAATCTCGTCCTCGAGATTGAGCAGTGTATAAACAAACCACTATGGATACGACCCTCTCCAATCATCCTGTTTTTTCCAAGTTGCTTCTACGTCTGAATACCTTGCACTAGCAAATTCAATGTCTCTAGTCAAGTAGCATACCTGGTAGCTTTTCTGAAAAATCATCGGAAAATTTATTCACTACACGATCCTCAAGATCAACACCGTCATCCAGCTGGTTCACTTTAGCGGTGGGTGGAGCTTGTACTGCTACATCAACACTGATTCTCTCTCCCTTTGGTGTTGTCACAACTACTACTTTCTCTTTGCATTTAATCTCCATAGTATATTTCTTCATCCAATCCAAACCCAAGATCACATCTATGCATGAGGTTCTCATAACCATAGGACTCACAGGGAAATCTACCCCTTTAAAGAAAGACTTGCTGAGGAGCAACAATAATAAACTGGTATAGTCCCTCCCGGTAAGTTTACTAGCATATGGGTTTTCATGGCAACTAGTGGAATGCTATGAACTTTAACGAATGCTTGTTAAATGAATGTATGCGAAGCTCCAGAATCAAATAAAACTGTAGCAGGGATAGAGTTGATGCTGAACGTACCCATCATAATCTCTGGTCCCTCCTAAACTGTTTTTACAGCCACATTGTTCACCGTTGCCGCATAAGAAGTAGCCTTCTGACTGCTGTTCAGCTTGTTGAACTTCTCTGGGCAATCATATGACATATGTCCTTCTTTCCCACACTGGAAACACCTCGTAGGAGCATTGGTAGCACTCTTCTTCATGGGGGTGGCATTTGAATTTCCTGAGCAGTGTGTCTGCTGACTATTCTGCTGTTGTCTAGGATTACGCTGCTGGAATGGAGGGCGCTGATTCCCATTCTGTGGTTGGTTCTGGAAACGCTGAGGTTGTTGGTTGCGGTTCCACTGACTAACTGGTCCCTGGAACCTCTGCTGATAGCCTTGCTGAGAACTGAAACGCTGACGGTTGTTGCTCCTAGAACCTTGTGCCAGCATCCTTCTCTTCTTATCCTGCCCCTTGCGCATGTTGTCCAACACTATAGCACGATTCACCAGAGCTTGGAAGGTAGGGTAAGTGTTTCCTGCTAGCTGCAATCTGAGTTCATAGTATAGGCCTTTCATGAACAAGCGCTGCTTATCAGCATCTTCTCTGACATCATTTGGAGCGTAGCGAGCCAACTGTTCAAATGTGTCATGATATTCTGCCACAGTCATAGAGCCCATCCTGAGAGATCTGAATTCCTCTTGCTTGAGCTCCATCATTCCCTCAATTATATGTCGAGCTCTGAAACCTCTGCAAAATTCCAACCATGTGACAGGAGGAGCATTGTTGGGACGAGCAGCTTGATATGACTCCCACCAAGTCTGAGCTGCTCCCTGAAGTTGTCCAGAAGCATACAAGACCTTCTCTAGGTCATTGCACTGTGCTATGTTCAGTTGCCTCTCCACAGCACGAAGCCAATCATCTACCTCCATAGGATCAGTTGAGTGTGTAAATACTGGAGGTCTTCCCTTTATAAACTCGCCACGCTTATCTCTCACATGAACAGGTGGTGGTGGTGGTGGTGGAGGTTGCTGTTGTAGGTGCTGCATGAAAACGTGCATCATCTCATTTTGAGTTTGCATAAGCTCTTCCACAGTAATTGGATCATTGGCACCCATGCCACGGCCTCTGCCTCTGCCTCTTCCCCTTGATGCCATCTGCATTCCAAGGTATAGAATCATGTCTTAGTAACGTCCAACATGACAATTACAAGAGTTAACGGAATCTGAAATTTTCTAGGTAACTTCCAACATCAGCAGATCAGAAAATAAATCATATCTCGAGTTCCATAATTCAAAAGGATACATTCTGTACACCATTGGAAAAATAAAGAAATTATCTGCAACTTTCATTTAGACCATATTAACAGATTCTGCAGTGAAATTAGTCGAAACTGGGCATAACCAAAACTGTTCCAGAATTCCAAACTGCGCAGAAACCTCAAATTTGAACAGCCATAACTCACAGCTCTAACAGATAATAATGTCATTCTTGCGGCATTGGAAAGATACGAAAGTCTACTTGTTCCCAGAAAAATTTGATGAACTTTGCACGAGCAGATTTTTGCGATGTATCCGATTTATTGCAGACTGCTCCAGAAATCAGCGAGAGACAGAAACAGAATTTTAACCATAACCAACTATTTAGTTCATTAATCCTTATGCCTTAAGCCTATAACTAAAAGAAATTGTAGAGGAAATCCACAAGATCATTACACTTATTACAAAGATCCAAATCAAGCATAAGCATAATTACAAACCAAACCAAACATCAAAAGTTCACACTTCAAACATTGACTCAACTTACGGTATTATCGTTCTCTTCCTATTAAGGGTAAAGATTCTAAAACTCCTATTTCAATGACGCCAGAAGGTGGTAAGAAAAATTTCTAAAAGCATATCAAGCAAGGAGTGAGGATGAGAACAAGTCTTTAAAATAAGCATCAAGGTGAAGATGAATAACAATGAAAAGGATATAGTATAGGAGAAAATATCAAGGTTTATAGAACAAGGATTTTATAGCAATTTCAAAACCTTAAGACGGCCAATTTCTAACCAAGCTTGCGTCCGACAGTCAACAATGCTTTGATACCAATTTGTCACACTCATATTTTAAGAACAAAATAGGATGCATAAAAGACTCATATGTGCTCCAGAAACAGTCGCACACATAAGTAGACAAATCTCAAATGTACCATTGCAGTGTTTATTACATAGCGGAACGATAATAAGTCACATTAGTCTTATACATAAATGATAGTAAGATGTAAACAACGCTCTCGACGGAAGCTCCACAAAGGGACACTGTTGACTGGTTGACTTCAAGCCTAATACTCATAACGATAATCCTCATTCCAACCATCATCATTTGCATAACCTGGGGTGTTGGGAAATTGCAAGCGTGAGCACATATCGTACTC
Source organism: Sorghum bicolor (assembly GCF_000003195.3). Lineage (NCBI taxonomy): Eukaryota > Viridiplantae > Streptophyta > Magnoliopsida > Poales > Poaceae > Sorghum > Sorghum bicolor. The sequence continues at coordinate 11,319,377 of NC_012879.2, read as the reverse complement.
AACAAGTATAACCAGGGGTTCATGAGGCTCAAAAAGCTGACACTGGTTTGACTGCATTTAGCTTTTAATAGTGGATAGCATGTTCATAATTAAATAGCAATTGTCAAGGTAGCATAAATTATCTGATAATCACATGATCAATTGTAAGCATAATTAACTCTTAGCATAAACGATAATCCAATGAACATAACAACTTAACAAGCTCATCGTCGTCGATGCAAGAACCCCCAAGGCTGCTCTTAACCGTGAGCACGGCTAGTATACCAGTTTTTAACACTCTACAGAGGCTGTACATCTTTACCCATGAGTCATGATTTACCCTTTCGCCCGAGGTGATCAGCCTCTTAACCCACTACCAAGGAAGGTCGGTAGGGATCACTATAAAGCCTTTCAAAAGTTCGTCTAACATGTTAGGGCCGCAAGGTTTCCTTTGCGCGCAGATATAGATACCCCCCTTCCAAATGGCACAATGACGCGAACCCTATACACATAAGGACAGGGGCTCGCACTATACCCAAAACGGTTCAGTCCCTCCGCCCTTTCGGGTAACCTCTAACAAGCTAGAAAAGGTCTTCATACTGAGCTAAAGCCAGAGCCATTATAGCCCTCATGGTTGCACTGTTGTCCCGGTGATCACTTACAGACAAGATCTCATATAGTTATTTGTCATCTTTTAACGTTCATTGCATAGCTATTAATCATCTTACAAGATCATGGATTATATCAAGCACTAGCACATCTACACCAAATGCATATCAAGTAGGTAGCAAGGAATCTAGGATAACAAACATCTATGATTTTGCTAAGGTTGACAAGGTGAAAGCATGCATATGATATATATATATGTATTTATAAGTGAATAGGTAACAAGAATGATCCAAGTTATACTTGCCTTGATCAAAGCTCTCCTGAACCTGCTGCTGGTCTTCAAAATATTGACCTTGATCACCAACGTATCGCTCACCGTCTATAAACGATCATCAATCAACAACACACAATCCAATGTAGACAATCATACACGAAGCAAACAAGCTATTATTATAACAATACACGAAACAGTAGTAAAACAAATATAAGAGTTTATCAAAATATTCTACGCAGCGCTACAATCACACAAACGTAAAGTTCACGAAAATTGGAATTAAAACGTAGAAGTTATTAATTTTCCAAAATTTCCTTAAGATAAATAATTAATTAAATGCTACTGCGAAAATAAAAAGTTTCAAAACAGTGAACAAATACTTTTAACACGTAGAGCTCGTAAATACGAATCTAACGAAATTTGAATGGACAAAAATTGATTTAAAATGAGCATTTTATGACCAAAATACTTTCAATGGCAAAACTATAATTTCTGGAAACGTATTTAGGAATACACTGGGTCGGTTTACGCTTTCATACAATGAAAACGTATCTCGCTGAGTACGCTGAGGGACTGCGGGTTTATACTTAAAAAGAGCAGGGGCTCTTTAGAAAAAATTCAGATCAACTCGTTCCGGCCGTTAGATTAGATTCTAGTGGCTTGGATTCGATCTGGATGAGGGAGAAGGGAGAACGCCGGCGGCGCACAGTAGCCCGCGGCGGCTCCATTACCGGACAGCCAAAACCTCACCGGAGTTTGCTGTTCTCACAGCTCCGGGCGCCAAATTATGAAAGAATACCACCAAGAGAACGAGGAGCTCACCACGAATCCGAAGATGGAGTTTTTCTTGAGCTGAGAGGGGGTAGGAGAAACGCGCGGCGGTGGGGGCTTGACTCAACCTCGACGAGACCCAAACCCTACCGAAACGTCGACTAGGGCACAACTTGGTCGGCTTAGATGCGAAAAGGAACCTGCGGGGTGGATTTGGGAGCTTTATAGGGGTTTGTTTCGCGAAAAAGGCAAGAAAATCCTGCTGTTCCCGGGATTGAATCGGCCGGGGGAAGAATCCGGTCCTGATGCGAGGCGAGGAAGGAGAAGGCGCTGTCCCGCAGTGGGTCCCACCCGTTAGCGAGAGAAAGGGGTGGTCCCAGCTGTCAGCGGGTCAAAGGAAAGGGAAGGGGAGGGAGGCGTGCGGCTGGGCCAGAGTTGGGCCGCTGCTGCCGACTGCGCGTAGGAGGGCTGGGCCGCGGGGAAGGCTGGGCCACCTGCTGCGGCAGCGCTGGCTTCTTTTTTTCTTTTCTTTTTCCAAATCCTCTTTTTTTTCCAAATGAGCTTTTGAGCAAAAACAAATAAAATAAAATCAGAAGTATTAGCACCAAAAATTCTATGCTCCAGCATGAATGCAAAATCAAGTTTCTAAGCTTATGTTAAATTTTATTTTCCACAAAAAATTGCTTATTTTCTAGATTAAATGCTCACAAAAATACTTAAATAAATCAATTTAATTTCTATAACTTGAAAACCAGATTTTGGGTGTTACATAAGCTGACACTGGTTTGACTGCATTTAGCTTTTATATGTGGATAGCATGTTTATATTTAGATAGCCAATATCAGGGTAGCATAGTAAATCCCATAACCACATGATCAATGTATACAAGAATTAAGAATATCACATATAAACAACATAATAAATCATCATTTATCATCATTAATCATGTTCATCAGTGTCCTATTCCGTCAGTTTTCCGGGCCACCCGTATCCGTGGGCACGACTAGTATACCAGATTTAACACTCTACAGATATTGTACATCTTTACCCATGAGTCATAATTTACCCTTTCGCCCGAGATAGCTAGTCTCTTAACCCCCTTCCTAGGGAGGTCGGTAGGGATCACTATAAAGCCTTTCAAAAGTTTGTCTAACATGTTAGGGCCGCAAGATTTCTCGGGCACGCAGATATAGAGCCCCCCTTCCGATTGCACAATGACTCGCAACCTATACACATACAGACAGAGGCCACACTATACCCAAAACGGTTAGGCCCCTCTAGCGCCCTTTCGGGTAACCTCTAACAAGCTATAAAAGGTCTTCATACTGAGCTAAAGCCAGAGTCATTATAGCCCTCATGGTTGCACTGTTGTCCCGGTTATCACTTACAGATAAATCATCAAGTTGCTAAAAGTCATTTTTATCATTTATTACTTAACATTAATCTAGTCACAGGATCATGGTCATAGAATATAAAACCCAAATGCTATACTTGCCTTGATCAAAGCTCTCCTGAGCCTACTGGTCTTCAAAGGCTTGGTCTTGCTCACCAACATACAGCTCACCACCTATTCCCAAACATCAATCAAGAACACACAATCCAATGTAGACAATCATACATAAAGCAAACAAACTATAGTTAGAACATTACATTAATCGGTGAGAAATCAAAGATAAAAGTTTATAAAAATAATCTACACAGCGCTATGATCACAAAAACGTAAAGTTCACAAAAATCGGAATTAAAACGTAGAAGATATGAATTTTCCAAGATTTCCTATAGATAAAGAGTTAATTAAATGCTACTGCGAAAATAAAAAGTTTCAAAACAGAGAATAAATATACTTCTAATATGTAGAGCTCGTAAAAACGAATCTAACGAAATTTGAATGGACAAAAATAGAGTTAAAATGTGCATTTTATGACCAAATCAATTTCAATGGCAAAAGTGTAATTTCTAGAAAGCGTATTTTTGATTACGTCTTCCGAGCTGAGAAAGCGTATTTTAGGGGTTACGTATTGGACTGCGGGTTCAATTTCCAAATAACTCAGGGTCTCTTTAAGAAATTTTGCAGCGAAGGGGTATCTTCTGTTGATAGCCCTTGATCTTCCATCCTACGGTCCAAATCCAGCAGGGAGGCGCACGCGGCGGCCGGCCACTAGAGAAGCTCCGGCGCGGTGGCGCCATGGTCGGAGAGGCCGAGCTCCGGCGAGCTCGCTATCTGGCCGACTCCGAGCACCAAGAACGAAGCCAAGGCCGTGGGGAGATAGAGGAGAAGGTCGCGAGCTCACCTAGGCACTGAACTCGAGCCGAGAGCGCATAAAGGAGACGTGGCGCTCGCGGTGGCGGAGAAAGGTGCTGGCGAGATCCGAACGCGTAGCTGCTGCGGCTAGGGCTTGGAAAGAGCGCTCAGGTGGGGAAAACAACACGCGGGGTGAAGCTGGAGACTTTATAGGGGGTCAAGGAAGGCAAATCCCGCACAAATCGGGATAGGGGAGGATTCGTTGGAGGAAATCGGCTCAGTCATGACGTGAAGAAGAAGAACAGCGCGCACTGACAGGTGGGCCCGCGCGGTCAGAGAGAGAGGAGGGAGCGCCTGGCTGGCCATGCTTTGGGCCGCCAGTTGGGCCGAGCGAGAGAAAAGGGGCCAGGGGGAGACTCGGGCTGCGGTGGAGAAGTTAGAGGGAGTGGGCCGAGGGGGAGTTGGGCTGGGTGCTGGCTAAGGTCCTTGCCTCTTTCTTTTTTTTTCTTTTTTTTGAAAGCCTTTTTCAAAAGGATTTTGAATCCATTTAAGTTTTGAGTCAAACCACACATCCAAAAAATTAAATATGCTCCAACATGAGTGCAAAAACATGTTTCTATCCCTATGTTGAATTTTAATTTCAACAAAATTTATTTCTTTACTAATTTAAATGCTCACAAAAATACTTAATTAAATCAAATTAATTCCTATTAATTGAGATCAAATTTTTGGGTGTTACATAGTTGATTTGAAATTATTGAAAATATTATTCCTCTAAATTCAATGGTCACAAAAATATAATTAAATCAAATTATCCTATTTTAAAAGTATGCAAATTTTAGGGTGTTACAAAATAGAACAAGCACCCAATTGCAAATATGAGATGAAGGTTCAGATCTTTTACACATGAAAGGTGGTGTTCTGAATTGAGGGTCTAGCCGACACATGCGTCTACAAGAAAGTAGCAGCAGCTAAACTTACATTGGCCAACATGATGCATGGTCCATTGGCCAAAAATAGGTGTCACATCACTTGTGGATAGAAAAGGTCTCCAGAGTAAAATGACTATTGCGGCAGGCTCCAAGAAGATATGAAGCTGAGGTTAGATCCATTGGAAAGTAGACTTGATAAGGTTTTCACAAAGTGCTAGAACATCCTAATCGGATTTCGTATGAAGCCATGGTGACTATTGCAAGTTAGGACTATTCTGTGGTTCAAATTGAACTTCCAAAATGTGTTGGACTTGACTCTTTCTTTCCTTGAGCCAAAAGTGATGTGGTGGCTTGGAGAACACTTTAGGAATACTTGGACTTGGTCCCTAATCAACTTTGCTAACTTGCATGCTTTCCATATGCAACCTAACCTTCCCTTGATCCATGTAAGTAGTTCTAAAAATGAAAATATACTGACTTTATGGTGTAGCGCCAATTCATCAATTGTATAGCCTCATATAGAATGGTTGCACCTTCGGATTAGAAGTGGTTGACATGGTCATATCTGAGCTAGTGATGTCCTCATCATGGATCCCCCGCAAACACTCCAAAGATTGATTCATGAGGTTGCTACTTGCTTCCACATGTTGGTTGCCACTTTGTAATGTTTGCATCATCTCCACCGTGACATGAATGTACAAGTTGGTTGCTTAATGCTTCTCCTTTCTAGGGAACACTACTTGGAGCTCATTGTACGAACCATGATACCTAAGAGGGAGGTGACTTAGGCAACTCAAAATTCTACTTCTAACTATGGCCTTTAATTATCACTGTAGCAAAACCTATGCAAATAAATAATCTATCTAAATATGCAACTTTGGCTTTGCTAATGTGTGTTTCTATCTCTACCACAAAAGATTTGTGCAACCTAGGTTCCAATTCTATCCACTAGCCTATTAACTAAGATAGGCAAGTTAAGCACACAACCAAGGTAGCAATGTAAATGCAGAAGGTAAATATGAGGTAGAGATGCAAACTCTCATCGATGACTTTAGTATTTTTACCAAGGTATAGAGAAGCACGCAAGCTTCCTTAGTCCTCATTGGAGCCCCTTGCAAGGGCACAAATCCTAGTCAGCTAACTCTATGGATAGCCTCGTGCCTTTCTCACGTGCAATTGGATCTCTAGTGTGCCTCTCCCAAACTGCTCCTCGCCGACTTCACTATCAAGCTTCTGGCTAAAACACCACGGGCCTTGTTCCCTCTGTACATGGTGGTGGCTATTGACGATCACTATTGCTCATTTTTAACCATGAACTATTGCTTAATATGACATGACATGAATCACAAAGCATAGTTGTAGGGTTTGAAACTAATGAGTTCCATGAGTTTTGGTGAATCTATGTTTTATAGAGGTTAAACTGGAAAAGGACCAGATCACCAAATAGAAGTATCTTAAGTGATGAATTGAAGTACACCGTTGTGAAGAGCTCATCGGGACACATGAAATAAAGTTTTGATTCACCCAAATCAGGGTCCAGACGACAAAGTTACGCCTTCCGTAAGATTGTAAATGGGCTTCCACAATAGTCCGAAGTAAATTGGGCATATCTCCCTCATCCGGACTCTATTTTCAGTGATCTAGGACTTTTGGGAAAACTGATGAAGAGATCTATCAGCCCATCAAAAGAGAAGCCCACCTAGCATTAAGCTAGGCCGGTCGGCCCCACATGTAAGGTCGGCCGGCCTATCCCCAAATTCTCTCATGTCGTGCTTCTTCAGGACTCTTCCACCGCCTCCAAGAATGCATCTCCATCCTACGCTAAGGTCAATTTGATCGAAGGGCTCTGACTCATTCCACTGGACTATATAAGTAGAGGTAGACTGCCCCCCATAGAGGCATCTCTAGATATCCATCTTCATTAACTACCTTAGAGCAAAACCTAGGGTTTCAACCCTCCATCAAAGTAGAAGTAGAGGTCTCTTCTAGTTCGTCTAGATCTAGTTCTAGTTCTTCTAGTTGTCTATTTCATCATATTGTAAATTAGAGATCAGGGAGAGGTGAGAGGAGAAAGCTGAGAAGGAGCCAGATCTGTTGGATCTTCCAAAACATTGTACTTTTGCAACATCTGGTTTGTCTTGAGCAATCTCTAGGTTCTTCATTATTCATCTCTAATTATTTTATTTAATTTTAGTTCTTGCCTTATTATATTTACTGGATCTCCGCTCGTATTGAGTGATCTACTTATTCTAGCTAGGCAATTAGAGTAGTAAGTGCTAGTGTAGATGTGGCATTTAGATTAGGGTTTACGTGAGTTTGCGCCCAATCCTCTAGATAATTATGGTAGCCCCAGAGGTGACAACTTTGTTAGGCCTTTGTAATCCACCACATTTGGTTTGGTGTTTTGTAGAGCTTTTAGGCAGCCTTCCCCTGATTACCTCCTTCCTAATTTTTTTGAGAATCAGAAAGGTACTGCTGCTCTGAAGTAAGTAAAATGGAGTAAGACTTTGATTAGATTGAACCATTTAGAAAACCCTAAAATCCCTCTCTACTGTATAATTACTCTTCCCTTGGACATTCCTAATTCTTCTAGTATACTTCACGTTCTCCGTGGAAATCGATACTCTCAATACTCCAAGGTGAAAGCTACATTGGTATCCATGCTCTTGTAGATTTTTCTATGTGCGTTGAAAATACCCAACAAGCTTTATGGTGCCATTGCTGGGGAACGGTAGCTATTCTAGAATCAAACCAAGTTCGTCTAAGTTTTCTTTTTCATTTATCACCTTTTTATTTTATCATTTTTCTCCAATAATAACCCAAATTCCATGCCTATCTATTAATATGTTGTACCCATGAGCACAAGCTTAGAGCAACCAGAGTTCATGATTCTCATATCTAGCTATGAGTTGTGCCTATGTTTAGTTGCAATAGGTCAAAACTAATCCTTTTCTATAGCCAAGGTTCTATCTTCCAATCAAGAAGGTAATGAACTTTTGGCTACACCAAGGGAATCTTTCAATCTTCTTATAAATTTAGGTTTAGATCTAGCCTTATAAGATCCTATTCCTCTCCAATATTTTCATATGGGTCTTGATAATATCACTTTTGGAGGAGTTTTTCTTTCTTTACCCATTAGTAAAGCAAGGTTTGCCCTTATTAGTAGACACAATCCTTGCACTAGCCTTCATGATTAACTCCTAGAGGTAAAGAAGGAATCATCCCCCAAACAAGAAGAGGAAGTTTCCATAGCCACATTACAAACATTTTGATTGTATGATTTGGCTATTCATCCCAAACCAGTTGTACTCCAAAATTCTCTAAGGGAAGAAGAAATTCTACCATTGGAAATCTTTTTCAATGATGATTTTGGGAGGAGCATAAACTTCCCGCTTCATAAGATATCTTTTAGTGCATATAGTTTGAATTTCTCGAGAAGGGATCTCTTAGAAAGCGTTCCAAATTTAATCCCCTTAAAAGGATATTTAGAAAGACTGAAGGATGGCAAGTCTAGTGATGCCATAGTAGGAAGCCACCTAGAAGACAATCCTATCCTCTCCCCTTCTATGCCCACACTAGATGACTTCTATGAACCCATCATTGAACCCATCCTTGACCCTGATGAATCCTCTAATGCTCTTTCTCCTAAACCTCCTGACGATCTTAGAAATCCATCGACACATCCCACACATAGGAATCATGTAGACCATAAGGAGGATCGAGAAGAGCAACATCAATGGCTAAAGAGCATTAAAAATTTATATGCTACTGACATTGAATGTGTGGATGTGGACTTATATGAGACCAATTCGAGAGGCAATCCAAGGGAAATTTTAGACATTTATGACAAATCACCCTTGGAAGATGAAAATAATAGAGACTTCAATGAGTAAGGAAGCTACTTCATAAACATCTCATCAAGACATTGCTTGTACGAGACATCTCCCAATTTAATTGGTCTTTCCAACCTCTCCACATTCAAGATATCCAACCCCTTATTCTTCCTATTTACAAAAATTTCAAAAGGGTGGTTGTTGATGCATATGTTTATCATAAATACTGCAGATGTTGTTGTGCTCTTAAGGTTGGAGTTGGAGGGGAAACCACTTCACTAAAAACATTTTGAAGGTTTCCCAAGGACAAGCTTAGTGTCCTGAAATAAGCGCTCTTTAGATCCTAACACAAGTGTTCACCTTTATGATATGCTGCCCTTATGAAACAATCATAAAGATATAATTATGAAAATATTCCTTTGGGTATTCTTGTTACTAACCTTTTAGGTCTGGAGCAAAGAGAACGAAGGAATAACAAAGCATAAGGTATGTTTGACCAAACATCATGCAACATTGAGTCTATCCAAAATCCAAGCTTGGGGGAAACTTTCTAAGAACATCCCCTGCCAGGTTGCTATCCTGGTTGTCCCTACTTTTAAGGCATGCTCAATTTGCTAAAACATCAATCATGTTCTTTCTTCACTCTCTGAGCAAATCTCTATGATGCTTTCATGCTACCATTGTTTGCTATAGTATGTGTAGGTTTTGAAGTCTTTTCATACACCTTTTAAATTAGGCGAGGTGCTTAGTTTAAACTATTTTTTGACTTAAGTTAGACAAGGTGTCTAGTTTAATTCTTGAACCAAAAGATGTGCTGATCTTACTTCTAAAGGCTTTTAAATTAAGTGTGGTGCTTAGGTTGAAATGCCTTCCTGAATCAAATTAGATGTGGTGTCTAGGTTGATTTTTGAGTCGATAGTATGCTATAGTGGATATTGGATACTTTGTTAGACTAATCCCTGTAGAAAAACTTTCAAAAGTCAAATTGGGAAGTCCTGAGATGAACTCACATGGAGAAAGAAGAGATACATGAACTTCAATAACCTTGCACAAGGAAAACACAACCCACGGAGAGATCCGTGGAACAAGAAGATAAGTGCCATAAAACAAGATCTACACTCACTCCATGGAAAAGGGTGAACAAATCTCCATGAGGCCCCTTCAAGACAAAGACCATCATGGAGAAACTTTCAAGACAATGAAGGGAGTACAAGGACCAATAAGAATGTCAAGATCAGGAGAGCAAAAAGATAGTGAAGACAAGCCATTCATGGAGACAACCAACTAGGCAAGAGAAGCTTCCATAAGGTGGTTCAGTACCATAACCCTCCAATTGATAAGGTAAACACCTTGAGGTACATAATTACTGTTGGCACCGTTTTTTGGACGCGTACCCAGGATCGGTAGAATGTGGATCGGCAAGAAAAGGCAATAGTGATTGATCTGCAGGAAAGTTGCCGATAAGGGTGGTTGCCGATGAGGAGGCAGCTGGATGTGGCTGAGTCCATAGGTGGTGATGTGTTTATGCCGATGGCCAGTATTGATCGTTGCCAATGGGGAGTCTGCCGATGACGAGGAAGGAAGGCTTGGAGGTTGCCAATTGGTCCATGGTGATGTTCTAGCTTATTGCGGCAGGATAGTTTTATGTTTTTCTTAGTTATTTAAAACGTTTTGTACTCGGATTCTGTTTAAATTTGGAATTCGAATTCTAGTCGTGTCTGGTTGTAGCTCTTTGAGCAGGGTATAAATGTAGACCCTAGGGCCTTGTAATTGAGACATCTATCAATCAATCAAACACAAGTTTCTACTCATATTCTAGCATCTACTTTTTCGACGACTTTGTCATATTTTCCTTTTTATTACGAGTTCTTAGGAGTTCGTCGACTTAAGCTCGGCGTATTCTCAAGTTCCGCGTGAATGCCTCTTGGCCGTGGCATCCGGGCGCATCGCTGTTGTCGGGACCAAAGTATTCGAGTTATCACCTTTGCCGATAGTAAGGTCAAATCGGCTGGCACGCCTTAACGTTTAAATCAGGTATTAGCCCTTTGTGTTTGCAGATCAGCTTTTGCATCAACACATCTTTTGGCACGCCCAGTGGGACCAGATTCAGATCAACATGTCGACTACTGAGTTTGATCAGGAGAACGTCATCCCCGTGACGGAAGCCAATCTCAAGGATGAGCAGAAGCAAGCTATTGCTAAAGCCATGGAGGATTACAAGCAGCAATGCCTAAGATCCTTCAACATGAACAGGAGCGGTGAAGTAATCCAGAAGGATGCGCTGTCGATGCCTCGGCAGGTTACTTTCGAAGCCAATCCTGGTAAACTTCAAGAGATGGTCGATAGTGCTATCAACCGTGCCCTGATCAACCAAGCTGGTGTGCTGTCCAATACGGTTTTCAATGCCGTGGCTAGAACTTTCAAGGAAGGACAATTGCCACCAGATTATATGGGCCCCTCTCATCATCAGCCAGGGTCACCAGTGGTCACAGCTCCATCGGCTGCTACAGCCGCTGTGGCTACACAAACTACCGTCCCTCCAAGCACGTTGGGAGTCACTAATGCACAATCTACGCCGATGACTACTAATCCACCAACTTCAGATGAGTAGATTAAGCTCGCTACAGATCTATTGGCATCGGCAATGTCAAGACCAGTCCCTCCCCCTAACTGGTGGGGTTTTGGTATGCCCTCGAAATACTTGAAGACACCTGGCACATCTCAGGCAACCGATATGAGAGGCAAGGCTCCTATGGCATCGGCACCTCTAAATATGCCGATGAATCAGAGTCCCTAGTATACTACAACCACCACTGCGAGACCTTACACTGGGAACTCTCAGGCTCCAACTTTCCAGATGCCTAACGCATCGGCAGATTTGATGCTGATGCAATAGAGACTGATGACTCAGCCAGGGTATGTCAATTCAATGATGATGCCCAATTACCAGTCATCGGCAGGACCTATGCCGATGAACGCTAATAGTGGATGGCTTGGGCAGGAAGTCTTTCCGCAAACGCCCCAACAGAATCATCAGGCTACAGGGTTCCAGCAAGGCCGGATCTACCCTGGGTTCCATAATCAGGGACTACCTAATCAGCCGATGAATCTCGGACAGCAGATCGGCGAACAGCAGATCGGCGGGCAACAGTTTGGTGGTCAGTAGGTGAGTGGCCAAATGATTAACCCAATGCTCCATACAGATCGTACGCCGCACAGACACGTGGAAGCTTTCCAGCAGGTGCCGGATCCGCAACCACCTCATCGGCAAGATGCCGATGCTTATTGGGCCGATAAGATTGCTGAAGTGATGAGAGACCAATTTGGGATAAAACCCAAAGTCAACACTTACTCTTATCGGACACCGTATCCTCCCACATATGATTTGATCCCACTTCCAAATCGGTACAAGGTACCAGATTTTACTAAGTTTTCTGGGCAGGATGACACGTCAACCATGGAGCACGTCAATAGGTTCATCATCCAGTGCGGAGAAGCTGCTAACAGGGACGAGTTAAGGGTTCGCTTATTCTCGTCGTCATTATCTGGATCGACTTTTACTTGGTTTATATCATTGCCTCCCAACTCAGTGGTTACTTGGGCCGATCTAGAGAAGCAATTCCACAAATACTTCTTTTCTGGTGTCCATGAGAAGAAGATCACCGATTTGGTCAAATTAAGGCAACGCAATGATGAATTGGTTGAAAGTTTTGTGCAGAGGATCTGGGAGGTCAAGAACAAATGCTATAGCCTAGTTCTAGATGATCGGCAGCTAGCCGATCTGGCTTTCCAGGGTTTATTGCCGCACATAAGGGACAAGTATGCATCTCAGGAGTTTGAAAGCTTAAGTCATTTGGTGCAGAGAATTTCTGATCAAGATATCAAGCCTTTCGAGCCCAAGAGAGCATGGAATAAAAAGGTATCATTTGTTGATGAAGCTGCAAGCTCAGACTCTGATGAAGAACCAGTCATCGGCTTGGCAGAATGGGTTAAAAACAAAAAGCCGATGTCTTGTCCTTTCGGACATAAAGAGCCAGAGAAATTCGCGTTCGACATCACTAAGGCCGATAGGATATTTGACTTTCTACTTCAAGAGGGTCAAATCAAATTATCACCCAATCATGTGATCCCATCGGCTGAGGAATTGAAAAGGATGAAATATTGTAAGTGGCACAATGCAACTTCCCACGACACTAATGAGTGTAAAGTCTTTAGACAGCAGCTACAATCGGCTATAGAATCTTGGAGGATCAAATTTGACAGCTCCAAAGCTCAGAAGCCGATGAAGACTGATCAGCATCCTTTCCCAACAAACATGTTGGATGCTAAAGGAAAGGCCAAAGTCTTGACGTCGGAAGCAGCTGAAAGAAGTGCATCGGTAGATCCCCAGCATCAGGTCACTACTGCCGATGCAAAAGGAAAAGGCTTAATCCAGGAGGGGACTAATTTAGGAAGGCCTCCCCGATCTGGTATCGTGATAACTCATAGAAGGCCTCGAGAAACTTGGCAACAACGTGAGAATCGGTATCGGCGCCACCAGGAAGATTATCGTCGGGAAGAAGAAAGACGCCGACAAGAGTGGAATCGGCATAGGGATCACTGGAATTGTCCGTTCTTCATCCATTGCTGGGAGGAAAATATCAAGCTTCCTATTGTCAGAGATTGTCCTGAGTGCAATGGTTATGATCGGTATGACAGATCTGATCGGTGCTATCATGACGACAATCGGCGGTTTAATGGGCCGATTAGGGGGAGAGCATCCGTTCACGATCGGCTGGGGGGCAGGTTCAGTGTGCACGACAGGCTCGGCAATCGTGTTCAATATTTTCCCAGGAACCAGGAAGAACTTGAGGAGATGGCTAATGCACGGGTTTCCGATGAGTTCATTCTCTGCAGGGATGCCAATACTTATCGGATGGAGTCAAGAGAATATCATCGCCCATCGGTAAGGCGACAGCAACTGCCTCCATGGTGTCCAGAAGGGTTGACCAGGACACAAAAGAGAAGGCTTCAGCACGAAAGGCGAGAAGAGTTAAGCAAGAGTGAGAACTCTGGCCAGTCTGGGGATCATCAACAAGCAGATCCTAAGGGGAAAGGGCCATCGACAGATGTCAACATGGTATTTATGTTGCCGATGGAATTCCTTGCGCCGTCCAGCGATGACGAATTGGAGTTTTCTGATCAGAAAGCTCAGTTGGCCCTAGGTCCGATGATAGCTTTCTTTGAAAAGCCTGCCGATGATGAAAGGCAGCATCTTAAGGCTTTGTTTGTCAAAGGAAGGGTTGATGGTCAGCCAATGACCAAGATTTTAATTGATGGTGGAGCTGCTATCAATATCATGCCATACGCAGTGTATTGGAAGATTAGGAAAGGAGATCAAGATTTGACCAAGACCGATATGATGCTCAAAGATTTTGAAGGGAACGTGTCTCCAGTTAAAGGGGCAATATGCGTTGAGTTGACCATCGGCAGCAAAACCTTGCCGATGACCTTCTTCGTGATCAGTGGAAAGGGTGCTTATAACTTACTGTTGGGAAGAGATTGGATTCATGCCAATTGTTGTATCCCATCTACAATGCACCAATGCTTGGTTCAGTGGGTAGGTGACAAGATTGAAATTGTCCTGGGGGATTCTTCTTATGTTATTGCATCGGCAGAGGGAGACACCTACGAAAGAACTAGGTGTATTTCAAGAGAAGTCTGGGAAAGAGATTTTCTCAAGGTTGCCGATTATGAAATTCCACCGATCCAAGCAGTCGGTTCTGATGAAGGTTTTTAATGGATAGGTTCGCCGATGATGGAAAGTTAGGCCAGGGGTTCACATCGGTCGATGAGTTGGTAGAAGTAGATATAGGTAGTGATGATAAACCTAGACCTACTTTTATTAGTGCTAAGTTAAGTCCTGAGTGTAAGCAACAGTTAGCTGATTTGTTAAAGGAATATAAGGATTGCTTTGCTTGGGATTATACTGAAATGCCTGGTTTGGACCGATCGATTGTTGAACATCGGTTGCCTATCAAGTCTGGATTTCGGCCACATCAGCAGCCAGCTCGCCGATGTAATCCTAATATTCTTCCTGACATCAAGGCCGAAATAACTAAACTTATTGAAGCCAAATTTATTCGGAAGTGTTGTTATGCCGAATGGATTTCCAATGTTGTTCCGGTTTACAAGAAAAACAGGAAGCTTCGGGTCTGCATTGATTTCAGGAATCCTAACAAAGCTACGCCGATGGATGGCTATCCAATGCCAGTTGCCGATCTGCTAGTTGACGCTACGGCTGGACATCGGATTATTAGCTTTATGGATGGCAATGCAGGATACAACCAAATATTCATGGCTGAAGAGGATATTCCAAAGACTGCATTTAGATGTCCTGGTCATGTCGGGTTGTTTGAATGGATAGTCATGACCTTTGGCTTGAAGAATACTGGTGCTACTTATCAGAGGGCCATGAATTTTTTATTTCATGAATTCATCGGCAAGCTGGTGGAGATTTATATTGATGATGTGGTGGTTAAGTCTGGAGACTGCACAAAGCATCTTGCCGATCTGCGAAAGGTGTTGGAATGCACAAGGAAGCATGGTTTGAAAATGAATCCCAATAAGTGTGCATTTGGTGTATCGGCAGGACAGTTTCTTGGTTTCATGGTACATCAAAGGGGGATTGAAATTAGTCGAAGATCTATTGATGCCATCAACAAAATAGTTGCCCCTACCAACAAGACTGAGCTCCAGTCCTTGATCGGCAAGGTAAATTTTATCAGAAGGTTTATATCTAATTTGTCTGGTAAAATTCGTGCTTTCAGTCCGTTGCTTAAGTTGAAGGCCGATCAAGAGTTTGTTTGGGGGAAAGAACAACAGTTGGCCCTAGATGAAATCAAGAAGTATTTGAAAAATCCTCTAGTTCTGATTCCACCTCAGCAAGGGAAACCCTTTAGATTGTATTTATCTACCGATGGGATGGTCATCGGTTCGGCGTTAATTCAAGAATTTGAAGGGAAGGAACGTGTGATTTACTATTTAAGCAGGAGATTGATTGATGCTGAGACCAGGTATTCGGCCATTGAGAAACTGTGCTTATGCTTGTACTTCTCCTGTATTAAATTAAGGCATTATTTGCTATCGACCGAATGCATGGTTATTTGCAAAGATGATGTGGTCCGATACATGCTGTCTATGCCGATCATGAGTGGCAGGATCGGTAAGTGGATTTTGGCGCTGTCAGAATTCGATCTGCGTTACGAATCGGCTAAAGCGGTTAAGGGACAGATTATGGCCGATTTTGTAACTCAACATTGCGGTACAGTGGGGGCTTTGGAAATTGTACCTTGGGCGCTTTTCTTTGATGGATCCACATGTGACCGGGGGGCAGGAATCGGCATAGTGTTAATTTCCCCTCGAGGGAGGAAGTATGAGTTCTCCTTGCCGATTGTTGCCACGTCCACAAATAATCAAGCTGAGTATCGAGCTTTGATAAAGGGTCTGGAATTACTGAGGGAAGTTCATGCCGACGCCGTGGAGATCTTCAGGGATTCTATGATAGTTATAAATCAATTGGCTGGAAGCTATGAATGCCGAAGTGAAGTCCTCATAACTTATAACGAAAGGAGTATGCAACTGTTAAAGGAATTCAAGGATTTCCGATTAGAGCATGTTCCTCGATTGCATAATGAAGAGGCCAATCGGTTGGCTCAGCATGCCTCGGGATATCAGCCTATGATTAATGCAATATCGGCAATCGGTGCCGATGATTGGAGAAAACAAATCATTGATTATTTGAAGGATCCATCTAGGAAAGTGGCGAGACGGGTTCGGTTTCAAGCCACCAACTATGTGCTCCTCGAAGATGAATTGTATTATCGAACTATTGATGGGATTCTTCTCCGATGCTTAGGTAATGAAGAAGCTAAGAGTTTGATGGGAGAAATCCATGAAGGGGTATGTGGAGCACATCAGTCGGCTTTTAAGATGAAGTGGATGATTAGAAGGAATGGATATTATTGGCCGACTATACTTGAGGATTGCTTTAAGTATTTCAAAGGGTGTCAAGGATGTCAAAAGTTTGGCAATATTCAAAGGGCGCCCGCATCGGCTATGAATCCTATTATAAAGCCTTGGCCGTTCCGGGGGTGGGCTATTGATTTGATTGGCCAGATTTATCCACCATCCAGCAAGGGGCATAAGTTCATCTTGGTTGCCACCGATTATTTCACTAAGTGGGTTGAAGCTATTCCTTTGAAGAAAGTTACATCGGCCAATATGATTGATTTTGTGAGGGAACACATCATTTACCGATTTGGAATTCCTCAGACAATTACTACCGATCAGGGCACCATGTTCACATCAGGGGAGTTTGATGAATTTGCAATCGGTATGGGAATTAAAGTATTAAATTCTTCTCCTTACTATGCTCAAGCTAACGGGCAGGCCGAGGCATCTAACAAAGGGATTATCAAGCTTATCAAACGAAAGATTGAGGAAAATTCTAGGAGGTGGCATACGTTGTTGAATGAAGCTTTGTGGTCATACCGGATGGCTTGTCATGGATCGACCAAAGTTTCACCTTATCAATTGGTGTATGGGCATGATGCAGTGCTACCTTGGGAGATTAAGGCTGGGTCTAGGCGAATATCTTTTCAAGTTCAGTTGGCTGCCGATGATTATGCTACTTTGATGACAGACGAGTTGGACGATTTAGCAGGACATCGGCTGAAGGCCTTGATGAGTATAGAAGAGAATAAAAAGAGAGTTGCTAGATGGTATGATAAGAAAGTAAAGGCTAAGGAGTTTGCCGATGGAGACTTGGTATGGAAGTTGATCTTACCGATCGGGACTAAAAGTTCAAAATTTGGGAAGTGGTCTCCCAATTGGGAGGGTCCCTATCGGATAAGTCGATCGGCTCCTGGTAATGCCTATATTCTAGAAACTCTCGAAGGAGTTGAATTTTCCAGAGCATTAAATGGCAAATATCTGAAGAAATACTACCCAAGCGTATGGGTCGATGCATAAAAGTTTGAATGCCGATAACACTCCTATCGGCTGGATCAAAATATGTCTGGGACCTGACTTAATGTTTTGAGAAAAGTGCCGATAACAGTCCTATCGGCTAGACCAACATGTTAAGGGTGTTTAAAAGGAAAAAGCACAAAAGGTGGAACGAAAAACTAACCTCAGGGACGGTGAAGTTGATGGCCATCTCTTCACAAAAAGGTTGATCGAAGGCTTCGATGTTGGTGAAGAAGAGGCTTTGTTGGAGTTCTTGGAGATTCCGAACAGCGCCGCCACTAGGAAGGTGGAGTTGGGACGGTGGAATGATGCGATGAGGAAGGAGTACCCGAGAAGGAACTATTTATAGGACCAAATGGGCAAGGGTAAATCTGACTTATCACTCCGCCGTATCCGTGAAATCCGAGGATGCCTAGGAAGATATGGTAACCATTCGCACGGTAATCAAGGGATTGTGCAGGTGATTTGACAGGAAGCGGTCGTGGTCTGGAGATATTTTACTGTGCGGGATTTCCTGGTCGGTCCATCGGTAGCACCTTGCAACGGCAATATTGCCGATGGGCGGATAGAGTGGGAATATCCGTTTGAGAGGATTAGATGCTTTATTGAACAGGACGTCCTGGTCAGTCCATCGGTAGGTCTCTATAACGGTAACATTGCTGACGGGCGATTAAAGTGGGGATGTCTGTTTGGGAAGTTGAAGATTTCGAGGAATCTGCGGAGGAATCAAGCCAAGGTTGTTCAGATTAAGGTTGTCGGTTACCAAATTGGGAGAATTAATTGCGGGAAGGCATCATTACTGCAGAGAATTTTGGAGCATTAATGATTTCATACTCCGAAGTTGGGGGGCATGTGTTGGCACCGTTTTTTGGACACGTACCCAGGATCGGTAGAGTGTGGATCGGCAAGAAAAGGCAATAGTGATTGATCTGCAGGAAAGTTGCTGATAAGGGTGGTTGCCGATGACGAGGCAGCTGGATATGGCTGAGTCCATAGGTGGTGATGTGTTTATGCCGATGGCTAGTATTGATCGTTGCCATGGGGAGTCTGCCGATGACGTGGAAGGAAGGCTTGGAGGTTGCCAATTGGTTCATGGTGGTGTTCTAGCTTATTGCGGCAGGATAGTTTTATGTTTTCCTTAGTTATTTAAATCGTTTTGTACCCAGATTCTGTTTAAATTTGGAATTCGAATTCTAGTCGTGTCTGGTTGTAGCTCTTTGAGCAGGGTATAAATGTAGACCCTAGGGCCTTGTAATTGAGACATCTATCAATCAATCAAACACAAGTTTCTACTCGTATTCTAGCATCTACTTTTTCGACGACTTCGTCATAATTTCCTTTTTATTACGAGTTCTTAGGAGTTCGTCGACTTAAGCTCGGCGTATTCTCAAGTTCCGCGTGAATACCTCTTGGCCGTGGCATTCGGGCGCATCGCTGTTGTCGGGACCAAAGTATTCGAGTTATCACCTTTGCCGATAGTAAGGTCAAATCGGCTGGCACGTCTTAACGTTTAAATCGGGTATTAGCCCTTTGTGTTTGTAGATCAGCTTTTGCATCAACAACACAGTATAAAAGAGATAACATTTGATAGCAAACAGCGGATAGACAACTCCAAACTTTAGGTATTAACTCCACTCTATAGGATCCAAACTGACTGGTTGATCACAAGCCTAAAATATATCCTAAAGTTTGGGGAAATAGCAAGAGTGAATCCATATCAAACTCCGCAAATATAGCAACAAGGTAGTAGATGCTACAAACTCATGATCAATGTGACATAAATAATATAGAACATTAAACAATAAAGTATGAACATCTTAACACAATAAGAATTATCATCTTTAATGTAAAAGTCCCCAAGGCCGCTCTTGACCGTGAGCATGGCTAGTATACCAGTTTAAACACTCTGCAGAGGTTGTACATCTTTACCCATGAGTCGTGATTTACCCTTTCGCCCGAGGCCCATCGACCTCTTAACCCACTACCAAGAAAGATCAGCAGGAATCACTATGAAGCCTTTCAAAAGTTTATCTAACATGTTAGGGCCGCAAGGTTTCCAATTGGCGCGTAGATGTAGAGCCCCCCTTCCAAATGGCACAATGGCGCACAGCTTATACATATAAGAACAGAGGCCGCACTATACTCAAAACGACAAGCCCCTCTAGCGCCCTTACGGGTAACCTCTAACAAGCTAGAAGAGGTCTTCATAGTGAGCTAAAGCCAGAGCCATTATAGCCCCCATAGTTGCACTATTATCCCGGGTAACCGCTTACAGACAAATCCTTAAGTTGCTAAAAAAATTCATTTTTATCGTTTATTGTTTAAACATTAATCAACAGTCACGAGATCATGGTCACAGAAATAAAACTCAAATACTATACTTGTCTTTTATGCTTGCTTTCCACTCAATGTCAAATGCTCATAGACATTCTCTGGTCTTCTCTTTCGTACCTTCTGTCCTCCAATGCCAATATACTACCCTCTTTCTACTCGTAGCAAGCATCACGCATAAACAAACATACAAGCAGACAAAGAAAGGACAACTAAGAACATTACACCAATCAAAACAAAAAGGCTTGAAAACAACGTGCCAAATAATAATTATTGCTATGGTCATGAGAAAAGCCGAAACCAAAACTATCGTTAAAAAGAAATGACTACCGAGAGTTTTATATATTACAAAAGAATATAAAAGCCTACATGTTGCTTGATTCGTTTAATTAAACCAAATCACGTGAATACAGTCTAATTAGAAACCGAGCTAAATCTAATCATATTTTATTTCGATAAATATGTCTTATATTTATTTAAGTGATTCAAACTCTAGCCTACAAAAGAAATTATAAGGTGAGAGCATCTACTATAATTGTAGACGACGTGGGTTTAGCTAAACAATTTATAATTTAGAAACATATTAATGATAACAATTAAATTATATTAAAGTTTATTTCTATATAAACATCAAATCGAAGTATAAAACTATATTGTTTTTAATTAGATAAACTCATCGAAAATATATTAATTAAATTACTATTTAGTTGGTATATCACAAGCACGTACAGAATAGAAGTGCAAGCAAAGAATGTGAACGTGTAGGTGCTCACCAGCTGCACATCGAAAGCCGACTCAAGATTGGCTAAGTAGGAGAAGGCAGCAGCACGGCTATAGGCAACTATAAAGAACGGTGTCGATCGAGTCACATCTCTCTATAGCCTGAATAATAATAAAATTTCTGATAGCCTGATTTGCTGTTCAACGGTATGGCAATAGAAGGCCTTGTTTAGTTCACTCTGAAAACCAAAAAGTTTTCAAGATTTCCCGTCAAATCGAATCTTGTGGCACATGCATGAAACATTAAATATAGACAAAAACAAAAACTAATTACACAGTTTAGCTGTAAATTACGAGATGAATCTTTTGATCCTAGTTAGTCTATGATTGAATAATATTTGTCACAAACAAACAAAATGCTACAGTACCGAAAACTTTTCACTTTTCGGTACTAAACAAGGCCGAAGTACTGTTGAACAGCGGCAATATGTCCCATTACCTTCTCGATTAGCGTGTAGTGGAATTAACAAAAAAAACTCCACTTCCTCACATATGGCAATAGAAGCACTGTCTCCGATTCGCGTGTACAAAACGAAATCCAAATTTTACCGGCACGGCAGCAGCTCGTGACCTTGACGTGACCTCTCTCGATGACATATTGTTGCACACTCTGCACCTCCACCGACGGCAATAGCCTGGAACTTGGCGACCGCACAGCACAACCAAGAACACAGACAACTTTCTTTTACGTCTCGTTTAAAAAGTTTTGACAAAAATTTAAGATTTCTTGTCATGTCCAATCTTATGACTTATACATAAAGTATTAAACATAGCCGAAAATAAAAACTAATTATATAGTTTACCTGTAACTTGTAAGACGAATCTTTTGAGCCTAGTAAGTCTATTATTAGATAATATTTATCAAATAAAAACGAAAGTGCTACGGTATCTGAAATCTCAAAATTTTGCTAGTTCCGAAAAATTTTGGGAACTCGACGCTGTAGCATTTTCGTTTGTGTTTGATAAATATTATCCAATTATGGATTAACTAGGCTCAAAAGATTCGTCTCGTCAATTCCAACCAAACTGTGCAATTAGTTTTTATTTTCGTCTATATTTAATACTTTATGCATGCGTCTAAAGATTCGATGTGACGGATAATATAAAAAATTTTGTAAAATTTTATGTGAACTAGTTGTGAAAAGATTTTGAATTTTGACACTGTAGCACTTTCGTTTGTATTTGACAATTATTGTTCAACTATAGACTAACTAGGCTCAAATGATTCGTCTCGTAAATTATAGATAAACTGTTCAGTTAGTTTTTATTTTCATCAATATTTAGTGCTTCATGTATGTGTCACAAGATTTAATGTGACGGAGAATCTTGAAATGTTTTTGAATTTCAGGGTGAACTAAACAAGGCCTTACATATAGATGAAACTGCTTCGCCTCCGCTTCGGAAAACAGCACAGCTCTCTGAACCTGCCTTGGACTTGACGTGTACCAACTCCAAGTCGCTGATTCAACAGCACAAAAGAAGTCACGGGATGATTTTAGCGGCGGCGTCAGGGAATAAAACCCTAAACTTTTTTCAATATCGTGTCTGTTTTTTTTAAGATTTATAAGAATTATTTCACATAGGCGTTGAGCATTAAAAAGAGATACTTTATTATTTTCAGAATTAATAAATTTTGAGATTAAAATAATTCTAGAAAAGTTCAAAATTGATTTTAAGTCCCAAAAAATACTCAAGAAGCTCTGAAAATTCAGAGAAAAATCTTGGAGACATTATGGATATGAGGAACCCAAATAAAGTATTTGGACCTTATGATAAGATAATTTGGAGTATCTAAAAATTAGATTATGCTCACAGATAAGTGGGAACAAGTTCCAGAAAAAAATGCTGAAATAATTCCCGGTAAGTTTTTTTAGAGATTGATTGACGGATGAGGAACTGAAAGAAGTGATTTGGGTGACAAAGAAAAGATTTTTAGGAATCTTCCAATGAAAACTTGAGAAACAAAGACTTTGATTGTAGGAAAAGATAAAGGCGTGCCAGAGAAAGAAGACTGACCTACTAAATGCATTTTAAACATTTTTCTCACTCTCAACACGCAAAGAAGCAACACACAAACATCAACTCATATGCATCAGCATTTATGCACAATGTTTCTAAGACTTAAGATAAATTTTAATTTAATGAAAAATATTATTTTTCCAATATTTTCATGAGCACAAAAATACGTAATTAAATGTTTTAGACCTATTTCAAAAGATACAAATTTTAGGGTGTTACAAAGAAGAGCTGACAAGCTAGTGGATTTTCTATCCACACTTGGAGTACTGTCTCATTAGTCATTAACATCAATCAATGCTCCTATAGAGGAAGTACATATCCACTGCCAGTCTACTACATTACAAGATCGAACGACTACGTCAACAGTGGCCATACCACAAAAGCAGTTGGTGTGGTATTGCAATACTTACAAGCCCCACAGAGTACAAATTTGGTGTGTACAAGCACCTTTGGTTGAGAGGTATGCAAACCTCAATAGCAACTAGACCGTACGTAAGCCTAGAGCAAGCATATATGAGCGTGATCTAACTACTTTGCAAAGCAC
This sequence comes from Sorghum bicolor, assembly GCF_000003195.3. Taxonomy (NCBI): domain Eukaryota; kingdom Viridiplantae; phylum Streptophyta; class Magnoliopsida; order Poales; family Poaceae; genus Sorghum; species Sorghum bicolor. The sequence goes on along the minus strand of NC_012879.2, from coordinate 11,296,054 downwards.
CTATGCTAATCACCTTGTGAACTTGCTAATCACCTTGTGAACTTTATACCCTATGCAAGTGGAAAGATCCAAAGTGGTCGCACAAGCACACTAGTATCTTCCCTCAGCTCCATCTCTTCAAATGGTCGATTGGGGTCCGTTTTATTGCCCCCCAAGTGGACAACTACCGTTGTGGATGAGCTGCACTTTTCTATGCGGTGATGCCACATCAGCTAGCTATTACTCACCGACAATCCAATACTCTAACATCCAAAAAATATGTTTTTTTGTTGGAAAACGTAAAGTGGCAAATAGTTAATTAGGAGTCTTAATGAGTGGCAAAAAATAAATTTTTATGCATCACTCAGATGGATGATCAGAGACTATAGATGCGTAGATCTCATCAAATGCTTTCGATTTGACTACTTATATGGGTGGTCTGGAGTCGACGCCACTATTTCACGAACGTTCAGTGGAAACAAAAGCAACGGTCAATTTCCGACAGCACTGATATAACCCCATTACTTCTCTCGCTTCGTTCTCCTACTTCTCTCGCTTCGTTCTCCTTCTCTGGCTATAATGTCAGCATTGACATAACCTACAAAAGCCATTTTTTAAAATGCTATAACTTAAAAACGGTGTGTCCATTTTTAATTTCGATGGCACTAGTGTGTTCTACACGATGAGATGAATAAAACTAGACCCCACTTACATATGTTTCGAAGAATTTTGTTCTACAAATAACTTATATATACTAACTTAGGATATATAATTTAGAACATATAAGTTAGAACACACCATTTACATGTAATAGCTTATGTGTACCAAATAATCAGATATAACTTAGAAAGTATAACTTAGAATATATAACTTATAATGTATAACTTATAACTTATACGAAACCTTGAAAAAGCAAGAGTTATGAAACACATTTTATTTATAAAAAGTTATTAAACACAAAGGAATGAACTAAGTTATACCTTATGACAAAATTTGCAAACACAAAAGTTATTAACATACAAAGGAACGAATTAACTTAACTTATATCAAAACTTACAAACACAAAAAGTCATGAAATCTAACTTGTGTACACAAGTTATTCCATGTAACTTGTGTATATAAGTTAATCAATACAATTTATGTGCATAAGTTGTAAAGTTATATATTATTATAATTTAACACATATAAATTTCTACGTAAAAAAAATCTTCGAAATATATGTAAGTGGGATCTAGTTTTGTTCATCTCGTCATGAAGAATACATTGGTGCAAACAGAATGAAAATTGGATAAACCGTTTGGAAGTTATAGCAATTTAAAATAAATGGTTTGCAATTTTGAGATGACGTCAGTGGGACGTCAGCGGCGTGGAAGACGCTGAGATCGTTCGCTGGATTAGTTTCTAATGAACGTTCTCTAGAATGGATCTGGGGGTCTGGAGTTCAAATCATGAAACTATAGCAATCACAAGATACATGACTAAAAAAATGATGAACACTATACTAAATGGGTTACAGTGGGGGCGCCTTGTTTAGTTCACTCCAAAATCTAAAAACTTTTTAAGATTTCTCATCACATCGAATCTTGCGGCACATGCATGGATCACTAAATATAGATAAAAAAAATAACTAATTGCATAGCTTGCCTATAATTTGCGAGATGAGTTTTTTGAGCCTAGTTAATCTATAATTGGACAATAATCATCAAATATAAACAAAAGTGCTACAGTGTTAAAATCTAAAAACTTTTTAGATTTAAACCAGGCCTCTACAGACCCCCTGATGCTACAGAAGCCAAGGCAGGTGTTTTCCCTCTGTCTTTTCTCATCCTTTCCCCATAAAACCTAATTCTTTCATTCCTTTGGCCACCGTCGCCTTCACGCATGGAAAAGTATGAGAAGACCGAGAAGAGGGAGGGAAATTAGGATTTCAGCGTGGTTCATCACCAAATCAGTTCATCCTTCTTGATGGTTTGACACCTTCTCTTTCTTTCTCAATTCCATATTTTCCCTTGCTGTCCATGATAGCGATGACGCTTGTCGAGTAGATTGAATCAATGAAAGGTGTAGCAACGGGAATCACTATGAGAGATAAGAGAAATAGAAGAGCATCTTTGTGGTTCTTCATAGTTTTTTATATGGGGGTAAGATTTTGCTTTTCCCCACTGTTTTTATTGGATTCAATGCTATGTTTTACTGAATTTCGTCGAATAATTGACAGGTTAGGGTTCTAATCTCGTAGTTAAGCTTTGCTGTTTATTTCAGATTGTGCAATTGTTGTGTATGTGCTGTAGGCTGTTTTTATGTGCTCAAAAATCATAGAAAAATTCTATTTCAGTAGCAGACTTCAATACCATTCCTTTGGCATAGAGATCACCTTTCTAGCTATTCTGGTTTAGGAGTTATAATCATTGTTTGGGGATGCATTTGTGCTGTTAGACTTCTGTTTAGTTGTATTTTCTTTTAAGATATCTTAAGTCCATAATGTCGTGAAGTGATCTATATAAAAGTTATATATAGGTCATTTAATAGGATTTTCATATTGTTAAAGACCATAAATGTTGGATCAGTACATCTCCAATTGTGCATGTTTTTGTCAGCTGTTGTTTTTCTGTTGTCCAAAAAGTTCAGTTAGTTTGTTGGATTGTTTTGGGTATCTTATTTTTCTTAAAATCCAAAGGTTATAACATAAAAGTTTTATAATGTTTTATAGTCCTTCCAGATTGGTAATGATTATATTTTTTGGACGAGTATAACTGTAGTTATGTATTTTAGAGTTTGTTGCCCTGTTTTGGTCATCAGAAATATTCAGTTAAGTTCAGAGGTTCTTTATGCTATCTTGGAGATATCAAATGCTAGATTTCAAAGTTGTAGGTAATGGTGTTTTACACCTTCTATAGAAGGTTCATAATTTTTGAACATGTAATTTATCCGCGCCAAAAATGTGAAGCAGGGTTGCTGCTGTTGGTTGGTTGTTTAGTTGCTATTTTGAGGGAAGCGATACCGCAAGCCGTAGAATCATTTTATTTGTCATTTGTGGATGTTTGTATGAGTATGTTTTCTAGGGTGACGATTTTTGAATAGGTGGTGTTCCTTTGAATCATTCTTAGCTCACATTGTTGCATCGTTGTTTTGTGGCAAGTAAAGGTAGCAGTGATTGCTACAACTTGACTTTTTGTTTGTTCTACTTACACTTTGTGATAACATGAATTAAACCAAGATGATATAACTAAATATGAACTTACTTATCCTTTAAAATACTCTATATATGGTCTTCATTGTTGAATCTTTTGTCATTTGTCTATCATCATGAGGTAAATGCTATGTTTTATAATGGTGGATGTATGTGAGCATGGCTATGACATTTATTGGTGATGATTGTTGGTACTTATGGTATGTTGATAGATTTGGATCTTATGCTATACTTTGTTTTGGACAAGAGTTATATTTTGCAATACGTTGTTGGAGTAGTTAACCATTGAATGGAGTATCTCATATGCACAATGCATGTCATAACATTTGCATTTGAAGTTATGTCACCATTTGCTAGCCTGAAAGCCCTAGTTTGGTTGGATAATTGGTGAAACCTAAGTGTCCTAACCTTTGCCATGAGTAAAATACAAAGATAGGTTGGTACACACCAAGTGGTGGAGGTAGATAATGGTCATGGTGATAAAGTGCCAAAAGATTATATATATGTGCTCCAACTTTGAAAAAAAAAGAAAGAGAAAAATAGAATAAGCTCAAGGTAGAGGTATACTCCCTCCATACCAATATTAGTTGACGTTGTAAGCTAACAACCTATTTTTAGAAAGACTGATGTCCTGGCCAAAATTGCTACTCAGTGACCCCTTTACCCCTGGACTGTCTTGGGTTCTGCCGCATTTATAGCTCTCACGCACCATGGAAAATAGGTATCGAACCGGGCACCTCTACTCTGTGACCACAAGCCTGAATGCACTAGCCATATGAAGCCTTTGTTATTTCTTGTATGAACTACACTCGCAGCCTCATTTAATAAGGGTAGACAGGGAAAATACCCTCTTATTAGTGATCCTTGGTAAGCACAATTATGTCCTAACATCAACTAATATGGGTATGGAGGAAGTATTTAATAGGGCCATTTTGTTTTGCCACTCAAGACATCAAGTGAGTGTGAGTGGGTTCAGGATAGATAAAGAGGGAAAATCTTTAATTGCAATGGTTATCTAGTGGACTAAATGTGAGTCTCATTTGCATATATATAGCACTTAGTGACGTGGTGAGATACATAAGAAAGCCTTTTTTGGTGAAGTTGGCAACTTGAAAAGGCTTGAAAAGCTAACTTAAGTGCCTAATTTATTTTGGTGAAGTTGGCAACTTGAAAAGGCTTGAATTGGTGCTGGAATTTCTCAAGTTGCAAGTAGCTGAAATAAGTTGAAAGCAATTGCATGGAGTTGAAAGTAGCTGGAAGAAGTTGCAACCAACTAGAAGCAGTTGCATCTAGTTAGAATTAGTTGGAAGGAGTTGGAGCTGCAGGGCCCATGCCAAGAATAGCCTTTGTGGCATGCATCCATTGGTTTTTGGTGCCCATGGAGGTGCATGCAAGTGCTGTCCCTATTTTTAGAATTGGGGCTCACACGGTGAGAAAGGGGACTGGTGCATGCGAGGCCAGTTGACTCTCCTGTCCATTTGTTTGCTTCCAGAGAAAGGAGAGGATGCACCGTACTCATGTTTGCAGAGGCGCTATGGTTCCTAGCCATCGTGCAATGAGCCATTGTGATGGGTTCTACCCATTGGGGCTTGGATGCTTTGCTGCAGAATTAAGGCAGCGCTTCCCCCTTCCTTCTCCCTCTTTGGTTCCTTCCCACCCTTGCATCCTATGCACCAAGAACAAAGAAGAACAAACTCTCCTTCTCCTCTCTCACTCCCAATGATTTGTGCTTCAATCTAGTGAGAGATCAGACTCTAGTGATTGATCTAAGAGCTTCAAGTGGATCTCCTTCCTTTCCTCTCCCTCTCCTAGCTCATGGTTTATTTTGAGAGTGGATTGAGGGAAACCCTAATGTGTGCATTTGTGATTGCATTTTTGGTGGCACTAGGTGATTCTTGTGATTGTGGATTTCCTATTACTCTTGGTGATTATTGTCACCTAGATGGTTGTGGATTTGTTGATTGGTGAGGGGATTTGGTGATTGTGTCCGCCACAATCAAGGATATATTTCTGAGGGGTTCTTGACCTTTTCCATCCGGAAGATCGTAAAAGGTACTCTAGTGGATTGCTCGTGTCATTGAGCTACCTCACTTGTGGGTAGGTTCTTGCGGTGTCCAACGTATGGACGAGGTTCGTGTAACACCTCTTAGCCACCAAACCACCAAGTGTTGGTTGATACAACAGTGACTAGCATGCCGGCAAGCACATGAACCTTAGGAGAAAAATTGCTTCGTTTGTCCATTGGTATTCTCCTGATGATTGTATTGGAATTCATTTTATGATTGATTCTTCCCCTACACGGACGTATAATTATCACTCACCTCTTTATACTCTTGCAAACTAGTTGTAACTAGTGGTTCTTAGTTGCATCTAGCTGTAACCAATTGCTCTTAGTTGGAACTAGTTGTAACTAGTTGCAATCAGTTTGTTTTGCTAGTTGTTTAACTTGGTTGAAACTAGTTGCAGTTAGTTGGAACCAGTTGTACCTATCTATAAGTTGTTGTTTTATTTTTCCTTGCTTGTTCACTAGTTGTAGAGAGCAGTGACTTAGCCTTTGTTTATGCCTAGTGATAATAGCAACTAGAATTGTTGTTGTAGGTGGCTTGCAACCCTTGTAGAGCTAGAGCAAAATTGCATTTCGCCTTTTAGATTTCTTACCTCTTGCTCTAGTGTTTTTGTAGAATTTTTTATAGGCTATTCATGCCTCTCTAGCTATTTAGGACCTTTCATAGCCATGACTTATACCTGTACATCATTGTTGGCAAATCTTAATGTCTATTGAATTATTCCACAAGCACACAGAATATGCTGATGTAGCACTTCACCAAGGATGAGCATCCAAGTTATTTTATCCCAAGGGAAAGCAATGCTAGGAATGTTTAATAAAAGAGAAGAGAGATCGTTATGTCTACTATGATCTAGTATCAACTAGTGAAGATGGGGTAAGTGATTGATAGGAAGGGTAGATAAGTAAGGTAGCACAGAATCTAATCTAAAGATAACTCGTAGAGAATTAGCTAGGTGGGAGGACAATGAGTGAGTAAAGGACTCCTATGTATCCTACTTTACTTCTGTGTACTTGATCCTAATAGACTGTTGACTCAACTAGACTGACGCCTTACTACTTGTGTGAGGGGGATAGCTGAGAAAACAACAGACAGAACCCCTGCTAAAGCGACTAAACTCTTATGGATGCCTTGCCTTTTAAGAACTAGTTTATACGTGAGGAGATCCTAATGCCGAGCACGACCTGTCACGTCTTGCCAGTGCGCTCCTACTGTCCGTCTAAACCAGCGACCATCAAAGGTGAGCCTTAGTCTAAGCACCATGCTTACACTAACTCTCACGACTCTAACTACCGCATAGATAGCTAAAGCTCCTATGCAAGATAGGACGATGAAACACACACAAGGAGTTGGTTACAGGAAACCAATCCAACTAAGTCAACTAATATTACTAAGACAAACACACAACAAGGCTATAAAGATAGACTTGTACTAAGTAAATACTAAGTTAAGTAAAGCAAGAATATTATATTAATAAAGGAAAAGTCTGACAAAGGAAAGATACAAGAGCATTACCAGACTCTCAAGAAGACGACTCTGGAGACCCCAAGCTTCGCTCGACTCAACTCTATCTCCCACTCTAGACTAACTACTACTACACTACTTGATCCTTGAAGGATTGAGAGACTTGAAGCTTTGGTCTCTTCCAGGGATGCCTCTCAAGGGTGGAGGCAGCCTCTATTTATAGAGGAGGGAGAGGGGCTGCCATGTTAGCGATCCATGTGCTCCATGTCTCTCCACCCTTGGATGAACCAACTTAGTAACTGCCATAGATGGATTGCCAAGGTAATTTGGACATGTGGAAGTTGTGCTTGAGTCGATGGGGAGCCAACTAACCTGGCTGGGCACTAGGAGGGTTCGCCCAATCCCTCTATGGCAAGTGGGCCAGCCAGGGTCTTCTACAGGTGACCCCAGTTGTCATGTGAAGTGGCTCCACCATTTTTCAAATATTTGTTTGCTTGCATAGTTGTGGGCCCATGGATCCATGTGCAATGATCTTTTACCATTAGAAGTTGATCTGAGGGTGGAAATTGACTCAAGGGGTCTTCACATGGATTGTACTTCGAAGCTCAACTTTTGGCGGGACCATGATGGGGTCGCCCGACCCCCTCATTGGGTCCTTCCAAGGTGCATTTTCTTGTTTCTTATAATCAAAGGCTAAGAGTACAAGTGGAACCAGTTATGGATAAAATATGTTCATGTTATGCTATTCTTCCTTGAGTCCGAGACATGTTGATGGTGTTTTGAGTGTGAATATCTATAGTATATCCACCATCAACAATCATCATATAGTGTCCCGTGGAGGGTATGATGCACACTCTTATAGTGTCCCGTGGAGGGGTAAGGGTGCAAAAGAGCATGCTATTTGTATTACATATGCATTCCTTTCATGTGGTGTGAAGAATGGAGACAGTGGACATGCATATGCATTGCATTCACACTTTGAGGTTTATTTGTGTTGAAGTTTTATTTTGGCATGAAGAAGATATGTGGAGTATTATTTTTATTCATTTGAGGAGTATTGTGTTATTCATATGTGGATATCATTTAATTATTGTATATTATGCTCATTACATGTTTATGGAAAATTTATTGGAAAAATATTCTTATCATGAACCTTTATTTATTATTTATTTAAATCAATGTCTAATGAACTTGTAGTTTAAATAACATGTTTAGGCAGTTTGCTTGCTGAGATTTATTCTCACCCCCTTTATCTTTCTAGGTGCTTGCTTTGGATGCTTGCTTGAAGGGATAGGATTAGTAGCACATCTTCACTATTTCCACCACACTTAGTAATAAAGGTGATGTTTTTAGTTGCTATAATAAACTTAGTTTATATTTCATAGTGACCCTTCTTGGTTCAATAAAAACATTATGATGAAATCTATCCTTACCATAGTGATGAAATATATTTTAGTAATGAAAGTGTTGCTTTTATTTGCTGCCCGGTGCCCAATCCCATTTTGGCCGCCCTCTAGAAAAATAGGGCAGTGGTAGCGCCACCCCCTAGTGGTGCACTGCCACGCCCTGGCGGCGACCAAGGCGGTGCACACCACTATGTTGAGTGCCACCTCTTTTTCTAGTAGCAACTGCCCACTTCTGTTTCTTTGCATGTCTTCGTTCAGGCTTCCTCATCTTCATGTCTTGGACTCCTTGCTTGACTTCTAGGTTGATCACACATCCTATTTGTCTTTGTTTGAATGTTGGTCATATTCTTCATGTTCCAATCTTGGTCCAATTCATGTTTGCATCCTATTGCACTATAAAATAAACACTTGCAAATACATTAGTCCAACTTGGTTGTGTTGATCATCAAACACCAAAATCCAAACAAAATGGGCCTAGGGCCATTTTTCTTACACTCATCCACAATTTGATTGTGCTTATTATTCATATCACTAACACAATTGTTTACGGCATTGTCCCTTGGAATGAGAGATTTCACCATCTTGATCTTAGAGGCACTCTACTCCCATTGAAATTGGGATCCATGTGGTTAAGTACTATGTGAAGATCATCGCTGGATTCAACAATTATAAGTGCCACGACCAACCATTAAAAATGAAATAGTATAAAATAGGGTAATTAATAAAATTCAATCTCTAATTGAGAATAAATAAATAAGCTCAATGCAATGTTGACTCTGACATAGCCAATACACCAAACTAAGTAAACACAACAATGAAACAAGACACATATATTTGGAAGTATAGGATGAGAATACAATATTTCATTACAGCAAAGCTGCTCACACTTAGCATAAGAGAATACTATGATTCTTAACCCACATATATAGGATGAACAAATAGGCCACAAAGGAACTTGGCATACTAGATGATGTATAAAACCTAGTTCATGTCTGCATTCATCATCCACTGAGTATCAAGAAGATCTCCCAACTGATCACTAGTCCAGTCCAATTGGCCTCCATTTGCTTCCATAGTAGGAGCCACTAAAGAAATACCAGTTCCCATCTGCTCTTGTTGCTGGCCAATAGCCAAGGTGCCCATCTGGCTATTGCTTCTACTTCTATGGCCAGTGTGGTATGAGAATGGTGACCAAGCCTGGACATTGTTCATGGAAGTAGTATGTCCACCAAAGCTATACTGATTTGTGTTGTAGACTCCTCCACCAAAGGCGGTCCCCTCCGAGATAGAAGTATTTTTCTGCGGCAAGGGCTCAACATCATAAAGTCCAATGTCATTGATGCTATAACGCTGCTTCTTGGTGCGATTTTCTTTCCTAAGGAAGTACTTTTGAGCATGGCTGGAAACTTGCACTGGGGTTTTGGTGGTAACAAAGTTGATAGAGATGTTCTTCCAATTTCCACGACCGTACACATGTAGACCACGGAGGAATTGCCTACAATGAGGTAGAGTTTGAAGTTAACTAATTAGATAGAAATTTAGATTCCATCTCCATACATATTCAAGATTAGTAAAACAAAAATAATATATAAGCACCTCATCATAATAATGCCTCATAACCTATGCTAAATAAGGGTACTAACGTCATGTGACAAGTATTGAAAATATGTGTGAGATGCTTTAAGGATTTAGCAAATAACTAACCTATGCTCGTCTATGGTCCAAAACCTCCCACTGTGTTGGCTCTCCTTCCGTGGAGTGGGCTTCCTTCGTGGAGTCTCCTTCACATTCCTCGTGCCAGACATCTCTACTTGTTGATAACCATCAAATGCTTCCATGTTGCCCATGGATGGATATGGATTCCCCACAAATACCCCAAAGGGTCGATTCATGAGGTTGCTACTTCCTTCCACATGCTGGTTGCTACTCTGCAATTTTCTCGTCATGTCCACCATGACATCAATGTATAAGTTGATTACCTGATACTTCTCCTTGCTAGGGAACAATGCTTGGAGCTCATCCACTATTTGATTGTGCTTCTTGTTCATATCACTTGGGCAATTGTTGTTGGCATTTTCCCTTGCAATGAGAGATTTCACCATCTCGATCTCAGAGGTACTCCACTCTCCCTTGAACTTAGGATCCATGTGTTTCAGTACTATGCAACAATTGGTAGTTTGAGCTAAGAACAAGGGTTGTTGGGTTGTGGAGAATGGCAAACACCAAGGCTGGTATTTATAGGCTTCATGTGAATCTTTTTTTCCTAATTTTGATTAATTAGAGAATTGACTTTGCTATGATTGGAAAATTGAGATTTTGGTAACAAAGTCAAAGAATAGTATACACCTTATATATAAAATATATCTCTAATTGTGCGACTTTTTTTCTGAAATGCATTAATATTTAGTGCTATAAATTTGCTATAAGCTCCATATACACATTGTCAACTTGTCAACGCCAACAGTTTTCCTATGTAGAGCACAAACTTGAGAGTAGAAAAGGTAGAGACACACTAGTGTAGTCTGGTTTGGTAGGTTTCAAGGTAGACCAATGTGCGCCCATGTATGTAGCCATTGATTGGGTGACATGTGTGGTCATGCATGGCCATACCGCCACTAAAGTCATTCCTACGCACACAAGATAGAATGATACCAGCAACTGGTTTAGCTACTATTAGTTGACTACATCGTTAATGGGGAAGTCTAATGATTGCAATTAATGCTTCATCTCACATGTGCGATATATATTTTTTATTCAAACATCTTGATGAGTTATCGCAACATAAATGATCATGAACATTTCAAATCTTGTAATATATGCATATCTTTTCTTGTGATATGGTATGCAATAGTTGTATTTGGTACAGATATACCAAATGCATGCCAATGTAAGTAACTTTGTTAATTGGCAATTTACAACTATGTTAGTTTGTGGATGGTTTGGTCTTCCCTCTTTTCTTGAGTTGTTCTAAATGACCTGAGAAGATATGAATTGCATGTTTCCTTTAGACCTTCATGATTTATGTATGCATCCAAGACTAACTAAATTGGTAAAAAATGTTTCTCATTACATCACATATGACTCCTTGTTGATCAGCCACAAACCACTAGTGGTCTTTCTATGAAAGGCTATAAGTGCTCATAATAATTAGTTAACACAAAAGAGCAAGAATTAGAGTTAATCTCAGTAACTTAGTACCTTAAATATTCACTTTCATTTCACCTTGGGTTCAACCAGCTCACAAACCAATAGTAGAAATACAATAAGATGAATAGTTATGTTCATCTTGAAAAGGAATAGATGTCCATGCAATGATATTCTTATATGTAGCACATATAGATTTAAAATTGAATGTATTTAATTAGTGTCCATGTTACACATAAACCTAGTTATTCATAGAAGTTTTCTCAACTTAATAGAAAAACAATACTACTTTAGACTCAAGGTATAACAGCCTTGGTGCATCAAAAGGAAGCACACTTATCATAGTAGCAATGTGATCCTCAGCACCAACTAGCTGAGTTAACTTCATCAGGGGCCACGTTCATGGCTAGGGAAACTACCCTTGATGAAAAGTTCAAGGTAATATCTAGACAACTATGTATGATATCTTTAAGTCTTGATGAATTCATGGGTGAATTTGTTTATTGAGCAGGCCTTCAAGGAGTGTATGGCCAAGAAGCTTGATGCTCAAACTGAAGAGGTCAAGCATAATTTGAATGCCAAAAGCACTCGGCTCAAAGAACAACATGCGAAGAAGTAAGACGAGTGGTCCACAGAGTGTGAGGCTATCTAGGAGTCATAGAAAGAGAATGGTAAAGCTATCCAAGACCTCTCTACCATGACCAAAAAAGGCCTATTTTGTCTAAATATCTTGGTCTTGAGGTTGCTGCAGAGGATCCAAGACATCATGAATCTGTTGTTAGTACTATGTTCTTGCATCAGCATTGTGCATGCCATATAATAAACCTGATTGTTAAGGAGGCACTTGATTATCTTAAATCTTTGATTGAAGTTTTTAGAACTGCAATATCATTTCTAAACTCATCTGACTAGAGAATTGTAGCATATAAGAACTATTGCATTGCTTCTAGTTATAGGCCTAGAAAGTTTCAGTTGGACATGGATGTAAGGTGGAACTCTACATATCTCATACTTAAGACTTTGTTTCCTCACAAGGATCCTTTCACTACTTTCATACATGCCAATTATCCTAGAGGTGAGGAAGGTGAATTGATTCTAACTGAAGAATATTGTGTTGTTGCTGAAAAAGTATTTAAGTTTCTTGCACTATTCTATGATGCTACTGTTGCCTTGTCTAGTGTTTACTGTCCTACATCTCCACTTATGATTCATTATCTAATTAAGATTGCTATACACCTGAAATATTATGCTAATGACATTCACTTAAGAAATGTGGTTCAACCTATGGTAGATAAATACAATAAATATTGGAGGGACATACCTTTTCTCTATTCTTTTGCATTCATCTTGGACCCTAAAGAAAAAATGATGGGGTTTTCAAAAGTGTTGAGGAAGTTGATGAACCTAACCAATATAGAATATAATGTTTACCATGTTGGCACTAGAGCTAGGCTTACTGATGTTTACAATAAGCATGAAGAGAAATATGGAGTTGTTAGGTTGAGGAGGACTGTCCCTTGAAACCTGTCTGGTAAGAAAAGGTCTGCCTAGGATGAAATATATGATGATGATTCTAGTTCTTCTGGTGGGGGTACTTCACTGCTACATTCTACTCTTAATCTGTCTAGAGATACATCTGCTACTGCTTTGCTGCATGCTGCTACTTCTACAGCTTCTAATGCTTCTGAACTTGTCTCATACTTGGACTGTGACATTGTTAGCCAGTTGGATGATTCATTTGACATCTCGAGATGGTGGCATGAGCACAAACTAACATATCTAGTGTTGTCCATCATGGCTAAAGATGTTTTAACTATTCCTGTGTCTACCATATCTTCAGAATTAACATTTAGTATGACTGGTAGGATCATCGAGGAGCGGCGGAGGAGGTTGAAGCCAGAGACGGTGGAGTGGCTGACCTACATCAAGGACTGGGAGTTGGCGGAGGCAAGGTTGCAACACAGAGCTTGAAGATGAATTTCAAGAACAAAATAGGATGCATAAAAAACTCATGTGCACCCCAGAAACTGTCGCACATATAAGTAGACAAATCTCAAGAGTATCATCACAATGTTTATTACATAGCGGAATAATAATAATCACATAGTCTTATACAATAAAGATAAATATGATGAATAAACTCTCTCGACGGAAGCATCACACAGGGACAACTGTTGACTAGTTGACACCAAACCTAGTACTCATATCGATAATCCTCAATCCAATCATCATCATTTGCATAACCTGAAGTGTTGGGAAATTGCAAGAGTGAGCACATATCGTACTCAACAAGTATAACTAGGGGTACATGAGGCTCAAATAGCTGACACTGATTTAACTGCATTTAGCTTTTATATGTGGATAACATGTTCATATTTAAGTAGCAAGTGCTAAGGTAGCGAAATAAATCCCATAACCACATGATTAAATGTAAGCATAATTAATCCAAAGTAAACGATAATCAAATGAACATAATAACTTAATAATCATCATCATCTTTAATATAAGAATCTCCGAGGTCGCTCTTGACCGTGAGCATGGCTAGTATACGAGTTTTTAACACTCTACAGAGATTGTACAACTTAAAAACATGTTACTAAACTTATGATAAATTTTAATTTCAACAAAAATTATTTGGGTCGTTTACTTTACGTGTTTCATGCTTCCCACTATGGCCTTGTTATTTGCTAAAAGTTTTATTTTTTTATGCTTCTCAATCTTATTCTATTGAAAAATTATTGCATCTATCTGATCTATGTCTAAAAACTTTTTGTAGAAGCCGCCCCGTACCCGTAGTGCTGCATGCATGTCTACTGAGGAGTATCGTGCCCTGTTCAACCCAAGGGGGTAGCATATGGAGGGTGTTCATGAGCTCGCAGATGAAGAATCATGGGTGAGAGGAGTGTTGACGGTCCTTAAGTATCAAATTTAATCATCAAATAAATAAAGAAAAGGATCCAAATGCAACCAACACCAAGACTTAGGGTTTTATCTCACAGAATTCCATGAGTTTTGGTGTTTGTCTATATCTGCAGGGGGTTATCAGGAAATATGGTGGAAAGGCCCACACGTCGAGTTTACATAGAGATATTAACGTGTGCGGCAATTTTCTATCATCTAGAAGACTCTAGAAGCCACGGGAATGAACGGAAGGCCGAGTGGGCCCGGGGGTAGGGCGCCCGCCCTCCCCCCTAGGGAGCCCGCCCTGCTACAGGAACCAATCAGGCTCCGCCTCGAGGATTATGCTCCACCGCCTTTGAGGATCAAGGAAAACTATACGATTAAGGTCGATTTGATTCGACGGCCCACGTTCATTTGAGGGGGCTATATAAGTAGGGCCCCTGGCCCCTGGAGGAGGCATCCCTATTCATTATTCATAGACAGAGCAAAAGCTAGGGTTTGGAGATGAGAGCTCTCCTCTCTTCTCTAAACTAGAGTAGATCCAGATAATAGTGAGATGGAGAGCGAGGGAGGATTGGAGGAGAGGCCGGCCTGTCGGTTCTTCCTCCGGTTGTACTTTGCCATGATCAAGCTCTAATCAAGCTTGCTCATGGGATGACTCTGGTAATCTATTTATATTTTATTATGCAATTACTATCGATGTATGATCTAGTTTGCAACTCTTTCGAGTACTTTAATCTATAGGACCCTATAGGTTAGAGTTGTAGTATAGGTGTAAGCGTGGTGCTTAGACCTAGATTACTTGTGGATATCCCATGTCTAGCCGGATCGTGTGGTAGGCCGCGTAGGTGACAGCTACGTTGGTCCTCTGTAGTGCACCTCCCGTTAGCATGACTGGTAGGGTTTATCATCCTATGGATAAGCATCCTTTGTGGTGTATTCTTATCACATGGTTTGTCCCAGACATAGACATACCCCTTTGAAGTAGAGAAACCCTAGTTATCCTCTCTATTCTCCTACCATCACCCATATACTAGATTGCTCTACACTCTATTCCCATATTATCACCCATTGTTATCTTACCTTTAATATTGTTCTTATTCAATTCTACCATCTTTCCTATTTACACCTACCTATCTATCTAGGTTAAGTTAGAGCGTAGATCAGTTCTCCCGTTTCCCTGTGGATACGATAAAACCTTTAACCAGGTTAAAGCTACAACGGTATCCGTGCGCTTGAGGATTTATTTATGTGCGTATAAATACCATAGTACACACTAGTGCCATACTGGGGATGACAACCTAGTATTCAAGTGGTGTTAGCATGTGTCAACAAGGAGCTTAGGAGGAAGATGTGCCTGAGGATGAGGAGATGCAGGATCCACCCCCACCCCAGCCTGCTCAACTAGCTAATGCATAGATGGGTTGGACTTTAGTGGTCTGGTTTCCAGAGTCAGACCCCAAGGCTTTCTTCCATGAACTACTGGTGCAGGCATTGAATCGCTACTACCCAAATTTGCAAGCCACTCTAGAGTATTGTTGCACAGAGCATAGGCATCTCCTGAGGAGATCACATTGGGACACAGAGCTGATAATCAAGACACTGGATGCTACTAAGGGTATTCACAGGGTGGAGTCAAAACACCTCTCTCTCGAGTTAGCCGGGCTACTGCAAAGGATAGTATGGCCGAGGCAGCTTACCAAGCATTGGTCTTTTATCGTGGCAGACGCTTTGAGGAGGCCCAGTATGACATATCATTATCCTCGCTTCATGCTCGAGGAAAAGTTTTGGACCCTGGATGCTATAGTATCGAAGCTTAAGGCACAAGTATTGCTGACTTCTGAACTAACCTTCAAGGTGATCCGATTGGAGGATGAACTGTGCTGTGAGAGAGAACTCCTGGAGCAGGAGCGAAGGGAAGCGGATGATCTTCGAGCAGAGCTAGGCCATCCCAAGCTTCATGAGAGGATTCATTTAGAACCCATCTTAAAGGATGCCGCTCCCGAGGAATAGGAAACCCACATGTAATAGGAATGTTAGTAGTATCGTCAGTCAAGTGGAGTCTTTTTCTAGTGTGGTGTGAACTTGGTGTGCTTGCTGAATTTGTTATTATGATAATGTGTGATTTGGATTTTTGTGATGAGTGCTGGAACTTTGTGGGCATGTCTACAAGTTCCTTAGTTAAGAACCTTAAGTAAGAACATGAATAAATAGTTGGTTTGGGTCATATTCTGTTTCTGTCCCTTGCTGATTTCTGGAGCAGTCTGCAATGATTCTGGTATATTTAAATTTCTGTTCATGAAAAGTTTATCAAATTTTTCTGAGAACAAGTAGACTTCCATATCTCTCCAATGACGTAAGAATGACACTATTATGTATTATGAGCTGTGAGATATTACTGTTGAAAGTTGAGGTTTCTGTGCAGTCTGGAATTCTAGAACAGTTTCGGTTGTGCCCATTTTTGACTAATTTAATGATGGAATCTGTTAATATGGTATAAATGAAAGTTATAGATAATTTCTTTATATTTCCAACGTTGTACAAAATGTCTCTATTGAATTCTGGAACTCGAGATATGACTGATTTTCTGAACTGCTAATGTTGGATGTCGCCCAGAAAAATTCAGATTCAATTATCTCTTGTAATTATCATGTTGGATGTTACTAAGATCTGTTTCTGTACCTTGGAATGTAGATGACAGCAAGGGGAAGCGGTAAAGGCAGAGGCCGTGGCAGGGGTGCCAATGCTTAGCTCATGCAGACTCAAAACAAGATGATGCATGCTTTTATACAACACCTTCAGCATCAACCTACACCACCGCTACCACCACCACTTGTTCATGTGAGGGACAAGCATGGGGAATTCATGAAGGGAAGACCTCCAGTGTTTACTCACTCTGTAGACCCTATGGAGGTAGATGACTGGCTGCATGCTGTGGAGAAACAATTGAACATAGCACAATGCAATGACTTGGAAAAGGTGTTGTATGCTTCAGGATAGCTACAGGGAGAAGCTCAAACTTGGTGGGAGTCTTACCAAGCTGCTAGTCCCAACCATGCTCCTACTGTCACTTGGCAGGAATTTTGTAGAGATTTCAGAGCACGACATATCAATGAAGGAATAATAGAGCTTAAGCAGGAGGAACTTAGATATCATGATACATTTGAGTAGCTGTTGGGCATTCTTAACGTCACTACCAAAAGTAGACGTATTTTTCTAATTCTGATAACGGCATCAAAAATTGCAAACCTATTGAAAGCCCTAGTTTGGTTTTGGATAATTGATGAAACCCTAGCACTAACCTCTATACTAAGTGTGTGTAGACTTAATGAGGTTAGTACATGCCAAGTGATGGAGCAAGTAATGATCATGGTGATGATGGTGATGACCACAAGATGATAAAGTGCTCAACTTGGAAAAGAAGAAAGAGAAAAATAAAACCCTATGGAGATCAAGGCAAAGGTATTGCTTAGGGTTTTGGTTTTAGTGATCAAGACACCATAGAGGGTGTGATCACATTTAGGATAGATAGCCGTACTATTAAGAGGGGTAATCTCGTTGTGAAAACGGTTGTCTAAGTGCCACTAGGTGATTGGATTCCTTGCATGTGCATTAGGACCTAGTGAGCTAACTAAGTAACCCTTGTAAAATGTTTTGAAATATGCTAACACACGTGCACAAGTGTGGAGACACTTTGGTGTTGGCACTTGGAAGCAAGGGAAGAAGTTAGAAATCTTTTTGTGCAGCGCGTTCAGGCCGGACGCGTCCGAGTTGAGGCACCGGACGCGGAAACAGTTTTTGCGTAGAGTCCGGTGTGCCTCGTCCGGTGAGTTCGTTTCTCGGTGAAACTCTCTGAGTTTGCGTCCGGTGCACACCGGACGCGTCCGGTGTGAACTAGGACGCGTCCGAGTTGGCGTCCGGTGCAAACTCCTCTTGCAGAGCTCTTTGGGTGTGAGTCCGGTGCACACCGGACCGTCCGGTGTGTGCGTCCGGTGTGGCGACCGGTGTTGACTCAAGTTTGCGACGCTCTCTGAGTTTGGGTCTGCTGCATACCGGACGCGTCCGGTATTTCAAAAGTGAGCGTCCGGTGCCTTGACAGTGTCAGAGGCAACGACTACTTTTCTAACGGTCAGGAGCACCGGACGCTGGTCTGGCTCATACCGGACACGTCCGGTGTGAACTAGGACGCGTCCGGTGTGAACGCAGACTGTGGGATAGACTGCCAACGGCTAGTTGAAGGTTGGGACTTCTATAAATAAGCCTTGGCCGGTTCTTGCTCACCCTCTTGACTCTCCAACTTGTTGATACACCTTGTGAGCATACTCCCACACCTCCCACTCACCTTGTTCAAGATTTGTTCATCCAAAGAGAGATTGGGAGAGATCCTAGTTGCATTTGCTTAGAGTTTGAGCATCTAGTGGCACTAGTGATCGTTGAGCAGCGGGTTTGCTTGTTACTCTTGGTGGTTGCCGCCACCTAGACGGCTTGGAGCTGCGGAGGAGCTTTGGCACGAGTTGGTGATTGTTCGTGGCCATCTCCCGGTGATTGTGAGAGGTTTGTGCCTACCTCGGCGGAGAGCCAAAGGCGACATTAGTGGATTGCTCGTGTCATTGAGCTACCTCACTTGTGGGTAGGTTCTTGTGGTGTCCTAGTGAGGACGAGGTTCGTGCTACACCTCTTAGCCACCGAACCAATAAGTGTTGGTCGACACAACGGGGACGTAGCGTGCCGGCAAGCACGTGAACCTCGGGAGAAAATTGTGTGTCTCCATTGTGATTGTTCATTGGACTTCTCCCGGTGATTGGACTTCATATTATTGATTGGTTCATCCCCTCTACGCGGCGGTATAAAGATCAAACCATCTCTTTTTACATTCCCGCAAACTAGAGTATCTTACTTACTTGTATAGAAACTTTAGGTAGCTCTCTAGTGTAAGTAGTGACATAGCTCTTGTGTGCCTAGAGATTATATCAACTAGAATTGTTGGATAGGTGGCTTGCAAACACCCCTTTAGAGCTAGAGCAAAAAGCTTCGCTTTGTTTTTTACTAACCTCTTTCTCTAGTGAGTTTGTAGAATTTTTCAAATAGGCTATTCACCCCCCCCTCTAGCCATATTAGGACCTTTCAAGTGGTATCGTAGCCGTGGTCACCGTTTTGTGAAGGCTTAACAACCTCGGTGCTCAAATTATGGCTCGAATAGTGTTCAACCATGTTGGGGGTAAGCCACCGTTCTTTGATGGCACAAGTTCCTTTGACTGTTGGAAGAGAAAAATGAAGATGTACCTTGGATCAATCAATGATAGAGTGTGGGAAGTCACGGAGAATGACTTTGTGATCCTTGACCCCGCAAATCCCACCGACAATGAGAGAGCAAACAAGGCTCTCAACACAATTTATAATGGCATTGATTCAAAGGTGTTTGAACAAGTCAAAGATCTTGAGAAAGCAAGTGAAGTGTGGACAAGATTAGAAGAAACATATGAGGGCACTACAACGGTAAAAAGTGCCAAATTGTATATGCTCAAGGACAAGCTATCCAACTTCAAGATGAAGGATGATGAGTCCATACCGGAGATGTTCTATAGGCTCCAAGTCATCATCAATGATCTCAAGGGCCTAGGTGAGAAAGTGAAGGATGAGGACTTTATTCACAAGTTCTTGATG
This sequence comes from Sorghum bicolor, assembly GCF_000003195.3. NCBI lineage: Eukaryota > Viridiplantae > Streptophyta > Magnoliopsida > Poales > Poaceae > Sorghum > Sorghum bicolor. Next base: position 11,276,240 of record NC_012879.2, on the reverse strand, counting down.
TGCTTGCCCAAGAGGTTCAAGACATTGAGAACAATCATCTTTAGAGGTGGATTGACGGGTGTATCTCCCAATGAGGTACTTGTAGATGTCATGACCGAAGATCAATACAATGACAATGATGATGATGAGGTCATGAAGAAGGATGATGATGACAAGAAGAAGAGTGTAGCATTCAAAGCTAGCTCTTCATCTAAGAGCAAGAACAAGGGCAAGGCCAAGAAAGAAGAATCAAGTGATGAGGAGTGCTCCAATGATGATAGTGATGATGATGAAGCACTAGCACTCTTTGTCCGCAAGTTTGGCAAGATGATGAAGAAAAAGGGCTATCACACAAGAAAGAGAAGAGATCACTTCAAGAACAAGGAGCATCTGAGGCTATGCTACAAGTGTAAAAGCCCCGATCATATTGTGGCGGATTGTCCTTACAATAGTGACAATGATGAGCATGACAAGAAGAACAAGAAGGAGAAGAAAGAAAAGAAGGAGAAGAAGATGGTTTTCAAAAAGAAGAAGAAGGGTGGATCCTATGTTGTGACATGGGATAGTGATGCCTCTTCGGATGATGATTCAAGTGATGATGACAAAGCATCCAAGAAAAAGGCACTTGCTAGCATTGCTATCAACAACAAGCCATCACTCTTCGACACTCCTTCATGCTTCATGGCCAAGGGCCACAAGGTACAATATGATGAGAGTGAAAGTGAAAGTGAAAATGAACATGATAGTGATAGTGATGATGAAAATGAATTCACTAATGAACAACTCATGGACATGCTAGAACAAGCCGATTCACTTATTCAATCTAAAAACAAGAAGTGCAAAGAATTGGCCAAGAAGTTAAAAGCTCTTGAGCAATCCTTTGATGAGCTCAATGCTAATCATGAGAGGCTAGTGGAAGCCCATGAAAAGCTTGGCAAAGCTCACACCAAGCTTGAGAAAGCTCACTCCTTGTTGTTAGAAGAGAACAAGGAAAAGGTTGTTGTATCATGTGATGTGGGCACAACATGTGACTTAATTAAAGAATCACCCAACCTACCTATGGTTGTTGCCACTAACTCTTCTTGTAGTTCTTCATCCACCACCACCAACTCTACCTCTACTTCTAGTGTTAGTGTCACTTGTGATACCTCACTAAAGGTTGAGAATGAGACCCTCAAGAGAGAGGTGGATGAGCTCACTCACGCCCTAGGCAAAGCCTATGGTGGTGAGGCCCGCTTGCTAAAGTGCTTGGGTAGCCAAAGGTTTTCTCTCAACAAAGAGGGATTAGGCTATACCCCCAAGAAGGGCAAGAAAGGTTTTGCAACTCACAAGCCTAGCTTTGTGAAGAGCAATGGTCGGTATTGCAACAAATGCAAGCAAGTTGGGCACCTAGAGCTTAATTGCAATAAAATGAACAAGAACAAGAAAATTACTAATGTACCTTACATTCCTTTTGATTCTTGTTATGTGCTTACCAAGGGTGAGAAGAGTGTGCATGCTAAGTTTGTTGGTACACCAATTGTGGGTCCAAAGAAGAAGGCCGTTTGGGTACCAAAGAGCCTAGTCACTAACCTCCAAGGACCCAAACAAGTATGGGTACCTAAGAAACATTGATTTGTTTTGTAGGTAAACTATAAAGCCGGAGGAAGGCATTGGGTGCTTGATAGTGGGTGCACACAACACATGACCGGAGATTCAAGAATGTTCAATTCAATCAATCCAAATGATGACAATGGTGTTGATAGTATCACATTTGGTGACAATGGCAAAGGCAAGGTCAAAGGGCTTGGTAAAATTGCTATATCCAATGACTTGAGCATTTCCAATGTGCTACTAGTAGAGAGCTTGAACTTCAACTTGCTATCCGTAGCTCAACTTTGTGATCTTGGTTTCAAATGCATATTTGGAGTTGATGATGTAGAAATCATAAGTGTAGATGGCTCAAACTTGATATTCAAAGGCTTTAGATATGAGAATCTATACTTGGTTAATTTCAATGCTAGTGAAGCTCAATTGTCAACATGCTTGCTCACTAAATCTAGCATGGGTTGGTTATGGCATAGAAGGCTTGGTCATGTTGGAATGAAACAATTAAACAAGTTAGTCAAACATGATCTTGTTAGAGGCTTGAAAGATGTTACATTTGAGAAAGACAAGCTTTGTAGTGCATGTCAAGCCGGAAAGCAAGTTGGCAACACTCATCCAAAGAAAAGAATCATGAGTACATGCAAGGCATTTGAGTTGTTGCACATGGACTTATTTGGACCAACCACATACACAAGCATTGGTGGAAACAAATATGGATTTGTGATAGTGGATGATTTCACAAGATACACATGGGTATTCTTTCTTAGTGACAAGAGTGATGCTTTTGCAACCTTCAAATAATTTGTCAAGAGAATACACAATGAGTTTGAAACAACCATCAAGAAAGTGAGAAGTGACAATGGAAGTGAATTCAAGAATAGAAGAGTTGATGAGCTTTGTGATGAATTTGGCATTAGGCATCAATTCTCGGCCAAGTACACTCCACAATCAAATGGTCTTGTTGAGAGAAAGAATAGAACCTTAATTGACATGGCAAGATCAATGTTGAGTGAGTACAATGTGAGTCATTCTTTTTGGGCCGAAGCAATCAACACTGCTTGCTACTATAGCAACCGACTCTATTGTCACCCAATGATGGAGAAGACACCATATGAGCTCTTGAATGGAAGAAAACCCAACATTGCATATTTTCAGGTTTTTGGTTGCAAATGCTACATATTGAAGAAAGGCACTAGATTGAGTAAATTTGAAAAGAAATGTGATGAAGGATTCTTGCTTGGTTACTCAACTACTAGCAAAGCTTATAGAGTTTGGAATTTGGCTAGTGGTACTCTTGAAGAGGTGCATGATGTTGAGTTTGATGAAACCAATGGCTCTCATGAGGAAGAAGAGAACCTAGATGATGTGAGAGGCACTCAATTGGCCGATGCAATGAAGAATATGGACATTGGTGATTTAAGGCCAAGAGAGGTGATTGATGTTGAAGATGACAAAGATCAAGTGCTTCCTGCCTCTAATGTGCAAGCTAGTGGTTCTCATAATCAAAACCAAGCTAGTACAAGTGGTACACAAGTGCAAGATCAACAAGCTAGTACATCATCTTATGAGCAACCAAGTGCAAGCAATCAAGTGCAAATACTCCAACCAACAAACATTGCAAGAGATCATCCATTGGATCATATCATTGGTGATATTCAAAGAGGAGTGCAAACTAGATCAAGATTAGCATCATTTTGTGAGCACTTCTCCTTTATGTCTCACATTGAGCCAAAGAAGATTGATGAAGCATTGAGAGATGTTGATTGGGTTAATGCTATGCATGAAGAGCTTAATAATTTCAAGAGAAATCAAGTATGGGAATTAGTTGAAAGGCCTAGTGATCACAATGTCATTGGTACTAGATCGGTCTTTCAGAACAAACAAGATCAAGATGGGATAGTTGTAAGAAACAAAGCAAGATTGGTAGCACAAGGCTATACTCAAGTTGAAGGTCTTGACTTTGGTAAAACATATGCCCCGGTTGCAAGATTGGAAGCAATTAGGATCTTGTTGGCCTATGCTTGTGCTCATAACATCAAGTTATACCAAATGGATGTCAAGAGTGCATTTCTCAATGGCTATATCAATGAAGAAGTATATGTTGAGCAACCTCCCGGTTTTGAAGATGACAAGAAACCCAACCATGTTTACAAGCTAAGAAAGGCATTGTATGGTTTGAAGCAAGCACCTAGAGCATGGTATGAGAGATTGAGAGATTTCTTACTCTCTAAAGGTTTCAAAATGCGCAAGGTTGACACCACTCTCTTCACCAAGAAGATTGGCAAAGACTTGTTTGTGTTGCAAATCTATGTTGATGATATCATATTTGGATCAACCAATCAAGAATTTTGTGAGGAGTTTGGAAACATGATGGCTAATGAGTTTGAGATGTCAATGATTGGAGAGCTTAGTTACTTCCTTGGTCTTCAAATCAAGCAATTGAAGAATGGCACATTTGTGAGTCAAGGCAAGTACATAAAAGACATGCTCAAGAAGTTTGGTATGGATGATGCAAAATCAATTAGCACTCCAATGGGAACAAATGGAAGCCTAGATAGTGATACAAGTGGAAATATGGTGGATCAAAAGTTGTATCGGTCTATGATTGGAAGCCTACTCTATGTGACCGCATCAAGACCGGATGTCATGTTTAGTGTATGCATGTGTGCAAGATTTCAAGCCTCACCAAGAGAAAGTCATTTGAAAGCAACAAAGAGAATATTGAGGTACTTGAAGCATACACAAAATGTTGGTTTGTGGTATCCTAAAGGTGCAAAGTTTGAACTTGTTGGATATTCTGACTCGGACTATGCGGGATGCAAAGTTGAGAGAAGAAGCACATCGGGCACATGACAACTATTGGGAAGATCACTTGTCTCATGGTCATCCAAGAAGCAAAATAGTGTTGCACTATCAACTGCCGAAGCGGAGTACATTGCGGCCGGTAGTTGTTGTACACAAATCCTATGGATGAAGGCAACTTTGAAGGACTTTTGAATCAACTTCAAGCAAGTGCCATTGCTATGTGACAATGAAAGTGCCGTGAAGCTCACCAACAATCCGATTCAACACTCAAGAACAAAGCACATAGATGTCCGCCATCACTTCATAAGAGATTACCAACAAAAAGGGGACATTTGCATTGAGAGCATAGGCACCGATGATCAACTTGCCGATATATTCACCAAGCCACTTGATGAGAAGAGGTTTTGCAAGCTAAGGAATGAATTGAACATACTTGACTTCTCAAATATGTGTTGATGCACCCCCATTATATGACATGCCTCTCCTTCAAGCAAAGCAAGGTAAAATTGTTTGACATGTCATCCATCTTTGCTAAGGACTTGTTTAGTGCATCTAGTTATTCCTTACATGTCTTAGACTCATTCATGAAAATCAAATGAATTTGATGCTTGTATGGTACCACTATTGCTTTTATGCTTGACTTGATCTAGTGGTAGCATATGACATGTTTGTGGGCTTGCAATCCTAGTGTTTGATCTAGAATATGAGCTATAAGTGTTTAACTCAACATGGTACAAGATAACCCTTATTTGGAGGTGTGAAGAAGCTTGTCCTTGGATCAAACCGAGTTAAATATCTTAGGCAAGTAATCTAGATTGGACCAAATTTGGGAAAATGATCTCACTTCACATGGTTTCACACTACCCTATCTAAAATTTGAGCTCACCTTTTGTGGTCATTGATAACAAAGGGGGAGAGAATTTCCCAAAGATTTAAGATAGGGGAGTAACATGATCAAATAAATAAAAGAAGGGGATCAATTAAAATTTTGAAGCACACAAGTAGGGGGAGCAAGCTCACAAACTTGTATGTTGCATTTGAATGTGCATCACATATGTATGCTTGCATTTGCATTAGCTTTAGAAGCTTTATCTCCAAATGCCTTGCTTGTGTGGTGTATGCTAGTTATAGTTTTGATTGATGAAATGAAGAACTAGCATGCATAGGTAGTGTAACTAGACTTTTAGTTATTTCACAAGTGGTACTAGAACCTTGTTTATAATGTTGATCTCACGGGGTGTTCTAGTTTTGTGAATGTCTAGTTACTAATGGTTCTAAGGATGGTGTATATTGGCAACTCCGATTGGTATCACGCTTCAAAGGTCCGTTCTTTACACCTTAGCATCATTTGGTAGAAATTGACTCCTATTTTTCCTATTCAAGCATATGTGCAAGCTTTCAAATCCAAACTCTTAGCACATATGTAGGGGGAGCAATTCCTACCAATTTGGGTTTATGAAACTTGTCCATAACCTTTGCACATGGTAAAATGCTTGGGCAAGCAACATGAATCCAAGAAAATTTTATTGAAAATCTTTGTAAAAAGGGTTGTCATCAATTACCAAAAAGGGGGAGATTGAAAGCCCTAGTTTGGTTTTGGATAATTGATGAAACCCTAGCACTAACCTCTATACTAAGTGTGTGTAGACTTAATGAGGTTAGTACATGCCAAGTGATGGAGCAAGTAATGATCATGGTGATGATGGTGATGACCACAAGATTATTAATTGCTCAACTTGGAAAAGAAGAAAGAGAAAAACAAAACCCTATGGAGATCAAGGCAAAGGTATTGCTTAGGGTTTTGGTTTTGGTGATCAAGACACCATAGAGGGTGTGATCACATTTAGGATAGATAGTCGTACTATTAAGAGGGGTAATCTCGTTGTGAAAACGGTTGTCTAAGTGCCACTAGGTGATTGGATTCCTTGCATGTGCATTAGGACCTAGTGAGCTAACTAAGTAACCCTTGTAAAAAGTTTTGAAATATGCTAACACACGTGCACAAGTGTGGAGACACTTTGGTGTTGGCACTTGGAAGCAAGGGAAGAAGTTAGAAATCTTTTTTGTGCAGCGCGTTCAGGCCGGACGCGTCCGGTATGAGGTCGGACGCGTCCGAGTTGAGGCACCGGACGTGGAAACAGTTTTCGTGTAGAGTCCGGTGTGCCTCGTCCGGTGAGTTCGTTTCTCGGTGAAACTCTCTGAGTTTGCGTCCGGTGAACACCAGACGCGTCCGGTGTGAACTAGGACGCGTCCGAGTTGGCGTCCGGTGCAAACTCCTCTTGCAGAGCTCTCTGGGTGTGAGTCTGGTGCACACCGGACCGTCCGGTGTGTGCGTCCGGTGTGGCGACCGGTGTTGACTCAAGTTTGCGACGCTCTCTGAGTTTGGGTCCGGTGCATACCGGACGCGTCCGGTATTTCAAAAGTGAGCGTCCGGTGCCTTGACAGTGTTAGAGGCAACGGCTACTTTTCTAACGGTCAGGAGCACCGGACGCTGCTCTAGCGGACGCGTCCGGTGTGAACTAGGACGCGTCCGGTGTGAACGCAGACTGTGGGATAAACTGCCAACGGCTAGTTGAAGGTTGGGACTTCTATAAATAAGCCTTGGCCGGTTCTTGCTCACCCTCTTGACTCTCCAACTTGTTGATACACCTTGTGAGCATACTCCCACACCTCCCACTCACCTTGTTCAAGATTTGTTCATCCAAAGAGAGATTGGGAGAGATCCTAGTTGCATTTGCTTAGAGTTTGAGCATCTAGTGGCACTAGTGATCGTTGAGCAGCGGGTTTGCTTGTTACTCTTGGTGGTTGCCGCCACCTAGACGGCTTGGAGCTGCGGAGGAGCTTTGGCATGAGTTGGTGATTGTTCGTGGCCATCTCCCGGTGATTGTGAGAGGTTTGTGCCTACCTCGGCGGAGAGCCAAAGGCAACATTAGTGGATTGCTCGTGTCATTGAGCTACCTCACTTGTGGGTAGGTTCTTGTGGTGTCCTAGTGAGGACGAGGTTCGTGCTACACCTCTTAGCCACCGAACCACCAAGTGTTGGTCGACACAACGGGGACGTAGCGTGCCGGCAAGCACGTGAACCTCGGGAGAAAATTGTGTGTCTCCATTGTGATTGTTCATTGGACTTCTCCCGGTGATTGGACTTCATATTATTGATTGGTTCATCCCCTCTACGCGGTGGTATAAAGATCAAACCATCTCTTTTTACATTCCCACAAACTAGAGTAGCTTACTTACTTGTATAGAAACTTTAGGTAGCTCTCTAGTGTAAGTAGTGACATAGCTCTTGTGTGCCTAGAGATTATATCAACTAGAATTGTTGGATAGGTGGCTTGCAAACACCCCTTTAGAGCTAGAGCAAAAAGCTTCGCTTTGTTTTTTTACTAACCTCTTTCTCTAGTGAGTTTGTAGAATTTTTCAAATAGGCTATTCACCCCCCTCTAGCCATATTAGGACCTTTCACCTATCCCTCATGCCACTTAAGCCAAGTTGTCATCCCCAGCATGACATGAAAGACGCGGTATTGAAATATGCAATTGCTCTCCTAAATAAATAATAAATGGGATCTGCAAGCGCACAGATTAATACCGATGTAGCATTTTTACCGGGAAGTATTCCAGGTATCGTTATTTATATTTTTACCACTGCGAAGGGATTAGTAATAATCAATGTTGATTATAGAATAGAATATAAGATTGAGTATCTATCATTGCATGTATAATTGAGAACATTTATCTATCTCTTTCATACAGGGATAAGTGTCACATAAAGGATATATAAAGTATGAATGGTGACAAAGATAATTAATCTGATCAGCATAACTTAGCCACATATAAATATGATAAGCACCTCAATTAGATATTCTAGCAAGTTATTAGCATGGAATTAGGACGAACTACACGAATATTTCCTAAGTTATTCTTAACTATACAGCCTAGCATATCATAGTTAGTGCAATTATACTTAGCAATCATTGTGAGACAGGACTACTCCCATGCATAGTGATATTATCAAGGAATATGAGAAACATCACAATCACTCCCCTGTAATAATGTTGCTCTGCTAGCCCAATACACGATAGGGGGACTATATAAGAATCAATGGAGCTGTCACTACCACGAACTACCCCGCGATCTGGCATATAGGGTACAATCGTAGATAAATACGGTATAGGCACCACGCCTACACAATATCTATCATTTACCCATGGATCCGATGGATAAACGCTATATGATCCTAAACATGTATATAATTCCAATCTAACTAAGCCAAGTATATAACTATGAAAAACTAAGAACAATATAATTACGAATATAAACAAGTAGAGCAAAGTCATAATCAATATATTGAAGTAGAACAAAGTCATATTCATAATATTGAAGAACAAAGATGAACAATTGAAGAACAATAGAGAATTACCAAGAATCCTCTTGACAGATCCGGAAACCAATCGAAGATTGACTCCTTCTAGTTCTAATCCTATGTAGCTATGCTAATCTAGAGATCTAATTGATGTGCTGGCTCTAGGGCTTGATCAGAGGCTTCTTCTCCCTGATGAATAATGAATTAGGGTTGAGAGGTGCTCTCCTCCAGGGGCCAGGGGGTCTGGTTATATAGTCCTTCCAAGTGAATGTGGGCCGTAGGATCAAACCGACATTGATTGAACGGTTATCCTTGATCCTTTAGGTCGGTGGAGCATGATCCGCGAGATTGGCCGTGATTGGAGGAAAGGCTAGGGCGGGCGCCCTAGGGGGGAGGGCGGACGCCCTGCCCCCGAGCCCGTCCGGTCTCCTGTACGTTCCCGTGGCTTCTGGACTCTTCTAGATGTAAGATAATTGCGCGGTACGTTAATATCTCTATGTAAACCCAACGTGTGGGCCTTTCTTCCGTATTTCCTGATAACCCCCTGCAGAAATAGACAAACACCAAAACTCATGGAATTCTGTCAGATAAAACCCTAAGTCTGGATGTCGGTTGCATTTGGATCCTTTTCTTTGTTTATTTGTTAATTAAATTTGATACTTAAGAACCGTCAACAGTAGCTAGCCTGCTATGCTCCAAACGATGTTAGGAAGATGCTGATAAGCAGTGTCTGTTCATGAAAGGTCTTCACTATGAACTCAGGTTGCAGTTGGTTGGAAACACCTATCCTACCTTCTACGCTTTTATGAATCATGCTATTATGTTAGATAACATGCGCAAAGGTCAAGATAAGAAGAGGAGGATGCTAGCATAAGGTTCTAGTAGCAACAACCTCCAGCACTTCAATTCTCAGCAGGGCTATCAACGGTGGTTCCAGGGACCCGTTAGTCAGTGGAACCGCAACCAGCAGCATCAGCGTTTCTAGAACCAAACATAGAATGGGAATCAGCACCCTCCATTCCAGCAGCGTAATCCTAATCAACAGGGGAGTGGATAGCAGACACCCCTGTTGACGGTCCTTAATGCTCACATTTAACCATCAACTAATCATAGAAAAGGATCCTAATGCAAGCAACACTTAGACTTAGGGTTTTATCTGACATAATTCCACGAGTTTTGGTGTTTGTCTATTTCTGCAGGGGGTTATCAGGAAATATGGAAGAAAGGCCCACACGTCGGGTTTACATAGAGACATTAACGTGCCGCGCAATTTTCTATCATCTAGAAGACTCCAGAAGCCACGGGACCGAAGCGGAGGCCGAGAGCACACAGGGACAGGGCGCCCGCCCTCCTTTCCTGGGCGCCCGCCCTCAGCCAGAGTCCAATCAGGACTCTCTTTCGGGATATTGCTCCACCGACCTAAAGGATCAACAATAACCGTTCAATCAATGTCGGTTTGATCCGACGACCCAGATTCACTTGAAGGGACTATAAAACCAGACCCCCTGGCCCCTGGAGATCATACCTCTTCTACAGAATCAAAGCTAGGGTTTCAATTCTTCATCCAAGTAGAGAGGATCCCTCTAGTTCTTCTAATTTTACCTCTAGTTCATCTAGTTCTAGTTCTAGTTCATCTAGTTCTAGTTCTAGTTCCTCTAGTTCTAGTTCTAGTTAGTTCTAGTTGTAATCTAGAAAATAGGGAGAGAGAACAGGAGAGCGGAGGAGGAGCCGGATCTGTCGGATCTTCCTCAACATTATACTTTTGCAGCATCTGGTTCGTACTTCATCGTTCTCCAGGTTCTTCAATTCATAATTCCTGAGTTCTTTAATTACTTTTATTTACATTCAAGTTATTTATTGGATTCCCGCTTGCATCAAGTGCTCTAGTCTTTATAACGCTAGAGTAGTAATTAATAGATTAGACGTGGTGTTTAGTCTTGCGATTACCTAGAATTGCACCCAATCCCACGGATTGTTGTGGTTGCCCTAGGGTAGTGACAGCCCTAACGGTCGACGTATTCCACCACGTTCGGATCGGTGTTTGTAGGACCGTAGTCAGACCTTCCTAGCCCCCTTCTCATCTCTTTCTGTGGTTAGTGCTCTGATGTCCCGTTATAGATAATCTTGAAGTAATTATTGATTCTTAGATCAATTAGAGAACTCTCAGGAAACTTCCTCTCTTCCCACCAAAAATATTCATATAGTTATCCTTGGGCGATCTTGGATCTTAATTAGTACACTCACGTTCTCTGTGGAAAATCGATACTCTGGAATACTCCTGGGTGAAAGCTACATTGGTATCCGTGCGCTTGCGGATTTTTCTGTTTGCGTTTAAAATACCCAACAAGCTTTCTGGCGCCGTTGCCGGGGAACGGTAGCTGTGCTAGTTTCGAACCAAGTCGTCCGTGTATCCTTTTCCTTTTTACCACACTCACCTTACCATTTTCACCACACCACATGGATTTCACTCTAAGCATTAATGAGCATGGAATTTATTTCATAGCCACTTCATTTACTCCATGCTCATATGCAACTTCTTCACAATCCATTGGTCTCTCCAACATCACCACATTCGAGATCTCCAACCCCCTCTTCCTTTCTATTTATAAAAACTTCAAAAGGGCGGTTGTCGATGCATATGTCTATATTAAATATTGCAGATCTCGTTGAGTTGATCTTGATATAGGTCAGCGTTGGAAGGGAAACCACTTCGCCGACATAAATTGATGGTTTCCCAAGGACAAGCTTAGTGTCCTAAAACAAGCACTGATCAAATTGTAACATGAGTTTTTAATTATTTGCAACATTACCTTGTGTATTGAGCATATAAGAATAATTGTAAAAATATTCCTTCGGGTATTCTTGTCACTAACCTTTCCAGGATTGGAGCAAGAAGATCGGATGAATGACAAGCACAAGGTATGTCCAACCAATCATCATACAACATTGAATTCATCCAAACTTGAATTTTGCAAAATTCAAGCTTGGGGGAGTACTTTATATAAAAACATCCTTTGCCATGTTGCTATGTTGGTTGTCCCTACCTTTGAGACATGCTCAATTTGTTAAATACTAATCACACTACTTCATCTCCACTTGAGTAGATCTCTATAAATGCTCTCATGCCACCTTTATTTGCTTTAGTATATGTCTAGGTTTGGAGTAGTTTCATTTATCTCTAAATTAAGCATGGTGCTTAGCTAGGAATGATGATCTTACTTCCAAGGGATTTTAGATTAAGCATGGTGCTTAGGTTAAAATACCCTCCTAAATCAAATTAGACATGGTGTCTAGGTTGATTTTTGAGCCGATAGTATGCTATAGTAGATATTGGATATTTTGTTCGACTAACCCCTGCAGGAAAACTTTCAATATCAACCTGGGAGGTCCTGAGACAAACTCACATTAGAGACAAAGAGAGAGACACATGAAGTTTAACAATTTACACAAGGAAGGCATAGCTCACAAGAGATGATCCATGGAGGGTGCCACAAACACGACGCACAACTACTAAGAGAGGAAAGCTTCCACAAGGTGATACTGTACCATCACTCTTCAAGTAAGGTAACATCTTAAAGTACTTGACTATCACTTCTATAAGCTTCTCCTTATTTCTGGCGTTCACATGAATAAAAGAGACAAACATGTATGATTTACAACTCTAGATTAACCAACCCAATCGATTCAATATGTTTAGTCCTTCCACCTTTGTGATCCCACACTCCTAATCATATGAGCTAAAATGTTGCACACTCAATCTTTGGAAGATATATATGATAAAAAAACAACAACATAAATATAGATAGATTATCTTTCCTTTAGGTTGAGTAATCTGATCTGACAAATGTTTTAAATGCTACAGTCATGATCTTATTATCCATCAACTTTGTCTTGCTCACTATGCTTAAGGTTAGAGAAGAAGAAATACACTTTTGGTTCTGTTGGTGTATTCCACCAACAGGGCCCATGCACTTGATCTCTACCTTGTCTCTATGAGCAGGTACACTTCGAGTAAAATATGAAGGACTTTTACAACTCCCAGACTCTACCTAGTGAAGAACATAGATTTACGAGCACAAACACACTGGAGATACTGGACACTTAGGCAATCACTGCCCTGAGATGCTTGAGGACGTAACTACTGGAGTAAACCCGTTGTGGAAGTAATTACTGACCTTCTGCTGGTCAAGAGAGGCAATCGAGGATGCCCCGTTATCCCGATCTCCATCGGCATGGTGGACTTCCTAGAAGCACTCTGCGACTTTGGCACTAGCGTCAACATTATGCCCAGGAACCTCTGCGTCCGAGTTGGTACCTTGTACGCCCCAGCAGACTTCGTGGTGATAGAGACTGGTACTGATGAGAGGGCACCCATCCTAGGGAGGCCATTCCTGAACACCTCAGGAGTTGTCATCTACGCTAGTGCTGCCAAGATCAATTTCTACATCAAGGGAAGGACGAAGACGTTTTCCTTCAAGAACAAGACTACACAAATCTTAGAGCAATCCTGACATGAACCAAGGAAAGGACCAATAGGAGGAACAGGAACAAGCAAATGTGGACCGAGTCAGCTAAGATGGTCACTACAGTTCAAGGAGGTCAAGATCGTCGACTTAAATCACCGTTCCTGACCAAAAAGGACGACTCAGATATCCCAAGCATCCAGTGCTCCATTAATGGATATAACTTCCAGAAGACGCTTTGCGACACCGGATTACGCGTCAACATAATGGCCGCAGTCACCTATTAGCTCCTATTTGGAACCATGTCCCTACAACCAACATACATTCAGCTCCAGATGGCAGATCAGACATTCTGAAAGATTGAAGGTTATTGACATGGGAGAAGACAAGTACGATCCACCCATCATCCTTGGAAGACCGTTCCTCAGCACTGTTAAAGCAATCATCTACATTGGAACCGGAGAAGTCCACATGCACTTCCCCTCTAACAAGGTACGCCGCTATTCTACTGACCTTAATTATATAGTTGAAGACTCTAAGCAGGTCAGGGCAAGAAGAAGACGACGCAACCGCAACCAGAGGAGGCGAATCATCAAGGACGGATGGGCAGACTATGAAGGAGAAGTCGTAAGGTCTGAAGACATACAGCTTGAACAAAACTGTCCTGAGGAGACCATAGCACCGAGTCAGGTGTGTAGAGAGAAGATAGTTATACACGAAGAGCAGGCACCGCCGGAACCACCGACTACGCCATCCAGCGAATCCCAGGACGACTGAGAAAATGGAGAGTCCCGTTCGGAAGACTTAAAAACATCGAACGCCGTGCCAAGAGGTAAACTTGGCAGTTATCTTTTTCCTTTCAATTATTCTAAAATAGTTTGCTTAGTTAATCAGGTTCACATCATCTTAAAAAGAAAATAAAAATGTTAAAAATAGTAAGCCCCATGTGAGTATGCTCATGGCATAAAACCCATAAGTACATTCACCGTGGTGGCGTAAAAATAAATATATATTCCTGTCCGATAAAAATGAAAATATAAATAAGATTGTGATCCTACTAAAGAGAGTAACATTTATTGAGGAGGCTCAAAATTATAAAGGCTAGATATTTATGCTAACACTTAACTAGTTCCACAAAGCTTTGTTGTCTATTTGAGCTCCACAGAATTCAAGGATCAAAGAAGACTAGCAGACGGAGGACATCCTAATCGCTGTCAGGGTGCTGCTGACATTCAAATACACCTTCACCACTTGCTAGCTACATCAAAAGGAATTACGTCAAAATCTAGCTTGGGGGAGAGCAACCCCCATTTATCCAGCTAAGTATTCCACTCACGTTTATACTTTACTCTAATAATAAAAAGATGCATAATCATAAAAACCCAAATAAAGATTTTGTGCTTATATATATCTTTGCTTAGTTTGCTAAATAAATAAATAAATAAAGTTTGCTATGAACCCTCATGATAAGCTCTCACATGGAAATAATGAATAGTTGCTCTGCCATGGCTAGTTCTCAAAATTGAAATTTCTCTCAAGTTTAGGCATCACTATTATGAATTAAGATTTGCTCTAAACCTGAACTTGTGGGAAGAGTACTTGATCTAAAGTCTAAGTCGTTAACGGATATGATATGGGAAGGTTGAGCTGCTGTTAATCTGTTCCTAGAGATGCTAGAATTCTGGAGAATTTTATCTTTGAAAATCTTTAAAATGTTGCATGATGAGTTCCTGTATGATGAGAGTTTAAATTCCTACCACAGCCATATATACATGTTTGCTAAACTTTGAGCCACACATTTACTTTTTACTGCTTATGAGCATTGAGTGTGGTCAAGCTGTGTAGACCCTTAGGAGCTTGTCATATGGTTAAATCAAGATTCACTTGCACGTTCACTCACACATGCTGCTTCTACTCCGGAAGTACGCATCCACATATATCCACCCATTTCTATCTCCAGAATCACCTAAAAATATTCTACTCCTAATCCGGGAGAGAATAGCCAAAAACATTTCTGTTTTTCCTCTGTGAAATAAATGCTCAAGTTATCTTGTTACTACCACTTGCTATATTATCTCATGAGATGAGTGCTCTAAAAAAAGAGAAAAAAAAGAAGAAAAAAAGAAATACGAGGAAATAAAAAGGGGCAAGTGCCCGGAACCTCGGAAAAAAAATGAGACGAGAGGTAAAAATGGACAAGTGTCCGACAGTAGAATTAGGGGTACAAGATACCCACCTGAAAAAAAAGGAGAGAGAAAATATAGAGCATCTCATTCTCCTCAAAAAGTTTCAAAAGAGCAAGAAAGGTATGTATCCCCTCAAAAGAGCATAAGTAGAATTAGACTTTCACCATTGTTATCACCATCATCACCATACACCATTCATTCGCCACACATGCACATCTTGATTTGACTTATTGACTTGTTACTCTGGATCCATGGTTTGACTATGCAATAAATGTCTTGTAAGTATGTATTAGCTGTCTCCCACCTATGAGCTCCAGATATCAAAGCCTTATTAGAGTAGGGTGAGAGAGAAGGCAATGCCACTATGCCTCATACCAAAAATACCACATACTTTGAGAGTAGGCATACACCTTTACTGCCTGGTAAGGATCCAGAAATACCACAAAAGAGAGACTAGAGAGAGTCATACAAGGAATCTCTGAGTTTTATTTGAAAATCTACAAAAACTCCAGAGCTATAGTTAATCGAAGAACAAGAGACATGGTGCTTGACTAGACTGTTCTATCTTTTAACTACTCAAGACAGAAGTGACGGTTACAAGTCCCATGGTGAAAGGTAAATGAGTAAGTTTTAAGTCTTAACAGTTCACTCTAACCAGAGATGAGATCTTGTTTAAACGCATGTGTATCTTTAAGTTATGAAACCACTGCAGAAACTCTTGAGTTCATCTTTGCTCAGGGACGAGCAAAGGTTAAGCTTGGGGGAGCTTGTTGACGGTCCTTAATGCTCACATTTAACCATCAACTAATCATAGAAAAGGATCCTAATGCAAGCAACACTTAGACTTAGGGTTTTATCTGACATAATTCCACGAGTTTTGGTGTTTGTCTATTTCTGCAGGGGGTTATCAGGAAATATGGAAGAAAGGCCCACACGTCGGGTTTACATAGAGATATTAACATGCCGCGCAATTTTCTATCATCTAGAAGACTCCAGAAGCCACGGGACCGAAGCGGAGGCCGAGAGGACACAGGGACAGGGCGCCCGCCCTCCTTTCCTGGGCGCCCGCCCTCAGCCAGAGTCCAATCAGGACTCTCTTTCGGGATATTGCTCCACCGACCTAAAGGATCAACAATAACCGTTCAATCAATGTCGGTTTGATCCGACGGCCCAGATTCACTTGAAGGGACTATAAAACCAGACCCCCTGGCCCCTGGAGATCATACCTCTTCTACAGAATCAAAGCTAGGGTTTCAATTCTTCATCCAAGTAGAGAGGATCCCTCTAGTTCTTCTAGTTCTACCTCTAGTTCATATAGTTCTAGTTCTAGTTCATCTAGTTCTAGTTCTAGTTCCTCTAGTTCTAGTTCTAGTTAGTTCTAGTTGTAATCTAGAAAATAGGGAGAGAGAAAAGGAGAGCGGAGGAGGAGCCGGATCTGTCGGATCTTCCTCAACATTATACTTTTGCAGCATCTGGTTCGTTCTTCATCGTTCTCCAGGTTCTTCAATTCATAATTCCTGAGTTCTTTAATTACTTTTATTTATATTCAAGTTATTTATTGGATTCCCGCTTGCATCAAGTGCTCTAGTCTTTATAACGCTAGAGTAGTAATTAATAGATTAGACGTGGTGTTTAGTCTTGCGATTACCTAGAATTGCACCCAATCCCACGGATTGTTGTGGTTGCCCTAGGGTAGTGACAGCCCTAACGGTCGACGTATTCCACCACGTTCGGATCGGTGTTTGTAGGACCGTAGTCAGACCTTCCTAGCCCCATTCTCATCTCTTTCTGTGGTTAGTGCTCTGATGTCCCGTTATAGATAATCTTGAAGTAATTATTGATTCTTAGATCAACTAGAGAACTCTCAAGAAACTTCCTCTCTTCCCACCAAAAATATTCATATAGTTATCCTTGGGCGATCTTGGATCTTAATTAGTACACTCACGTTCTCTGTGGAAAATCGATACTCTGGAATACTCCCGGGTGAAAGCTACATCGGTATCCGTGCGCTTGCGGATTTTTCTGTTTGCGTTTAAAATACCCAACAACCCCATTCAGGAAATTCAAATGCCACCCCTATGAAGTGAAGTGCTCCCAATACTCCTAATAGGTGTTTTCGTTGTGGGAAGGAAGGACATCTGTCATATGATAGCCCAGAGAAGCTCAATCAATAGAACAGCGACCGAAGATCCACTTCTAATGTGGCAAAAGTGAACCATGTGTCTGCGGATATAGTCCAAGAGGGACCAGAAGTTATGATGGGTACGTTCAGCTTCAACTCTATCTCCGCTACAGTTTTATTTGATTCTGGAGCTTCACAGAATGTATTTCAGAAGTATTTGTTAGAGTTCATAGCATTCCACTAGTTGCCATGAAAACCCCTATGCTAGTAAACTCACTGGGAGGGACTATACTAGTTTCTTATTGTTGCCCCTCCGCAAGTCTTTCTTTAAGGGGGTAGATTTCCCTATCAGTCCTATGGTTATGATAACTTGAGGCATAGATGTGATTTTGGGTTTGGACTGGATGAAGAAACATGATACAGATGTTAAGTACAAAGAGAAAGTAGTGGTTGTGACAACTCCAAAGGGAGAATGAATCAGTGTTGATGTAAGAGTACACGCACCACCCACAGCTGTTGACACTTGCTAACACCACTTGAATACTAGGTTGTCATCCCCAGCATGGCACTAGAGTGTACTATGGTATTTATATGCACACAGATAATCCGCAAGCGCACGGATACCGAGCTTTTACCCGGTTAAAGGCTTTATCGTATCCACAGGAAACGGGAGAACCAACTATGCTCTAACTTAACCAAGATAGATAGATAAGTATGAATAGGAAAGATGGTAGAATTGAATAAGAACAATATTAAAGGTAAGATAACAGTGGGTGATAATATGGGAATAGAGAATCGAGCAATTCTAGTATATGGGCGATGGTAGCAGAATAGAGAGGATAACTATGGTTTCTCTACTTCAAAGGGGTATGTCTATGTCGGGGACGAACCACGTGATAAGAGTACACCACAAAGGATGCTTATCCTTAGGCCGATAAACCCTACCCGTCCTGCTAACGAGAGGTGGACTACAGAGGACCAACGTAACTGTCACCTATGCGGCATACCACACGATCCAGCTAGACAGGGGATATCCACAAGTAATCTAGATCTAAGCACCTCGCTTACACCTATACTACAACTCTCACCTATAGCGTCCTATAGATTAGAATACTCAAAAGAGTTGTGAACCAGAACATACATAATTAGTAATTGCATAATGAATTAGAAGTAGATTACCAGAGTCATCCCATGAGCAAGCTTGATTAGAGCCTGATCATGACGAAGTACAACCGGAGGAAGAACCGACAGACCGGCCTCTCCTCTAATCGTCCTTCGCTCTCCATCTCGCTACTATCTAGATCTACTCTAGTTTAGAGAAGAGAGGAGAGCTCTCATCTCTAAACCCTAGCTTTTGCTCTGTCTATGAATAATGAATAATGATCAAGGGGTGCCTCCTCCAGGGGCCAGGGGGTCTGGTTATATAGTCCCCTCAAGTGAACCTGGGCCGTCGGATCAAACCGAGATTGATTGAATGGTTATTCTTGATCCTTTAGGTTGGTGGAGATCTCCCGAGAGAAAGAGTCCTGATTGGGCTCCAAGTCAGGACGGGCGCCCTGCCTCTGGCCCCGTTCGGCCTCCGCTTCCTTCCCGTGGCTTCTGGAGTCTTCTAGATGTAAGATAATTGCGCGGCACGTTAATATCTCTATGTAATCCCGATGTGTGGGCCTTTCTTTCGTATTTCCTGATAACCCCCAGCAGAAATAGACAAACACCAAAACTCGTGGAATTCTGTCAGATAAAACCCTAAGTCTAGATGTTGATTTCATTTAGATCCTTTTCTTTGTTTATTTGATAATTAAATTTGATACTTAAGGACCGTCAACAAACTCCCCCAAGCTTACCTCTTGCTCGCCCCTGAGCAAGGATAGACTCAGCAATGGATCAAAAGTTGTTGCAATATCTTAAAAATTTGACGGTACACATGCTTTTAAATAAGATCTCATCTCTGAGTTAGAGTAAACTGTCAAGAACTAAAACTTACTTACTTTACCTTTCACCATGGGACTTGTAACCGTTACTTCTGTCTTGAGTAGTTAAAAGATACAACAGTCTAGCCAAGTGCCATGTCTCTTATTCTTGATCAGCTATAGCTCTGGAGTTTTTGCAGATTTTCAAATAAAACTCAGAGATTCCTTGTATGACTCTCTAAATCTCTCTTTTGTGGTATTTCTGGATCCTTACCAAGGCAGTGATGGTATATGCCTTCTCTCAAGATATGTGGTATTTGTGGTATAAGGCATAGTGACATTGCCTTCTCTCTCACCCTACTCTAATAAGGCTTTAATATCTGGAGCTCATAGGTGGGAGACAACTAATACATACTTACAAGACATTTATTGTATAGTCAAACCATGGATCCAAAGAAACAAATCAATAAGCCAAATCAAGATGTGCATGTGTGGCGAATGAATGGTGCATGGTGATGATGGTGATAACAATGGTGGAAGTCTAATTCTACTTTTGCTCTTTTGAGGGGATACATACCTTCCTTGCTTTTTGAAACTTTATGAGGAGAATGAGATGCTCTTCTTTTTCTTTCCTCTCAGGTGGGTATCTTGTACCCCTAATTCTACTGTCGGACACTTGTCCATTTTTACCTCTCGTCTCACTCTTTTTTTTTCATTCGAGGTTCCGAGCACTTGCCCCTTTTTATTTCCTCGTATATTTTTTTTCTTCTTTTTTTTCTTCTTTTTTTTTCTTTTTTTTCAGAGCACTCATCTCTTGAGATAATATAGCAAGTGGTAGTAGCAAGATAACTTGAGCATTTATTTCACAAGGGAAAACAAAAATATTTTCGGCTATTCTCTCCCGGATTTGGAGTAGAATATTTTTGGGTGGTTCTGGAGATGGACATGGATGGATATATGTGGATGGTACTTCCGGAGTAGAAGTAGCATATATGAGTGAACGTGCAAGTGAAGCTTGATTTAACCACATGACAAGCTCTTAAGGGTCTACACAGCTTGACCACACTCAATGCTCATAAGCACTAAATAATAAATGTGTGGCTCAAAGTCTAGCAAGCATGTATATATGGCTGTGGTAGGAATTTAAACTTTCATCATACAGGAACTCATCATGCAATATTTTAAAGATTTTTCAAAGATAAAATTCTCCAGAATTCTAGCATCTCTAGGAACAGATAAACAGCAGCTCAACCTTCCCATATCATATCCGTTAACAACTTAGATGTCAGATCAAGGTTTCATCCCACAAGTTTAGATCTAGAGCAAGCTTTAAATTATAACAGTTATGTCTAAACTTGAGAGAGAACTTCAAATTTGCAAATTAGGCAGAGCAACTATTCATCATATCCATGCTAGAGTTTTATTATTAAGATTCAGATTAACATAGCCACTTTATTTATTTATTAAACATACTAAGCAAAAGATATATATAAGCACAAAATCTTTATTTGGTTTTTCATAGTTTATGTATTTTAATATTCTAATATAATATAAGTATAAAGATAGGTAGAAATACTTAGCGAGATAAATGGGGGTGCTCTCCCCCAAGCTGAATTTTGACGTAATTTCTCTTGATGTAGCTAGCAGGTGGCAGAGGTGTATTTGAAAGTCAGCAGCATTCTGACAGCGATTAGAATGTCCTCCGTCTGCTAGTCTTCTTAAATTTTGTGGAGCTCAAATAGACAACAAAGCTTGTGGAACTAATTAAGTGTTAGCATAAATATCTAGCCTTCATCATGTTGAGCTTCCTCAATAAATATTACTCTCTATTTTTATATTTTTATTTTATAAAGCAGAAAAGAAATATTTATTTTATTTTTATTGCACCACAGTGAAGGTACTTATGGGTTTTATGCCACTCGTATACTCACATGGGGCTTAGTATTTTTTAACATTTTTATTTTCTTTTCCAGATAGCATGATTAACTAATAATCTATTTAAGGAAAGTAAATAATTAAAGGTAAACGGGAATGCAGAAAGGATACCGATCTTACCTTTCGGCGATGGTTCAATGTTTTAAGTCTTCTTAACAAGACTTCTCACCGTGTTCATTTTTCAGGTGCGTCATTTGATTCAGGTGCGGACCTTGACGTCTGCACCTCTTGATACAGTGTCACCCATGTTCTTCGTTTGCCCAGCAGTTCGAAGTGCGGCGTTGGCAGTAACCTGCTCAGTGTGTTTGTGCTCGTAGATCCAGGTCCTTCATTTGGTAGAGTCTGAGAGTTATAAAACTCCTCCGTGTTTTGCTCAAAGTGTACCTGCTCATAGAGACAAGGCAGAGATCAAGTGCATGGGTCCTGTTGGTGGAAAACACCAACAGAACCTAAAGTGTATTTGTTCTTCTCTAACCCTAAGCATAGTGAGCAAGACAAAGTTGATGGATGAAAAGTTTATGAGTGTAGCACTTATAACATTTGTCAGATCAGATCGCTCAACCTTATGGAAAGATAATCTATCTATGTATATGTCTTTTTTCTTTATATCTCTCAATGATTGAATGTGTAACATTTTAGCTCATATGATTAGGAGTGTGGGATCATGGAGGTAGTACTAAGAACAAGGATTAAAGGACTAAACATGTTGAATCAGTTGGGTTGGTTAATCTAGAGTTGTAAATCATACATGTTTGTCTCTTTTATTTATATGAACGCTAGAACTAAGGAGAAGCTTATAAAAGTGATAGTCAAGTACCTTAAGATGTTACCTTGCTTGAAGAGTGATGGTACAGTATCACCTTGAGGAAGCTTTCCTTTCATAGTGGTTGTGCATCGTGTTTGTGGCACCCTCCATGGATCATCTCTCTATGATGAATGAGCTATGTCCTTCTTGTGCAAATTGCTAAACTTCATGTGTCACTCTCTTTGTCTCTGATGTGAGTTTATCTCAGGACTTCCCAAATCGATATTGAAAGTTTTTTTTTCTACAGGGGTTAGTCCGACAAAAATATACCAATGTCTACACAAGCAGTTTTTTAGTTCAATAGCCGAACTAGACTCCATGTCTAATCAGATTAAGGAAGGTTGTTTAACCTAAGCACCATGCTTAATTTAAAAGCCAATCGAAGTATGTGCAGTACTTCCAAACTAACACTTACTCGTAAATAGACAAAGGTAGCATGACAACATTTATAGAGATCTACTCAAGTGGAGATGAAGTAGTGTGATTAGTATTTAACAAGTTGAGCATGTCTTAAAGGTAGGGACAACCAACATAGCAACATGGCAAAGGATGTTTTTATGTAAAGTACTCCCCCAAGCTTGAATTTTGCAGAATTCAAGTTTGGATGAATTTAATTCAGTGTTGCATGATGATTGGTTGGACATACCTTGTACTTGCTAGTCATTCATCTGATCTTCTTGTTCCAATCCTGGAAAGGTTAGTGACAAGAATACCCGAAGGAATATTTTTACAATTATGCTTATATGCTCAATACATAAGGTAATGTTGCAAATAATTAAAAGCTCATGTTACGATCTGATCAGTGCTTATTTTAGGACACTAAGCTTGTCCTTGGGAAACCATCAATTTATGTCGGCGAAGTGGTTTCCCTTCCAACGCTGACCTATATCAAGATCAACTCAACGAGATCTGCAATATTTATTATAGACATATGCATCGACAACCGCCCTTTTAAAGTTTTTATAAATAGAAAGGAAGAGGGGGTTGGAGATCTCAAATGTGGTGATGTTGGAGAGACCAATAGATTGGGAAGATGTTGCATATGAGCATGGAGTAAACAAAGTGGCTATGAAATAAATTCCATGCTCATTAATGTTATCTTCGTCTCCAATCTGAATGTTCAGAGTTTCTCTTAGATTGGTCTCACTTATGTCCTCTTCTATAGTTGGATGAATCCCATCTTCAAAGGGAGTTAAGAACTCACCATTTGAAATTGAACCAAAGTCAGAATTCATTAAGGCTTCTTCCTTATCCATCCATTCTACACATTCTAGCCATTTAGAACTTGGGATCAGGAAAGGGGAGGTGTTAGAATTTTCAATATGGCTTAGCTCTCCTTTACTTGATGTGTCATCCTCGACTTCTTCATAACAGGAACCAGGACATTCTCTAAGAGAACCATTATTGCGAGGATTTGAATTATCCCTGCTTGAAGGTCTCTTATGGAACTAGAAGTCTAAACCATCAGCATCTGAAAGATTTAAGGTCGGAATTCCTTCCTCCCTTGGAGAATTTTGGGGTATTGATGGTTTAGGATCGATAGCTAAAGTTTGGAATTGAAGTGGTTGTGATCTGGCTATCGAAACTTCTTCTTCTTGTCTAGGAACTGGTTCTGTCTCTTTCTCAGGGATATAAAATCTAGGAGACTTTCCACTTAATAAATCAATCAAATTTCAAGCTTCACTAGCAGGTAGGTGATAGAAGGATCCTCTAGAGGCTGTATTCAAGGTTTGCTTATTTTCCCACTAAGGCCCTCAAAAAAGTGAATTAGAAGAACTTCTTCTAGAATAGAAAGCTTTGGGCCAGTGAGAGTAAGGTTAATAAAGCGGTCCCATGATTTGCCAAGAGATTCTTCTTCCAGTTGTCTAAAAGAAATAATCTCACGCCGAAGTTCCTCCACTTTAGAGATTGGAAAATATTTTAAAAGAAAACTATTATGTAACTCTTTCCAATCTCCATGAACACTCCCTACTTTGAGTTTATACCAATGTCTAGCTTTTCCCGTTAAAGAGAACGGAAAGAGCTTCCATTTAAGGGTCTCATCAGACATGCCTTCTATGGGAAGGAGGTCACAGACTCGATAAAACTCTCTTAGGTGTGTGTATGGGTTTTCCTCACCTTCTCCTAAGAAAGGTTGTTTTTGAGCAAATTCTATGTATTCGGGGTCTATCTCAATACTAGATGCAATGATAGGCTTTGAAGATTTTGGTGGTTCGAGATGTGTACCCGTAGGTCTATGAAATTCATAGATAGACATGTTTGAATTCATGATAGACCAGAGATCAAGGATTAGATAAGAAGAAAGATAAGCAGAGATGAGGCAAAGGATAAAAGGAAAATATTTTTTTATTTTATTATTTTTTTAGAAAATGATTAAGCTAGTTCGTAGTCAACTCAGCAACCGTTTCCCCGGCAACGGCGCCAAAAATGCTTGCTGACACTTGCTAACACCACTTGAATACTAGGTTGTCATCCCCAGCATGGCACTAGAGTGTACTATGGTATTTATACACACACAGATAATCCGCAAGCGCACGGATACCGTTGAAGCTTTTACCCGGTTAAAGGCTTTATCGTATCCACAGGGAAACGGGAGAACCAACTATGCTCTAACTTAACCAAGATAGATAGATAAGTGTGAATAGGAAAGATGGTAGAATTGAATAAGAACAATATTAAAGGTAAGATAACAGTGAGTGATAATATGGGAATAGAGAATAGAGCAATTCTAGTATATGGGCGATGGTAGCAGAATAGAGAGGATAACTATGGTTTCTCTACTTCAAAGGGGTATGTCTATGTCGGGGACGAACCACGTGATAAGAGTACACCACAAAGGATGCTTATCCTTAGGCCGATAAACCCTACCCGTCCTGCTAACGAGAGGTGGACTACAGAGGACCAACGTAACTGTCACCTACGCGGCCTACCACACGATCCAGCTAGATAGGGGATATCCACAAGTAATCTAGATCTAAGCACCTCGCTTACACCTATACTACAACTCTCACCTATAGCGTCCTATAGATTAGAATACTCAAAAGAGTTGTGAACCAGAACATACATAATGAGTAATTGCATAATGAATTAGAAGTAGATTACCAGAGTCATCCCATGAGCAAGCTTGATTAGAGCCTGATCATGACGAAGTACAACCGGAGGAAGAACTGACAGGCCGGCCTCTCCTCTAATCCTCCTTCGCTCTCCATCTCGCTACTATCTAGATCTACTCTAGTTTAGAGAAGAGAGGAGAGCTCTCATCTCTAAACCCTAGCTTTTGCTCTGTCTATGAATAATGAATAATGATCAAGGGGTGCCTCCTCCAGGGGCCAGGGGGTCTGGTTATATAGTCCCCTCAAGTGAACCTAGGCCGTCAGATCAAACCAACATTGATTGAACGGTTATTCTTGATCCTTTAGGTCGGTGGAGACCTCTCGAGAGAAAGAGTCCTGATTGGGCTCCAAGTCAGGGCGGGCGCCCAGGGCAGGAGGGCGGGCGCCCTGCCTCTGGCCCCGTTCGGCCTCCGCTTCCTTCCGGTGGCTTCTGGAGTCTTCTAGATGTAAGATAATTGTGCGGCACGTTAATATCTCTATGTAATCCCGACGTGTGGGCCTTTCTTCCGTATTTCCTGATAACCCCCTGTAGAAATAGACAAACACCAAAACTCATGGAATTCTGTCAGATAAAACCCTAAGTCTAGATGTTGATTTCATTTAGATCCTTTGCTTTGTTTATTTGATAATTAAATTTGATAAAACCATCCTCTCTCTACCCTTAAACTCCACCTCCTTCTCAAAGTGTGCCAACACCACAACGTGTAAACCAATAAGTGCACGTGTGTTAGCATTTTCACAAACAATTTCTTCGAAGGAGTTAAGTTAGCTCACTAGGTTCTAAATGCATGCACATGAACAATGACACCTAGTGGCACTTGATAACCGCTTAGCCAAAGAATTCCCCTCTTTATAGTATCGCTATCTATCCTAAATGTGATCACACCCTCTATGGTGTCTTGATCACCAAAACCAAAACTCTAAGCAATACCTTTGCCTTGATCTCCATAGGGTTTTGTTTTTCTCTTTCTTCTTTTCCAAGTTGAGCACTTGATCATCTTGTGGTCATCACCATGATCATCTCTTGCTTCATCACTTGGCATGTACCAACCTCATTAAGTCTACACATACTTAGCATAGAGGTTAGTACTAGGGTTTCATCAATTATCCAAAACCAAACTAGGGCTTTCAATCTCCCCCTTTTTGGTAATTGATGACAACCCTTTTTACAAAGATTTTCAATAAAATTTTCTTGGATTCATGTTGCTTGCCCAAGCATTTTACCATGTGCAAAGGTTATGGACAAGTTTCATAAACCCAAATTGGTAGCAATTGCTCCCCCGACATATGTGCTAAGAGTTTGGATTTGAAAGCTTGCACATATGCTTGAATAGGAAATATAGGAGTCAATTTCTACCAAATGATGCTAAGGTGTAAAGAATGGACTTTTAAAGCGTGATACCAAACGGAGTTGCCAATATACACCATCCTTAGCACCATTAGTGACTAGACATTCACAAAGACTAGAACACCTCGTGAGATCAACATTATAAACAATGTTCTAGTACTACTTGTGAAACAACTAAAAGTCTAGTTACACTATCTATGCATGCTAGTTCTTCATTTCATCAATCAAGCCTACAACTAGCATACACCACACAAGCAAGGCATCAGAGAGAAAGCTTCTAAAGCTAAATGCAAATGCAAGCAACCATATGTGATGCACATACAAATGCAACATACAAGTTTATGAGCTTGCTCCCCCTACTTGTGTACTTCAACATTTTAATTGATCCCCTTCTTTTATCATGTTACTTCCCTATCTTAATTCTTTGGGAAAATCATGTTACTTCCCTATCTTAATTCTTTGGGAAATTCTCTCCCCCTTTGTCATCAAAGACCACAAAAGGTGAGCTCAAATTTTAGATAGGATAGTGTGAAACCATGTGAAGTGAGATCATTTTACCAAATTGGTCCAATCTAGATTACTTGCCTAAGATATTTAACTCGGTTTGATCCAAGGACAAGCTTCTTCACACCTCCAAATAAGGGTTATCTTGTACCATGTTGAGTTAAACACTTATAGCTCATATTCTAGATCAAACACTAGGATTGCAAGCCCACAAACATGTCATATGCTACCACTAGATCAAGTCAAGCATAGAAGCAATAGTGGTACCATACAAGCATCAAATTCATTTGATTTTCATGAATGAGCCTAAGACATGTAAGGAATGACTAGATGCCCTAAACACATCCTTAGCAAAGATGGATGACATGTCAAACAATTTTACCTTGCTTTGCTCGAAGGAGAGGCATGTCATATAGTGGGGGTGCATCAACACATATTTGAGAAGTCAAGTATGTTCAATTCATTCCTTAGCTTGCAAAACCTCTTCTCATCAAGTGGCTTGGTGAATATATCGGCAAGTTGATCATCGGTGCCTATACTCTCAATGCAAATGTCCCATTTTTGTTGGTGATCTCTTATGAAATGATGGCGGACATCTATATGCTTTGTTCTTGAGTGTTGAACCGGATTGTTGGTGAGCTTCACAGCACTTTCATTGTCACATAGTAATGGCACTTGTTTGAAATTGATTCCAAAATCCTTCAAAGTTGCCTTCATCCATAGGATTTGTGCACAACAACTACCGGCCGCAATGTACTCCGCTTCGGCGGTTGATAGTGCAACACTATTTTGCTTCTTGGATGACCATGAGACAAGTGATCTACCCAAAAGTTGACATGTGCCTGATGTGCTTCTTCTCTCAACTTTGCATCCCGCATAGTCCGAGTCAGAATATCCAACAAGTTCAAACTTTGCACCTTTGGGATACCACAAACCAACATTTTGTGTATGCTTTTGTCGTGGCTGATGCACTTAGTAGTTAGAAATATGCTAATGAGCTTCAGGCGACACCAGAATCTGAGGAGTTGTGTGCTGAATTTGCACATTTGAACCTAGGAATTATAGTTAATGCTATGGAAATAGAGGTGACTCCTACTTTTGAAAAGGAGATATTGAAAGGACAATTGGAGGATGAGAAACTAAAGGAGATAGCACATAATATGGTACTAGGAAAAGCACTAGGATTCAGGACAGATGACAATGGTATATTGTGGTTTGGGAAAAGGATATGTGTTCCTGAAGTGAAGGCTATTCGTGATATGATTCTGCGAGAGGCTCATGAATCAGGTTATTCTATTCATCCTAGTAGTACTAAGATGTATCTAGATCTGAAGCAGAAATATTGGTGGTATGGCTTAAAGAGGGATGTGGTTGAGTATGTTGTTGTGTGTGATACTTGCCAGTGAGTGAAAGCTGAATATTAGAGGCCAGCTGGACTGTTGCAACCAATGAAGATTCCTGAATGGAAGTGGGAAGAAGTAGGTATAAATTTCATAGTGGGTTTACCACGTACACAGAGAGAGTATGACTCAATATGGGTGATAGTAGATCGTTTGACTAAAGTTGCTCATTTCATACGTGTCAAAACTACATATAATGGAGAGTGACTGGCTGAATTATACATGAAGAGAATTGTCTGTTTGCATGGGGTACCTAAAACGATTGTGTCAGATAGGGTACTCAATTCACTTCTCACTTTTGGGAGAGTGTGCATAGTTCTTTGGGAACCAAATTGAATTTTAGTACGACATATCATCCACAGACAGATGGCTAGACTAAAAGGATTAATCAGATACAAGAGGATATGTTGAGAGCCTGTGCTTTGCAGTATAGAACCAGTTGGGATAAGAGTTTGCCATATGCAGAATTTTCCTACAACAACAGTTACCAGCAAAGTCTAAAAATGGCACCATTTGAAGCATTGTATGGTCATAAGTGTAGAACACCTCTGTTTTGGAATCAGACAGGAGAGACTTAGGTGTTTGGTACATATGTGCTTAGACATGCAGAACAACAAGTGCAGACCATTCGGGATAATCTGAGAGTTGCACAGTCTCGTCAGAAAAGCTATATAGATACACGTAGGAGAGAACTGGCTTTCGAAGAAGGTGATTATGTCTATATGGAAGTGTCACCAATGAGAAGTGTGAAGAGGTTTAATATGAAAGGAAAACTAGCTCCAAGGTATGTTGGTCTGTTTAAAGTTTTGCAAAGGCGTGCAGAAGTAGCTTATCAGCTAGAATTGCCTAAAAGTTTATCTAGTGTGCATGATGTGTTTCATGTGTCGCAACTTAAGAAGTGTTTGCGTGTACCTGAGGAGCAAATACCATTAGAAGAGCTTTCTGTTAAAGGTGATCTCAGCAGAGAGAGTCACTAGAAGTCGGGTCATTAGAATGTGCAAAGTGCATTGGAACCGGTGTTCAGAAGCAGAGGCAACTTGGAAAAGAGAAGATGATCTGGGAAAATCATATCCACGGTTATTTGATCAAGCACCGTTCAATCTCGAGGACGAGATTCTTTTAAGGAGGGTAGAATTTGTAACACACAAAATTGATTTTGAATTAATAGGATTTAATTGGATTTATTTAAGATTTTTGTGAGCATTTAATATAGCAAATAAATAATTTTTGTTGAAATTAAAATTTATCATAAGTTTAGTAACATGTTTTTGCATTGATGCTGGTCATAATTTTATTCTGTGTTGTGTGGTTTTGTTTAATTCCAATCTTGAATTCTTTCTCTATTTGAAAATGCTTTGGAAAACAAAATAGAAAAAAGAGAAAGAAACCACCCTGGCGGCTCACGCCAAGGGCCAGCCTACCACTGCCGCGGCCTAGCAGGCAGCCGGCCCAGTTGTTTTCCCCCGCACGCGTCTCCTCTATTTCCTCTATGCCCCTGATGCCTGGACCCCACCGTGTAGTGCCTCCCCCTCCCTTCTTTCTCTGTCTCACTGACGCCGGACCCCACCTAGCAGCGAGCTTCCTCCTTCTTCCTCCAGCCGGAGCCAATGAAGCCAACCGAACCTTCCTAATCCCGATTTCCACGGGATTTGATTTACCCAAGCCCTATTTAGCCTTGGCCTTCCCCCACCGCATCCCTTTTTTCCATCTACAAGAGACCGAGGTCGGTTTTAGCTGCTCCACGACGCCAGTTGGATCTTGCTGAGCTCGAATCCAAATGCCAACGCAGCGAGCTCTCCCTGCTCTCTCTCGTGCTGAACCAAGCGCAAAGGTGAGATCGCGGTGAGCTCCTCCATCGCCTGGTGTAATTCCTTTGCTCTCTAGCGCTCAGTTTTGTGAGAGCGTCGTCTCCGGCGAAGCCCTTCCATGGCGCCGCCACGCCGGACCCCTGGAAGAAGGCCGGCCCGCCGCGGTTGTTCCCTGAAGCGTTCTCGTCCATCAGATGGAAGATCAACGGCCACAA
Source organism: Sorghum bicolor (assembly GCF_000003195.3). Taxonomy (NCBI): domain Eukaryota; kingdom Viridiplantae; phylum Streptophyta; class Magnoliopsida; order Poales; family Poaceae; genus Sorghum; species Sorghum bicolor. The sequence continues at coordinate 11,245,695 of NC_012879.2, read as the reverse complement.
ATAGAACTTACCCCTTCGGGGTCAATCTTGCTAAAGAGTCCCTGGTTTCATTATGAATCAAACCCATGGTCCTTGGCGGTTTACGTAGATTACGTCTTCTGTGTTTAAAAGCATATTTCGGTTCGGCTCAGTCAGTTTACGCTTTCATATATTTACAAGTTTGCCACTGAAATTGTTTTGCTCATAAAATACTCATTTTAATTCCGATTTGACCTGTTCAAATTGCGTTAAGTTTGTAGTTGCGAGCTCTACATGTTAATGGTACTGTTTCTTCAATTTGAAACTTTTTAATTTCGAGGTGATATTTAATTAATTATTCTTCTATAAGAAATCTTAGAAAATTCATAACTTATGCGTTTTAGATCCGATTTTTTTGATCTTTACGTTTGTGTGATCGTAGAGCTGCGTGGAACATTTTTATAAACTTATAGATTTGTTTATCACTATTAGTGTATTGTTCTAATTATAGCTTGTTTGCTTTGTGTATGATTGTCTCCATTGGAATGCGTGTTGTTGATTGATGATTGACAATAGACGGTGAGTCGTACCTTGGTGAGCAAGACCAAGTCTTTGACGACCAGCAGCGGTCTCAAAAGAGCTTTGATCAAGGCAAGTATAACTTGGGACTATCCTTGTTACCTATATAATTAAAATTATATATATATATATATCATATGCATATGTCCACCTTAACGACCTTAGCAAAAATCATAGATTATTGTTACCTTGAATTCCTTGTTACCTATTTAATATGCATTGGGGTAGTATTTGCTAGTGCTTGATTTTAATCCAGGATCTTGTAAGATGGTTAATAGCTATACAATGAACGTTAAAAGATGACTGATAACCGTATGAGATCTTGTCTCTAAGTGATCATCCGAGATAATAGTGCAACCATGAGGGCTATAATGGCTCTGGCTTTAGCTCAGTATGAAGACCTTTTCTAGCTTGTTAGAGCTTACCCGTAAGGGCGCTAGAGGGGCTTGCCGACATGGGTATAATGCAAGCCTCTGTCCTTATACGTATAGGCTACGCGTCATTGTGCCATTTGGAAGGGGAGATATATATTTGCTCGTCTAGGAAACCTTGCGGCCCTAACATGTTAGACGAACTTTTGAAAGGTTTCATAGTGATCCCTGTCGACCTTCCTTGGTAGTGGGTTAAGAGGCTGATCACCTCGGGTGAAAGGGTAAATCATGACTCATGGGTAAAGTTGTACAACCTCTACAGAGTGTTAAAAACAGGTATACTAGCCGTGCTCACGGTCAAGAGCGACTCTGGGGATTCTTATATTAAAGATGATGACGCTTATTAAGTTATTATGTTTATTTGATTATTGTTTACGCTTTGGATTAATTATGCTTACATTTGATCATGTGGTTATAGGATTTATTATGCTACCATGCCACTTGCTATTTAATTATGAACATGCTATCCACATATAAAAGCGTCTACACACACTTAGTATAGAGGTTAGTACTAGGGTTTCATCAATTATCCAAAACCAAACTAGGGCCTTCAGCGGGTCGAACTCCGGCGCTGCGAGATCCAAGCTTCGACATAGGTGGCGGCTAGGCCATCCCAGACCCTCCTGGATGGGAAAAGTGACATCGGGGAAGGTCGCGGTTCTTATAAGATGATTGATTTGGCTCTAGGGCAAGAAATCCCGGAGAAAACGGGATCGGGGCGCTGATTTTTGCCTGGACAAGAGTCCGGCTCGCCCACGCCCAGGGAAGAAGATGATGAGGTCGCTGCCACGCGGGCCCGTGCTGACAGTGAGAGAAGAAAGCGGGACCCGGCCGTCAACGGTGGAAGAAGGGAGAGGAGGGAAGCAGGTCGCGCGTGGTTGGCCTGTGAAACGGGCCAAGAGAAGGAGAGTGGGCCGGGGAAAAGGAGGAGTGGCGCGCTGGGCCGAAAGGGAAGAGGGGCCGTGGGGCTGGAAAGGATGGGGTGGGCCTTCGGGCCAGAGCAGAGGGAGAAGTTTTCCTTTTTTTTCTTTGTTTGTTTTCTTTTTGTTTCTTTTTTTATTTCAAAGCCATTTCAAAAACAAATTTGAAAATATTTTAACTTTGATCAAAGTCACACAGTACAAAAATATAAATGATCTAGCATGAGTGCACATACATGTTATTAAATTCTATGATAAGTTTTATTTTAATGACAAATATTATTTTCCTATGTTTTATGAGCACAAAAATACAAAATTAAATTAAATTATCCTATTTTAAATACTTGCAAACTTTAGGGTGTTACAAATCTACCCCCTTAAAATGAATCTCGTCCTCGAGATTCGGAAGAGGCACGGATTCCAAAAGAGAAACAAGACTAAGATATTGATCACTATTTCAACTTCACCATTTGTACTCCAAAAGCAAACACTCATGTCTAAGGATCACAACTTGTAAGCAAAACATCCATAAAATGTCTATTATTCATAGCTGATTAAAATCCATCTTGACTACCAATGTTTTGACTTATACAACTCAAAGACATGATAACTTAGCATAGATATGCCTCCTCATGTAGGAGTGGACCATCTTGATACTCAATTCTTTTCCCTGATGGTGCGGTTAAGAAAAGTTTCCACTGGGTAGCATATATCACTGCCTTGTGTGCACATAACCATCCATTGCCAAGAACCAAAGGAATATTGAGTGACTCTAGCACAATGGGGTTTACTGTGAAGTTCTCCTTGCTTATGACCAGATTAATATTCGAGCAAACCTAGTATGCCTGTATTTCTCCCTTTGGAGTTTGAACTAACAAAGGCTTCCTTGTTGGACACTTCACCCGCTCAACTGTTTTTACCAAGTTGGCAGAAATGAAAGAATGGGAAGCACTTTGGTCAAACAGAGCAAAAACTAACACTGAGTCCACTTGAACATAACCACCCACCACTTTGGTGACTCCTTGAATGTTATTCATATCCACATTGTTCAGTCTTCCATTGATATAATTTTGATGTACTTTATTTCCATGAGCAGGCTTCTTATGGGCTTTCCTTTTTCGCTTCCGTCGTTGTGGATTCTGATTTGATTCAATGTCAACTTGCTCTTCCGTATTATTACTTTGATAACACTCAGCTTTGTCATACTCATAGCATCTTTCTTCAAAGGCAAGATGATCATATTCTTCCCACCTATCCAGAGAGGTGTCATATTGTGCTCCGGATTCATGGGACACTACACTCCCTGTCATCAAGTGACCAACGTCAGTAACACGGCAAGGAGAGATGATCATAACCATAGAATATCTCAGAAGACAATTATCACTTCAAGCTAGTTTTAAAATGCATCATCCGTGATATCAAGGTACTACCCCCTTAAAATTAGATTGATTCGGGGACATTAGGGACTAGTTCTCCTATCCTTTTTGGACGCCACACATCATAGTCTTTTACATTTGTGGTACCGAGTCTCTTGATTCAACATTATCCAATTCTTCTCCATGTAACTCCTTTAATTAGGCTACCCCTTAAGAAACGTCATCTAGGGGACACAAGATAGGTAGATAGCATGTTTTCCAGACAAGTTAACTAACATTGAGAACTTATGACATTCCAATGAGCTTATGTGCAAGAGAATAAACATGTATCCTGAAATTTTCCCGCGATATAAAACACTAGCATGGAAAAGCAGGTATAACTCTCATTCTGTTAATCCAATAGAGTTATAGCTTATATCGTTAGAAAACTTATGAAATTCACCACAACTTTCCTGTAGAAGACCTCCTTAGATTCTGTCTTTAAGCTTAGGTAAAAGAACCAAACATAATATCCTTCCTGATAATGTCTCAGCAAAGGTGCTGTAACTTCCAGAAATTATATCTCGAGCTACTTAACTCATCTAGAGATGATCCTTACATTTTTGAAAAGCTTAGGAAATCCTCTACAACTTTCGTATACCAAGTTTTCCCAGATTCTGTCTTTAACTTGGCTGAGAATAGGAAATGCCAGATCTGTCCAGATTTGGGAAACAGAACAGAAACATCCAATTGAAAATATCATATCTCAGCTTCTACTTATCCAAATAAGTCACAGATTATACTGTTGGAAAGCTTAGAAAATTTTCTACAACGTTTCTATAGAACACTTTTCCAAAGTCTATAGTTATATTTGTCTTACACATTAAGCAACCAAAATTGGTCCAGATTCTTGACAACACATCTGTATCATCTTGTGATTTTTGTAACTTCCAAACCATAATAGCTATTAGGGTGATTCTAACGGTCAGGGAAATATCTTGAAGTCTATTTGTTCCCAGAAACATTTGATAAACTTTGCATGTTCGGAACTTGAGATACACCAGCATTATGGCAGACTGCTCCAGAAGTCAGCAAGGGATAGAAACATAATATCACCAAACTCAACTACTTACGTCATTACTCCTTATGCCTTAGTTCTATAAACTAAATGAAATTGTGAAGAACTCACAAAATCATTACACTCATTACAAAGATCCAAATCAAACATAAACATAATAACAACCAATTAAGCATTAAAGGTTCACGAGGCACACAAACTCAACTTTCGCTACTAGCGTTTTTATTACACCAGGGGACACAGACACCTATATCTTAGACTTAGTGTGGTTATTTTCACGATGCATCTGTTGCTTCTTTTGTGGACAAGAGCTTATATAATGTCCTTCTTGTTGGCAGTGATAACACCTTCTTTTAGCTGGATCCTTTGTGATGTTATTTTCCACTGAAGTGTTGTTCGGTGTGTCATCAACTCGCTCACTCTGATGGTTTATCTTTGTATGATTAGATTTCTTCCTATCTTGCTTTATCCTCCGAGGTTGAAATTCTCTATAAGTAATTGTCCACCCATCTATGCATACCTCATGAGCAGTGGGATTAGCTTGGGGAATTTGCTCATCTCCAAGGTTTGGGTTTTCCTGACCAGAATTCGAAGCTACACGTGACATCTTAGGATTTGGGTGTTGATCACTTCCCAATGCCGGCTCTAGTGCTTTTGCCTTTCTCTTATTATCCTCATTAGTCACACAAGTTGGTTTTGACTTAACTTCCTTTTTAGATGACCTATTCCGAAGACAAGGAAGACCATAATGCTCACAACAGTGGCATTGATCCTGATATCCTGATGTATTACTCCCAACACTTCTATGATTTATCATATTTTTCCAAGCTTCTGCTACTTGTCTCCTCACTGGTCCTAAGATGCGTTGTTGAGAGTTCTTATTCTGAGTTATTCCATCCACTACTTGTGTTTGCATGGCTAGAAGCTTCTCCTTGTCGAATACTTTTACGGTTGGCATATCTGGGTGCTTTTGTTCCTTCTTGCCAAAGGTCTCCTCGTTATGGTCCATCTAAAGAGACAAAGAGGGAGTATTTAGAATAGAGACCAGATTTTATAAAAGAACTGGGCAAGAAGTAAGCATAACTTTTAGCAACTATCAAGGTTAAGGTGAAAGCAAGAAGTAAGCAAAGATAGAAGCATGCTAAAACGTCCAGTTCTAACTAGGCTTGCGTCCTACAGTCAGCATTGCTTTGATACCACTTTGTAATACCCGATTTTAAGAACAAAACCAGATATGCACCATATGTGAGTTTTAGAAGCCAAGTCTCACATATAGCTACAAATGAGGGGTAATATCAAAAGACAATGCATAAATATATAACATACTTAGTATAAAAGAGATAACCTTTGATAGCAAACAGCGGATAGACAACTCCAAACTTTGGATATTAACTTCACTCTACAGGATCCAACTGACTGGTTGATCACAAGCCTAAAGCAACTCCAGAAGTGTGGGGGAAAATGCAAGGGTGAGTCCATGTCGAACTCCACAAGTATAGCAACTAGATTGTATAGCTCCCACAATCTCATGATCAATGTGACATAAATAATGTAGAGCATTAAATAATAAATAATGAGCATATTTAACACACAAGAATCATCATCGTCGATGCAAGAATCCCTAAGGCCGCTCCTGACCGTGAGGTCGGCTAGTATACTAGTTTTTCACCCTCTGCAGAGGTTGCACATCTTTACCCATGAGTCATGATTTACCCTTTCACCCGAGGTAGCTAATCTCTTAACCCTCTTCCTAGGGAGGTCAGCAGGGATCACTATGAAGTCTTTCAAAGGTTCGTCTAACAAGTTAGGGCCGCTTGGTTTCATTAGTCAGTCCGTGTGATTCACCCGCAGGAATCCACGGTCTGCTATTCCCCAATTGCGCCACAACGGGTAACCGCTAACGAGCTAGAAAAGTTACACATACTTAACTAAAGCCAGAGCCATTATAGCTCTCATGGTTGCACTGTTGTCCCGGTTATCACTTACAGATAAATCATCAAGTGGCTAAAAAGTCATTTTTATCATTTATTACTTAACATTGATCTGGTCACAGGATCATGGTCACGGAAATAAAACCTAAATGCTATACTTGCCTTAATCCAATTGCTCTTGCTTATCTTTTTGGTCCTGCTGGTCTCACTTGTCCAATGCTCTGATCTTGATCACCAAAAACTGCTTTCCGACTAAACTCGATCATCGATCATCAACACACAAACAACCGGAGAAAACATACATGAAGCAAACAAGGCTACAATTAGAACAGTACACCAATCATATAAAAACAGTATGAAAAGTTTATAAAAGGATTCTACGCATCGCTACGATCTCACAGACGTAACGATCACGAAAATCGGAATTGAAACGGAAAAGATATGGATTTTCTAAGATTTTATATAGAAAAGTAATTAATTAATTAATTAAAGATACGAAATTTAAAAGTTTCAAACTAGTGAATTAAGTTTATTAACATGTAGAGTTAATTATTATGAATCCAACGCAATTTGAATGGATCAAAACAGAATTGAAACGAGCATTTTATGAGCAAAACAGTTTCAGTGGCAAACTTGTAATTATTGAAAACGTATTTTGATTTAACCCGAGAGCTTTTACGTTTTCAGAAAGAGAAAGCGTATTTTCTGGAAGACGTTTTCGGACTGCGGGTTCTATATTTAAAAAGTCCAGGGGCTCTTTAGAAAAAGTGTCAGGCGAAGGGGTATGGGCTAATCTTAGCCGTTGGATCACGTTTCAAAGGCTCTGATTAGACCCCAGGGGAAGAGAGAGGGTCGCCGGCCGGAATAGAGCAGCCGTGGCGGCGCCATGGCCGGAGACTCGCCGGAGTTCATCGATTTCGCAAATCCGGGCACTAGAAAGCAAAAGGAAAACACTGGGAGAAAGAGGGGGACTTCGCGAACTCACCCAGCTGCTTTTGGGGTCGCGGAGAAGCTCGGGAAGGATCCGACGATGGAGAATGGCGGCTGGTGGCTCCTTGCACCAGTTCGGCGGTCATTAGAGAGGTACAGGGACCGGTAGAGCGTCCAGGGGAAAGCTTGTGAGCTTCGTTACCACACTGCGGTGCTCGGAAGCTGCTCAAAGAGGCAACCGGAGCGATGGGACGAGGACTATGACGATGGCGGGTCGAACTCCGGCGCTGCGAGATCCAAGCTTCGACATAGGTGGCGGCTAGGGCATCCCAGACCCTCCTGGATGGGAAAAGTGACATCGGGGAAGGTCGCGGTTCTTATAAGATGATCGATTTGGCTCTAGGGCAAGAAATCCCGGAGAAAACGGGATCAGGGCGCTGATTTTTGCCTGGACAAGATTCGGCTCGCCCACGCCCAGGGAAGAAGATGAGGTCGCTGCCACGTGGGCCCGTGCTGACAGTGAGAGAAGAAAGCGGGACCCGGCCGTCAGCGGTGGAAGAAGGGAGAGGAGGGAAGCAGGCCGCGCGCGGTTGGCCTGTGAAACGGGCCAAGAGAAGGAGAGTGGGCCGGGAAAAAGGAGGAGTGGCGCGCTAGGCCGAAAGGGAAGAGGGGGCGCGGGGCTGGAAAGGATGGGGTGGGCCTTCGGGCCAGAAAGCAGAGGGAGAAGTTTTCCTTTTTTTTTCTTTTGTTTGTTTGCTTTTTGTTTCTTTTTTTATTTCAAAGCCATTTCAAAAACAAATTTGAAAATATTTTAACTTTGATCAAAGTCACACAGTACAAAAATATAAATGATCCAGCATGAGTGCACATACATGTTACTAAACTCTATGATAAGTTTTATTTTAATGAAAAATATTATTTTCCTATGTTTTATGAGCACAAAAATACAAAATTAAATTAAATTCTCCAATTTTAAATACTTGCAAACTTTAGGGTGTTACACATTTATGCAACTAGATTTATGAGTAAAAACGATATAGGTTTTATACCTCGGCAATTTATACGTAAAATATTAATGTGACTAGTTGCCAATAAAAATATGTTTCTGAATAATAAATCACTTAGTTTAAATACGATTTATGTATTAAACTTGTCTAGATGCTCTCACAAGTTTATTTCTTTTGCAAAGTAAAATTTAAGTGACTTAGATAATATGAGACATGTTTTAAATAAAGTATGACTAGTAATCTGCCTTTTCATTTAAAATGTAAACTGACTAAATTAATATATTTCATATGGTTTTATAACTAAAATAAAACAAAGCATGCAGACATTACTCTTATGATGTAAATCTCTCAGTAGTTTTGTTCCTTTTTAATAGTAGACTTGTTTTTGGTGTTTCTTGCGCTTTTGTGACTTTAACAATTAGTTCTCTTTTAAGACGTTATTTTATCATGTATTGTTCTTAGTTGGTTTTATTTATTGCTTGTATGTTTGCCTATATGTGGTACTTGCTATGAGTAGACGAGAAAAGTTGTGGGTGCGGAAGATCAAGGTGATGACCAAAAGTTGATGATGTGAGAATTGAGTGAGTATTTAAGGCAAGTATAGCTTAGAACCTCCTTAATTACCTATTCACTATATACAATAAAATACATGCACATGTGTCATTTGATACCCTTTTTAAGGATCACTTAGTACTCAGTTACCTTACACCTTGATTTCCTTGGGATATGTGCATGTGGGTAGTAATTTCTATTGTTGAATCTATGACCATGTCTTGTAGCATGAATAATGAAATGTGCAATACATATTAAAAGATACTTTTTAGCAACATGAACTAAAAGGTGAGAAGAGCTCTAGCTTTTTCTAGATGTTGTTGACCCTCCATTACGACTTATCCTTTGGCAAAAACTGAGACAAATCATATAGCTATGAGGGCTAAATGGCTCTGGCTCTAGTTGCTTAAGGGACCTTTTTCTAGCATGTTAGTGGTTACTGTTGGGTATTTTAAACGCAAACAGAAAAATCCACAAGCGCACGGATACCGATGTAGCTTTCACCCGGGAGTATTTTAGAGTATCGATTTTCCACAGAGAACGTGAGTGTACTAATTAAGATCCAAGATCGCCCAAGGATAACTATATAATTATTTTTGGTGGGAAGAGAGGAAGTTTCCTGAGAGTTCTCTAGTTGATCTAAGAATCAAGAATTACTTCAAGATTATCTATATCGGGACATCAGAGCACTAACCACAGAAAGAGATGAGAAGGGGGCTAGGAAGGTCTGACTACGGTCCTACAAACACCGATCCGAACGAGGTGGAATACGTCGACCGTTAGGGTTGTCACTACCCTAAGGCTACCACAACAATCCGTAGGATTGGGTGCAATTCCAGGTAATTGCAAGACTAAACACCACGTCTAATCTATTAATTACTACTCTAGCGTTATAAAGACTAGAGCACTTGATGCAAGCGCGAATCCAATAAATAACTTGAATGTAAATAAAAGTAATTAGAGAACTTAGGAATTATGAATTGAAGAACCTGGAGAACGATGAAGAACGAACCAGATGCTGCAAAAGTACAATGTTGAGGAAGATCCGACAGATCCGGCTCCTCCTCCGCTCTCCTCTTCTCTCTCCCTATTTTATAGATTACAACTAGAACTAACTAGAACTAGAACTAGAGGAACTAGAACTAGAACTAGATGAACTAGAACTAGATCTAGATGAACTAGAGGTAGAACTAGAAGAACTAGAGGGATCCTCTCTACTTGGATGAAGAATTGAAACCCTAGCTTTGATTCTGTAGAAGAGGTATGATCTCCAAGGGCCAGGGGGCCTTGCTTATATAGTCTTTTCAGATGAATCTGGGCCGTTGAATCAAACCGACATTGATTGAATGGTTATCCTTGATCCTTTAGGTCGGTGGAGCAATATCCCGAAAGAGAGTCCTGATTTGACTCTAAGTGAGGGCGGGCGCCCAGGAGAGTAGGGCGGGCGCCCTGTCCCTGAGTCCTCTCGGCTTCCGCTTTGTTCCCGTGGCTTCTAGAGTCTTCTAGATGATAGAAAATTGCACGGCATATTAATATCTCTATGTAAGCCCGACGTGTGGGCCTTTCTTCCATATTTCCTGATAACCCCCTGAAAACCCTAAGTCTAGGTGTTAGTTGCATTTGGATCCATTTCCATGATTAGTTGATGGTTAAATGTGAGCATTATGGACCGTCAACAAGCTCCCCCAAGCTTAACCTTTGCTCGTCCCTGAGCAAAGGTGGACTCAAGAGTTTCTGCAGTGGTTTTATGTCTTAAAGATACACATGCGTTCAAACAATATCTCATCTCTAGGTTAGGGTAAACTGTTAAGATTTAAACTTACTCATTTTACCTTCCACCATGGGGCTTGTAACCGTCACTTGTGTCTTGAGCAGTTAAAAGATAGAACGGTCTAGTCAAGCACCATGTCTCTTGTTCTTCGATTAACTATAGCTCTGGAGTTTTTTTTGTAGATTTTCAAATAAAACTCAGAGATTCCTTGTATGACTCTCTCTAGTCTCTCTTTTGTGGTATTTCTGGATCCTTACCAAGGCAGTAATGGTGTATGCCTTCTCTCAAAGTATGTGGTATTTGTGGTATAAGGCATAGTGGCATTGCCTTCTCTCTCACCCTACTTTAATAAGGTTTTGATATCTGGAGCTCATAGGTGAGAGACAGCTAATACATACTTATAAGACATTTATTGCATAGTCAAACCATGGTTCTAGAAGAACAAGTCAATAAGTCAAATCAAGATGTGCATGTGTGGCGAATGAATGGTGATAACAATGGTGAAAGTCTAATTCTACTTGTGCTCTTTTGAGGGGATACATACCTCTCTTGCTCTTTTGAAACTTTTTGAGGAGAATGAGATGCTCTATATTTTCTTTTTTTTCTCTCAGGTGGGTATCTTGTACCCCTAATTTTACTGTCGGACACTTGTCCATTTTTACCTCTCGTCTCACTTTTTTTTCTTTCGAGGTTCCGGGCACTTGCCCCTTTTTATTTCCTCGTATCTTCTTTTTTTAAAAGCACTCATCTTATGAAATAATATAGCAAGTGGTAGTAACCAAGATAACTTGAGCATTTATTTCATAAGGGAAAAACAAAAATGTTTTTGGCTATTCTCTCCCGGATTAGGAGTAGAATATTTTTAGGTAATTCTGAAGATGGAAATGAGTGGATATATGTGGATGCGTACTTCCGGAGTAGAAGCAACATGTGTGAGTGAACGTGCAAGTGAATCTTGATTTAACTGCATGACAAGCTCCTAAGGGTCTACATAGCTTGACCACACTGAATACACATAAGTAGTAAAGTAAATGTGTGGTTCATAGTCTAGCAAGCATGTATATATGACTGTGGTAGGAATTTAAACTCTCATCATACAGGAACTCATCATGCAACATTTTAAAGATTTTCAAAGATAAAATTCTCCAGAATTCTAGCATCTCTAGGAACAGATAAACAGTAGCTCAACCATCCCATATCATATCCGATAACGACTTAGACTTTAGATCAAGTACTCTTCCCACAAGTTCAGGTTTAGAGCAAATCTTAATTAATAACAGTCATGCCTAAACTTGAGAGAGATTTCAATTTTGAGAACTAGTCATGGTAGAGCAACTATTCATCATTTCCAAATGAGAGCTTATCACGAGGTTTCATAGCAAATTTTATTTATTTATTTATTTAGCAAACTAAGCAAAGATATATATATATATATATATAAGCACAAAATCTTTATTTGGGTTCTTATGATTATGCATCTTTTTATTATTTGAGTAAAGTATAAATGCGAATAGAAACACTTAGCTGGATAAATGGGGGTGCTCTCCCCCAAGCTGGATTTTGATGTAATTTCTTCTGTTGTAGCTAGCACGTGGCGGAGGTGTATTTGAATGTCTGCAGCACTCTGACAGCGAGTAGGATGTCCTCCGTCTGCTAGTCTTCTTTGATCCTTGAATTCTGTGGAGCTCAAATAGACAACAAAGCTTTGTGGAACTAGTTAAGTGTTAGCATAAATATCTAGCCTTTATCATGTTGAGCCTCCTCAATAAATATTACTTTCTTTGGTAGGATCATAAATTTATTTTTATATTTTCATTTTTATAGGACAGGAATATATTTATTTTATTTTTACGCCACCACAGTGAATGTACTTATGGGTTTTATGCCATGAGCATACTCACATGGGGCTTACTATTTTTAACATTTTTATTTTCTTTTCAAGATGATGTGAACCTAATTAACTAAGCAAACTATTTTAAATAATTGAAAGGAGAAAGATAACTACCAAGTTTACCTCTTGGCAAGGCGTTCGGTGTTTTTAAGTCCTCCGAACGGGACTCTCCGTTTGCTGAGTCGTCCTGGGATTCGCTGGATGGCGTAGTCGGTGGTTCCGGCGGCGTCTGCTCTTCGTGTATAACTATCTTCTTTCTCCACACCTGACTTGGTGCTACGGCCTCCACAGGACAGTTCTGTTTAAACTGTATGTCTTCAGACCTTATCACTTCTCCTTCGTAGTTTGCCCATCCGTCCTTGATGATTTGCCTCCTCTGGTTACGGTTGCGTCGTCTTCTTCTTGTCCTAACCTGCTTAGAGTCTTCAACTATATAGTTAGGGTCAGTGAAATAGCGGCGCACCTTCTCTGAGGGGAAGTGCATGTGGACTTCTCCGGTTCCAATGTAGATGATTGCTTTAACGGTGCTGAGGAACAGTCTCTCAAGGATGATGGGTGGATCGTACTCGTCTTCTCCCATGTCAATAACCTTAAAATCATCTGGAGCTGAATGTATGTTGGTTGTAGGGGCATGGTTCCATGCAGGAGCTGATTAGTGACTGCAGCCATTATGTTGACGTCACATCCGGTGTCGCAAAGCATCTTCTAGAAGTTGTATCCATTAATGGAGCACTAGATGCTTGGCATGCCTGGGTCGTCCTTTTTGGTCAGGAACGGTGACTTTAAATCGACGACCTCCTTGAACTGCAGTGACCATCTTAGCTGACTCGGTCCACATTTGCTTGTTCCTGTTCCTCCTGTTGGTCCTCTTCCTTGGTTCATGTCGGGATTGCTCTGAGATTTGTGTAGTCTTGTTCTTGAAGGAAAATATCTCCTTCCTTCCCTTGATGTAGAAACTGATCTTGGCAGCACTAGCGTAGATGACAGCTCCTGATGTATTTAGGAATGGCCTCCCCTGGGCGCAATGTTGACGCTGGAGCCAAAGTTGTAGAGTGCTTCTAGGAAGTCCACCATGCCGATGGAGATCGGGATGACGGGGCGTCCTGGATTGCCTCTCTTGACCGGTAGAAGGTCAGTAATTACTTCCACAATGGGGTTACTCCAGTAGTTACGTCCTCAAGCATCTCAGGGTAGTGATTGCCTGAGTGTCCAGTATCTCCAATGTATTTGTGCTCGTAGATCCAGGTTCTTCACTTGGTGGAGTCTGGGAGTTGTAAAACTCCTTCATATTTTGCTCGAAGTGTACCTGCTCATAGAGACAAGGCAGAGATCAAGTGCATGGGCCCTGTTGGTGGAAAACACCAACAGAACCAAAAGTGTATTTGTTCTCTCTAACCTTAAGCATAGTGAGCAAGACAAAGTTGATGGATAATAAGATCATGAGTGTAGCATTTAAAACATTTGTCAGATCAGATCGCTCAACCTAATGGAAAGATAATCTATCTATACTTATGTGTTTTCTCTCTTTTTTTATATCTTCCAAAGATTGAGTGTGCAACATTTTTGCTCATATGATTAGGAGTGTTGGATCACAAAGGTGGAAGGACTAAACAAGTTGAATCGATTGGGTTGGTTAATCTAGAGTTGTAAATCATACATGTTTGTCTCTTTTATTCATGTGGATGCTAGAACCAAGGAGAAGCTTATAAAAGTGATAGTCAAGTACCTTAAGATGTTACCTTACTTGAAGAGTGATGGTACAGTATCACCTTGTGGAAGTTTTCCTTTCTTAGCGGTTGTGCATCGTGTTTGTAGCACCCTCCATGGATCATCTCTTGTGAGCTATGCCTTCCTTGTGTAAATTGTTAAACTTCATGTGTCTCTCTCTTTGTCTCCAATGTGAGTTTATCTCAGGACTTCCCAGGTCGATATTGAAAGTTTTCCTGCAGGGGTTAGTCCAACAAAATATCCAATATCTACTATAGCATACTATCGGCTCAAAAATCAACCTAGACATCATGTCTAATTTGATTCAGGAGGGCTATTTTAACCTAAGCACCATGCTTGATTTAAAATCCCTTGGAAGTAAGATCAACATTCCTAACTAAGCACCATGCTTAAATAAGAGATAAATGAAACTACTCCAAACCTAGACATATACTAAAGCAAATAAATGTAGCTTGAGAGCATTTATAGAGATCTACTCAAATGGAGATGAAGTAGCGTGATTGGTATTTAACAAATTGAGCATGTCTCAAAGGTAGGGACAACCAACATAGCAACATGGTAAAGGATGTTTTTATGTAAAGTACTCCCCCAAGCTTGAATTTTGCAAAATTCAAGTTTGGATGAGTTTAATTCAATGTTGTATGATGATTGGTTGGACATACCTTGTGCTTGTCATTCATCCGATCTTCATGCTCCAATCCTGGAAAGGTTAGTGACAAGAATACCCGAAGGAATATTTTTACAATTATCCTTATATGCTCAATACACAAGGTAATGTTGCAAATAATTAAAAGCTCATGTTACAATTTGATCAGTGCTTGTTTTAGGACACTAAGCTTGTCCTTGGGAAACCATCAATTTATGTCGGTGAAGTGGTTTCCCCTCCAACGCTGACCTATATCAAGATCAACTCAACGAGATCTGCAATATTTAATATAGACATATGCATCGACAACCGCCCTTTTAAAGTTTTTATAAATATAAAGGAAGTGGGGGTTGGAGATCTCGAATGTGGCGATGTTGGAAAAACCAATGGATTGGGAAGATGTTGCATATGAGCATGGAGTAAATGAAGTGGCTATGAAATAAATTCCATGCTCATTAATGCTTAGAGTGAGATCCATGTGGTATGGTGAAAATGGTAAGGTGAGTGTGGTAAAAAAGAAAAGAAAAAGGATACACGGATGACTTGGTTCGAAACTAGCACAGCTACCGTTCTCCGGCAACGGCGCCAGAAAGCTTGTTGGGTATTTTAAACGCAAATAGAAAAATCCGCAAGCGCACGGATACTGATGTAGCCTTCACGCGGGAGTATTCCAGAGTATCGATTTTCCACAGGGAACGTGAGTGTACTAATTAAGATCCAAGATCGCCCAAGGATAACTATATAATTATTTTTGGTGGGAAGAGAGGAAGTTTGCTGAGAGTTCTCTAGTTGATCTAAGAATCAAGAATTACTTCAAGATTATCTATTTCGAGACATCAGAGCACTAACCACAGAAAGAGATGAGAAGGGGGCTAGGAAGGTCTGACTACGGTCCTACAAACACCGATCCGAACGAGGTGGAATACGTCGACCGTTAGGGCTGTCACTACCCTAAGGCTACCACAACAATCCGCAGGATTGGGTGCAATTCCAGGTAATTGCAAGACTAAACACCACGTCTAATCTATTAATTACTACTCTAGCGTTATAAAGACTAGAGCACTTGATGCAAGCGGGAATCCAATAAATAACTTGAATGTAAATAAAAGTAATTAGAGAACTCAGGAATTATGAATTGAAGAACCTAGAGAACGATGAAGAACGAACCAGATGCTGCAAAAGTACAATGTTGAGGAAGATCCGACAGATCCGGCTCCTCCTCCGCTCTCCTCTTCTCTCTCCCTATTTTCTAGATTACAACTAGAACTAACTAGAACTAGAACTAGATGAACTAGAACTAGATCTAGATGAACTAGAGGTAGAACTAGAAGAACTAGAGGGATCCTCTCTACTTGGATGAAGAATTGAAACCCTAGCTTTGATTCTGTAGAAGAGGTATGATCTCTAGGGGCCAGGGGGCCTTGCTTATTTAGTCTTTTCCGATGAATCTGGGCCGTTGGATCAAACCGACATTGATTGAACGGTTATCCTTGATCCTTTAGGTCGGTGGAGCAATATCCCGAAAGAGAGTCCTGATTGGACTCTAAGTGAGGGCGGGCGCCCTGTCCCTGAGTCCTCTCGGCTTCCGCTTTGTTCCCGTGGCTTCTAGAGTCTTCTAGATGATAGAAAATTGCGCGGCATGTTAATATCTCTATGTAAACCCGACGTGTGGGCCTTTCTTCCATATTTCCTGATAACCCCCTGCAGAAATAGACAAACACCAAAACTCGTGGAATTCTGTCAGATAAAACCCTAAGTCTAGGTGTTAGTTGCATTTGGATCCTTTTCCATGATTAGTTGATGGTTAAATGTGGGCATTATGGACCGTCAACAGTTACCATAAATGGCGTAAGAATGTCTTGACACATTGGGTATAGTGTGGCCTCTGTCCTTGTGTGTATAGGCTGTGTGTTATGTGCCTTGAGAAGGGGAGCCCTATATTTGCCTGCCGAGTGAATCTAGTGACCCTAACTTCTTAGACGAACCTTTGAGTGGCTATATATGGTTTCCAGTGTTATGGGCCATGCATATCCATGCATTTGAAAATCATGACACAGTGAAAGTGTACACCTCTACGCAGAGTTTAACAATCTGGTATACTAGTTGTGCCCATGGATACGGGTGGCCTAGAAAACTGAGGGAATAGATGATCAGTGTTGAATGATGTTAATGAATAATGATGATGAATGATGACTAATGATGTTGTTTATGTATTATTCTCTATTCTTTTATACATTGATCATATGGTTATGGCAATGAATACTACCTTGAGTGCTATTATGCTAAACATGATACGTATATAAAAAGCTAAATGCAGTCAAACCAGTATCAGCTTTTTAAGCATCATGAACCCCTAGTTATACTTGTTGAGTACGACATGTGCTCACCCTTGCTATTTTCTACCCCTCCAGTCTACTAGTAATTAACAGTTACTCAGAAGAGTGATGGATTCACAAAGGATGTTCTCATAACACTCTCCGAAGTGCTCGGCATATGTAACCCCTAGTCAACCGTCCTTGTCAAGAATGGAGCCTAAAGTTTAGTTACTGTTATGCGATACTCTAATGTAAGTGTTAATTATAAGTATGTTTCTCCTATATAACATTGTTTCTGGTACTGTTTTTTCTGTTGTTATATGTGTGGACTTTCTGGACACACATATCGCTAGCCTGGTTTTGTCCTCTAAAACTAGGTCTGACACATCATCACCGGCCGTCGGCCTAGCCAAGCTCCCTTCCCTCCTTGCATTGGCAGCATCTGACTTTCATTGCAATATTGGAGAGTGAGCAAGAGAAGGCTGACACGTGGCGCCCATGAGAAAGAGAGGCAAAAGGGACATTTCATGTTTCTGTTAGCTACCATTCCTTCATAAGTTGATGGCAGTGGCGTATAGGGGTCAGAAAAATCAAAGGAATGGTTGAGAATGAAGATGATTTTTTTTATTTGTTATGTGTATTTTTCTCGGTGCACAATGGTTGGAAGCTCCCAACAAGAGACGTTTTTCTAGAGAGACCTAGTATAATTTTAATTGGTCCTTTATAGTACAAGAAAAGATGGGAGAAAATCGGCTGGGGAATATTTTATTTTTTTTCATCCGTATCTCCCGGAAAGAAAGATTTTGATCGCCAAGCTGTTGATGTAGTTTTGATTAGGCACAAAACCTATATTCTTATTAAATCTTATTAAAATCTAGACTAGTCAATGATCCAGCTAATCAAACCATGTATTGAAAACTTAAATAATCTGTTTAATTAATTCATTTCAAATAAATGTATCTCTGTAATGTCTGATAAGAGCTGCCACGTCGAAAATAGAGAGATGCCTCCTGTTATATTCATGAACGGACAAACTAATCCTTGATATGTTTGCAACTAACTTCTTAGCATCTTTAATCAGAGATGAGAATTTACATATTTTTATGGGTCCTCAAAGAAAGTCATGGAGCTCGATATTTAATTATAGTACCACATGAATAGTTTGAAAATTGAAGTTATGATATCTGCACTCCTATTTCTTTGTTTTGGAGGAACAGGAGAAAATTAAAAAATCTATCTAGGTTTTATTTTGAGTCAATACGGGATTAATATGTCTTATTATTGTCAATATTAACTTATATTATGGATATCATGGTCATCATAAAATAAATCAGATATACTCATTTAAGGTGAGAGAAATACGTACCTGGTCATGCTTTGTATAAGGTGAGACAAATCTCGTAGCATAATTATTCATTATTTAAAGCAAAAAGCTGTCATACGTATATACAGATAATCAAATCTTAGAAAGTTTAGTTGGGAAGTACGGATCTATATAATAGTACACAGCCACGATAAGAAACAAAGCCCCGAGGAGATCAAAAGCTAGGCCCGCAGCGCTTACCGTCAGGTCAAAATGAAGAACGCCGGCCGCCGCGACGACGGTATTGCAGCGGCGACGATCCTGATCGCCGTTCTTCTCGCGACTTCCGTGCATTGTAAGTATATATACCAAGAGAGAGATTATTTCTCTTGCTATGCCGGATGACGCAATGATGCAATGCCTTGATATATATAGGTGCTCGAGTGTCGCCTAGAGATGTCACCGGCGAACGCGGGGCGGAGGTGACGACATTGCCTGGACCTCTACCCTTTTGCTACAAGTCGTGTGGCAACGGGCGCTGCGACTTCTGCTGCGCGAGCGACTACACGCCGACGTTCTGCTGGGATAATGAAGCCATGTGCAAGCACGAGTGCCATCCGCCATTCCGCCCATGATCCAGCTCCCGTCCGTATGAGAGGATGTCAAAACGAGCGTGGATGATTATACATGGAAAACGAACTCAGTCTCTCTCGTCTCGTCATGTATGCAGGTTCCTAGCATCAGTCGCGTGGATGCATCTCATTAGCTAGATTTATTTAGTCTCTCAAGATTCATTGAACGGCGCGCGGCCGCTTGTCATCCCCGTGTAACATGTTGAAAGCTAGTTCAACGCTTTCCGCACGATGCTCCGTAAAAGCTAGCAGCATGATGCCGTTTTGAACTATATGTTTCTAATTTTGTGCGGCTTATTGCCATATATATTGAGCTTTAATTTGAGCCGCACCAGAACGAACTTCTATGAAATATACTCTCGTCGGCCGGGGCACGGCGATTTGGCGATTTCTCATTTGCAGCTTGGGCTTTTTTTTTTTTTTGGTGCCTTGATGAGGCATCGACTTCCAGCTGTTTAAATCATCCGGAGTGCTAATTCTTGATGCTAAACGCAGTGGCAGAGTCAGGAATTATGTAGAGAGGGGCCAACCAAAAAATTCAACTTATCAAAATTGAGCACAACTAGCGACGTCTAGCTTAATTCATTGACTTGATATAGGTGCTCATATTTTCTATATGTATTTTAGGATAAAATGTGTTATTGTTTTGGTGGTAGACGATAAATCCTTAATAGCAAGATGTTTGACATAATTTCGTAAACCTTACGATCTACGTCTTAGTTTTTCTAAGGTGCTTCATTGTATTATCTAGTTATTTGTACTTCCTCCATCCCAAATTATAAATCATTCTAAAAATCTTGGAGAATCGATCAAAGTATCTCAAGTTTGACCAAAATTATATAAAGAATTATAAAGATTTATTTTTTGAGAACACGTCGTAGCGCGTATTTCATTAAGCAGAAAGGAGTTTGAAGCTTACAACCCGACAACACACAAGTTGCCCCCTAGCTCTACTGGATTACAGCCAACAATTACATGATACAAACATTTTGCAACACAAAGAGGAAGCAGACAAGACAGTCAAACAACACTAGCTTGCAACCTGGAAAGAATGTTTTACATTTGCTTGTTCCCAGCCATAGCCCAAAGCGAAGCTTCAGCAAAGGCGCCGGGGTAGCCACAGACCTGAAGGTTCTGGCATTTCGTTCCTTCCAGAGCATCCAACCAATCAAGAACACAAGAGAATCGAAGCCACGCCGAAATGGTTTTGTGACCAACTTCCTTGCACGCAGCCACCAGTGTAGCGCGGGCTCACCATGATCACCGAGAGGCAGCTGCAGATGAATCTTATGGAGCCACAGATGCCAGACCTCCCGGCTGTAACAACAGGCAATGAGAATGTGGTCCATCGTCTCCGGCTCTTGATCACACATGATGCACACATTGAAAGCCTGCAGCCCATGCCTGAATCTACGATCACCAGTCCAACAACTCCCATGGAGAGTTAACCAAAAGAAGGTACGCACTCTCGGCGGTGCAGCTGTCCACCAAATCTGCTTGGCACCCAGCACTGGTGAAGATCCCAAGAACATGGCGCCATAAGCTGAGGCCGACGAGTAGGCACGATCTGCTGTGAGGCCCCAAGTGAATGTGTCAGGCTGTTGGGACAAATGGAAATCCTCCAGCAGGTCACAAATCAGGCTGATTTCAAGCAGGACCTGCAGGGTTGGCGCTGCCATAATATGCGTTACCCATTCACTTCCAGGCAGTGCTTCCGGCACAGTGGACAACTTCTTCCTGGGGCGAACTACAGCGTATACGTTGGGTGCCAGCATAGCAATGCTGGATCCCTTGATCCGTTTATCTGTCCAGAAGTAAGTTGATTGCCGATTACCCACACTGGAACAACGCCAGGGCCGATTTCTCCCTTGTTGTTGGCCGTCTGCCCTCTATGCGATCACGCCAAACCCATCTCACCCTCAGGGCGACCCCAACCCTCCTCAGGTCCGAGATCCCCAGACCACCTAACTCTCTGGGTCTGCACACCTTGACCCAAGCAACTTTGCATTTCCCTCCGGCCACAGCATTTGCACCAGCCCAGATAAAAGCATGCCGCAGCTTGTCAATACCCTGGATCGCCCACGGCGAGAGGCATAGGGCGATGGAGGTATGGATGGGAATGGCCGACAGCGTGGCCTTAACAAGCGCCACTCTGCCAGCCACGTTCAGCAGCTGGCCCTTCCAGCCAGGGATCCGAGCTGTGACCTTGTCGATCAAGAACTGTTCCTCATAGCGCTTTAGCTTGTAGACTAAAAGCGGGATGCCAAGATACCTGCATGGGAACGTCTCCAGCTTACACGCCAGAATTGCCTGTAGACGAGCAACATCAAGCTCGGTGCAGTGCAGCGAAACCGCAGTGCTTTTCTACAAATTGGAGAATAGACCCGAGGCAAGTCCGAAAATGCCCAATGCAGCCTTGACAGCCAGCAGCTCCCTTTCAGTTGGGATAACGAAGATCACCAGGTCATCCACATACAGGCTGACCCGATTCCCTGGCAACCCATCGATGGGAGTGAGGAACCCATTTATCTCGATCCAGCAGAGCAGGCGGTTCAGCACTTCCATCACCAGAACGAAAAGCATGGGCGACAGAGGGTCGCCCTGACGCAAACCACGCGCATGGCAGATTCTCCTCCCAGGCTTGCCGTTCAGCAGTATCCTGGTGCTGGAGGTAGAGAGTATGTTAGAGAGCCAATTCCTCCAACGTAGTTCAAAGCCCAAATGGCGCAACACGTCGAGGAGAAAAACCCACGCAACTGAGTCAAATGCTCTTGCCAAATCAATTTTGAGAAGCATGCAGGTCAGCCTTCTCGAATGAATTGCCTTGCATGCAACCTGAACGTCTCTAAAGTTGTCATGGATACTTCTACCCTTGATGAACGCGCTTTGGTTGCGCAAGACGAGCTGGTCCAACGTCCTAGCAAGCCGATTGGCCATGCATTTTGTAATCAATTTGCCAAAGCTATGCATCAGGTTGATCGGCCTAAAATCCTTGATCTCCTCTGGGTGGTCTTTCTTCTTAAGAAGCACCATGAAGACACAGTTTAAATGGTACAAGCTTCTGCAATCCTGTGCCCAGAAGGCATTAACCGCATGCAAGAGGTCCACCTTGATCGTTTCCTAGGTTGTCTTGTAGAATAGCCCGGTAAACCCATCCGGGCCCGATGCCTTTTCATTAGGCAGCTCTTTCACAACACCCCAGACCTCCTCTTCTGAGAAGACAACCTCTAAATTCTCTAGGGGCTGCACAGGCAGACCGATGGCCTGCAAGTTGATGCACCTGGAATGCTGGAAATTTGAACCGAGGATCTCGTTGTAGTAGTCAAACAGTGCCTGGCTCATGGATTCGTCAGAGACGATCTGGACATCCTGCACCTGCAACGCCTCTATACGGTTCTAACGGCGCCGATGACAGGCTTGCAAATGAAACAATTTTGTATTAGCGTCCCCATGCTGAAGGAACAGAATCCTTGAGCGTTGCCTGGTGATCGTACGTGCAAGCGAAGCAAGTCCAAGAACCCGGACTTTGAGGGCACGAAACAAGCTGAGCTCCCAGACCTAGAGAATCCTTGTCTCCTGTTCTTCATCAAAGCGAGAGATAATTTCCCTCGCTACAGCCAGTTGTAGGCGTATACTCCCAATATTGTTATTGCTCCAACGCTTGAGCTCAACAGTGACATTACGCAGTTTCTGGTCCAAGACCCGGAACGGGTCAGCCTCGGCCACTGGAACGTCCCAGGCCTTCTTGACAATGTCACCATAGCCCGGGACCTTTGTCCAGAATGTTTCGAAGTGGAAGCGACGCTGGCCAGCAGAAGAAGGCTCAGATATGAGCAAAAGCGAGCAGTGGTCTGAGCAGTCAGAGGATAGCGGCCTCAGCATGTGGGACGGGAATTCGTCGAGCCAATCCACAGTGGCGAAAACCTTGTCAAGAAGCTCCAGAGTGGGTGCAGCTCTCTGATTAGACCAGGAATAAGACCTACCCAACATATTGATCTCCTCCAACCCAGCTTGATCAATGAACGATCTAAATCTCCTCATACACCGGCGGTCGAGGCGACCGTTATTTTTATCTTGAGCGTGGTAGATCATATTAAAATCCCCGCATAGCAGCCACGGCCCCTGCACCGTGGCACGAAACTGTAGCAATTCTGCCAGGAATTGAACCTTCTCATCATCAGCATGCGGTCCATAGACGCCAGTAAA
The DNA here is from genome assembly GCF_000003195.3 of Sorghum bicolor. Classification (NCBI taxonomy): domain Eukaryota; kingdom Viridiplantae; phylum Streptophyta; class Magnoliopsida; order Poales; family Poaceae; genus Sorghum; species Sorghum bicolor. The sequence continues at coordinate 11,222,462 of NC_012879.2, read as the reverse complement.
CCACCACTGTGCCCCTGCCGAGCCCACACGCGACAGCTTAGCAGAGATGCTGAAACGACCCAATTGTACATAGGAGGCGGCCCAGGCCAGCCTACCCCAAGCCAGGAGGATACCTCCGGCGGAACCGGCTGCAGACAAGACAACATAGTCCAACGCAGGGCCTAGTATTTCATTAGCCAGAGTGTTACACAAAGCAGAGATTTTAGTCTCCTGGACACAGACAACAGAGGGTTTGTGTAGCATCACAAACTCACGGACAACAAAGCGACGCGCGTGCTCATTCAGGCCGCGCACATTCCACACAAAGCAACAGAAGTTGTCTGACATTGGGTAACCAAAAGAGCAACTAGGACGGTCCGATAAAACTCAGATAACCTCCTCCTCCAGGCCCTGGAGGTCTAGTTCCATGGCCGAGGGATCCAATCCCCCGGCGAGGAATTTCTGTAGCGCCTCTTGCTTGTGCTACGACATGCGTTTTCCTCCACTGCAATACCCAGCTTCTTGAGTAGAACTCTACGTGCCTGCAACGTTGTATTTTGGGCCCTCGAAGACGCCGCAATGCGGCCACTGCGCCTCAAGGAATGCACCGAAACTGGCTTTCGTGCCCTCCTAAGCTTGGGGGCAGCTTCCATCAGCGGCGAGCGCATCAGAAGGCGGACGACAGCCTCCAGCTCGACCAGCACCCTATCTGCCATCGGAGTTTGAGAATCTGCGGGCTGCAAGGAAGCAGAGTGCTGGCATTCTTCAAGAGAATCAGAAGTCATGACATCAACCCCACACATCCTAGGGGGTTGTGTGGCTTCATCAGGCAAGGAGTCAGAACGGACACCAAACTCAGCCTCAACCAAATCCGCCCACCAGTCCACCGGTCTGTCAGCAGCCCGGCTTTTCAAAGGCGGGGTTTGCAGGCTACGCCCACCGTGAAGCCGGAACGGCGAGTTGTCCAGGGAGGCACCCACAAAGCCCACCTCCGGAGACCCCCGATGAACCGAGAGTGACGGGGTCATCACATATGCGCGGTGTGCTACAGTCCTGGGGACTGAATCTTCCACAAAAATGGCATCCTCGAGCTGCAATCTGCGGCGCCTCAGCGGCGTCCTTGGGACAGAGACCATCCCGGAGAAAGGTGAGACCCCAGTTGTTGAACAAAGGGTATTGGGTAGTCCATAGCGCCAACAAGCACGGTCCGGGGCGGTGAACTGTAGCGCCGCAGCGCGTTCCCTGGGTGATAGTTGTTGTAGTTACTATCCCCAGAGTCATCGGAAGAGTCCCTCCTCGGAGTCGGCCAATAATCATGGCCATCATCATTCAGGTTAGAACCACCTGGGTCAGCAGTGCCATCGCTGTCATTGCCATCGTCACTTGGCCCAACACCACCGTCACCGCCTGGTGACCCAGGCGGCGTACTCAAGTCTTGCACAGCCACGATCCTAATTCGCACATGATAGCGCAGTCCAGGCATCTCAGTACGCTCCTCAACAGGAATCCCAAGAACGTGAGGCTCAGGAATAAAGATCAGTTGTTCCTCACAAATGAAGTTGGGGTGCCAGCACCAAGCTTTAACGAAAAATTCACTATCATCATCAATTGGTCGATCTCGAATCTGAGATATCTCCACCCCAGAGCATGCAGGTCCCAGAATAATTTGTGCCACCGTCACTCTCCGCGCGTGGAAGGGAACGCGGGAGAGCCCGACAATGACACGGAACTTGAAAGAACATGCACTTGCCAATGAAGTCCTTCGCTATGGACGCCACAACAAAGGCAGAAGGCCGCCTCCCGGCCTAGAGGCGAGGACCCGATCGCGGTCCTCGCGAAGCCTGAACCTGACAATGAAGTCCTCGGGCTCGTATCGACGTACATCCACGTTGTCAGCCCAGATGTGAAAACGGTCATGGAGGAACCTGTACACCATGGACGTGGAGACAAATGGCCGAGTCCCCCTCACCAGCGCCATGAGGGCGTTGCCGAGCCCATCCTCAGCCGCTTGAATCTCATCAGTGTGGGGCACCACCAGAAGCGATGCGCCCCGTGCCTCAGCCCCCCATGGCAGCTCAACGCGTTAGCCACCGAGGAGCTGGCCACATCATCCCCCGAGGCCGCAGGCGAAACAGCCGGAAGCGGGGGTGGTGGCGGCGGTGGTGGAGGGGGAGGTGGAGGCAGCGGCGAGGCAGGCTGGTGCGACGGCGTGACATTACTATTTTATCACGTCAACAGAAATGACATGAGAAGGCTCAATCCCACTCGTTGGTGCGACACTACTATTTTATCATGTCAACAGGATTCATATGTTCTTAATTACATTAGTCATTGTCTACTTTAATTATATGTCTAGGATAGTTGGTTTGATCTTATTGAATTTATGTAATTGCTCGTATAACGTTTACCTAATCGATCGTTGGGTAGATGATAGACAATATGTAGACGTGGTGTCTATATATCTTGTTTGTCTGCGAGTGCACCTTGACGTGTCGGGTCGTGTGGTAGTCCGCGTAGGTGACAGCTGCGTTGGTTCCTCTGTAGTCTACCCCCGTACGTAGGGCTAGCTTGGGCACGGTTGCGAAGGAGGTGACAGTTGCGTCTTAAAACCTAGTTGATGCCCCTTTACATATAAATATGATATAGGGTTGACTTAACGATGATTTCTAAATGTAATTGCACTAATTAGAGTTATTCATTGGCTAGTTATAGAATTACCTTAGATCCAACTCCCTAGTTTATCCATTAGCTAACTATGATTATGACTAGTAGATGATGTGATGATTATTTTTAATTATGATACTTGATGATTATGCTACTATTATTATTTATCTATATTTATCTTATGACCTCTGCCTGTTATGAAGTTGACTATACGACTTGGGTAATATTTGTTCATCCTATATAGTTTGTTATCAATATAATAGATATAGTTTAACACTTAGCCTTCCGAGTGGTATAAATATAAATCGACAACCTGGATACTTCCCTAGGTAAAATGCTACAACAGTATAATTATCTGTCCGCTTGCAGAACCCATTTAGTTTATAATTATATTTATATTATTTTTTCTCTGTCTTAGAACATGTGAATCTATATTAAATTCCTAGCAATGTAATTAGGGATGACAACCTACTTCATGCTTAGGAATGTTAGAGTGGTTTGTTGCTATTTGACAAGTTAATGATATACCGTGCATTTCTGGTGTTGTTGTTGGGAGTAGAGTTTATCTCTATTTTTAGTGATGACGGTAGTAAATGTCAACACTTGTGTTAACTTTAAATATAGCATAAAAGCTAAAATTTTACACTAGTGCTAATTTTTAAAGTTTATTTACACATCATATACTACCTATTCTCTATATTTATTTTTTAGGAGTTTGGCCCAGTCAACAAGCTACGCTCGGGGACTCGTCGACCATTCTCTACGCTGTGCTCAGGGACTGCTCTGACCACCGAGCATGTTTATGTTCCCAACCACGCTCAGAGTGGTCGACTAGTCTCTACGTTGTGCTCGGGGATTGTGCCGACCACCGAGCATGCTTACGTTCTCAACCACGCTCGGGGACTTGTCGTCCAGTCTCTACGTTGTGCTCGGGGACTGTGCCGACCACCTAGCATGTTTACGTTCCAACCACGCTCGGAAACTTGTCGACCAGTCTCTACGCTGTGCTCGAAGACTTGTCAATCACTCCCTACGCTGTGCTCGGGGCTTGCTTCGATCAATCTCTGATCTCAGCTCAGGGATTCCTCTTCTTAGTTACATATGAATTAGACTCATATACAACTGACGGATAATATTAATTTTTAGACCTTGCTACAAGGCTCATATTTCGCCTTTCAGCAAGCTCTGGGACTACATCGGCACGATGCATCTGGCGATGCATCTTAATATCAGAATTTCTACGAGGATTTTTCTTTTTAGACTCTGGCACCACGTGTCTACGCCACGTACTACAAGGCTCGGGGACTAAGTGGGCACACTTCACCTTACGGTGAATATGCTTGCTTTTTTGAAGTATTTTCTTTTTTATAAAAGTAAAGTGGGCACACTTCATCAAAAAAGAAATCTTTTTTTTTTCTCAAAGAGCACCATGCATTATTCGAATAACCTGCTTCTTTGGCATCGACATTGATCAACTATCAACCGTTCAGAGACGTCAAGCCTCACTGGTCGAAGAAGCTCAAGACGGCGTGTTTCATCACAATAAATGGTGCTCGGGGACTAGTTGTGGGGGTATATACCCCTATACCCTTATAACTAGACTTGGGCCAGGAGGTTAGGCCCATTACAAGACAACTTGAGGCATTATTCAGGCTTGATCTTGTCGAGGAACTTGGCCGGCGGCTCCGCATTGGCCTCTAGCCAATCTGCAAGTTGTGCCCCGTGAATTGCCGAGAGAACCTGTGCCTTCCACGATTGATGGTTTGTGCGGGTGAGTTTCTCGGTAACTGGAAGGAAGGTGGGGAGTGCTAGCAGACACCCCGGAGGATGAAGAAGTGAAGGGCAGGAAAAAAGGAGCTTGATACCATGTAAAAATAGATGAACGAGGTTACTCCTAGGGATCCTCGGTTGCGTGTTTATATAGACCGAGAACAGCCCTCGGTATGGCTTGTACATCAAGTTAGGATTACAACAACTATGATAACAAACTATGGAGGATATCTATCAATCAACCTCCTCTACAAGTAAGGAAGATATGCACGTTTATAATCTACACGGCATATCTTGTACATAGAAACATATATTCTAACACTACCAAGGTACAAACTTCCATCTCTTTTTCTGTCCATAGCTCCGTGCTTTTCAAGAGCTGCCTTTGCTCTAGACAAATTTTAGAAGCAAGGATGAAATAAAATTTTCCATCCTAAAATCCTTAAAAATTTGGAGTTTTCTCAGATCTTTAATATTGGATACCAATTAATAAGAAATTTCACTTTTATTGCAAAATGTGTTCCTACCCATGTAGAAAGATTGCCATATATTGTTTGATTTAACAGGATGTGTAGACTAGAAGGTATATTTTCTAGAGGTTGGAGGCCATAGATTAGTTGAGATGGCTATGGAACTTAGCACAACCTATTAGTCAAACTGTTTACTTTTCTCTCAGTTTGACAGTGACATGATAATATAATGTTATAAGAATCGGCATGCAAGTAGTCTCATAGAATTTTCTAGGAGGTTGTAGGGCTTGGTACTGTTTGGATGAGGGTGGCAGTCATGTTGCATACTCGAGGGGGATGCCAGACCTTATGCGCTAATTCTTCAGAATTCTAAAAAGGTTATCTTTCTGCAGTTAGTTCTTCATTCTTGGCTTGAATAATCTTTGCACGTTTGTTTCCTTATCTCTTTAGTGCTTGCTTCCTTAATTCTATATTGTTGCATTGTGAAGCATGCTCTAGAAAATCATGAATTTATTACAGTAAACAACATAAATGCCTCATACGTGATCCAAATGAAACATGTGAGGACCTAGATTATTATTACATGTTGATTATCTAAACATACTGAGCTAAAAATCTATTCATTAATAAAAATATATCTTTTAAATTAAGATTTAGATTAGAAGTTTGGTTGTTATCTTTGAGCCTCTCCCAGTATATTGTCTTTTAGTCTGTTAGGGTAATCTAATTTCTTTTATAATAAGAACCATTATCTGGCTGTGGTTGTGAATGTTTGTCCGATCTTCATTTCAAGATAGGTATCTAACCATGAGTGTTTGGAACCTATTCTATCTGTTTCTCGATTCACTAAGTAATTAGTTTGTTATGCTAGCTAAGGACATTTCATTCGCTAAAAAGAATCGGTTATGGATGACTGCTCATGTTGATTTTTTCTAACTTCAATCTAGCCTCCTTTACTGATGAGCACTGTTGTTTGACATTTTATTAGATTCTATTCTTTCATGGTTTCTTACAGACCATTGGGCTGAAGCCAATTGTGCGATTCTTCATGAAGCCTAAGAGTCACATTGTCCTGATATTTCACTAGTAAAATTCAAGTTATCTCAGTTGAATTCCTATTATTTTAGTTAGGTAAAAAGACAAATCTCACTAAATGTGGAGGGTTCAATCTCTTTCAAGTCTGACTACTGTTGGATTTCCTTAGTGGCTAGATCAGGGCTGGGACACCAACGGAGATACTCGAGGTGGGAGGTGGCTGTGAGGAGATTGGCTGGTGGCACACTAGCACCTTGAAGCAGACTAGCAACAGGGTGATGATGAGGGATGAACGTTGAGGGCAAGAGAAAGACGATGAAGTTACAGTATTTGGGAAATGAGGTGGTAGGCATCCGTATTGCCCAGTACACAGTTCCTATCTAAAAACTATTTCTACTTATGTTAGAGGCAAAGTGTGTCTTCACTGCTACATGTCCAAACAAAATATTTGCTACGATGAAGAATCATGATTATGTTTTGTTTTTCTTGTAGCGATGTATGGGCACAGATACGCTTGACATGTCCTTTTTGTCTCTTTCACTGAAAAATTGGCCTCAGGAAGACAGTATCGTTGATTACAAAGAGTGCCGACAGTAAACAAGAATATGATCTCACATAAGCTAAAAAAAGTGTTGGTCGCGTAAGCCCAATGGAAACTATATTTTAGTAAGAGTACAATATATCCCGTTGCAATGTCAGTTATTTTGTCCCGCTCTAATGCACAAGCATTTAGCCATAATTGAAATTACCCAAAAAAAATTCCATCTTCACCTAGGAAGGAGCAGCTTGTGCTCATCGAAATCGAAAGTGTTAAGAAAGCACATGGAATGTCTTTTTAACCATATAAACTGTGACACCGCACTCTTTATGACTGTGTTAATTTTACGAACTTTGTTTTTTAAGTAAATGTTATTTTAATCAAGGTATTTAATTTTATAGTATTGTTATCTCATCATGTGATCTATGTGTTCTTAATACTGAAGTGTAATTATCCTGTAGCAACACACAGTCATGCTACCTAGTATACTATTAATATATATCTATGTTGTTGATCATTTATTTATATCCTTCGTGTTTCAACTTGTTATGGATTTATCCCTTGTTTGGATTGGCTAGTAATATTTAGATACTTGAAAAAATAATATTATAATCCCAATTGATTCCATGTAAAAATTCTAAAATCATAGAATACTTCAAAGTGAAATAGTACAACAATGTAATGTGCGGCATGCCACCCTCTAGAGGTACAAGTTGCGTACATGTGTGCATAGTTTAGGATCAGTTTGTACATGGGAGTCTTGTATATCCTTATTGATAGATGTATGCCTATGATTTTCCATCTTCTACTTTCAATATGTATTAGAGTATAAGTCCCACAACATTAAAAAATGAAATAATATAAAATAGGGTAAGTAATAAAATCCATTGCATAACTAGGAATAATAAATAAATAAACAAATAAGCTCAATGTAATATTGATTCTGACATAGCTGATACACCAAACTAAGTAAAACACAAAAATCAAACAAGATACATACATTTGAAAGTACCACACAATATTTCATGACACAAAAGTTGCTCACGCTCTAGCATAAGAGAATACTATGATGCTTAACCCACATATAAAGGATGAACTAATAGGCCACCATGCAACTTGGCATACTAGATGGTGTATAAAACCTAATTCATGTTTGCATTGATCATCCACTGAGTATCAAGAATATCTCTCAGATTATCACTAGTCCAATCTAGGTGGCCTCCATCTGCCTCCGTGGTTGGATCCACTAAAGAACTACTAGCTCCCATCTGTTCTTGTTGCTGGTCAACAGCCAAGGTGGTTGTCAGGCTATTGCTTATACTTCCACGCCTAGTTTGGTATAGGAATGGTGACCAAGCCTGGGCATTGTTCATGGAAGTAGGATGTCCACCAAAGCTATAATGATTTATATTGTAGACACCTCCACCAAAGGTGGGCCCCACCCAAGCAGGAGCATTTGTTTGTGACAAGGGCCCAAAATCATAAAGTCCAATGTCATTGATGCTATAACGTTGCTTCTTGGTACTATTTTCTTTCCTGAGGAAGTACTTTTGAGCATGGCTGGAAACCTGCACTGGGGTCTTGGTGGTAACAAAATGCCTAGAGATGTTCTTCCAATTTCCACGACCATACACATGTAGACCACGGAGGAATTGCCTAAATGAGGTAAAGTTTGAAGTGAACTAATTAGATAGAAATTTTGATTCCATGCCCATATATATTCAAGATTAGTAAAAGAAGAATAATATATAAAGACCTCATCATAATAACCTTATAATCTATGCTTAATAAGGAAATCAAAATTCATGTGACAAGCATTAAAAATTTGTATGAGATGCTATAAGGATCTAGCAAATAACTAACCTATGCTCGTCTATGGTCCAAAACCTCCCAGTCCGTTGGTTGTCCTTCCAAGGAGTGGGCTTTCTCCATGGAGTCTGCTTCACATTCCTCGGGCCGAGCATCTCCACTTTTTGGTAACCATCAAATGCTTCCATGTTGCCCATGGATGGATCCCCCACAATCACCCCAAAGGGTTGATTCATGAGTTTGCTACTAGCTTCCACATGCTGGTTGCCACTCTGTAATGTTTGTGTCATCTCCACCATGACATCCATGTACATGTTGGTTACCTGTTCTTTCTCCTTGCTAGGAAACATTGCTTGGAGCTCATCCACAATTTGATTGTGCTTCTTGTTCATATCACTAGCACAATTGTTGTTGGTGTTGTCCCTTGCAGTGAGAGATTTCACCATCTTGTTCTCATAGGCACTCGACTCTCCCTTGAACTTGGGATCCATGTGGTTGAGTACTACGAACAATTGGTAGTTTGAGAAAATAACGAGGGTGGTTGGGTTGTGGGGATTGGCAAACACCAAGGTCAGTATTTATAGGCTTCATGTGAATCTTTTTGTCCTAGTTTTAATTTATTGGACAATTGACTTCTATATGAAGGCAAAATTGAGATTTTGATAACAAAGTCAAAGAATATTATAGACCTTATATATAGTATATCTCTACTTGTGCGACTTTTTCTCAAATGCATTAATATTTAGTGCTAGAAATTTTCTATAAGCTCCATATAGACATTGTCAACTTGCAAATGCCAATAGTTGTCCTATTCAAAGCACAAGCTTGTGAGTAGAAAAGGTAGAGAAACACTAGTGCAGTCTAGGATGTGGGGTGAGGTTTGAAGGTAGACCCATGTGCGCCCATGTATGTAGCCACTGACAAGGTGACATGTGTGGTCATGCATGACCATACAACCACTGAAGTCATTCATAGGCACACAGGATAGAATAATACTAGCATCTGGTTTAGCTACTATTACTTGACTACATCATCAATGGGGAAGCCTAATGATTGCAATGCTTCATCTCACACATATAATATATATTTATCTATTCAAGTATCTTGATGAGTTACAGCTACATAAATGATCATGAACATTTCAAATCTTGTAATGTATCTGTATATTTTTCATGTGATATGATACATAATAATTTTATTTGGTAGATATGTACCAAATCAATGTTTGTGTAATTAACTTTATTAATTGGGAATTTACTAGGCCAGTGTGTGGTTTGGTTTAGTCTTTCCTGTTTTCTTGAGAAGTTGTTTCAAATGGTCTGAGAAGATATGAATTCTATGTTTTCTTCGTACCATCATGATTTATGCATGCATGCACGATAGATTTTACTAACTAATTTGGTAACAAATGTTTTTGATTGTGTCCATACTACACATAAACCTACTTATACATAAACTTTTCTCAATTTAACAAAAAACTAGACTACTTTAGACTCAAGGTGTACTAGCTTTGGTTCTTTAAACTGAAGCACACTTATCATAGTAGAAATGCACATATCTGTGATGACTTTTATCGACAAATCAAAGTAATGTCACAAATGAGTGCATAGTTATGATAAAACTTTTGGTTCCAGCATGGATCATTGGTGATGGGCCTTGGGCACTGATTATTTATGATAAACTATGATATTGTCACAAATATTGTCATTGAACACTCCATGATATTGTCATAGGTCACATGTGCCACTCAAACTACTCATTTTTGACACTTTATTTTTGAACTGCAATGAACACAACTTCGACAGTAAACCAATCTCTCATATGTGACGCTCTGTCACACCCTAAAAATTTTAATTTTGGGTTATGCATAGAAAATACTAAACAAATATAAAATGAATTCAATATTTGTATAAGATTTGCTAAATTTAGTTTAGTTAGTGCAAATTTAGTTATCAAAAATGTGAATTTTTAAATTGATTCTAATTAACTTGATGGGCTTTTGTTGATATGATGTGATGCTTCAACATGCTTGACTCTGTGTTGTGAGTGGGTAAAGTTTTAGAGTGCTTGTTGTGAGTGGGTAAAGTTTTAGAGTGCTTTTAGTAAGTCGTTATTTTGTGTCTCACGTGTCTGTAACTGTTTCTATAACCAAGTCTTATCTTTCTTGATCTTAATCTTTTCATCTAGAGTTTTTCACATCCTCTTATTCTACTCTAAATCATTTTTTTTAGTTTATCTTCCATCAACCAACTTATTAAAACTTCTTGGGAATTTTTCCGTCTTTTCCTAGAATTCTTTCTTGTTTTTCTGCAAGCATAATCTAATTTTTTAGATCCTCCTTGATATCTTTTCATGAGCTCTAAATACTTTATTTGGATTTCTCATGTTCTAAAATCAATTCTGGACTTAAAATTCATTAAGTTCAAAAATAATAAAATATCAAATTTTTGGATTTTTAACTTTTTGCCATCATTACGGATGTCACTCCTTCATTTGCCACCTTCAGAATGGCATTTATAGAATTGCCATCCGAAACAATAAACCTCTTACATATTTACCATTTTTACTGATGTGCCACGCAACGTAGGCATGCCTGCGAAGCAGCACCCTTGTGAATCCCTATAGTCCATCCAAAATTACCTATTTACCCATGTTGCTTCTCTCTCCCTCCATCCATTGACGTGTGGGCCCTCTTCGCATGTGGGTCCCATATGTCACCTTCTTCTTCAACCTCTAGCTTGGAGTCTATGCACATGCTGCTGCTTTTTTTACCGGATACATGCTGCTGCTTTAGGAGGAGGCAAGCAGCCCTGTGCGACAGGCACCTTGGCCATCTCATGACACTCACGTGGGAGGAAGGGTTGAGGTCCGTTGTGGACCGCTAAACCCCCGCAAACCTTGCATGCAGGCAGCGGGTCGACGGGAGGAAGCCAAAGCCACCGTCATCATCATGAGCTGCGCTGCGCCGTGCGTCGAGCACCGCGCCGCTCTGGCCGGCCAGCGTTGTTCGCTTTCGCTAGAGGCGGGTGCAGCCGTGCAGGTGCAGCGGCCGCACCGCAGCGGCACAGCGCGCACGTCTACCTGTTGTGCTCGCATGGTGCAAGCCGAACAGTACATGGGCTATAGCATGCCACAGCACGCTGGTGCACAGAGAACTATTAACTCTTCTACACCCTAGCGCTGCTACGATGAGTATATTGTAGATCTCGAGCTGCAGCAGTAATGAGTGTAGATCTCGAGCTGTATAGCAGGCGGGTGAGCTCTACAACAGGCAAGCTCCGCTGTGCACGAGCTGGCGAGCTCTATCGCGGCCGCACGTGAGCTAGCGAGCTCAGAAACTCCATACCGCAATGGTATGCGGCTGCCTCCCCTATCTGTTGATATCTATTCTGCACTAAGATTCGTGCTATTCGCTCCTACCTTTCTCTTTCTCTCTCCTGTTTCTCACAGGTCCGGAGGATGTGGTGATGGACTCTACTGTGTGCCGTTAGATAGGGTATGCGGCCGCTGCCCATTGTGGAAAAACTGGTTGCGAGCGAGCTTCACTGCGGGTGACCTCCACCGCCGCGGACAAGCTTTGCTGCGCCTGAGCTTTGCCACGGGCGAGCGCAGCAGTACATGTGTCAGTTCTTGGTGGTCGGAAAACGACGACATCGACATGTTGGGTCATGCGTGCCACGCCTCCTGTATCATCTGTGCGCTGCGTTGGTGGACAGCCTAGAGTGTCAGCGTGTGTCGGACCCTCAAGTGAAAGGTTGAAGAAGTAACTAACGTGTAGGGCCCACACGTCAGCTAGTGGAGGAAGAGGGCCATGCGTCAGCAGGTGGAGAGAAAGAGAAGTAGTAGAGGTAAATAGGTAATTTTGAATGGGTTGTAGGTGTTCAAAGGGTGCTGTTGTGTTGGCGTGCTCATGTGGTGGAGGTTTACTATTTTGGATGATAATTTTGTAGGTTCATTTTAAAGCTGGCAAACGAAGAAGTGACATCCGTAAGGATGGCAAAAAGTTAAAAATCCCTCAAATTTTTCTATGACCTCAAACCCTAGTCATAACTATGTATTAGCGGTGGTGTTTAACAATTCTCACATATATAAAATTTGTAAGTTAAATATTAGTTTGATTAATGTTCATTGAGTGCTCTTTTTAATTAATTAAAAGTAATTTAGGTTTATCTCTAATATTTTATGGATAATAAAATGTTAACTTGATTAACATCAACTTTGTATCTTTATTAATTATAGTTTGTTTAGTTAAACATGAAACATGTAATTAATTTGGTTAATATTTATCTAATGTTCTTTTGAACTAAAAGCAAGTTAGGTTTATATATCAGTCTTTCATAAATTAAGGACAATATGATTAATGTCAATATTAATATCTTTTCAATAATGACCTAGTTAGATCAACCTTGATACATATAATGACTCGATTAGTCACTCTCACATGTCGTATATTTCTAAATCATGTTTTTAAATAGCTTAGCGATACACAGGAGATTAGTCCATAGGTGAATGTGATGATGAAGGAGCTCATTGCATATGTGAAAGGTCCAAATGGCTAGAGGGGGGGTGAATAGCCTATTTAAAATTTCTACAAACTTCACTAAGCAAGTGAGTTAGTAAAACAAATGGCGAAGCAATTCTAGCACTAGCTCAACTAAGCTATGCAAGCCACCTACACAAACTAGTACAAGGCTAAACACTAAAGCACAACAACAAGAGAACTAAGCTAAAGAAGCTACACAACTAGGAAGGTATGCACAAAAGTAAAGGAGAGGTGAGTGATTGTTATACCGACGTTGTAGAGTAGAAATATAGCCAATCAAATAATCACAACAATAAGAGAATCCTCGGCAAGAGATGACACAAGATTTTTTACCGAGGTTCACTTGCTTCCCGGCAAGCTAGTCCTCGTTGTGGCGATACACCCACTTGATGGATCACGAGCTAATTGGCAATCCAAAGCCAAACCCTCAGCGGGTGCCGCACATCCACTCACAAGATGGGGATCCTCCAAGCCACGAGCAATCCACTAGAGTAGCCAATTGCGATCTCACGTGGGGAAGGCTCAAGAACCCCTCACAAATCACTTGGTGAGGCTCGAAACAATCTCCAATCACGAGCTCAACACCACCGCTGCTCCAAGCCGTCTAGGGCGTCGGGAAACACCCAAGAGTAACAAGAAATCCGCAGCAAACTCAAGAATCAAGTGCCACTAAATGCAACTCTCAAAGCAATGCACTTGAATCTCACTCAATCTCACTAGGATGAGCAAACAAGCAAGGAGATGAATGGAGGGAGTGTTCTCTAGCTCAAAGTATGTCTCAAGAAATCAAATGTGCAAGAGAGAACCTCCCAAATCCGGCCACCTTCTATTTATAAGCCCTCTCAAAGAACTAGCCGTTGGCTGCTTTCACTGAGCAGAAAACGGGGGCACCGGACGCTACCAAGTGAGCACCGGACGCTCGACCCCCTGCGTCCGGTGCACTGGAGTTGGCCACATGTCGAACTTGAATCTCGCGCGTCAGTTTCTAACGGCTACCTGCAACACACCGGACACTCTGCAAGTCCACACCGGACGTGTCTGGTGCACACCGGACTCATGCGCAAAGAGTTTGTCAAACTCGCGACCTCACCGGACGCTGGGCACCGGACGGTCCGGTGCTCACCGGACTCGTGCGCAGAGAGGGTGCAAAAACCCCTCACACCGGACGCTAACCACCGGACGCTACCAGAGTGCGTCCGGTGCTCAACCCTAGCAGAGTCAAGCTCTAACAGCACACCGGACTCTGAGGCCAGCGTCCGGTGAGTGTTTCTCAGTGAGAAAACACTCCCGCGACTTCTCCAAACTTCCCACCGGCACAATAGAAAATATGCACCTAATTTTCTCAAAAGCGCCGAATCCCGCCTCGCAAGCTCGGCGGGAGGGAGAGAGGAACCCAAACCCCTCTCAACCCTAGGAACTCCACCTCCTTTGCAAAAGTGCTAACACCAACAAGTGTCCACCACCAAAGTGCATGTGTGTTAGCTTTTCACAAACAAATTGGCCAAAGGAGTTAAGTTAGCACTTTACTAGATCCTAATGCATATGCTCAAGATATGGACCTAGTAGCACTTGATTCGAGAGATGACCGTGATTTCCCCTCTTCATAGTCGGCTATCTATCCTAAACCCGGTCATTCACTTCTCTACTCATCTTAGACCGGCAAAAGTAAAACCCTATGTTTATACCTTTGCCTTGATAACCTTGCTCCTCGTCTATCACCATGATCTTCACTTCATGCTTCATCCCTTTATGATCATGTGGCCACCTTTCCATGCCACCATGCACCTTCATCACATGTGTTGCTATGCCTAACTCAAATCACTTAAACACAAGGCATTAGCAACTTGGTGTCATTAATTACCAAAACCAAACTTGGGCTTTCAATATGAGATATAGCATAGAGTTATGTGACCAAGGTGGAGAAGATCAAGATGAGGCTTGCCTCGATGGACCATTTGAAGTGAGAGACCATATGTGACGATGAAGCTTAAGTAAAACTTGGCGCCGATGGACCGAGGTAATGATGAAGAGCAAGTGAGGTCAAGATCGATGAACTAATACAGTCATGTGATGATATGAAGTGGATCATATCATTTTGTGATTGGTTGGTGCATATATGTGTTGCATCAACATTCGAGGAGATAGAATGGAACACGCAAGACAAAGGTATATTTGTAGGACATTTTATTTCACCAGTCATAGGTGAGTAGAGAAGTTGATGACCGAGTTTAGAATAGATGGTCGTACTATCATGAGGGGAAAACTTGTTTGCATATCGGCAATCTAGTGCCACTTGAGCAATCTAACTTTGCATACATGTTAGGATCGAGTGGCATAGAAAGTTAAGGGGCTAACTCATTTGAAAATATGTTTGTGAAAATGCTAACACACATGCACATTGTGGTGTATACATGGTGGTGTTAGCACATTTGCAAAGGAGATGGAGTTTGAGGGGTAGAGAGGGGTGTAGGATCCTCTCTCCCTCCCTTCAAGGTTGTGAGGCGGGATTCAACATTTCTTTATGGAAGTGAAATGCTTATTTTCCACTATGGCAGAGGTGGTGTTGAAGACAAGTGAAGTTGCAGACTGAGAAATACTCATCGGACACTGAGTCGGCAGCATCAGACGCTAGACCTACGTGTGACACAGTGTTGGCAGAATTGCGTGTGTTTCCATGGTCATCGGTGCGTCCGATGCACGTAGCGTTTCTTAGGGTTTCACAAAGTGTATGCGTCAGACGCTGAGGTGTGTCTGATGGTACCCTGTCAGACATATCTGATCGTGAAAAACTAAATTTGGGAGCCTCTGAGTTGCGCCCGTTAGAGGCCTTAGCGTCTGGTGAGTTGTGTCGGTGTGTCCGATGCTCACTTAACCGTGGGCAAGCAGAACTAAGTGACCATTGGAGATCAATGACTCACATTTAACTAATGACATGTGGCAACTATCGAGACTTGCTGGTGGAGCAGCATCGGACACTATGACGCGTTCGATGCCTTGGCATCGGCACGTCCGACGCCCCCGACCAGGATGTTTTTGGGAGGCCAGCAGCTAGTTTAGCCCTTGAGGATATAAATAGATGTTGGCCGGTCTTGGGCTGGTTGTTGAGCACCCTCACGCCTTGATGGCTTGTGTAGGTGTGCTTGGATGGTCTCTAACTCACATATGCTTGATAGTGATCATCTGGTTGTGTGAGTGAGTGATTCCTAGTGTGTTGCATTACAAGATTGCATTGAGTGGCACTAGGTGTTCGTGTTGCAAGCCGATGGTGCTTGTTACTCATGAAGCACGCGAGGGGATTGTGTGGTGCTCGAGAGAAGATATTATGAGGGGTATTGTGTTTGTCCCGCAGGGATTGCGAAAAGCAATTCTAGTAGAGGGAGACGTGAAGGGCAACAAGTGGTCTGACCGGATCAAGTGCTAGAGCTTATGGTAAGCGCTCCATGTGAGAGAGTGACTTGCGGAGCACCACTAGCAAGAGGACCAGTGGCAACCTTGGAGCTTGTCTCAACGAGGACTTAGTTTGGTGGCAACCAAGTGAACCTCGGTAAAAAAATCACCATGTCAACTTTCTCTACTCTTCTCGGTGATTTGCATTCACCATACACAAGCTTGTTTTACATTTTATATATATAGTGCTTGTGTAGTTGCTCTTCACAAGCTTGCTAGTTACCTTCTTATTTGTGTAGCTAGAAGTAGCTCTTGTTGCGTGACTAATTTGGTTTGAGTAACCTTGTTAGTCATATTGCTTAGTTTGTATAGCTAAGTAATTTGCACTCTCTAAGTTAGCATTGGTTGTCTTGTTATTGAACTTTGCTAGTGAGCTTAGGAGCTTTATGCTTTTGCTTGCAAAGTTGTGTAGGAGCTTCTCTGTGTGCAAAGTACTCGTTGCATAGGTTTGTGTCATCTAGCTTTTAGAATGTTTAGGTGAGCTCAAGCTAAGATCGACACCTTATTTGCTTGTTTAGAATCTTTTGTAAGGTGCTAGATAACTTAGAGTGGTGTAGTCTTGGCTAGACTGATAGTTTTAATTTTGTATTTGTTTCGGTTAGCTGGTACGATAAATTTTTAGAAAGGAGTATTCATCCCCCTTTAGTCTGCCATATCAACCCTTGAGCTAGATGAGGCTCATGCACCAACATGGAAGGGGAGCCACGCTTGCCTAGGTTGACGAGGAAGCGAGCACGGCCTCGCGCCTAGGTCGATAAACACGTGGCGGCGAGGCAGAGGCACCCTCACCTAGGATGCTGAGGGCTTGGGTGTGGCCCATGCACTGGCAGGGGAGGCGCGCTTGTCTAGGTCGACGAGGCCATGATGGGCGTACCGACGATGAGTACCTCAATGGATCTAGATAGAGAAGAAGCTCAAGAGAGAACACAATGATGATAGATGTATTTTAGTTTTTCTCTTTGTTCTTGATAGAATTATCAAGTCCTGTAACATCATTTAATTTAGGACGGAGGGAATTTGCATGTGCTGCATTGCTGCTGCTTCTTGGTGATGACGTTTTCTGCCGCGCGACTAGTTTTCTCTGGAATGCCAATGATAACACACATGTGGACAAGACCTTTACCATGTGGACTCTTATCGTCTCCCAATGAATTTGCACCTTAAATTTGTAATTTTATTACTATGGCTTCTAGATCTGTAATTATTTGTTATTAAAATACGTTACCGTTACTTTCTATTTGTACAATAAAAGCTTGATCCGTGAAATGAGGCCTTGTTTAATTTAAAAAGTTTTGCAAATATTTTTAAATTTTCCGTCACATCGAATCTTACGCCACATACATGAAATATTAAATAAAAATAAAAAATAACTAATTACACAGCTTTTCTATAATTTATAAAAAAATCTTTTGAACCTAGTTAATCTATAATTAGACAATATTTATTAAATATAAATAAAAATGGTACAGTGTCAATTTTGTAAAAAAAAAACTAAACAAGACCTAAACTCCATCATGATGGTACATTGCCGCTGCTAGCGGCCCGCAGCCAGGCTACAAGCGCCACGGCGTTCCAGGCGTGATCGCCAGCATGACCATGTGGGGGGCGCAGCGCCGCAGCGGTGCTCACATGCGACTGCCGCGGAAGAGTACTCGTAGGCAATTGACCAATGTCCCGGACGACGACGACGCCGTGAGGTCAGCACTCAGCGGCCAGGCGACGGCGAGGCGACCGCTAATCCAAAAAGTTTTCGCATCGAATCTTGCGACACATGCATAAAATATTAAATATAGACCAAAACAAAAACTAATCATACAGTTTGACTGTAAATCGCGAGACGAATCTTTTGACCCTAGTTAGTTTATGATTTGATAATATTACCACAAACAAACGAAAGTGCTACGGTAGCGAAATCCAAAAAATTTTCACATCTAGTTCGCAAAAATTTTCAAGATTCCTCGTCACATCAAATCTTTGGTCGCATACATGGAGCATTAAATATAAACGAAAATAAAAACTAATAAAAACTAATTGTACAGTTACCTGTAATTTGTGAGATGAGTCTTTTGAGACTAGTTACTCTGTGATTGGACAATGTTTGTTAAATAAAAACGAAAATGCTACGATAGCCAAAAACCAAAATTTTACGAACTAAACAAGGCCTGAGCTGCAACCTTTTTTATGCTGGCGCCGCGCGTTTTGCTAAAATAAAGGCCTTGTAATTTCAAGTTACATCAAATCTTATCATAAATTCATAAAATATTAAATATAGATTAAAAATAATTAATTATACATTTGATCTTTTGATCTTAGTTAATTTTTTATTAGATAATAATTGTTAAATATAAATGAAAATGCTTAAACAAGACCGAAATCGGCGGGATCTACTTGGCGCAGTCCGCAGCTGCGGGCTCCGTCCGGATTATCTGCAGCTAAACGGGCTAGCATGGCCATGGCGCATACTATGTTTTCCTCCGCAGTTTTTGTGAATTCTACCATTCTAGCCTCTTGGAGCTCTGATCGAGCAGCAGAAAATGTTCTGGAACAAACATCGTGATGACTGGCGATAAGGCACCATTGGTCCATTGTTGCCTGCGAGTTGAAGTTGAGCACGATTTCATTTCATAGCTTTGCTCCAAACTTCAGCGTAGACTAATTTGAATTGCCCCGAGTCTCTTGTGCCAAATCTTGGCCCTTGGTTCGATGCTACTATCCGGCTATCCCGCTCGACCACTCGAGTCAGGCTTTGAATAAAGCATCGTAGCATTTTTTTTATATTTGATAAATATTGTCTAATTATGGACTAACTAAGTTTAAAAGATTCGTTTCGCAAATCACGGATAAACTGTACAATTAGTTATTTTTTTATTAATATTTAATGCTCTATGCATGTATTCTAAGATTTGATATAACGAGAAATATAAAAAATTTTATGGCGTTTAGATAAAGCATTAAATATAGACAAAAACGAAAACTAACTGTATAAGTTATCTGTAAATCAGAAAATAAATTCTTTAAACCTAATTAATTTATAATTAAACAATAATTATTAAATAAAAATAAAAATACTACGATATCTAAACTAAAAAATTTTCAAACCTAAACAAGACCTTAGTAGTTGCATTGCAACTTGCACCCACCGGCGGCGGCGCTCATCACTCTGGGTGGAGCATGAGCATGTGCGCTGCTGCTACTTTGTGTTTCACGACAAGTGCTAGTACCACTAGGCACTAGCATTAGCAAACAGACCGGATACAAATAATAGCCTGCCGACCTTTTTTTTCAAGAGATGAAAAAGGATATTCGATGAAAAACTTTTAGTTATCACATCAGATATGTCGAAAAGATATTAGAAGATATTTTTAAAAACTAATAAAAAAACAAATTACATAGTTTCGAGGGGTTTTTAAAAACTAATAAAAAACAAATTACATAGTTCGTCTGAAAACTACAAAACAAATCTATTAAGCATAATTAATCTATCATTAGCACATGTGGGTTACTATAGCCTTAATTAAGGTTAATCATAGACTAACTAGACTTAAAAGATTCGTCTCGTGATTTTTAACCAAACTGTGTAATTAGTTTATTTTTTTTATCTATATTTAATGTGTCATATATGTGTCCAAAGATTTGATGGGATAGTGCAGCTACAACGGTGATGGATAGACTACGGCTTTGTTTAGTTCCAAAATTTTTTACAAAATCAACACTGTAGCATTTTCGTTTGTATTTGACAAAAATTATCCAATCATGGACTAACTAGGTTCAAAAGATTCGTCTCGTCAATTTCGACCAAACTGTGCAATTAGTTTTTATTTTTATCTATATTTAGTACTCCATGCATACGTCTAAAGATTCGATGTGATGGGAAATCTAAAAAATTTTGCAAAATTTTTTGGGAACTCAACAAGGCCTACGGCCTGATTGGTTGCTCCTGAGCAATGAGTCAGGACCGAGAGGTAGTTTTTTAGCCAAGCCAAAACCATATAAATACCCGTATTTGGTTGTCCAAAAAGGTATTGTACAGCATGAACATGATTCTGTTTGGTTGCCCACATGTGCCATTTTGCTACATGGACTAGTTCGGTTGCATGTGTTTGGTTGAATGTATAGGAATGAGTTGTGATCACCTATGTATGAGTGTGGTAAGAGCATCTCCAAAGGTTATGCATTTTTAGTTTTGCATTTGATGAAGTTTGCAAAGTTCCAAATAAAAATGGCAAGGATAAAAAGGCGTGTTCTCCAACGGTTTTGCATTTTCACGTGACATTTGAGAGAATTTTGGGCCCACACTTTTTTTCCCCGGAAGGTTTTTCTCTTGACGCGCGATTTTCTTCATCGCCGGTAATTCTTCGTGCGTCGCGCGCCTTCGTATCGCGGCATTCCTTGCTCAGCCGTCGTCGCCCCGTCCAGGTCTTCGCGCCGCGTTGTTTGGTCCTCACCCGTCATGAACCTCACCCCGTCATGAACCTCGCCCGTTCTGAATCTCGCCCCGTTCTGATCCTCTACGGCAAAGCTTCGTGGCAAAACTTAGCGGCGCTCGCACGTGGAGGAGTCGCGCGAGTGGACGGAACGCAGCCCGAGTCGCACGGACGTGGGGACGATCACAATTTGCAAAGCCTGGAGGGCTTGGCATATATGCCAAGTCTAGACCACTAAATGCTAAGTTATGCAAATTGCAAAGTCTAAAAATGTAAAACCATTGGATAGCATATTTTAAGTTTTTTTTCTAAATTAGTAAATACAAAGTCTAAATGCATAACCTTTAGAGATGCTCTAACCTTACCACCAATGTTTTGCATCTCAAGCGACAGAAAACAAATTAGGCATAAATCTCAATTGTATCATCATTGGCCTTAGAACCGGATCTTTGCTAAAGAACATGTACCAGTTATATAAAACCAATTGGCCTCAGCTAAAGAACATGTAAAATAATTTCATCATTGGTGGCACAAATAAACAATAACTTCACAAAAATCCACTGTTAGCCATCTAGAATGGCATTCACCATTCGGTTGCATTGACAAAGGATTAAAAATAGGGTAACAAAAAGAGCCACCTCAGATTAGAAGTAGTTGCATCATAGACCAAGCAAAAATCCACCTCAGAGTATATAGACAGACAGGGTTGCCGCACCAACAGTGCTCCTCCACCGCCTAATCTAGTAGAAAACAATAATAACCATCGATCCATGCACTGTGCTCGATTAAATCCATAGTAGAATCATAGTAAAACAAATAGATCTGAGCCAGAAACTAGCAGTTTGCATCAAACTCACAGATCTATGGGTATGAGCAAGAAAAAGAAGACGAACCCTAAGCAAAATCGCAGACGGCGAAATCAGAGAAAGAGGAAGAGGGGGTAAGGCAAGGTATACCAGCCGAGGCAATGGAGAACCAACGACAGAACCGCCACCGAAGGGAGATGCCGGCGAGAAAACCGGCCGGGAGCGGGAAGCAGAGATCTCACCGGAGGAGTGGAGGAGAGGACTGGAGAAATAGCGGCGATAACCCTAACTCTAGAACCACGCATGCCCCCGATGGATCCATCCCCCGCAAAGCCATGCCGCACGCACCCAGGGTTCCCTTCGCTGCGCCGCGTGGTCCCGGCTCATGAGCGAAGCTCGCCTCGAGGAGACGGGGGGAGCCAGGATGGAGGGGTGGAAAAGCACGAGATGATGCAGAACAATAGTGCGAGTCGGGAAACCAAACAAGGGCGTGCTGACGTAAATGGGCCTGGATGGCTCTTTGCACCATCCTATACGGGCAACCAATCACCCCTACGACAACCTACCTGAGTCTTTGTTTAGTTCCAAAAAAAATTTCAAAATTTTTCAGATTCTCTTTCGTATCGAATCTTTAGATATATGTGTGGAGTATTAAATATAGACGAAAATAAAAATTTATTATACAATTTAGTCAGAATTAACGATACGAATTTTTTGAGCCTAGTTAGTATATGAGTGGACAATATTTGTCAAATACAAACGAAGTGTCGATTTCGCAAAAATTTTTGGAACTAAACAAGGCCTGAGAGCACGTACAATAATGGGCTTATAGCCAAGCTAATACTGATGTGGAGGAGAAAAAAGATAAAAGAGATGATAGCTTTGATCTTATGTAAGCACCAAGCTAGGCACAAATACATAGGTAGTGGTGAGCCAAAATAGTAAGTGTTGTGAGAAGAAATAGGAAAAAAAAGATATTTAGAGACAAGTATGAGACAACTTATTGTATAACTTGACTCTAATCATTTGACTTATAACTAAACACTTGGCTTTATTATTGACGTTGCTCTGACAAAACTGCCGCAGCTAATCACAACCCAACCGTAGGACTAGTTTATAGGTGAGCAAGTAATAAGAGTAAATATTATAATACAGCCAGCTGTTGGCTGTAAGATTTTTTTATAGTATTTTTGCAGCCTACTTATGTAATGGTTAGCTCATCACTATTAATACATGACCTACTTGTCTATCTCACAGATTTTTTTGGTTTTTGCGTCTGAGCCGTCTGTAAGCTTACAACCCACTTTTACTCTTGCTCCTCTTCTCTTTCGTCCACTTATCATTTTGCTAGCTTACAGCCTATAAGAGCACTCACAATGTAAGACTCTATCACAAAGTCAAAGACAATTAATTACATGTTATTTATGATATTTTGCTGATGTGACAGCATATTTATTGAAGAAAGAGATAGAAAAAAATAAGACTCCAAGTCTTATTTAGACTCTAAATCCATATTGTTCGAGATAATAAATAACTTTAGACTCCCTCATAATACTCGCTCTGGTGGTCGACACGGGTCCTGCACTGGCGGTGGCGGTGGTGCTGGTTCACGACTCACGAGTCACGAGCCCAACCACGCACGCAGGGCAGCGGGGCGGCAGTAAAGCGGAGGGAGCTGCCAGCCGCCAGCGTGATCCGGCATGGCTCGGCAGCCTTTCCCTGTCGCCGCACATGCCGGCCCGGCCCTGTCCTGGCCGCGCGGTACGCTTCCATAACTGCCCTCTCCTACCGTGCTTGCTACGGTGCCACCACCACCACCACCGTCCACTGCCGCTCTCTCTTTTCTTTGCTCGGGCCTTGTTTAGTTCTAAAATATTTTACAAAATCGACACTGTAGTTTTTTCGTTTATATTTGACAAATATTGTCCAATCATAAACTAACTAGGCTCAAAAGATTCGTCTCGTCAATTTCGACCAAACTGTGTAATTAGTTTTTATTTTTGTCTATATTTAATACTTCATACATATGTCTAAAGATTCGATGTGACGGAGAATCTGAAAAATTTTACAAATTTTTTTAGAACTAAACAAGGCCCTAGCCTCGTTGGCCCTATAAAGCACAGGACGCCCCACCCAAATATCTCTCGCCTTCCACAGCTTCTCCTCCTCACCTTTGCTCAGGCCGCCAACGAGGACGAGCTATGGCGAGCAAGGTGGTCTCCATCCTGGTGCTCGCATTCCTGCTCCTCGCCGCCGTCGCCGTCCCCGTGGTACGCGCGCTGTGCCACATTCTGCATTCCGCATTATTCGTGTACGGACAAAGCCTTGCCGACCACTAACCGGACGATTCATTCATTCGCTCCTCTCAGTCTGCAGGTCCGCGGCAGCGGGGGAAGAACGGCGGTGGCGGCGCCGGCGGCGGTGGTGGGAGCCCAAGTGGTGGCGGCAACCTGAAGCCCTGGGAGTGCTCGCCCAAGTGCGCGTCGCGGTGCTCGCAGACGCAGTACAAGAAGGCCTGCCTCACCTTCTGCAACAAGTGCTGCGCCACGTGCCTCTGCGTGCCGCCGGGCTTCTACGGCAACAAGGGCGCCTGCCCCTGCTACAACAACTGGAAGACCAAGGAAGGAGGGCCCAAGTGCCCCTAGAGCTAGATCCACACACTCCCGGCCGCCATTGCTGCCCTTTAATTTCTTCGGATCTGGAAATGCATTGTTCTTCTATCCACCCAAAATCGCTGAATGTGGAATGCTACCAGCCAGATCTGCGTGCTCCATAGCGAGCTAATCAGGGAGAGTGAGGATTCCTAGGTAGGGTGGCATGCCATGCCATGTGAATCCTGAATCCCCTTCCCTAAAGCAGTATAGTGCTCCACTGGTACGAGTCTCATCAGTCAACTAAACATTACCCCCGGATTGACGGACATCCCACGCGATTAGCGGGGCCTGTCACTCAGACCTGATAGCCATTGCTAGTATTGGCAGTCTTTGTATGCGGTACCAGTCCTAATGCACCAGCATTATTTTGTTCCGGTGGTTGTGTTTCACTGTGTTCTTTTGTTAAAGAGTTTTTGAGTGTGCAAGCGCGGCAAATGAGCATTTTCAAGGAAAGATCTTGGCCTCTTGGGGGGCAGAGGGGGTGAGTCAGATAGATCTGGGATGTTTGGGAGCGCGAAAATTGCCTGGCTTGTACCTTCTTTCTATTATAAGGCTTTGTTTAGTTCACCCAAAAACTAAAAACTTTTTCAAGATTTTCTGTGACATCAAATTTTACAGCACATGTATAAAGCATCAAATATAGATAAAAATAAAAAATAATTGAACAATTTATCTATAAATGGCGAGATGAATTTTTTAAGTCTAGTTACTCTAATTGGACAATGTAATAAAAACGAAAGTGATACAGTCTCGAAAACCAAAAAGTTTTCGGAATTAAACAAGGCCTAAATATTATTCAATCATGTATTAACTAGGCTTATTTAATTATGTATGAACTAAGGTTAAAAGATTTGTTTTGCAAATTACAGTTAAAAGATTTGTTTTGCAAATTACAGTTAAACTTTTTTTTTATCTATATGTGAAATTTCAATGTGTATTTGATGTGACGAAGAATTAAAAAGTTTTACAAAATTTTTTAAAACTTGAAAAAGCTTCATGATGGTACATTGCTACTGCTAGCGGCCCGCAGCGCCACGGCGTTCCAGGCGTGATTCGCCAGCATGACCATGTGGGGAGGCGCAGCGCCGCAGCGGTGCTCACATGCGACTGCCGCGGAAGAGTACTCGTAGTCGTAGGCAATTGACCAATGTCCCGGACGACGACGACGATGACGCCGTAGGGTCAGAGACTCAGCGGCGAGGCGAGGGCGAGACCGCTCAGATGGAGAGGCAGCATCGGCCGTGCCACTTGCCAGAGCTGCAACGTTTCGGGCAGTCCGCAGCTGGGGGCACATGGCCATGGCCACATGTTTTCCTCCGCAGAGCTCTGATCGATCGAGCAGCAGAAAATGTTCGGAAACAAATATCGAGATGACGGGCCATGAGGCGCCATTTTGTCCATTGTTGCCTGCGAGTTGAAGTTGAGCACAATTTCATAGCTTTGCTCCAAACTTGAGCGTAGCCTAAGACCTTGTTTAGTTTCCAAAAAGTTTTGTCAAATTTTTAGACCTTGTTTAGTTTCCAAAAAGTTTTGTTAAATTTTTAGATTTTCTGTCATATCAAATTTTGTGGCACATGCTTAATTTATAATTAAATAAAATTTATTAAATACAAATAAAAATGTTACAATTTTTATTTTACAAAAACAAATTAAAATGAAACAAAACCCTAGTTGCATTGCAACTTGCATCCACCGGCGGCGGCGCTCATCACTCTAGTGGGAGCATGAGCATGTGCTACTGTTTCACGACAAGCACTAAGGCCTGGTTCTTTGTTAAATTTTAGGTAGCTAAACTTTAGTTACTTTAGAGCAACTCTAGCTTAAATCTCTAAATTAAGTTCTTAAATTTTTATTTACAGATTATGATAAAAAAGTAGAGACTCAAATTAAGACCCAACTCTAATGGAAAAAACAGAATAAATTCTTATCTCACATGGGACCCATCTGTCATTGACAAATTCTACGTCAACTCCACCATTTGTAATTTTGTCTTGATTTATAGGTGTGGAGAGGAAAGTGGGTGGGATCCACGGGGTTCTGGATGTGACTATAATTTGAGAGGGCATGGAAAATGGGAGGCTAAGTAGAACGTGAGTTGGAGTTGATTTTTTAGATGAAGTCTCTAGATTTAGGCCCTGTTTGGTTCCACCAACTAAATTTTAGCTAGCTAAACTTTAGTCACTTTAGTAGCTAAAGTTCCAAACATATTGACTAAAATGAGCTAAAATAGTTTAGTTCCATTAGTCACTCAAGAGTAGCTAAAATAATTTTAGCTAGCTAAAATTTAATAAGGGGAACCAAACAGGCCCTTAGAATAGAGACTTGTTTAGGAGGTGAGCTAGAGTTGCTCTTAGTAGCTAAAGTTCCAACACATTGACTAAAAATAAGAGCATGTTTGGTTCCTCTTGCTAAATTTTAGCTAGCTAAAATTATTTTAGCTACTCTTACCTTATTTGGTTCCTCTTGCTAAATTTTAGCTAGCTAAAATTATTTTAGCTACTCTTAAGTGACTAATGGAACTAAACTGTTTTAGCTTCTTTTAGTCAATGTGTTTGAAACTTTAGCTACTAAAGTGACTAAAGTTTAGCTAGCTAAAATTTAACAAGGGAAACCAAACAGGGCCTAATGTAACTAAACTATTTTAGCTCCTTTTAGTCAGACCCCGTTTGGTTTCATTTGCTAAATTTTAGTTAGCTAAAATTATTTTAGCTACTCTTGGATGACTAGTGGGACTAAACTATTATAGCGCATTTTTAGTTAATGTGTTTGGAACTTTAGCTACATAAAATTTAGTTGGCTAAAATTTAGCAAGAGAACCAAACGGAGCCTCAATGTGTTTGAAACTTTAGCTACTAAAGTGACTAAAATTTAGCTAGCTAAAATTTAGCAAATAGAAACAAACAGGGCCTAAGTT
Source organism: Sorghum bicolor (assembly GCF_000003195.3). Taxonomy (NCBI): domain Eukaryota; kingdom Viridiplantae; phylum Streptophyta; class Magnoliopsida; order Poales; family Poaceae; genus Sorghum; species Sorghum bicolor. The sequence goes on along the minus strand of NC_012879.2, from coordinate 11,195,409 downwards.
AAAATAATTTAGTCCCATTAGTTATTCAGGAGTAGCTAAAATAATTTTAACTACCTAAAATTTAGCAAGGAAACTAAACAAGCCCTAAATACCACTAGGCACTAGATTAGCAAGCCTACGGCCTACTGACTTTTTTTTTTCCTCTTCTTCTCCGCCCGAGAACGGGGAGAATCTAACCGCGTGCTGTGCTACCAGTACCTCGTCGTCGGTTCGTTCGTTGCTGTTTTCCGACGCTAATCCACAGACCCACACCTGCTGCAGCATATAAATAAGAAAAAAGAAAAGAAAAAGAAATAAAATAAGAATGAAAAAATAGGGAACTAAAAAGAAAAGAAAAAGGAAGAATAAATAAAAACATGAAAACAATAAGAAAATAAAACAATAAGAAAAGGAACAATAAAAAGAAAATGGAAATCAAAGGAAGATATATAAATAAGAAGAGCTCTTTTACGGTGGTTGAGAGTATTTTTTTGGTTCTTATTGGTTTCTAAGTAATTAATTTCCAGAAAAAAGAAACAACATAGAGAAGGGTTGAGAAAAAGAAAATACAAGTGACGTAAGAAGTCTTGGTGAGAAGGAAGAATAGAGAAACACGAGAGGGTTGACGTGATCAGACCCGACAAATACATGTGACAAATACACTAATTCTATCATCCCTATATTACTCAAACATTTTTTTTATAAATTTACTATTCTACCCTTAATTGTATAAAATAAATTCAAGAATAGAATTATCACATCATTTTTTTAGGTTATGATCCCACTATTTTTAGTATGCACTTGGTGCATATGGTCCCACCATCTAGTATGCACCCAGTGCCTCTCCAATTGGTTTCTCTCGGTTCCTCTGCGGTTTTAGCCATTGAATCGCTTCTTGTGAGCCGTCTATTTTCTAACAACTATTGTAAAAATTCTCAAATAAGAAAAGAATGAAACCGTACGTACGCTACTGCTCTCGTGCAAAGCCTCCAGCGCTTCCCGCGCCTGGCCTCCCGTGGTTCCCGCACACCGTTCGGCCAGCGGCTTCGGTCCGGCCATTCGGACCGAATGATTTCCGGGCAAACAAAGCCACGACACAAGCAGATCAGATCAGGTCCATCATGACGCGCCAACCAGCAGCCCATGAATCTTAACAAAGCCATAGTTGATCCTGAAATGGGCCAAGGGGCGGAGTACGTCATTTTGTTGGGATCCTCGACCCCAATGAGTGGGATCCTTGACCCCAATGAATAAATCTTAGGCTAGTCTCAATACATGTTTTATAAAAGTATTATGCACATTAAATAAGGTATCACATAAGTAAAATTACTGACTTGGCAGAGTCATTAAATAAAGGAGTTTCATCAGATGAGAGAGGAGTTTCATCCCCATGAAACTCATGTGGCTCGGTTATGGTAACTATGCTATGAGACTATACATTGAGAGTGGCCTTAGGCCTTATTTAGTTCCAAAATTTTTTAAAAAATCGACACTGTAGCACTTTCGTTTGAATTTGACAAATATTATCCAATCATGGACTAACTAGGCTCAAAAGATTCGTCTCGTCAATTTCGACCAAATTGTGCAATTAGTATTTATTTTCGTCTATATTTTACACTCCATGCATGTGTCTAAAGATTCGATGTGACGGAGAATCTGAAAAATTCTGCAAAATTTTTTGGGAACTAAACAAGGCCTTAGAGTGTGTTTAGTTCTTCGTGAAATACAAAATATAAAAATACTAACATTTTAGGGTCCAAAATATATGAAACTGCTCTTTTGGGCTTTTTTATGCTCTTGAAGTCAAAATGTAGAATGCAAAATGGCAATTATTTTGTCACAAAATTTAGATGGTGTTGAGTTCATTCTGCAGAATGGTGGATCAAAACTCAAAATTTTTTAGCTTAAATAGAGAACTAAATATGCCCTTAGCAAAATCGAAGGAAAGTTACTGTTTGTATTGTCCTTTTTTTAGATAATGAAATTTATTCCACCTTTAACTCATCAAAGACAAGACACCAGTCTAAAATTGAGGTAGCCGCAGCTATAAACTCACTCGCAAAAGCTCTAGAATCATTATGACAGATTTTGACATTATTGATCAATTCTGAAAAAAACAACTGCTATCCAAGACAGGCAAAAAAAAATTGTGAAGGTAAAGACCCCTGTTGATTCTTTTGGCTGGTTTCGCCTCTGCCCTAAACAAAACACCTACACAACGATATTGCATATGATGGAACAAGATCATTACATTCGTCCGTTTTTATTTAGCACCTAAATAATCCTTAAAACATGTCACTGGCTCACTGCTACGCCCTACGAACAACCAATCACACCTCATGTTGCCTGAGACCGACGAGCGGAACCATAGCAGATGCAAGGCCATAGTCGTAATTTTTTATCATATCTAGTTGAGTGCGTGTGCGTTGCTACGGGAATCACTTATCAGCCATCACATATGCATGCATGATTCAATATTCTAACAAAAAAGCTCAATTCAACTTTGTCGTGGTTCTTTTTGTTACAAAACATCATATGTGATAGGCATATATTCATTTAAACAAAGATAAGGTATTGCATTATCATAGACTTGCCGATGTAAATATACCAAGGAATTCAAAAGAGCAACATGTTTTTACCATGAGAACAACTTCTATACTTTTCCAAGAACCAAAACTACATAAAACTTAAATATTAAATTTTCTCTCGATATTTTGATTTTTGAAAGCACTTCAAGATTTACAAAAACACTTCACTGTGGAAGTTTAGCCTACAAGTCTAACAAAAAATAACAAAGCCATACAAAAAAAATCAAAAGGTGGATCATGTACGTAGTTCACTCATCATCATTGAACCCGAGATAAAAAAAATACTAACTCGTTGGTATAACACTTCAATTCACCTGACCCTAATAAAAGACCATTACATCATTTTCTTTTTTTCTCCACAAGAAATCACAGAATTATATGCAAAGATCGAATTACTTTCCCACTACTCTTGTCCAGCTAAGAGTTTCAACATTACATCATTTAATCAAAGACAGTAGGAGAATCTTTCTACCAAATCAATCCCTGCAATTTGACTGAATACTCTAAATATGCCCAACTTAGCACCTTTAACTAACAAAATTGATACTATTTAGATGGAAAAACAGCTTCATAGCATCGATCAATATGGTTAGCAAATGTATATCTTGCAAATCTGCAAATCCTGAGCACTGAGAAACTCACTGCATGGACTATATTGCTTTCTTCACAATATCTCTCTGTTCAGCAACCATCTATTGGTTGTACTCCCTGCACATTATTCAGTAGCAGTAGATAGAGTCAAGTGTAAGCAACTGTTTATTTTAAGTTTACATTTAGCATTGTCCTAGCCAGTCTTTTGGAGGACAGGTGTATGGTGTTAGTGGGTGATTGGTCATAGTTATTAGTGGTCAGTTGCCTAAGTCATGGATAATTTCTAGGAGCCACTAAGTGGTTACTGGTTCCTAATCATGGCTCCTGCATGTACATAAAGCTGCTTTAAATAATATCCAACAAAAACAGAAAAGCTGCAAGTTCTGCAGCAGTACCATATTCCTGAGCTAAGTTGAGCCTCTAATCTTGAGCGATCCAGTTCACAGTGAGGTTGAGGTTGATTGACTTACACAATCTCCTTGGCCATCACCAGTTGTGCCCTCTCCACCCGTAGTGATCTCCCTCTATAGAGCCACCATGTCTTGCCTCCAACACCTCAACCCTTGCATACACCCCCCATTAAAGGTAATTAGCCATTTGAACCTTATTAAGAAATAAATACATGTATGTGCAACTAAATTTAAAGTAATTATCCATCTAAACCTTAAGAAATACAGGCAAAACACTCATGTATCACATCAATTTTGTAGACTTCTATTTTAGGCAGGGTTAGTATTGAACTGAGTATGGTAGCAGGTCAAACTCATACGTATTCTGGCTGCATTGGGATCAAAGACATCAAGAAAACCTTCAAATATATCATCAAATTTACTGAAAAAATACACCAGATCAGATGATAATATCTGTACTAATGAAACTACATAATAAGAAGTGCAGAAGCAATACCAATGATCATCTCAAATTAGAATGCTAAAACTTCCTGTTTAAAAAGTGCTGAAAGAAATGTATCAAGTCAGATGAATAATTATTTAGGAATCTAGGATCACACCAAAAGCTATTCCGATGAAATGTAGGGATCACAAGAGTTGCATTGAGGAAGCGTGTCACAACAACATCTGCAATACAAAAGCAAAGTCAATAATTACTCAACATAGTGAATGTTCCAAGAACTTTATAAATGTATAATATAGTGAAGATCACCACACTGGTTTGGACTCTACTAACTCCCACAATGGAATTTGCCATGAATAATGCCAAGAACCAGCGGTTGTTGGTATATTTTCATCTCTCATTCAGTACCAATGGTTGCTTTTACGCCATGGCCACCCCACTGCAGAAACTATATTGTATTGCTTCCTACGATTCATCTTGTAGCTTGACGCTATTGTGGCAAAAAAGGCACAGGTGAAACCTAATCACATCCAAGGCTTCGAGGATGGGAGACCAAGCCTTTAAACCTGCGCCTGTTCATGAAGTTGCAACATTAATTAATTGCCATCATTACCTGGACCAATCCCAAACAAAACTAAGGATAAGATTTTATATCAAACAATCCACAAAATTTTCAGCTAGATCATTGCAATAAACCAAGAGACATCACATTCAGAATCAACATCAGCCATAGTATTCAGAATCCCAACACAAACCTGAAATCCATCAAATCATAAATCACACAAATGTCGGATTAAAACATTCGCACAATACAGGCACGAGATCACACCTTGCCCTTTGGACACATTCACACAAACCAGGCATGAGATCACACATAACACGAGCTCTGAGTAACCATGATTTTCTGGTTTAATTTAGAGCTTTCACCGGGTAGCAGTATGTTCTTGTGCTATTTTTCAATTGCTACAGTTCATTGCTTCCAGGTTATGTTTTTTGCAATTAGCATTAGGCTCTATACTAAACAATCAGCAGGTTGAGGCTTGCTATTCGGGGTTGTATATTTACTACAGCAGCAGACTACATATCAAATTATCAATGCTAGATGGTTCTTTGAGGCAAACAGGTAGGGGACAGAAAAATAAATTGAAAAGTGAGAAGGGTTGCTTTACATTAGACCTGAGCACATAGAATTTAAATGACTTCACTGCAGCTGCTCTGTAAGAAACCAGTGAGGAATCTGAAGAGCCTACTAAGCATGATAGTTTGCTAAAGAGATGTTCCAAGGTAAGGCACAAAAGTTACTTGCTAATGATAGAATCTAGCAATTCACAAAAAAAAACAGAGAAGCAATGTCAAAACAAAAGTGTGGGAAGCAGTCTGTTACTCTGTTCACTGAAAATGGTAACTGAAAATGAGATCTTGGAACTCTCATTGATCCTCCCTACAATAACCATACAGCAGGCAGTACTGCGCTATTGTTTTGAGGTTTTCACAGTCTGTAATTCCTCCCTATAGCAAGCCCCCTCTTCTATGTTGTCAGATACTCACAGCACAACATAGGTTGGTAATGGCCATGTCCCACGGGTTTCATCAGGAGAAAGTTGCCTTCACAATGCGTCACTTCTGGCAGCAGTTTTTGCAGGCCATATACATGTCCTGATGACAAGAACTTCCTCCTACATGTACTTCGGCATGCAAAATGTAACCCTTACATCACCTCCACTAACCTAAGGTGTCTGATTTATATTTTAAGCAAACACAAAAGGTATCATGGATCATCCACAATTCAGCAATTAGTAATACTTTCTCATACCCAATCTACTCTTATTGCATACTGACAGTTTTTGTACCGTAAAGCGATGACATTCAGATTAAAGCACAAAGAATTGCAGGCGCAAATGTAATTAGATTAAAGCACATAGAAGGGTGGGCATACCTGCTGGGTGCCAAACAACGATTCGACGAAGACCCGAGCACTACGGCGTCGCGGTGGTGGAGATCTCAGCACCTGGCGTGACGGAGCAGGCGGTGGCGGCGAAGACCTCGCCCGGTGAGGGTGCTGAAGGTCGAGCTGCGGTTGTCCGGACGGGAGAGAAGGAACTGGGCGTCGTGCGGGCGAGTAGGCGACCTTCGAGTCGTGCACTTGCGGGGGTTGCGATGAAGGGAGTGGAGCGGTGGTTCCTGGCGTGGCTTGCGAGGTCGCGGACGAGGGCACAGGGGTCGACGGCGGCAGCGGCTGCGGTTGCCAAGCGCAAGAGTCATCTCCCCTCCGGCACATGCGCGGCATGGCGACACCGACTTGGCAAGGTCGCAGTTGCTAGGTACAGGAGTGGCGTCCCCTCCAGATCCAGCACGGCGACGACGCCGGTTCGTGCCGTAGATTGGCGAGTTCACGGTCAATGGCGCAGAGGTCGACGGCGGCAGCGGCTTTGGCGAGGTCGCGGAGACGTGGACGGCGGTTCCTTGGAGGAAAACGAGCTGAGAGGTCGTGTGTGGCGTGGGGGTTGGTAGAGTGGCGATTTACCGCTGGGTGGGGGGAGCGAAATTTTGGTGGAGACGATAACATCCGGGTCTGGTCGTTGTTGACGGTTCTTAAGTATCAATTTTAATTATCAAATAAACAAGAGAAAGGACCAATATGCAACCATCACCTAGAATTAGGGTTTGATCTGACAGAATTCCACGAGTTTTGTTGTTTATCTGTTTCTGCAGGGGTTATCAGGAAATAAGGAAGAAAGGCCCACATGTCGGGATTACATAGAGATATCAACGCACCGCGCAGTTTTACATCATCTAGAAGACTCCAGAAGCCACGAGACCGAAGCGGAGGCAAAACTGGGCCAGGCCCAGGGCGCCCGCCCTGGAAGCCTGGGCGCCCGCCCCCCTGCTGGAGCCAAATCAGGACTCTTTCGTTCGGGATATTCCACCGACCTATTGGATCAAGAAAAACATAGTACCACCTCGTCTATCGACCCAAAAACGCATAGAAGGGGAGGACTATATAAGCAAGGCCCCCTGGCCCCTGGAGAAGACATGAAGAAATTATCATAGAGACTGAGGGTGCCCTCTAAGGAAAACCTCTTCTCTAATTAATATTTCTTTTTAGGCTTAGCAATCAATGTAAGGTAGAAATAGATCTTCTAGTTTCTACTAGATTGAGAGAGATAGAGTGGAGGTGTAGAGTGGAGGAAGCCCGGCCTGTCTACTCCAAGCTTGTACCTACGGGATCAAGTTCTCCTAACCCGAAGCTTGCTCCTAGGATTCTTCAGTAATTCGACTTCTAAATTCTAGTAAGTTCTTGTTTTATTGTTCTTATGGTTTATGAGTTTACTTTAAATCTCTTCGCATAGAGTTTAGAGTAATCATTGCTGGCGTAAACGTCGTGTTTAGGCTGGGGTACTCATAGATATTCCCTGACTAGCTGGACCGTGGTAGTAGTGAGGAACGTGACAATTCCGAGCTACCTTTGTAGATCACATCTCGTTAGGAGGAAGGATAGGGTTTATAGGTGCGGGTCGAACATCCTTTGTGGTGTCTTGATTCCGTTAGCTTCCCCATTAGAACAGTAAATCATCCTTACCAAGGTTAGAAGGAGACTACGGTTGCAGTCTTCTCTATTTATCACTCACATCGAAAGACATTCTTTGTGCCTAAAGGTTAGTAGTAATAGACCGATTAGTCAGATGCACTCTTTCTCCTAGTGGTAAAAAAATAAATACGATACTCTGGATAATTTTCCGGGTGAAGTGCTCACCGATATCCGTGCGCTTGCGGATCAATTCCTTATTGCGTTCCCAAATATCAACAAGCATTTCTGGCGCCGTTGCCGGGGAGAAAGACGGTTGCTGAGATAACCTGTGTCTTGCTATTAGCTTGTATCTATACTTTTATCTTTTCTTATCTTTTATATCCTTTATTTATTTTTCTCTTACCTTATGGAAAACCAAAATTCTAAATCGATCCATGAGTCTGCAATCCCTTTAGCAACTGACCTTTTACCATGGGAATCATCACAGCCTATCCAAACATCCTAGTATAAGTTAAGTTCTAGGTTGATTGCCATGATTCAAAACCTATCTTTTTCGGGAAAGGAAGACGAAAACCCTTACCTTCATATTAGAGATTTTGAGCAAACATGTGATTGTCTTCGCATTGAAGGCATTTCTGATAAGACTTTACGTTGGAAGCTTTTTCCTTTTTCTCTAAGGGGAGAAGCTAGACATTGGTACAGTCAGAAGGTAAGTCAACAACAAGGTGAATTGGGAGTTTTACGAGCCAACTTTTGTCTAGATTTCTATTCCCTTGACCGTATAGCCGACCTTAGACTCAAAGTCCTATCTTTTAAACAAAAAGATAATGAAACTTTGGGAAAATCCTGGAAACGTTTTTCTGATCTTTTAGAATCTGGTCCAAACCTTAATCTTGAAGACCCTGTTCTTTTATTTCACTTTTTTTGAGGTCTTCATAAAAATCACAAACAGATGCTTCACACAATGTCTAGAGGTTCTTTCTTTCGCATCCCTGCTGATGAAGCAAGAGTGATCCTAGATAGAATCCTAGAAGCTGAGATGGATAATACCCTTCATGATGAAACCTACGAAGCTGAAGTAGACACTCTGCCAAATTCTTCATCTACTTTAGCTATCCCAAGTTTTGAGCCACAAGAGTAAGAAATTCCACTACGGGACTTCATGCTGGATATAGAATCCGATCTTTTTGCCAATTTTGGAAATATTTCAAACTACCATTCTATTGACAAACCCCAAAACGGCCAATTTAGCATTTATTTACCAAGTGAATATCAATTGAGAGAGCTTATCTCAGTAATGAGTAGCGAATGGTTGGAGGAATCAGAGCTTTCTTCTGATGTGATCCGATTGGACACACCCTCTATAACTATACGCTGTGCTTATAATTCTGATCGATTTAATGCTCTCTATAATCCTGTTGTGGGGATCAACATTATGTCTGAATCCTTTGCACTTAAACTATTTAAAAATCTTATCTTAACCCCCACAACAAAGGTCATAAAGGAATCTTCGGGACGATTAGTCCCCAGTCTTGGAATTATTAATGTCCTACCTCTTACAGTAGAAGGCTCCATGGTTCATTTGAACTTCTATATCTTTGATACATGGGACTTCGACCTGTTAATAGGACAACCTTTTAGAAGACTCCTTTATGAAGGTCATACTGGAAAGCTACACATTTCTTTTGGAAAAACTTTTCAATTCCCAATGATAATTTCACACTCCTTAAATAATAAGGCCGAGTCATATCTTTTGCCTGATCCTATGGAGGAGGTAAAGGCTGCATCTCTAGAGCTTTTAGATGAACCAGACTTAGAAGACGAAACTCCTTTCTTCACGGAAGAAGAAGACGAATCTTCCGAGCCTGAACCCTTAGATGAGTTTGCAGAAACACCTAGACCCCCTATAGAGCTTAAAACTTTACCGCCCGGTCTTACCTATGCTTTCCTAAATAATAATCCTGAGTTCCCTGTGATCATTAGCGATAAACTCACTCAGGATCAAACTCTGCAATTAATGACCATTCTTGAGAAACATCACTCAGTTTTCGGCTACTCACTCCAAGATCTTACAGGAATCAGTCCTATGATTTGTACCCATCGTATTCCAACAGATCCTTCTGTTGCACCCTCTCGAGAACCCCAACGTAGACTTAACAACACTATGAGAGAGGTAGTTAAAAAGGAAGTTATTAAGTTGCTGCATGCAGGGATTATATATCCTGTGCCGCACAGTGAGTGGGTAAGCCCAGTACAAGTTGTGCCCAAAAAGGGAGGCATGACAGTTATTATGAATGAAAAGAATGAGCTAATTCCGCAACGCACCGTCACAGGATGGCGGATGTGCATAGATTATAGAAAACTAAACAAAGCCACGAGAAAGGATCACTTTCCTTTACCTTTCATAGATGAGATGCTAGAGCGATTAGCAAACCATTCATTCTTTTGTTTCTTAGATGGATATTTAGGGTATCATCAAATCCCGATCCATCCCGATGATCAAAGCAAAACCACTTTTACATGCCCTTATGGAACTTATGCTTACCGTAGAATGTCTTTTGGGTTATGTAATGCACCAGCTTCTTTTCAAAGATGCATGATGTCTATATTTTCTAATATGATTGAAGAGATTATGGAAGTTTTCATGGATGATTTCTCTGTTTATGGAAAAACTTTTGATAGTTGTCTTGAAAACTTAGACAAGGTTTTGCAAAGATGTGAAGAAAAGCATTTAATCCTTAATTGGGAAAAATGTCATTTTATGGTTAGGGAAGGAATAGTGCTAGGACACTTAGTGTCTGAAAGAGGTATTGAGGTAGACAAAGCTAAAATTGAAGTAATTGAACAACTACCTCCACCTGTGAATATAAAAGGAATTCGAAGCTTTCTTGGCCATGCTGGTTTTTATCGTAGATTCATAAAAGATTTTTCATTTATTGCTAGACCACTTACTCTTTTGCTAGCCAAGGATGCTCCTTTCGAATTTGATGATGCATGTCTAACATCTTTCAATTTATTAAAGAAAGCACTCATCTCTGCACCAATCATTCAACCCCCTGATTGGTCGTTGCCTTTTGAAATTATGTGTGATGCTAGTGATTATGCTGTGGGGGCAGTATTAGGGCAAACTAAAAATAAGAAGCATCATGCAATTGCTTATGCCAGTAAAACTTTGACAGGAGCTCAACTTAATTATGCAACCACTGAAAAAGAGCTTCTGGCTGTTGTCTTTGTCATTGATAAATTTAGATCTTACTTAGTTGGAGCTAAAATAATTGTTTACATGATCATGCTGCATTAAAATATTTGCTCACTAAAAAAGATGCTAAACCTCGTCTGATTAGATGGATCTTATTACTCCAAGAATTTGACTTAGAAATAAAAGATAAAAAAGGAGTAGAAAATTCTGTTGCGGATCACTTGTCTAGAATGTATTTTAAGAGTCCACAGGAAACCCCCATCAATGATTCACTCCGGGACGACATGCTCTACGGGATTAACAGGTCTGACCCCTGGTATGCAGATATTGTTAATTTTATGGTTTCAGGGTATGTACCACCAGGAGCAAACAAAAAGAAGCTTATTTAAGAAAGTCGTTCACATATATGGGATGAGCCATACCTCTTCCGAGTATGCTCTGATGGCTTACTCAGGAGATGTGTGACCACTGAGGAAGGATGGAAGATCATCGACAGATGTCATTCATCACCATATGGAGGTCATTATGGAGCATTCCGTACACATTCAAAGATCTGGCAGTGTGGATTCTATTGGCCTACAATGTATGAAGACACAAAGCAATATATCATAAGATGTGGGCCATGTCAAAGACACGGAAACATAAATACAAGGGATGCAATGCCACTCACCAACAACCTTCAGATTGAGCTCTTTGATGTCTGGGGAATAGACTACATGGGTCCATTTCCTCCATCAAAGAAGTGCGAGTACATCTTGGTGGCTGTTGACTATGTCTCCAAGTGGGTAGAAGCATTACCTTGCAAGCATGCCGGCAACGTCAGTTTAAAGAGGATGTTTGAAGAAATTATATTTCCAAGATTTGGAGTTCCCAGAGTAGTGATAAGTGATGGAGGAGCACACTTCGTCGACAAACGCTTCAAGCAATATCTATCAAGACATGGAATCCGTCACAACGTCGCTACCCCCTATCCTCCTCAGACAAGTGGCCAAGCAGAGACTTCCAACAAACAAATCAAGAATATTCTTCAGAAGACAGTAAATGAAATGGAAACGGCATGGAAAGACAAGTTACCCGATGCACTCTGGGCATACCGGACAGCATACAAGACCCCAATTGGAATGTCTCCATACCAATTGGTGTACGAGAAGACTTGTCATCTACCTGTTGAACTAGAGTTCAAAGCACACTGGGCCATAAAGAGATGGAATATGGACCTAGATATTGCTGGAGATTATAGAAGAATGCAACTATCAGAATTAGAAGAATGGCGAGAGAAGGCATATCACAATTCAAAGATCTACAAAGAAAGAGTCAAGAGGTGGCATGACAAGAGAATCAAGAAGAAGGAGTTCACACCCGGAGATAAGGTATTACTTTTTAATTCTAGGGTGAAGCTTTTCGGGCATGGAAAACTCCGGAGCAAATGGGAAGGACCATTCAAGGTAATCAATTCATCATCCCACGGAGCTATCACACTTCAAAATAGCGAAGAAAACAAGTATGGGGGAGATCCCTCAACATGCCAAAAACACTCCAACTACACCACTCCACAATTCAGGTACACACTCTGCACACTTTACTTCATACATACATTTATTTTGGATTATGCAGATTACTGTTTCTGACATAATAAAATAAAAAGATTAAAATATTTCTAATCATGATTAATCTCAATCTGTGTGTCGGTGTTTTCCCCCCGGGGGGTCACACCAACAAGTAAATTTGTATGCGTGCTCCCTTTCCCAGATGGTGATGCAAGAAGACACGGAGATTTATCCTGGTTCGGGCAAGAGAAGGCCCTACGTCCAGCGGGGGGAGGGGAGAGAGTTTGTATTATCTTGCACCTAAGTGCTTGTACAGGGGTGAATACAAGTGCCGTATGAAGTGTGGAGCTCTACTACGTGTGAGCGTGGTGTTATATCCTGTTCTATTCCTGAGTCCCTCCTTTTATAGTCCCAAGGAGAGACCCAGGGTACATGTATAGGCGTCAGAATAGGAGTCAATAGCAGCATGGAGCGCTGACCTACTCGAGGCTTCCGTACCGGCGTGGCCTCGAGCCGTCCCGTCTTGGTAGCCTGGCGATGATTACGCGTGCTCTGTTATCCTGCTCTGCACCCCGTCTTGGATTGGTTTACCGGATGTGCGCTCGTACGACCCGACGGCAAATCCGGCGGAGTGGTTGGGATGTGGTCAGTCGACACCCAACTCGTCCCCTGGAAGGATCCCTGTCTGGTCGAGGTTCGGACGCCGTACATTGTGCTGATATCTGGAGTGCTGACTTCAGATGTCTCGAGGGGGTCCCGACTAGACGTTCCATCCTCGTTTCCCGCATTCTGACATATCCAGGGTCGTCTGGTGGGAAGACTGCAAAAAGAACAATGGCACAGATGCCTGTTCCCTCATCACATCTCCCGTGACCCATGTGTTAGGTGGGGAAGCGTCAGGTGCATTAAATGCCCTGGCTCTTGTGCGCGCGTCAGGCGGCGGACGGTGTCCTTGCTCTCGACGCCTCTTGATTCGTTCGAGACCGCTTCCATATTCGACGGCAGTTGGCGCTCGAGCGCTGATCGATTCGCTCGACGCTACTTCCGTCTTCGAGGCCGCGGCCGTCGACGGTTGCGCGTATGTATGGACGGGGCGTCGAATCGAAGATCTAGTCTTATGTACGGATGGTCTCGTTATATGTATTGTTGAGGGTACCCCTTGTTGATACCCTCGACAGTAGCCCCCGAGTCTCCATTTGAGCGCTGGCGCTCGAGTGGAGACTTTTGTTTTTACAGTCGAGGTTCCGTGGGGGCGCGCGAGCGACCCCGCGGGGGTAGCTCCCGAGCCCTCGAGGGAGTATTTAACTCCTTCGAGGGTTATTTTGCCTAATTTGCAGAGACACCGTCGACACCAGTGGTGGAAGGTTCTGATCGGCTTTGCCTTGCGAGGAGGATTCGACGTACTCTCGATAGAGCGAGCGTCTTCCACTCCAGATCGAGTTTCTAACGGGTAGTCCAAGTGAGAACCTGTGCCCCTTTCGAGGGGGTCAGCTGTAGCCCGGAGGCGTTCTCATAAAGCTGGGTCGACGTGGTCGGGGATACCGGTCTCTTTCGATAGAGTCCAGCGGCTCGATGCCTCCCGTCGGGGGGATTCCTCTCGACTGTCTCGACCCTACCTTGGACATCGCCAGCGAGTTTTCGAGGCAGGCCTCGATCTTCGACCGCTCGCTGGAGATCCCTAACTCTGGTGCTCGAGATCGGCTGTCGAACCCTTTCGGCGGGCCAGCCATCGACCTCTCGAGACTCTCGCGGGTACGCCCCTTGGCTTCCAAGGGAAGGTAGTGGCCATGACGGTTCGCCTTTCTGCCCGTTGGGCGCGTCTTTTTAGGCGGGTGACGTTACTACACTGTATCGGCGTGGAATTCGGAACGCCCTGCCTGTGAAGGGGTAAAGACTGTTAGGTAGCGCATTAATGGGGGGACGTTACCTCATTTCCCGGATCTGTCCGTTGGCGGATTGCGGCCTATAAATACGTCGTGGCGCCGTCGCCGTTCCTCTTCCTTCCGCCCTCTCACTTCCATTCTCTCGTTGCCTTTGCCTCCTCGCTGCATTAGCTCTCTCGCCGTCTTACGCGCACACGCCTCCTCGTGCAGTAGCGGATCCACCGCCTCTTCGGCCAAGATGCCTGTAAGACTCATCGCCGCCGACGACTGGCGCCCGTCGTCGATGACGGAGCGCCGGCTGTTAGAGCTTGAGAAAGAGGGATTGCTGCGCCACCGTACCTCACTATCGTCGCCGGAGTGGATTGCGCCACCGGCGAGTCACAGGGAGCCCCAGCCGCCCGCAGGCTACGTGGTGTCGTTTGCCAAGTTCCACCGCCACGGCCTGGGTGCTCCCCCGAGTCGCTTCATGCGGGCCCTCTGCTTCCACTACGGGGTGGAGCTCCAGCACTTCTCCCCGAACGCCATCACCGTCGCGGCGGTCTTTGCCGCCGTGTGTGAGGGCTACTTGGGGATGATGCCGCACTGGAAGCTGTGGCTCCATCTCTACAGGGGCGAGCTCTTCAACGCCCCCACTGGGACCACCGGCGTGAGGAAGCCTGTGCGGGCGGGTTGCCTCAATCTCGTGCTGAAGACGGGGAAGTCGGAGAGGCCGCGCGAGTACATCCCGGTGGGACTGTCGACCAACCACGCCGGTTGGGACTCCCAATGGTTCTACCTGAGGAACGACGACGACCTGCTGCCCGCCTATACCGGGCGCTTGATCACGGAGCGACCGGAGAATTGGACGTACAGCGTCGTCCAAGTTCACCAATCTCGACTCGACCCCCTCCTCGACGCCATGAAGAAGCTGCGTTCGGAGGGCTTGACCGCCGCCCTCGTTCTCTCGGCCGTTCATCATCGGAGAGTTCTCCCTTTGATGTCTCGGCCGTTGAGGATGGACGAGATGGGCCCCGGCGTTTCATCTCGGGACCTCGAGGTGTGCCGGATGTCCAACGAGGCTCCGGCGGATGACGAAGTCGCGGCCCGAGTCAGGGCTGCAATTGCCGGCGATTTTCAGCCGGAGCGTGTTAACGGCTTCCCCATGAGGCCAGACGCCGGCTCGATAGATCTGGTATGTTTTCTTCTTGCGCGCAACCTCGATTCTGGGTTCCTTTTCTTCCCCTCTCCCTTTCTTTTCTAAGTCTGCCTTCATTTTGACAGGGACGGATCGACGTCCGGTCCTCAAGGCCTCCGGTAAAGGAGGACGAGGCCGATCGTGACAAACGGCGCCAATCTGCCGAAAAGCTAAAGTCCGCCAAGGACTCTGCCAAGAAAGGGGAGAAGAAGAAGAACCTCGACCGTCAAGCGTTAGAGGCGCGTCGGGCCAAATCCAGGCAGAGGGGGGAGCCTGAGGAAGAATCCCCCAACGATGATGATGACGACGACGACGACAGTGATGATTCTGAGGGGATGGCGTCACGTCTCGACCGGATCCTCGAGGGCCCGTCTCGAGGCGACGTCGACGCCCCCCGGACGGAGACGTCAAGGGAGGGTCCGAGTGGATCTCATCGCCCCCGGGCCGACACACCTCCTGCGCCCAAGACGGGTCAAGACGCATTGCGCCCTCCCCCGGCGCCCAGAGAGAGCGGTCAGGCTAGGCCCCAGGTGAAGGGGCCACTGACTCGCGGTCGCGCCGCGGCCTCCGAGAAAGGAGGGGCCGGCCGCAGGAGCGCTAGTCCCGGTGCCCGTCAGGCGGGAACCGACGCGCCTAGGCCGGCGCCCGCCCTCGAGGGACCTGGAGCCCTGACGCGGGGTGGCTCGAGGCCCGCTAGTCGGGGCGGCGGGAGGCGAGCCGTTCTCCCTGTGGGGTGAGCCCTTTCGATGTTGTGGTTTCTGTCTTCCCGTGGGGTGAGCCCTGACCTGGAGCCCTAACCTGGAGCCCTGACGCGGGGTGCCGATCTTTTCTCATATACCGATCTTTTCTCAGGCTGAAGCGGACCCTCGAGCAGGCCCAGCCATCTATGGCAAAGAGGCTCAAAACGGGAGCCGCCTCCAAGGAACCGGGTTCGTAGTTTATTTCTGGGCCTTGTGACGTCCTTGTGTCGGTTACTATATCGTCCGGTCCTTACCCTTCGCTTTGTAGGCTCCTCCGACGCTCAACCTCCGGCCGACGTCGAGAGGGCTCCGGCTCGTCCCGTGCCTACCCCGTCGCCGCCGACTAGTGGTGAGGCGCCTCAGACGCAAACGTCAGAGGGAGCCCCCGAGCCCCCTTTATTGGGGGTCGAGGGGGAACCCATCACCATCAGCGACACGTCTGATGGTGACAGAGCGTCTAGGGGTGCCCGCCCCATGGAGGAGGAAACGTCGACCCCTCGTGTCGCGGGATCAACTCCCTGGCCCGCCGGCCTCCGCACCCTCGAGGAGCAGAAAAAGAAGAGGGAGGAGGATGAACAGCGGGAGCGCGAGGCGGCGCGGCAGCCGCAGGAGCACGAGGCGCAGCAACAGCAGCAACAGCAACAGCAACAGCAGCAGCAACAACAGCAGCAGCAGCAACAGCAGCCACCGCAGCAGCAACGGCAGCAGCAGCAACAACCGCAGCAGCAACAGCAGCAGCAGCAGGGGGGCCAAGAGGAGGGACTGCTCGAGCCTCCGCCCCAAGGTCCGGCCCAGCCAGCACCACCGGAGCCGCAAGAGCTTGGTGAGCAGGAGGAGGATCTGCCGGCGTACGGCCCCCCAACCCCGGCGTGGCTCCTCCCGGGGGCTCCTGCCGCGATCCGGGCAGAGCCGGGGCGAGCGGATGGAGTGGTGGCGCTTGCCTGCTTGAAGCGCACCCCCCAACCCCGAGTCCGAGATCAAGAGGACAATTTACGGCATGGACGGGATCGCCCCAGGGTTCCTCCGGGAACGTCGGGCGTGGGAGGACCGCTTTCCTTCCGAAGAGGACGAAATTGGGACATCAGGGACCAAGGACGGAACCTGGAAGACGGTGGACGACGACGGGCGGTTCCCATGCCTCGTCGACCTGTTCCTGCGCCATGGGGGCTCTCTCGAGACCGTCGAGGACCTCATCCGCGGCGTTAAGGCGCGGGCCGACCGGGAGATGGAGCACTGGTGCCCCGATCGCATCCGTATCCGGGCCTCCCATGACCCGTCTGAGCCCGACATCTTCCTCGACGATCGGAAGGAGGCGGAGAAGTGGGAACACGTCGAGGAGCTCCGCCTTTGGATGAAGCATGTGGTGGGGCTCCTCTCTGACGTTGTCAACAACGGGCTCGGCCCGGCTTATTTCGTAAGTGTTTCTCGAACTTCAATCCTCATGGTGCTTTCTGGTCTCTGTGTTCTAATCCGTCCACCCCTTGATTCGCAGGATATGAAAGAGACCTCCCGCATCAAGTCCAGTTTCATATACGCCACGAGGGGTGGTTGGGAGCAGCTCCCCCTCCTCAAGGACCAGCTCCTCGAGTCGCAGGAAAAGCTCCTGCAAGCTTATAAAGAACTCATAGCGCTCGAGGAGGAGAAAAGGTGAGGGAGGCTGCTTTGGCCGAGGCTCGAGAGGCCTCGAAGAAGGCGGGGGAGGAGACAGTGCTGCTGCGGGAGCGCGCCCTTACGGTCGAGGAGGTCGCGTCTAAGGCCAGGGAGGAGGCCCTGTACTACAAGAACGTCATCGCGGATTTGGACAAGGAGAAGGGCCTCCTTAAATCCGACCTGGACTCTCTCCGAGAGTCTTTCCGAAAGATGAAGGTGGAGCATGTGAACGGCGAGGTCGCCAGGGGCGCCGCAGAGGAAGCCAAGAAGAAGGCCCTCGAAGATCTCGAGGCGGAGCGGGCTCAATCCCGCAGTCTCTCTAACGACGTCGAGCGTCTGAAGGGAGAATTGCTGGAGAAGAGTGGGGCCATTGTTCAGGCTGGCAAGGCGATCGAGGATCTCCGCGTTGCCAACACCGAGCTGGCACGCTCCAGCAAAGAGATCGAGAGGGCCAACACCAGGCTGGTTGGTGAGAACACGGCTCTAGAGGAGACCGTACGCGGTATGTTTCCTCTATCAAGTTTCTTTTTTCGAGGTGTGCTTGGTTTTTCCTAAGGTCTCTTGTATTGGCCTTTACAGGGCTCAAGGACAAACTCCTAGCCGCCCAAGCCGAGGCTCGCAACGCCAAGGCTCAGCTCGAGGCGGAGGTTGCTTTGAACCGTCGAGTGCGGACGGCGATAAGTGATCTCTCGACCTCTTGGGAGGTCGAGCCCATGGATGAGTCGTGGGAGGGAGCTCGAGGCGACGCCCTGGTCGACCAGCTGTGCTACATAGGCGTGACGCTGCGAGATCGGGTGCGGGATGCTCTCCACATCGGGGTGAAGCGGGCGATGGCGGTTGTCTGCTCGGGCTTCTCCTACAACATGGAGGTTGTGTCTCATGGCTTCGTCACCGACATCTCCAAGACCGACGCGGAGAACGAGGAGAGGCTCCACGCCTTGATCGACGACGCGGAGGCTCCTGGGGAAAGGTTGGCTAGGCTTTTTGAGCCTGAGGTGCTCCCTCCTGAGGCTAGCTCGGGCGGAGGCGAGGGCGGTGAGGATCGTGCCGCGGACTGAGGCCTGCGAGCCTGCTCAGGGCGCCTGAGGCCCCTTGTATGATACTTTGTTAATTCTATGGTTAACTGATACTGTATCTTTTTCGTAATCGTTAAATGCTTATTTTGTCTTTCCGCTTGATGCTTTCGTTTCTCTTTGCGCCTACGTTTGTATCCCTTGCTCGATTTTTCGTGAAAGACCACCTCGATCACTTCAATAGTGGGGAAGTGAGTAGAGTTTCCGTAGCCCGGGGGCGTAGGAGTTCTCCAGCTCGTTGTCCCTCGGCCTTTGAGGGGCTCGAGGCGCCTTAGCTACTTGAACCGTGCAAGGTCTACTACGTAAGAAAAGAAAACTTCTTGGTTTTTTCGACACTCGGGGGGGGGGGTCGTCCCCCAGGTAGCCCCCGAGGGGGTGCTGACTATGATGGGTCATAGTCGGCGCCCCCTTTTAATCGTCGAGATCGTGACTTGTAAGTCTTTTTGGCACGAAAAGAAGTTGCTCCGAGGGAAAGACTTTATTTATTCATTCATTCGTCTACAAAGTCTTGGTACAAAACGTAAGCAGGAACATAAGTCTAGAGCTTCTAGGGGTAGAATCGACGTAGCTGTTCGATGTTCCATGCGTTGGTGAAGATTGCCCCCTTTTCGTCCGCCAACTTGTACGTTCCCGGCTTCAGGACCTCGGCCACCACGTACGGGCCTTCCCAAGGCGGAGTCAGCTTGTGGCGCCCTTGATTGCTTTGCCGGCGTCGTAGGACTAGGTCACCCACGTTGAGGTTCCTCTTGCGCACATGCTTGTCGTGGTAGCGTCGAAGTTTCTGCTGATATCTGGCAGAGTTGAGGAGGGCCATGTCTCGAGCCTCCTCGAGTTGGTCGACCGCGTTTTCTTGAGTCTCTTTGTTTGATTGCTCGTTGTACGCCTTCAGTCGAGGTGACCCATACTCGAGGTCTGTGGGGAGGACAGCTTCAGAGCCGTAGACCATGAAGAACGGGGTGTATTTTGTGGCCCTGCTTGGTGTTGTCCTAAGGCTCCATAGGACTGAGGAAAGCTCTTCGACCCATTTCTTGCCGAATTTCTTCAGTCGATTGTAGATCCTCGGCTTGAGTCCTTGCAAAATCATGCCGTTGGCACGCTCGACCTGGCCGTTAGTTCGAGGGTGGGCTACTGCAGACCAGTTCACACGGATATGATGCTGATCGCAGAAATCCAAGAACTTTTTGCCGGTGAACTGGGTGCCGTTGTCGGTGATGATGACATTGGGGATCCCAAACCGATGGATGATGTCGGTGAAGAAGAGGACGGCCTGCTCAGAGCGGATGTTGGTGATGGGTCGAGCCTCGATCCATTTGGAGAACTTGTCAATGGCTACCAGCAAATGGGTGTATCCTCCTTTCGCCTTTTGTAGAGGTCCTACTAAATCGAGCCCCCACACCGCAAACGGCCAGGTGATGGGTATCATTTGAAGAGCGTGGGCGGGCAGATGCGTCTGCTTGGCGTAGAACTGGCACCCATGACACGAGCGTATGAGCTCGATGGCGTCCGCCACGGCCGTTGGCCAGTAGAAGCCTTGTCGAAAAGCATTCCCTACAAGGGTCCGTGGAGCGGCGTGGTGACCGCAAGCCCCCGAGTGCAGGTCATCGAGGAGTTTTCGGCCTTCTTCCACGGTGATGCAACGTTGTAAGACCCCCGTCGGGCTCCGTCGATATAGCTCATTGTCTTCGCCATAGATCACATATGATTTGGCCCGTCGAGCGATACGACGAGCTTCTGACCGGTCTTCTGGCAACTCGCCGCGGATGAGGCAGTCGAGGAATGGCGTGCGCCAATCGAACGGTCGACCTGGCCGTCGTTCTATCTCCATCATCTCTTCCACCATCAAGAGCGTATCGACAGCATTGGTTGGTTGGGCGGTGGTGGCGTCGATGCCAGCCCCCGTGCCTAGGTCGACGGATGGCTCGTGAAGATCTTTTGAGAATGCATCAGGCGGCACCGTGCCTCTGGTCGATGCGATCTTGGCGAGTTCGTCGGCTGCCTCGTTGTAGCGTCGGGCGATATGGACAAGCTCGAGACCGTGGAATTTGTCCTCGAGTCGACGGACCTCTTTGCAGTACACTTCCATTTTCGGGTCGTGGCAGCTCGAGGTTTTCATTACTTGGTCGATGACGAGTTGGGAGTCACCTCGGACGTCGAGGCGTCGGACTCCTAACTCGATAGCGATCTTGAGACCGTTGACGAGGGCCTCATATTCTGTGACATTGTTAGATGCGGCAAAATGAATCCTGATTACGTACCTCATGTGGACGCCCAAGGGTGAGACGAACAGCAGGCCGGCCCCGGCCCCAGTTTTCATGAGTGACCCATCGAAATACATCGTCCATAATTCCGCCTGGACCTGGGTCGGGGGGAGCTGGGTGTCCGTCCATTCTGCGACGAAGTCTACCAGGGCCTGCGATTTGATGGCCTTGCGAGGCGCATAAGTGAGAGTCTCACTCATGAGCTCGACCGACCATTTTTCTATTCTTCCCGTGGCCTCTTTGCTCTGGATTATTTCGCCTAAAGGGAAAGACGAGACCACCGTGATGGGGTGGCCAAGGAAGTAGTGCTGCAGCTTACGACGGGCAAGGATTACGGCATAAATCAGCTTCTGGATTTGGGGATAACGTGCTTTGGTCTCCGAAAGCACCTCGCTGACGAAATATACTGGCCTCTGAACTGGTAGCGCATGTCCCTCCTCCTGCCTCTAGACCACCACAGCCGCGCTGACGACCTGGGTCGTCGACGCGACGTAGAGGAGCAGCGGCTCTGCAGGTTGAGGTGGAACCAGGACTGGTGCCGAGGTCAGCGCCTTCTTCAGCCTTTCGAGTGCTTCCTCAGCCTCGGGGGTCCAAGAAAAGCGCTCGACCTTCTTCAGGAGTCGATACAATGGTAATGCCTTTTCTCCTAGTCTCGAGATGAAACGGCTCAAAGCCGCCAGGCATCCCGTGACTCTCTGGACACCCTTGATGTCTCGGATCGGCCCCATTCTCGTGATGGCCGAGACTTTCTCGGGGTTGGCCTCGATGCCGCGCTGCGAAACGATGTAGCCTAGGAGCATGCCTCGAGGCACACCGAAAACGCACTTCTCGGGATTGAGCTTGATCCGGTTGGCGCGTAGACAGCTAAAGGCAATCTCGAGGTCCTGGATCAGGTCCCCTCGTCGCTTTGACTTGACGACAATGTCGTCGACGTAGGCCTCGACCGTTGACCCTATATGTTCGCCAAATACGTGGAGCATGCAACGTTGGTACGTGGCTCCCGCGTTTCGAAGCCCAAATGGCATGGTCACGTAGCAATACATCCCAAAAGGTGTGATGAAAGAGGTCGCGAGCTGGTCGGACTCCTTCATTTTTATTTGGTGGTAACCAGAATATGCATCGAGGAAAGAAAGGGTTTCACATCCCGCGGTAGAATCGACAATCTGATCAATACGTGGCAATGGAAAAGGAACTTTTGGACATGCTTTATTCAGACTAGTATAATCGACACACATCCTCGTTTTCCCATTCTTTTTCTTAACTAATACAGGGTTTGCTAACCAGTTGGGATGATGAACCTCCTTGATGAATCCGGCCGTCAAAAGCTTGTGGACTTCCTCGCCAATGATCTTGCGCTTCTCCTCATCGAATCGGCGCAACCGCTGCTTCACTGGCTTGGAACCGGCTCGAATCTCCAAGGAGTGCTCGGCGACTTCCCTCGGTATGCCTGGCATGTCCGAGGGACTCCATGCAAACATGTCG
This sequence comes from Sorghum bicolor, assembly GCF_000003195.3. Lineage (NCBI taxonomy): Eukaryota > Viridiplantae > Streptophyta > Magnoliopsida > Poales > Poaceae > Sorghum > Sorghum bicolor. The sequence goes on along the minus strand of NC_012879.2, from coordinate 11,172,864 downwards.
GCATTTGCACGGAGAAAGTCGACGAGCACAGCTTCCTGTTTGGGGTCGAGGTCGGTGCTGATCGTCAGCACTTTGCCGTCGGAGTTGTTGGGGTCGAGCGGGATCTTCTTGGTTCCTTCCGCCGCCTCGAAGCTGCCCGCGTGGCGCTTAGGCTCTGGAGCCTCAGCGGCCAGGGCCTCGAGCTTCGAGACGAGCTCGGTGGAGCTCTCGACCGCCTCCCCGTACTCGACACACTCGACGTCGCACTCGTACGCGTGCTCGAAGGAGGAATTGACAGTGATGACGCCTTTGGGACCGGGCATCTTCAGCTTCAAATAGGTGTAGTTGGGTATAGCCATGAACTTGGCGTAGCCCGGGCGCCCGATGATGGCGTGGTACGTGCCTCGGAACCCAACCACCTCAAAGGTGAGGGTCTCCTTCCTGAAGTTGGCCGCCGTGCCGAAGCAGACCGGTAAGTCAATTCGACCCACTGGCAGTGCCTTTTTCCCTGGCACGACGCCATGGAAACCGCCTGCGCTTGGCTGGAGGCGTCCTCTATCGATGCCGAGGAGGTCGAGGGTCTCGAGGTAGATGATGTTGAGGCTGCTGCCACCATCCATCAGCACTTTCGAGAGTCGGGTGTTGACGATGATGGGGTCGACGACGAGCGGGTAGACGCCTGGGGCGACTACCTTGTCGGGGTGGTCTTCTCGGTCGAAGGTGATAGGAGTGCTTGACCAGCTAAGGTACTGGGGCACCGCCATTCTTGCCGCAAAGACTTCGCGACGCTCCCTTTTGCGCTGCCTTGTGGTCAATTGAGTCAAAGGCCCGCCATAGATCATGTAGCAGTCGTGGACGGCGGGGAAGTCGTCGTCATCTTTGTTGTCCTCCTTGCTGCCACCCTTCTCTTTCTTGGAGTCGTCACGTGCATCTTTTTTGAACCCCAGACCGTCGAAATGCTTTCTCAGCATACGACAGTCCTTGAGCTTGTGGTTGGCGCCTCCCTTATGGTAAGGGCACGGCTCCTCCAACATCTTGTCGAAGATGCCTCCATCCGGAGGGCCACGAGGTTTCTTTCGATCCATGGTGGCGACAAGGTGGTCATCGGAATCCTCCCGGTGGAACTGCCGTACTTTCTGCTTCTTTTTATTTTTCTTGAGGCCTCGACTGGGGGTTCCATCTTCATCGATGGGCTGCTTGCCTTTTCTTCCTTCTGAGCTGAAGAAGGCGCCGACTGCCTCCTCCCCTGCCGCGTAGTTGGCTACTACGTCCATCAGCTCGTCGACGGTCTGAGGTCGATTGCGACCTAATTCCCGCACCAAGTCTCGACTGGTGGTGCTCGAGACGAACGCCAAGATGACGTCGTGGTCAGGGATGTGCGGCAGCTCAGTGCGCTGCTTCGAGAAGCGTCGAGCATACTCCCGAAGAGTTTCTCCTGACTTCTGCTTGCATTTGCTGAGGTCCCACGAGTTCCCTGGCCGTATGTAGGTCTCTTTGAAGTTACCCTCGAAGACTCTGACCAGATCAACCCAGTTGTGGATCTGATCGGCGGGGAGTTTCTCGAGCCATCGACGCGCGGTGTCGGAGAGGAAAAGCGGGAGTTGCCTGATGATAGCTCGATCGTCTCCTCGAGCTCCCCCCAACTGACAGGCTAGCCTAAAATCGGCTAACCACAATGCTGGTCGGGGGTCGGAATGGATTGGGCAGGGGCGTGCTGCGGATCGCCCTGCTGAACACCCGTGGGCCCGGTGGCTCAGGGGCCACCCGGTCCTCGTTGCTGTCGTATCTCCCGCCGCGATGCGCGCTGTAACCGCGCTCTTCCGCGTCTCCGTGCCGGCGGCGTCGATTTTCTTCGATGTCGTGCCGCGCATCGTGTCGACGCTGATTGTCGACGGGGAGGATGAGAGCGGTCTTTCTGCCTCGAGGGGGAGGTTGTTGATGGACTGACACCTCCTTTTCGTTTTGAGGCTGTTCGTCGCGTTTCTCTGTGGCAGCTCCTCGTCGTCGAGATGCCGAGCTTTCGGCTTGTTGAACTGCCGCCACCTGGAGCAATGTCTGTACCTCATCTCGAATGCGTCGGGCCTGGGAATTCGACGGCTCTGGCATGTTACGTAGCAGCATCGTTGCTGCCACTACATTCTGGCCTGCTCGAGGGAAACGGTTGACAGGTTGCTCTGGCTCCGCGTCGCCGACGATCTGACGATGTACCTCTCGAGCGCGTCTGCGGACACTTCCGCCCGGCGGGTAGGGCAGGTCTTGTTCGAGGATTTGCTCGAGCAGGATGAGGCACTCGCGGTCTTCGTCGAGCTTCATCTTGAGCTCCCGCAGCTGCGCGAGCTGCGCGGTTCTGTCTTCCCGCGGAGGGGGGTCGACTTGTCCGTCGTTCCCAGGCGTCCTGGGGTCTTCTCGTGCCGCGGGGGCTCGACCGCCCGCAGCGGCATCCTGTGTCTCATCGGTAGTTTCTACCGCTCCGTCGATGTGATAGCATTCCCTCGTAGGGTCGTAGCTATCGGTCTCGGAGTCGGAGCCTGGTTCGGCGGCGTAGAAACACCCACGCCCCTCCTCCAGCAATCGCTGCCTGAGGGAGGTGATTGTGTAACGTCCAGGGCCTAGACGACGGAGGCCTCGTACCCGGGAAAGGTCCGGCAGCTCGGGCGCCGGTTGCTGCGCTTCAGAGCTACGTGGGAGGACCATTGGTCTTTCCACGTACGTCCGGGCGTTTGGGCATATCGCTCTGGCGAGCGACGCCGCGGCGTTGTCCAATCCGAATGGCAGTGCCGCTCTTGGAGTGAACAACCCGTGTGGAAGTAGCCTAGCAGCGGTGGGGGAGAGCGCGTGAGACGCGTCCCCTCCCGTCGTTGCGCGGTGCTGAGTCGTCACGCTTGTTGCTCCGCCACACGGTGCTGCCGACCTGTGGCCCACTTCCTGCCTCGCACAAGTTGTTGGTCGTGATGAGGCAGAGGGGCCGCGGTGGTGCTGTCCGCGCCTCTTCTTAGGCGGGGAGGCGTGGTGGTGAGGGCGTCTCGGGGCCTTCAACCGTGCTGGCGTAACGCGGGCTCCTCCTGGTCCTTTGACTGAGAGCAAGATCATGTCGTAGCCGGAGCCCGTAGACATGAACTCGAGACTCCCAAACCAAATCACCGTGGAGCGCGGAAATGGTGAGTCAAGAGTGGCCATCCGGAAAGGAGTGGGAAATCGATGAAAAACACGCAGGACCCCTACCTGGCGCGCCAACTGTCGGTGTTTTCCCCCCGGGGGTCACACCAACAAGTAAATTTGTATGCGTGCTCCCTTTCCCAGATGGTGATGCAAGAAGACACGGAGATTTATCCTGGTTCGGGCAAGAGAAGGCCCTACGTCCAGCGGGGGGGAGAGAGTTTGTATTATCTTGCACCTAAGTGCTTGTACAGGGGTGAATACAAGTGCCGTATGAAGTGTGGAGCTCTACTACGTGTGAGCGTGGTGTTATATCCTGTTCTATTCCTGAGTCCCTCCTTTTATAGTCCCAAGGAGAGACCCAGGGTACATGTATAGGCGTCAGAATAGGAGTCGATAGCAGCATGGAGCGCTGACCTACTCGAGGCTTCCGTACCGGCGTGGCCTCGAGGCGTCCCGTCTTGGTAGCCTGGCGATGATTACGCGTGCTCTGTTATCCTGCTCTGCACCCCGTCTTGGATTGGTTTACCGGATGTGCGCTCGTACGACCCGACGGCAAATCCGGCGGAGTGGTTGGGATGTGGTCAGTCGACACCCAACTCGTCCCCTGGAAGGATCCCTGTCTGGTCGAGGTTCGGACGCCGTACATTGTGCTGATATCTGGAGCGCTGACTTCAGATGTCTCGAGGGGGTCCCGACTAGATGTTCCATCCTCGTTTCCCGCGTTCTGACATATCCATGGTCGTCTGGTGGGAAGACTGCAAAAAGAACGATGGGACAGATGCCTGTTCCCTTATCACGTCTCCCGTGACCCATGTGTTAGGTGGGGAAGCGTCAGGTGCATTAAATGCCCTGGCTCTTGTACGCGCGTCAGGCGGCGGACGGTGTCCTTGCTCTCGACGCCTCTTGATTCGTTCGAGACCGCTTCCGTATTCGACGGCAGTTGGCGCTCGAGCGCTGATCGATTCGCTCGACGCTACTTCCGTCTTCGAGGCCGCGGCCGTCGACGGTTGCGCGTATGTATGGACGGGGCGTCGAATCGAAGATCTAGTCTTATGTACGGATGGTCTCGTTATATGTATTGTTGCGGGTACCCCTTGTTGATACCCTCGACACTGTGATATTTCCTGAAAACTTGCAATTATTATAAAATTATTTTAAAACCCTGTGTTACTTAAGTCAATATGGAATATGTGATGGTAGAGTATGAGTTTCTTATTCTTGATATCATTGTTGCTTGGAGAATTTATTTCAAAATGTTCAAATTTCTAGCTACCATCCTCAGTGTTTTATATGCCTGATAAAACTGAAAATATTAATTATGATTATAAAAGCTATCTGCTCTGTATTGAGTTTGTTCAGAATGAGTTAGACCCTTGTTGAGAGATTTATCATGCTCCCAAGATCAAGACACTATTTCAGTAAGATTCACTCTTCCGAAGTATTATTGCATTAGAGGCATGGGCTATGCAAAAAATAGAAGATATTTTGAGGAAATAAAAAGGAGCAAGTGCTCGACAACCTCGCAGAAAAAATGGACAAGTGTCCGGCAGTAGAATTAGGGGTACCTCGGTATCCACTTAAAAAAAATGATAGCCCATGGTCCCTCTAATAAGCAATATGCCAGCAAGAGTTGACAAAGTTTTTAATTTCCAAAGTCTTTGATCTAAGAGTATGACATTCCCCTCCTCGGATCCCGTTTTGATCAGGCAATAAATGAAAAGTAAGAATGCTTGAGAATTTTTGCAAAATAAAACAACCTCAGTGAGATATATATATAAAAGATAATGAGTGATCTGAGAGAACCTATGAGGATAAAAAGGTATGCTAACTTTCTTTCAAAAATATACAAAAACTCCAAGTGACAGGATTGAGAAGAAAGGATCTTTACTCTTAACCATAAACATCCCTGACTATGGTACACAGTGGAATTTTAACACCCTGCAATTATAAAGAGAATACTTTAAAATGTTTTACCCCAGATATTTTTCTTAACCATCCTTTTCTCGAGGACGAGTAAAAGTCTAAGTATGGGGGTATTTGTTGACGGTTTTTAAGTATCAATTTTAATTATCAAATAAATAAGAGAAAGGACCAATATGCAACCATCACCTAGAATTAGGGTTTGATCTGACAGAATTCCACGAGTTTTGTTGTTTATCTGTTTCTGCAGGGGGTTATCAGGAAATAAGGAAGAAAGGCCCACATGTCGGGATTACATAGAGATATCAACGCACCGCGCAGTTTTACATCATCTAGAAGACTCCAGAAGCCACGAGACCGAAGCGGAGGCAAAACTGGGCCAGGCCCAGGGCGCCCGCCCTGGAAGCCTGGGCGCCCGCCCCCCTGCTGGAGCCAAATCAGGACTCTTTCGTTCGAGATATTCCACCGACCTATTGGATCAAGAAAAACATAGTACCACCTCGTCTATCGACCCAAAAACGCATAGAAGGGGAGAACTATATAAGCAAGGCCCCCTGGCCCCTGGAGAAGACATGAAGAAATTATCATAGAGACTGAGGGGTGCCCTTGAAGGAAAACCTCTTCTCTAATTAATATTTCTTTTTAGGCTTAGCAATCAATGTAAGGTAGAAATAGATCTTCTAGTTTCTACTAGATTGAGAGAGATAGAGTGGAGGTGTAGAGTGGAGGAAGCCCGGCCTGTCGGTGTCTACTCCAAGCTTGTACCTGCGGGATCAAGTTCTCCTAACCCGAAGCTTGCTCCTAGGATTCTTGAGTAATTCGACTTCTAAATTCTAGTAAGTTCTTGTTTTATTGTTCTTATGGTTTATGAGTTTACTTTAAATCTCTTCGCATAGAGTTTAGAGTAATCATTGCTGGCGTAAACGTGGTGTTTAGGCTGGGGTACTCATAGATATTCCCTGACTAGCTGGACCGTGGTAGTAGTGAGGAACGTGACAATTCCGAGCTACCTTTGTAGATCACATCTCGTTAGCAGGAAGGATAGGGTTTATAGGTGCGGGTCGAACATCCTTTGTGTGGTGTCTAGATTCCGTTAGCTTTCCCATTAGAACAGTAAATCATCCTTACCAAGGTTAGAAGGAGACTACGGTTGCAGTCTTCTCTATTTATCACTCACATCGAAAGACATTCTTTGTGCCTAAAGGTTAGTAGTAATAGACCGGTTAGTCAGATGCACTCCTTCTCCTAGTGGTAAAAAATAAATACGATACTCTGGATAATTTCCCGGGTGAAGTGCTCACCGATATCCGTGCGCTTGCGGATCAATTCCTTATTGCGTTCCCAAATATCAACAGTCGTAGTGCGAGGGCGAGACGCGAAGGGCGCTGCGGGAGAGGCAGGCCGATGGATACGGTATGACGATAACTTGGGTCTTTTTAGTTGTAGAGATATACAGGTGACCAGAAGCTCTTAGGCATAGGCAACTTAACGCCTTGTTTAGATGCACCCAAAAACCTAAAACTTTACAGATTCCTCGTCACATCGAATATTGCGGCAAATGCATGGAACATTAAATATAGATTAAAAAAGATAACTAATTGCACAGTTTACTCGTAAATCACGAGACGAATCTTTTAAGCCTAGTTACTCCGTGATTGGACAATGTTTGTCAAATAAAAACAAAAATGCTACAGTGTCAAAATCCAAAAAGTTTTTGGATCTAAACAAGGCCTAAGTCCTTCGGCAGCTTGGGAATGGTTCCCGAACACGATTGGAACCTGGCATGGTTTGAGTGATTCCATTTGTATCACTCAAACCATGCATATACCACCCAGCCTAGGTCGAGGGGGTGTTTGGTTCCACATTAAGTTTGAGTGATTCCAGGAGGTCTAGGGGGTGTTTGGTTCCACATCCTCTATGCCTAAATAGGAGATCCCCACTACCATATTTCTCTGCAATTTCGTGGTGCCACATCATCAAGTGGGTCCCACAACTCACTAACATATAGGGAGTAACTTCAAGTCACTCAGGTCCAACTACCCACAACGTCTACCTGGCCCGCCGCCGTAAAACTATTCATTTCCGATTCTAGAAACTAATACACGTCATGCTAAAAGAAAACTGAAGGAAACCAATGGTCGCTGCTGCAATTTAAAGCACTGAAGGATTCCTCTGCCACAACAAATATAGCTAAGAGGAACCCAAGAAAACCAAAGGTCATCACTACAATCACGAGAAACCAAAGGTCCTCGCTGCAATCGAGTTTAAATAACTCCGATCTGCCTCCACCATGCCCTGTCCTGCTCGGCAGCACCGCACCGCATTGCTGCCTCCATCGGGCTTCTTCCAGCTCAACCATCGCGATATCTCCGGCGGGATACTGTGCTCCACCTTCGGTCATCATGAATATCATGCACAGGATCACCTGCTACAGAAGAACAAGAACAAGATGGACATCCACGGCTGAACATGACCTCTGACCCCGCTTGGCGGCACTGCATCGCCCCGCGCGTTCGCCCGTGACAGCTCGCTCGCTCGCCTGCGCATGCCCCCTTCGCTCGCGATAGATCCCCAGCCCCCAGTCCCCAGCCCCGGCGGTTGTTCTCCTAAAGTTGGATCTCGATGCAGGAAGCTTGATTCGTGTTGGGTCCACGCGTGTGATGCCGAGATGGGCGGCGCGACGCCCACGTTGTCGACGCCCATCGTTTCCAGCTTCATGCCTCCAGCCATGCGCACGACGAGGATGGCATCAGAAAGGAGAAGAAAAATGAAGGAAGCAGGAAGGAGATCTGAGCAGAGCTCCTACGCGGAAGGGAACAAGTTCCATGCAGCCATGCGGAACGAGTGAATGAGGGTATCCGTGCGGCGTCCGCCCGTCAGGTAATCTTGCTCTGAGTTTTCTTGTTTTTCTTTACACGGTGACAACTTTTTTCATGTCACGGCAGAAGGATAATGCCGGGCAAGTGCAATGTTTTCTAGAGATGGGTCTCACAGATCCTATGTCTGTTATCTACTCCTATCTAGGAGTATAATGTGTGTTTTCTTTTTGACAATTTAATTCACAATTGCAGTCTTTTGGAGACGTACAGTACCTAATGAGAATGTGTTTTCACAGGTTGCACATGAGTAGTTAGATATCGACCTCTTTTGTGCTAACATATGTAGTTTCTTTATGAAGATAAGTATTTGATTGACAAGCATTTTGTTTGCTGAGGATGAATCGTTTTTTCCATTAATTTTGTGAGCTAAAATCATAAGAACAAAGAAACAAAAGAATACTTCTACCTTCGCAAACATATACTACTCTACAAAATCCCCGCGGCAACGCGCGGGGTATCATCTAGTTACTAAAGTTTATTAGTCCCTGTCACATAGGATATTTGAAAACTAATTAAGAGTATTAAATATAGACTATTACATAAATTAACATCCAAACGTTCGATCTGACAGGGGCCAAAGATCCAAACACCGCCTTAATTCTCATACATAAAAAAGTTACTGTTTGGCAGTACATGCTTCAAACCATGACTATACCAGGAACAGGAACATGTAGACACACAAACTGAATTGTCTAGTACCAACATTGCAAGATTGTGCTATCCAAAGTCACACATTAAGCTCTACTCTTCTGTGTCAAACACTTGTAAAAATTAAAAATAAAAAGACTTTGCTACTGATGACGTTAATGAGACACCAAAGTATATTTGCAAATTATGGTCTTGTACTACTTAGCCTTTTTAGCAGTCCTGACCTTGAAAGCCTCCTCCTACAATGATACATCAAAAGCAAACAGTTACTCCAAGGTTACAAATTATACAGGAGTGAATGTGTGTTCAGAATTGCCAAGAAAAATATTTGCTTGCTACTACTGCAATGGAGAAGGACAAATAATAGGTAGCTGGCAAATTAAATCTTACATGTACATAGACACACACAAGCACAAAGGATAAAAAGACACCACACTAGCTTTCAAGAGAGTTGCCCATCCATCCATGTACTCAGTGTTAGCAAGCTGCACAGTTTATCAGTTGTTGAAATGTAATTTAGAAAATTGTGTCTGAAGATGGACAGTAGGTGAATTCTGATTTGCAGGAAGACAGAGATTTCATATTTTTATTTTCTGTTGTGTTGTGTTTACTTGGTCTGAGGATGCAGATATAAAGGACAAGTCTACTTTTCTTTTGGCTAAATCTCACCACTTTTCTCTTTGTTTTTTCTTTTACTTAGCCTTTGGTTTGCTGATTTGTAACACAGAGTGACAGAGAACACTGAAAAAACATCTGAAGTGACTGAGATAACTTACTACAGCATAACTCACTACAGGATTATGCAGAGAACACTGAGAAAATAATCAGAATCAAAACAAAGTTGGCAGCTAAACAAACACTGACACTTGAGGGTTGCCAATAATTGACAATTCCTAAATGATGCAGCATCAACATACAGCAGTTGTCTTCGTTTCTTCTGCCATTTTTATGAATGTAGATACGAAAAACAAGCTAACAAGTAGCAGGTTCCTATTCCCTACTTGATGTTAAGCATGTGTATTGCTAAGTAGACAGCAAAATTGATAAACTATGTAATAAACTATGCCACAAGCAAGTATATTATAGTTCTTTATTCTTCTTTTGACAGATTACTGCAGGAAATTGTAGCCATCGAAGCATTATTTACTGTAGGAAATTGTAGCCCTCAAAGCCTTGTATCTTCAAAGCATTATATCCATTCTACCAAGCTATCAAAAGACAAATTTATCCAAATATGCTTCGAACTGTTGTTTGACTTTGATCTGAAAATAACACTTTAGCTGTTTCCTAAGTCTGAGATTCAGTTAGCATGTTCAAAGTTTGGAGTTTTTTTTTTTTAAAAAAAAAGGGGTTTCATGTAGGAACTTACATGTCAATTCACCCTAAGTTGGAACTGTGTATTTACTATATCAGATAGTGTTTTCCTTGCTGCCCAATGTACATATATTAATAATAATTTTAACTAAACAATTAGAACTGGACGAAAATACTGAAACTCTGAAACCTGAACCTGAAACTGTGAAAGACAGTTTTGACAACAATCTTGGGAGCTTAAAACAGCTTTGTTTATGAATATGGATGCCAGTTTACAGAAAGATTAAGGTACTAAGTTTACTCTTCTAAATGACGTAAATCTTACTGATATAAGTCTATTAATTAGCCACTAATTACATATCTAAAGTAACATAAGCAAATCTGTCTCTAAAACCCTGACTGAAGAAAGTTCAGTGTTTGTGCCAATTGTTGTGTCCCTGTACCTCTCAAACCAGGGAAAACCCGACTTAGATTCTTATGTTAAGTTTACTCTTCTAAATGACGTAAATCTTACTGGTATAAGTCCATTAATTAGCCACTAATTACATATCTAAAGTAACATAAGCAAATCTGTCTCCAAAACCCTGACTGAAGACTAAGTTCAGTGTTTGTGCCAATCGTATTGGGAGGGTGCGAAGGACACCTTATTTTGCACTTTTGGCTGGTAAACTTTTGCCATTTGCAAAAGCATCGGGAGGGTGCGAAGGACACCTTATTGCACTTTTAGCCGCAGCCCCTTATCGGGAAGGTTGAGCGTTGAGGTTTGCTGCGCTCATTAGCCGTCCAGCGGCCCCAACCCAGGTCGCTAGCTGATGCTGTGATGCAGCTATTGCGCCGCCGCCGCGGCCGGCTGGTGACTGCCGCACAACCACGCGCAAGCCGCCGTTCCGCGATGTTCCCGCCTGGTACCTCCGGGGATGCTACATAGCTGGATCCGTTTGAGGAGCACGAGGCCCAAGCTGGAACCCATCTCCCTCTTCATCCCCTACGACGAGCTAGATCTCGCGGCCGTCAGCAACCGGAGTCCGGATGTCGCCGCTGCCGAAGCTAACAATCACCTAGCCCCCCAGTCTCAAAAACCCTACTGCGCCGCCTCGTCACGGAAGAAGTCCAGTTTCCCTCAATTTTGGCAAAAGTTCTGTTTTTCATCCCTAAACCTTAAAAACCGGATAAAATACACTCCTCAATTTTTAAAACCATGCATATTACGTCCATGATATGGTTATAAACGGTTTTGAAGGCAGTTTTGTCATTTTTATTTTTATTTATTTTGGCTGAATATTTGTAAATTTATAGTAAATCACATAAAAGTCATAAAATAGTAATTATGATTTTGTTGGACTCCAGATAAGTAGATCTACATAGTGAACATATAATATAGTATGAGTACAAAATTTTTATTGTAGTTTTAGATCTGTGTTTTTCTATAATTAATTAGAATAATTCATAGCTATAGTTTGTATGGTGCAATTGTGGTGAATTTTTTATGTTAGACTAATTATTATATATTTAAACTATGGTAAAAATTTCATACTCATTAGATCATGTATAACTTAGTTATAGATTTATTATAATTTAACAAGCATAAACCTAAATAAATCTATAACTAAGTAATACGTGATTCAATGAGTATAAATTTTTTACTATAACTCAAACATAGAACAATTAGCTCAGTATATAAATTTCATCACAATTAGACCATAGAAAATGTAGCTATAATTAGTCTAACTAATTACAGAAAAACATAGATCTAAAGATGCATCAAAAAAATTTGTACTAGAACATACTATATTATATATTCAATGTGTAGATCTATTGATCTAAAGTCCAATAAAATTGAGTTTCTATTTTATGATATTTATGTGATTTACTGTGATTTTTCAAAAAATTCAGCCAAAATAAATAAAAAGAAAAAGGTAAAACCGCTTTTCAAAATCAGGTCAAGGATGTAATGTGCACGGCTTTAAAAGTTGAGGGATGTATTTTGTGTGGTTTTAGTTTTAGAGGAGTTTAGGATGAAAAATGAGACTTTAGTTCCCCTCGTCGCTAAACTTGGCAACGGGGCAGAAAATATCCGCGTATCCGCGGGCATCCGACCCGGCGGGCAAGGATATGGGCACATACCTGTGTCCGCGGGCACGGGCGCGGATAGGAAGTTGTGCCCAGTGGGCATAGCTTCACGGGTAAAAAAAGATCATGCCCGTACCCGTAAACCCGCCAAATCCACACTGACATGTGGGACCACTCTAGAAGAGATATATAAACTCCGGTTCTAGGGTTTTTCTCATCCAAATTCCCAATCCCCTCATCCTCACCAGCCGGCGGCCGCCATCACGGTTCCTGCAGTCCTGCTCCAATCCTCCCCTGAATCCTTATCTCCTCACTCCTCAGCCGGCGACTCCATCACTCCACGGACCGAGCCACCGAGGGCCGACTCGGCCGAGGCCGTGAGCGGCGCGACCCCGCCTCGGCCACAAGTCGCGAGCCCACGAGGCCACGCAAGTCGCGACGCGACCCTGTCCCGACGCCTCTCCTCTTCGCGACTCCGAGGGCGGACCGGCGGATCCTGCATTCCTGCTCGCGAGCGCGGCATCTACTTGCGAGACCGGCGAGCGTGGCTGCGAGATCGGCGGATCCTGCTTCGCGACTTCGAGTCCGGCGAGCGTGGCTGTGGCGACCCGCGAGCGCGGCTCGTGCTCTAGACGTCGGTGTCCCCGCTCCAGGACGTCGTCCCTGCTCCAGACCACACCGTCCGCCGGCGGCGTCTCAAGGCCAGGACACATCTCCGTGGGTCTGCGGGCATACCCGCGGGCGAGCGTTGCCCGTGGATAGCGGGCACGGGCACGGTTTGCTGCCCGTGGCGGATGACGGGCGCGGGCGCGGGCATAAAATTTTGCTCGCGGGTGCGGGCGTGAGAGGGCACTATCCGCGCGGATTTTACCCGTTGCCAAGTTTACTCGTCGCCTGGCTCGTGCCTGCTTTCGTTTCGTCCTGCGCCTGACTCTGAGCCGGAGGGTGGATGCGTTCCGGGCCGTGGAGATATTGGAAAGTTGGTTCCGGGCCTTTTTATTTTCCGGGCCAGTCAAAACCAAACGAGGCCTAAATAGACTAGGCAATCATGTAGATGGGCCTTACACAATTGGGCATTAGTTATTCCTTGTTTTATCATTACAATGTAGAATCACAAAATAGCCCAAAAGACTTGCGCTGAAAATAATAAAAAAAGGATTCAGCATCCATCCTTCCTCTCGTCTCTTCTCGTCCCGCTCAGTCCTTCGATAACTATCGTTGTTAGTTCTTGATAAACAACTTTGATTAAATATATATATATATATTAAAAATATAACTATTTATGATACATAATTAATATCATTGAAAAAAATCTTTAAATCTAGTTTTCTAATAAATTTATTTAAAAATACAAATGTTATACATATTTTTAGAGTTTAATGTTGTACGTATTTTCGATAATTTTAGTCAAACTTACGACATAAAAACACAAAGTGATATATTTTGGACAGAGGAAGTATCTTTTAATCTTCTCTCCAATCAATCTCACTCTCATTCCCCTCGCGCTACCAACATTCAAACAGAGCCGAATATAGAGGACGACAAGTTGGTAACAAAGACCGGTCTTAGTGGAAGTTTCATATAATATTTATTCACATTAAATAGGCTGTTATATAGGTATTTTTGATGATATTAATTATGTATGACTCTATTATGCTTGAAAAAAAATATTCACCTTATTTGGAGAAATTATTGATAGTCGATAGCCTCATAGGCTTGTATGACTCTATTATGGCTCCGCATTCTATGCAAACCAAGGTAGAAATTACCGAGCACTCGATCTAAGATTCCAGTGGCTGCCAAGGTGCGACCAATTTACATGTAACCTCCCGCATTAATAATTTGTTTTTTTTAAATGACCCCCTCCCCTAATCCCCGGTCCAGTAGGAGTCGCATCCCGTCCAAGCAAGGAGTCGCGGGAAGTCATAGTGATTTCGATGTCGCTGCCGCCGCCGCCCGCTCGGCTGCTGCTCGCCCGACAGCTGGAGATGGCGGACGCTCGGCCGCCAGACTCATGTGCTGGAACGACGTCTGGCCTCATCATCTCTGCTTCCTGCAAGGCCTCCTTGGCTGCGCCGTGCAGGGAATCACGTCGCCAGCCGCGGATGGCTGCGGTGAGGAGCGGTGCTCTGCGCTGTGATCCAAGCGGCCGTGGGTGGTTGCACGCCAGGTGTTCGACGAAGGAACCCGGCCGGCTAGGTGCACGCCAGGTCGTTGTTGTCCTGCAGTCTGAAGGCGTCGCAGCGCGGGCGGCTGCAGATGGCGGAGTCGCGGCGTGGTGATCGAGCTACTGTATTCATGGTTGCAGTTTCTTCTGTATTCATGGTTGCGGCTTCTTGTGTTAGTAGAGTGAAAGTGCAGGTTGTATCTTAGTTGCTTGTAAACTGACACATTGTCTAGGAACAAGCAAGCTTAATCTGTCAATGTTTGGTGTGTGCCATTGTGGCAAGGATGTTTGGCTTAATCTGTCCAAATGCTGGAGAAATCAAAATTGTAATGTTTGTATTTCTGAATTTGCAATGGAATAAACCTGAGAAATCGATTTCAGCTTGCAATGTCTGTTGATCTGAAAGTGTCAAGGTTCGTCAGTAAGTTTCAGGCGAAAATGTGATGAAGCATTGCTGCCCTTGCATGCTTCTGGCAGTACAGAGGTCCATGATAGTGCATGGTTTCAGCTTCCATTGTAAAAACAGAAAGTTTATAATATTCAGTACGTAACAGTTCATAATAGAGGACTACGATAAGCCAAAAAAAAATATTACATTTTTTTGGGCCATTACACAAACTTGAAATAAAAGTAAGCATTCTAAAATGTCTTAAAAGGTTACACGAACTTGAAATATCAGCCAACGACATTGTTTGGTCAATTACGGGCTTCATGATCCACTAATTGCTTGCATTTTCCACACAACTGTTTTCTTGATGCCTTCTTCTCCTTGCCCTTTTTAATTCTTTTACATCGCCTTTTGGATCTGATATCATTTAGTGGATGTATATCGACTTCTTGTGGGATTTTGCTACCAAGGAATGATTCAAACTCATATTGTTTATTAACTGTACCAGCAGGAATGATATTTTGGAGAGGTTCTACAAGGTTTGCTAAACTAGAATATAAAAATTACATTCCTTGTTTAGCGTTCTTGGCCATGTGGATAAGATCTTCAAACTTGTTGCGTGAATCTGAAATTTTTCTCCGCATTTTTCATCGAGAAGGTTACCTTCGTCATCGAAGAACTGTTCTCTATGAAATTAAAGATCCGATCAACACTATTGCACATAGAAAACATTTTCAAAAATAAATCAGTCGTGTCAACTTATCTTTTACACCTTTTCTCCGACCGTGTCAACTTATCTTTTACACCTTTTCTCCGACAACTTCATAAAATAAATCGATGGTATCTCATTTTGCTTCTCGCCTCTAAGCACTTGAATGATATGACGACACGGGATGCCATAGGACTCATAAAATTTACAGGAGCACATACCAACTATGTTTGACTTGTTCATCTGAACCACTCGCTCTTTTCCAGATAGGCCGCTGATGGCGACAATTTTCATATCTTCAGACTCCGAAATCCCTTGAATAATGCAATGGTCTCTTGCAACATGAGTTGTTCCTGAAACTCGCTGAAAATTTCATGAGTATATATGACACTACATTGCTTCTCCATGGCCTATGGTGTCATCAATTTAGGATTCGTATGAAGACTTTTATTGTCGCCTATCAACTCCTCTTGGCGCTGGCACTCCAAAGTTGTGTCAAATCTTAGCCAAAACTCAACAAAGGATAATTTTCGATGAATGAAACTGTTAAAAAAAATTTATACTTTCTAATTGTGATGTAGTCCTAAGAAGTCTTGCTAGAGGTATGTCCATAAGCCCTTGTTTGGATGTTGTCGGATTCACCTCAATCTGCATGTGTTGGAGTGGATTAGGGTGGAATTTAGTTCAAGTTCCACTTTAATCCACCTCAACATATATGGATTGATGCGAATCCGACTATATCCAACAAGACCTAAATATGTTGAACCCATGCTGCGAGTGGGGCAGTGACGGCCTTTGCATGCACTTGGAAGCCGACGTAGTGAGAAACAGTGCTGACAAGACTAGCCACGGGCAGAAGCTTCCGTGGCGACGAGGCTCATGCGCGGAGGTAGGAAGAGGCGGAGAGGAGCACTCGCGAGGTGAGGAAGTTATCGACGCGCCATACCAATAGATCGGGGAGGGAATGGCGAGGGAGAGCTCCGACGAGGTCCAAAATTTCGACCACCATGGCTGGCGAGGAAGAGACCGCTGAGCCGGTGCTTACAACTGGGGAGGTGGATTGTTGGAGGTGCGACCGTGCGAGTCACCTAGAGAGAGGAGTTGTGTGCGGCTAGGCACAAATCGGCCGGTTGCAGGCCTATTAGATCACACTGGTGCAGGACGGGGCATTAGCATCGGTTGGAAAAGGCCTGTTGCCTCGGTTCCCGAGCCGGTGCTGCTCTTCCAGGACTAAGGGCCCACCCTTTAGTCCCGGTTCGGGCAACCGGGGCTAAAGCCCCCCCTTTAACACTGGTTGGTGATATACCAACCGGTGTTAAAGGGTCCTGCCAGGGCTGCCACGTTGCAGGACTCTTTAACACCGGTTGGTATTACCAATCGGTGTTAAAGGGTTTCTTTTTTTTGGTTCACTTGTTCGGTTCTGTTTATTGTTTTTATATAATATATAATAATAGGTTTTTCAATACATGTTTTTGCTGATACAATAATATATTTATATTACACGCATATTAAGCATATATAAATGAAAATTATAGGCTTAGCTTAATAATTAAGCTTTGCCTATAATAAAATAAATAGACCACATCAAAAATTAAATAGATATGTAAAAAGCTTTATATATATATATAGTTTTATATGTACAAAATTCGTAACACATATATACATAGAGTTTTTTCTCCCAATGTCTACAAACGATACAAATGATCATCGTTGTTTGGAATAAGAGTTTCGTTGCCGTTGAAGTGAAACTCGCCGTTTGGATTGATCACTTGGTCGCGGAGAAATCCTGCTATCGTCTCTTGGATAGCTTTGATTCGGTCTTGTTGTAGGACCTTTTCCCTCAGCCATTCGGTCTTTAATTTGAAATAAATAAAAAAGGTATTAGTTATCTAAGTTATTCAATATAATTCAGGAGATAATGAAAAGAGACATGTAACGTACTCTGAGCGTCTCTGTGGGTGTTTGATTGACTTGTGCCATCATGAATTTACACACGTAATATGCACATAGATTTTCCCCCCTTCTTGTCTTAAACACCACTGTACGATATATATATAAAAATATTCACGACCACGACAATAAGAAGGCTAAAAGTTAGCGAAAGTTTGTTAGCTAGTAGAACTTACTTGTGGATGTATTATGTTAAGCGGCGCTTTACATCCACTCACATGTTCACGGTCAATGAATCTTTCTCAAACCCTATACACAACCATTGTGGATCGTGAACTAATAATTACAGAGTCATATTATGATATTTTTATAGCCGAGATCGACATTACGTACCTTTGAATAATGTTTACCATTTGTTGATAATTTTCTTGTGGTTTTCTCATTGAGTCAAAGATTATCAACCGGTTCTTGGGAATTTCAATGACCATGAGTATCCAGTGAAAGCTGTTTACACATATATATATAGTCAGTCCTATAATGTAAAATAAAATATGCATGCACTTAATAACTATATAACTCACTCGAAGTTGAAGGGGAAGAGTATTTTTTTTTCTTTTTGGTTCATAAAGAACCTCATAAGATTGGTGCAGACTTCTGTCTCATAATCTGCTGTCCACACTGCCTGCGGAGCCTTGAAAACAATATAAGGGTCAACGAACCCAATACTATTGTCATTTCTCATTCTGAGCTCTCTCATTTGGTGCCTGCATATATACATACAAATCCTAAGTGTGTAAGGATTATATACATGTAATTAAAGAAGTTAGAAGTATAATAAAAAAAATACTTACAGACAAAAGCAGCTGACAAGAGATTTGTCAAGAGCGTCGAGGTGACATAATTGGTGCAATTCTTCGAACTGCACGTATATGAGGTCATCTCCACGGAAGTAATGATGTTGTCTAATACGAACAGAAATCTAATTCTCTCCCCTTTTAGACGCCTCAATGCACCATTTGTTTATTGCAAACATTTGTGTGCCGAGCTCGTGTAAACGCTTAGGGTCGAATAGACTCCTGCCCGGTTCATATCTTGCCCTCCATTGATCAACTACCTCGGCTTTTTCAAATGTTTGGCATCCAAGAATGTCGGCAATTTCTTCCATATTTAAACCGCTCTGTCCAAAGTAACGCTCAAGCGAGTCTAGCTCAGACAACGCTAAGGATTTCTTTGGCATCAAGTCTTCATTTGAGCCGTATTGATTTGGCACAATCAAAGGGGGCACCGGTTTTGATACTTCTCTGAGCTGTGGGACCCTCTTTCCTACTCTCTTCTTAGGCTGTGAAGACTTGACCAGAGACCGCTCATAGTCCGAAAGTGCTGTCTTTTTCTGAGCTTCGCGTTGCTTCTTTTGATGGTCCGCCACCTTCTGCCTCAGTTCCGATGGCTTTACATAAAAGTATGGCTTTTCTGGGTTAAGCCGTTTTTTCCTATTCTCCTTCAATTTATCAAAAAATTGTTTGACCTCAGCTTTGGATGTAGCAATTACCTTCTCTTCACTCTTTTCGTAAGGTAATTTTTCTGGCGTCTTAGCTCTCTTTGCTGAGGTAGCCTTCTTTGGAGGTGGGACCGATGACTTCGGTCTTTCTTGGGCGGACCGCTTCTTACTACCTCACTTTGGAGGCGAGGGGACCGACTGTGCACTCTTTGGAGAGGGCGGTGCAGGCGGTGGAGGTGGTGGGGCCGATCTTTTTGGCGTTGGAGAACGCAGTGGAGGAGTTGGAGACCTCGGTGGAGGAGTTGGAGACCTCGGAGGAGGAGGTGGAGACCGTGGTGGAGACGGTGGCGGGGTCGGTGTGGCCGCCGCAGGTGTTGGAGGAGATCCAGCATTGTCACCGCCCGCAGCACTATGATGCGCTAGGGAGAGAACTGGACTTAGGTTGGAGGAGTCCCTGCAAAGAAAACAATTACAAGTTTTGTGAGCAAACTTTTTTTTAATTTCAATACATAATAAATAATATAAGAAGTAAAATCACACACAAACCTATGTTGCGGAATAATTATGAAGCGCTTGCGCCAATAAATAAATGTCTTCTCAGCTTCACCTAAGGTCTTCTCTCCGTCTCCCCCTTCTATGTCTAGTGGCACATTCCCACAACCTTTCTCAACCCTATCAACCGAGACGCTAGCATATCCACCAGGTACTGGTCGATTATGGATTCTTGGAGTTCTCGTTCGGTCGATAGGGTTGACAACAACGATAGCCACCTTTTTGCTTGCATTCCCATCTGGTACATGCAGCTCACAGGTAGTAAAAGCCTCTATGACATCATCCACGGGGAAGTGTAGCTTCGTGTCATCCTGAATGGTTGGTACTTCCGTGGATGCGCAGCTGCTTTTCAACTGGCCTGGGGGGCTAACATTGACCTCAGGCTGTGATGTACCTTGCCCTTTCGTCATTGACTAAGTGCTGCTTGCACTTGCCTTTGAATCTGTGCCTGCATCCATTCTTCACGAGCTTTCTCGCGCTCTTGTGACTGTAGAACAAAAGCTTCCAGGCGGCGGATCCGCTCTGCCTCCTCATCCTTCTTTCTCTGGCGGCTTCTGTAGGTATCTTGATCGGCTTGGAATGATTGCAGCCACGGAACTGCCCCATAGCCTCTCGTACGCCCACCGTGCTCAGGATTTTCATGCGCATAGGTGAGTTCATCCTTCTCCCTGTTAGGCCTGAACTCACCAGACTGAACCGCCTCTCATGCACGAACTAGTCTCTCCGCTGCTCTAGAGATTTCTTGGCCCCAAACTAGCGCCCCGATGTCTGGGTCCACGCTTCCCCCATGACCGTAGAACCAATGCTTGGAGCGCTCGCTCCAATTCTTTGCTATTGTCTCGGGTGTGACCCCCCTAGCAAGCATCTCCTGTTCCATTCGGTCCCACTTGGGAACAGCACTCTTATAACCACCTGATCCCATATGATGGTGGTATGTCTTTTTACTTGCATTCTCTTTGTTTCTAATGGCTCGTTCCTCGCCCTCTTCTGATGTTTTGTACTGCACAAAGTCATCCCAGAAGGCCCTCAGCTTTACATATTGCTTGAGGTTGAAATTAGGAGTCTCATTTTTCTTGACAAATTTATTGTACAAAGTCTTCTTCCAATTCTGGAACAGTACTGCCATCTTCTTCATAGTCCAGTCATAAATTCGCACCTTCAACTCTTCATCGTTGGTGTCGAAGGTGAAAACGTCTGTGATGGCTTTCCAAACTAACTCCTTGTCACGATCAGAGACAAAACTGATCTCAGGAGCACCTCACTTCTCTCTCCATTCACGAGCACTAATCGGTATTTGATCTCTCACAAGATATCTACAGTGACTAACATATTTATTTGCATGCTCACCAAGTGGTCTGCCTGTAGCTATCTCAAACTCAGAGATTACATAGCGGCCCTCCAACGGCTTCTTTGGCTCTCGTGGAGGTACGCTTCTCCCCGTAGAGGTCGATCCAGAAGGCTACATGTAGATATAGAAACAAAAATACTTGGGAGAATCTAGATGGGACCTTGATGCTGCTAAGACATTCAAACATGCTTTCCTTCTCTTCTTTGCTCAGAGTGTAGCTAGCAGGGCTTAAGTAATGACGTCCATCATCTGTCTTTTCTGGATGCAGGTTGTCTCGTTCTTTCATGCGCTACAAGTCTTGTCGTGCTTCAAGTGAATCCTTAGACTTCCCGTAGACACCCATGAATCCGAGCAAGTTCACACAAAGATTCTTTGTCAGATGCATCACGTCGATCGCGTTGCGGACCTCTAGGACATTCTAGTAAGGTAGCTCCCAAAATATGGATTTCTTCTTCCACATGGGTACGTGTCCCTTAGAATCCTTGGGAATAGGTTCGCTGCCTCATCCCTTTCCAAATACCACTTTTATATCCTTGACCATTTCGAGTACATCATCCCCGGTTCGATTGAGAGGTTTGGTCCAGTGGTCTGCCTTGCCTTTAAAATGCTTGCCTTTCTTTCGTACTGGGTGGTTCACAGGAAGAAACCGACGGTGGCCAAGGTACACGACCTTTCGACATTTTTTCAAAAATACACAGTCAAGGTCTTCATAACAATGTGTGCATGCATTATATCCCTTGTTTGACTGGCCTGAAAGATTACTCAGAGCTGGCCAATCATTGATTGTTACAAACAGCAATGCTCGCAGGTCAAAGTGCTCTTGTTTGTACTCATCCCACATGCGAACTCCTGGTTTGCTCCATAAAAGTTGAAGTTCCTCAACTAATGGCCTTAGGTAGACATCTATGTCATTGCCAGGTTGCTTCGGTCCTTGGATAAGCACCGGCATCATAATAAACTTCCGCTTCATGCATAGCCATGGAGGAAGGTTGTAGATACATAGAGTAACTGGCCAAGTGTTGTGACTACTGCTCTGCTCACCGAAAGGATTCATACCATCTGTACTTAAGGCGAACCGCAAGTTTCTAGCATCATCTGCAAAATCTGGGAATTCTCTGTCTATCGCTCTCTACTAGGATCCATCGGCAGGGTGTCTCAGCATATTGTCTATCTTACGGTCTTCTTTATGCCACCGCAACAACTTTGCATTGTCCTTATTTCTGAACAGACATTTTAATCATGGTATTATAGGAGCATACCACATAACCTTGGCAGGAATTTTCTTCCTATGACGTTCTTCACCCTCAACATCGCCAGGATCATCTCGTCTAATCTTATACCGTGATGCCTTACATACTGGACATGCATCCAAATTCTCGTATTCCTCCCCACGGTAGAGGATGCAGTCATTAGGACATGCGTGTATCTTCTGGATTTCTAATCCCAAAGGGCAGACAACCTGTTTTCCTTCATACGTAGTGGTGGGCAATTCGTTGCCTTTCGGAAGCATCTTTTTTATGATCTTCAATAACTGCCCAAATGCCTTGTCAGATGTACCATTCTTTGCCTTCCATTGCAGCAATTCCAGTGTGGTACCCAGCTTTTTTTTGCCCCTCTTCAGCGGTGGGATATAGCGATTTCCTGTGGTCCTCTAGCATGCGCTCGAACTTGGCTTTCTCTTTATCACTTTCACATTCTCTTTGTGCATCACGGATGGCATCACCAAAAGCATCATCGCCCCGATCATCTTCTGCCGCTACCTCTTCTTCATTATCTCCCCCATTGCAACATCATTGAAGCCACCGTAATGAGCAATAATATTGGCATGGTCCAATTCTTCTTCTTCTTCTTCTTCTTCTTCACCTTCATCCATTATAATCCCGCTTTCTCCATGTTTGGTCCAACAAATATAGTTTGGTACTGTGGGGGTATAAACCCCTATACCCTTACGGCAAGACTTGGGCCAGGAGGCTTGGCCCATTACGAGACAAGTTCGAGGCTTGATCCGATCGCTCGGAGTTTCGTGCAAGGAAACAAGACGTGGAGATCAAGCAGGATTCTAGTCGGTTAGAATAGGAATTGATATCGAACTATCTATGGCAATTGTAACCGACTAGGATTAGTTTCCAGATCTGTAACCCTGCCCTTCGGACTATATAAGGAGGGGCAAGGGGCCCCCCTGGGACATATTATTCTCTCAATACAATCAATACAACCAGATGCAGGACATAGGTATTATGCCCACACGGCGGCCGAACCTGGATAAAAAGCTTATCCGTGTCTTGCGTCACCATCAAGTTCGTAGCTTGCGCACCATCTACCGATAAAGTACTACCGTGGGTATACCCCAAGGTAGACTGCCGACTAGCTTTCGTCGACAGTGGCGCGCCAGGTAGGGGGTGTGCGTACAGCTTTTTCGACGAGCAAGATGGTCATCGTTCTAGCTTCTGCGGCCGTGCCTGAAGGCCTCACGTTCACTGTCGGCCAGATTACGTGGACGACTTGCGGCGGCAGCCTCACGACCACGGCTTCAGAAGAAACCCTCATCCAATCTGGGACAACAGCGGCATCGGCTCCGACCACAATGACACCGAGCACACGACCACCGCTCCCTCGTTACAAGGGAAAGAAGGTCGACAGCTCAGACCTCTTCCGAGCCCTTGATCGCACCGATCTCAAGCTTCTCGAAGCTTCCCGGCTATTAGATGGGATCTCGCGACAGTCTGATCAAGGCGCGTCGATAGATTTTTTCAATTCCTGTCGGCCAACTCGTGTCGTCACACACGAACGGCTAGGTACGTCTTTGACGATAACTTCCACCCCCTCAGGACGGTCCGTCGAACTCAAAGCTAATCCAGATCAAGTTTTCCCTTACGGGCTAAAAAACTCAGCCGTTCAATATTCACGGCACATCCAATCCCCGTTCAATGGGACAGGTTGGTTGCCAAAACAGAGCGGTCGACCAGCTCGTCACTATGTCAACATGGTGACGATCCGAGAACTACGGGATGGCCAGGCCTCCAGCACAAACTCTAGCAGTGGATCAGTTCCCACCGAAGTTATAAACTCCGAGGATGAAGACTACGACCTGGATCTACCACCGTACCCTCCGGGTTTCTCTCGCTTCCCGGTCTTCCCACCCCGGTGAGGAGACCTCGTCGTCAATGTCAGCGGCGATGAGCCGGTCGTCGATGGACAGACCGACGAGCAGAGGCAGCTCCGCGAGCAGCGGAATGCCGACCGCGCCTGACGACGCGCGGATGAGGAACGACAACTACCGCTGCACAACCTCAGCGACGCTTTCGACATGGTCGGGGATCAACAAGTCTACAAAACGCCAAGCGCTAACGTGGCCGTTGCTATGGCAAACTTAGACCGACTCCCTGACACTCCCGAGTGCCAGGGGGTCCGATCCAGCATACGCGCGCATCTGATCGCCACGATGGGATAGACAGCCACCCTGCTTATAAGAGTCCAAGCTATCTCCTATGCAGATGTCTCCTCCGACCACACTCATCGAAGCCGGACCTCACCGCAACCCAGCGAGCACCACCATAGCCGCTCCCCCAATAATCGTCGGAGGGGTTCACGACGCGATAACGGTGGTCAGGACGCCGACGGCTACCGCGAGTAGAATCGTGGCCGCGGCCAGGAAGTGAACCAGGACAGGGATTTACGACATAACATCCCTCCCAAGGACGCCCGGGACCGCATCAACAGGCGCGCCACAGAAAGAGCAGTGCATGAAAACCTGCGTCGCATTGAGTACGACTCCACACACGGTCCTCCCGGCCTGAGACAATTTTCCTCACATCTCCGCCAGGTCGTGTGGCCCCGAAATTTCAAGCTCGAGAAGCTCAAAAAATACGACGGCAAGGAGAACCCAGAAAACTGGATCACTCTCTATGAGATCGCAGTTCGTTCTGCAGCAGGAGATGAGCACGTCATGGCCAACTACTTCCCGGTCGTCCTCGACCACGCCGGTCATCAATGGCTCCTGGGCCTGCCCGAGGACTCTTTCGACTCTTGGGAAGAACTCCGCCAAGCGTTTATCGACAACTTCATCGCTACCTACGAGCAGCCCGGGAACAAGTACGACCTCGAGAGGATAAGGGATAGGAAAAACGAGCCTCTGCGTGACTACATCCGACAATTCTCGGATATGCGCCTCAAAATCCTAAAAATTTCCCACGACGAGGCCATATCTGCTTCCATTAAAGGGCTACGCTTCCACGAAGCACTGAGAAACAAGCTACTGCGCAAAAGGCCAACGACGATGGCCGAACTCCTTGCCATGGCCAAAAATTATGCCGACGCCGACGACACAGAAAAGCTCATCCAGGACGATGCAAGAGGTCCCGACCAGCTCCCTCGACGAGACGACAGTCATGGTCGTTTCGACAACAGGAACCATCGTCGCCCTGACAACCGCGACCACAGAGAAGGTTGGGATAGGCGGCGTGACAATCATGATGACTTCAGAGGCAAGCGCCCTCGTGACCACGACCACGAGGTGAATACGGTCAAGCGTCCCAACGGGCGGCGAGACTACCAGCAAAACTACAACAAGACATTGAAGGGACCATGCCAACTACATCCAAAGTCTAACCATACGATGGAGGAATGCCGCGTCCTCAAAAGCATCTATACGTGGCGGGCTGCTCAAGAAGACCCCGCCAAGAAAAACGGGAAACAGGACAGGCGCGACAACGAAGACGAGGACGAGGACCAGGATAGGGACCCACGACACCAGTATGTCAGTCCCACCGACGTGGTCCACTATATCTTCGGGGGCAGGGTCTCCATCGAGTCTAAGCGAGAAAGAAAACTCTTAAAGAGAGCCTGCCTCAACATAGACAGCACGGATGGCCTAATCGTCGGTCCAAAATTTCCTCCCTGGTCGCACAGGGAGATCTCCTTCAGCAGGAAGGATCAGTGGGCCACCATCCCGGAGCCAGGACGTTTTCCTCTAATACTGGATCCTTGCATCAACAGCATCAGATTCGAGCGCGTGCTCGTCGACGGGGGAAGCTCCATCGACATCCTCTTTCGCAATAGCTTGGCTGCTCTCAAGATAACCCCGGCACAGCTAAAGCCCTACGACGCTCAATTCTGGGGAGTCCTGCCAGGTCAAAGTTCAGTACCCCTCGGACAGATAACGCTGCCTGTCCAGTTCGGAACATCCGACCACTTTCGAACAGAGTTCGTCAACTTTGTGGTCGCCGACTTTGATGGAACTTACCATGCTATACTGGGCCGACCATCGCTGACAAAGTTCATGGCAGTTCCACATTACTTATACCTGGTCCTCAAAATGCCTATAGAAAAGGGCGTCCTAACTGTTCGAGGCAATGTCTACACCGCATACACTTGCGAGGAGGAAAGCTTCAAGATCACCGAAGCAATTGATCTTTCAATCCGCATGGCAGAAACAGCAGCCCAAGCTGCACAGCTCCCTCCTGACCAGCTCCGACTATCCGAGTAGGAGACCGCTAGGAAGAATTCAAAGTTCAAGGAATACAAGAAAGTACAGCTGGTCGACGGCAGCCCCGAGAAGACGGCCCTCATCGGGGCCAATCTGGACCCTAAATAGGAAGACGCGCTCGTCAGGTTTCTAAGGGACAACGTGAGCGTTTTCGCATGGAAACCCGCAGACATGCCCGGCGTCCCACGAAACCTGATCGAGCACTCCTTAAATGTCTTGAAGACCGCAAGACCCATCAAGCAAAAGCTGCGACGGTTCGCTCGTGACAAAAAGGAGGCTATTAGGACAGAAATAACACGGCTTCTAGCAGCCGGATTTATAAAAGAAGTGTATCATCCCGATTGGCTCGCCAATCCGGTTCTTGTACGCAAAAAGAATAATGAATGGAGAATGTGCGTTGATTACACTGATCTCAATAAACACTGTCCTAAAGATCCTTTTGGTCTCCCTTGCATCGATGAGGTGGTCGACTCAACGGCCGGATGCAAACTCCTCTCTTTTCTAGACTGCTACTCTGGTTATCACCAGATCTCGCTAAAGGAAGATGATCAGATCAAAACATCTTTCATTACTCCTTTCGGCGCATACTGCTACACGACCATGTCCTTTGGACTCAAAAATGCCGGAGCCACCTATCAACGGGCCATCCAGCAATGCCTCCACGACGAGATTCATGATGACCTCGTCGAGGCTTATGTAGACGACGTCGTCGTCAAAACAAGGGATGCAAGCACCCTAATCAACAACTTAGACCGAACCTTTAAGGCACTAAACAAATACAAGTGGAAGCTTAACCCCAAAAAGTGCATCTTTGGGGTCCCTTCTGGTCTACTACTTGGCAACGTCGTCAGCCGCGACGGTATACGACCGAATCCTTCCAAAGTAAAAGCAGTGCTCGACATGCGACCACCTAAGAATGTCAAGGATATTCAGAAGCTCACCGGATGTGTGGCCGTTCTCAGCCGCTTCATCTGAAGACTAGGAGAAAAAGGCCTCCCTTTCTTCAAACTCTTGAAGACGTCGGAAAAATTCTCCTGGACAGAGGAAGCTGACGCGGCGTTCACCCAGCTCAAGACTTTCCTCACCTCACCGCCTGTTCTCACAGCACCTCAGCCCAATGAAGACCTATGCCTTTACATTGCAGCAACCGACAGGGTTGTCTCCACGGCAATAGTGGTCGAGCGAGACGAGCCAGGTCACGTCTACAAGGTCCAGAGATCCATTTATTTCATAAGCGAAGTCTTAAATGAGTCCAAGGCCAGATACCCACAAATACAGAAGCTCATATACGCCATCCTAATAACGTCGAGGAAGCTAAAGCACTACTTCGACGGCCATCGGGTCTTGGTAACCACCAGCTTCCCTCTGGGGGACATTCTGCGCAATAAAGATGCCAACGACAGAATTGTAAAATGGGCAATGGAATTATGCCCATTCTCCCAGGATTTCCAGAGCCGCACCACAGTCAAGTCTCAGGCCCTGGTCGATTTCATCGCAGAGTGGACGGACCTCAACGAGCCTCCCGTTTCCGACGTCTCCGACCACTGGTCAATGTTCTTCGACGGGTCCTTGAACATCAACGGCGTCGGCGCTCGGATACTTTTTGTGTCGCCTAACAAGGACAAATTACGTTACGTCCTTAGAATCCTCTTTCCGGCGTCAAACAACATCGCCGAGTTTGAAGCGTGCCTACATGGCATACGACTAGCCGTCGAACTGGGAGTCAAACTACTCTACGTCTACGGCGACTCCGCTTTAGTTATCAACCAGCTCAACAAGGAATGGGACGCAACCCACGAGAAGATGGACCTCTACTGTAAAGAAATCCGTAAATGGGAATCCAACTTCTATGGCATAGAGTACATCCACGTGGTCCGAGATAAGAACCAGGCAGCGGATGCGCTGTCAAAGTTAGGGTCATCTCGAGCCCAGATCCCGCGAGGTGTTTTCGTTTAGGACATCCATGAGCCAAGTGTGGGCACAGACCTGGTCGAAAAGCAACCTAATGAGGCAATGCTCATAGACGACGCTACTCCGACAACCACAGGCCGTGACTGGCACACCCCTTTCATCAGGTATATATCGGACGGGTTGGGCTATCAGGATAAAACGGAGAACGAGCGCCTCATTCGACGATCCAAGAATTATATACTGGTGGATGGCAAACTTATGCGAAAGAACGCAAGTTTCGAAGTGCTGCTCAAATGCATATCCCAAGATGACGGCATCAAGCTCTTGGATGACATACACGCCGGATCCTGCGGCAACCACACGGCCTCAAGAACACTGGTCGGGAAGGCCTTCTAAGCAGGTTTTTACTGGCCAACTGCGGTCGCCGATGCCGAGAAACTGGTCCGACATTGTGAAGGATGCCAGTTCTTCGCTAAGAGGACCCACGTACCTGCTCATGAGATTCAAACTATCCCCTCGTCCTAGCCCTTTGCCTGCTGGGGCCTCAATATGATCGGACCATTTAAGCCGGCTCCCGGCAACTTCAAGTTCGTCTTCGTGCTAATCGACAAATTCTCGAAGTGGATCCAATAAATGCCACTGGTCAAAGCAACCTCCGAGAAGGCTGTGGAGTTCCTTAATCAAATCATACACAGATTCGGGATCCCCAATAGTATAATCACTGACTTGGGCACTCAGTTCACTGGCACTACGTTCTGGGACTTCTGCGATGACAGGGGCATAGTCATAAAGTACGTGTCAGTAGCTCATCCACGAGCAAATGACCAAGTCGAGCGCGCGAACGGAATGATCATTGATGCCCTAAAGAAAAGGTTGTACACCGAGAACGACAGAGCACCTGGACGATGGATGAAAGAGTTACCGACTGTGGTTTGGGGTCTCCGGACACAGGCTAGTCGCAATACAGGCGTGTCACCCTACTTCATGGTCTATGGCTCTGAGGCAGTGCTCCCATCTGATGTAACCTTCGGATCTCCAAGAGTCGAAAACTTCGACCAGTCAACAGCCGACATCGCTAGGGAACTTGAAATCAACTGCATGGAGGAAAGGCGTCTAACCTCATGTCTCCGAACAGCAAAGTATCTCGAAGCCATCAGGCGATACCACAACAGGAACGTCAAAGACCGTTCCTTCATGGTCGGTGATCTGGTACTCAAGTGGAAAACAAGCCAGGAAGGAGCGCACAAGTTATCCACACCTTGGGAAGGTCCCTTTGTGGTCGTTGAAGTCACACGTCCTACATCCTACAGACTGGCGTATCCAGATGGAACACACGTGCCTAATTCTTGGCACATAGACAAACTGCGCCGTTTCTATCCATAAGTTCTAGCACCTTTTGCTTGTAAGTTTCTTATAATTAGCAATAATAAAAGTTTTCCTTTTTTGCTATATATTGTTTACACGCAGAGCTTTCGACGAGCACAACAATCTCCCTCTGCGGTGAAGATTCTTAACGACTATCAATCAAACACAGTGATACATCACTCAGATAACATTACAGCGCTCAAAAATCATGATCATGACAAAATCAAACTTTATTACAAACTTTACATACAGAGTTTACAATAAACACCCCGCTGGGCGGTTCCTAGTCTACTACAGACTATCCTACAGGCCTACTACTCGGGCTGATCACCCGCTCGGCCTTGCTGCTCAGACGAAGGGGTCGGGGCCACCGGCGCCTGGCTGGTCGAGACCGCAGGCGTCGACCGCCCATCTCCGGCAATGGACGCTCCCGACAACTCCCTGGCCGACCTGTCTGATCCCGGCTGGTCGGGGGGAGCGGCCGTCCCGTAAAGGTTGATGTCGCCGATCACCGTCGACGACAAGTCAAGCAGGCCAGCATGAAGGTCGTCTGCCTCCTGCGGACGAACCTCCTTGGGGTACCCTCTCTCCAGCCTAGACAGGTCGACCAGAGGATAGTGGGCGCGCACTATGCTGAGAACGTGCACACCGGCGAATTCCCCGGCATCCTTCACGAACTGCAGGAGCCAGTCCCACGCCCGCTATGCCTTCTCAACTGGCGTCAGTCTCGGCGTGCGAGGCTGGTCTTCAGGGAGCTCGGGGCTGATCAAGTCCAGAACCGGGGCTACTCCTTTCCAAAGCTTAATGCAGTTGGTCTTCCAGGAGTCCCGGTCCTTGATCAGCTCGTCTAAATGCTTTTTGGTATTCACCTTGAGCACTACAAACCAAGCGGGAGGTCAGTTCAAGAATAAGGAAAGGAACGTTGAGCAACCAAATAAAAAAGGGGTGGCACGGTTATTACCAGACAACTCACGATTCCTGTTGCTTAGCTCCTCGCCGGCTCGACGCCCGGTCTCCAGCGCCCGGCAAGCTCCTGGCTGAGCTACTCCTTCTCTTGCCGGAGGCGTGCAACCTCCTCCTCCAAGTCTACAGGAACAATCCCCTGGTCAACAAAACTAACCACGCGGCTACATACAGCTGCTCGGAGTACGCGACTGACCTGTCCTTTGCCGATACTGGTCGGCCAAACGCCGGGTGAGGTCGAGAAGGCGCTCTCCCTGGGCACTCATGTCACACCCTGGCTTTTAAAATAAGACCAGAGTCGTCATATGTGTGGCCAGGAAGTCCACACATATAACAAAAGAATAGAATTATCAGAATCAATGTTATATATAGCGGAAAACATATTTATAATAACACTTACAAAACATCAGAGTATGCGGAAACAGTAGCTAGAACTTCTTAGGCTCCATTCTTCTCAGGGACAGTTGACTGGGGGCTCCGTACGCCAAGCACTTCTCATAAGCTTCTAGAAAACTCCATGACATCTTTATCCTTCTTCTGAGCAGCACTTTACTACACACTGGGGATGTGGGGGGAATAGCAAGGGTGAGTTCATGTCGAACTCAGCAAGCACAAACGGAAAGTAATGACATGCAAGGCTTAAAACAAGGGAAAGCTGACTTGGTTTGACTACGGTAGCATTTTAGTTGATCACTTTTAATTATGACTATTATTAGAACAACCTATTACTAATTGTGAGTAGCATAAACCCAACCCTTAATTAGTGTAAGTAGTAATTAGCATCTTTTTAAATGACTATCCTAATAATTATAGAAGTCCAGGGATTAACCCCAAATATTAACACAGGATAGCAATCCTGCCAACACGGAATAGCCATTCCGCCAAAACACGAGGTAGCAACCTCGCCAAGTTCCATCTCCAAGTATCCAGTGAATCCAATTTGCTCATCAAGTGAGGGTCTGGGCCGCTCGTGACCGTGAGCACGACTGATATATCAGTTTTACGCTCTGCAGAGGTGTGCACGTTCACTCCAAGTCATGATTCCCATATGCTCGGGGTCATGACTCCCCAAAACACTGCCAAGGTGAGCAGGCAGGGTCTCACTACGAGACCTTTCACAGGGTCCAACTAATAGGATGCCACTCGCAAGTTTTCACCGGGGCGCTCGACAATCGATACCCATAGCCATGGCGTACCGAGCAGCCGCTAACTTAATATTCATTACCCAAGTTACTTCTTCACGCCTACCCGAAAAGTAACACCCTAGTAGTGGAGGTCCTGCTAATTAGTCAAGCCAGAGCCATATAGCTTGGAGCTGCACTGTAAGTCCCAGGGGGCCGCTCCCTGACTAAGTCCTTACGGAGAGCAGAGACGGGTACGCCCGGCAAACCGGACCACCAACGGTACCCGCTCCCCCTGTCACCACCATCATCACGATGCTCGTAAGCATCCAACATCGCCATCACCGCAGTGCCCAAAGGTTTAGCACAGTTTCAGCATCAAGTTGAGTAGAGATTATTACTTGTTTAGGCATGTGTATAAGATGAGTAGAGCGGCTAAGCAAAACCTAGTATAGCCTATACTACCCATATACATAACCCCAGGTGAACAAGAAATAGTAAGTAAAGCTAGTCATGTCCTTAGGGTTTGCATTCATTGGACACATGCATGTAAAGTAAATGACATTAATCAGTAGGTTCAAAATGATCAAACGGTGTCTGCACTTGCCTTTATTCCCAGTGTATATCTGCTCAGAATTCTTTGGCTTCTTTCTTCTGATCTCCAACTTCTGCTTCAACTGTCGGTCCTTAGCTCCTGGTCTTCACTGCTGACGAACCACGCTTCTTCTACTCGTAGCAAACAAGCAACACAAATAGACAAACAAACAATCACGACTAAGAACAAGCATCAATCAAAAGAAAAGCTTAGAAAGAGCGCACTAAACGACACGGCTTATTGCTACGATCGTGACAACGCAAGAACGATTAAGAACGGAGCTATCGTTAAACGGACACGACTATCGAGGCTCGAAGTGAAACGGAGAAGACGACTATACATTGATCGTATTTTAAGAAAACAGGTGATGGATTATTCAAAGAAATATCTGAAAGTTGAGTTGACAAAATTATAAATAATTATAAAAGTTGGAGTTAAACTTTAGTCAGAACCTAATTACAAACCATTCTTCATCACTTAAGTCAGTTTACTATTTATAGTTAGAAAACAAAAAAATTGAGACAAGTTAAACAGAGCATTTATGAAATAAGATTTTATTAAGTGGATCACAACTAAAAAGGCATTAAAGATGGCATAGATCATACTAATACTTATTTTATGAAAAAGATCAGAGATTTATTAACCCCTAAGTTGCTTTTGATTTCAACGATTATTGAATAAGCATTTACATAATAACATTTATGATGAAATCTAAAAGTATTAAACATGGTGAACATTTCTACTGATGCGTAGTTTACGTCGATACGAACCTAACGCGACAAGAACGGGCTCAATCGGAATTAAAACGCGGATTCTATGGCCAAAACTGTGAATAAGTAGAACTATTTTTCGTATTTTAAATAACTAAAACAGAATTTTAAAAGCATAAAGGACTAAGTAAATAAATTCTAACGGCATCAGGGGCTAATCTGCAAGAAACCAGGGCTTATTTGAATTAAATTAGAACTGGGCTAGACTGTGGGTTTATTTTGAAAAACCGCAGGGGCTTTTTTCGCAAAACGTCGGGGCGACGCGGGTGTGGCCGGCCGGGCCAGCCACGTGGCGCGGCAAGGTTGGCGGGTCCACGGCCCGCGTGGTGGGCCGAGGGGCAGGGCGCGGTCCACCGGTCCATGGTGGACCGAGCGGCCGGGCGGCCGGCTGCGCGCGACGCAGGGGGCGGTCCGCGGCGGCGGCGCCATGGCCGCTCTGGCCGAGCTCGCCATGGCGGCTCGAGAGGGCTCGGAGAGCCACGCAAAGCGCACGGGCAGGCGGTTCTCGAGCAGGTGGACTCGGTGTGCTTGGTGGACGCGGCGAGGCACGGCCGAGACGCGCGGGCCACGCGGTGGCACGGCTTCGTGCTGGCGGCGGAACTACGGCGAGCGCGCGTGGGCACGTGGGAGCGATAGAGATGAAGGGAAAAGGTTCGGCGGGTTCCTCACCATCGTGCGGAGCTCGGGGGGCGGTTCTCGTTGTCTGGGACGCGACAACTGACGGAATCGACGGCGGCGAGCCAAGCTCTTCGGTGCGGCAAAGGCGGCGGCGCGACACGGCTAGGGCTCGGGTGGCGGCGGCTCCTCCTAGGGTTCAAAGGGGGATAGGGGCGCTGGGCAAGGCCTTTATAGGCCCGGGCAACCACGGCAGACGTGCGGGGAGAGGATCGGGCGGCGGCGGACGCATCCCGCGCGATGCGGGCGGGAGGTTAGGGGTGACCCCTGACGGGTGGGGCCCGGATGTCAGCGACTCGTTGCGGCTGGCAGGCGGGGCCCACGTGGCAGTGGCACGGGCGCAAGGCGGGCTGGCGCAGCTGCTGCTGGGCTGCTGCATGGCTGGGCCGAGGCCCAAGGGGGCGCGTGCGCGTGGGCTCGAAGAGCAGCCAGGCCGGGGCTGGGCCAGAAGCACGAGTAGGCCAAAAACGAGGAGGGAAAAGAGAAAGAAATAACTTCTCTTTTTGCCAAAACAGAAATTCTAAACTATTTTGCCAACCAATTTCTAAACCATTTTTGAATTGCTATTTTGAGATTATTTAGGAGCTTGTTTTCTTTAATACTTTTGAAAACGAAGCACATTTTCCTAATATCATATTTTTAAATCATTTTTCAACTCAAAACAAATTTAGTTTTCGAATAGGACTTTGGGAGTTTTATTTTTCCGAAAACCAACATGACCTAAACGTGGCTCGCTAGAAATTTCAAAATTTATTTTTCTCACACAAGATAAACAAAGCTAGGACACAAAGCACACAACAACAAATAAAAACACCCTTCACTTAATTTTAATAAAAATTTTAAAATTCCACATTTTTCTCATTTTATAGTAACAATAATTAATAAAAAATCTTGTAATGTTTTGGAAAAATTTTAAATCCTTATTTAATTTAGTGTTTTCTAATAACAATCCAAAATTAAAATTTTTGGAGTGTTATAACTCATCTCGGCCACCTTATCCTCAGCTTCAGACCGAAGCCGATCCACCTCCGCGGACAGGGCCTTGTTCTCGGCCACAATACCCTCAATTTGGTCGAAGCACCTTTTCCGGTACTTCGCCGTGTTCATTGTGCCCTGCAAACAAGAACACATGTCGAACCTAGGAACACAACACATAAGTATCGAGCAGCACAAAGGACCACTTACCTTAACCTCGTCCACGAGACGTTTTACCGCGCGCTCCACCCTCGCGGCCTCCTCCGTCTCCGCAAGCTCCTCATGTCCGATGAAGTGGTCCCTGCGTTGGCGCCACACATAGACGTGCTGGCGGCCATCACGGGGACGACCTTGGATCTCCTCCACGTCATCATTAGAGGCCGCCCGGGTCTCCTCGTTCGCCGTACTACCACCGGCTGTGGTCGCAGGCATCATTGGCCCCTGGTCTAGGCCCGGGGAGCCTACGGTCGACGAGGCCCCTGCTCGGGGCGGTGTTGGGACTCCCCTTTCTTTGGCCGGTGGAGGAGTCGGGGCTCTGCTCTCCTCCTCCACAACGTTACGCGGGGGAGGTGTCCTCGCAGCCTCCTCGTTCCTCGTCGGGGTGCTCGCTGTGGCACTTGCCGGGGCCGGTTGCTCCTCGGCGCTCGTAGCAGCGGTTGCCGCCGCAGGCCGCTCCCTGGTCTGCAGCGCGGCGTCCCCAACGGTAGCTACAATCTCGGCCGCCCTCTGACCAGCAACGTGGTCAGGGTCGACGTCCGAGGCCGCGCTAAACAAGACGACATTTAAACAATGTCAGAAACAGCAACAAAATGCAGAATATTGCAGTACGAAAGTAAGATTGAAAACTTACAGGTCAGAGCGCCTGTGTGTCGCGGTGAACCTCCTCCTGGTCCTACCGGTCGGTGCCTGCGCCCCAGTCTCTACGACGCGCGTCGGCCCGGCGTGCGGTGCAGGCGGGTCGCTGGTCACCCGACCAGTGGTGGCCGGCGCAACGTCCGGATGACTGCGTGGCCTCCGGACCAAAGAAGGCACGGCCTCCTCCTCCTCGTCGTCGTCATCGGTAATCCGGACGAGCCGACGACGCTTCGGCGCCTGGCTGCTCTCTGCCGGCAGCGCTTCTGCAGGGGAGGGGTCTGCTGCCAGTGGCCTTTTCCCCGCCACTCTGTCTTCGGTGGTCGGGGCGGGATCGTTTTGCTCCTCTTCGCTGCTGGTGTATCGAGCACACCGAGCAGCGTCGTCTTCCGGCGGGTCTACCCCCGCAGGATTCTCCATGCCAGGTGCCAGCGATATGTACACCGCGCACCGGTCAACGTCTCCAATCTGCAACACAATCAAAGACAAGTCAACAACTGGAAGAACAAGAACTAAGGGGGTAACATCAGTCAGTAACATTACCTTAGGAACTGGTCACCCCAGCTTGAAGGCCTGCACCCGATCACCGCTTCGAACGAAGCTGTTGTCTACAAAGTTGAACAGTTTGTTCAATAGCTATTGCACTTCTGCCTTATCCAAGACCTCAGGACTCATCCTGGTCGGGTCCTGGCTCCCAGCGTACTCGTACGCTGAGTGCACCCTCTTCTGCAGGGCATCACCCGACGACAGATGAAGTTGCCGACCACTCCTAGCCCGTCTAAACGCGACTAGTTTATCAGCTTCATCAGGTCTTCTACCTGACCGGCGAACTCTAGGCGGTCGGTCCAACTGACCCTCTTCTCGGGAATGTACCTCACGTCGCAGAACGTGGAGTTGCCCGGCTCTTCCCTGACGTAGAACCACTTCTTGTACCATTCGGTGAGAGAAGTGTTCCACAGGCAGTTGAGATATCGGTTCTTCATCCCGTCATGAAGATTGAGGTATACTCCACCTGCAATCTTGGAGCCTCCAACTGCTCCCTTCTTCCTCAAACAGAAAAGGTAGCGGAAAAGATCGAAGTGCGGCTCTATCCCAACATAGGCCTTGCACAGATGGATAAAAGTGAAAATAAGAAGAATCGAGTTCGGATGGAGATTGTAGATCCCGATCTCATAGTAAAGAAGAAGCCCCTGGAGAAAAGGATGGACAGGAACCCCAAAATCCCTCTTGAAAAAATCTTCGAAAACCACGATCTCACCGGCACGGGGGTCGGGGTAGCTCTCCCCCTCTGGCGCCCTCCACCCGCCGAGCTCTTGGCTGTGTAGTAGCCCCATGCCGACGAGGTCGTTGAGGGACCTCACGCTGCTCCGGGACTTCTTCCACTCCTTAGCCATCAGTTCGGCCCTCTTTTTGGAGTCGCTCTTCACCATTGACGCTGCGGAAATGGATGCGAGTTGGGCGGACTGATGGTGATTGCAGAAGGCAAGAGTGGAAAGCTTGAAGGCAATGGCAGGGTAAGCAATACGGGGGCAATGTCAAGCTTTTATAAGCAACAACTCCACCCCTCCCACTTCCCGCATTCTTGGGAAGTGGGTGGGCCCAACGGCGGACACGGCGTTTCAGTTTTCAACAATTACCGACAGTTAATACGGTGGCCTTTTCATATAATTGATGGTTTCCTTTTCTCGATTCGCACAAAGAGCGGCTGCACAGTTACCAGGCGCACCTTTTCACGCAACCATCTGACAATGCGTCAGGAGGTCTCGTCACGTCACTCATTTATGTGGTAAGATGCTTTTTTTCAAAATAACAGACAAAAATTGGTGGAGGATCAACGTTCCCGGGGACTGCACCGACCACTGGGCACTGTATGCTCGGGGACTGGTCGTCCAGTTCGCCAGTTTGGAAATCTGGGGACTGCACCGACCACCGAGCACTGTATGCTCGGGGACTGGTCGTCCATTCCACCAGTTTGGAGATCTGGGGACTGCACCGACCACCGAGCACTGTATGCTCGGGGACTGGTCGTCCAGTCCGCCAGTTCGGAGATCTGGGGGCCGCACCGACCACCGAGCACTGTACGCTCGGGGACTGGTCGACCAGCCCGCCAGTTTGGAAGAATTAGGGACCATACCAACCACCAAGGCGTTATCTGCTCGGGACTGGTTGATAAGTCTATCTGATGGCAAACGAGCATGAGATGCTCGAGGACTGGATAATTTTAATTTTTTAGACCTTGCTACAAGGCTCATACTTCGCCTTCCAGCAAGCTCGGAGACTACATCGGTACGATGCATCTGGCGATGCATCTCAGTTTCAGAATTTCTCTGAGGACTTTTCTTCGGACCCTGGCACCACGTGTCTACGTCACCTACTACCAGGCTCGGGGACTAAGTGGGCACACTTCACCTTGCGGTGAATATGCTTGCTTTTTTGAGGTCTATACTTTTCAGAAAAGTAAAGTGGGCACACTTCACCAGAAAAGAAATCTTTTTTGATTTAGAGCACCATGCATTCTTCGAACAACCTACTTCTTCGATGTCAATGTTGAGTTGGTCAAAATACCATTGCAACTGTTCAGGCGACTTTCCTACCTATTGAAGACGTCAAGTCTCACTGGTCGACGAAGCTCAAGACGGCGTGTTACTTCACAATACATGGTGCTCGGGGACTAGCTGTGGGGGTATAAACCCCTATACCCTTACGGCTAGACTTGGGCCAGGAGGCTTGGCCCATTACGAGACAAGTTCGAGGCTTGATTCGATCGCTCGGAGTTTCGCGCAAGGAAACAAGACGTGGAGATCAAGCAGGATTCTAGTCGGTTAGAATAGGAATTGATATCGAACTATCTATGGCAATTGTAACCGACTAGGATTAGTTTCCAGATCTGTAACCCTGCCCTCCGGACTATATAAGGAGGGGCAAGGGCCCCCCGTAGGACATATTATTCTCTCAATACAATCAATACAACCAGACGCAGGACGTAGGTATTACGCCCACACGGCGGCCGAACCTGGATAAAAAGCTTGTCCGTGTCTTGCGTTACCATCAAGTTCGTAGCTTGCGCACCGTCTACTGATAAAGTACTACCGTGGGTATACCCCAAGGTAGACTGCCGACTAGCTTCCGTGGACAGGTACGAAACCAGACTTTAATAAGTGTGAATGAAGAGTTCTTGAGTTAGAATATTCCGTCAAATTCTTGCACACGGCACATGGACAGCACATGAAACCGTCCCTCTTATTTGTCTCGGCCACACTTAAGAAATAGTGCACGCCATTAATAAACTCTTCGGAGCGCCGATCAGCATTATACATCCAATTACGTGTTACCATCTGCATTAAATATAACATATATATTATGAAAACCATGCACACATATAGTTTCTCATCTTATTGCACAACATATGTCTAAGATACATAGTTGATTAATTCAGGAAAGCTTGGCTACAACAAATACAATCGCAACTAGCACTAAAAAAACCAAAACTAAAATGCACTTAAGCAACATAATTAGTTCGCGTCCGATCCCAACTATAATAGATAGATCATTCGCTTGATCAACATCATTGAACTCCTTTCGTCGGCTCACTGCCTCACCACCTTCAGCCTCAACCACCTGTGCAAAAGATTTCTTAATGTGTTCAATGTATTCTTCCTCCCAGTACCAACCTGTACATCCGCCGGTACCGTCCCACTGAAATTAAAAGAGAGAATCAAAAATTTAATTAATATCATTTAAAAAAATTTGCACATATATAAGCAAAAGTCTGGAAATAACTCACATTACGATCCGGACACTTGTAGAATATACGACCCTTGTTTACTCCCTCTTTCGACACTTTGTACTCCATCAAAATCTTCTGCCCACACTTGCCACAAGTAATGAGAGGGAGTTCCGAACGGTATCGCTTTTGAACCCGTTGAGAGACCGAAGACACAGTCACGGTTGCCATCTACTATTCATACTCAATTTTTAAACAATTATAATTCCACATTTACTAGTAAACATGTATGATACAATGGACATTATGTAGTAATAAAAATAAATCAAGTGATATTTACAAACCGATTAATTTGAACTATCCTACTTTCTAAGATCATAAAAAGATACTATAATTCATTCTTGCAAACTACATTAATATTAGGTCAACCATGAAATATGATATATATATGGATACTAAATCATGTGAATGATTCAAAATAACAAAGTGGATTTGAGCTAAAAAATAATGGGAACATCACAAGCCAAAAACAACATGAAAAAGACAAGAAAGGCTGAAGTTCGTCACCTCCAAGCACGAAGAGACGATGACGGAGTCGAAGAAGATCAACGATGGGCGTTGGAGATGAAGAACAAGCAAGAACAAGCTCCAAAAACAACAATGGTGCTCTCGGTTTCAAATGGGCAGAGGGGAGGAGGGAGCCGGCCTATAAACCGGACCTTTAGCACCGGTTCAGGACAAAAACCGGTGCTAAAAGGTTACCCTTTAGCACCGGTTTGTAACACAAACCGGTGCTAAAGGGTTTGCCTCGGCCCGTCGCGCTGGCCGGTGCTAAAGGGGTCTTTAACCCCGGACCGCAAAAAGGCCGAGGTTTTTGGCTATTTTGGGCATCGACCAATGCCTCATAGTAGTGTCAGTTAGCTTCTAGAGCTCACGCTTGGATCTCAAATCAATGACGGCTTAGATGATTGACTATAGAGAGGAGTCATTCTACTCGATTGTAGAGGATCTCATTCCGTTGTAGTGCTGCATTCGGCGTTAAGGGTAAAAACATCATTTAGTATAGCTCTTGACACCGTACCGTTACCTTACCAAACTAACGAAAGAGCCAAGTACCAAACCGAAATTCGTTTTAGGGCTTAATAAGCAAGTTCAATCAAGTAATTTTCTGCAATAATAATTGAAGACCTATCCAAAGAAACTTTGCGTTGTGTGTTTGGGACTGCAAGTTTTGTGCGTCGCAGGAGACTGCCAATGGAAACCGAGAGCTAGCTGATCGCAGACCCGGGGTGGTCGACTTTGAACGAGCGTAACCATTACAAACTGGCATGAAACATGGACCGTCGACGACGACGTGGCACAAACGTGCGTGTTGCATAGTTATGTTTGGTCCTCCTTCAACAACAACTGTATACGTTGCCCCGCCGTGGTTCGTGGATCGTGGATCTGGGAATACAGTATCATATATAGACCTTGCTGACCATTTCAATCGGAGGGCAGCTTCCGATTCCGAGGCATCAGGGTCAACTCAAGCTTCGAAGACGACAAGTCGACAAGCAAGTCTGAATCGTGGAGCAATTAGTGCACACGGCAGGAACTGTCGGTGCCGAACAGCGGAATAGGCGTAGAAGAAACCAAAAAAAAACCTCACAGATTTCGTGGAATCCGCCAAACATGCATCGATCACTTCGCTCCGTTATATCTTATCCAAAGTAGCATGAGTAGTAGTAGTAAGGAGATTTTCATTATTTAGTTCCATATAGGTTCAGGTCTTATTTAGTTTCTACCTAATTTTTTTCAACTCATCCCTTAAATATTTAGACACATGAAATATTAAATATAGATAAAGATAACTAATTACATAATTCGTATGTATTTTACGAAACAAATTTTTAAGCTTAGTTATTCTACAATTAAATGTTAATTACTATAGTTATAAATGTTGTACAGTATCTATAAGCTTTTCCTTTTCGCGAACTAAGGCCTTGTTTACTTCCACTTCAAAATCCAAAATTTTTCAAGATTCTCCGTCGCATCAAATCTTTAGACGCATGCATGGAGTATTAAATATAGACAAAAATAAAACTAATTGCACAGTTTGGTCGGAATTGACGAGACGAATCTTTTAAACCTAGTTAGTCCATGGTTAGACAATAATTACCACAAACAAACAAAATTGCTATAGTGTCGTGAAATTTTTACATTCAGAAACTAAACAAGGCCTAAACAAGGCCCCAATATACAAGCTTAATCTTGAGCACAAGTTGTACGCAGTGGCCGAGATCAGTCAAATTTTCTGCCCTGCACAACGTGTCATCACGTGCGATGACTCTAATGCGTTCACTCACTAGTATCAGTTCCAGTTCCACTGACCACACGTCGTCCACCCCCGGCACGGACGCCGCACCCGGCCATCCACGCTATAAAAAGGCAACACGGCCTGCGAGAGCTGAGGTATCTAATAACAACAAGCAAGGGGAACAGCTGCTCTCTCTAGCTACATATACATATATATAACAACACGTACTACTGCGCGTTGCAACACCCATGGCGGCGGCTCGGGGAAGAGGCAGTGCCGCAGGCGGCAGTAGGGCGCCGCCGCTTGTCGCCGGTGCCGCGTTCCTGTGCGTGGCGGTGCTCCTGCTGGCGGTGGCCACCCCGGCGGCCGAGGCGGGGACGACGTACCTCGTCGGCGACGCCGCCGGGTGGACGCTCCGGCCCAAAGTTGACTACGGCCAGTGGGTGGCCGGCAAGACCTTCCACGCCGGCGACATCCTCGGTACGTACGTCGTGCTTTAACGTACGTGCACACGCACACTTATACATATCCTGATGATTCCTGACGGCCGATCTATATATCATGCATACGTCTACATAATTCCCAGTGTTCAAGTACAACACCACGTATCACGACGTGGCGTGGGTGAGCAAGGGAGGCTACAGGAACTGCATCGTGTCGCCCAAGGGCGGACGCGCGCCGGTGTACCACACGGGCCACGACGCCGTCACGCTGCCCAGGGGCACGCACTACTTCATCTGCGGCACGCCGGGACACTGCAGCGCCGGCATGAAGCTCGCCGTCACGGTCTACTGATCAGATCCATAGTACGTCGTACTACGTACGTCTCCGGCCAGCAGCTTCATATCTTCTCGATCGCGTGTGGGTAGCAGAGCAGGTAGCTAGCGTAGTGTGCGCGGACGGTTGAATGAGCGTGCGTGTACGTGTGACGTCGCGCTCTCGCGCGCTGATGTATTCTTCATCATGCATCGTCGCATGCAGGTACGGTTGAGTTAATAATTGGCGTATGTAATTTGCGTGTCGTTGCGACTTGTGTGAGTTTGGCGTGTATGTGTGGCATCATTCAAAATGTGCAATGAGAGTAAACCTGATGTTTCCTCTCGTTACGGTAATATCTGAACTTGGTCAAATGGAACTAAACTTAATTTATAGTGTGAGTCAGGTGCGGAGATGCTGGAAAAAAGTCAAAGCAGAAATGCGTGCATCGAGCATCGTGTGCAAGACGCCGCGCGCGCGTCCTACCAAGTTGACTTTGCCTATACGCTAGCATCGTGCGCAAGATGCCGCGCGTCTTACCAAGTTGACTTTTGCTATACGTACATATTTTGAATTATTGATCAAGTAGCTGCCCCATGTCTATATGCATCCAAACAGCTTCAGCGCTGCTCAAATTCATAGCAAATATTCACGGGCACTCTACAATGAGCTATCTTTCATCGTTAGACGTATATTTTTCCAACTGGACCGCCGTGTGGCACGGTACGGGCACGAGCACAATGAGGCACGGCACAGCGAGGCACGGCATGATGTGGCACGGCGGCCTGCCGGCCGTGCTGTGCCTGATAGTGCTGCTGTGCCGAGTCTTCTCCAAACACGACCCTATGGCTAGTTACTCGTGTTGTGCCGTGCCGTCGAGCATGGCAGCTTGGCGTGCCTTGTGCTGGCCGGCCACCACGTTACTTGTGCTGGCCTGCCACCATGTTACGCTCTCATGTCTGCCGCATTGCTGCGGCCCCACATTGTCGAAGCAGCCGCGCGGACACCCTCGCACCGCCGCCGTCTCCAGCGCTCATGGCAGATGCATCGCTGCACCCCCGCATCGTCACAGCAGCCGCTTGAACGCTGTCACGTCACCGCAGCTCTCTGCATCGCGTCGCCAATGCCGTAGGCACGCCTTGAGGGGAAGATGAGTGGAGGAGGGAGTGGCCTTGGGAAGAAGACGAGTTAAGGAGTGATTGTCCTTGGTTGGGAGTGTGGCTGCATGGCCGCATGGGATCAGACACAGGAGGACGGAGGAGGATAGGGGTCATGAGAGGACGGAGGAGACGGGAGTCACAACAGCTGAGAGGAAAAATAGGAGAAAATGAGAATGAACATGCTTTTATATCTAGGTTATACATGGAGCTAGTTGATCCAACGACCAGGAATAAAGGAAATTGATCCAACGTTCCAAAATAATCGGACCACCATCGTGCCGACCCAAATTCCGTGCCGTGCCCGTGCTGGCCCATTGGCCGAATATGTGGTCCAGGCACGGGCACGGTAGTAGCCGGACCGGGTCGTGGTTGGGCCGTGCTTTCTCGGATCGTGCCCGTGTCAGCCCAGCATGTCTGGCCCACCTGGAAAACTATAGTTAGACGATCTGTGTGTGTGCTGGACAATGTATATCTGCACCGTACAGGTACATATTGACTGACTGAAATAAGGGCTAAGGCCCATGTACGGGCATACTATATGCCAGCCCAAAGCGTGAAGGGTTAAATTTTGAGTTTTGGTCCATCATTTTGCATAGTGGAACTAAACACCATGCAATTTTTTTTTACCAAAAGGTGGTTATTCTTCAATTTGAATTTTGGTCTCAAAAGGCCAAAAAAAAAGCACAAAAGATTCTAAAGAGGCTTTGGTGAGGGCAATAAATTCTGCAATTTTTATGAAACTAAATATAACCCTAAAAATTTTGGCATTTTGTATTCCATCATTCTAAAATAGTTGGCATTTTGCATTTTGTATTTTATGGGGAATTAAACACCCCCTAAAC
The DNA here is from genome assembly GCF_000003195.3 of Sorghum bicolor. Taxonomy (NCBI): domain Eukaryota; kingdom Viridiplantae; phylum Streptophyta; class Magnoliopsida; order Poales; family Poaceae; genus Sorghum; species Sorghum bicolor. The sequence goes on along the minus strand of NC_012879.2, from coordinate 11,128,850 downwards.
ACCCTCTAAAATCTAAAATGGAGAGGAACCTTTTTGTTAAAAATTTTACATGGTGTTTAGTTCCATTATATAAAATGATGGACCAAAATCCAATTTTTTTATGATAAAAGGAGAACTAAACACCCTTTATATAGCATATTCCTTCTTCCACACTATTTGGAGTATAGTATAGTCTGAGAAAGGAAGGATGGAAGGAAGAGGGAGCAGCGGAATAAGCTAGAGGATGAATGCTTAATATTCGGAAGTGTGTTACAATGTTTGTGTTTCTCTCTCTTCCTCTTCGTATTTGTACCTTTTCTTGATTCTAATCAATTTACGGCCCACGACAATCCCAAATATTAAGTATCCATTTTGGACTTTCGGGTACATTAGTATTTTCGTTTGTATTTAACAAATATTGTCCAATCATAAACTAACTAGGCTCGAAAGATTCAACTCACAAATTATAGATAAACATGATAATTAGTTTTTATTTTTATCTACATTTAATACTTTATGCATGTGCTGCAAGATTTGATATGACGGGAATCTAAAATTTTTGGCAAAACTTAAGAGCATCTCCAACAACTTGGTAAAATTCACTTGTCAAATCTTGAGTTATAGCAAGTTGCTAATTTGTTTAGCAAAAGAAAAAAGGATGTGTCTCCAATAAGTTGCTATTCTTACTTGGTAAAAATAGAGAATGACAGATGGGACCCGCTCACTTGGTAAAAGAATATGTGTCTCTAACAAGTTGCGCTCGGGATAGTAACTTGGGATAGCAACTTGACAAATCTCGGCAGTAGAAACCTCTGGATAGCAACTTAAGAAATTTAGCAAGTTGAGATGAGGAGTTGTTGGAGGAGGATTTTTATGCTTTTAGCAAATTTGGTAGGATAGCATGTTGACTAAACAAGGCCTGGAAAGGAAACGTACGTGTGTTGGGTCCACTCGGGACCGGTGAGGCACACGTTACTCGTCCTGGGCCTCTTGCACGGCCTGGCCACTGCTCTTGTGTCCTTGTCTTGAGCTGCAACTTTTGTCTTTTCAACAGTGGCAATGGTAACATTCCTCGCATCTTTTTTTGCGCGTACATTCTTGCAGTTGCTACACAAACAAATGGTTTTTGTATGCTTCTGTGGCTTCAATAAAAATCTATCTACTTCAAAGCAGAAAAGTGATTTCAACCTTAATTAATGAACCATACATTTAAGAAGTCCATCTTTTACAACATCAAAGACCAAAAAAAGAATAATTGATATAAGAAACAATAACTAGTACTCCCTTTTTCCTTAAATAAATCAATTCCTAAAATCTGTATCAGTTTGACTAAATTTATAGAAAGCAATAATAACATCTATGGTGTGTTTAATGATACTAATTCGATACTATAAATTTTGATTTTTTTCTAAAAATTCGGTCAAAGTTTAAATTATTTGACTTAAGATAACTCTCTCTCTCTCTCTCTCTCTCTCTCTCTCTATATATATATATATATATATATATATATATATATATATATATATATATATATATAACAATTGTGGAAGGTCATTCTTTAAGTATAAACAAAACCGATTAACTTTACTTTAATCATGTCATTGTAAAAAAACTACATAAGTACTACATATGTATATTTGAATAGTCTGTAATCAAACAATTCATTAATTTTCATTTTATAATTATATCAAATAATTGTAAATAAAAGAATTCATACAAATTAATATTCATCCCATTTTTCATGTAAACTTAATCTCCTTTCAAAAAAACAAAAAAAAAATAATTTTGAGCAAAAAATCCAATTCTACATCTTGCCTAATTTTTAAAATAACTAATAGACAAAAAATATTAGGAATAATATTTAATTAACTTCTAGAGTCTTCAGTTCCAGACCCTCCCTGGGCACCGCAAGGGGAAGACAGGATCATGGCCGCGGGACAAGTGCCGAAGCTGCTAATGGAAGGGGTCGTGGCCGTGGGGTGATCCCCCACGGAGCTGACGAACATGGCCGTGGCCGGGGGCCCCTAAGACCGAAGCCGCCAATCAGCACGGTGGCACGTTCGTCGCTGGGGGGTCTACCGGGGCGGCGCACGCAGATGTCGCTGTTGACCCCCTTGGAGACAGCCGTGCTCGAGGCGGCGGTGTCCAGGGAGGGTCTGGAACTGGCAATGCTCTTGACTTTGATCAAGGCAACAAAAGGAAGCGCAAGGACCAACACCTCAAATTGGTTTGTACAATCTGCACCGAAGAACACTTCACCAATCAATGCCCAATGCTGCGAGGCCCCAAGCCATCGGTTTCCTTTTGTGGTGCCGCTGAGGATGGGGCTGGTTTCTTCCAAATTCAGGCTGCAAGGAACAACCACATTGTGGACAATCTTCAGTCCAATGCTGCAGCCAGCATCACAGTAGAAGCAGGAGAAGTTTCTGCACAGCTGCTACAGGCTGAACTGGCAAGGATTATTCCGGTTCGTTGGAAATGGGAGGTCCAAAAGGAAGGTGAAAAATCTTTTGTAGTCCCTTTCCCTAGCATGGAAGAGCTAGAGCGTATGCTTGCTATTCGCACTATCACTACAAAAAATAAAGAGGGTACTATTGTGTTTGAAAAACTCATGGATGATGTGCAGCCAATTAGGGTGTTGGAACAAGTCTGGGTGACAGTCATAAGGGTGCCCAGAATACTTTGTGCTTTTCTACCTCTTTGGGCTGTGGGCTCCATTGTCGGAGCCATCCAAAAAGTGGATATGATTCATCTTAGGGCGACTGGTCAGGTTTGCATCTTAGTGGCGGTCCTTGATGCTAAGAAAATCCCTAAATAGGCTGATGTTTGTGCTGGATGCGGTGTTTACCGCCTCTTTTTCAAAGTTGATGAAACACCACAGGTTCAGGAGTCTGACCCAGAGGATGATGATTTATTGGGGGACAAAGATAAGCAAGCTGATGGCGATAGTCAGATGAAGGATGCTGAGGATGACCCACCACGCCCTCAAGATGTTAATGCTGCTCCCCAATAGGTTTCTGACTCCACAAAAAACTTGCCCCCTCAGAAGCAGGCCGCCTTGGTGAATGAGTGTATGGACACAATATGTGATCAACTTCTGGAGGAGATCAGTTTAAAAGCTATGCTTGAGTTAGATGATGGTTCCAATCAGAAGTCCTACTCTCCACTAATAGAAGAAGAACTTGTGGCCTACGAGAATTCCACTAATAAATTTCACTCTTCTTCTTTTTTGTTTCACGAACGTTAGTTTTTTTGGCGGGGATGCTAACCCCGGCTCTGCTAATGGCGCAATGAACGCCGAAGTGGGGGGTTCTACACCGCCCTCACCCCCCCTCTCGGCAGCGGACCTCGAAGGTGGAGATGTAATAGCTTTGGAGGCCATGTCTGGAGACGAGGACGCACTGACTGCGGTTGCGCCGTCTGTGGGGGGTTCGTCTTCACCTTTAGCCCCCCAACCTGTGGCACTTCACTTCCTCGGGGGCAGCAGCAGTGACACCGTGCCCTACACATCTTCACCGGGACAAACTGCTGCTACTCCGCTACTCCCCAACGGGGACACAACGTCGGCGGATGCCGTCTTCGTGCTCCCGGCAGTGGCAAGGGGGGAGCTTCTCCCCTTACCTGCTGTTGCTTCACAGGCAGCTGCTTCAACTGCTTCACTAGTGGCGACAGGGGTGAAACACCCCCCCACGGCTGCTACTGATGCTTCACAGGTGCTGCTGGCCGCACCTTCTGTGGCCAGTGTGGAGGAAGGAGCATCTGAGGAGCAAGTCGTACCACCTGCGACACCTATTGCGACCTCTCCTGTGGACACAACCACTTTGGCAGTGGGAGAGTTACCACCTGGGGGTACGGTGGCGCCCATCGAAGTGTTGCGCTGTAGCTCCAGGAATGCGGTAACCGCGGACGTACACACCCTACATAAGGTTGAACGGATGGCAGCGAAAAAGAACCTTGAATTTCCAGGTAATTCTTTCACTAGCTTTCTAGATTCTAAAGTTCTTGCAAACCTTGGTAGGATAGGCATCAACCTAGTTACCTCAGATGTAGTTTCTATTAAAAACTTAGAGGTAGATAGGTTGGTCTTATGTGCTAATGAAAAAAAGGGCTCAACCAAATCTAGACTCTCCAATCTTGAGAGTGACGATGAGCGGGAGAGTCAAATTGATGAGATCCTTAGCCACACCTGTGGTAATTTAAATGAGAATCTACTGGAGAAGGAGAGTGATCAAATAATAGATCTCTCTCCACTCCGTAGGAGGAAAAAATACAACAATGCCAATAATACTATGAAAGACAAACTTCCTAAAAAATCAAAAACACCCTCCAAAATAAAAATAAAATGAAGGGTGTTTTCTGGAATAGCAGAGGTCTGGGAGACTTGGCTAAGCATAGGTTTTTGTCTGAACTAGTTAAGGAAGAGCAGATTAATTTTATCGCTCTGTCCGAAACAGGTAGGGACTCATTCCCGGATCATGTTCTCAAAATCTTTGTGGAGGACATGATTTCCTTTGTCACACTATGGCACCCCATGGCAGGTCTTGGGGTATCCTGCTAGGTGTGGATTTAAATAATTTTGACATTGGAGCAATCGTGGAGGGAGATTTCTATGTAAAATTCACCCTAAGAGTTAAATCAAATGACTTCAAATTTGTGCTATATGCGGTCTATGGACCAGCACAACTACAAAATAAGTGTGCTTTCTTAGTAGAAATAGCCAACACGTGTTCCAAAGAAACACTCCCTTATATCATAGGAGGAGATTTTAATATAATGCATTGCCTAGAAGATAAAAGTAGTGGTGACTTTGACCCTAAATGGCCAATTTTTTTGAATGCTACTATTGAATCTCTAGATCTTAAAGAGATTACAATGGTTGGCCGCCAATACACATGGACTGGCCCAAGGGATAATCCAACATTTGAAAAGTTAGATAGAGTCCTAGTTAGCATAGAGTGGGAAATTATGTTTCCATTAACCACAGTAGAACCAAGGGATGGTAATATTTCAGACCATACTCCCCTAGTTCTTAATACAGGCGCTTCAACCCACCAGACCCACAATCGTCCTTTCAAATTTGAGAGAGGTTGGTTGATAAGAGATGGTTTTTATGATATGGTTGCAAATATTTGGCAATTTCCATGCTCTGGGTCAACTCCCCTTGAACGGTGGCAGCTTAAAATTCGTAGACTCCGACAATATCTAAGGGGATGGGCAAAACACATAGCAGGGTCATATCGAAAAGAAAAAAAGACTCTGCTAGATCTTTTAGAGAAAATTGATAAGAAAGTTGAGACATCTCAGTTATCTGATCAAGAGATCAATCTGAAGCACTACCTAAAAGAGCGTTTGGTTAACCTTCTGAGAGAGGAGGAGCTGAAATGGTACTAGAGAGCCAAAGTTAAAACCCTATTGGAAGGGGATGCTAATACTCGGTTATTTCATTTAGTGGCCAACGGGAAACATCGCAAGCAGCATATCTATAAACTTGAGAATGATCAAGGTGTGGTGATAGGAGATGATAATCTCAAAAGTCATATTACGACTTACTATAAAGAACTCTTTGGACAGCCAGAGAGTCTTGAGATTTCCCTTAGGGAAGACCAAATCCAAGATATTCCGCAGGTATCTCCGGAGGAAAATGACATCCTCATTAACCCTTTCATTGAATCTGAAGTGAGGGATGTGGTCTTCTAAATAGAGCATAACAAAGCTCCACGTCCAGATGGTTTTTCGGTGGAATTCTATCAGGTGTTTTGGGAAGTGATAAAGGATGATCTCCTTCCCTTATTCACTGAGCTGCATAGGGAGGCTCTTGACCTCTATAGTCTGAATTTTGGTATTATTACCTTAATCCCAAAAGGTAATAATACCATAAAAATTCAGCAATATAGGCCAATTTGTCCTTAATGTGAGTTTTAAAATATTCACTAAAGTGGGCACAAATAGGCCTAATATGGTAGCTAAAACTGTAGTGAGACCAACACAAACTGCCTTCATGCCAGGCAGGAATATAATGGAGGGGGTCGTCATCTTACACAAAACCATCCATGAGCTTCACACAAAAAAGAGAGATGGGGTCATTTTCAAAATTGATTTTGAAAAGGCATATGACAAAGTGAAGTGGTCTTTTCTACAACAAACGCTACGTATGAAAGGTTTCTCCCCCAAATGGTGTTGATGGGTAGAAACTATGGTCACAGGTGGAAGTGTGGGAATCAAGGTCAATGATGACATCGGGCCCTACTTTCAAACCAAACATGGACTCAGACAGGGAGATTGAAAGGTCCAAATGGCTAGAGGGGGGTGAATAGCCTATTTAAAATTTCTACAAACTTCACTAAGCAAGTGAGTTAGTAAGACAAATGGCGAAGCAATTCTAGCACTAGCTCAACTAAGCTATGCAAGCCACCTATAGAAACTAGTACAAGGCTAAACACTAAAACACAACAACTAAGAAAGCTAGCTACACTCCTAAACAAGAAGACTAAACTAAACAACAAGCAAGGTATACAAGTAAGTAAAGGAGTGGAGAGTGATGGTTATACCAACGTTGTAGAGTAGAGATATATTCAACCAATCACTCACAATCACAATCACAATAGATAATCCTCGGCAAGAGATGACACAAGATTTTTTACCGAGGTTCACTTGCTTCCCGGCAAGCTACTCCTCGTTGTGGCGATACACCCACTTGATGGATCGCGAGCTAATTGGCAATCCAAAGCCAAACCCTCAGCGGGTGCCGCACATCCACTCACAAGATGGGGATTCTCCAAGCCACGAGCAATCCACTAGAGTAGCCAATTGCGATCTCCCGCGGGGAAGGCTCAAGAACCCCTCACAAATCACTTGGTGAGGCTCGAAACAATCTTCAATCACGAGCTCAACACCACCGCTGCTCCAAGCCATCTAGGGCGTCGGGAAACACCCAAGAGTAACAAGAAATCTGCAGCAAACTCAAGAATCAAGTGCCACTAAATGCAACTCTCAAAGCAATGCACTTGAATCTCACTCAATCTCACAAAGATTAGCAAACAAGCAACGAGAAGAGTGGAGGGAGTGTTCTCTAGCTCAATGTATGCCTCAAGTAATCAAATGTGCAAGAGGTGACCCCCAAAGCCGGCCACCAACTATTTATAAGCCCCCTCAAAGAAACTAGCCGTTGGCTGTTTTCACTGGGCTGAAAACGGGGGCACCGGACGCTACCAAGTGATCACCGGACGCTTGACACCCAGCGTCCGGTGCTCAGGGGTTGGCCACATGTCCTTCTTGGATCTCGCGTGTCAGATTCTAATGGTCACCTGCGGACCACCGGACGCTCTGCAGGTCCACACCGGACGCGTCCGGTGCACACTGGACTCATGCGCAGAGAGTTCCGCAAACGTGTAGGGTCACCGGACGCTAAGCACCGGTAGCGTCCGGTGCTCACCGGACTAAAGTGCAGAGAGGGTTGCAAAACCTCCTGACACTGGACGCACACCACCGGATGCACTTAGAGAGCGTCCGGTGCACAACCCTAGCAGGGTCAAGCACACCGGACTCTGAGGCCAGCGTCCGGTGCCTCTGCACTCAGCGTCCGGTGAGTGTTTCTCAGTGGGAAAACTCTCCCGCGACTTCTTCAAAATTCCCACCGGCGCAATAGAAAAAAATCCACTTATTTTTCTCAAAAGCGCCGAATCCCGCCTCGCAAGCTCGGCAGGAGGGAGAGAGGAACCCACACCCCTCTCAACCCTAGGAAAACCGCTTCCTTTGCAAATGTGCTAACACCAACAAGTGTCCACCACCAAAGTGCATGTGTGTTAGCTTTTCACAAACATTTTCACCAAAGGAGTTAAGTTAGCACTTTACTAGATCCTAATGCATATGCTCAAGATGTAGACCTAGTAGCACTTGATTCGAGAGATGACCGTGATTTCCCCTCTTGATAGTCGGCTATCTATCCTAAACCCGGTCAATCACTTCTCTACACATCTTAGACCGGCAAAAGTAAAATCCTATGTTTATACCTTTGCCTTGATAACTTTGCTCCTCGTCTATCACCATGATCTTCACTTCATGCTTCATTCCTTTGTGATCATGTGGCCACCTTTCCATGCCACCATGCACCTTCATCACATGTGTTGCTATGCCTAACTCAAATCACTTAATTACAAGGCATTAGCAACTTGGTGTCATTAATTACCAAAACCAAACTTGGGCTTTCAGAGATCCAATGTCACCGATCTTATTCAACATCGTCGCAGATATGCTAGCGCTCCTTATTAAAAGAGCAAAAGCCGACGGTCGGATAAGAGGTGTTATACCCCACCTTATAGATGACAGTCTGCCCATATTACAGTATGCGGATGACACCATTATCTTTGTTGATCATGACCCCAAACAAGCACAGAATTTGAAACTGTTGCTTTGTGCTTTTGAACAGCTATCAGGGCTGAAGATCAATTTCCACAAGAGCGAAATCTTCTGCTATGGAACTGCTAAAGAGATGGAGTCCTTTTATACTAGTCTCTTTGGATGCAATGCTGGTGGATATCCCTTCCGATATCTTGGGATCCCTATGCATCATAGACAACTTCTTAATTCTGAATGGATAAAAGTAGAAGATTGTTTCAAACAGAAACTCTCTTGTTGGAAAGCGAAGTACCTGTCTTACGGAGGAAGACTAGTACTGCTTAATTCAGTATTGAGCAGCCTGCCTATGTGTATGATGTCTTTCTTTGAGATCCCCAAAGGATTCTTAAAGAACCTAGATCATTATAGATCAAGGTTCTTTTGGCAAGGATCCTCAGATAAACATAAATATTGCCTTGCTAAATGGGACATCCTGTGCTGCCCTAAGGATCAAGGAGGATTAGGTATCCTAAATTTAAAATTGCAAAACAAGTGCCTCCTAGCCTAATGGCTGGTTAATCTGTTGAATACAGAAGGTATATGGCAAATGCTCTTAAGGAATAAATACCTAAACTTCAAAAGCCTATCCCAGGTGACAGCTAAACCCAACGGCTCCTATTTTTGGAGAGGCCTCATGCGTATCAAAGATGAGGTGTTGGCAAAAGGTTCCTTTCATATTAAAGATGGAACCGTGGCTAGATTTTGGGATGATACTTGGGCAGGGGATAAGCCTCTGAAAGCTAGTTATCCATCTTTATATAGCATAGTGAGAGATCCTCACGCCACAGTCTCAAAAGTTATGAGTACGAACCCTCTGAACATATCTTTTAGGAGGGCCTTGGTGGATAATAAACTTACAGAATAGCTTAGTCTAGTGGCAAAGATATCCCATGTCGAATTGGTGGTTGGTTTAGCTCATTTCATATGGAGCTTAACTAGATCAGGGTTATTCTCTGTCCATTCCATGTATCTCAACCTTATAGACACACTTATACCTTTTCAGCATAGGAAGATCTGGAAGATAAAGGTACCTCTAAAAATTAAAATTTTTCTTTGGTTCCTGCAAAGGGGTGTCGTCCTAACCAAGGACAACCTTGCTAGAAAAAAATTAGAAAGGGAGCCAGAAGTGCATATGCTGTAATGGGAGTGAAAATATTCAACATTTATTCCTAGACTGTTCCTTTACCAAAATGATTTGGAGGCTTATCTCTTTTGCTACTAATTTAACCCAACCTATATCAATTAGCCACATGTTTGGTATTTGGCAAAATAAAAAGATTAGAGATTTGATTTGGGTGGGAGTGGTTGCTATGCTTTGGGCTATATGGAGATGCCACAATGATTATGTTTTTAATAAAATGAAAACCAACTCTATTATGCAGGTAATTTTCAGGGGAGCGTACTGGTTATGCTTTTGGGCTCAGCTGCAGCATGATGAGACAGCCAAGGACGCACTCTCGAAGATAAGCAAGAAATTAGAAGTAATTGCTTTAGAGATATCTAATAAAGGAGGGAAATATTTATATTGTTTAAACTAGCGTCCAGATCGATGCTTTAGGACCTTGGCTCTCTTTTGTTTATCTGATACAAAACTCTGTATTTTTGGCTGTGTACATCCTCAGATATAGAGACCGGATTTTATATCCATTATCTAAAATTAGTTCAGCTCTTTTCTTGTCTCTGGACCTTTAAAAAACAACAGTCGTACCAACACCCACGAAGGACGTTGCGCCTCTTGAGATATTACCCAAAAACATGCATATTTCATATTCTTCACAACAACTAGCGTTTACCTGAAACCAGAAGTTCAAAAACTAGGGATGCGGGAAGCATTGGATAAAGATATGCAAATCCCCTTTGTTAAACCCTTTCTTCAACCCCTTGGTGTGATACCTCCTTTTCCTTTGCTTTGCTAAAAGATACCTGGGTGTCGTGCCAAAGAAATTAAAAACAAAACCTTCCACCCTTATATCTGCATTCCTTTTTTCTCATGCTACAATATATATCTAGAGTAGAAGAAGGGGGGCATGTATTACATATTTTGAGTCAATTAGTAGATTCCACTCTAGAGCCGCATTTAAAAAGTTAAAAATGACCCCATTATATATTGTGTCAATTACCAAGATTTGACTCTAGAGCCAAATAGACCCCGTTTATAGAGGTGTCTAAGATTCTCTATCGTTTCTATAAATTTTCTTCTTACATATGGCTAACATATATTTGTAGAGAGGTGGCTTGGTCAGTAGGTCCTGTTGAAGGGATAAATTTGCTATTATAGGATCTCAAACGTGTGGGTTTCGCTATAATAGGATTCTAATCATCTGCTTCACTATAATGACTCTTGAAACATTGACACTTTGCTATTATAACATAATGGCCTTTAAATAGACAAATTGAAATTAGATATCTTAAAATTTAAATATTTTCATTTAATCACAGAAGTGCCCTTAGGGCGGCGGCTGCTGGCTGGCCGGTGCTGCTGGCTGGCCGACTGTAGCCTGGTCGGTGCTGCTGCCTGACTGGCTGCTTGCTGCTGCGTGCTGGTGGCTGGCCACGGGAGGGCGGCGGCTGTCCGGCGGCCGGCTGAAAGTCCAAGTTTAGTTTTGGTAATTAATGACACCAAGTTGCTAATGCCTTGTGTTTAAGTGATTTGAGTTAGGCATATCAACACATGTGATGAAGGTGCATGGTGCCATGGAAAGGTGGTCACATGATCACAAAGGAATGAAGCATGAAGTGAAGATCATGGTGATAGATGAGGAGCAAAGTTATCAAGACAAAGGTATAAACATAGGGTTTTACTTTTGCCGGTCTAAGATGAGTAGAGAAGTGATTGACCGTGTTTAGGATAGATAGCCAACTATCAAGAGGGGAAATCACGGTCATCTCTCGAATCAAGTGCTACTGGGTCCATATCTTGAGCATATGCATTAGGATCTAGTAAAGTGCTAACTTAACTCCTTTGATGAAAATGTTTGTGAAAAACTAACACACATGCACTTTGGTGGTGGACACTTGTTGGTGTTAGCATATTTACAAAGGAGGTGGAGTTCCTAGGGTTGAGAGAGCTGTGGGTTCCTCTCTCCCAAGCTCGGCGGGATTCGGCGCTTTTGAGAAAATTAAGTGTATATTTTCTATTGCGCTGGTGGAAAATTTGGAGAAGTCACGAGAGTGTTCCTCAGTGAGAAATACTCACCAGACGCAGTGCGTGGAGGCACCGGACGCTGGCCTGAGCGTCCGGTGTGCTGTCAGTGCTTGACCCTGCTAGGGTTGAGCACCGGACGCAGGGTGTTCCCTGTTCATGCGTCCGGTGTGGCCTATCTTTAATAGAGGGTGTCTGTCTGAGAGCACCAGACGCTCTGAGTGCGTCTGGTGGTGTGCGTCCAGTGTGAGGGCGTCTTGCAACCTTCTCTGCGCACGAGTCCGGTGAGCACCGAACTGTCCGGTGCTCCGAGTCCGGTGAGACCTGATTTTTACAAACTCTCTGCGCATGAGTTCGGTGAGCACCAGACGCGTCCGGTGCTCACTTGGTCGTGTCCGGTGATCCACAGGTGACCGTTAGAGTTTGACGCACGAGATTCAAAGGAGGACACGTGGCCATCCCCAATGCACCGGACGCAGGGGGTCGAGCGTCCGGTGCTCACTTGGTAGCATCCGGTGCCCCCGTTTTTAGCCCAGTGAAAGTGGCCAACGGCTCTTTTGTTGAGGGGGCTTATAAATAGAAGGTGGCCGGCTTTGGGAGGTTCTCTCTTGCATATTTTGATTACTTGAGGCATACATTAAGCTAGAGAACACTCCCTCCACTCATCTCCTTCCTTGATTGCTAATCTTAGTTAGATTGAGTGAGATTCAAGTGCATTACATTGAGAGTTGCATCTAGTGGCACTTGATCCTTGAGTTTGCTGCGGATTTCTTATTACTCTTGGGTGTTTCCCGACACCCTAGACGGCTTGGAGCAGCGGTGGTGTTGAGCTCGTGATTGGAGATTGTTTCGAGCCTCACCAAGTGATTTGTGAGGGATTCTTGAGCCTTCCCCATGAGAGATCGTAATTGGCTACTCTAGTGGATTGCTCGTGGCTTGGAGGATCCCCATCTTGTGAGTGGATGTGCGGCACCCGCTGAGGGTTTGGTTTTGCATTGCCAATGAGCTCGTGATCCATCAAGTGGGTGTATCGCCACAACGAGGACTAGCTTGCCGGGAAGCAAGTGATCCTCGGTAAAAAATCTTGTGTCATCTCTTGCCGAGGATTCTTCTTGTGATTGTGATTGTGATTGTGAGTAATTGATTGGATATATCTCTACTCTACAACGTTGGTATAACAATCACACTCCACTCTATTACTTTCTTGCACTTCTTACTTGTTGTATAGCTTGTGTAGCTTAGTCTTCTTACATAGGAGTGTAGTTAACTTTAGTTGTGCTTTGTTGTTGTGACTTAGTGTTTAGCCTTATTGCTAGACTTGTTTAGGTGGCTTGCATAGCTTAGTTGAGCTAGTGCTAGAATAGCTTCGTCATTTGTTTTACTAATCAACTTGTTAGTTGAGTTTGTAGAGAATTTTTAAATAGGCTATTCACCCCCCTCTAGCCATTTGGACCTTTCACCGGTGCGTGTGAAGGAGGGAGGGCGTCGGTCTCTCGCTTCGGGGAACTGATAGGTCGCGACTAGCAACTGAAAGATCCCGTGGTGAAGAGATATAGTAGAATGATAGTTCTGTGATTAAATGAAAATATTTGAATTTGAAGAGATTTAAAATATTGTCTATTTCAAGGCCATAATGTTATAATAGCAAAGTGTTAATGTTTTGAGAGTCATTATAGTGAAGCAGATGTTTAGAATTCTATTATAACGAAACTCACACGTTTGAAATCCTATAATAACAAATTTCTCTGTTGAAGGCCTTTTAATTTGAAGAGGACTAGGAATTGAATCACCTCTATCAAAAACAGAGATGTCTCTAAAAACCATTTCTATAATAGTAGTAGTAGTTGTTGTGTTTACCTTATAATATATAGCTTAAGAAAATATTATCTTGGGGGAGGGCACAAACTCTGAAAGAGAGGCTTTATTATCTTCAGTATCTAGCTCCTTGTACAGTTGTACGTCCAAAAACAGAGCAGTGACTTCAGTGTCTTGCACGGATAGGGGCAAATGAAGATTTTTCAGGTATAGCGGAAGTGACTGTGTGAGCATTCCAACACGGAACTCACAACAGCGATAGAGATTAGAGATTAGAGAATCGAGGATACGGTTGCTCCGTGAGCGGTCCTCATCCTAATACGTGGACTGATCTTTTGGGCAATATATACTATATAATATCACACACGATCAGATCACGCCAATGCCCAATCAAGAGCAACAAAATAGGCCCATGCCCTTGTCCATCATCCTACTCATGATCTGTATCATTTGTCCCGGTGCCGAGAACGTCTCTCTTTTCTTCGTTTTTCTAGATATAAAAAGATAGGCAGAGGAGATTGCTCCGTAGCGAAGTGACACAGCTCCAGCTCGACATCTGATCGATTCAACACAGGGCACGGAGGTGAACCGGTGAATTCTCGGTCAGCTGCTGTCATCCTATAGCTGACTTGAACAGTTTTTGCATAAGCATCTAGTACTGACCTCACCGTGTGAAGTCTCGGTCACAGCTGCTTTCATCCTCCTCCGAATCTTAGAAAATTTAGAGGTGACGATGAAGAGAGGCACCGGCACTGCATGCATTTTCTAATCCGTATCTTGGATTAGCATCAACTAACATGGTCAGTCCGTAGAATCCAGAATAGTCTTGCACTTGCATTTTTATCTGCCGTCTCTCCCATCGTGTAGCACCAGAATTAAGCCGCCTCAGCCAAACACCTGGCTTCAGATAAAATTCTTCTCCTACGCCACTCTGCGAGAGTGCGAGCTAGAGTAGATCGCTGAGGCCGTCTCCGTTCACGCAAGCCAGACCTCCACCTCTCGCGGTCGCGCCGCCGGCTACCTCACGGCAATGGACAGGCTCGGCTCGAATCCGGCGAACTCATGCCCGCTCACGCCGCTGGGATTCCTGGAGCGTGCGGCCACCGTCTTCGGCGACTGCTCCTCCGTCGTCTACCACGACACGGTCTTCACCTGGTCGCAGACACACCGGCGATGCCTCCGCCTCGCCTCCGCGCTCGTCTCCCTCGGCATCACCCGCGGCGATATCGTAAGCCTCGGGCCTCGGCCAATTCCGCGAATTGATCACCGCTCATCCCTGCCATCGCGGGAAATGAGTCTGATGTGATTAATCATTCCTCTGGTGCTTGGCATAGGTGTCCGTGCTGTTGCCGAACGTGCCGGCCATGTACGAGATGCAGTTCGGAGTGCCCATGAGCGGCGCCGTGCTCAACAACATCAACACGCGCCTGGACGCGCGCACGGTCGCCGTCCTGCTCCGCCACTCCGGCTGCAAGCTCGTCTTCGTCGACCCGGCGTCTCTAACGCTCATCACAGACGCGCTCAAGCAGCTCCCGCACGGGCACCCGGCGCCGCGCGTCATCCTCGTCGAGGATCCCCACGAGAAGGGTCTCCCCGCCGCCCCGGCCGGGTCACTGACGTACGAGAGGCTTCTCGAGAATGGCGACCCGGAGTTCGCGTGGGTGCGGCCGGCCAGCGAGTGGGAGCCGATGATACTGAACTACACCTCCGGCACGACGTCGGAGCCCAAGGGCGTGGTGCACTGCCACCGGGGGCTCTTCCTGATCACGCTCGACTCGCTCATCGAATGGGCGGTCCCGCCGCAGGCGACGTACCTGTGGACGCTGCCCATGTTCCACGCCAACGGCTGGAGCTTCCCGTGGGGGATGGCCGTGGTGGGCGGCACCAACGTCTGCCTGCGCCGCGTCGACGCCGGCGAGGTGTACGCCACCATCGCGGCCCGCGGGGTCACTCACCTCTGCGGCGCGCCCGTCGTGCTCAACATGCTGGCCAACGCCCCGGAGGTCGTGCGGCGGCCGCTCCCGGGGAAGGTGCGCATCCTAACCGCCGGCGCGCCGCCGCCGGCTGCCGTGCTGCACCGCACGGAGTCCATCGGGTTCGAGGTCAGCCACGGGTACGGGCTGACCGAGACGGCGGGGCTGGTGGTCTGCTGCTCGTGGAAACGGGAGTGGAACAAGCTCCCCGCGTCGGAGCGGGCACGGCTCAAGTCGAGGCAGGGTGTGCGCACGCCGGGCATGGCCGAGGTCGACATCGTCGACGGCGAGACCGGACGCAGCGTTCCCCGCGACGGGTCCACGATGGGCGAGATCGTGCTCCGCGGCGGCTGCGTCATGCTCGGCTACCTCAACGACGATAAGGCCACCGGGGCGGCGATACGCGAAGACGGGTGGTTCTACACGGGGGACGTCGGCGTGATGCACCCGGACGGGTACATGGAGATCCGCGACCGGTCCAAGGACGTGATCATCAGCGGCGGGGAGAACATCAGCAGCGTGGAGGTGGAGTCCGTGCTCTACAGCCACCCGGCGGTGAACGAGGCCGCGGTGGTGGCGCGGCCGGACGACTTCTGGGGAGAGACGCCGTGCGCGTTCGTGGGACTCAAGGAGGGAGCGTCGGCGGGCGCGGTGACGGCCGCCGATGTCATCGCGTGGTGCCGCCAGCGCATGCCGCACTACATGGTGCCGAGAACGGTGGTGTTTCGCGACGAGCTGCCAAAGACCTCCACCGGCAAGATCCAAAAGTACGTGCTCCGGAACCTTGCCAAGGAGATGGGGTCAACCCGGAAGGGAGGCAGCAGCATCAGCAAGATGTAGTAGGGATGTCCTCTTGTTTGGCGTGCTCGCTGCACGCTGTAGCATGGCATGGGGTTGGCAACTTGGCATGCATCTCCTTTGGATCGGCACTACTCAAAGTAGTATAATTGATGCGGACCTGGACGCATGGGGTTTCCTGATACATCAGATTTGTCTCATTTTTTTTTATCTTATCCGATCCTGTGGTGACTCACAAGCTAAATGATTGATAGGGACGAATGCTCAGACTGTATTCTTAAACTTCTGATTTTATTTTGTGTTAAGTTTATGTTGTGTAGCACTGTAGCTCGCACCTTTTAAAATCAGAACCCAAAAGTAGGGGCGTATTTTTTCTACTCTTAAGCGCATGTGCTCCCACTCTCTGCACCACTGGATTCATATTGAGATGTATATTTGCACACTTTTTAATGCAAATCCAGTAGTGGAGAGAGTAAGAGCATATGTTCTTAAGGGTAAAAATAACTTTACCCCAAAAGTAGCTCCTGAAAATTTTTGAAATGTTGTTTGTGTCTTGGTTGATGTTTTAAGTCGCTATATACTGCTATGGTACGTTATTTTTTTTATTATTAATGGAAATCTTTATCAGGATGTTTCTTTTAGAACTTATCAGAACTAGTGATTTGTGTGCCCATGCGCGCGTAACACTGCTTCATTTGTTTTGGTTGTGTACAAATCATGAGAATGTACAGGCGTTGTGACCAGGTTTATAGAGAAACTAGCAATAAAAGAGTAGATTATTTTGTAGCACAAACAACATAAACATTAGGGGCAAATCATTAGCTAGCATAACATCATTGATGAAGATTATATGCCAATTGGTACAATAAAGACATATATATTACATCCATTCATGCGTCGCCGTCCTTGTCGTTCCACGTACCATGCCTGTCATACACACTAAGTTTATATTATATTAATGTTCACATAGTTCACAAAATCACATCACATGTTCACATGACAACTTTATGGCACCTACTCGAAGATGTCCGCCAATTCGTAGTCGTTCATGCCTAGAGCGCCGCTTCTCTAGTAGCGTAGACTCATGGACTTCTCTGCCATCTCTAGCTCGCTCCCGTTGTGGAAGAAAGCTGCCCCAACATGAGCACATTTGTCTATGACAAACTTACAAATATCGGCTATTGTTCGAGTGATGGTTCTATGGTCAATCCTTTCCTTTTTCCACCATCCTTCGGATTTCTTCAGCTACCACCAGCTCTTGCTGAATCTCCCACAAGCCGTGAAGTACTTGTTGACGGTTGTTAAGTACCAAATATAACCGTCAACTATTGCATAATTTAATATAAAATAAATCACAAAGCATAGTTGTAGGTTTTGATTCTAACGAGTTCCACGAGTTTTGATGTTCTCACTTGTTTTGTAGGAATATGTAATTTTACAACAAATAAAAGTATCTCAAATGATGATTTGAACTATACCATTGCGACGGGCTCGTTGAGACGATCGAACGGACATATCATTTGCTATATTTGGAGTCCAGAGTGAAAAAATATTAATTTTACAAATAAAAAAGAATTACCACTAATGGGCCCTACGCCCAAGCAAGGTCCATGACGTGAGAAGAGGCTCATATGGCATGATAGAGGCCTAAGAGAGGCGCCCCAAGCTGCTCCTTTGAGTGGGCTCACATGAGGGATGACTGGAAGGCCAAGTTGATGTATAATAGCCCAATAGAGCAAACTGTGGAAAAGTTAGTCCCACATCGCCTGTCCAGAACAGGTGGGAGGCTTTTCTAGGCCATAAATAAAGAGGTAGACCCTCATATTTGAGTGCACCATTATTATGAGTTGTAGAGGTGTCCCTCGAATGGATAACCTCTCTTCTCCATAGATTAAAAGATAAGGTGTAGCAATTAGAAGAGACTAATAGAGAGATAGAGTAGAGGAGTAGAGTTCTAGAGGAGTTTTGGCATGTCGGGGCTTCTTTGCTGTATTCTTCGGGGTTCTGCTCCCTCGCCCGTTGATGCATTCTGAGGTACTTTTGTATTCAATATTTTTATTCAAGTAAGCATTTGTTCTTATTCGTTCTTAACTTTGCAACTCGTATTGAGTACTTTGATCTACAGGGCCTGTAGGTTAAGTTGTATTCCGTAGTGTAGGCGTAGTGCCTAGGCTAGGTTTACTTGTGGATGTCCCCTGATTAGCCGGATAGTGGTAGTCCGCGTAGGTGACAGCTGCGTTGGTTCCTATGTAGTCTACTTCCTATTGATAGGATTGATAGGCACCCCCCGATTACTCTGTTTCATCTCCTATTAGGTTACTGTCCAGTTAGAACAATATTATACAAAGCTTATCGGTTGTCGCAACTAGAAGTCATTAGCTATTTCCTCTTTCTAGATGTTTATCTTGCCTAATTGTTGGGTTAGGTCTATAGGCTTTTGTCATCATCACAACTATTCCATGTGGATACGATATTTAAAACCTTCGGATAAAATATGACATTGGTACTATATGTGTACGCTTGTGGATAATCTTATTTAAATCTTATTTAAAGGAGTGCAATTAATTTATACCTGTGCGCTTGCGGATAAACCTTAGTGTTAGCATCTGAACTTGGTCTAGATTCAAATGGTGAGCTTAAATCAATTTCTTCAATAAATATTCATCTTTATGCATATCAAAAAGAAATAAAAATCTTTATTGCTTCATTTACTGCATCACAAAATATTAAAAGCCCCACATGAATAAACTTATGGTAACCCTGTAGAAATATTTATTGTGGTGGCATAAATAATAATAATAATAATAATAATAATAATAATAATAATAATAATAATAATAATAATAATAATAATAATAATAATAATAATAATAGCTTCTGTATTTACTTTCTTACAATATGAAAAAGCCTAAGCCCCATAAGAGTAAATATTCTCTGCGGAGGTATAAAAATACAACTATATATCATGCACACATATTTAATTTTTACATAATTAAACTAGAAAACTCTAAAAAAGAGAATCCTGCTAGAATCTATCAATTCAAATCAACTGAAAGAACAATCAATCACTTATTGGCTGACCCCTAACCTATTATTAAATTTGAGCCTCGAGTTTTGTTTTTTCTTGTTGGAGTATAACTATGCAGGAACAATATTATGACAAGGAGAGAGTCTATCGGTGGCACCCACCAAAACTGCTGGTGGTTAGCTGACTCTGAAGATCATCAACACCAAAGATGGCAAATATCTAGCTTGGGGAGGAGCATCCCCTAGTTATTAGGTAACTATATCTAGGCGATTATTGAGTCTATTTTATATAGTCATAAAATACCAAAAAATATATGAGCACATGAAGATTTACAATAGTATCATAGAAAAATTTAAAAATGCCAAAAATATGTGAGCACATGAAGGCTCATCCTTAATTAAGAAAAACATAAAAATATTTGGGCACATAAAGGCTCGACACGATCGTAGGGATTAGCTTGGGGGAGACGCACCTTGTTATCATCGTGATTAAGGTATGTCTTTAATATTAGTTTTATTTTAGTAAGCTATAGCGTATGTTAGATTAAATAATTAAAGTATGTTCGAAGAACTCTCTCTCTATAATTTCTTAAAGTGGAAATGATGAATAGTTGCTCTATCGTAATTTCTTTCCAGTACCTAGCTTTCAAACATGAGTTCTCCTAATCAATAATTATGCCTTAAAATAAAATTAAATGCATAGGTTGTAAATGCTTGATCTAAAAGTCTAGGTAATTTGTGGATATGATATGTGATGGTCTGAGCTGCTATTATCTTGTTCTAAAACAACACTAGAGTTCCGGAGATTTACCAATATTAATATGACTAATAATGTAGAGTTAAATTAAGCTTTGTTGACCCTATGAGGAGTTATCATGCTATTGAATTGAGATCATTTATACATTCTATTCATTTGCCACATAAATGCCCATAATTATCTATTGCTATCCTCTCAAAAGTTTATTAGAGGATATATGGCTATAAAAAGTATCTGAGGAAATAAAAAGGGATAAGTGTCCAAAACCTCAAAAAGATAGATGACGAGAAAATAAAAAGATAAAAATGTCTGGAACCTCGAAATAAATATAAAAAATGGGCACGTGCCCAATAGTAGAATTAGCCTCATAGACATATATCTTTAATAAACAAAAGAGAGTGATATATATAAAAAATTATATGTATATATATATTCAACTCCATTTCCCATATACATGCACCTCTCAATTCAATGGTATGGTTGACTTTCTCTTTGGATCCATTGTTTAATTTGACAACATATGTTTCTGAGCTTTTGAAAATTTATAAAAAAGAGAAAGAAAACTCTGGAATAAAAGGTGAAGTGAAAGAATTAGAGATATAGTGATGATAATGTACCCAAAATAAAATGTAATGACAATGTAGATTCTAGCTTGGACAGCATATTTAAGATAATTTCTGTGAAAAATATCGATTATATTGTTTATATGATTCCTGTGATGTCTGTCAATTTGAGATTTTTATGCTACCTATGATGCCAACATACTTTTTGCTAAGCAAATGCCACTACCTGTGATGCCTAATTTTTTTCTAAGAAAAAGCCACTACCTATCATGCGAAATTATTTTGAAATGGAGTTGATTTGTAAAGGCCAACGGACTTTGCCCTTCGGGAATGATTCGACTACTACTACTACTCTATTCTACTACTACTACTACTACTACTCCTCTCTTCTTCTTCTTCTTCTTCTTCTTCTTCTTCTTCTTCTTCTTCTTCTTCTATGTATATGTAAAAGTACATTATTTTATAAGAATAGTATCAAAAGGAATAATTGGCTCAAATTTGTCCCATTGTCATCACATTGCTTCTAAACTGGTTGCTTGTATGTGGTATACAACCCATCCTAGTTTAGAGGCTCAGAAGTATGAGGACATTTCATCATCGTAGCCGCTGCCTCAGCATAAAAAGTTTGTCATCATTGCAAATGCCATTGCCTCAGCATTTTTTAGAAGTTTGAAAAAATTCATCATTGCAAAGGCCACAAATAGGAGAAAAAAAACAAATATCACATGAGTCATCCAAATCCAAATAGCAGTACAAAGTAGTAGTAGAAGAGAGTAGAAGAAGAAGAAGAAGAAGAAGAAGAGGAGGAGGAGGAAGAAGAAGAAGAAGAAGAAGAAGAAGAAGAAGAAGAAGAAGAAGGAGAAGGAGAAGGAGAAGGAGAAGGAGAAGGAGAAGGAGAAGGAGAAGGAGAAGGAGAAGGAGAAGGAGAAGAAGAAGACGAAGAAGTAGAGGAAGAAGAAGAAGAGGAAGAAGAAGAGGAAGAAGAAGGAGAGAAGAAGAAGAAAGAAGAAGAAGAGAAAGAAGAGAGGAGCAGCAGTAGTAGTAAAATAGAGTAGTAGTAGTAGTCGAATCATTCCTGAATGGCAAAGTTCATTGGCCTTTACAAATCAACTCCATTTCAAAATAGTTTCGCATGATTGGCAGTGGCTTTTTCTTAGAAAAAAATTAGGCATCACAGGTAGTGGCATTTGCTTAGCAAAAAATACGTTGGCATCATAGGCAGCATAAAAATCTCAAATTGATAGGCATCACAGGAATCATATAAACAATATAATTGATATTTTTCACAGGAATCATCTTAAATAGGCTGTCCAAGCTAGAATCTACAAGTGTGAATGATTTCGCTACTCTAGAAGGCCATAGTAGAATGAACAAATAAAATTTATAGCGAAAAGTTATTCTTAAGTTGGATTAGAAAAGGCAACACAATTTAAATTATTAATGTATATATATATATATATATATGTAAAAGTACATTATTGTATAAGAATCATATCAAATGGAATAATTGGCTCAAATTTGTCCCATTGTCATCACATCGCTTCTAAACTGGTTGCTTGTATGTGGTATACAAGTCATCCTAGTTTAGAGGCTCAGAAGTATGAGGATATTTCATCATCATAGCTGCTGCCTCAGCTTAAAAAGTTTGTCATCATTGCAGATGTCATTGCCTCAGCATTTTTTAGAAGTTTGAAAAAATTCATCATTGCAAATGCCACAAATAGGAGAAAAAAAAGCAAATATCACATGGGTCATCCAAATCCAATAGCAGTACAAAGTAGTAGTAGAAGAGAGAAGAAGAAGAAGAAGAAGAAGAAGAAGAAGAAGAAAGAAGAAGAAGAAGGAGAAGAAGAAGAAGAAGAAGAAGAAGAAGAAGAAGAAGAAGAAGGAGACGAAGAAGAAGAAGAAGTAGAGGAAGAAGAAGAAGAAGAAGAAGAAGAAGAAGAAGAAGAAGAAGAAGAAGAAGAAGAAGAAGAAGAGCAAGAAGAAGGCAAGAAGAAGGAGAAGAAGAAGAAGAAGAAGAAGAAGAAGAAGAAGAAGAAAGAAAGAAAGAAAGAAAGAAAGAAAGAAAGAAGAAGAAGAAGAAGAAGAAGAAGAAGAAGAAGAAGAAGAAGAAGAAGAAGAAGAGAGGAGTAGTAGTAGTAGTAGAATAGAGTAGTAGTAGAATAGAGTAGTAGTAGTCGAATCATTCCCGAAGGGCAAAGTCCGTTGGCCTTTACAAATCAACTCCATTTCAAAATAATTTCGCATGATAGGTAGTGGCTTTTTCTTAGAAAAAAATTAGGCATCACAGGTAGTGGCATTTGCTTAGCAAAAAGTATGTTGGCATCATAGGCAGCATAAAAATATCAAATTGAAAGACATCACAGGAATCATATAAACAATATAATTGATATTTTTCACAGAAATTATCTTAAATATGCTGTCCAAGCTAGAATATACAAGTGTGAATGATTTCGCTACTCTAAAAGGCCGTAGTAGAATGAACAAATAAAATTTATAGAGAAGTTATTCTTATGTTGGATTAGAAAAGGCAACACAATTTAAATCATAATGTATATATATATATATGTAAAAGTACATTATTGTATAAGAATAGTATCAAATGGAATAATTGGCTCAAATTTGTCCCATTCTCATCACATCGCTTCTAAACTGGTTGCTTGTACGTGGTATACGAGCCATCCTAGTTTAGAAGCTCAGAAGTATGAGGAAATTTCATCATCATAGCCGCTGCCTCAGCATAAAAAGTTTGTCATCATTGCAAATGCCATTGCCTCAGCATTTTTTAGAAATTTAAAAATATTCATCATTGCAAATGCCACAAATAGGTGAAAAGAAGCAAATATCGCATGGGTCATCCAAATCCAAATATCAGTACAAAGTAGTAGTAGAAGAGAGTTGAAGAAGAAGAGGAGGAGGAGGAGGAGGAAGATGAAGAAGCAGAAGAAGAAGAAGAAGAAGAAGAAGAAGAAGAAGAAGAAGAAGAAGAAGAAGAAGAAGAAGAAGAAGAAGAAGATGATGAAGAAGAAGAGGAGGAGGAAGAAGAAGAAGCAGAAGAAGAAGAAGAAGAAGAAGAAGAAGAAGAAGAAGAAGAAGAAGAAGAGGAAGAGAAAGAAGTAGAAGAAGGACAGGAGGAGGAGAATAAGAAGAAGAAGAAGAAGAAGAAGAAGAAGAAGAAGAAGAAGAAGAAGAAGAAGAAGAAGAAGAAGAGAGGAGCAGTAGTAGTAGTAGAATAGAGTAGTAGTAGTAGTCGTCAAATCATTCCTGAAGGGCAAAGTCCTTTGGCCTTTACAAATCAACTCCATTTCAAAATAATTTCGCATGATTGGCAGTGGCTTTTTCTTAGAAAAAAATTAGGCATCACAGGTAGTGGCATTTGCTTAGCAAAAAATACGTTGGCATCATAGGCAGCATAAAAATCTCAAATTGACAGGCATCACAGGAATCATATAAACAATATAATTGATATTTTTCTCAGGAATCATCTTAAATAGGTTGTCCAAGCTAGAATCTACAAGTGTGAATGATTTCGCTAGTCTAGTAGGCCGTAGTGGAATGAACAAATGAAATTTATAGAGTAAAGTTATTCTTAAGTTGAATTAGAAAAGGCAACAAAATTTAAATCATTAATGTATATATATAAGTACATTATTGTATAAGAATAGTATCAAATAGAATAATTGGCTCAAATTTGTCCCATTGTCATCACATCGCTTCTAAACTGGTTGCTTGTATGTGGTATACAAGCCATCCTAGTTTAGAGGCTCAGAAGTATGAGAACATTTCATCATCATAGCCGCTGCCTCAGCATAAAAAGTTTGTCATCATTGCAAATGCCATTGCCTCAGCATTTTTTAGAAGTTTGAAAAAATTCATCATTGCAAATGCCACAAATTGGAGAAAAAAAGTAAATATCACATGAGTCATCCAAATCCAAATAGCAATACAAAGTGGTAGTAGAAGAGTGTAGAAGAAGAAGAAGAAGAAGAAGAAGAAGCAGGAGAAGAAGGAGAAGAAGGAGAAGAGGAAGAAGAAGAAGAAGAAGAAGAAGAAGAAGAAGAAGAAGAAGAAGAAGAAGGAGGAGGAGGAGGAGGAGGAGGAGGAGGAGGAGGAGAAGAAGAAGAAGAAGAAGGAGAAGAAGAAGCAGGAGAAGAAGGAGAAGAAGAGGAAGAAGGAGAAGAAGAAGAAGAAGTAGTAGAAGGAGAAGAAGAAGAAGAAGGAGAAGAAGGAGAAAACGTAGAGGAAGAAGAAGAAGAAGAAGAAGAAGAAGAAGAAGAAGAAGAATAGAGGAGCAGTAGTAGTAGAATAGAGTAGTAGTAGTAGTCGAATCATTCCTGAAGGGCAAAGTCCTTTGGCCTTTACAAATCAACTCCATTTCAAAATAATTTCGCATGATTGGCAGTGGCTTTTTCTTAGAAAAAAATTAGGCATCACAGGTAGCGGCATTTGCTTAGCAAAAAGTACGTTGGCATCATAGGCAGCATAAAAATCTCAAAATGACAGACATCACAAGAATCATATAAACAACATAATTGATATTTTTCACAGGAATCATCTTAAATAGGTTGTCTAAGCTAGAATCTACAAGTGTGAATGATTTCGCTACTCTAGAAGGCCGTAGTAGAATGAACAAATGAAACTTGTAGAGAAAAGTTATTCTTAAGTTGGATTAGAAAAGGCAACACAATTTAAATCATTAATGTATATATATATATAAGTATATTATTGTATAAGAATAGTATCAAATAGAATAATTGGCTCAA